>NC_082695.1:50041784-51241784 GCF_949987515.2 Delphinus delphis | reverse complement strand
TAAAAACCCTTCTCCAGATCGTTACATCGGGGGAGGGAAAGAGGTGTTAGGGGTTCAACACACGAATTTTGGAGGGACACAATTCAGTCCATAGCAAACACTAAAATAGCAAACACATACATACGTAAACAAATGAACCTTGCTAAGCCCAGAATAGAGGGCAAAGTGGTTGAAAAGCACAATCTTATATCTTAATACTCCAAAACATCTAAGTTTAACAGTTAGATATATTTATCACGATTTCTTTAAGACTTGTTTCATTTTCACAGAAGAAAAACTAAAAATCAGAAAAGGTACTATGAGATGGAAAGCAGATCTTAATCATTTCCTAGAACATTTGTTTCAACATACAAATATACTCAACATTCTTTTCCAGCCTTAAAACAAAACAAAAAACATTTCTTCAAATATAGATACCCTTTGGCTAGATAATATCTCCTTTTCTTCACAGCCTTCACTTTCTCTACTACTCAAGTCTAAAGCAACTAAACTGGCTTATTCTCCTAAAATGAAATTGACATGGTCTTGCGTTCAATGACTGTGTAAAGTCACAAAGGTATAAATTAACTGATCCAAGACTGACGTAAATTTTCTTATTCAAAACCCAGTACTACTGAAAGAGCACTACAGTTGCCCAAGGAAGCACAAGATGCACAAGTTAGGGCAGTTGGTATAGGTATGAATGCTTGAAGAGTTCTAAGAGTTAAATACTGTTAAAAAAATTTCAGAAAAATGTCCTGAAGTCTCAAAGAAAACTAGCGAAAGGAACAATGACAAATAGAAATAAACTGTAATAAGTATGAAAAACTAATGAATTTTTCCTACCTAGTATGTAGGTACCACACAAGGGAGTCATAAAAATGAAGGTCACATGTGTTACGTGATATCAGTAACGGAGGGCTTGAACGTCAAAATTAAGAACACGCATTTGATATTTTAGGTCATAAGAAGCCAAAGCAAGTTATTAAAAAGACAAGTGATGCGATAAAAATAGTCCTCAAGAAGGATTAATCTGGCAACAGTGATGAAATGAAGTCAAAGGCGGCTGTAGATAATGGAGATGGGCAAAAGGATACTACACAGGAATGCAGTGAAGTGTCAGTGAAAACAGCAAAAGACAATGGGTTCACAACTTCTTTACCCATATATACAATGGTATATTACTCAGCCATAAGAAAAGAACAAAATAATGCCATTTGCAGCAATATGGATGAACCTACAGATTCTCATGCTGAGTGAAGTAAGTCAGACAGAGAGAGACAAATATCATATGATATCACATGTGAAATCTAAGAAAAAGGCTACAAATGAACTTATCTACAGAACAGAAACAGAGTGATAGATGTGAAAAATAAACTTATGGTTACTGGGGAGTAAGCAGGGGGAGGGTAAAATTGGAAGATTGGGATTGACACATATAAAATACACTACTATATATAAAATACATAACTAATAAGGACCTACTGTATAGCACAGGGAACTCTACTCAATACTCTGTAATGGCCTATATGGGAAAAGAAGCTAAAAAAGAGTGGATATATGAATATGTCCAACAGATTCACTTTGTTGTATACCTGAAACTAACACAACATTGTAAATCAATTATACCCCAATAAAAATTAAAACAAAAAAGACAATGGGTTCAGAATAACATTTCAAAGGGAAAAATGATAAAGACTTGGTGACTGAATAGAAAAGCCAAAATACAAGTGAATCTCAGGAACATTCTACATACCCGGATTTCTGGATAATTAGGTTACACTCTATTAAGTAATGTTCCCCCCTCCCATTTTTTTTAACCAACTTTGGATAAAAAGCACTGTAAAATCTAATTTTTTGATAAAATTGTGCTTTAACTATAAAGCAGGTTAGAAAAGTAAGGCTTATTGATATTTGTATCAGTCACTGCTGCAGAAATAATTTGGTGTAAAGACAGTTGGTGTCAAAAGATTTCACTCTTAACTCTGCAATGGGCTGTTTCAGTTACCTCTCCAGTCCTATATCTTTATCTGTAAAATAAGGATATGAGTATCTGCCTCACCTAACTTAATCAGGTTATTGTGAAGATTAAAAAGTATAAGTGAAAGTACTCTGTAAATAGAAAACCAACACACAAATGTAAGATGTCTTACTAACAGAAGTACTAGAAGTACCAAGAAAAGAGAATGGGATAAAAACAATTTAGCATTATTTTGATGCCTTAGAATAATCATTACAAGTGTTAAGTACATCATTTAATATATGATGGCCTTGAGATATACCTAGGTGGGGAGAAGCTCTAAACTGCTGTGCATTTTCAGTTTTTATGTCATTTTTAATAGTTTTAATAGCTGACTCTCCTGTCAGCTTCAATATTCTCACTGTAGCTCCTTTCCCTACTTCTAATTTTCTACTTCTAATCTACAATGGACTTACAAACTAGATACCAGATAATGAGTTTATTATTATACATGTGACAGCCTCAGGAATTTTCATATAAGCAAAGTCCATATACAGGGGACCAGAGCAGGTGAGGAGTACTTCTTTTTATTCTTATTCTTGGATGAGTTCCAGAAAAGTAAAGTGTAAATATAACTCACTACCACAGAGTAACTCAAACGCTAAAGGCTTATTGAAATGAAGTTGTATATAGATAAAATTTTAATATATTTTTTTACTTTCTGCAAGCATCTATCATTAATTTCTCCCTTCAGTTAGCATTAATATCTAAGTATTTTTAAGAGAACAACATAATCTTTAAGAACAGCTTAAAGGGACTTCCCTGGTGGCGCAGTGGTTGGGAGTTTGCCTGCCAATGCAGGGGACGCGGGTTCAAGCCCTGGTCTGGGAAGGTCCCACATGCCACAGAGCAACTAAGTCTGTGCACCACAACTACTGAAGCCTGCGTTCTAGAGTCTGTGCTCCGCAACAAGAGAAGCCACCACAACGAGAAGCCTGTGCACCGCAACAAAGAGTAGCCCCCGCTCACCGCAACTAGAGAAAGCCTGCACGCAGCAACGAAGACCCAACACAACCAAAAATAAATTAATTAATTTAAAAAAAAGAACAGCTTAGGCAACAATAATACTAGTAATAACTAGTTCTTTCCTTAAGCATGCTTACTTCTTTGTAATACAAATGTAAAGGGTTATTTAATCTGTTATCATGATTTATAATGACATTACAGGACAATATACAATAATAATGGTCCAAAACCTGCTTAAGTTATACAGCATCACACAGCAAATAAAATGGCCCCCAAAAGCACAACTTCTACAGTACTAGAGATAGTTATTAGATTAGTAAAACAATATTGTCTAGCACTTGTTGAATAGAATAAACTGACTATCCAAGTGCACAGAATATATCCTACCACCATAAAATTCAATTTGTAAACATAAAAAAACAAAAACTCAATATTTATTCAAAACCAAAAGGCTGATAAGGTGTTGGGCAACATACTTTGCTATATTCATATACCACATTGCCAGACACCACAATACCCTCTCCTCTGCCTATAGGCTTCTTCACTAAGTTTAGATTTTTAAGTCTCCCCAAACTATTTCCAGGACTGGAGAATCTCCTGCCTTTTCTTATGAAGTATCAGAAAGATTAATTAGAAAGGGAAAACGTACCCTTTCTTTTGAAATTCATTTCCTTTCTCATGAAACTTATTTCTATTTACTATCTTTTCCCACCCTGCCTACCCACCCAAGACCACTGCATCCAGATCTATGATAGAGCTTCCTACAGTATGGTTCCTATTCTTGGTAAAAGTCTATCAGATCGTGGTAGTTCAGCTCATGTAGCAGAGATGTATATAGTTAAATGGAAAGCTTTGAATACCTCTGAAGTATTATTGCTATTTGCACAAATGATTTCTTTTCACATAATTAGATAAAATTCTTGTGAATTTTCTCTAGTCTAATTTCAGTACAGACATACTGAGACCTTTGGCTCATTCTAAAACATTCCTCAAAAAGGTTAAGGTTGGTTCCTTTAAAATTCTTTCTTCAATGGGCTTGAGAATCTAAGCTCTAAGTACCTCTAAACCTTTTCAATTTACTAAGTCTCAATCAGAGAGACAATGGAAACAGACCAGAAGGAGAAAAAACCAAACATTTCTGTCAGTCTGGTTTATGGGAGAGGAAAGTAAGACCTGGTTTGTTCTCAATGAGCACCTAACTGGTATATATGATGCAGAAAGGTTTCCTCTTTCATAGAAATAGAAGATAAAGCAGAGAACAGATCAATTTCACTCTCGTACTGGGCCTCTAAGCAGCCTAAGCACCTGCTTAACCTAATGAAAACCATCAAAACCCCACTGAAGAAAGGCACAGAAGTGAGAAACAGAGAAGCTAGTCAACTCATCCCTCATCCATATTAATAGTAGTAATAACGAGAATTGCTATCTTCTTTTCAGTGTCCCAAAGTATGAAACACTGCTAGATTCTTTACACACACAACGCAAAGAGTCTGCCAAATTTCAACAAGCCTGCAAAAAAGGCATTATTAGCTATCCATATATTATAGATGAAAAAAGAGACTTAGAAAAGTTCAGTAGCATTCCCAAGGTCAGACAGCTAGGCAGTGCTGAAACAATTTTGACTCTAAAGCCCATTGTGCTTTCTTCTCTGTCACTTCCCTTGCTCTGTCAGTTAAAACAGTGAAATCAGAAAATATCAAACTTTACTTTCCTTCTGTAAGCTTTTGATACCATCCTGACCTGACACCTATGTTCTGGAAATACAATCAGCTCAAACATTAATCAACTTTTGTAATGGCTGCATCCTCTGTGTCTTATACTATTACATGCTAACATCTTTTAGAATTATTCCTATTGGACATATTTCTCTCTACATTTCAGATTTATCTCTCCATTCATACTCATTTAGCTAGGCAAAAATCAACTAGGTTCATCAGACTGCTTGACTTTGTAAATGGCATATTCACTTACATAGTTAATTTCTCAAGAAATAAGCTTTCTTTGTTCAAAGACTGAAAACTACCAAGGATTTTTATGTTTTAGTAATAAATTCTCTATTTCATGTAAGAACAAATCCTTCAAAAGCCTGATCCAAATGCAAATATGTAAAATATCTTTACTCTTTTCTACTAAGGGACTGGACTGGTCTGGGTCCGTATAGTTGATCAATAAATCCTATTAGAACTTTTAAAACAAAAAACCCATAAATGAGGATAGCACACCTTTAAAATGCCAAAAATCAGAATCCATATAGTTCCTCACACAGAAACAGGCTTTAAAATAATTTGAAATGATCTGATTTCATGCATGAGTCTGAATCATTCATGTACGAGAGGTTAATGTATCTGTAGTTAAAACTGTATTGTTTTAAGTCATATCCTTGTTTTATGTTTCTAAGTTTTACAGAGTTTTATGTACTGTAAAATCATCTATATTATCCTTTGACAAGTTTATACTGGTAAAGGGGATTTGTACTTGAGCAATCTACTTGGAATAAAAACCATGGATGTCACTGTTTTTTAATCATACCTTTCATTCTCTTTTCTTTGACAAATTCTACAAATACCACTTATCTTTAGGTGATTCAAAAAATCTTAAACCAATTATACTAACTAAACCATTTTAATTTTTGAACATGGTCTAATATTTACTCCAATCTTCACTCACAATAATAATAATAAATGCTCAAATCAAATCCTTTTATACCAAATGCAAAATTGGTCTAACTACAACACATGTCTAAGTCTTTGACTTCTTTACATGCCTTTTCCTTTACTTTAATCTTATAAGGTAGATGGGGGCGAGCAAACTTTTCTGCTGAGGGCCAGATATAAATATTTCGGGCTATGTAGGCCACAGGGTCTTTGTTGCAACTGCACCACTTGCAGCTGTAGCGCAGGAACAGCCACAGAAGATACATAAATGAATGTGTGTGGCTGCACTTATCTGACACCCTGATAGATCTGGCCCACGGCAGTAGTTTGCTGACCTATGTGCTAAGAAAACAGGAAAAACTGTGTCACTACAATCACCTGGGGGTATCTTAATATTCATCCTGATAGAAGAAACTATTCTGCCCATAACCATGCTGAGTTTAGACTGCTTCGACACTAAATACAATTAATCTTGATCCAGAAGAGTGCTAAATGTAATAGTCCACCAAAGTTAAATTCTGCTTTACCAGACAGCCACACATTTTTGTGTGTGTTTTGTGTGTTAGGTCGCACCCTAACTGTGGCCAGGATTTCTAAATTGTCTGCTACCTCCTCCTTCTCTCACTTTATTTCTCCAACTCACCCCAATTCCACTTAACATAATATTTATTTATTTATTTATTTATCTTGTTCCGGGGAGATCAAGGTATCACCACCTCCTCTGTATTTAAAAAGTGATTTCAGGGACTTCCCTGGCGGTCCAGTGGTTAAGACTCCGTGCTCCCAATGCAGGGGGCATGGGTTCGATTCCTGTTTGGGGAACTAAGATCCCACATGCTGCATGGAGCAGCCAGAAAAATAAAAATTAAAAAATTTTTTTTAAAAAAGTGACTTCAATTTCCCCTACTTCTGCTACCAGAGTTGGAGGCTGACTTCATTTCCAATCCCCTTCCCTGCTGCCTCCCACTGTCTAAATTGGATAAGCTAAACGCTCACTTCCTCAGCCTCCCTTGCAGATTAGCATGCCCATGTGATAAAGTTCAGGACAATAAATATCTCATGAAAGACTGCTGTGCGGCAGCGTCGAGGGAAATGCCCTGAGAAAGATTTTATGTATTTTGAAAAAGGACAGGGAGTCACAACTACCAGAACATCTTCCTTCTCCTTTCTTTCTGCCTTAATGCAAATGTAATACCTGGAATTGGAGTAACCATCTTGAAACCTGGAATCCTGCAACCATTAGAAGAAGCTAAGAGAACTGTACGGACCCAGCACTGAAAACTTTAAGCCACTGAACCAATGCCAGAGGCCACTTACCTCCAGAATTGTTATGTGCAAAGAAATAGACCCTGTAAAGTGAACTTCTGTTACAAATAAAAGCATTCCTAGTCCACCTTTTCTGAAAGTGCTAGGGTCCTGAGTCACTATTCCTTTTGCAAAGTGAAAGACTAACACTGGCTGAGCACAGACGTGAATTCTGACTAAACAGTGCTATTTTAACCAAGAGAGAAAAGTAGCAAGAAGAAAATCACAGAGGTGGGGGCGTAGGCTGAGAGTTGACAACCCAGCGCAATAAAGTCAAAGAAAGCAAAGAAAAGAGAAAGCCCAAGATGATTATTCAAATGCTAAAGAAATATAGAAAAAAAAATTGAAAAAGTACTCCTTTCAAACTGTGGGGCCCATAAAACTAAAAAATGTTCTACTCCACAAATCAAATCGGAGAATTCTGATTCTATTAATTTGCAATCATGCACTCCCACTGTTTGAAAAATACAAGTTCAGAACTCAATTTTTATAGTTATTTTTTGTGCTTTTTTTTTCCAGTGAATTAATTTATCTTTATGCTTCTATTTCCCTAGTTTTCACAAAGGTATAGTTACTGTCAATACATGATCATTTTTGACACTCAAAGAATCTTCAAAAAAATTATTAAAATCAAGTAAATGGGGGACTTCCCTGGTGGTCCAGTGGTTAAGATTTTACCTTCCAATGCAGGGGGTGCGGGTTCAATCCCTGGTCGGGGAGCTAAGATCCCACATGCCTTGGGGCCAAAAAACCAAAACATAAAACAGAAGCAATATTGTAACAAATTCAATAAAGACTTAAAAAATGGTCAACATCAAAAAAAAAAAATCTAAAAAAAAAAATCAAGTAAATGATGCTACTGACAATAAGGACAATCGTTCCTTTAAGCATTCACATACTCCTTTAGCTGGCAGATCCTAACTTTAGGGACAGTCACTTCTCTTTTATACCAATGTCACTGCAAAAAAACACCCAAAGATAAGTATCTACCCAGTCAAAACAAACTTCAGAAATATGCTTATTTCAACTCACATATCCCTTAAAGTACAATTCTTAAGTTAAAACACCATTTTTAATTTTACTTTCTTACAAATAATGAAATTATACATATTTACACTCACACACACATAACCCTCTCTCTAATTCTAAACCCAATAGTTTTCTCTTCCATGAGAATAGTTTGGTAGTATTATGTTGCAGTATAAACATTTATCAATTACAACATCTATAAGTTACAACGGATTTTTTTTATTTTTATGATTTCAGAATAGAATTCCTTAGGCTGTCAAAGCTTTAGCTAGAAAGAATACCAAAGACAAAGAGGGTTCAGGCTCAATTACAGTAGTAGAACGGAATTTAATAAAGTTCCAACACTACATTTTAACGCCCAAATTTCTTATTGTCTCTTTGAATTGACAAATGTGTGCTCCACAGTATAACAGCAGCAGTGGAACAGCTGGACGACTGTATCAAGCACAAAGGAAGCAACAACACATGCTGTTAAGTGTCGTTCTGATTGCCTAAAAATGGCAGCCCATGCAGATTTACTCTCTGTTATAAATTAAAACAATTATTTCTCTGGAGTTTACATTTTCTTCATGAAAGAGTCAAACTTTCTGCACGTTAAAAAAGAGTACTTTCAAAAAGGATATCTTCCCTTTCTTTTATGATCAGTTCATTCTGTTCTTCCAACTGCCTGATCTTCTTCTCAAATGATTCCTGCTCAGCTTTGAGTCTTTCTTCTGTTACTTCCTTTTCCTCACTTACTCTGAAAGAAATACAAGAGAAAAGAAAATGCCCATGAGAATAAAATAAAATATGTGCCTACAGCTGTGGTTTATCAAAACTAGATTTATTCCAGAGGTATGCTGGTTTCTTCAGGGATAATTTATGTTTTTTGAATTTTTTAAAATTAACCTTTCACAAGGCAATATTCCACACCTTTGTAATAAAATATGCATGTGGTTTTTACATCAAGAACTTTTGCAATAATCAGAACTGTCTTAAATATGGAAAGTCCTATACTTCATGGGTTCCCAATTATGATCCAAGACTGAAAAATATCGAATTTTTAAAACAAAGGTTTCACCTCTTCATTATCAAATAAGGCACAATTTATTTTGATTTAGATCTTTTTCATACTTCTATTTAAACCCTGTCAATAAAATAAACAACATATATACTACGTAAATATTGCATTAAACATACATAGGTGATTTTACTTTTTCCTGGTACTAATACCCTGCAATCTTCAGTAGCATATAAATAACTGGACTGGAATTTTTAAATGGCATTAAGATAAAAAAAGGTTTGCACATTTATTCTTAGTTCAAAAAGGGGTTATAAAGTAAAAAACACTGACCAAAAATATATATCTTTAATGCTTAACTCTGAAAGGTATTCCAACTCAATCCTATCAAAAATGGGTGGTTTCTGATAAGAGCACAGAGGGGGGAAAAAAAACTAAACATTAAAACTTACCTTAAAATGACAACCCTAATTTTCATGTTACTCTGTGAACAGAGATGCTAGCTCTGAATTTCTGTCACTGGTGATTAATTCTCCAAAGAGAGTACAACACATTTTATTCTATAAGATCACACAGGGATATGTGTTAGTGAAATCCACAGGGAAGCCAAATCTTTTCTTTGAGCATCTAAATTTATTTCCTCCCACACCTGTACTCCACCAGAACAATTTCTGAATAACATGAACTCCACAGCCTTTCCTTTGTTGCTAGCTTTCTGGTGGAGATATTAAGATCAATGAAATAACAGAATGAAAATTAGAATTTTGAATGTTCAAGAGTTGACTGCATCTTGTCTTTGAATTAATTTGTGTGAAAGTGCAGGGCATATAGTAATTTTCAAAAAATAGCTTTATTTTTTCTTGCTTATCATGACATTCCAATCATTTTCCCGACTCCTATTATTTACATTTAGCATACTACTAGGCTCATGTATGGGACTCAGGACCTTCTTTCTACGAGCATAATCTCTAATACTGATACAATTACAAGGAATCCACACAACTAAACAAGGAACAAATATACACATACGTAGAGGATTTATAATCTGGTCTCAGGTTAGCCTGCTCCCTTGTTGCCATCTCTTTATAATGCCTTCGCTATTCTTGTCATTATCCTCAACCACATTTATACTAACATCTTTCACAGTAATTCCCCACTGCCTCTTAAGTTTTTTCTAAAATTGTCAAACATTTGAACCATTAATTCATTCTATCATCCAAATCACTCCTCTTCAATCTGTCAACTGGCTTCTGAAACACCTTTGCTAGGAAACTGTTCCAGATCAAGTACACCCCCAAACTGTAAATCAGAAAACCACATACATATGGTGACTGTGGCAAAGCATGCTTATTTCTCTGGGCATCATTACTCCCACTCATAAACAAAAAAGGCTAGACAATTTTAAAAATTCCTTCCAGCTTAAGTTCTATAATTTCCTTTACTATACTATAAACATACTGGAACTATATATATGTCCTTTACAAATATGGAGAGCATTTGTAAAGAAATAAGAAAGAAGTTAACAAACATCTGGTCAGGGTACAAGGCATACAATACTGTAATCTATGCAAAAGCTACAGCCATAGGATGAAAGAGGCAGTGGAAGAGGATGACAAGAGAAATATTAAAAAGTGTAATGATGCAAAATTTCGCATGAGGTTAACGTAAAACAAAAGAAGTGATGAATCTGTAGGATTATGCATAAAAGAAAGATGAAATAGGTAATGCTATATACTGTAAGGAGAGAATAAACACTGTCAAGGTGAGAAAATATGTGGCAAGATCTCTCCCTGTTTAGATTGGTCAAATCTTACAGATGAGACTGAAGAGGAAAATCCATAAGCAGATAAGAGAAGATTTATTTTCATTTACTTATTAAAAAATATTAACTGAATGCCTACTATAGGAAAAAATAATCACAGTAAGTTTATCCAGTTATGGGATATCCGAAAGGAACCTCACAATGGCCCCTGTCATTTCAATTCCATTCATAAAAGCCAAATAAATATGAGGAATGACCCAAAGATTTGTTTGTTCAAGAAAGCAAGGCTTCCAAGGTCATAAAAACAGTAACAACAAAGTACACTGCCACATTTACCTAACATTAAAGTAAATGAAGAAAGTATGTCTAGAGACTGCCAGGTCAGAACATATACCCCAGCATTTACTTACTCCCTTTGTCAAACCTGAAGAAAATCCATGAAAACTCTAGGGATCACTGACGGCAAAAAATGTTTGTACATATATTCAATAATGCCAGTGGCTATGATGAGCTTCTCCCAAAACGTAAAGTGCTCTATCCAGAAGAACCACTCTTTCCTAAATTTAGTTTCTAGAGATATTTGAAAATTTTGTTGCTACACTATTTAAACAGGGCTTTTTTTTAAAAAAAAAAAGAAAATCTTTTCTGTTACGCTGCTATGATTAGACTACCCGTTAGCAATTATTATGCTCTGGAAGGCTATAAACTTAACAAGCTGTGTTAAGCACAAAAGGCAACACTTCTATAGGCCTATCTAAAGATATGCATGGCTTCTCTGTGGTCTATTAGCATAGTTAATAGGAGCAAGTGTATTAATACAGCCTTTAAATGCAAAGGACTTGCCAATAAAACAAACTCGAGATTTTATATCCACTCTGAAATATGTCTTCCTGTTTAATTTATGTTCAATAATATTTCCCATGAGGTGTATGTACGAGAAATTATCTGGTATCATGATCTACATTTTTTATCAAAGCATTCTCAGACCACAAAGTAACATAAAAATACCTAATCCTCTATCTCATTTAGAGTACAGCAATAAGCTAGTTAACAAAATGAGAATGTAAACACAAAAAAGGGAAATATTTGACTAATAGGATAGAAAAGTTGAAAACTCTGGTCAAGAGGATATTCCCAGTGTTGATTTGTTAATTATTTACAAGGAGGACAATAGTCTGTTCATAAAGAAATAATCATTTCAGCATTTATTTAACATCTCAGAGTACTTCTCAATTATGTCCACAAACTATACTCTTATCTAACAAGGAATGATAATTCATACACTTAGAGTTGGGTGGTTCAGCTGAAAACCATGGCAAAAAACCTGAGTTTCCTTGAAGGCTTATGTTTTAGCTTAAACATCCCTGCACATTCTGTATTTTTCTCCATAAAACAATCTTTTCTGTTTTAATATAAAAAGTTTCCCCATACCCATCTATTCTAAACTTTTTAGTAAAACTAATGTTCTAGGAAGAGATTTATTTTATGGCTTTACATATCCCCAATGTTCTTCTAGGTACTCCAGAAATGTCTTTCTACTGTGAAAGACAAGGTCAAGGCAACGAAGCTTCTATCCCAAAGAGAATTAGTTAGAGCTCACCAATGGTCAACCAGATAAATTTCTTTCCCTGATTGACATCTCACATTTGGAAGCAGAGAATGCTGGTAGCATTCTATAAATTCTCAATATTAACTTAGTGGATAAGATTTAGAGAGATTAGATGTCCTAGATTTCACAGGACATCTAGCAGACAGAAAGGGATATACTGTTTTTAAGCAAATGTAAATGCATGGTGAAAAAGAAGAGCTTTCATCATTAAAAAAATATATTTATACAAATATATATATATATGGCAGTGAAATCATCTTAATGCCCTCTTTACAAATTCTAACATTTAACTGTAATTTAAAATGTACTGTCTAAAGGAACAAAGGTGCTTTAAGAAACGAGAAACACAGCAATCTATGTCAAAAGAGCTCTAAGAACTACAAAACAACAGCAAATGAATGTAGATGCAAAAATCCTCAACAAAATACCAGCAAGCACAATCCAGGAACATTTAAAAAAAAAAAAGGATTATACATCATGCCTAACTGGAATTTAACCCAGGAATGAAAAGTTGGTTTAATAATCAAACATCAATTAATGTAATATACCATATCAATAAAATAAAGGACAAAAACCACATGATCATCTAAATAGATGCAGAAAAGGGTTTGAAAAAAATCCAACAATGATTCATGATTAAAAAAAAAAAAACCTCAGTAAATAGGAAGAAAAGGAAACTTTCTCAACCTGAAAAAGGCCATCTACGAAAAACCCACATCTAATACCATATTTAATGGTGAAAGACTAAGTGCTTTCCCCCTGTGATCACAAACAAGTCAAGGATGTCTGCTCTCGCCACTGCAAGTCAACTCTGTATTAGAGATTATAGTCAGGGCAATTAGGTAGGGAAAAGAAATAAAAGATCTAGATTCTAAAGAAAGAAGTCAAACCATCTCTATTTTACGTGACACAATTTTGTACACAGAAAATCTAAAAAATCCACTTAAAAACTATTACAACTAATAAAGGAGTTCAGCAAGGTTACAGGATAAAAGATTAATATACAAAAGTCAACTATATGTTTATACAATGATAGTGAACAACCCCCAAAAGAAATTAAGGAACCAATTCCATGTACGTCTGCATCAAGAAAAATAAAATACAAAGGAATAAATTCAACAGAAGAAGCAAGACCTGTACACTGAAAACTATGAAAACATTGTCAAAAGAAATTAAACACCTGTATTAATGGAAAGACATTCCATGTTCATGACTGGAAGACTTAACATTGTTAAGATGGCAGTACTCCCCACATTGATCTTCAGATTCAACTCAATCTCTATTAAAATCTCAGCAGGTTTATTTGCAGAAATTAACAAATTGATCCAATCCTAAAACTCATATGGAAATGAAAGGGACTCAGATAACCTAAAATATTCCTGAAAAAGGAGAAAAAGATGGGGATCTCACCCTTGCCAATTTTAAAACCCACTACAAAACTACAATAATCAAGAGTGTGGTACTGGCATAAAAACAGACATATAGATGAATTAAACATAAATAAACACTCATTTTTATAATAAACTGATTTTTCAACCAGGGTAACAAGAAAATCAAAGGGAAAGAACAGTCTTTTCAACATGCAGTGCAGGGAGAACTTGCTATCCACATGCAAAAGAATAAAGTTGGGCCCCTATAACTCACAGCATTTACAAAAATTAACTCTAAATGAATTAAAGACCAAGATGTGAGAGCTAAAACTATAAACTCTTGGAAGAAAATATTGGCATAAATCTTCACAACCTTGAATTAGGCAATGGTTTCTTAGATATGACACCAAAAACACAAGCAACAACAACAAAAATAAATTGGACTTCATCAAAACTTAAAAACATTTGTGCTTCAAACGACACCATCAAGAAAGTGAAAAACAATGCACAGAATGGGATCAATTTTTGCAAATAATATATCTGATAAAGGACTTGTAAATGGAATATATAAAGAACACTGAGAACTCGACAATAAGAAGACAACCTGGACTTCCCTGGTGGCACAGTGGTTAAGAATCCACCTGCCAACGCAGGGGACACAGGTTCGAACCCTGGTCCAGGAAGACCCCACATGCCGCGGAGCAACTAAGCCCTGTTGCCACAACTACTGAGCCTGCACTCTAGAGCCCACGTGCCACAACTACTGAGCCTGGGTGTCACAACTACTGAAGCCCGCATGCCTAGAACCTGTGCTCCGCAACAAGAGAAGCCACTGCAATAAGAAGCCTGTGCACCACAACGAAGCGTAGCCCCCACTCGCTGCAACTAGAGAAAGCCTGAACACAGCAACGAAGACTCAATGCAGCCAATAAATAAATAAATATTAAATAAAAAAGACAACCCAATTTAAAAGGATCTGAATAGATATTTCTTCAAAGAAGATACACAAATAGACAAAAAGTACATGGAAATATGTTCAGCATCATTAGCCATTATGTAAAAGGACAGATAAGAACCTTCACAGATTTCTGGTGGAAACATAAAACGGTGCAGCCTCTCTGGAAAACAGTCTGGCAGTTCCTCAAAAAGTTAAACAGAGTTACTAGTTGACCCAGCATTCCTAGACATGTACCCAAGAGAAATGAAAATGTATGTCCACACAAAAACTTACACACAGGGCTTCCCTGGTGGCGCAGTGGTTGAGAGTCCACCTGCTGATGCAGAGGACACGGGTTCGTGCCCCGGTCTGGGAAGATCCCACATGCCGCGGAGCGGCTGGGCCCGTGAGCCATGGCCATTGAGCCTGCGCATCCAGAGCCTGTGCTCCGCAACGGGAGAGGCCACAACAGTGAGAGGCCCGCGTATCGCAAAAAAAAAAAACCTTACACATATATGTTCACAGCAGCATTATCCATAATAATAAAAAGTATAAATAACCCAAATGCCATCAATAAATGAATAGATAAGTTAAATGTGGTACTGCCTATAAAATTTAATATTATTTGGCAATAAACAGAAATGAGATACTAATACATGCTACCACAGAAATAAACCTTGAAGTTATCATGCTAAGTTAAAGAAACTAGTTTAAAAAGACTACATATTATATAATTCTATGTATATGAAATATCCAAAATAGGCAAATTCATTGAGACAAAACTAAAGAGTGGTTGTCTAGGGCCAGGAAGGTTGGTGAGAAGTGAGGAGTGACTGCTAATGGGTACAGGATTTCATTCTGATGTAATGAGAATGTTCTAAAATTGATTGTGGTGATGACTGCACAACTCTGTGAATACACTTTAAAAAAACTGAAAAATAAATCAAAGGAATCCAAATTGGGAAGAAAGAAGTAAAACTGTCACTGTTTGCAGATGATATGATACTATACATAGAAAATCCTAAAGATGCCACCAAAAAACTACTAGAACTCATCAATGAGCTCGGTAAAGTTGCAAGATACAAAATTAATATTCAGAAATATGTCACATTTCTATACACAAACAACGAACTATCAGAAAGAGAAAATAAGGAAAAAATCCCATTTACAACTGCATCAAAAAGAATAAAAAACCTAGGAATGAACCAACCTAAAGAGGTAAAAGACCTGTACTCAGAAAACCATGAGACACTGATGAAAGAAACTGAGGACAACACAAACAGATGGAAAGATATGCTGTGTTCGTGTAATGGAAGAATTAATATTGCTAAAATGACCGTATTACCCAAGGTAATTTACAGATTCAATGCAATCCCTATCAAAATACAAAGGACATTTTCACAGAACTAGAACAAATAATTTTTAAAAATTGTATGGAAACACAAAAGACCCCGAATAGCCAAAACAATCTTGAAAAAGAAGAACAGAACTGGAGAAATCACACTGCCTTACTTCAGACTATACTACATAGCTGCACTAATCAAAACAGTATGGTGCTGGCATAAAAAAAGACATTTAGATCAAAGGAACAGAATAAAGAGTCCAGAAATAAACCCATACACTTATGGTCAGTTAATCTACAACAAAGGAAGCAAGAATATACAATGGAGAAAAAACAGTCTCTTCAGTAAATGGTGCTCGGAAAACTGGACAACTACATGTAAAAGAATGAAATTAGAACATTCTCTAACACCATACACAAAAATAAACTCAAAGTGGATTAAAGACCTAAATGTAACACCAGAAACCATAAAACTCCTAGAAGAAAATACAGGCAGAACACTCTTTGACATAAATCGTAACAATATTTATGGATCTATCCCCTAAAGCAGAAGAAACAAAAGCAAAAATAAACAAACGGGACCTAATTAAACTTAAAAGCTTTTGCACAGCAAAGGAAACCATCTACAAAACGAAAAGACAACCTACCGAATGGGAGAAAATATTTGCAAATGATATGACTGATAAGGGGTTAATATTCAAAATGTATAAACAGCTTATACTCAACATCAAAAAAGCAAACAACCTGATTAAAAAATGGGCAGAAGATCTGAATAGACATTTTTCCAAAGAAGACATACAGATGGCTTACAGGCACATGAAAAGATGCTCAACATTGTTAATCATCAGGGAAATGCAAGTTAAAACCACAATAAGATATTACCTCACACCTGTCAGCATGGCTACCATCAAAAAGAACACAAGTAACATGTACCTCTGAAACTTATACAATATTGTACATCAACTATACCTAAAATAAGAAGTCTGAGATGAAAGGTGGAATGCATGATTTCCCCTAAAATTAATATAATAGTTAAGACATCAAAAATGGAAATGACAAAAATGAATCTGAATACAGGAAGAAAGATCAGGTATAGAGAAAACTGATAAAAAAAAACATGTTGCTTTAAAAGAATAAAACACATTTTCCAAGGAACAAAGCATAAGAGGCAGCATGATATGTAATACTTAAAGCTGTGAGATGTCTGACAATTTAAATTCATGTTTAAATTTGAACCCCCCAAAAGTTAACATTCTAATATTCACTGGTTATTTCTTTCAGTTCAAGTATATACTCATTTTATGAAGCAGCCATAATAATTTTCTTTTTTTTTTTTTTTTCGGTACACGGGCCTCTCACTGTTGTGGTCTCTCCCGTTGCGGAGCACAGGCTCTGGACGCGCAGGCCCAGCAGCCATGGCTCACGGGCCCAGCCACTCCGCAGCATGTGGGATCTTCCCAGACCAGGGCACGAACCCGTGTCCCCTGCATCGCCAAGCGGACTCTCAACCACTGTGCCACCAGGGAAGCCCCATAATAATCTTAATACCAAAATCTAACAAGGACTTATGGAAAACAAAAATTATAGTCCAATCTATCTAATAAATATAGCGGAAAAAATCCTAAAAAACAATTAGCAAAGCAAATCCAGTGTTACAAAAAGAAAATATATCCAAGTTCAGTTTAGCCCAGGAAGGCAAGATTTATTTAAGAGTTGAAAATTAACTGATGTAATTCACCATATTAATAGAATAAAGGAGAAATCTTACATAATCATCTCTAAATGCAGAAAAGGCATTTGTCAAACTTCACCTTATTCATAAAAACTCTTCTACAATCTAGGAACTGAAGGAACTTCTTCAATCTAATAAAGAACATCCATGAAAAACCTCCAGTATCGTATCTATGAGGATGAAAAAAGAGCACTTTGTCCCTTTCCTTGTACTTTAGGAATAAGGCAAGAGTGTCAACTATTACTACCTCTATTCAATAATGATTGGAGGTCCTAGCCAGTGCAATAATGCAAGAAAATAAAATAAAATGCATACAGATTGGAAAGAAGTAAAATTTTATGTGCCAATGATATGACTGTTATGTAAACAATGTTAAGGAATCAGAGAACATATAGCAGAACAAGTAAATTTAGGAAAATCACAATGTTATTGCGGTAGCCAGCCTCTAAAATGGGTCCTGGTGATCCTTGTCTCTTGCTATTCATGTCCTTCTTTAATTCCCTCCCCTTGAGTATGGACTGACCTAGTGATTATCAAAGTTAACTGAATGTAACTTCTGAAACTAGATTACCAAAATATAGTGACTTCTGTCTTGATTGTTCTTGCTTACTCTGATGGGAGCCAGTTGCCAAGTTGTAATCTACCATATGGAAAGGCCCTTGAAACAAGAAACTAAGGGAGGCCTCTAGCCAATAGTCAGCAAGGAACTGAGAAACTCAGTCTCAGGAAGACATAATTGGAAATTGTAGGAAGGAGAAGTAATACATGTGATGGTAGAAAGTTTACCAACATCCTTAGAAATGTGGAAAGGAGGAAATGTGCCTAATGAACTGGGTAACTAATCTAAGGAGATTTCCAAGTAAAGTGTTGAAAGTGCTGCCTGGTTTCTTCCTGGTGTTTACAGTAAATTGGGAGAAGAGAGAGATAAGTTGAAGGAAAGACTATTAAACCAAAATGAGGCAGGATTTTCATAGTTTCAAAAATTCTCAGCCTCTCCAGATAGCAAAACTGCTAAAATTAAGAAATGTCTTCTGAGTAGATTTCAAAACCAGGACACTGCCAGGAAAAACAAGCTCTGGAGATAAAGACTAGGTAATAACTTCTTTTGAAGACCTCAGAAACATCAAAGTTGATGCCTCAATAGAGTCAAACGAAAAGCACTTTAAAGACATTAAGGTTGGGTCTCACAAATTCTCTCAAACAATGGGGCCTCTGGGAAGCTTACTAGTATTTTAAATGGCTAAAATTTTGTGATAATGTTAGGCAGCCATAGATAACTAATACAGATTTTAACATTAATCAGTCACTTTAAACTCCTCATCAGATCATTCCACCTGCATCTGCTGCTTTATCTCTTTCCAACATGTTGTTTCCTCTTGCCTTTTCATATACTCATAGTTTTATTAATATCTGGATATCTTGGGTAGGACAGTAGTAACTGAGGCAAATAATTTCTATGCTTGGTAATGAGCAGACTTTTCCTTTGGCCAGGTGTTTAGGGTAGAGGTTGTATTTATCTAATCACATGTTAGGCAGGTTTAAGGTTTACTGTTGCTACGGTTACCCTCAGTACACCACAGGCTTCAAATTCCTCTAGGCACAATCACCCCCTCAAGTGGACCAGATGTTTTCTTCAATGTCTGCTCCACCCTTAGCTTTCAGTTTTCCCCTCTAGAGGGTCTGTCTCTTGTGAGGTTCTCATTAGTATTCAACTGCTACTTTTTTTTTTTTTTTTTTGCGGTACGCGGGCCTCTCACTGTGTGGCCTCTCCCGTTGCGGAGCACAGGCTCCGGATGCGCAGGCTCAACGGCCATGGCTCACGGGCCCAGCCGCTCCGCGGCATGTGGGATCTTCCCGGAACGGGGCACGAACCCGTGTCCCCTGCATCGGCAGGCGGACTCTCAACCACTGCGCCACCAGGGAAGCCCTCAACTGCTACTTTTATTAGACACTTATTAGTCTAGGGATGGGGGTCTGGATTGGAGTGGTATTCTCTATTATTCTAATTAGGCTTGTGCTAATCAGACTGTATGCCTGAGTCTTACAAGTGCTCCTGTCTCTCCTCCATAGTTCTGTGATCAGCATGTAACCCTGCCCTCCCACCAAGTTATTTTCTGCTTACCCCCAACTTCAGTGTTGGTTTTTTTTGATCTTTTTTCTTTATTTTTTTTATACAGCAGGTTCTTATTAGTTATCTATTTTATACATATTAGTGTATATATGTCAATCCCAATCTCCCAGTTTATCCCACCTCCACCACCCGCTTCAGTGGTTTTTACCAGTGCCATATAGGCTACATTTTACAGAATCCCTCTTCCTAAACTTACGGTTTTTGTTACATAGCAAAGATACAGAAGGATCCATGAAATATTTTGCGCACTTTCCATAACAACTGTTGTTCCTCCTCCCAGGCCTGTACCAGGAGGGATGCTTTATCAGGACTCTCATCAAGTGGGGCCTATGGAGAAAAAGTTTGCAAGAGAGTTCAAGCTGCCCCTATACTTGCTGCCCTAGGGGGCTCCCTATTCTTACCTGCCCACATCTGGCCTCTACCAATTTGTTGCCTATTGTAGCTGAAATGTTCTTACCCATTTCCAGAGGTGTCTGCCCCATGTAAGCTAGTGCTCACACCTCATCTTTCCCTGTAGGCACAGGTCTCTCCTGAGATTTTGAGTTAACTGGTTGAACTGAGCGTTCTGTTTCAAGAAATGTCCAGAGCTTGCAGTTTGTTCCACATTTTTTTTTTTTTTTTTTTTTTTTTGCGGTACGCGGGCCTCTCACTGCTGTGGCCTCTCCCGTTGCGGAGCACAGTCTCCGGACACGCAGGCTCAGCGGCCATGGCTCACGGGCCCAGCCGCTCCGCGGCATGTGGGATCTTCCCAGATCGGGGCACAACCCATGTCCCCTGCATCGGCAGGCAGACTCTCAACCACTGCGCCACCAGGGAAGCCCTCCACTTTATTTTTAAGTGTAAGGTTGGGAGCAACATTCTTTACAGTCATGTAGACTTAGCTACATAATTATTTATACATATTTATATATTAGGTTTTGCTCCTGTTAAATTAAACAAGGAGGCCATTAGACTGAGGTGCTTCTCGTACCTTAGCAGCCTACTTAAGCAAACCAAAACCTATGCCTATAATGTGCCAAGATTAAGAAGTCAAAACCCAGGACTTACCTGGTGGCGCAGTGGCTAAGACTCTGTGCTCCCAATGCAGGGGGCGTGAGTTCGATCCCTAATCAGGGAACTAGATCCCACATGCTGCAACTAAAAGATCCTGCATGCCACAAGTAAAAGATCCTGCATGCTGCAACTAAGACCCAACATAGCCAAATAAATAAATATTTTTTAAAAAAAGAAATAAAAACCCAAGAACAACCTGTCACAAACAGCCACCTAGGTTTTCCCAAATAAGGCAACTGCTTAAGCTACAGCCAATCAAATACTTTCCTTGCTTTGCTTCTGAGCTTGCTTTATAATAAAGTCTCTCCCCTCACTCTTGTGCGTAGAGGGCTCCCAACGACTTCCGGTTCAAGGCTGCCCTATTTGATTTTTGCTCAAATAAAGTCTTAAAAATGTGATATGCCTCAATTTATTTTTGAAAACTCTTATTTTCCTCCCAATTTTCAAAGCTGGAACAATTTTAGCAACAAAATAACTATAACATTAGATTATAACCCATAGAACTATGATATTTATTAATGTTAAAAGATAACCTGAGGCATTATTACATTACCCACAGGAGCTAGGAAAGAGATTTTTACAGAGAAGGGGTGGAAGCCAAGCAAGGAGAGTATTTTCCTGGCTACAGTGTAAGCAACTGCCTTATTTAGGAAAGCCTAGGTGGCTGTTTGTTATGGGTTGTCCTTCGGTTTTGATTTCTTAACCTTGAGGCATTAAAGGTATAGGTTTCGGTTTGCTTATTTAGGCTGCTAAAGCATTAAAACCTCCTCAGGCTAATGACCTCCTTATTTAATTAATTTAATATTACTTTAAAAGGAGAAAAATAGCTTCACAGTGAAAAAACCTGGCAGAAGCTACCTTAATCATGCGATCAAGGTTAATATCATCAGTAAAAAGACATATTAATTTCAGGTAGCCCCTGCTATGACATACTGGAAAGGCACATCACTTCTGTGGTATTCTTGCCAAAAATGCATAATCTGAATCTAATCAAGAGAAAACACTAGACAAATCCATATTGAGAGACATTGCACAAAATATGTGATTAGTGCCAAGGTTATGAAAGACCAAAGAATTATCACAGATTAGAGAAAACTAAGGAGATGTGACAACTAAATATGATGCAAGATACTGAACTGGCAATTGGATTAGAAAAATGTTATCAGTGACATGACATTGGTGAAATGTGAATAAAATCTATAGTTTAGCTGACACTACTACATTACTGTTAATTTCTTAGTTTAGATAACTGTACTATGATAATGCAAAATGTTAACAGTATGGAAAACTGAGTAGAGAATATATGGAAATTCTATCTTCATAACTTTTCTGTAAGTCTAAAATTATTTCAAAATAAAAAGGTTAAAAAGAAACAAACTCAACCTAAACATAAACAGAGTGTGTATGGGAAGTAGGGAGAGTGTCAAAGAGGGATTTTACTTTATTGCAGTTTTTTTTTTAATAAGATGATAATTTTAATATTTGTGTAATTACATTAAAATTAGGAGGAAAGGTATACCATAAAGTGAATAAAGATGCAATTTCTGGCTCTGTAAGAGTGAATATAAAATATCACTCAATATTATCCAATTCCCTTTGTTGTGTCCTAATCAATTAATTTAAAAACTACTAGAGACACCTTCAAGATGGCAGAGGGGTAAGACATGGAGATCACCTTCCTCCCCACAAATACATCAGAAAATACATCTACCTGTAGAACAACTCCTACAGAACACCTACTGAATGATGGCAGAAGACCTCAGACTTCCCAAAAGGCAAGAAACTCCCCATGTACCTGGGTAGGGCAAAAGAAAACAGAAAAAAACAGAGACAAAAGAATAGGGACAGGACCTGCACCTCTGGACGGGAGCTGTGAAGGAGGAAACGTTTCCACGCACTAGGAAGACCCTTCACTGGCGGAGACAGGGGGTGGCGGTGCGGCGGGAGCTTCGGAGCCATGGAGGAGAGTGCAGCAACAGGGGTGCAGAGGGCAAAGTAGAGAGATTTCCACACAGAGGATCAGTGCCAACCAGCACTCACCAGCTTGAGAGGCTTGTCTACTCACCTGCCTGGGTAGGTGGGGGCTGGGAGCTGAGGCTTGGGCTTCGGAGGTCAGACCCCAGGAAGAGGACTGGGGTTGGCTGCGTGAACACAGCCTGAAGGGGGCTAGTGCACCACAGCTAGCCAGGAGGGAGTCTGGGAAAAAGTCTGGAGCTGCCGAAGAGGCAAAAGACCATTGTATCAGGGTGTGCGAGGAGAGGGGATTCAGAGCACTGCCTAAAGGAGCTCCACAGGCGGGGCGCTAGCCGCGGCTATCAGCGCAGATAGTAGAGACAGGCATGAAACGCTAAGGCTGCCAGCAAGAAGCCTGTGTGCAAGCATGGGTCACTAACCACACCTCCCCTCCTGGGAGCCTGTACAGCTCACCACTGCCAGGGTCCCATGATCCAGGGACAACTTGCCTGGGAGAACGCACGGTGAACCACAGGCTGTTGCAATGTCACTCCGGCCTCTGCCACCTCAGGCTCGCCCCGAGTTCTATGCCTCCCTCTCCCGAGCCCGAGTGAGCCAGAGCCCCCTAAACAGCTGCTCATTTAACCCCGCCCTGTCTGGGTGGGAACAGATGCCCTCAGGTGACCTACATGCAGAGGCGGGGCCAAATCCAAAGCTGAGCCCCTGGAGCTGTGAGAACAAAGAAGAGAAAGGGAAATCTCTCCCAGCAGCCTCAGGAGCAGCAGATTAAATCTCCACAATGAACTTGATGGATCCTGCATCTGTGGAATAACTAAACAGACAACAAATCATCCCAAAATTGAGGTGGGGGACTATCAGAGCAACAGTAGACTTGGGGTTTGCTGTATGCGAATGACTGGTTTCTGGTTTTATGTTTATCTTAGTTTAGTATTTAGAGCTTATTATTATTGGTAGACTTCTTTATTGATTTGGCTGCACTCTTCCTTTTTTGTTTTTTTTCTTTTACATATTTTTTTTTTCCTTTTCTCTTTTTGTGTGTATGTGTATGCTGCTTTGTGTGATTTTGTGTGTATAGCTTTGCTTTTACCATTTGTCCTGGGTTCTGTCCATTTTTCTTTTTTTAAATATAGTTTTTAGTGCTTGTTATAATTGGTGGATTTGTTTCTTGGTGTGCTTTCTCTCCTTTTTTCCTTCTATCCTTTTTCTTTTTTTCTTATTACTTTTTAATTATTTTATTTTATTTTTAATAATTTTCTTAATTTTTTATTTTAATAACTTTATTTCACTTATATTTTTTCTTTCTTTCTTTCTTTTCTTCTGAGCCATGTGGCTGACAAGGTCTTGGTGCTCTGGCTAGCTGTCAGGACTATGCCTCTGAAGTGGGAGAGCCAAGATCAGGACACTGGTCCACCAGAGACCTCCCAGCTCCACATAATATCAAATGGTGAAAGCTCTCCCAGAGATCTCCATCTCAACGTTAAAACCCAGCTCCACTCAACAACCAGTGAGCTACAGCGCAGGACACCCTATGCCAAACAACTAGCAAGACAGGAACACAACTCCACCTATTAGCAGAGAGGCTGCCTAAATTCATAATACGGTCACAGACACCCCAAAAATTACCAGTGGACATGGGCCTGACCACCAGAAAGACAAGATCCAGCCTCATCCACCAAACATAGGCAATAGTACCCTACACCAGGAAGCCTACACAACCCACTGAACCTCAGCCACTGGGGGCAGACACCAAAAACAGTGGGAACTATGAACCAGCAGCCTGTGAAAAGGAGACCTGAAACACAGTAAGTTAAGCAAAATGAGAAAACAGAGAAAACCACAGCAGATGAAGGAGCAAGGTAAAAACCCACCAGACTAAACAAATGAAGAGGAAATAGGCAGTCTACCTGAAAAAGAATTCAGAATAATGATAGTAAAGATGATCCAAAATCTTGTAAAAAGAATGGAGAAAATACAAGACATATTTAAGGACCTAGAAGAACTAAACAGAAAAGAAACAATGATGAACAAAACAATAAATGAAATTAAAAACTCTCTAGAAAAAATCAGTGCAGAATAACTAGGAGAAGAACAGATAAGTGACATGGAAGATAAAATAGTGGAAATAACTACCACAGAGCAGAATAAAGAAAAAAGAATGAAAAGAAATGAGGACAGTATTAGAAACCTCTGGGACAACATTAAACGCACCAACATTCGAATGATAGGGGTCCAAGAAGAAGAGCAAAAGAAAGGGACTGAGAAAATATTTGAAGAGATGATAGTTGAAAACTACCCTAATACGGGAAAGGAAATAGTAAATCAACTCCAGGAAGCGGAGAGAGGCCCATACAGGAAAAATCCAAGGAGAAACACGCCAACACATATTAATCAAACTATCAAAAATTAAATAATTGAATATTATTAAATAATTATAAATAATAATAATAATTAAATAATTGGTAATTGATATTTATAGGACATTCCATCCCAAAACAACAAAATAAACTTTCTTCTCAGGTGCTCATGAAACATCTTCTAGGAAAGATCATATCTTGGGTCACAAATCAAGCCTTGGTAAATTTAAGAAAATTGAAATCATATCAAGTGTCTTTTCTGACCACAATGTTATGACACTAGATATCAATTACAGGAAAACATCTCTAAAACATACAAACACACAAAGGCTAAACAATACACTCCTTAATAACCAAGAGATCACTGAAGAAATCAAAGTGGAAATCAAAAAATACCTAGAAACAAATGACAATGAAAACACGACGATCAAAAACCTTTGGGATGCAGCAAAAGCAGTTCTAAGAGGGAGGTTTATAGCAATACAATCCTACCTCAAACAAGAAGAAACATCTCAAATAAACAACCTAAACTTATACCTAAAGCAATTAGAGAAAGAAGAACAAAAACCCCCAAAGTTAGCAAAAATAAAGAAATCATAAAGATCAGATAAGGAATAAATTAAAAAAATGAAGGAAACCATAGCAAATATCAATAAAACTAAAAGCTGCTACTTTGAGCAGATAAACAAAATTGAAAACCATTAGCCAGATTCACCAAGAAAAAAAGGGAGAAGACTCAAATCAATAGAATTAAAAATGAAAAAGGAGAACTAACAACTGACACTGCAGAAATACAAAGGATCATGAGAGATTACTACAAGCAACTATATGCCAATAAAATGGACAACCTGGAAGAAATGGACAAATTCTTAGAAAAGCAAACCTTCCGAGATGGAAACAGAAAGAAATAGAAAGTATTAACAGAGCAATCACAAGCACTTAACTTGAAACTCTGATTAAAAATTTTCCAACAAACAAAAGCCCAGGACCAGATGGCTTCACAGGCGAATTCTATCAAATATTTAGAGAAGAGATAACACCTATCCTTCTCAAACTCTTCCTAAATATTCAGAGGAAGGAACACTCCCAAACTAATTCTATGAGGCCACCATCACCCTGATACCAAAACCAGACAAAGATGTCACAAAAAAAGAAAACTACAGGCTAATATCACTGATGAACATAGATGCAAAAATCCTCAATAAAATACTAGCAAACAGAATCCAACAGGACATTAAAAGGATCATATACCATGATCAAGTGGTGTTTACCCCAGGAATGCAAGGATTCTTCAAATATGCAAATCAATCAATGTGATATACCATATTAACAAACTGAAGAATAAAAATCATATGCTCATTTCGATACAGAAAAAGCTTTTGACAAAATTCAACACGCATTTATGATAAAAACCCTCCAGAAAGTAGGCACAGAAGGAACTTACCTCAACATAATAAAGGCCATATGACAAACCCACAGCCAACATCATTCTCAATGGTGAAAAACTGAAACCGTTTCCACTAAGATCAGGAACAAGACAAGGTTACTCACTCACACCACTATTATTCAACATAGTGTTGGAAGTTTTAGCCACATCAATCAAAGAAGAAAAAGAAATAAAAGGAATCCAAATCATAAAAGAAGAAGTAAAGCTCTCACTGTTTGCAGAAGACATGACACTATACATAGAGAAGCCTAAAGTCTCTACCAGTAAACTCCCAGAACTAATCAATGAATTTGGTAAAGTAGCAGGACACAAAATTAATGCACAGAAATCTCTTGCATTCCTATACACTAATGATGAAAAATCTGAAAGTGAAATTAACAAAACACACCCATTTACAATTGCAGCAAAAATAAAATATCTATGAATAAACCTACCTAAGGAGACAAAAGACGTGTATGCAGAAAATTATAAGACACTGATGAAAGAAATTAAAGATGATACAAATATATGGAGAGATATACCATGTTCTTGGATTGGAAGAACCAACATTATGAAAATGACTCTACTACCCAAAGCAATCTACAGATTCAATGCAATCCCTATCAAACTAACAATGGCATTTTTCACAGAACTAGAACAAAAATTTCACAATTTATACAGAAACACAAAAGATCCTGAATAGACAAAGCAATCTTGAGAAAGAATGCTTGAGGAATCAGGATGCCGGACTTCAGACTATCGTACAAAGCTACAGTAATCAAGACACTATTGTACTGGCACAAAAACAGAAATATAGATCAACGGAAATGGATAGAAAGCCCAGAGATAAACCCATGATCATATGGTCACCTTATGTTTGATAAAGGAGACAGGAATATACAATGGAGAAAAGACAGTCTCTTCAATAAATGGTGCTGGGAAAACTGGACAGCTACATGTAAAAGAATGAACTTAGCACACTCCCTAACATCGTACACAAAAATAAACTCAAAATGGATTAAAGACCTAAATGTAAGGCCAGACACTAAAACACTTAGAGGAAAAAAAAAGGGAGAACACTCTTTGACATAAATCACGGAAAGATCCTTTTTGACCCACCTCCTAGAGAAATGGAAATAAAAACAAAAATCAACAAATGGGACCTAATGAAACTTAAAAGCTTTTGCACAGCAAAAGAAACCATAAACAACATGAAAATACAGCCCTCAGAATGGGAGAAAATATTTGCAAACGAAGCAACTGACAAAGGATTAATCTCCAAAATATATAAGCAGCTCATGCAGCTCAATATCAAAAAGACAAACCACCCAATCAATAAATGGACAGAAGACCTAAATAGACATTTCTCCAAAGAAGATATACAGATGGCCAACAAACACATTAAAGGATGCTCAACGTCACTAATCATTAGAGAAATGAAAATCAAAACTACAATGAGGTATCACCTCACACCCGTCAGAATGGCCATCATCAAAAAATCTACAAACAGGGCTTCCCTGGTGACACAGTGGTTGGGAGTCCGCCTGCCAATGCAGGGGACACGGGTTCGTGCCCCGGTCCAGGAGGATCCCACATGCCGCGGGGCGGCTAGGCCCGTGAGCCATGGCCGCTGAGCCTGCGCGTCCAGAG
This sequence comes from Delphinus delphis, assembly GCF_949987515.2. Lineage (NCBI taxonomy): Eukaryota > Metazoa > Chordata > Mammalia > Artiodactyla > Delphinidae > Delphinus > Delphinus delphis. Next base: position 51,213,491 of record NC_082695.1, on the reverse strand, counting down.
TCTGTGATCCGCAACTGGAGAGGCCACAGCGGTGAGAGGCCCACGTACTGCAAAAAATAAATTAATTAAAAATAAATTAAAAAAATTTTTTTTTTTAATCTACAAACAGTAAATGTTGGAGAGGGTGTGGAGAAAAGCAAACCCTCTGGCACTGTTAGTGTGAATGTAAATTGATACAGCCACTATGGACAACATTATGGAGGTTACTTAAAAAACTAAAAACAGAACTACGATACGACCCACCAATCCCACTACTGGGCATACACCCTGAGGAAACAATAATTGAGAAACAGTCATGTCCCACAATGTTCACTGCAGCTCTATGTACAATAGCCAGGACATGGAAGCAACCTAACTGTCCATCGACAGATGAATGGATACAGAAAATGTGGCACATATATACAATGGAATATAACTCAGCCATAAAAAGAAATGAAATTGAGTTATTTGTAGTTAGGTGGAAGGACCTCAAGTCTGTCTATTCAGAGTGAAGTAAGTCAGAAAGAGAAAAACAAATACTGTATGCTAACATATATATGGAATTATATTAAAAAAAAAGGTTCTCAAGAACCTAGGGGCAGGACAGGAATAAACACGCAGATGTAGAAGCAAGAAGAACTACAATCCTGCAGCCTGTGGAACAAAAACCACATTCATAGAAAGACAGACAAGATGAAAAGGCAGAGGGCTATGTACCAGATAAAGGAACAAGATATAAGCCCAGAAAAACAACTAATGAAGTGGAGATAGGCAAGCTTCCAGAAAAAGAATAGGAGATAGGCAAGCTTCCAGAATAATGATAGTGAAGATGATCCAGGACCTCGGGAAAAAAATGGAGGCAAAGATCGAGAAAATGCAAGAATTATTTAACAAAGACCTATAAGAATTAAAGAACAAACAAACAGAGATGAACAATACAGTAACTGAAATGAAAACTACACTAGAAGGAATCAATAGCAGAATAACTGAGGCAGAAGAACGGATAAGTGACCTGGAAGACAGAATGGTGGAATTCACTGCTGCGGAACAGAATAAAGAAAAAAAGAATGAAAAGAAATGAAGAAAGCCTAAGGGACTTCTGGGACAACATTAAACGCAACAACATTCACATTATAGGGGTCCCAGAAGAAGAAGAGAGAGAGTAAGGACCAGAGAAAATATTTGCAGAGATTACAGTCGGAAACTTCCCTAACATGGTAAAGGAAATAGCCACCCAAGTCCAGGAAGTTCAGCGAGTCCCATACAGGATAAACTCAAGGAGAAACACACAGAGACACATAGTAATCAAATTGGCAAAAATTAAAGACAAAGAAAAATTACTGAAAGCAGCACGGGAAATACGACAAATAACATACAAGGGAATACCCATAAGGTTAACAGCTGATTTCTCAGCAGAAACTCTACAAGCCAGAAGGGAGTGGCATGATATACTTAAAGTGATGAAAGGGAAGAACCTATAACCAAGATTACTCTACCTGGCAAGGATCTCATTCAGATTCGATTGAGAAATCAGAAGCTTTACAAACAAGAAAAGTGAAGAGAATATGGCACCACCAAACCAGCTCTACAATAAATGCTAAAGGAACTTGTTTAAGTGGGTAACACAAGAGTAGAAAAGGACCCACAAAAGCAAAGAGCAAACAATTAAGAAAATGGTCACAGGAACATACATATCGATAATTACCTTAAAAGTGAATGGATTAAATGCTCCAACCAAAAGACACAGGCTGCCTGAATGGATACAGAAACAGTAACCTATGCTGTGTAAAAGAGACCTACTTCAGACCTAGGGACACATACAGGCTGAAAGTCAGGGGATGGAAAAAGATATTCAATGCAAATGGAAATCAAAAGAAACTTGGAGTAGCAATATTCATATCAGATAAAACAGACTTTAAAATAAAGAATGTTACAAGAGACAAGGAAGGACACTACATAATGATCAAGGGATTAATCCAAAAAGAAGATATAACAATTATAAATACATATGCACCCAACATAGGAGCACCTCAATACATAAGGCAACTGCTAACAGCTAGACAAGATGAAATCGAGAGTAACACAATATTAGTGGGGGACTTTAACACCTCACTTACACCAATGGACAGATCATCCAAACAGAAAATTAATAAGGAAACACAAGCTTTAGAGGACACAAAAGACCAGATAGATTTAATTGATATTTATAGGACATTCCATCCAAAACCAGCAGATTACACTTTCTACTCAAGTGTGAATGGAACATTCTCCTGGATAGATCACATCTTGGGTCACAAATCAAGCCTCAGTAAATTTAAGAAAACTGAAATCATATCAAGCATCTTCTCTGACCACAACGCTATGAGATTAGAAATCAATTACAGGGAAAAAAACGTAAAAAACACAAACACATGGAGGCTAAACAATACGTTACTAAATAAGCAAGAGATCACTGAAGAAATCAAAGAGGAAATCAAAATATACCTAGAGACACATGACAATGCAAACACGATGATCCAAAACCTATGGGATGCAGCAAAAGCAGTTCTAAGAGGGAAGTTTATAGTTATATAAGCCTACCTCAAGACAGAAGAAAAATCTCAAATAAACAATCTAACGCTACACCTAAAGGAACTAGAGAAAGAAGAACAAACAAAACCCAAAGTGAGCTGAAGGAATGAAATCATAAAGATCAGAGCAGAAATAAATCAAATAGAAATAAAGGAAACAATAACAAAGATCAATAAAACTAAAAGCTGGTTACCTGAGAAGATAAACAAAATAGATAACCATTAGCCAGACTCATCAAGAAAAAGCGGGAGAGGACTCCAATAAAATTAGAAATGAAAAAGGAGAAGCTACAACGGACACTACAGAAATACAAAGCATCCTAAGAGACTACTACAAGCAACTCTATGCCAATAAAATGGACAACCTGGAAGAAATGGACAAATCCTTAGAAAGGTATAACCTTCCAAGACTGAACAAGGATGAAATAGAAAATATGAACAGACCAATCACAAGTAATGATTGAAACTGTGATTAAAAATCTTCCAACAAACAAGTCCACGAACAGATGGCTTTACAGGTGAATTCTATCAAACATGTAGAGGAGAGCTAACACCCATCATTCTCAAACTCTTCCAAAAAATTGTGGAGGAAAGAACACTCCCAAACTCATTCTATGAGGCCACCATCACCCTGATACCAAAACCAGACAAAGATAGTACAAAAAAAGAAAACTACAGACCAATATAACTGATGAATATAGATGCAAAAATCTTCAACAAAATACTAGCAAACAGAATCCGACAACAAGTTAAAAGGATCATACACCATGATCAAGTGGGATTTATCCCAGAGATGCAAGGATTCTTCAATATACGCAAATCAATCAATGTGATACACCATATTAACAAACTGAAGCACAAACACCATATGATCATCTCAATAGATGCAGAAAAAGCTTTTGACAAATATCAACACCCATTTATCATAAAAAACCCTCTAGTAAGTGGGCACAGAGGGAACCTACTTCAACATAATAAAGGTCATATATGACAAACCCACAGCAAACATCATTCTCAATGGTGAAAAACTGAAAGCATTTACTCTAAGATCAGGAACAAGACAAGGATGTCCACTCTCAGCACTCTTATTCAACATAGTTTTGGAAGTTCTAGCCACTGTAATGAGAAGAAAAAGAAATAAAAGGAATCCAAATTGGTAAAGAAGAAGTAAAACTGTCACTGTTTCCCGATGACATGATACTATACATAGAGAATCCTAAAGATGCCACCAGAAAACTATTAGAGCTAATCAATGAATTTGGTAAAGTTGCAGGACACAAACTTAATGCACAGAAATCTCTTGCATTCCTATACACTAATGATGAAATATCTGAAAGAGAAATTAAGGAAACACTCCCACTGACCATTGCAACAAAAAGAATGAAATACCTAGGAATAAACCTACCGGAGAGACAAAAGACCTGTATGCAGAAAACTATAAGACACTGATGAAAGAAATCAAAGATGATACCAACAGATGGAGAGATACACCATGTTCTTGGATTGGAAGAAGCAATATTGTGAAAATGACTACACTACCCAAAGCAATCTATAGATTCAATGCAAGCCCTATCCAATTACCAATGCCATATTTTACGGAACTAGAACAAAAATCTCAAAATTCGTATGGAGACACAAAGACCCCAAATAGCCAAAGCAGTCTTGAGGGAAAAAAACGGAGCTGGAGGAATCAGACTCCCTGACTTCAGACTATACTACAAAGGTACAGTAATCAAGACAATATGGTATTGGCACAAAAACAGAAACACAGATCAATGGAACAAGATAGAAAGCCCAGAGATAAACCCATGCACCTACGGTCAACTAATCTATGACAAAGGAGGCAAGGATATACAATGGAGAAAAGACAGTCTCTTCAATAAGTGGTGCTGGGAAAACTGGACAGCTACATGTAAAAGAACGAAATTAGAACACTCCCTAACACCATACACAAAAATAAACTCAAAATGGATTAGACACCTAAATGTAAGATCGGACACTATAAAACTCTCAGAGGAAAACATAGGAAGAACACTCTATGACATAAATCACAGCAAGATCTTTTTTGATCCACCTCCTAGAGTAATGGAAATAAAAACAAAAATAAACAAATGGGACCTAATGAAACTTCAAAGCTTTTGCACAGCAAAGGAAACCATAAACAAGACGAAAAACAGCCCTCAGAATGGGAGAAAATATTTGCAAATAAATCAACGGACAAAGGATTAATCTCTAAAATGTACTGTCAGCTCATGCAGCTCAATATTAAAAAAACAAACAACCCAGCCCCAAAATGGGTAGAAGACCTAAATAGACATTTGTCCAAAGAAGACAAAAAGATGGCCAAGAAGCACATGAAAAGCTGTTCAACATCACTAATTATTAGAGAAATGCAAATCAAAACAACAATGAGGTATCACCTCACACCAGTTAGAATGGGCGTCATCAGATAATCTACAAACAACAAATGCTGGAGAGGGTGTGGAGAAAAGGGAACCCTCTTGCACTGTTGATGGCAATGTAAATTGATTCAGCCACTCTGGAGAACAGTATGGAGGTTCCTTAAAAAATTAAAAATAGAATTACCATATGATCCAGTAATCCCACTACTGGGCATGTTCCCAGAGAAAACCATAATTCAGAAAGACACATGCACCCCAATGTTCATTGCAGCACTATTTACAATAGCCAGACCATGGAAGTAACCTAAATGCCCATCAACAGACAAATGGATAAAGAAGATGTGGTACATATAAACAATGGAATATTACTCAGCCATACAAAGGAACAAAATTGGTTCATTTGTAGAGACGTGGATGGATCTAGAGACTGTCATACAGAGTGAAGTAAGTCAGAAGGAGAAAAAGAAATATCACGTATTATCGCATATATGTGCAACCTAGAAAAATGGTACAGATGAACCAGTTTGCGGGGCAGAAACTGAGACATAGATGTAGAGAACAAACCTATGGACACCAAGGGGGGGGAGCGCCAGAGTGGTGGTGGTGGTAGTGTGATGAATTGGGCGATTGGGACTGACATGTATACACTGATGTGTATAAAACTGATGACTAATAAGGACCTGCTGTATAAAAAAATAAATAATATTAAATTTAAAAAAAAAGACACTGATGTAGGGAATAGACTTGAGGACACGGGGAGGGGAAAGGGTAAGTTGGGACGAAGTGAGAGAGTGGCATGGACATATATACACTAGCAAATGTAAAACAGATAGCTAGTGAGAAGCAGCCACATAGCACAGGAAGATCATCTCGGTGCTTTGTGACCACCTTGAGAGGTGCAATAGGGAGGGTGGGAAGGAGATGCAAGAGGGAGGAGATATGAGGATACATGTATATGTATAGCTGATTCACTTTGTTATACAGCAGAAACTAACACACCATTGTAAAGCAATAATACTCCAATAAAGATGCTAAAAAAATAAAAACTACTAGAAAATATTCAGCATAATATATGACAAGAATTGATTACCTCTTCCACAAATGCTTTGAAAAAGTAGATCATCATGTAGCAAATACTCAATAATTGTTTTTCAATAAAAACTGGGTAATTAATATGGTTAGAATAAACACTTCCAGTTATAAAGTACTAACCTAATACTCAAATCTCAAATGCCATAATTCAAGCTATAGTTCCAATTTTGAGACACCAATTTAATAAAATAGTTGTATAAGAATTTCTGGTAATCTATGCTCTTCACTCTTCCCTTAGTTCAATGTTTTCCTTTCGCCTGTTGATTTCAGATGTAAGAAATCTGAATCCATTAAAACAGGCATATAAAAAAAAGAGAATAATCAGCATATATAAAGACTCTTGGTAAAAAAATAAAAACTGCCTGAGAAAAGAATGAAAAGCTACTGCATATACTTACATATCACATGTACCTACAATTGTGGCCTTTTAACTTTTCATAACCAAACTGTGGCCCAAGCATAATTCTGAGTAGGTCAAGCAGGCATAATTCTGCATAGATCCAGCAGGGTCAGAGGAGCCTGTCCACATTCAGATGGCACTGTGCATGCTTTCAGAGGCCATGCAGAAGGGAGGAAACAAATGCTATAGAAAAATTAACCTCTTTTAGGAAGAAGTATCCGGCCAGAACCAAGAGAAAGATTGTACGCTAGTCACTCAAAAACTGTTCTTTCAATTCTAGAGCTCAGAATCGACAATCTGAGAATGCATTTTGGCATATTAACTGTTCTACAGCATGAAGATACACTAGAGTTCAGAGAATGCCTTTTTAACTAAAGCAATTTAAAAATTCCTTATCTTTTCTTGAAATTTACTATATAATCCATAATAAATTCTATTTATACCCCACCCCAAGTCCATAAAGGCTTCAAATGGGAAGAAAAAAAACGGAGTCACTGAAAAATTAAAGTCTAACCTTCTTATTGTACTGCAACGTACATTTAATTATGACCCAAAATTATGATTGGTTTCAAAAAATAAAAGACAGGAATAAATATAAAATAATGATGGCCTACTCATTTTACAATGGGAACCTAATGGTGCTACACTTTCTATTTTTCTTCTGAGAAATGTTAAGTAGAAATAGCAAACTGTCCTCTAGGAAAAATCAGAGTATCTGAGCCTAGAAAAGAACCCTGTCCTCAAATGAGTTAGCACACAGGTATTCACTAGGGAACCATGCACTATGTGACAGTGTGGGCTCAGAACATGAAATAGTGGAGGTTTTCTAAGGCTTCTTAGAATATGGCTCATATACATCAAAAACTGCAATTGTAGCCAAGATTATTTTAAAACTTTTTTTTCCCTTTAAAGAATGAGCTATAGTAAGGTTTGTGCATTAGTCTATGGTACCCCTGCCCATCTTAAAAAGTCGCAGTAAAAAAATGCAAATGTGTAAATAAAGAACTGTCACCATCTTTCAGCACAAGCTACAATATTTTGCAGAGCCATTCATTTTTCAAGTCCTCATAAATTAACTACTTTTCCCATCCATGCAAACAATTCATTAATTTTACTGTAAAAGACTTTCTGAGGTCACTTAATTCAGCAATCTTGAACAAAAAGAATTTTCTCTAACCTAATACCTCTTAAAAAGATTAATCAATATTCCACTTATCCTTCTGCAAATGTAAATCAATGCTGGACACCTCAGGGAAACCCTTTCATTTACTTGAAACTCATATATCAAGCCATGTCTTATACTCTCTTTTATAAACTAAATAATATATAATATTCCTAATTTATCTTTGTGGTATGTGTTATCCATTAGCCTGTAAATTTTGATTTGTATTTGTATTCTATTATTTTATTAGTGTAGTTAACACAAGTGAAAAAGTTCTCTGAGCATATACAGATTATTAAGGAGGCATCTACGGATTAAAAACTCACACCAAGTGTTTTTATCTATTTGTTTTCTTGCCAAATAGCATAATATTGTTTGCTCATGTTCAGGTTAAATTTAACTAGGAACCATGCATTTTTTTTCTTTCACTCACTGGGCCTAACCAGTAAGCCTCTCTCTAAAATGAATTTTTTTTTTTTTTTTTTTTACGGTAAGCGGGCCTCTCACTGCTGGGGCCTCTCCCGTTGCAGAGCACAGGCTCCGGACACGCAGGCTCAGCGGCCATGGCTCACGGGCCTAGCCGCTCCGCAGCATGTGGGATCTTCCTGGACCGGGACACGAACCCGTGTCCCCTGCATCGGCGGGCGGATTCTCAACCACTGCGCCACCAGGGAAGCCCCTAAAATGAATTTCTAATTTATTTTTATCCTAGGCACTTAATAACCTGTACTTGTCACTACTGTCTTCTATCCTGCTTGAATGAAACCATTTTCCAAGCTCTTATACCAATTCTGAATTTTATTTATATTTTCTATTAACATTTACTTTCATTTAGAAACAGCAATAAATCTTATAGGCATCTTTTTTATTCTTTCATACATAACACCGATAAAGATACTGACTAAAAAGGACCTCACAGCTAGATTCTCAATGGATCCCCCCAAGATATACGTAAGCCAGTCTTAGAATTTGGATATATTTGGTTTTCCCTCTTATACTGATAAAGTCAAGGCCATGTTTTTATTAAAAAGGCTATGCTTTGGTAAGAATGCTTTTCATCTCAAAGGCAACATTAAAAAAAAGATACAGTTATCACTTTGCCTTTATATTGCATGTCACTCTGTAATTGCAAATACGCTGTTTGTTTTGTATGTTGTACTGAGAGTTACTGAATACTACAGAATTCTGAAAATAAGCTTGTTAATGGTCAACACTGGGTGCTAAGCACTCAGTGACTTCTCTCCTAAAACAATGTTAGTAGATCTGCACAGTAGCTGAAATTCTTAAGCATACTATACTTGAATATGACATAGGAATACGTAAGATTTCCTAAATCTTCCAACACTTTCCCCATTTGGTTTGACCTTTATCACAACCGAAACAACCTCCATTCTTTATGCCTAATTTTTACTGAAAAAACATGAATTGAAAACAACTTTCAAAACTTTAGCCTCCTAATAACCCTCTATTAATACATTTTCATTATTCTCTATTTATTCAAAAGTATATTAGTTTTAAAAAAGCAATAGGGCTTCCCTGGTGGCGCAGTGGTTGAGAGTCCGCCTGCTGATGCAGGGGACATGGGTTCGTGCCCCGGTCCGGGAAGATCCCATATGATGCGAAGCGGCTGGGCCCGTGAGCCATGGCTGCTGAGCCTGCACGTCCAGAGCCTGTGCTCCACAACTGGAGAGGCCACAACAGTGAGAGGCCCGCGTACCGCAAAAAAAAAAAAAAAGCAATGTACCAGGCAAGGTAGGCAGAACACAAAAGAATCAGAGTTTTTGTCTTATTTTATATGACATGAGTTGGAAAGCAAAGTATATAAATATAAAAAAATGTGTTTCTTCAAGAATAAGAAAATACATCTAAATGTCCTTTACGCAAAGAGAAAACTTTTTTCTCTTCTAAACTGAACATTGAGTTTTCATTTCCTATTTCTCTTCTTCATTTTCGACTTTCCTTTTTCTTCCTAAACAATTAAGTCCTAAAACCATGACACAGGGCAGAGTCAGAATCAGAGTGACATCAAGAGGTGCACAGAAGGTCTGCCCAGTGGGATGTCACTGGCCAAGCTAGTTGAGGGCATCAACAAGTGAGGGTAATCGAGCACGGGCAGCAGAGCCTCAACGAGATGAGAAGAGCATCCATGTGGAGGGGCAGCCCAGCATGGGTGTCAGAGCCTAAGTATTTGAGGTAGTTATCCTTGCAAGAGGATGGGAGTGATCCAGCATCGAGATTTAGAGTCCCAGTATGGTGAAGAGGGGTCTATGCAGGGGTTGGGAGTGGGTGCTGGTGTAGAGTAGTCTACAAAAAGTAAAGAGAGCATCCACACAGTGTTAACCTGAAGCAGGTTATCACAGCCCAAGGAGGATGAAAAGGACACACACTCAGAGGGCAGCCCAGTGAGTAGTATCAGAGCCCAGGCAGAGTGAGAAGGGTCAATCTCAAGACGGGGCAAGCTGGTGAAATGTCAGAGCCAAGATGAAGAAGGAAGGCATCCACACAAGGGAGAGGACCAGCATGTGGAGGTCAGAGCCAGAGAAAGGTAAGGAGGACATAACTGCAAAGGGGTGGCTTGGTGTAGGGTGTCAAAGCCTAATCAGAGGAAAGAGGAGAGGACATCCAAGGAGTGGAGACATCTCAACATGAAGAGTCAGAACCAGAGTGCAGTGAAGAGGACATTCAGGCAGAGTATGGCCTGGGTTGGTGTGCTGGAATGTAAGCAGAGAGAAAGGGCATCCTTGAGGGAAACTGGTGGACGGTAATGGGGAGTTCAGCCTCCAGCAGGATGAGGTGGCTTCTGTGCAGGAGAGGGAGTAGAGGCAGAGATGGAGGATTAGTTACATACAGGATGATCAAACAAAAAAAGGAAATATATTAAAGATAATATAAACCAGGTTTTTCAATGTAAACTGGGAGAATTACAATTATAAACATTTTCTTCAAGCACTCATGAACACTCATCAAGATCAACCATATCTTGGGCCATGAGACAAACCTCAAAAAAATTTTGCAATTGTTCTCTTAGCATAAGAGAACCAAACTAGAAATCGATAACAGAAAGACAAGGGGAAAACCTCCAAATGCTTGGAAATTATACAGTGCAGTTCTAAATAATCCATGGGTCAAAGAGGAAGTCTCAAAGGAAATATTTTTTAAAAATACATAGAAGTGAATGAAATGAAAATACAAAAAATCAAAACATGTGAGATGCACTGAAAGTAGTAATGAGAGGGACTAAATAGTTATATCAGAAAAAGAATAGTCTCAAGTTCCTATTTTAATAAACTAGAAAAATAACAAAATAAATATAAAATAAGAAGAAGGAATAAAATAACAAACATAAGAGCAAAAATCAATGAAATTGAAAACAGGAAAAATAGAGAAAAAAATCAATGAAAGAAAAAGCTGGTTCTTTGAAAAAAAATCTCTAAAACTGACAAGCCTAGCAACACTGACAAAAATAAGAGTGAAGATACAAATAATATCACAAATGAAGCACTATAGACCCTGAAGTCATTAAAAAGATAATAAGAGAATACTATGAACAACTTTATGGTGACATAAATTAGAAGAAATGGAACAATTCTCAAAAGTCACAAACTCCCAAAACTCAACCAAGACAAAATAGACAACTTAAATAATCTTATAATCATTAAACTAATTGAAACTGTAATTAAAAAGCTCTTCAGAAAGAAATATCTAGGCCCAGATGGTTTCACTGGAGAATTCTATTAAATATTTAAAGAAGAACTAACACCAATTTTATACAATTTCTTCCAGAAAATAGAAAAGGAGAGAATACTTCCTAACTCACTTTATAAGGATGGTACTAAAAGCAGACTAAGGCAATAAAAAAAGAGAAAACTACCATCTAATACCTCTCACAAACTTTGATGTAAAAATTCCAAACAGGGAATCCCTGGCAGTCCAGTGGTTAGGACTCACCGCTTTCACTGCTGGGGCCGAGATTTGATCCCTGGTTGGGGAACTAAGATCCCGCAAGATGCGTGGCGTGGCCAAAAAAATAAATAAATAAAAAAGTAAAATAAAAAAATTAAAATTCTAAACAAAATACTATAAAAGCAAGTCCCGCAATGTAGAAAAACAATTATAACAAGTGAGATTTATTACAGGTATGTAAGGCATGTCCAACATTTAAAAATCAATTAAGATAACCCACCAAATAAATAGCTAAAGAAAACTCTTATGATATAGAGGCAGAAAAATGTATTTTACAAAACCTTGCATGGAATCATAACAAAAACTCAGCATAGAGAGAAAGTTCCTCAACTTTAAAAAGAGTATCTACAAAAAATCTACAGCTAACATCATACTTGATGATAGATTGAATGCTTTCCACATAAAATCAAGAACATAGTAAACATATCCTCTCTCAACACTCCTATTCACATAGCACTGGGAGTCTTAGCCAGGACCATAAGAAATAAAAAGCATACACATTCAAAAGAGAGTAATAAAACCGTCCCTATCTACAAATGACATAATTGTCATTGCCCCAAAGAATCAACAGTAAAACCTCTAGAACTAGTGAGTTCAGCAATGCTCCAGGAATCAAGATAAACACGGAAATTTCAATCACATTTCAAACAGCAAACAAACATGAAACGACAAACGTGAAAACCAAAATTTAAAACACAATACATTTATAATTGCTCCAAAGAAAATTAAATACTTAAACATAACTGTGAGAAAACACATACAGGATTTATATCCTGAAAATTATAAAATGCTGATGAAAGAAATCAAATAGCTAAATAAATGGAGAGTCTTGCCATATTCATAGATTGGAAGACTCAACAGAGTAAACATGTCAATTTTTCCCAAAACTGATCTATAGTTTTAATGTAATAGCTATTAAAATACCAGCAAAGTTTTTTTAATAGACATTGACAATCTTCTAAAGTTATCATGGAAAGGCACAGGACTAGAAGAGCTACAATAATTTTGAAAAAGAATAAAATGGGAGGAATCATTCTATCCAATATTAAGGCTTACTATATAGCTACAGCAATTAAGACAGTTGGCAGAAGGATAGAGACATAGATCAATGGATTAGAAAAGAGAACTGAGAAAGAGACATATGCAAATATGTCCAACTGATGAGAAAGAGACATATGCAAATATGCCCAACTGATTTCTGACAAAAGTATAAAAAAGATTTCAACAAATGGCGCTGGAGCAATTGGACACAGTAGGCAAAAAAAAAGGAAGCTCAACCTAAACCTCACACCTTATACAAAAATTATTGCAAAATGGATCATGCACTTAATACAAAACATAAAACTATAAAACTTTCAGAAAAAAACAGGAGAAAATCTTCAGGTACTAAGGCTAGGCAAAGAGTTCTTAGACTTGACAATAAAATCATGGTCTGTAAAAGGAAAAAACTGATAAACTAGACCTAGTTAAAATTAAAAACATTTGCTCTATGAAAGACCCTACGAAAGGGATGAAAAGACAACCTACAGACTATGAAGAAGTATTTGCAAACTACATATCCAACAAAGGCTCTCTATATAGGACATATGAAGAACTCTCAAAATTCATCAATAAAAAAACCCAAATATTACATAGGAAATGGGCAAAAAGGATGAACAGACATTTCTCTGAAGAAGATGGCAAATAAGCACATGAAGCAATGTCCAACATCAATATCCATTAGAAAAATGCAAATTAAAACCACAATTAGGTCTTCCCTGATGGCGCAGTGGTTGGGGGTCCGCCTGCCGATGCAGGGGACGTGGGTTCGTGCCCCAGTCCGGGAGGATCCCACATGCCGTGGAGCGGCTGGGCCCGTGGGCCATGGCCGCTGGGCCTGCGCGCCCGGAGCCTGTGCTCCGCAACGGGAAAGGCCACAGTGGTGAGAGGCCCGCGTACCTCAAAAAAAAAAAAAAACGCAATTAGATAACACTAAATACCTATCCAAATGACTACAATACAAAATAATTATAACAAACGTTGGCAAGAATGCAGAGGATGTAGATCTCTCTTGCATTGTTGGTGGGAATGTAAAATGGTAAACCCTCCTTGAAAATAGTTCAGCAGTTTCTGACAAAACTATATATGCATTTATGACACAATATTCCAAGGAAATGAAAATGTTACGCTCACACAAAAATCTATACATTGAATATTCACAGCCGTTTCATTTCTAACAGTCTGAAGCTGAAAACAATCCTTTAACAGGTGAATGGTTAAAGAAAATGTAGTACACCCATAGCATGGAATACTATTCAGCAATAAAAGGAACAAACTATTGATACATTCAACAACTTGGATGGATCTAAAAAGTACTATGTTGAGTGGGAAAGAAAGCTAATATCAAAAGGTTACATACCGTATGATTCCATTTATATACCATTCTTGAAATGACAAAATTATAGAGATGGAGAGTGGATCAGTGGTTGCTAGGGATTAGGGAAGGAGAAAGCAGTACAAAGGAAAATAGCTATGTTTATAAAAGGACAGCATGAGTGACTCTTGTAACAAAACTGTTTTGTATCTTGACTGTGGTGATGGTACACAAATCTACATATGTGATAAAACTGCACAGAACTAAATATACACACAAATAAGTACATGTGAAATCTATACAAGGTTGATGAATTCTATCAGTATCAATTTTCTGGTTGTGATATTGCACTACAGTTAATCAAAATGCTACCATTGGTGAAAACTGGGTAAAGGCGACATGGACTATCTCTCTGTATTATTTCTTACCACTGCAGATGAATCTATAATTACCTCAAAACAAAGTGTTCTTTTTTTAAAATGTACCACTGTGCTACTCCATTTTTATTTCTGTGAGTCCTGGATTAGAATAAAATAAAATGTCCATGAGTCTGGTAATGATAAAAACAAATGGGACAAATGGATTTCCACATGCAAAAGAACTAAGTTGAACCACTACCTCTTACCATACACAAAAATTAAACCAAAATGAACCAAAGACCTGAATAAAGAGCTAAAATCATAAAACTCATAGAAGAAAACATAGGGTTAAATCTTCATGATCTTTGATATGGCAGTAGTTTCTTAGATAGGTCACCAAAAGCACAATCAACAGGAGAAAAATTAGAAAATTTAGACTTCATCAATAGTAAAATCTTTTATGCTTCAAAGGACACAATCAAGAAAGTGAAAAAACAACTTACATAATGAGAGGTTATTTGTAAATCATGTATCTTTTAGTGGTCTAAAATCTAGAATATGAAAAAAAAATCTAGAATATGTAAAACTATTACAACAACAACAACAAGACAAACAACCCAATTAAAAAATGGGCAAAGGACTTGAATAGACACTTCTCCAAAGAAGACTTACAAATGTTGACATCATTAGCCACTAGGAAAATGACAATCAAAACCACAAGCAGATACCACTTCATACTTACTAGGATGGCTATTATCAAAAAAATGAAATACAACAGGTGTTGGTGAGGATATGGAAACACTGGAATCCTTGTACACTGTTAGGGGGAATATAAAGTGGTTCAGCTGCTGTGGAAACGATTGGTAGCTCCCCAAAAAGTTCAACATAGAACAACCTAAGGCCTAGTAATTCCACTCCTGGGTATATAGCCAAAATAACTGAAACAGGTGTTCAAACAAAAACTTGCACATGAATATTCATAGCGCACTACTCGCAACAGTCAAAAGGGAGAAACCCAAATGTCTATAAACGAATGAATGGAGAAACAAAATGTGATGTATCCACACAATGGGGTATTTTTCAGCCGACCTTGAAAACATGCTAAGTGAAAGAAATCAGACACAAGAGGCCACATATTGTATGATTCCAGTTAAATGAAATATCGAGAGTTAGCAAATCAATACAGACAGAAAACTGATTAGCTATTGTCAGGCGCTAGGTGGAAAGGGAGAATGGGCAGCAACTGCTTAATGGGTACAGTTTCCTTTGGAGTGAAAATGTTCTGGAACTTAAAAGTGATGGTTATGCAAAACTGTTAGTGTACTGAATGTCACGACAGGTCAATTGTACGTTATATGTATTTTACCACATTATGGTAAAAAACACAATGATTTGACATATATATGAGGTTCTAGAATAGTAAAACTTGCAGACAGAGAAAGTAGAATGGTGACTGCCAGGGGCTGGCAAAGGGAGGAATGGGGAGCTTTAATGGGCACACAGAGTTTTAGTTTTTCAAGATGAAAAGGGTTCTGGAGACTGGTTGAACAACAACGTGAATACATTTAATACTACTGAACTGTAGACTTAAAAATTGGTTAAGATGGTAAAATTTATGTTATGTGTATTTTACCATAATTAAAACATAAAGTTAAAAAATATATAATGACATTTCATGAAAACTACAAGCATTTCTCATGTTACAAAAATCTCTAATAAAATATTAGCAAATCAAACTCAGTAGTAGATGAAGAACAAAACCAAAAACCACCATGACCAAATGAGGCTTAGGCCAGGAAGGCAAGGTAAATTAAGCATTCAAAAATCAATCAACATATTTTACCAGAGTATAACAGAGAAAAAAAACCATATTATCAGCACAGTAAATGAAGAAAAATCATTTGACAAAATTCTACTCCTATTTATGACTAAAAAAAAAAAAAAACCTCACCAAACTAGGGACAAAAATAAATATCCTCAACCTGATAAAGAACATCTACAAAAAACCTATAGCTTACATTGTGCTTAATAGTTAAAGATTTAAGATAACAAAAAGAAGGCAAAGATGTCCACCCTCGTCACTTTCATTCAACACTGTCCTGCAGGTTCTAGCCAATGCCAAAGGGCAAGAAAAAGAAAAAAAGAATCTATAGATTGTCAAGAAAAAATAAAACTGTTTTTATCTGTAGATGACATAATCTTGTATGTGGAAAATCCAAAGTACTCTGGCAAAAAAAACCTACTATAACAAGTGAATTTTAAGAAGTTGATGGATACCAAGTCAATGTTAAAAAATCAATTCTGTTTTTTTTCAAATTAGAAATAAAATTTAAAATTCAGTGTACAGTGTAATATAAAATTAAAATTACACCATTTATAATAGTATCAAAAAACATAAAATACTTAAGGATAAATACAACAAAATATGAGCATATTTTACACACTGTACCCCTGAAAACTACAAATCCTGCAGAAAAAAATGCAAGAAAATCTAAAAAAATAATGGAGAGATATGACATATTCATAGATTGGAAGACTCAGTGCATGTTAATTTTCCTCACTTTGATCTGTAAATTCAATATACCCCAAACAAAATTCCAGGAGGCAATGTTCTTTTAGGAATTAATAAGCTGACTCTAAAATTTAGTGGAATGCAAAGGACCTCAAAGAGCCAAAACAATTTTCAAAAAGAACAAAAAATCATTAGGATTTACCTGATTTCAAGACTTACTATAAAATGACAGTAATCAAGTTACTGTGGTATTGGCATCAGGGCAACATATAGGTCAGTGGAATGAAATAAAGTGCCCAGAAATAGGCTATGCATATATGGTCAACTGATTTTTGACAAGGAGGCGGAGGTTAATTCTGCAGAAAAGATATAGTCTTTTCTAACATAGGAAAAAATCTTTGCTACTGTGGGATGGGCAAGATTTCTTAGATGGAATACTAAAAAAATCAACCATAAAAGAAAAAACTGATGAAGTGAACTTCATCAAAAGAAAAAAAAATTGCTTTTCAAAAGAAAATATTAAGAGCATTAAAAGCAAGCTGCAGGTTGGGAGGAAAAAACAAATATTTGAAAATTTACATCCAGAATATATAAAGAACTCTAATACTTCAATGTCAAGAAGGAAGCGGGTGAGTGAAAAAAAAAAAAAAAAACAACAGGCAAAAGATTTGAACAGACACTTAACAAAAGACTGGCCAATCATCACATTAATCATTGGGGAAACACAAATTCATTCCACAAGGAGATATCACTATACTCATGAGAATGGTCAAAATGCAAAGAAATGATAATACCAAGAGTTATTGAATATGCAGAATGATGGAACTCTCGTTAAGTTCCTAGCGGGAGTGTGAAATAGCACAACTACATTGGGAAACAGTTTGGCAGTTTTTTATAAAGTTAAATATACACTTAACATATAACTGAGTAATTCCACTCCTAAGTATTTACAGAAGAAAAATAAAACATCATAGCCACACAAAGACTTGTACATGAATGTTAAAGTAACACCATTCATAAAAGGCAAATACTGGAACAACCCAAATGTCCATTAATAGATGAATAGATAAACAAATTAAGGTACAGGCATACAATGGAATACTACTCAATGATAAAAAATGCATTACTCCTATACAAAACAAGTTTTTAAAAGTCTCAAAAACACTATGCTCCGAAATAAATCAGATACTAAAGGACAAATATTATATGATTCTACTTATATAAGGTATCTAGAATAGCCAAATTCATGAAGCACATAGAACAGTGGTTACCAGGGAGTAGGCAGTGGGGAGAGTGAGGAGTTATTTAATGGGGACAGAGTTTCAGCGATGAAAAAGTTCTGGGAATGGATGGCAGAAACGGTCACACAGCAACACGAATGTACTTAATATCACTGAACTGTACACTTAAAAACAGTTAAGATGGTAAATTTTATGTTATGTATATTTTACCACACACCAAAAATCATTTTGCTGAGGGAAAAAAGCCAGACAGAAAAAAGTACATACTGTTGGGCCATTTATACTGGTGTGTCAGATATAAAACTAAGCAGTAATAATAGAAATCACATTAATGGCTGCCTGGGATGGAGGATAGAGGAGGGGACTGACTGTAAAAGTTCTCAATGTAACTTTCTGGAGTAATCTTACATTTGTCAAAACTCAGTGAAATATATAATTAAAACGGGTACATATTATCGTATATAAATTGCACTTCCATATAGTATATTTTAAAATAAATGAATAAGTTTGAGGAGGGAATGAAATGCAACAGAGTAGAAAACAGTATTATAGATATTACAGACTCTTTTCTAGGAATGAGGTTATGTTGTAGTACAAAGAAGGTAGTAGCTAGAGGGAAATATCTGGTCAAAGGAGTATATACTTTATTTCTCAAGCTGAAAGAGAAATGACTGTATTTAATGCCAACAGGAAACCAGTTATTTGAAATCAGGTTGAAAATTCAGAGGTAAAAGAACATGAAGGCTAGAAATGTTTTGTTGCCAGTGTTTGAGGTACATGGAATTCTCTCTACTTTCCCACTAGCACAAAACTGTCTTGAAAAAAAAACAGTTTGGCAAGTATGAGTAGAAAAACATAGACTGAAATATCCAGCAGAGGAAACTTAGCAAATTCAAGGAATCAAGAATACATTATTCCCATATACCTGTATGTTAATAGTTAATATAGTAATAACGGGTTTTTAGCAGTCAAATTTGTACTAATATTAACCTTGTACTAACACAATGACCTTCTACCGAGAATTGAGCACTTTGCTAGAAAGCAGCAGTTTACTGAAACCAAAACAATATACTCTAAGATGTCAAGTACTCTCTAAGCCTGGTAGCTGAAAATGTATCAGTCAGGACAATAATGGCAATTCAGGACCAGTATATATGAAGTCAAACTAACTGTAATTGCTTTAAGGACATCCACATCCATCTTCGTGGTAAAAAGCCTTGTGAGATGATCATAAATTAAATGTTTAACAATTAAATATTTTCCCAATACAAAAAACACTACTTGAGATCATGAAAACTCTACTTCAGGGAACAGAACAGTCAAAGAATTCTAGTGAAAGAGGTTACTGCTTATCTCAGGTGGCATATCACATTCAGACTAAGGCATGTACTTTGAAATCTCAGACCTTGTAACCTAAGCCCCCAAAACATCACTGCTTTTTGTCATCTTTTATACCTGTGATTCTATGATTTAATAAGGTAATTTTTAACTTCGGTCTTTCTAGAAAAGCCTCTACAAACATTCTTTTAAGGTCTCAAAATGAAACACTTCATGTAGTTATCTTTGTAAATAGACAAAGAAGAAAAAGACCTACTATTTCCAAACATGCAATTCAATGATAAAAATAAATATAATTTTATCAGTTTTTAGGTATGGTCTTCCCCTAAACTTAACTTTTATAATTTATATTAACACATTCCTCTATAAGCATCTTCATTTATTATTTAAGACCCCAAAACTTGACATGTATATTAACAAAAAATTATACAAAGTAAATATTCTTCATATACATCATTAATAAACTGGAATAGTTTATTCCAGCTAAGAACAGCTAAGAACTCTCATTCTCAAAATTTAAAATCCCTTACTTGAAAGTATCAGAAGTTAGCAAAATGACAACTAGTATTCTTGTGAAAGATGACAATAAAATGAATGTTCTTTTCTGTTTCAGATACTAAAGCAAAACCAAAGTGCTATGCCTCTGATTACAATATCAACCTACATCAATAGCAGAGCTAAGTTTCAAAATGTTCCCTCTTGATAAATGACTGCTGCAGATATTTCCATGAAACAATTTGGGGAAATTAAACCAGAAAACATAAATGGAGAGTGTTTCTTTTCCATTTTACGTTTTCTTCTACTTTTCTTTTTGGCACCACAGGATACCTTTTATTCTAAAAGTCACTGCTCCCATAAGATCAATGACACAATGACACAATGACATGAGAACATATTTGTAATTTTCTATTTTCAAAAAAAACCACACTCTCATAGAGTAATGCATTTCATATAAGGTTTTGTCTCACCTGGCCAGTTCTTTAATTAAGTTTGCAATGCGTCTTTTGTCTTCAAGACATAAATCCTTCAATGATGCACTCTTTATTCCTCCCCTGCAGAAATTCTTAAAAAAAAAAAAAAATCCTTCTGATCAACTTTCACAAAAAACAATTTTTAAGACTTTTTGAGAAATTTCTTAAAATAAGCACAGGAGATGAAATTTCTTGGATCTCTTTTATCTGGTAAACTAGAACACTATTTACCCATTTCATTTAAACCTACTGTGAACTCAACACAGGCTAAGGAACTATCTGTCCACCAGGGGAAATCTGAAATTTACACAGAAAGAACTCTTAGGCGGAAATGTGCCTGCTTAAGTGTTAGGGAGTATTAAGGAAACAACTTTCCCTTGATGAATGTCACAGAAACAAACACCTAATGGAAGATACTGAGAATCTTTCCTACACCATAGCCGCACGGCTGCTTAAAGATGTACTAAGGCTGGCAGCAGAAGCACCAGTTCTAAGCTCTCAATATATCCAAAGGTTCATTCCAAAGGGTTCTAGACCAAAGAGTAATAGTAATAATAGATAACATTATACCTAGTATTATTAGGAATATTCTAAGTATTTTATACTTATCCATTTAATTTTCACAATGTTATTAGGTAGGTATTATTCCTATTCTACGAGGAGGTTACATATCTTGCCTAGGAATATAGCAGTTAGGTAGCAAAATCAAGACTCAAGCATTGATTCCAGAGTCTATGTTCTTACCCACTGTACTATCCTATCTCTTATGCTATAAAAAGTTCTCCTAGTTATTGAACATCAAAGGGGGGCTTTAAAGACATGAAACCTAGGGATTCACAAGGGAACTGGAGGCAACATGTAAAAGGAACATGTTAAAAAAAAAAAAAGAATCCTTGGCATTTGCGTAACCATGAAGTAGGTTAGTCCAATTACTTCAGGTGGCCAAGAATAATCCAAGACCCCTAAAATGAATCCTGGAATTACTGCTACCCAAATATGGAAAAGACGGGAGAAAAAGGAAATGAGAAAGAGGATATGGTAAAAAAAAAAAAAAAAAAAAAATTAAATGGGTTTGGCTTTAGATATTAGATATGGTCAATTTAAGATGCCAGGAGGATATTCATGTGGAAATGTTTAGTCAGGAAGTTAGAAATGTGGGTCTGGTTCTCAAGTCAGAGTTTTAAAGATCTAAAACTCAGCCATATGTTATTATTGATAATGTTTAGATTTTTATTATTTTCTTTACACTTTTCTATGTTGTAAAATTTTCCTTAAAGTTAAGAAAAAAATATTAGTTTTTAAAAATCATCTCCTAACCGAAGAAAATACACTAAAATTGGTTTTTGAAAAGACAAGAGGAGAATCAGAAGCATACGACACTGTGGGAGAAAAAAGTTTCAAGAAGAATGTGGGGTTAATGGTGCTAATGATCAAAAAAGTTAAACAGAATATAAAAAGAAGTCACTGGATTTGGCAATGTGAAAAATTGCTGAAAACCCTTTAAAAGAAATTTCAGTAAACAAAAAAGAGAAACGCTTGCACACAGGCAAGAACTTCAGCAGCATTGTGTTTAGGCAAAAACCTGAAAACACAAATGTTTGTCAACCAGAGTTAAACTGTGGTATATTTATACAATGGAATTCTGTAGCTACTGGTTGTTACGCTGTTGACATTCATCTTCAAACCCATCCCCCACGCTCTGTTTTGCGATGCTGAGGCTGAGACTCTGGAAACTTCATTTCTTCTTTGCCACAACGTTCTGTTAAACTCTGCCAACAGGAAGAACCAGAGGCTCTTAGAGGAAGAAAGGACACATTCCTTTCTCTTTGCTTCCTGTTTCTATCAGTGCCACCCCTGTCAGAGATCTTTACCCTGGCAAGAACAGCTGATTCCAGTTGGTAATTCTTCTAGCCCTCATAGAACCAGCCTTTATCATATCTGCTTGGGGATAGCAATACCAGTCAGGCTGGTTTCCCATCATCGAAGGTCAAAGTTCCAGCTCTAAGTGGCTCCCCCTCCAAGCTTCTAGGTTTTAATAGTTCCAACTTGTTCTGTTTTCCCAGCCCTAAAGATGGTGGTTGTTTCTGGCAGTTACTACCTACACGATAACCTAGTGTGCCCCTTTTGCTTTTCAGTTCTCCAGCACCAATTTAACAAGTCTTTATATTAAATACTCTCAGTTAAAATAACTGACTAAACCCTGACTG
Organism: Delphinus delphis; assembly: GCF_949987515.2. Lineage (NCBI taxonomy): Eukaryota > Metazoa > Chordata > Mammalia > Artiodactyla > Delphinidae > Delphinus > Delphinus delphis. The sequence continues at coordinate 51,190,942 of NC_082695.1, read as the reverse complement.
AAATATCAGTGAAAGGAAATGAAATGTAACCATATGCAACATAAATAAATCTCAGGAATATAATGTTGAACAAAAAAGCAAATCACACAATACGAGATCATTTATATAAAGTTTGAAATATATATAAAACTAAACATTGTTTAAAAAATAAATACATGTTTAGACCATATAGGACAGGGGTTGGTAAACTATGACTTCAAGCCAAATCTGGCCCAAAGCTTGTTTTTGTAAAAAAGGTTTATTAAAACACAGCCATGGGGGACTTCCCTGGTGGCACAGTGGTTAAGAATCTGCCTGCCAATGTAGGGGACGTGGGTTCACGCCCTGGTCCAGGAAGATCCCACAAGCCATGGAGCAACTAAGCCCATGCACCACAACTACTGAGCCTGCGCTCTAGAGCCCATGAGCCACAACTACTGAGCCCACGTGCCACAACTACTGAAGCCTGCGTACCTAGAGCCCGTGCTCCACAACAAGAGAAGCCACCGCAATGAGAAGCTTGCGCACCACAACAAAGAGTAGCCCCCACTTGCCGCAACTAGAGAAAGCCCATGTGCAGCAACAAAGAGCCAACAGAGCCAAAAATAAATACATTAATTAATTAAAAACAAAACAAAACACAGCCATGCACATTCTTTTATACATTGACATACATAAGGCTTTTTCCACACTATAGTGGCAGACTTAGATAATTAAGACAGAAACCATGTGTCTCACAGAGGCTAAATATTTTCCATCTGGCCCTTTACAGAAAAAATTTGTCAACCCCTAATATAGAAAAACAAAAGAATGACAAACACAAAATTCAGGATAGAGATTACCAAAAAAGATGCTATGCTATAATAAGGGAAGGATACATCTCTACAGACAGACACTACCTCAGACTGCAAGGAAGTCTGAGACCCTTCCTAGTCAATCTTTCTTTCTTTCTCCTCTCACAGTTGCCAGACTTGTGGTGAAATTTTAAGTCTCTCCTTGAATTACAATAGCATCATGGTAATTCAATGGGGAAAAGAATGGTCCTCTTAATAAATGATACTGGACCAACAGACTATCAGTATGGAAAAGTGAACTTGCTATAAAGTTTGTTGCATTTTTAAATCTCTTTAGAAGACAGTTGAAATAAAAGGAATCGAAACTGAAAAGGGGTATGTAAAACTATCTCTATTCACAGATGGCATGATCTTATATATAGAAAATTGTAAGGAATTTACCAAAAAACTATTAGATTAGAACTAATAAATGAATTTAGAAAGGTAGCAGGATAAAAAATCAACTGTGTTTCTGGACACTAGCAGTGAAAAATCCAAAAATGAAATCAAGAAGACAACTCCGTTAATAGTAGTACCAAAAAGTATAAAACACAATACTTGAAAATAAATTTAACAAAAGGAGTATAAGGCATGTACACTGAAAACTATAAAACATCACTGAAAGAAATTAAAGAAGACCTAAATAAATAGAAAGACATTTTACACACCATATTCAAGGACTGGAAGACTTAATAGTATTAAGTTGAGAGTACTCTCCAAATCGATCTAAAAACTCAACACAACATAGGGCTGGGGGAGTAGGAAATACAAACTGTGGGGTGTAAGACAGGCTCAAGGATGTATTGTACAACACGAGGAATACAGCCAGTATTTTGTAATAACTGTAAATGGAAAGTAACCTTTAAAAATTGAATTAAAAAATTTTAAAAATTAAGAAAAAAAGATTCCCAATCTCCTAATTTATGAGATTAACATATACACAGTACTATATATATATATATATATATATATATATATATATATATATATAAAAAACAGATAACCATCAAGGACCTACTGTATAGCACAGGGAACTAGACTCAATATTTTGTAATAACCTATAAGGGAAAAGAATCTGAAAAGAAAAAATATATATACACATATATAATATATAGGTATATATACAATATATACATAAAAAACTGAATCACTGTACTATACACCTGAAACTAACGTAACATTGTAAATCAACTATACTTGAATTAAAAACTTTAAAAAATTTTTTTTAAAAGATTCAACACAGGGCTTCCCTGGTGGCGCAGTGGTTGAGAATCTGCCTGCTAATACAGGGGACACGGGTTCGAGCCCTGGTCTGGGAAGATCCCACATGCCGCGGAGCAACTAGGCCTGTGAGCCACAACTACTGAGCCTGCGCGTCTGGAGCCTGTGCTCCGCAACAAGAGAGGCCACGACAGTGAGAGGCCTGCGCACCACGATGAACAGTGACCCTCGCTTGCCACAACTAGAGAAAGCCCTCGCACAGAAACGAAGACCCAACAAAGACAAAAATAAAAATAAATAAATTAAAAGAAGGTTCAACATTAAAAAAAAAAAAGATTCAACACAATTGCTACTGAAATCCAAGTTGACTTTTGTGCGGAAATTGACAAGTTGATTCTATAATTCTTATGGAAATGCAAAAGACCCAGAGTAGCCAGAACAACCTTGAAAAGGAAGAACAAACTTGGAGTATTTACACTTCCTGATTCCAGGACTTACTGCAAAGCTACAGTATACTAAAGCAGTGTGGTACTGCGATCAAAATAGAAATATACATCAATGGAATAGAACTGAGATTACAGAAACAAACACATTTATGATTAACAGATTTTCAACAAGGGTGGCAAGACAATCAAAGGAGAAAGAATGGTCTTTGCAACAAATGACGCTGGGACAACTGGAAATCCACATGCAAAAGAATGAAGTTGGGTCACTACCCATAGCATGTACAGAAATTACATCAAAATGGATCAAAGCCTAAATGTAATATCTAAAATTATAGAACTCCTAGATATTGGTATAAATCTTTGAGACCTTGGTTTAGTCAATGATTTCTTAGATATGACAGCAAATAAATAATTAAATAAATAAAAGGAAAACACTGATAAGCTGGACTTCATCGAAATTTAAAACTTTCAAGCTCCAAAGGACACCAATAAGAAAGTGAAAAGAGGATTTCACTTGTGGCACAGTGGTTAAGAATCTGCCTGCCAATGCAGGGGACACGGATTCGAGCCCTGGTCTGGGAAGATCCCACATGCCGCAGAGCAACAAAGTCCATGTGCCACAACTACTGAGCCTGCGCTCTAGAGCCAGCAAGCCACGACTACTGAAGCCACCTTGCCTAGAGCCTGTGCTTCGTCCACAACAAGAGTAGCCCGCACAACACAACGAAGAGTAAGCCCCCATTTACCACAACTAGAGAAAGCCCACGCACAGCAGTGAAGACCCAATGCAGCCAAAAATAAAAATAAATAAATAAATAAATTTTATTTAAAAAAATAAAGAAAGTGAAAAGACAATTCACAAAATTGGAGAAAATATCTGCAAATCATATATATGACAAGGAACTTGGAGATGGAATCTATAAAGAACTCTTACAACTCATCAATAAGAAGACAACCCAATTGAAAAAGATCTGGATAGACATTTCTCTAAAGAACACATACAAATGGCCAAGAAGCACATAAAGAGATGATCATTATTGGCCGTTAGGAAAATACAAATCAAAACCACAATGAGATACCACTTCACACTCACTACGACAATTATAAATAAAAAAGATGGATATAAAGTGTTGGTGAGAATGTGGAGAATCTGGAATCCTCATACATTGCTGGTGGAACGTAAAATGGTATCGCTACTTTGGTAGTTCATCAAAAGGTTAAACAGAGAATTACTATATGACCCAGAAATTCTACTTCTAGGTGTATACACAAGAAAATTGAAAACATACATCCACACAAAAACTTGTACATGAATGCTGACAGCAATATTATTGATAATAGCCAAAAACTGTAACAACCCAAATGTCCTTCAACTGGTGGTTAAACAAAATATGTATTGAGCCATAAAAGGAAATGAAGTAAAGATACATGATACAACATAGATGAAACTTGAAATCACTATACTTAATGAAAAAAGCCAGTCACAAAAGGCCACATGTTACATTATTCCAGTTATATGAAATGTCCAGAACAGACAAATACAGAGACTAAAAGCAGATTAGTGGTTGCCAAGAGCTGATATGAATGGGGAATAGTTTCTGTTCACTATAAAATACACAAACTATTATATGAAAAAATACTTTCAATTTTTGATAAGAACTTGCAAATTCAACTATTCACATCCTAGTGTGAAGTGTACACACTGGGGATATAAGTAACATAGGCAGGCTTTTTGAGCTAATCACAGTTAAATCCTGTAGATAACTAAACGTAAAACAGTTGACCCTTAAACAACATGGGTTTGAACTGCACAAGTCTACTTACAAGCAGATTTTTTTTCAATAAATATATTGCAAAACTTTTTGGAGATTTACAACAATTTGAATAAGCTTGCAGACGAACCACAGAGCCTAAGAAATATTTTTTAAAAATTAAGAAAAAAGGTGTGGCATGAATGCGTAAAGTGTATGTAAATATACATATAACATTCAAAATATGTGTTAATTGACTATTTATGTTATCAGTAAGGCTTTCATTCAACAGTAGGCTATTAGTAAAGTTTTGGGGAGCCAAGAGGTATACGCAAATATTCAACTGCCCGGAGTTCAACACCCCTAACACCTGTGTTGATCAAGGGTCAACTGTAATTAGTAACAAACTAGACATTGAAAATTTCAATATCTGAACATAAACCAGGGACTGAAAAATATTTTTTATATAGAATTCGATAGCAAATGATTTTGGCTTTGTGAGCATTCATCTTTACAGCGCCTCTGCCATTGTAATACGAAAGTGGCAATAACATAACACTAAAAGACTGAGAGTGGCTGTGTTCCAGTAACACTTTACTCACAAAACAGGAAGAAGCAGATTTGGCCTACAGGTCATAGATTGCCAAACCCTGAGTTAAACTCTGGTTGGGGAGACAAAATATAACAAAAAGTAAAGTGAAATAAACCAATCAGATAGAGCATATACCAAAGGAATGTACAGACACTATTAAAGAGGCGAAGAAAGACAAAGGAGAAATCAATGACTGAGCTATAGAAATAAAGTCTTTATGATATTATTTGCCAAACGAAGGAAATAATAACAATAATAATACAGGCTAATTTTGTTTTAATAAAGCATTTTCTTATATACAAAGGTTTATCCACCATCAACTAACAAATTCACATGAACAAAAGTCACGAAGGACACCTAATAAAAGAAAAAAATTGTCAATTTGATTTACTAACTCCACACAGATCAGGATTTAAGTCTTTGGAGACATACTAAGACAATAAATGTTTCTTAACTAAGGCTTAAAGCAAGCCTGGACATTTTGGAACAAAATGAGTAACACACATTTTATATTCATACTAAGCAAAGCATCCTAGAATCCTCTGTATCTTTAAAAATGCTTGTAGATCATCTAATGTTCTTTCAAGGGCTCCTCTACCCTTATCTATCAGTTATTGGTCAGCATAAAAAAATGACTTACTGGTTAGCATTTATAAAGACTGGAGAATAAGGAAAAAAAAAAAAACAGAAAAAGAAAAAAAGAAATTACTGACCTGTTCATCTACTGAATCCCCTGCACCTTTTAAAGACTCCATGGAGACTGAAGTAGCAGTCACCCTGGAAGTCTTAAGTTTAACATCAGCTTTTGGATTCACCATCTTGTGTCTTGATCTGATATTTCCTCCTGTAGAAATTCCTAAGGATTTCCATCAAACAAGATTTCAAAATTATATCTTTTCATTCTCTTAAACCCTGCCCCCATCAACCTCTTCCTTGATATCCTCTACTTATGGCACTTGATGGGGAAATCTCTTACTTTATAAACTTCATTTTAAGGCTCTGTTACTAAATAATGAATCATGAAAAGATGATGTTTTGCATGCAAAGATTCAACTGAAGTATTTTTAAATGGGGATGTGAACATCCGTAAGTCACATTAAAACCAATAAACTACAACATACCATACATACCTTAACTTATTGAAAATTAAAAATCTGATTCTTCACACAATTAGGATGCCTCCAGTGGTTCAGTTTTACTACTCATCTCTTAACAACCAGTAAGTAAGCTTTAAAGTCTATTACATAAACACTATATAAAGAAGTTTTCACATTTTTTTGAAATATAAAATTTAAACTATTATTTGTAATATGACAAGAAAAGAATCTCTTGCTCTTTAACACATGAATGAAGTATTCTGTAAATTCATCAAAAGCTGACTTGCCCAGCCAGCCCCTAAAATAAGGCAGTATTTCAAACCTTAGTGGGGTCATACCAAACATTAAAAAAAAAAAAAAAAAAAAATTAGGTTCTGATGAACTGTTCTGCATCTACTTATACCTGCAAAGTTATCCTAATGTTTTTATTTTCTCCTAACTCTTAAGAAGCAAAGGAAGTTTACCAAATTAATGCATAAAATCATACCTGGAACATACACTACTGACTGTTCTTCATCAGAAACTATGCAGGAAGACATAAAGGAAAATACTAGAAAAGATTATCCAACATCCAAACATTGCTGTTCTGTATTTCTGTTATAATTTGTAATTTGTTTTGACCTGGGAGTTTATAACTAGCTTTTAAAAACAAAACTAGAAAGCACCATAATTAAAATAAATGTAGCAAAATTAATAATCTTTTAAAGTTAATCTTTATACATTCACAACTATCTGCTTTGTAAAAATTTTGGAAGGCCTTGTTCCATAAAAGTTTTATCCATGCTTATTCCCAAGTGAGATACACTACAAATTAGTTTCCTTTCATTTTCTTTCCTTTCGTAAACAAGGAGTTAAATACTCCATTTTGCTCATCATCGGTGAATGACAAGTTATTTTAGGCATGAATTCGTAATTTCAAAGGGAGCTTTAGCTTTTAATTTTAAAGTAAGCTTTAGCATTGACATATATACAGTACCAAATGTAAAATGGATAGCTAGCGGGAAGCTGCTGCATAGCACAGGGAGATCAGCTCTGATGCTTTGTGAGGACCTGGAGGGGTGGGATAGGGAGGATGGGAAGAGGCTCAAGAGGGAGGGGATATGGGGATATATGTATACTTATAGCTGATTCACTTTGTTGTACAACAGAAACTAACACAACATTGTAAAGCAATTATACTCCAAAAAAGATATATTAAAAAAAAAAGAATCTGTAATTTCAAAGTGAGCTTCAGCTTTGAAGAACAAACACTGTTTGGGGGCAAGTCAATCATGCCAACACAAAAAACATTTTTTATTCTTCTGCAGTATATTCATGAAATGCCTCAAGAAGCCCTACTATTTAACAAGTTGAAGAAATTTAAGACAAAAAGGACTATTCTGAATTTCAAAAGGAGAAATTCAGAAAGGCTAGAACACTGCTATAGAAAGGGAACCAATATAATAAGAAAGTTTACTTTCCAGAAATAAAATTTTATTCAGAACTATATCTAAATCCAGGTATGTCCACCATTTGATAACCTTCTATTACACTTCCAGGAAGTAAGTGTCTAAACAATTTTTTTCAAATGATCTAGAAAATACTAAAGTTTTGTTACTTTATAAAACACTTTCTTTTCCAAAATTTGTAGACAAACCAATTATTAACTATTTCCTCCTGGGAAAAGGCTGGAATAAAACAGTGGATTAATAACATGTTAAAAAATCAATATATTTCAGTTCAGAATCAATTCTAGTAATGGAATCTTTTCAAGGAATGCTGATTGGAAATGCCTAGAATCCCTATGGAACACAAAGATGGTGCTTACTGTCTGAACTGCCAGGTGGTTTCTAACAGCTCTCTGCAGCACTATCACAGCTTCAAGCTTTTGGCTGATAGGGCCTCTAAAAACTTTAAATTCCCTTACACATCAGGGATGGCGCTTAGAAAATCTTAGGAGGCACATAAGACAAGTAAACAAGCAAAAACTTAGACCCCACAAGTCCAAGGAAATTGACTGCAACTAACACTGGAGCAGAGAGAGAATTTCTAAATTCACTGACATACAATCCAAAAAAAAATCCTTACAAAATGAAATTGTGCACGCTCTTTAACAGCAGATTCATTTTTTACATCCCTTGGGACTGCACACACTGCAGGTGCTCAATAAATGTTTAATCATTTGCTGTTGGAAATATACACATGGGAGAAAGTACCCAGCGGAAAAATGTCAAGATGACCCAGGACATGTTCCATACGGCAGTGTCTTCAACTAGAGTATAAAGTAGTGATGAATTTGCAGAACATTCTCCATCTCCAAGGATGACGTATGGAAAGACTGACATAACAGAGTCCTGGAAAACATACTACACTTCTCTGGATCATTCACAAAGGAGCCTGCTCAACAGCTGGAAGAGACCAGCCACTAAGGACCCCACTCAGCTGCACCTTGATTTGGAAGCTCATCAGGTATTTTACACTTTCTCCTCTCTTCTCAAACCAGATGCCACTTCCCCCATCCTTACTCTAAGCTAATAACTTTGCTTCCTACTTCTTTAAGAAAAACCAACTGTAGAAGCCTTCCACAAGCTTCTGTTTGCAGATCACATGATACTACATATAGAAAACCCTAACGACTCCACCAAAAAACTGTTAGAACGAATAAATAAATTCAGTTTGTTTATAAACAAAAGTTGTAGGATACAAAATCAATATATAAAAATCTGTTGCATTTCTATACAAGAATAACCAACTATCAGAAAGACAAATTAGGAAAATAATCCAATTTACAAATGCATCAAAAAAGAATAAAATATCTAGGAATAAACTTAACCAAGGAGGTGAAAGACCTATCCGCTGAAAACTATAAGACATTGATAAAAGAAAATGAAGAAAACACAAATACATATTCCATGCTCATGAATTGAAAGAATATTGTTAAAATGTCCATAAAGCAATCTACAGATTCAATGCAATCTCTATCAAAATTCCAATGCCATTTTTCACAGAAATAGAACAAACAATCCTAAAATTTGTATGGAACCACAAAAGACCCCAATTAGACAAAGCAATTTTGAGAAAGAAGAATAAAGCTGGAGGTATCACACTTCCTGGTTTCAAAATATTACAAAGCTATAGTTATCAAAACAGTACAGCACTAGCATAAAAACAGACACAAAAGACCCCCATGATAGCTACACTTTTCCTGCTTTATTTTTCTCCATGGCACCTGTAATCACTGGACATATAATATTATTTTACTTATTCATGAACTCATCTCATTTCACTAAAATGTAAGCAGCAAGCGGGTGAAGATTTGCATCGTTTTGTTCAATGTTGTATCACCTAAGGTCAAAGCATGCCTGGCTCATGGTAAACCATCTATGAACGAATGAAATTGATATTTATTTAATCCTATGAGGCACTGTCCAACAACTCAGTGTTATCCTTCTCTTTTTGTCCTATTCAGAATATGCACACAAAACCCACTAGCTACATCCATGCCAAATTTCTTTTCAAGTATAAAAACGCTAAATAAACAGACCTTAACAAAAGTTTTTATAAATAAGACAGAAATATTTGAAATTGCCTCCATCCAACCTATCCTTTCTAATCATTTGTAATCTATCTTCAGCTCTTTATCTTAAGAACCCAAATATTTACCTTCTTCAAATACAAAGATTCCCAACAAATATATATATTTTATGGCAAAGTCAAAGAGACACAATATATACGAAATGTATATTGGACCTCTTATTGGGTTCTATGTGCCACCTTAGTTCTACTTGGTTCATTTGGAAGTGCCTCAATAAGACAAGTACAGCAAATTATAAAGAGTCTTTAATGCCCAAGTTTCCGGAATTAAAGTAGTAATGAGAAACCCAAGGCAGAAGTGGTAGACAGAAATAAGTATACCTACCCTAACCAGGATCTCAAGAAAATAAACTTAGTACTTCCCACTCCACCCTAACCTTATGAGTTTGAATCACTTACCAACAACGTGCGTATTATTATTACTAACCACAACTATTTTCCTGACTAGTGTATTATTTTAACATCAACGTAAAGTCTCTATTTTTAAATAAAAACTCAATGGCAGAGATTATAGCTACTGCAATGTTTTGACCAGGTCCTTTACAGTTCTAACTAACATCAAGTTCATAATATTGTTAATGATAATACACTTGAGTGCACTTCAGCAAATTTAGATACTGAAGAAACACTAACTTCTTTTGATATTACCAGGAGCTATAATGAAGGAGGAAAGCAGTTTATGGCCGAAGGGGCATATTCTACTTGCAGATTTAAGCCATAAATGACAACATGGCATACTCATTGTTTACACATTGGGTATAAAGACATACCTTGTGCAAAACAGCACCGCTGAATCATATTGTGCAGGAGATACATAACTCATAAGAACAACAGTATGAAAAAGGTGATATTCAGTCACAGATGATCTGTCCTCAGATGACAGAAACATCCAGGACTAGGAAATCGCTCAATCATATTTCTCTAATTGCTTAGGTGAAACACTGAAAATCTTTCAATAGTGTGAAAATAATACCAGATTATAGGTGCATAATTTTTGGTCTTTTTCTATTGAAAGTTCTAATTATAAATGCTTTGGGGTGGTCTGGGAAGTCATCATTGTGACAAGAAAAGAGATCAAGATCAAAAGACACGTGACTAAATCAAATGATTGATAATTATTGTTATGCTTTTTAGCAAAGATTCAGTAACAAATTTATATTTGACATTGCTTTTATGTCCTATAGAGATTAAAATGAAAATATCTGAGTCTGGATATTAATTGGTCATTACGTGGAATAGGAAGGGTGATAGTGGTAACCTTGCAATTCCTTTCAAGCATCTGAATTTCTACAGAATGTAATCATCACCATTTTCCCCATATAATTTCAACTCCCCACTTTGAATGGGAAGATTAGTATTTTACATAAATGTTTAGAGTAAGGGAGAGTGTAAGAGAAAAGGAAGGCTATGTGACTTCTATATGAAATAGGGAGTAATATGACTGCACGAATAACTGAGAGTACAGGGTTGCTAAGACCAGGAGCATAGATTTAGTTTACATACCTATTAACTTAATCAGACCCACTGCAACAGACTGTCTCCCCTCCCCACGCCCCACACACATTCTATATCACAACAATATTCTTACATATTCTGTATCAGCACAATAGCATTGGTTATACAGAAAGTTAAGGAATAATAACCAAAGCCACATGGATGGTTATGAAAATGATTACACTAAAGAAGCACATTATAAGCTAATAATCTTCAAATATCTCTATCACAAAATTCTAACAATGCAGAGGTAATGTTTCATGAGAAAGTATGACTCATCCCAATTTCCTAACTTCCTAATTCAGCCCACTTGTTCCCAGTGTACATATTCTACTGATAGGTAAAGAAAAAAATATTTTATTTGCACAGTGCATCAGTGTGCTTTTATCCACCGTGTACACGATTTCACTTGATTCCCACCGACCTATCACACACAAGTGTAATTATGTTTAGAAAGTGCATAACACTAAACACGGAGCAACAAGAAATGCAAAAATATCCCACTCTCCACGGCATGACACTTTAATCCTAGTAATTCAACAAGGGTAACTGATAATACAACTTTCTAAGTTTTACTGAGAGCTAAGCAGAATGTGCAAAGAAAGATTCTGCCAAAGTTAAGAGCAATGCTTCCAACAATGCCATCACCAATCCTAGTAAACAGACAAAAAGACTTGCCTCTGCGGGCACCCAATACACTGAATGCCTTCCTTTCAGGTAACACTCCTCTAACATGAAACAAATTATCAGAACCAAAGATCAGCCTAGAACAGTCTACCTAACACAGGGAAAGAACCAGTTTTGTCAGACATCTCATCATAGATACTAATCTGGGAATACTACCGCAAGGATAAAAGCGCCACAGCTTCTCTACCATAAAACAACCCAAGAACTTCAGTCCTGCTAGTGGGACCCGCAATCTACATGCAAATCAACACCACTTCCAGGCCCTAAAATCTGCATCGCGTCCTATTCCATAATCATCATCACCAGATCATGTCCGTGTGAAACCAAGTCCACACTTCTCCAAAGATCTCAGTATGAAAATAAATCACCACTGACAGGCCTTCTAAGTCCGACAAGGTCCTGACTTACTCTTAACAACGCAGACTGAGGACACTCCTAAACCAAGACAAAAAGCTCTTGGACCACCCAACACCATGCACTCCTCCACAAGCTCACTCCGAAGAGACTAGGCCGGCCGGAGGTCATCCCGGGCAGAGGGACCCTTGCAGCCCCAGGAGAGGCCAAGACTCTAGGCCATCTTTCCAGAGCTCACCGCCAAGGAGGGCTGGGAAACATCTGTGCCGAGTCCCCACGCCTGAACTCCAGCCTGGAGACAGTGCAGGCTCTCTGACACCTAATACCCAAGCACGAGCATAGCCCAGCACCCGGACGGCGGCCGGACGGGACGGCCCCGCCACCGGGGTCCGCGGCAAGCTTCTTCCCTGCACTCCGCGTCCCTCGCGACCGTTCGCCGCACCGGGTAAAGCGCCGGCGCCCCCTGGCAGGCGGGCAAAGGATACAGTCGCGGCTCCAGAACGCCGCCGCGCCGAGTCGGGAGGGGCCCTCCACGTCCGCCATCTTGAAACAACCGCCACTCGGGGCGTCCCGCCGAGGCCGTCCAACCCCGGCCTCCAGGCCCGGTCCCGATTGGCCGCACTGCGCAGAGGCCCGCCCCCGCTTACGCAGCCGGCCCGGGCGGGGCGGGAGGGTCCGGGCGGTGGAGTCGCCGTGTCCCGGCGGCGTGGTGTGGAGCCCCCGCCGGGGCGGCGGGAACGAGCGCCTCGTAGAACTGCTACTCCCAGAGCAGCCCGGGCCCCCCATCTCCGCCCAGCCGCGCTCTCAGGCTCCGAGCACTACAACTCCCGGCATGCCGTGAACTTGACGGCCGCGCCTCCCGGGCGGAGTCCGGCCCTCCCGGCCGCCCGGCTCCCCCGCCCTGTCCCAGCCGCTCCTCAGACTGCGCGCGGAGCTGGGATGCAAGCCATGGAGGAGACACCGCCCCCGTTGCTGGGCAGCAACAAGCCGCACCTGGAGAAGCTGACCTTGGGGGTCACCCGCATCCTAGGTGAGTGGGACGGGGGGGCCGTGGGGGCCACTGCGGGACGAGGGGTGTGCCGTGGAAGCACGGAGGGAAGGCAAGAGCCGGACCCTGTAGGCCAGTGGGCATCGCGGCTGTAACTTCCGTTGTTAAGGGGGAAATTGGGGAATGGGGTGCTTGACTAGGCCGGGGAAGGGTTTGCGGGGAGTGTGGATACAGAGATGTGAAGCTCGAAGGTCGCCCCACCCGAAGTCCCACAACAGGGCCCAAGAAGGTCGGGCATAGATGTTCAAAGGGGAGGCAGCAGGCACCTGACAGTTGGGGGGTTGGCTGTCCCGAGAGGCCTTCTTGGCCTCTGGTAGCAGAGAGAGCTGGGGGAATGTTGCAGCCAACCTCCCAGGGTACCAATTCCCATGCGCCTCCCCGTACATGGTACCTGAAGTGGTCCAGAGGAATCAAGGCTGGCACCATTGAATGAATGGGTGGTTTTCCTTTACTAACCTTTAATAAGCACTAACCTTTACTTAGTACCCACCGCTATGTTACATGCTGGGGCAACAATAAAATAAAATGAAATGAAACACAAACACAGTTCAGTAATCTGTTATCGCTCAGAAGTAGCACACAGGAGGAGGTGATTGACCTTACCTGGAGAGTTAAGAAATACGTCCCACGGGAGATGATGCTAAATTTTGAAAGACAAATGGGAGTTAGCCAGATAACTAAGGAGGAAGGCAATCTAAGCAGGTCGGAACAGTATGCTTCAGTGCCTTCCCATCGCATTCATAATAGAATCCAAATTCTGTACCATGGCCCACAAGTCTGCTATAATTTGCCCTCATCTGTCTTTCTGACGTTATTTTCACTCTGGCTTTGCCGCAGTAGCCTCCTTGTACCATTAGCACACTAAGCTTATTCCCACTTAAAGGCTTTTGCGATTTACTAGACCTTGCATCTGGAATTCTCTTCCTGTCAATGTCTGTCTCCGACTTCATTCAGATCTCTGATTGAATATCATGAGCTCAGAGAAACCTTTCCTGAATATAGTCTTAATAACACCCTTCCCTATTACTCTGTTCCCTTAACCCACTTTTTTTTTTTATCCTCACGGCTTTGTCACTACTTGAAATTATATATTTTACTTGAAATTATATATTTATTTGGTTGGTTTTTTTGTCTGTCTTTTTTTCTGTAGTAGAGGTCCATGAGAATAGGAACTTTGTATTGCTCTTCCCTGTATTCCCCAGTGCCTAAGACAGTAAATGAGGCATGAAACATCCTGATGTGTTTGGGAGAAGTGATAGATTTTAGAAATGAAATTATAGAGTAGGGCTAGGAGAGGTCTAATCATCAAGATCACCCATATCCTATCTCCTCATTCTTATCCAAACTTCTGCCCTGTTGCTTCTTGTACTCCTGGGCTTAGGCAGGTCTTGCTATTCCACAGGCATGCTTCATTAGTATCTTTATAAGTCTAGGAAGTTTTCTCTAAATAAGAAGTTATTTTCTTTTGATAAATGTTTAATCCAATCAAGCCAACTAAATTTCCCTTAAGCTGTCAGCTCGATTTAAAGACCTAAATAATTAAGTGACTGTAAACATTTTAAATTTCATTTATGCATTTAATATATTCTATCTATTAAGCATTTCACATGTCTGGCAAACTGGTAATAGCTACAAGTCAAAAACTACGTGAGGAATTAACTGGCTCTGTTAAACTTTTAGGAAATCTAGCCTCCTGTAAACAGTCTATTTATAAACTTAATCAAAACCTAATAATTTCAAGTTAAAAAGCACAAGTCGAAAATCATTTGCAGACATACCTCAGAAATATTGGGGGTTTGGTTCCAGACCACTGCAATAAAGTGGATATCCTAATAAAGTGAGCCACACAAATTTTTGGTTTCCCAGTCCATATAAAAGTTATGATTACACTATACTGTAGTCTATTAAGTGTGCAATTGCATTGTGTCTAAAATAAATGTATATACCTTAAAAAAACTTTATTGCTAAAAAATGCTAAATATCATCTGACAATGCAGGGTTGCCACAAACCTTCAATTTGTAAAAAACACAATACCTGAGAAAAACAATTTTACTGCACAAAAAAGTGCAGTAAAATGAGTATGCCTGTATATTATTTTTTCACATTTGTTTTTTGTTTGAAAAGATAATATATTAAGGGGATTTTTTTTAAAACAAGGCAGCTGAAGTCAGTGGTGGGTGTATGGTAAACAACCTCCCTAAAAGATATGAAATGACTCCACAATTGCATTTTTATCCAAAACCAAACTCTCAGCATTGCTTAAAGACAGAGAATACCATCTGTTCAGAATGGCCGAATAAAAAGAGAAAAAGCAACAAATCACAGGGCCAGACCCTAATTGTTCCTGCCACACTCCCTCACTACTAGAAGGCTCTGTGACAAGCAGACAGACCCATGAAGAGGCTAGTTGGAGCAATCAACAGAAACTAGAAACTAGCATCACTAACCTAGAAATCTTTTTAAACAGCACAATAATGCAAAATGAAGGAGAGAAAAGTAAAACCCATAGAGAACTAATGCTAAAATCAGGAAATAAAATGTCCAACAGACAGCTGAGGAAAACTCTTAACCAAAAACCAACTGTGAAGCAGAAGAAAATGGTAAGTCTAAACTCCAGACAAAATTAAAATACATGAACAAGTATAGAAAATTCAATGAAAGAAAGTGTGAACCAAGGATATAATATCTAGCCAAACTGTCTTTAAAATAAAAGAACTTAGGGAATTCTATACCCATGAACCCTTCCTGAGGAATCTACTGGAGGATAGATTTCATCAAATCAGATATAGCTTGGGAAACCTTCAGCAAAAAAACTGATGCTGAGCATCATTTTCATACAGACACATACACGTGAACATACATAAATACATACACATAAGACTAAAGCAAAGGTGGGAGGAGAGTGGAAGAATGATGTACCAGTTGTTATCTATTATGACAAATTAAAAGGGCATTTGAAAGGGTATAAGTACAATGTAACTGTTGGGCAGATTTCTTAGATGACCTCCAATGCCACCTACCTGTGTATAATACTTTACTCTTGAAAATGGGCAGGACCTGTGAAGATGATGAATGTCATTCTATGGCTTAGGTTACATTATATGACAAAGGCAGAGATTTTTTGGTGTATGTAATTGAAGTACCTAATCAGTTGACTTTGACTTAAAAGGGACATTATCCTAGGTAGGCCTGACCTAATCAGGTGAGCATTCTAAAAGAGGGTATAGAAGTCAGACAGATTTCCTCCTGGCTTTGAAAAAGTAAGCTGCCATGTTATGAGAGATCCTAGGAGAGGACCAATAGCAAGGAACTGCTAGTGGCTTCTAGGAGCTGAGAGCAGCCTCCTAGCTCATTGTCATCAAGAGAACAGGATCCTCAGTCCTACCACTGCTAAGTGTGGTAATTTGTTATGCAGCATAGAAAACTAGTACATATTTTATTACCTGGAAGTGGGTGCTTCTGTAACATATACCTAAATGGAAGTGTCTTTGGAACTGGGAAGTGGCTGGAGGCTGGAGGAACTTTCAGGAACTTGATAGAGAAAGTCAAAATCACCATGAAAAGACTGTAATAGAAATCTGGACTATAACAATATGGAGAATACTGCTGGTGAGGACTCAGAAGGAAATAGCATAATGGCAGAAATAAATCCTACCTTATTAGTAGTTACATTTAATGTAAATAAACTAGACACTCCCATGAGAAGGCAGAAATTGACATAAGATTTTAGAAAAACAAAAACATGATTCAAATATACCCAGTCTACAAGAGACACATTTTGTATTTAAAGACACAAATAGTTAAAAGTGAAAAGATGGGGGAAAAATATACCATGCAACTAGAACCCAAAGTAGAGCTTGAGTGGCTATACTAATATCAGGCAAAATAATCTTTAAAACAAAGTTCATTATTAGAAACAAAGGAGGAGGGCTTCCCTGGTGGCGCAGTGGTTGAGAGTCCGCCTGCTGATGCAGGGGACACGGGTTCGTGCCCCGGTCCGGGAAGATCCCACATGCCGCGGAGCGGCTGGGCCCGTGAGCCATGGCCGCTGAGCCCGTGCGTCCGGAGCCTGTGCTCCGCAACGGGAGAGGCCACAACAGTGAGAGGCCCGCGTACAGCAAAAAAAAAAAAAGAAACAAAGGAGGACAGTTCATAATGATAATAGGTGTCAATGCTCAGAAAGGCAAAACATTTATAATCTATGTGTACCTACAAAGGCCCAAAATACATGAAGCAAAAACTGACAGACTTGAAAGGAGAAGTAGACAATTCAACAATAATAGTTTGATACTTAAATGCCCTACTTATAACAATGGATAAAACACCTAAGCAGGAAGTCAACAAGGAAATAGTAAACTTAAGCAACACTGTAAATCGACTATACCTAACAGACATCCATAGAACACTTTACCCTAAAAGAGTAGAATAAAAATTCTTCTCAAGTATACATGGAGTAACCTCAAGAATAAACCATATGTTTGACAAGCTGAAATAAATTTTAAAGGATTGATGTCATACAAAGTGTTCTCTGATGATAGAACACATCCAAACTGTGGGATAGAGTGAAAACATAAAAACAAATCAGACTTCCTCAATCTGATAAAGGGCATCTATGAAAAATCCATGGCTAACATTATACTCAATGGTGAAAAACTGTATGATTTACCATTAAAATCAGGAAAAAGGCAAATATTCATGGGATCCCCAGCACCACACCAGGTTTGACAGTTCACTAGGAGGATTACAGGACAGACAGTCATGTGATTTATTACAGCAGAAACAAAGGGAAAGGTGCATGTGGGGAAATCAAGGAAACCAGATGTAAGTTTTCTCTCAGTGAAATCACATGGGACACAATTGTTCCAGCAACGTGTGACAACACATCTGAAATGTTGTCTACTAGGGAAGCTTATTTGAGCCCAGAAGTCCAGACCTGTTATTGGAAATCCATCATTCAGACATCCTCTACCTAGTATGTACCAAATTTGAGACTCCCAGCGGAAAGCTTGTGTTCAGCATAAACCATATTGTAACAACAGGTAGGTACAATGAGCCATTCTTTTTTTTTTTAAATAAAGTGAGCCATTCTTACCAGGCAATGGTGGGAACCCTCCTGAAATCCAAATTCCCAGATGCCAGCCAAGAACCAACCTTACAAGCAGGCCTTTCTAAATATTGCAGTCTCAGGCATGCTGTGTTCACTCTTTTTTGCACATAAGAACTCTCCTCTTACAACTTCTATTCAGCATTTTACTGGAGATTCTAGTCAGAACAATTAGACAAGAAAATGAAATAAAGACATACAATTTGGAAAGAAAGAAGTAAAGAGCTATTTGCAGGTAACATGCTCTTGTATATTAAAAAAGTCCTAAGAAATCCACCAAAAAAAGGGGAAAAAACCCTACACATTAGCAATGAACAATCCAAAAATAAAATTACAGAAACAATTCAATTTACAATTGGGTCAAAACAGTAAAATACTTAGTAAAAAGTTAAATTAACAGAAGTAAGGAGTGAACGAGCACATTAACAGAAGTGCATGACTTGTACACTGGAAACTACAACACGATATATAAAGAAGGAGAACCTAAGTAAATTGGAAGACATCTCATGTTTATGGTTTGGAAGTCTTAATACTGTTAGAATCCCATACTCCCCAAATTGATCTAAATCTACAATCCCTATGAAAATGTCAGCTGCCTCTTTTGCAGAAATTGACAAATAACCCAGTCCTAAAATTAATGTGGAAATGAAGGACACCCAGAATAGCCAAAACAATCTTGGAAAAGAGGAACAAAAATTAGAGGACTTAAACTTCACTATTTGAAAATTTACTACACTTGGGATAATGAAAATGTTCTGCAGATGAATAGTGGTAATAGTTGCACAACAATGTGAGTGTACTTAACTGTACACTTCAAAATAGTTAATATGGCAAATTTTATGTATATTTTACTATGATAAAAAAATTTACTCCAAAGCTACAATAGCCTTTACTGTGGCACTGCCATAAAGATAGAAATATAGATCAATGGAATAGGATTGAGACTCCAAAACTAAACTAACACATTTATGGTCCACTGATTTTCAACAAGGATGGCTGTACAACTCAGTGGGGGGAAAACAATCTTTTCAACAAATTGTTTTGTGACAACTAGATAGCCACATGCAAAAGAATGAAGTTGGACTCCTACCTCAATTCAAATACAAAAATTAACTCAAAATGGATCTTAGATATAAATGTAAGTGCTAAAACATAGACCTTGGATTCATTTTTAATGACTTTGGATTAGGCAATAGATTCTTAGATCTGATGCCAAAAGTACAAGAAACAAACAAACAAAATAGATAAATTGGACTTCATCAAAATTAAAGATGTTTGTGCTTTTAAGGATACCATCAAGAAAGTGAAAAGACATCCACAGAAAAGGAGACTTTTTGCAGATCACATATACAATGAGGGACTTATGGGTGGAATCTATGAAGCTCAACAAAAAAAGTCAAATAACCCAATTTAAAAGGATCTGAATAGATAAACATTTGTCCAAAGAAGACATACAAAGGCCAATAAGCATGTGTAAAGATGGTCATCATTGATCATTAGGGAAATTCAAATCAAAACCACGGTGAAATACCACTTCACACCCACTAGGATGCCCATAATCAGAAAGACTGACCTAAGTGTTGGTAAGGAAGTGGAGAAACTGGAACACACACATACACCACAGGTGGGAATGTAAAATGGCACTCTCACTTTGGAAAACAGTTTGTCACTTCCTCAAAAAGTTAAACATAGTTACCATATGACCTAGCAGTTCCACTTCTGGTTATATACCCAAGAGAAATGAAAACATTTACATGCAAAAATATGTACACAAATGTTCTTAGAAGCATTATTTGTAATAAAGTAGAAACAGTCCAAATGTCCATCAACTGATGAATGGGTCTAAAAAATGTGATATATCTATACAATAGAAAATGTTGGCAATAGTAAGGAGTAAAGTACTGATACATGCTACAATATGGATGAACCTTGAAAACTAAATGAAAGAAGAGTTATGAAGCCCATGTGTTGTGTGATTTCATTTATATGATCTATAGTGGGCAAATCTATAGAGACTTAAAGTGAATTAGTGATTGCCAGAGGATGCTGGAAATGGGAAAGGGTACAAGGTTACTTTTTCAGGAAAGGACACATAACTCTGTGAATATACTAAGAACCACTGAATTATATACTTTAAAAGGGTGAAATTTATGGTATGTGAGTTATATCTCAATAAGGCTTTTTTTTTAAATAAAAAGGAATCCTAAAAACAGCCCTCCAAGATTTCCTGCACCAGGACTGTGAAACTGATGAGATATAACACCTGTGATTTGTTGTGTTAAATGGCAAAAGGGAGATTATCCAGGTGAGCCTAATCTAATCACATGAGCCCTTTACAACATGCTGTTAACAGAAGGGGGAGTCAAAGAGATTTGAAACATGAAATATTTGTTATGCTGTTGCTGCCTTGAAGGTGGATGGGAACACATGGGAAAGACTACAGCTGAGAGTGGCCCCAGGTGACAGCAAGCAAGGAATGGAGACTTCATTGCTACAACCACAAGGAGTTGAATTCTGCCAGTAACAGGAATGGAAGATGACCTGGAGCACCAGATGAAAACAGAACAGCTGACACCTGAGCAGTCAGTGCACCTGGCTTATGGACTTCAGCCTCAGCAGAGAATCCAGTCATGCTGTGCCAGACTTCTGAGCTACAGAACTGTGACCTAGGTGTTGTTTAAAGCTGCTAATTTGTGGCAATTTATCATGCATCAGTAGAAAATGATACATTCCCCCAAATATTTTAAAGAGAGGAACGAATGATACCCATCTCGAAAAGAAATATGTGTAATATAATACGTATAATTATAAAATATTAAGATAAAGCTGAGACCAGACATATCCCTCACAGCAACAAATATGAATGGGCTTAAGTCACCTAGTAATAGAAAAAGATTTTAAATCTAGCTTACAAAACCCAACTTTTTGCCGTTTCCCAAAACTAAAACAACTAAAGCAAACTAATTCAGAAATGTTAAAAATGAAGAGATGGATACATGTTTTGGGGTCCCACAACTGTCCACAAGTTCAGTGATTCACTAGAAGGACTTACAGGATGCAGACAGGACTCCCAGCTATAGTTTATTATATCAGTCAGCTGGTGCCTGGGAATCTGACCTTTGACATATCAGGTGGCATCTAGAGGAAGCATGTATAGGCTTCTGCAGTTTTCCCTGCTGCGAGTGGTCGCATAGAATACACTCCTTCCTTAAGCAGTGAAGTGCTGCAATATGTTTGCAGTGTTTCTGCCCAGAGAAGCTTGCCTAAGACTCAAATTCCAGAGATTTTACTGGGGCCTGGTCAGGTAGGCAAAACAACCAGCCACAGCTATAGTTACCAACCCTTTGAGTTAGGCCCCAACAAGGGTCCTTCTGCCCAGTATCCTTAGAGCCAATAGAACGAGACCGAGTTTGGTTCAGAAGCACAGGAAAGTTTTATTCTTTGGTCAAAGAATGGAAAGGTGCCAGCTCACACTCTAGAGTCCAGCTCTCCCTCACAGGCTGTGGGTGGGGCTGCTTTGTAGGGTTCTAGTCAGTGGGGAGGGAAGCGGGTAGAGTTCTCACATAGCAGCACAGCTGTGCTGTTTGCGCTCCAGATCGCAGTGCCAGGCGTAGCCTCTCTGCCCACGGCCCACTGAGGCCATTTTGAGTTGAGGTGTTACACACAGAGCTGCACACAGTCCATTGAGGTGTCTGCACAGCCATTTTGCACCAGGAGCTCTGGTCTGAGGTGCTGGGTGCGAGGCCTCTGCACACAGTACACTATGAACAAGTGAAACAAGATGAAGCACAAAGGAAAAAGAAAAAGGTTAGACTTTATTACCCAGATTCTATTTTTTATTTCCTGGGAATTGTTAATTCTGGCTTTGCGGGTGACAAACCCCTCCTCTGGTTTTTGTCCTGCTCCATTCTTGAGGGGCGCTGAGGGGTGCAGGTCTGTCTTCTGTAACTACTTCCTGCTGATTTCAGGCATTGTCATCACCCTGGGTGGAGGAGTGGAAGTCGCCAGCTGCCTTTAGATCTGTGTGGTTGTACCTAGGCCTTGGCCCTGAGCAACCACCATTTGTCTAATCTTTTGGGAACAAAGGACTTCAGACAATTTAAGATACATGGCCTAAGAGAACAGTGGTTACATGTCAAATGACAAGAGAATAATGGTGATATGTCAAATTTTTCCTAAAAATGAAAATATCTCGGTCTTTGGCCTGTGGGCAAGTCTGCCCTGATGTCAAGGCTCAGTGCCAGGGCTGCGTCTCCCTGGTCATGCTTTTGTTGTTTTGCAGGAGAAAAGCTTAGGGTCTTAGAGAGGATCACACGAGTAGTCAGGGGCGCCATTGCCCCATGTTGTGTCTCTGCAGGTTGGGGCTCGGGGGTCTCTTCCCTTGAGTGCAGAGTCCCCATGGAGTGACCCCTGCAACTTCAGGGCAGAGTGGGTGGTTAGGCTCACCAAGTGGGTTCTGTCCCACTTAGCCGTGAGCTGATCTTGCAGCTGCTGGGTTTTGAGATTTTTAGGTTCACCCAGGCCCCTGGCCAGAAGGGGTGGAGGGCCAGGTCAGTGGGTGTGGGCAGCACCTGGTCACCATCTTCTGTGACAGCTTTCATTATTTCTCCTACCTGGAGGGCATGCTTGAGTTGTTCCATTTCAAGGGGGCTAAGGTGTCCCTTCTCTTGGACTTGGGGAATGGGTCTACCATACATGAGTTCAAATGGACTTAACTTTGATTACCCCTTGGGGTAACCACATGCAGAGCAGGGCTATCGAAAGCAACTTAATCCAGTGTTCTTGAGTTTCCTAACATAGCTTGGCTCAGGCTGATTGGACCTTGAGTTTCAGGGTATGATTGGATCTCTGTCCTTGATGATTGGGGTCTCCAGACTGAGTGCAAGGTCCGTTTTATGCCCAGGGCACTCATTACCTCCTTCGTCACTTGAGACACAAATGCTGTACCATTATTGCTTTGCAGGGATCTTGGGAGCCCAAACCTGGCGATTATATCTTTTAGTAATGCCTTAGCCACTTCAGCTGCCATTTCAGTTCTAGCAGGGAATGCTTCTATCCACTCAGAAATTGTGTCTACTAGCACCAAGAGATACCTGAAATTGCCCAGTACTCTTGGCATGACGGTGAAATTAATCTGCCAGTCTTCTCCAGGATATGTCCCTCTGGTCTGAATGGGCCTGATCTGGGGGCCTCTGGAGGGTCTGGTTTGGGGGGTTGTTCATTGTGCAGATGGGGCATGTCTCATCTATCCGACTGATTATACTTTTCATGCCAGGAATTACCATGAGCTTAACTAACCAATTATATAGGGCTTCCTTCCTGTAGTGAGTCTTTTGATGAGCCTCTCTGATGGCTTGACAAGCTATAGTTTGGGAAAAGAAGCATTGACCATGTTCATTAGCTAGCCACCCATGGCCTCCTAGGTCTCTGTTGAAGCCCAATTTTCAGTCTTTGTCTAATTTTGTAGATTTTGTACAGTCTTTGTGTAGATTGGGGAATAATTGGATGGATCTGGCCTTTGAGGTATGAGGGGTAGTTGACAAGTTACAGTTTCTAGGACCACCCTTTTGGCAGTTGCATCCGCTTTGTTTCCCTTTATTACCTCTGTATTCCCTTTTCGTGAGACCTACAGTGAATCACTGCCACCTTTTTTGGAAGCTGTACTCCTCCTACGAGCTTCAATATGCTTAAGCCACGTTTCACCTGTTTCTTCCCTGCAGTAAGCATACCTTGTTCCTTCCAGATAGCCCTGGCTGTGGGTAGGATGGCATACACATACCTGGGAATCTGTGTAAACATTTAAGATTTTCCCTGTCCCGTGCTCTAGGGCTCAGGTGAGGGCTATCAACTCCACCTTTTGGGCGGAAGTCCCGGTGGGGGGATGGGGGTGGGTAGCTTCTCACTTCTATGACTTGGGTGTGGGAGGTTACTGCATGTCCCACCAGCCTTTTCTCCTCTCCCATAAAACTACTCCTGTCTGTGAGCCATTCCTCTTTGGCATTTGGGAGAGGCTCACTTCCTAGGTCGGGGCAACTGGAATAGACTGTGTCTGTGGTTTCTATATGATCATGCTCCAGGGGCCCTGTTTCTGTGGGTAGCAGGGTGGCAGGATTTAGTGTGTGACAGGTTTTTGTGGTAGCCAATGGGTTGTCTAAAGGCATAGCCTGAACTTGAATCAACCTTCCAGGGGATAACTATTCTGTTCCCTTAGAACTTCCTAAAACCTGAACCTGGTGTGGAGTCAAGCTGAAATGTCAGGTGCAGCTGCTTTGCACTAGGAACTCTGTTCTGAGGTGCCAGTACAAGGCCTCTGCACGCAGTACCCTATTAAGGAAGTGAAACTAGACCAAGGCGAAAGGAAATAAAAAAGATTAGACTTTACCTTATTTTCCAGATTCTATGTTTATTTCCTGGGAGTTGTCAATGAGCTTTGCCCATGACACTATGGAAATTTTAGACTCCCAAAAGGATAGCAAATGTTTATTGGTTTAACCAAAGATGGGCAAAACAGCCTTATCAATGTAGAACACGTGCAAAGGCCAGATTACGAGGCACCAGCTACAGGTGAACCCTACAAGCTGGTCCTTCTAAAGATATTAACCTCAGGTTGGCTATGTGCAGTCCACCCTACTCCACCCCCAGCCCTCCAGATGCCTCACCTTCAAGCCCTGGCTTCATGTATTCTTCTTACCCAATTCTTTGATTTGTGTAATAAACTGTTAACTTGTTCTCTTTGAATAATCTTATGTAGTCTTAAGTTTTATTTTCTGACTCTAAAGGCCTTCAGTGTCATATCTTGGATTCCAAAACCTCTCACACTTTTTGTCTGGTTCCGTGGCCACAATTTTTAAATCATATAAATGACCACTTCCTCTGACCTGCACACATTCACTTGTCCTGAAAGTGAATCTACAGATGCAAACTGTCTGTGTCTATCAGGGTTCTTAGTGGCAGACCATAGAATACATAGCTAGTTTAAGGCTAGAAGTACACTCTAGCTAGTTAAGGCAGAAGGGGCCTGATTAAGGGGCATTAGCCCATAAAATCATTGGAAGATTAAGCGGAACAGATTCTAAGCTGAGAACCAAACTGAAAAGGGGATGCTAAGTGGGGCGTACCTGCAGCTAGTGTGGTTAGGAAGCTGCAGAATTGAGAAATTGCTGCTGCTTCTGCCACACGACAACTCTCAACCCCATGAGATCAAAACACCTTTGCAACTATGACTGTGAAAAGAGCCAGTCTCCCCATTTGCCCCTCTACCTCACCTGCTCATTCCCTCCTTCCAGGTTTTATGGGAGTGGTTTTCCCTGCAGAAAGCTTGGCCTCCAGTGGGTGCCTAGCTGCAGTGGAATCTGGGAAATGTAGTCTTTAGCCAGCCAGTCTCTAAAATACAGGAAAGCACACTGGAAGGAGCAGGAGTAGGTGTTAATTAAGCCAATCCGCAGGAATGGCCATGTCATCCTTCAAGGCCCATATCAACTGTGCATAGTTTGTGACAGCAGGTCCTCATGGAGTACCTCAGGGATTATTGACTCAGCGACTGTTTTCTACTAGGCAGTCTGTTCCAGTTATTTATTCCTGGGTAACAAACCACCCCAAAACAGTGGTTTGAAACAACAGTTTACTGTCTCTCCCAGTCCTGTGGGTTGACTAGGCCCAGGTGGGACTATTCTCATTTCGAGTCTCTCAGGTGTATGCAATGAGATAGCAGATGGGGCTGGAATTATCTGATGGCTCAACTAGGCTGGAAGTCCAAGATGGCTTCTGCACTCACATGTCCGGCCCCTCCGTGCTCCTCAGCATGGCCTCTCTGTCCAGAAGAGTAGCTTGGATTTAGTATGTGATGGCCCAGAGCAAAAAGAGGAAACGGGAACCTGCCAGTCCTCTTGAAGTCCAAAACTTGCATGGTGTCTCTTCGCCATATTTTGTTGGTCAGGGCAGTCACAGGCTAACCCCTGTTAACGTCTCTTCACAGAGGCAGAGAAATAGACTTCACCTTTCATTGGAGAACTGGTGTGGGCAGGGAGTGAAGGAAGGAAGTGATAGCACCCAACTTTGGAGTAGGCTACCACAGAGAGTTTTCATCTGTGGCATGTCATAGTTACCTAGAGCAGACTGTGCTGTGTCTGAAGACCTGACCATCATATCTTCATTCAGTATTTCATTTCATACTCTGCCATACAGATTATTCCAGCCAGGCAGCTCACAAATGCTTGTCATTGGTCACAAAGGCAGGAGAGTAGGGATGGCTATATCTAGTCAGATACTACTTCTCATGTGGCATATTAATAAACCAAACACAACTTGTTATTGCTATTGCTTTCTAAACATCCTCATGATGTTTTTGGTTATCTGTAGTATTATGATTTATAATAAACATATATTTAGACTTCATCCCTGTTTCAGGCAGAGTTCCTAAAACCCCTCGAATTTCCTAAGTGGTAGGAGAGAAGAATGTGTCTTTTGTTATGTTAATTAGGTGACTTGGAAAGTTCTTGGGTAACCTAAAGATGGGGCTGGTTCCCAAGGGAACCAACCAGGATTAGAGGGTTGGAACTTTCACTCCCCCACCTGATTTCCAGGGAGGGGAGAGAGGCTGGAGGTTGAGTCATTTGCCAACGGACCAGTTATTTAATCAAGTGTGCCTATGTAATGAAGCCTCCGTAAAAAACCAAAAGGAGAGGGTGCAGAGAGCTTCCAGACTGGTTAGCCAGACACTTCCTCATGCCACTGTGCCAGGCCCCAAACTCAACGAGGACAGAAGCCCCTTTGTTCAGGACCTTGCCCTATGTATCTTATCTCCCTGTTGATCTGTAATATCCTTTATAATAAACCAGCAACCTGGTGGGTAAAGGGGTTTCCTGACTTCTCTAGCAAACTTATCAAACCCAAGGAGGGGATCACAGGAACCCCTGATTTATAGCCAGTCTGTCAGAAGCACAGGTAACACCCTGGACCTGCAATTAGCATCTGAAGTAAGGGCAGGTTTGTGGGACTGAGCTCTTAACCTGTGGGATCTGATGCCTTCTCCTGGTAGATAGCGTCAGGATTGTGTTGAATTGTAGGACACCCAGCTGGTGGTGAGGGGAAACCTTCCCTTCATGTTGGAATTAGCTACTAAGGCAACATGGTAGCAAAAGCATTAGGCTTGGTATCTGAGGCTGTGGTCAGAGATTTAGTTCTGTGAGATTATTTAGTATCGCTGAGCCTGTTTCCTTATCTTTAAAATAAAGTCACGATGCCTGCTTCACACAATTGTTGAAAGAGTAAATGAGATAACTTATACCAGTTCCCAGAAGTAGAGCATTATACAAATGGAATTTATTGTTCGTCCCTCTCTTCCTCATCCCCAGCACCTCCTCCTTACCAGTGCTGAAGTATTGAGTGGCGGGGTCTCTGTAGCAGGTACTTCCTAAGCAACTTGTTATATGAAAGTTCTTAAAGTCAGTATGTTGACCAGTTGTCCTATCCTGGAGGTGTTCAAAGGTTGAAAGTGAAATGTTCTCATCTGAAGTGTATCACAGCAGTTCTGTCTGAGCCTGTAGCCCCTCCACGTAGGTCTGTTATAAACTGAAGAAGGGTGTGTTGTGTCTGTCTCAGCTTATTGATAGTGATGCTGTTGGCTAGAAATACCTGAGGCACTCACCTAGGTCTGTACTACTTGGATGAGCTCTACAGACATTTCCCTGACTGGAGCTGATGTTGTGGCTGGACCAGCCATTGTGGTTTTTATTATGATTGAAGATACACCTCAGCAACAACTGTCAGGGAACTTTGAAAAAAAAATTTTTATTACGCACGGGTCCTGGAGGATACATGGTATGCCCAGGGCCACACAGCCAGGTAGCTGGGAGTGAGCAAGCAGAGCTGGGTCTTTGTCTTTATTAGGGTCCAAGGACTTGGTGTCTAGGGTTTTGTGGGTTCACTCTTTATTGGTGAATTTAAAACATAAGAGCAAGAATTAGGGCATGAGAAGGGAAAAGGTGGGTGACCACTCAAGTGATCAGTTACCCAGGGCTTTCTGAAAGGGGAACTCCATGGGTGGGGGTGGCCTGGTTCCTTACCTAGTTACTTAGTTAGTAGCTGTGTCATACAGCTACTGTGGCAATTTGTTTATTCAAGATGGATGTATTTGAAATGGATGCCTCGGCAAAACTTAATGTCAGGCGCTTACATTAGCTGTGTGTCCTCTTGCAACCCTAGACACTAGATTACCCTGTGAGTATAGTCAGATGACATCCCTATGTGACCAGGTGGTTTGTTGGCAAGGAATTCTATATTCTGTCCCACTGCAGGTGGAGCGGTAGGTTGCTAAGACTGATTAAAGCTAGACTCTGCATTTGCGTAGGATTACTGCTTTAAAGGGCTGTGCCGAGGGGCATGTAGTGACTTCTGCACATCCTCTTCATTTCTCAGCTAGACCCATACTTGGAGTCAGAGGCTTGGCTTTGTGGCTTTACCTCTCAGGCTCAGTGTCCTTGCTGTAAAATTGAATAATGACATTTATTAGTCACTATCTTGGCTTTCGTGGAACAGTGCCAAATAGGACCACCCTTGAAGGGCCAAGACAGTGTCTTCCATCCTAACCAATCATGGGGATAGCCAGGACTCACCCCAGGTCAAATGGCTTGAAGCTCACAGTGGTTTTGTACCACAGTACCATGCTTCCGAACATATTAGGAAGAACACTGAACAGAAGGCAGAAAAAAAATTGTGTATGTGGTACTTTTTGCTTTTCCAAAGCACCTTCATTTCTGTTTCCTCTGCTTCGCTTATCAAGGAAAGTATTATTGTAATTCTTGTCTTACTAAATGCAAAGGGGAGTGAGCACTCATGTAAGGTTACACAACTAGTGAATGCATAAAGCAAGACTAGGATAGGTGCAGTCCAGAATTCTAAGCTGGTATATTGGACTATTGCTGCATCCCAAGATTTGAGCCTTCTGAAAACTTAAGGGAAACTTTATGATGGATAGAAAGGATACTGGCATAATTATTACCAGGAAGACTACATGGTCTTAGGTTATGGGACCAAGTGCCTTTGAGGGACCAATTGCTTTTATCACAGGGGTAATAAGTGCTCCTCAGAGGGATCTGGTATTCCTAGAGCAGTCTTCAAGAGCTAGTCAACCTCTAGTGTAGAAACACGTGAGAATGGACCAACTGAAACTCTACAGACTCTCTCTTTCCTCTTTCAGAATCATCCCCAGGTGTGACAGAGGTGACCATCATAGAAAAGGCGCCTGCTGAACGTCATATGATTTCTTCATGGGAACAAGTAAGTGTTGCCCTATTGAATCCTCACCTCCCAACAAAGGGAGGTCAACTCAAATGCCCCTGAGAAGGAAAGATTGGACAGGAAACCTATTCTTATCTCAGGCCACAGCCACCTTCAAGGTAGAGTTCACCTTCCTCTCTGTTCCTGTTCAGGTTGTTTAACACTCCCTTCCATTCCATGCCATCTCCCCAACACAGAGCAGCTCCTCTGAGCCTGTCGTATGGAGGCAATGGAACGTTTGAAGTTGTATATACAACAAAGCTGAAATCCAGCAAGGAAAGGAAGAATTAAATATTAATAAGTGTGCGGGGCAGAACGTTGTTAAATGTTGCAGAGAAGTATCAATACTAACCAGATTAATAGCGAATGCTTTCCAACCCTCCTCTGAACTTCCATTCATTCATTTATTCAATAAACGTTTTAGGCCCCTAAAATGGGCCAGGTATTGTGCTTGATGTTGAGTCCTGGAGAGTCAGTGATAATCAGAAAAGAGCAGTGTCTTACCTCTTGATCTTACTGTCTAAGGCATAGTATAAGTCATTCCAAATATAATTACAAAGGAGATCAAGTTCTGTGAAAGAGAGGTAAAGGGAGCATTGTCAGGAGGCCTGACCTAGTCTGGAGGTTGAGAAACGTTTTTCCCAAAGAAGTTATGAGAAGTTGTTAACCAGATAGGTGAGATCTGGGAATAAGGGGCTTTTAGCCTGTGTGAAGGCTTCAAGATAGGAAGGATTACATTTTTCGAGAGCATAAGGAAGGTCCATGTGGCTAAAGCACAAGAGAGCAAGGGAGAGAGGTTGACAAGGACCAGGACATGCAGGGCTTCGTAGATCATCAGGATTTCGTTCTTTATCTTGGGAGAAAAGGGGAGCCCCTGAAATGTTTTAAGTAGAGAAGTCAGATTTCTGCCCATGAATGGAAAGTGGTCCATGGACTCCTTGAAATATGTGTTAATTTATGAAGTATGTACATTTTTCTGTGGAAAGATCTTTAGATTCTGAAAGGGGCTTGTAACCCCATAAACCTTAAGAACATGTTTTTGTATGATTTTTTTTTTTTTTTACATTCAAACTAGAGGCAATATACTATGTGCCGTTTTGTCATTTAAGCAATGGAGAGCAGAAGTTTTGGTCTGAAACTCACCCGCCCCACTTCCTCACCCGAGGGTTAACTGAAGAGCACATTTCCACAGGAGCAAGCTAGGCAGGGCCCCTCTGACTCGTGCCTGCTCCCAGAAGTACCTGTACCAGAGGAGCAGGAGGGCCCCAAGGAGCTGGTAAGTCCCTTCTCTAGGGGACTGACCCTTGAGAACTGTGTCCTTGGAGACGGCCCAGCCAGAGCACAGCCATCATGTGGTAAACCTGCTGTCTACAGATGCATCTATATAGCCAGATAATATTTTTTCCTTCCAAGAAGAGGCCCACTGCCTCTGCCCTGGGAAACCCACTGAGATAAGATAATGGTAAGGCTAGAGGCACTGATGTGAGGAAAACAGCCTAGAGTAGGAGTCTTGTGCCAGCTCAGGCCCTTGGCTAAATATCATAACTTCTCTGTGTCCCCCGTTCATCATCCATAAAATAAATGGTTTGACATTAGTGTTATTTTTTTTTTAATTTTATTGAAGTATAGTTGATTTACAATGTTGTGTTAATTTCTGCTGTACAGCAAAGTGACTCAGTTATACATATATATTCTTTTTCATATTCTTTTCCATTATGGTTTATAACAGGATATTGAGTATGGTTCCCTGTGCTGTACAGTAGGACCTTGTTGTTTATCCATCCTAGATACACTAGTTTGCATCTGCTAATCCCAAACTCCCAGTCCTTCTCTCCCACCTTGCCTCCCCACTTGGCAATCTGTTCTCTATGTCTGTGAGGCTGTTTCTGTTTCATAGATACGTTCATTTGTGTCGTATTTTAGATTCCACATATAAGTGATACCATATGGTATTTGTCTTTCTTTTTCTGACTGATATGATAATCTCTAGGTCCATCCACATTGCTGCAAATGGCATTATTTCATTATTTGTGGCCAAGTAATATTCCATTGTGTGTATGTATGTGTGTGTGTGTGTCTCTCTCTCTCTATATATATATACATATAGACACACATACACACCACATCTTCTTTATCCATTCATCTGTCAATGGACATTTAGGTTGTTTCCATGCCTTGGCTATTGTAAATAGTGCTGCTATAAACATAGGGGTGCATGTATTTTTTGAATTATATTTTTGTGTGCGTATATGCCCAGGAGTGGGATTGCTGGATCATATGGCAACTCAATTTTTAATTTTTTGAGGAATCTCCATACTGTTTTCCATAATGGCTGCACCAATTTACATTCCCACCAGCAGTGTAAGAGGGTTCTCTTTTCTCCACCCCATCTCCAACATTTATTATTTGTAGACTTTTTTTTTTAATTTTTGGCTGCACTGGGTCTTTGTCGCTGCGCGCTGGCTTTCTCTAGTTGCGGTGAGTGAGGGCTACACTTCATTGTGGTGCGCAGGCTTCTCATTGCGGTGGTTTGTCTTGTTGTGCAGCACGGGCTCTAGGCGCGTGGGCTTCAGTAGTTGTGGCACGCAGGCTCAGTAGTTGTGGCTCACGGGCTCTAGAGCACAGGCTCAGTAGTTGTGGCGCACGGGCTTAGTTGCTCCGCGGCATGTGGGATCTTCCCAGAACAGGGCTTGAACCCCTGTCCCCTGCCTTGGCAGGCGGATTCTTAAGCACTGTGCCACCAGGGAAGCCCTGGAGACTTTTTGATAATGGCCATTCTGACCAGTGTGAGGTGGTACCTCATTGTAGTTTTGATTTGCATTTCTCTAATAATTAGTGATGTTGAGCAGCTTTTCATGTGCCTCTTGGCCATCTGTAGGTCTTCTTTGGAGAAATGTCGATTTAGGTGTTCTAGCCGTTTTTCGATTGGGTTGTTTGTTTTTTTGTTATTGAGTTGTATGAGCTGTTTGTATATTTTGGAAATAAAGGCCTGTCAGTCACATCATTTACAAATATTTTCTCCCAGTCCGTAGGTTGCCTTTTCATTCTGTTTATGGTTTCCTTTGCTGTGCAAAAGCTTGTAATTTTGATTAGGTTCCATTTATTTATTTTTGCTTTTATTTCTATTGTTTTGGGAGACTGACCTAAGAAAACATTGGTGCGATTTATGTCAGAGAATGTTTTGCCTATATTCTCTTCTAGGAGTTTTGTGGTGTCATGTCTTATATTATTAAGTCTTTAAGCCATTTTGAGTTTATTTTTATGTATGGTATGAGGGTATGTTCTAAAATCATTGATTTACATGTGGCTGGCTGTCCCACTTTTCCAACACCACTTGCTGAAGAGACTGTCTTTACCCCATTATATATTCTTGCCTCTTTTGTTGAAGATTGTCTGTAGGTGTGTGGGTTTATCTCTGGGCTCTCTATTCTGTTCCATTGATCCATATGTCTGTTTTTGTGCCAGTCCTATGCTGTTTTGATTGCTATAGCTTTGTAGTATTGTCTGAAGTCTGGGAGGGTTATGCCTCCTGCTTTGTTCTTTTTCCTTAGGATTGCTTTGGCAATTATGGGTCTTTTATGGTTCCATATAAATTTTAGGATGATTTGTTCCAGTTCTGTGAAAAATGTCATGGGTAATTTGATGGGGATCACATTGAATCTGTAGATTGCTTTGGGTGGTATGGCCATTTTAACAATATTAATTCTTCTAATCCAAGAGCATGGGATATCTTTCCATTTCTTTGAATCATCTTCAGTTTCCTTTACTAGTGTTTTGTAGTTCTCAGCATATAAGTTTTTCACCTCCTTGGTGAGGTTTATTCCTATTTTTTTTTCTTGGATGTAATTTTAAAAGGGACTGTTTACATTCCCTTTCTGATATTTCATTGTTAGTGTAAAGAAATGCAACTGATTCCTGTATGTTAATCTTGTATCCTGCTACCTTGCTGAATTTGTTTATCCGTTCCAGTAGTTTTTATGTGGAGTCTTTAGTCTTTAGTTTTCTATATATAGTATCGCGTCATCTGCATATAATGACACTTTTACCTCTTCCCTACCAATTTGAATACCTTTTATTTCTTTTTCTTCTCTGATTGCTGTGGCTAGGACTTCCAATACTATGTTGAAGAGAAGTGGTGAGAGTGAGCATTCTTGTCTTCTTCCAGAATTTAGCAGGAAAGCTTTCGACTTTTCACCATTGAGTATTATATCGGCTGTGGGTTTGTCGTAAATAGCTTTTACAGTAAGTCCCCTACATATGAACAAGTTCCATTCCAAGAGTGAGTTTGTAAGTCCAATTTGTTCATAAGTTCAACAAAGTTAGCCTAGGTACCCAACTAACACAATCAGCTATATGGTACTGTACTATAATAGGTTTATAATACTTTTCACACAAATAATACATACATAAAAAACAAACAAACACAAAAAATAAAGAAAACACTTTTAATCTTACAGTACCTTGAAAAGTAAAGTAGTACAGTACAACAGCTGGCATACGGGGCTGGCATCAAGTGAACAGGCAAGAAGAGTTACTGACTGGAGGAGGAAGAGGAGGTGGGAGATGTTAGAGCTGAAGGATCATCAGCAATAGGAGACGAGGGCAAGCTGCAATTTCACTCATACCTGATGTTGATGGTACAGGTTCTGGCTTTTTGCTGGATTCAATTCTATCCACCTTCTTGAAAAAATGATCCAGTGATGTCTGGATAGTACCTCTTTTTTTCTCGTCATAGATGGCCCAGTAGCACTGGATTGCATTCTGAATGGCTCCTGCAGCCTTTGTGTACCATCCTATGTTCGGGTCCTGTGCCTCAAAAACTAGGAGTGCCTCCTCAAATAGAATAATTTATGTGATTGGACATGCAAATGCATGTTTGCATCTTTGAAAGTTCGCAACTTGAAGGTTCGTATGTCGGGGACTTACTGTATTATGTTGAAATATGTTCTCTCTGTACCCACTTTTGTAAGAGCTTTTATCCTAAATGGATGTTGAATTTTATCAAATGCTTTTTCTTCATCTATTGAGATGATCATGTGGTTTTTGTCTTTTGTTATGTGGTGTATCATGTGATTCAACACACGCAAATCACATTGATTGATTTGTGTTTGCTGGAACCATCCTTGCGACCCTGGGATGAATCCAACTTGGTTGTGGTGTATGATCTTTTTTATGTGTTGTTGGATTGGGTTTGCTAATATTTTGTTGATAATTTTTGCATCTATATTCATCAAAGATATTGGCCCGTAATTTTCTCTTTTTGTAGTGTCTTTGTCTGGTTTTGATATCAGGGTCATGGTGACTTCCTAGAATGTCTTCAGGATTGTTCCTGCCTCTTCAGTCTTTTGGAAGAGTTTGAGAAGGATCAGTATAAGTTCTTCCTTGTATGTTTGGTAGAATTTGCCTGTGAAGCCATCTAGCCCTGGACTTTTGTAGGGAGGTTTTTTTTTTTTTTTAATTACAGATTCTGTTTCACTTCTAATCATCAGTCTGTTCAAGTTATCTGTTTCTTCTTGATTCAGTTTTGGTGGGCTGTGTGTTTCTAGACAGTTGTCCGTTTCTTCTAAGTTGTCGAATTTGTTGATGTATAATTGTTCATATAATTGATATATTAATTGTTCGCTTATAGTTTTTTGTATTTCTGAGGTATCAGTTGTGATTTCTCCTCTTTCATTTCTTATTTTGTTTATTTGAGTCTTCTCTCTTTTCTTCTTGGTGAGCCTGGCCAGAGATTTGTCAATTCTGTTTGCCCTTTCGGAGAACCAGCTCTTGGATTTTATTGATTTTTTTTTCTATTGTTTTTTAATCTCTATTTATTTCCTCTCTGAACTTTATTAGCTCCTTCCTTCTGCTGACTTTAGGTTTTGTTTTGTTCCTCTTTTTCTAATTCTTTTAGATGTTGGGTTAGGTTGTTTATTTGAGACTTTTCTTCTTTCTTAAAGGCCTGTGTTGCTATGAAATTCACTCTAAGAACTGCTTTTGCTGCATCCCATAGATTTTGTATAGTTGTGTTTTCATTGTCATTTGCCTCAAGGTATTTTTTAATTTCTTCTTTAAATTAATCATTGACCCATTGGTTTTTAAATAGCATGTTGTTTAGTCTCCATGTAATTGTTTTTTTTGTCATTTCTTTTTCTGTATTGATTTCTAGTTTCATGCTGTTGTGGTCAGAAAAGATGCTTGAAATAGTTTTTATACTCTTAAATTTGTTGAGGCTTGTTTTGTGTCCTACTGTGTGGTCAATCCTAGAGAATGTTCCATGTGCACTTGAAAAGAATGTGTATTCTGCTTTTTTTGGATGTAATGTCCTGAAAAAATCAATTAAGTCTAACTATGCTATTGTATCATTTAAGATGTCTGTTGCCTTGCTGATTTTCTGTCTCAAAGATCTTTCCATTGATGTGAGTGTATTCCTATCAATTTCTCGCTTTATGTCTGTTAGTAATTTTTTATGTATTTGGGTGCTCCTATATTGGGTGTATATATGTTGATGAGTATAATATCCTCTCCTTGTATTGATCCTTTTATAATTATATATTGTCCTTCTTTATCTTTCCTTATAGCCTTTGTTCTAAAGTCTATTTTGTCTGATTTGAGTAGTGCAACCCCGCTTTCTTGTCATTTCTGTTTGCATGAAATATCTTTTTCCACCCCCTCACTTCAATTTTTGTGTGTCCTTTTCCCTAAAGTGGGTCTCTTGTAGGCAGAATAATATAGGCTCTTGTTTTTTTAATCCAATATACCACTCTGTGTCTTTTGACTGGAGCATTTAGTCCATTGACATTTAAGGTAATTATTGATAGATACGTATTTATTGCCATTTTAAACTTTATTTTCCCGTTGCTTTTATATTTCTTCTTTGTCCCTTTCTTTTTGTTTTTCCTTTTTTGTGTGTTTTCATGAATTTCTTTTGTATTATACTCATGTTCTCTCTTTTTTTTGTTTTTTTTTAATCCATTGCATGTTTTTGCTTTGTGATTACCCTGTTTTCAAGTATGTTAACCACTTCCTATATCTACTTGCCTTATTTTTTTAAATCTATTTTAATTAATTATTTATTCATTTATTTTGGCTGCATTGGGTCTTCGTTGCTTCACACGGGCTTTCTCTAGTTGCGGCGGGGCGGGTACTCTTCATTGAGGTGTGCAGGCTTCTCACTGCGGTAGTTTCTTTTGTCGTGGAGCACGGGCTCTAGGCACGCGGGCTCAGTAGTTGTGGCTCACAGGCTCAGTAGTTGTGGCTCACGGGCTCTAGAGCTCAGGCTCAGTAGTTGTAGCAGGCGAGCTTAGTTGCTCTATGGTATGTGGGATCTTCCCAGACCAGGGATCAAAACCGTGTCCCCTGCATTGGCAGGCGAATTCTTAACCACTGCACCACCAAGGAAGTCCCTCTACCTGCCTTAGACTGGTAGTCATATAGGCTCAAACACATTCTAGGAAAAAAAAATCTACATTTTATTACTCTTCTCCCCCACATTTTATGATTTTGATCCTCTTTTACATCTTCATTTTCATTCTTTTGCTGTTCATTGTGGTTATCATCACTTTCACAGAAGTTTTTTGATTTTTTGTTTTAATCAGTGTACTGGGTTATTTAAGTGATTTACTCTTTCCTGTAGATTCTTACTTCTTTTCTATTTAGAGAACTTTCAATATTTCGTTTAGGGTAGGTTTAGCATTGCCGTATTCTTTTACTTTTGCTTGTCTTTATCTCTCCTTGTATTCTAAATGATAATTTGGCTGGGTATAGCATCCTAGGTTGCAGTTTTTTCCTATTCAGGACTTTGAATATATCTTGCCACTCCCTTCTGGACTGCAATCTTTCTGTAGAGAAATCAGCTGATAGCCTTATGGGGGTTCCCTTGCAATTAACTTTTTGTTTTCCTCTTGCTGCCTTTAGAATCCTATCTTTTTTTTTTTTTTTTTTTGCGGTACGTGGGCCTCTCACTGTTGTGGCCTCTCCCGTTGCAGAGCACAGGCTCCGGACATGCAGGCTTAGCAGCCATGGCTCATGGGCCCAGCCACTCCGCGGCATGTGGGATCTTCCCAGACCGGGGCACAAACCCATGTCCCCTGCATCGGCAGGCAGGCTCTCAACCACTGCGCCACCAGGGAAGCCCTCTATCTTTAACTTTTGTCATTTTTATTATAATATGTCTGGGTGTAGGTCTGTTTGCATTTACCTTGTGTGGGACCGTCTGTGCTTCCTTTACCTGGATATCTGTTTCCTTCTTTAGGCTTGGGAAGTTTTCAGCCATAATTCTTCAAATACATTTTCAATCCCCTTTTCTCTTTCTTCTCCTCTGGGATCCCTATTATTTGTAGATTGACATGCTTTATATTATCCCATAGGTGTCTTATATTGCTTTCATTTTTTTTCATTTAGTTTTCTGTCTGCTGTTCTAATTGGGTGATTTCCGTTATTCTATCTTCCAAATCACTTATTCATTCTTCCACATTATTCATTCTGCTATTCATTACCTTTATCTCAGCTTTCATCTCGGCGAGTGAATTTTCTAATTTTTCTTGGCTCCTCCTTATAGTTTCTACAGTAGTTCCTTTTCATAGTAATCTGCATTTCTATCAATAGTCCTTCTTAATTCCTTCAGTATTTTTATTATCTCCTTTTTGAACTCTATTAGACTGAAGAGGTCTGTTTCATTGTTTGTTCTTTCAGGGGAATTCTCTTGATCTTTTAATTGGGAGTGGTTCTTCTGCTTCATTTTACTTATATTTCTCTTGCTCTATGAGTTTAGGAGACACAATTATCTACTGTGGTCTTGGAGGGCTACTTTTATGTGGGAGTATCCCTGTATAGCCTGTGTGGGCATAATATTTTTTGGTGCGAGGGCTCTTCTTAGTGTGGATGTCTACCGCCTCTTTCCTCAGTATGTGCTGGCCATTATCCCCTTGATAGGAGGAGTGACTGGTGTTACGGTGACCAGAGCCTGCACTGGATATTGAGTGGGGCCTCCTCTTTGCTCTGTGGTTGTCACTGCCCTGTCAGGGGCCGGGTCTGTTCCCTAGTCGTTGGAGTAGAAGCCCCCAGATCCATTTATGAGCTGCAGTGTGAGATAGATGGGATTGGAGCCCTCCCACTGGGAGAGGAGCCACTAAGTATTCCTCTGCCAGAGCTGTTCGCCAGTGAGTGTGCTTTGTTGTATCACCTGTCACCTGTTGTGCGGGCTCACAAAGTACACTGCTGTTGGCACTGCCTTTGGCCCGTCTCAACCTTGGGAATGCCGTCTCAACCCTGGGAATCCCGTCTCAACCTTGGTGTCCCTCAGACATTGTTTTCACAAGGCCACCAGTGCAGATCCACCAAAGTCAGGTCCCAGGACCTCATTAGTCACACATTTGGACCCGCTGTGGGAGCTATGGAGGCAGCTCAGACCCTGGCCCAGCCCAGCACCCCCATGCGCGTGCCCACAAAGCCCACAGCTGCTAAGCCAGAGCCATCCCAGCTGTAGGCACACCTGCTGTCTACTCAGATGTCCTGCAGGCACTAAATTTACAAAGCCAGTGGTGGAGGTGTAAATCTGTGGCTCGCACAACCTCAGGGTGAGATTTCAACCCTACTTCCTAAGGTGCGTGGCCCCTGGGGCTCAGCTATTGTTTCAGCCCCACCTCTGTGAGTGGGCAGCCCGCTGGCATATGCTCCCAGTGCCCCCGCGGCAGCAGCTGGGGCATGCTCTCACAGAGCCCGCGGAGGCGGGGCCAGCACATGGAGAAGGTGGCTTTAATGGCAGCCCCGCCCCTTCCTTCATGCACCACTTAACAGCGACGCTTCACTTCTGTGGCAGGCCCAGGCTTTTTCCGCGAACACCCCTGTTCCAGCTATGCCACACTCCACCTCCTTCAGGCTGTCTCCGCGCAGCCAACAACAGTCCTTTCCCCGGGTCTGTTCTCTAAACCCTGAGTTCCAGCACCCAGCCCCACCCATACCAGCAGACGTGTCCCATGCTGGGGCATACAGGGCAGTGGCGCGGACTGTCTGTGCGAGTCTCTCTCTGTTCTGCCTGCTACAAGCTGGTTGTTGCATTCTCCTGTGAGCCTCTGAAGCTCCCCTTCTGTCCCAGCTGATCTCCCCACTGGTGAAGTGGCTTCCCAGCGTGCAGGAACCTTTCCTCTTTATCCGCTCTCCCCGCCGCCCCCCGGCACAGGTCCCATCCTGCTTCCTTTTGTCTTGTCTTTTTTTTCTTTCTTTCGTTCTACCCGGTTACATGGGGATCTTTCATGTCCTTTAAGGGGTTTGAGGTCTTCTGTTAGTGTTCAGTAGGTGTTCTGTGAGAATTGTTCCATTTGTAGATGCATTTTTGATGTATTTGTGGGAGGAGGTGAGTTCCACATCCTACTCTGCCATCTTGATTGGAGCCCTTGACATTAGTGTTATTGAAGGATTCATCCACTTCTAATATTTCGTGATTCTTTGCTGCAAATGCAGAAGAAAAGGTTGAAACTAAAACCTAAATGACTGTATACCTGCTGCAGTCTCCTAAGGTTAGAGAAAAAAAATGCACAACCTCTTTTTATTTTAATAAAAGGCAGTTTCAAACTGCCTGGTTTTGTGCCCTTACATGATTCATGTTCACTGTGCCTGCTACCTGCCTTTTGTAATGATGGTAGTTAGTAAGACGTAATGTCTACACAAAGCTTTTCATCACTATGAAAGCATCTGCCTCTTAATCCACACAGCATCCTGGGGTCAGGAGCGTTCTGTTATTAAACATTTCAGTGACATTTCATAGTTGCAGAGTGCTGTACAATTCTTGATTGGTTAGACTTTTCAATCCCCAGATAAAAATTCAATTTACTGGCGGTGAAACTATGGCCCAAGAGACCAAACAATTTGGCAGAATATCCCCTCTCTTTTTAGCCTCACTTTTTCTACAGTCTGCAGAGAAGAGAGTGGGTTCTGAACGTTCTTGCAAACGTGTCCCTCACATGCCCCTGCTATGAATTTATTCTAAGCACCCCTGGTGGGAGAGAGCAGCCTACAGCATCCTTTCACTATGGAACCCCTCACATTGTGCTCTCACTCTGCCCCAGTAGCTCTTCTGTGACGGGTAAGCCCCCTCTCTCCAGTGCCTCACTTCCTCCCTCTGCACCGACAACTGCCCTAGAGGGTCTTCCCCATCTCTTTAAAATTAAAAACAAAAACAAAACTTTCAACCTTACGTCTCCCTCTGGCTGCTTGGCCATTTGTTGCTTTGCACAGCCAAGCATGTAGGAAAATGGTCTAAATCAGGGGTCAGCAAATGATTTCTTTAAAGGACCACATAGTAAATATTTTTGGCTCTGTGGGCTGTACAGTCTGTATCTCAACTACTCATCGGCCATTGTAGCACCAAAAGCAACCATGGATAGTACTAAAATGCATGGGTGTGACAGGGCTCCGATTAAACATTATTTACAAAACCAGGTGGCAGGGCAGAGACCCCTGGTGTAAATTACTGCCCCCTTCCTTCACTTCCCAATCACTTCACCCTTTTGCATACTCTGTTTTTCCGCCACCATTCCGTGGACACCGCTGTGTCAAAAATCACCAGGGGCCTCTTCATTGTTAAAGCCATCTTCTCGCTTGACATCTTTCCTGCATTTCTTGCTGTTAACCACCCTCCTATACCTAGCTATCTCCTCCCTTGGATTCTGTAGCTCCACCCTCCCTGATTCTTGCCCTGCCTTCTGACTGTTCCTTCCTAGTTATCTCTGCCTCTACAGATCCACAACACTCCTCTGTTACACATTTGTCTCTGGATCAAGTAGGAATATGTTTGGCTCAAAGAGGTATAATATTAAACTAAGGATAGCTTAAACAAATGGTAGTTAACTTTTCTTACATAGCAAGATCTGAGGTAAGCAGTTGTAAATTGTTCATTGGCCCTGACAGTGTTCAGCCATTATCTCTGTAATTCTTTTGGTCTTTTCCTTTATGGTGGCCAAACGACCACTAAGGCCCCACCTGTCACCTCCAAGCTCAAGGCAGGGAAAAGGTAAGGGATGTTGCCAGCTATACCTGTCACGTTTTAATCAGGAAGTGATAGTTTCCTAGAAACCCCGTCATTGGACTTGGGTTTACATTTTAATGTCCAGCACTAGTTACAGAGGAGGTTCTGAAGACAAGCATTCAACCAGGCACATTACCGTCTCAAACAAAATGAGTGTTCTGTCAAGGAGGAAGTAGAGGAAGATGGATTTGAATACACAACCCATGTGTCTGCCACAGTTTTCTCTGCACCTTGCCTCATTCCTTTCTGTTTCTAGTGCCCAACACAGTATTTATTCCACAACAGACACGAATAAATGTTGAATGAATGAGTGAATTAGGTAAAACACAAAGAGGGGAAAGAGTGTGGAACTTACCCAAGGTCACCCAGCTTCTTTTCCATAAACAGTTCTTAGTTGAGTCCCGAGAGTGAGGCCGCCACAGCCACCATCTCTGGAGCAAGGCGGCCGCGGGTGCAAAGGCTTCCCCCACCAATGTCCCCGTCTGTAAGATCCTAAGGACTAGTTACGCCTGGGGGCATTGCTGTTCGGAAGATTGTCTTGGCTGATATCTGCCTTATACAGAGTTTCACCAAGACATGTGGTGCCCCAGACAGGCCAGCATTTATATTCTTTTTTATCATGCATTTTTAGAGGGAGACTGATGGTTGTGTGGAGAAAGGATTTAGGGAAGAGTATGCTGCCTCTCCTCTGCGTCTTAGGCAACTCAGCTCTGTCCCCAAAGTGTTATACCTGCCCCACCAAGACCAAAGGTTCGTTAACCAGGCCTTCCCCCTCTCCTTAGGAAAGAGTTTGAGAATATACTTGAGACTTCTCCTGAGGATCTCACCCCATCCCTCCACAGCCCATTCGGGTTTTCCTCCATTGCATGGGACATCCTCCCTGAGAAAAGTTTCAGTAGATGCAGGTGTCCTCACTCTCTCACGTTTCCAGTTAGATTTTAGTGCTCCTCATTGATGGGCATTCTGGGCAACCCTTCCTCTGCTGTTGTTGCAAATGGACTCATGGAGAGCCTGTCCACTGTGGATAAGCACCTACAGAAACATTAATTTCCATGCTCTGGCCCCTGGCCTCTTTGCCAACCTGATCCTGCATCTCCCCACCAGCCCACTTCCCTGGTGAAGTGGCCTCTGAAAGTGAGGGAACAGTGAGCCACAGGATTCTCAGAAGTACAGCAGGTGAGCAGGAGGCTGTGGACGGCCCTTACCCCTTCCCTCAAGGCTCAGGCAGTGCCCAGGAAGGCTCTCTGGGAATCCAGCTGACGACTCCTAAAACGTCAGAGTGGCTCTACGGTCCAGCTGATGAAGCAGTAACACAGCTTGTGGTGGACTCTTCCTAGCATAGCTTAAGGAAACTATTGCAGATAGCCTCCTCAGGAGGAGGGGAAAAAATCAAAAGTTGGGAGTTATGTGACAGAATCATCACTGGGGTGCAGGGAGATTGCAATACCATGTTGATGCCACTGTTATTTCAAACACTGGTCAGCAGTGTTCCTCTCCCTTCTTGACTTTCTCCCAAATCCTCTCTCTAATCCTTACACCCCGACTTCCATTTGCTTTCTTCCAGTCTTCTTCCTTCCCCTTCTTTTTCATCCCCTCAAAATAGAGACTGAGCCTGAATCTGGCAAGAGAAGCCCTCTGAAGCGGGCAGATTACTCTCCACAGAAGAGCAGTCTTTTCCCACACTGTGCAGGAGAGAAATTAAAACAGCAGCAACTCTGAGTTACTGGCCAGGGTGTAGGAGCACCTAAAAGTGGTGCCCTGAAAGCCTCACTCAGAAGGAAGCCCCACCGTGCAGGCTGCCCACCATGCAGGCTACAGCAAGGAGGCAGCACAGCTGGGCCACGGTGATTTATATGAAAATGACAATGCAGGTTTAATGTTTTTTTATTAACTTGGTTTACTTGACATTTTGCATGTTTATGTTATTATTTGAATTGTATTAAATATTTTATTTTACTGTTTTTTCTATTTTTATGAATTTCAAATATTTTTTAAATACCAGTATAAAGTATTACCAAAATTTCTTTCTTGAGTGAAATCAATACTGTAATAAATGTTATAGTCACTATTATTGAAACTCTCCAGCCTAACTTAAAGGTGAACAATGGCTACCAGCCCATCTCGGCTGGGATCTCATGGAATCTGGGTTAAGAAAGACTTACAGACAGTAGTTTCCTTGTCTCTACCACTAGATGGCACTAGTGACCAAAATCTCACATTGGATGCTGGCCTTTGGGGATGACAGAGGGAGCAAGAACTTTGTCAGAACACTGACAACTATAGGCTTCCTGTGCTAGGGTCCCAGGGATGGGAGAAAGGCATTCTGTGTACATACTTTTTCTCTCGGAAAGCACAGAGAATGTATCATACTTGGAAGCATTAGGAGAAAGCCCTAAACTGCAAATAACTTAATGAGCAGGAAAATAAATGTTTAGCCCAAGGAGTAAGAGAGTTCTTTGTGTTACTCATCTCTGAAATTGAGAACTAGATGGTGAAGAGAGAAAAAACAAAAGAAGATCAGAATGCATATTTTAGTTCTTAGATCAAGAAAATGCAAAACCTGTTTCATTAAAATGACAACTATTTTATATTTGACAATATAAAAACATTGCTTACAATTACCTGCAAGCTTGAAGCTTGCTTCTCACATATAGTTCTTGAAGATGCTATTCCCTAAAACAATAATAATTACCCTGATTACCTAATCTCTCTTCCTCCCAGGCTTCCACCTCCTCCCACCTCCAGTGTTTTGTAGACTCAATCTTAGAGATTATTCTTGAACCTGGATTCACAGAGTTTGACACTCAGGGTCACTCAGCTAGTGGCAGAAATGGGAAATAAATTCAGATCGTACTGCTACACTCAACTTCCTCACACATTGGGTACCTGGAATTGACTGACAGTATGACCTAAAGCAAACTTGATATAAGCAATGTTCAGTAGCACATCTCAAAAAGGTCCAATAATCAAAAAGTTTGGAAATTGCCCCTCTACCTGTATAAACATAAGACATGATAAGAAGTCAGAAAAGTAATTGGAGAGCTCATCCTTCTGTACTCAGTGGTTTGATTGGCTAGAGAAGACTGGCCAGACATGTGCACAGATGTGAGTTACTTAGAATTTAATGCGTGCTCCTAGTACCTCCTAAAAGGAATCAAAGCTGTTCCTTTGTTCTTTCCACACCAGTTTGGATGATTTGTTGTTCGTATGAAATATTTTTTTATATCCTATTGTGCTTCTTTACTTTCTAAGAACTTTCAGAACTGTTAGGTTCATTGCATTAAATGCTCTAGAAGTATTTACTTTTTACCTTTAAGATGTTCTCATTGAGCCAATAATTTGTTTCAGGAAATAATTTATGAGCATGGGTCTGAAATTTACAGAAGTGATTGCTTTGCTCCAGCATCATCAAAATTTTGTGTAGGATCTCCTCTC
Source organism: Delphinus delphis (assembly GCF_949987515.2). Classification (NCBI taxonomy): domain Eukaryota; kingdom Metazoa; phylum Chordata; class Mammalia; order Artiodactyla; family Delphinidae; genus Delphinus; species Delphinus delphis. The sequence goes on along the minus strand of NC_082695.1, from coordinate 51,146,043 downwards.
ACACCACGTTTCCCTAGGTCTCCTCCTCTTCTTCCCTTGATCCCCTTTCTCCAGCTAACTCTTCAGAGAGGCATTACCACAGCAGAACACACACCTACTCTGCCTTATCAGGTGAGGCAAAAAAGAGGTCAAACTGGTGGCTCTGCTCTGTCTCTCTAATAGCATTTTTTTTGTTGTTTAATTTTTATTGCAATATAATTGACATATAACATTTTATTAGTTTTATGTCTACAAAATAATGATTTGATATATATGTGTGTGTACATATATATATACACACACACACATATATGTTGTGAAATGACAGGTGTAATTAACACCCATCTCAAGAGTTAACAGACTTTTTTCTTGTGATGAATAACTTTAAAGATTTACTCTCTTAGCAACATTGAAATATACAGTACAGTATTGTAAACTGTCATCACCTTGTTGTACATCACATCCCCAAGACTAGTTTATCTTATAACTGCAAGTGTGTACCTTTTGACCACCTTCACTCATTTCGCTCACCTGCACCCCCCCACCTCTGGCAACCACCAATCTAGTCTCTGTAGTTATGAGTTCAGTTTTCTTTTAGATGCCACATATTAGTGAGGTTATATAGTATTTGTCTTTCTCTGACTTACTTCACTTAGCATAATGCCCTCAAGGTTCATACATGTTGCCACAAATGGCAGGATTTCCTTTTTTATGGATGAATAATATTCTTTTGTGTGTGTGTGTGTGTGTATACACACACACACCCCATATTTTATCCATTCATCCATCGATGGACACTTAGCTTGTTTCCACATCTAGGCTACTGTAAATAATGCTGCAGTGAACATAGTGGTGCAGATATCTTTTCAAGATAGTGATTTTATTTCCTTCATATAAATACCTAGGAGTGGAATTGCTGGATCATATAGTAGTTATATTTTTAATTTTTCAGGAACCTCCATACCGTTTTCCATAGTGGCTGCACGAATTTACATTCCACTAGCGAATGCACCCTTTTCTCCACATCCTCACCAACACTTGTTAATTTGTTGTCTCTTTTGATAATAGCCCTTCTAACAGGTGTGCAGTGATATCTCACTGTGGTTTTGATTTGTATTTCCCTGATGATTAATGATGTTGAGCATCTTTTCATTTACCAATTTCATCTACCAATTTCATACAATTGGCCATTTGTATGACTTCTTTGGAAAAATCTGTCCATTTTTTAATCAGCTTGTTTCATTTTTTCCTATTGTTGTATGAGTTCTTTATATATTTTGGATATTAACCTCTTATCAGCGAATTTTCACAATCAGTGAAAATTGTGAATATTTTCTCCTGTTATCTAGGTTCTCTTTTCATTTTGTTGATGGTTTACTTTGCTATGCAGAAGGTTTTTAGTTTGATATAGTCCCACTTGTTTACTTTTGCTTTTGTTGCCTTTGTTTTTGGTGTCAAATCCAAAACATTATTGTCAAGACCAATGTCAAGGAGCTTGTACCTATGTTTTCTTCTAGAAATTTTATGATTTCAAGTCTAACATTCAAGTCTTAACTCGATTTTGAGTTGATTTTTGTATATGGTGTAAGATAGTGGTCCAGTTTCATTCTTTGGCATGTGGTTGTCCAGTTTTCCCAACACCATTTATTGAAGAGACTGTTCTTTCCCCATTGTGTATTTTTGACTCCTTTGTCATAAATTAATTGACCATGTATGTGTGGGTTTATTTCTGGGTCTCTGTTCTGTTCTGTTGATCTGTGTGTCTGTTTTTATGCCAATATACTGTTTTGATTACTCTCCCTTCCTAGTCCAGTTTGAAATCAAGGAGAGTGATTCCCCCAGCTTTGTTCTTCTTTCTCAAGATTGTTTTGGCTATTTGAGGTCTTTTGTGGTTCCCTACAAATTTTATGATTGTTCTATTTCTGAGAAAAATGCCATTGGAAGTTTGATAGGGATTGTATTGAATCTGTAGTTTGCTTTGGGGAGTATGGACATACAATATTAATTCTTCCAAAACATGAACATGGAATATCTTTCCATTTATTTGTATTTTCTTCATTTTTTCCCCATCAATATCTTATAGTTTTCACCTCCTTGGTGAAACTTATTCCTAGGTATTTTATTCTTTTTGATGCAATTGTAAATGGGATCATTTTCTTAATTTCTCTTTCTGATAGTTGGTTATTCTTAGAAAAGCAATAGTTTTTTTTTTTTTTTTTTTTTTTTTTTTTACGTTACGCGGGCCTCTCACTGTTGTGGCCTCTCCCATTGCGGAGCACAGGCTCCGGACGCGCGGGCTCAGCGGCCATGGCTCACGGGCCCAGCCGCTCCGCGTCATGTGGGATCCTCCCGGACCGGGGCACGAACCCGTGTCCCCTTCATCGGCAGGTGGACTCTCAACCACTGCGCCACCAGGGAAGCCCCAGCAATAGGTTTTTTTATATTGATTTTGTATCCTGCAACTTTACTGAATTCGTTTATTAGTTCTAAAAGTTTTTTGACGGAGTCTTTAGGATTTTCTCTATGTAATACCATGTCATCTGCAAATAGTGATCATTTTACTTCTTTTCTAAGTTCGATGCCTTTTATTTCTCTTTATTGCCTAATTGCTCTGCTTAGGACTTCCAATACTGTGTTGAATAAAATTAGCAAGAGTGGGCATCCTTATCTTCCTCATCTTTGAGGAACCACTTTCAGCTTTTAACCCTTCAATATGATGTTACCCATGGGCTAATTATATGGCCTTTATCATGTTGAGTTATGTTCCCTCTATACCTACTTGTTGAGAGGTTTTTTTAATCATGAATGGATTTTGAATTTTGTGAAATGCTTTTTCTGCATGTATTGAGATGATCATATGGTTTTTATCCTTCATTTTGTTATGATTTATTGCAGATGTTGAACCATCCATTCATCCCTGGAATAACTTCCACATGGTATATGATCCTTTTAATGTGTTGTTGAATTCAGTTTGGTAATATTTTGTTGAGAATTTTTGTATCTATGTTCATCAAGGATATTAGCCTGTAATTTTCTTATCTTGGAGTGTCCTTGTCTGATTATACCAGGGTAATGCTGGCCTCATAAAAGGAGTTTGGGAGAGTTCCTTTTTTCTGTGTTTTGGACTAGGTTGAAAAGGTGTTTAGTGTTATTTCTTCTTTAGTATTTGGTAGAATTCACCAGGGAAGCTATCTGTTTCTATAATTTTGTTTTTTGGGAGGTTTTGATAACTGATTCAATCTCCTTACTAGTAATTGGTCTGTTCAGATTTTCTATTTCTTCATGATTCAGCCATGACAGGTTGTATATTCCTTGGAATTCATGTATTTCTTCTAGGTTGTCCAATTTTTTGGTGTATCATATTCATCATAATCTCACAATCCTTTGTCTTTCTGTGGTATCAGTTGTAATGTCTCCTCTTTGATGTCTAATTTTTTTCAGTTCTTTTTTTCTTGGTGAGTCTTGCTAAAGGTTTCTCTGTTTATATATTTTTTTAAATATCAGCTCTTAGTTTCATTGATCTTTTCTATTATCTTTTTAGCCTCTATTTCATTTATCTCTGCTCTGATCTTTGTTATTGCCCTCCTTGTACTAATTTTGGTCCTAGTTCTTTTTTCTCTGTTCCTTGAAGTGTAAAGTTAGGTTGTTTACTTGAGAACTTGCCTATTTCCTGATACAGGCACTTATTGCTATGAATTCCCCTCCAGAACTGCTTTTGCAGCATTCTGTAAGTTTTGGTATATTGTATTTCTATTTTTTATTTGTCTCAAGATATTTTTTCATTTCTCTTTTGAGTTCTTCTTTGACCCATTGGTTGTTCAGTAGCATGTTGTTTACTCTCCACATATTTGTGAATTTTCTTGTTTCCTTACTATAACTGATTCTAGTTTCATACCATTTTGCACAGAAAAGATGCTTGATATGATTTCAGTTTTCATAATTTTGTTAATAGTTATTTTGTGGCCTAACATATGATCTATTCTGGAGAATATTCCATGTATACCTGAGCAGAGTGTGTATTCTGCTGATTTTCGGTGGAGTGTTCTGTAAATGTCTGTTAAGTCCATCTGGTCTAACATGTCACTTAAGTCCATTGCTCCATTGTATTGCTGTCTTTTTCTCCCTTTACGTCTACTAATATTTGTTTTATATATTTAGGTGCATCTGTGTTGGATACATAAATATTTATAAATATTATATCATCTTGTTGGATTAACCCCTTTATCATTATATAATGCCCTTCTTTGTCTCTTGTTAGAGTCTTGTCTTAAAGTCTATTTTGTCTTGTATAACTTTCCCAGCTTTCTTTGGTTCCATTTACATGGAATATCTTTCCATCCCTTCACTTTTAGTCTATGTGTTATTACATCTGAAGTGAATCTCTTGTAGACAACATAGTTTGGCCTTAGATAAGTCCTTTCTTATCCATTCAGTCACTCTTTGTTTTTTGATTGGAAAATTTAGTTCATTTACATTTAAAGTTATTGTTGATAGGTATGGACTTACTGCCATTTTATTCATTGATTTCTAGCTATTTTGTAATTCTTCTATTTCTTTCTTCTTCTCTTGCTTCCTTTGTGATTTGATGATTTTTGGTAATGCTGTGCTTAGACTCCTTTTTCTTTATCTTTTCTGTGTCTGTTATGGGTTTTTGCTCTGTGATCACCATGAGGATTATATTTAAATGTAACAGTCTATTTTAAGCTGATAACAGCTTGTTTGAATGCATTTTAAAGCTTTACATTTTTACTCTTCCCACCACACATTTTAAAAGGTGTCACAATTTACATTTTTTTATCTTGTGTATCCATTAACAAATTATGGTAGTTATAGTTTTTTTTTACTACTAAAATATAGTGTATTTTACTATAGTTACTTTACTCTGTCTTTTAATCTTCATGCTATATCTATAAGTGATTGACCCACCACCATGACAACATTAGATTATTCTGAATTTAACTATACATTTACTTTTGCCAGTGAGATTTATATTTTCATATTTTTTCCTGTTACCAATTAGCACCCTTTTGTTTCACCTTAAGGAACTCCCTTTAACATTTGTTGTAAGGCTGGTCTAGTGGCGATGAGCTCCTTCAACTTTTGCTTATCTGGAAAATTTTATTTCTCCTTAAATTCTGAAGGACAGCTTTTCCAGGTAGAGTATTCCTGGTTGGCAGGTTGTTTTTTTTTCTTTCAGCACATTGATTATATTGTGCCACCCTCTTCTGGCCTGCCAAGTTTCTACCTAAAAATTTGCTGATAGTCTTATGGGGGTTCCCTTGTACATAACAAGTTGTTTTTCTCTTGCTCCTTTTAAGATTTTCTCCTTTAACTTTTGACAATTTAATTATAATGTCTCTTTGGATTCTTCTTTTTTGGAACTCTGGGATTCCTGGATTTATTTCCAGGTAGTCTGTTTCTTTTCCCAGGTTAGGGAAGTTTTCATCCATTATTTCTTCAAATAAGCTTTCTGCCCCTTTCTCTCTCTCTTCTTCTGACACCCCTATAAATGTGAATATTGATCTGCTTGATGTTGTCCCATAAGTCCTTTAAACTCTATTCACTCTTTCTTATTCTTTTTTCTTTTAGCTGGTCTGATTGAATGAATTCCAATACACTGCTTCTAGTTCCCTGATTCTTTCACGTCATCTAGTCTTCTGTTGAACCCCTTTATTGAATTTTTCAGCTCAGTTATTGTATCCTTCACCTCTGTGGTTTCTGTTTAGTACTTTCTTATATTTTCTTTTTGTTGAAATTCTCACTTTGTTCATGTATTGTTTCCCTGACCTCTGTGAGCATCTTTATGACATTATTTGAGCTCTTTATCAGGTAAAAATTATTTATCTTAATTTCATTAAGGTCTTTTCCTGGGGTTTTATCTAATTCTTTCACTTGGAATATATTCCTCTCTTTCTTCATTTTTTTGACTCTCTATGTTGGTTTCTATGCATTAGATACAATAGCCAGTCTTGAAGGAGTGGCCTCATGTAAGAGATGAACCTTATTATTCAACCCTTCCGTGGCTCTTGGTTGTCTCTCAAACCTTTGTCAATGTCCAGCCTACTTTGTTCTTAGTGGCTCCCAGTAGTTGTGGGTATACCAAGACCTGTCAGTGTCCCAAAGAGAAGGATCTCAGCACCTAGATGCAGGCTGATTGGAAGCTGGACACTCAGGCAGCAACTTTTAAAGTATGCCCGTATACCTCTTTCAGGGGAAGACTGAGAGATGGGCATTCTGTCTGCTCCCTCTGCACTGAGCCCTAGGGGGATAGCAAGTTAAGAACTATTTCTTTGTTTGCTACCATGCAGTTGAGCCCATGAACACAAGCCGTGCTGCTCACCAGAGCCAGATATCAAGGGATGTGTCCTCTGAGCAGCAGCCACAAAAGCTGGAGCACCAGCTGTTTGCACAACCTCCATTCATAGAAACACTGGTGACCCAGGGCAGGGCAAAGGGAGAGCGCAGAGATGGCACCCACTGGCCTCCCCAGTCTCTGGAGAGGATTGCAGTTGGCCCCTAGATGTTGTTAAATTATAAGCCTGACCCTCAGGCTGCAGTTAAGATCTATAAATAGGCCTCTTTCACTTACATACTGGGCATTTCAGTCTGCTGCCTCTGCCCTGTGCCCTGGTGGCATAGCTTAAGATCTGCTACTCTGTTTATTAGAGTCCTGTGGGACCCAGGAACATAAGCCTTGTTGGCCAGCAGAGCCAGGCAATCAAGAGGTATGTCCCCTGGGCAGTAACTGCAAAAGCTGGGGTGCCAGACGTGTGTATAAGCTCCTTTCCAGGAGATACCTGCTAGTGAGGCAGAAGGAGAGCATGAAGATGGTATGGTGCCCACTAGCCTCCCTGGTCTTTGGAGAGGATTACAGTTGGCATCTAGATGTGTACTAAATTAAAAGCCTGCCCCCTCAGGCCAAAGCTTTTAAGATAAGCAAATAGGCTTCTTTAATGAAAAGACTGGGCATTTTAGTCTGCTGCCTCTGTACTGGGCCCTGGGGGTATGTCCATGGTAAGTCCATGAGAGCCCATTAAGAACTATCTCTTAGTTCACTACAGCCTTATGGGTCTCTTGGACCCAAACCCCACTGGCTTTCAGAGCTAGATGTTATGGAAGCCCATCTCTCAGGTGGAAGTCTTAAAAGTTGGGGTGCTAGATGTAGGGTCCAAGCCCTTTGCTCCTCAGGGAGAATCCAGGAGTTGTGAGTTCCCTCCTCGTTGCGTGTCGCCCTGCCGGGAGTGGGTTTTATAGCAAGGTTGTGATCAGCCTCTCATACCCATTTCAGTGTGTCTTCTTGTTCACTCGATGCGTAGGAGTCGCTCAGCTAGTTTCTGGATTTCTTTCAGAGGGATTGTTGTTCAATTTGTAGCTGTAGATTCAGTGTGTCAGTGAAACGAGGTGAGTGGAGGAGGCTGCTTTGTTGCCGTCTCAAACCAGAACTCTCCAATAGAGTTTTATAGGTAATTATTCAGAGTTTTTCTATTTTGGGGATCTGAAACACAGTAAATAGCATCCCCAGATGCTTTGAGGCATAGCCCTACGCCCTCCTTCCCAGCCCTGACCTAACAGTCTGCTTCTTTGTGGTTCTAGAAAAATAACTGTGTGCTGCCTGAGGATCTGAAAAACTTTTACCTGATGACCAATGGCTTCCACATGACATGGAATGTGAAGCTGGATGGTGAGTCAGCCTCCTTGCTGTAGAGGAACATTTCCCTGGCTGAGAGGTTAGATGAGACAACTCTGAGGGCCTTTACAACTTATGAGTCTGAATCTGGACAGTTTTTGTGGGTTCTTCTCAAGTGCAATGTCCAGAAGCTGTGATTATCTCCCAAAGCTAACACATGCCATCATTGCTTCACCCACTGCCTCCCCAGCCCCCGTGCCAGGGTCTACCCAGTACTTAACTGGAAGCTCAATTTAGAGGCTTCTTGTTGGCATGAGGTGGAGGGAAAGATTAGTCACTACACAAAAATCCTGAGCCACCTCGAACTTAAAGCCTCTGAGGATTCCACCTTGGAGCAGTCTCCTCAGGATGAGCTGCAGTGACAGCCTCTGGTGGTCATAAGAGGGGGGGCTCCTTCCTTCATTCCCAGCATGGTGGAGACCTCAGGGCTCCGAGGTCTGGACCTCTGACCCTCAGACCAGAGCCTTTCCTTCTCTGCCTCACATCTCCTCAGCCTGAGTCATCAACCGCCTTAGTTGACAGGCTATCATCCTTGGTATTAAATACATCCAGGATAAACATTTCTATCGTGAATGTGGGAAATCGCACCTTGGTACATGTCAGAGATTCAGGTACTATGCAGGCATGAAAGTCAGTGCTGCGCATTCAGGTGAAGACTCTAGTAACATTCCACAGACTAGGAAATCCAGATCTAGCCCCTGGAGTCCAGCTCATTCCTGACACAGACTGCCCTGTCCTCAAGAGGACTTTATTATCTCCAAACTGCAGCCACATCCCCAGATCTACTTTGGTCCTTGGGAATCAGCCTATACCTCTCCTTGCTGCCACTAAGAGTGCAGTCACTTCTGTGACACAGCAAATCTGCAGAACTGACTCCTCCCCTTCATTGCTGCTACCTCCTAGGTTCCCTTGTTTTGGTGACTCCCCAAACCTTCCTGTTTTTCTCGCAGCTGACCAGGGGCATATTTCATAGCTTACTACTAAGCATTTAACATGAACTTTTAGCTTAGAATCATTTCCTCCGATGGTCTAGAAACCATTGTTGCCACCAATATCGGAAACCCTCATGGCCATGGCCTTTGGAGTCTGGAGCAACAGAGAGAGTGGACAGAGGCTAGAGTGACTGTCACGTTTTCCCTTGCCCACATCACGGAGACAGACTAGCCCCTTCAGAAGCCTGCATCAGAAAAGAAACATTTCATGAAGGTTTTATGAATGAGTCCCTATTCATTATTAATACTTTTTTTAATGTAATCCTCCCAACCCATCTTCTTATCCTTATCCGCATTGCTGTACCCATTCTTTACTGGATGGCTAAAATCATTATCAGAAAAGCCAGCAAAGGCAGCTTCCAATGTTTACCTCCTTAGTGGTCTTCTCTTGGACATTCCATGGTCTGTACACCAGCTGTTTTATTGCCTTAAGTTATTCCAGTTTTTTAGCAGTCATATGTCCAAGTCTTTGTGTGCCATCCCATGTCCAGCACCCTATATTATAAGGATTCTGTATGATAGATAAGGAAAATACATAGTCTGCCTATTTCTTGTTTATACCTGAATTACAGAAGACTGAACCAAGCAAGAAGCCTTTCAAGACAGTTTGCTCTGTTGAGTAAGAAAAAATGATAAGTAGAGGGGGAGATAGTTTCCATAGTGAAAGCTTATGACAAGAAGGGTAGAAGCAGTCAGTTATATAATCAAAGCTGTTACTCCTTTGGAAAGTATAACCCTTCATTCAAGGGATGGCGGGAGCAAAAACATTTTTTAAGTCCTTTGCTCTTCAAACTAGGGCCCCTACCCTAGAATTCCCAGTTCTTTTTGAGAATCCCCTTTTAAAATTTCCTTTGGTGCTCCACCCTAACACATGCAGTGGGGACTCTTCACTCATGGCCCCAGCTGTTTGCTTTTTTTTTTTTTTTTTTTTTGCATAAAAGGCTGGTGCTTTGGAGCATGTAGTGCATTGATTCTCTCCTTTCCACTTTCCATTCAATTCCTCAACCCTGGGATCAAATAATAGCTGGGCTTACGTTAGTCAAGCAGAAGCCCTTCTGATGACCATGGTAACTAGCTTATTACTCCATGTAATTCTTTTTGTTAACATTCCCATAGAACATACCATTCCATTGGGCAGCATGGCAATTAACAGCATCTCAAAACTGACTCAACTCAACCAGTCTTCCCTGTACTCACTTCCTAACGCACCAACTCTTGCAGACCTGGAGGACGATACACAAGAAGGTAACTGGAGGGACTTCTGCTTTGAGTTAGAAGTCAGCCTGCTTGTTTCCATTTTATAATGTTGAAAATAATAGGAAGAAATTGTGGCATTGTTACATGTTCCCCTAAACCCAACCCTTCCCATTTATGGCTTCTCTGAACCATGGGAGTAAGGTTAAAAAAAAAAACAAAAAAAAACAGCCTGTATCAAAAAAGGAAATTTTCATGAAGAAAATGCCAGGGTTGGGATCTTTGTTTCCAGCACCCACTTCAGTCCCTGGCACATAGTAGGCAGTTAATGAATACCTGGTAAGTGAATGAATGTTACAGATTAAACTTCACTCCACATTTCAATATTGAGAGGTTTCAGGGACCGTGGCAGTCTAAATGCAGCTCCCTTCCTCCCTTCAGGCTCTTTGCCACTTCTGATTGAAATGGCTTATAATTCAAATGGCTGCTAAAGCTATGATCAACTATGTATAAGTGAGGACTTCAGTCAGAACTGTGTTTGGCTGCGTATAACAGACCCCCATTACAATGTTTAAATAGTTTATTTTTCTCATAATAAGAAATCTGGAACTAGGCTGGTGTAGCTGCTTGAGAAACTCAATGATAAAGTCTCCCTCTGGATTCCTGGCGCAACAGCCTTTGTGTTTGTTTGGTTTTCATCCTCATGTTTGAAGAATGTGGGCTCTACCTCCAAGCTTCAAGTCTATGTTCCAGGCAGGAAAAAGAAGAGTAAAGGGCAAAATAACTGTCTCTTGGCAGAATAGTTTCCTTTTTGTCAGAAAACTAATAGTTTTTCCAGAAGCCCCTCCCAATAACCATTCGCCAGAATAGAGTCAAAAAGGTTACCCATAGTGCAAGTGAATTTGAGGAGATAAGTATTTTTAGCTGTGTAGTATTGCCTCATCAAACAGAACTGGAGTTTTAAAAAGGGAGAATGAATATTCAGTAGGCAACTAGTGTCTCCAATACTAATGCCTTGGAGTGCATTGAAATTCTGACAGAGAGAACTGATGCAAGGCTTTCTCTTTCAACTGGACAAGCAGCTGCACAATAGGAGGAGGAGTCCAAGAGCTGAGCCTGGAAAGTGTTGGGCCCTGGGAAGAGTTTATCACTTAGAAATGTGTGGAATCCTCAAGGGTGGGAAAAAGGTCACATTTGCTTCATATGTGTATACTGGGGCTCTCTAACCCCTAAAAGGCAAAGGAGTTGTTAAATAAGTAGAATGGGTATACCCTGCTTTTGAAGCTGGTAGATAAAGGTAGACTAGATGATAGGATTTCAAGGGACCTCAGCAAAGGACAGGTAGGGGTAGAGACCACACTGTCCTACATACTGATGGGGATAAAAACCACGTGGGCTTCTGGCACCTTCTGAGTTCATGCTTTTTAGGATAGTCCAACAATTAGACCTAAGTTTCATTAACTTAAGTAGAAAAATGCTGACTTTTCTCAGGGGACTCAGCAGTTAGAAAGAGGACAATCAGGAAGCAATATCAGAATACACAACCAGAGAAGTAACACTGCTAGAGGACACAGATGAAAACCTAAATAAAAACAAGAACACTTAAGGGCATTTAAGACAGCACAAAGACTTCCTATAGAAAAAAAGTAAAAATTCTTGATTAAACAACTGACTAGATGAATTGAAGACAAGTATAAATATTGAGACCTGAGTTAGTAGCCTGAAAAAGCAAGTGCAAGAAATATCTAAAAGGACAGATAAATAAATTTTAAAAGGAGAAATGAGTGAAAAGGTGGAGGGTGAGAGAAATAGAAAATACATCCAGGTGACCTTCCATTGGAATTATAGATGCTCAAAAAGAGAAAAAAAGCTGGAAAGGGAATAATAAATAAACAGTAATAAACAAAAACTTTTATTCAATCTGCAGATTGAAAGGGCTCTCCTAGACTCAAATTGAATTCAGGAGAAAACAGACACCTAGGCATTACATGATGCAGAAAAAAATCACAAGCTTCTAGGCAAAAATAACAAATTACTTGTGAAGAGAGAATAATCAGACTGACATCAGACTTCTCACCTGCAACAGTGGAAACTAGAAGGCAGTAAAAAACATAAACAGGTTACTGAGAGAAAAAGTGAAAATCAAGAGTCCTATATATACAGATGAAACATACCTCTCAGGTTATTAGAAGAATATTAAAGGATGTGTAAAACTTTAAGAACATAAATACTCCAACCAAAAGACAGATGAAACGGAATGGAGATCTCAAGATGCAGATATATAAAGAGGAAAGGAAACAAGAGATTAGTGAACCTCCTATGAAAGAGAAAGACTTAATTAAATCTTAATATCCAGAAATGTATACAACTTTTACATAAGAACTCTTGGAAAAAAGGGGACATAGTGCATAGAATATGTTTAAACATATACCCTCAGCTAAACCTAACAGAAAGGAGAGAGGCAAGGTATAAGAGCTTTATGCGTTAAATTGTGTCCCTTCCCCCTGGAAATATTCATATATTGAAGTCCTAACCTCACTCCCTCAGACTGTGACCTTATTTGGAAATAGGGACATTATAGAAGTAAGTAGGTAAGGGGAGGTCATACTGGAGTTGGGTGGAGCCCTAATCCAGTATGACTGACAACCTTTTAAAAGGGGAAATTTGCAGATACAGATATAAAAGAAAGCCATGTGAAGATGAAGACAGAGATGGGGTGGTACTTCTACATACCAAGGAAAGCTAAAAGTTGCAAGCAAACCACCAGGAGCTAGGGGAGAGGCATAGAATGGATTCTTCTCCACAGCCCTCAAAAGGAACCAACCTTGACCTTGGATCTGTGGCCTCCAGAAGCGTGAGATAACAAATTTCTGCTATTCAAGCCATTCAGTTTGTGGTACTTTGCTACAGTAGCCCTAGCAACTAATACAAGGAATGTTCCAGAGAGTCCTTTTAAAAGAAAATGTAGGACAAAGAGGAAAGGAAGTAGAAAGTGGAAGCCCTCATCCTACTCTAGGAAAGAAATAGTATGCCTTGTTGGGGGAAACAGAGTGTCTTGGTGTATTGGTTTTCTATTCATGTATAACAGATTACCAAAAATTTAATGGCTTGAAACACTACAAATTTATTATCTAACAGTTTTCATGAGTCAAAAATTCAGCTACAGATTAGTAGAGTCTTCTGCTTAGGATCTTATCAGACTAGAAACAAGGTGTCAGCTGGTGCTGTGATCTCATCTGAGGCATAGGGGCCTCTTCCAAGCTCACCGGGGGTTGACCTTATTCAGTTTCTTGCAGTTGTGGGACTAAGTCCTTGTTTTCTTGTTGCCTGTTGGCCAGGGCTCACTCTTGGCTCGTTTAGGCTGCTCTCAGATTCTAGCCACAAGACCCTTTCACAATATGGCCACTTGCTTCTCAGCCAGCAGGAATATTTCTCTCCAGTCTGCTACAACAGAGTCTCATAATGTTACCTAATCAAGGGAATGACTACTCCATCATATTATAGGTCCTGACCACACTCAGGGGAGGAGGTTGTACAGGTGTGTATACACACAAGCATGAATCTTGGAGGCCATCTTAGAATTCTGCATACCACATTTGGTTAGAGAAACAATGGCATATTGTTTTCAAGTAAGGGTAGAATCATATGGATCCAGTCATGCAAATACATAAAAAAAGGAAGATAGGGCTTCCCTGGTGGCGCAGTGGTTGAGGGTCCGCCTGCCGATGCAGGGACGCGGGTTCGTGCCCTGGTCCGGGAGGATCCCACATGCCGTGGAGCGGCTGGGCCCATGAGCCATGGCCGCTGAGCCTGTGTGTCCGGAGCCTGTGCTCCACAACGGCAGAGGCCACAGCAGTGAGAGGCCCGTGTACAGCAAAAAAAAAAAGGAAGATAACCATTAAAGGAATAAAAAATTACTTTAGAATCTCTAACCTAATAAAGGAATGTTGAATCACATGAGTAAAAATAAGAAAAAGGGAAAAGAAACATTATAAAATAAGCAACAAAACATTAAGAGGAATAAAATAAAACAGATAAATCATTATGTTAAGTGTGCTGGGATTGAATTTCCCTTTTGAAAAGCAGAAACTATCAGATTGATATAAAAAGCAAAGCTCATCTATATGTTATTTTCAGAAGCATACTTAAACTGATGAAGAGGCCTCCTGGTAATGGCAGATAGGTAATTCAGAGCAGTCTTCCTGCTGAAGACAACTGAAAAGTCAGGGAACATATAAAAATCATCAAATAAGAGCTAATAAGATGATGAGATAGCACCAGATCAACATCCAGAAGAAGACAGAAATCCAGGGAAGAGGCTCAATGTTTAGGGTTGCTTTTGCCTAGGATACGTTGTCATTTTCAAAAGAGGCAATGAGGCTACTCAAAAGCTGAGAATTTGACCCATATGTGAGACTAGAAGAATAAAATGGAGTCTAGAACCTACAAAAGATGGCACCCATAAAAACTACCCTACCCTTTTGGTTAGCACCATGAGGAGCTATATACTGTAGGAGATAGAATGAACCAGAAATAACCACTCTTCACATGGACCGAAGCCCAAGTATAAGTCACCTGTGCATCCCAGAAAATGTTAAATCCCAAAATTGGACTAATTTGATTCCAGATTACTAATCTCCCCAGGGGCCTGGCAGAAAAAAACAGCAATTCACGCCAGAGAAATGAACTAAAATTGACTGTTTATGGTTGCACAGCTCTAAATATACTAAAAACCATTAAATTGTACACTTTAAGTGAATGGTATGGTAGGTGAATTATATCTCAGTATAAAACTCATATAAAAAAAAAATTCTTCCCTAGAGGAAGAAAACATTATCCTAGACCTCATTGTTTTTATAAATAATTTTTCAAAAATAATCCTACTTAAAAAGAACCAGGCACATGAAGAAACACAACACCATGAACAAGAACCAGCACAAATAACAGGTAACAGAAAGATATCCACTGTTATTCCTGAGGGTGAAATTATTAGGCACAGACTGTAGGACAGTGTGCTAATGTGCACATGGAGATAAAACCAAACTAAAAATTCAGTGAAGAACTAATAACAGTGACATTGTAGATTTGACCTTATGATTCTGGCCATATGGCATACTACCTTTTACCAGATCAGGACTTGTGCAGATAATACTCTAAACTCTGGGGAAACTTTTAAAATAATTACCTAAAAGGACTGGAGAGTAACCAAAAATAAGCAGAAACGGGAGTGGCATCTACAAATGGCACAAGGGAACCACACTGAATGATTTTCCTATTTTTATAACTTTTCACCTGAGGGCAGACCCCAGTCAGCATCAGTCAAGGCTGCTAAAACTTGGTGGGAGCCTACAGTCTGGACTTTTTATTTCATCCAAGATGGAATAGTAGAGGCCAGATTTATCTTCCCACCTGGAACAACAAAAAAAACCAAAAACAGACAAAATATATAAAACAATGGATGTTGTCAAGATACTGACCACCAGACAGGGAAGAATGTTGAGCTCTGAATGATGGGAAGCAAGTGAGGTGAACCCTAGCTTATTATCTGAAAGTTTCCAGTCGACAGCATAGAGAAGGGAACCCAAGGAGAACCTGTTGTACCTGTTGAGAAGACATAACTAAGAGCCCAGCTGGATGAAGACAGGTAGAGTTCACAGGACTGAGTAACAGAGAGGAATGAGCTGCATAGAGAGAGAACTGCAGAGATCTGCAGAGTGTCCTCAAGTATTCAGGAAAGAACTGATGAGCACACACGTGTGAAGATACTACCCAAGGCCAGGGACAAAACCACCCAAGAAGATTAGAGGGAAAAATGCCTGGTACTCACACTGAAGCAGGAATAGTGTCCGTTTCTACCGTCCAGGTTGAAACACCTCATGGCTTACACAGAATTAGGTAGAGTACTCAGAAGGGTCCTGCCTCAGTAATGGGGAAAAAATTAGCCCTAGGTTAAATGCTGCCTTGGGTTCTGCCTGTCAAATACTAAGCACAAGACCTGAAAGTATCTGTTTTCAAGTAATTTAACTGTGTCACAGAACAAAGTTCAACAATATTTATAGAAATATAAAAATAGCAAGCACTCAACAATGCAAAATTAACCATTTCTGGCATCCAATCAAAGATTACCAGGTATGCAAAAAAGCAGGAAAAAAATGACCATAATGAGGAGAAAAATTAATTGAAACCAATCCAGAATTGAGATACAGTTTAGAATTAGCAGATACAGACTTTAAAACAGTCATTACTATATTCTATATGTCCAAAAACTTAGTACAGACATGGAAGATAGGAAAAAACAAATCCAAACTTAACTTTTAGAGATGAAACTAGTTTCTGAGATGAAAAATACACTGGATGGGACTAACAATAGTTTAGATATTGCCAAAGAAAAGACTGGAGAACTTAAAGACATAACAATAGACAGTCCAAAATAACACAGAAAGAAAATAAAAAATTATTTTAATCAAAATAGCATCAGTGAACTGAGGGACAACAAATGGTATAATGTATGTATAATTGGAGTCCCTGAAAAGTGGGGGTGGACCAGGAAATACTATTTGAAGAAATAGTGGCTCAAAACTGTACCAGTTACTTGGAAACTTAAACCATATCTAAGAAGCTTAACAAGCCAGGAACAAGAAACATGAAGAAACAATACTAGGAAACATAATCAAATTGCTTAAAATCAGGGATAAAGAGAAAATCTTAAAAGCAGTCAGTGGAAAAAGACAATTCCATACAAAGGAGCAAAGATAAGGATAATAGCATATTTCTCATTGGAAACAATTCAATCAAGATAAAATACTCAGGGAAGGGGGAGGGATAAATGGGGAGATTGGGATTGACATATACATACTACTATATATCAAATAGATAACTAATAAGGACCTACTGTATAGCACAGGAAACTCTACTCAATACTCTGTAATAACCTATATAGGAAAAGAATCTAAAAAAGAGTGGATATATGTATAACTGATTCACTTTGCTGTACACCTGAAACTAACACAACATTGTAAATCAACTATCCTCCAATAAAAAGAAAGAAAGAAACAATCAGAGGAAAATCTTGCTGTTAGACCAGAATAAAAAATAAATACATTAAAAATTTAAAAATAAAATATTCTTTAAGCAAATTCATTTGATTAAAAAAAAGTTAAAATACTCAAAGGAAAAAATTGTCAACCTAGAATTCTATACCCCATGAAAATATCTTTCAAAAACAAAGGCCTTTTCAAAAAGCAGTCTGGCAATGTCCATTCTATAATACTTCAGGGTGTCTAGCCGTATAACAAAAGCACCAGAACAAAGGGACAGGTACAGAGATGATTACTGTAGCATTTGTAGCAGAATAATATTGGCCCCCTATCAATAGGTGGCTCACAGGATAAATTAGGGTGCATCCGCTCCCACAAACTGTCAGGCAGCCATTAAAAAGAATGCATTAGAGTTACATCCCTTAGAGGGCTTTCCACATTGTATTATTGTATAGAAAGTAAGATTCAGGTAACATGTGTGGTATCCCATTTTTATATAGTAAACGATCTCACAAAATTTAAATGTATACCTATATGTCTGCCTAGGACCATATGAGATGAATATGAAGGTATAACTGCCAGGGGAGGGTAAAACCATGTTAAAGAAACAAAAAAAAAAAAACACAAAAAGTCTTCTTATTTAGAAATGTAAATATTTATGCATTTATGTAAAATTATATGTATGGGTATATGTGTAAATCAAAAATATTATTTTTATATACTCTGTTTTATCCAATCTCTCCTAGGTTTGTTAAACACTTTCTACCCTAGTCACTAATGCTAATCATTATTGCATAATTGCTGTAATGAAAGAAGCAGGAGAGAAGGTTTCTGATGGTTGCATTTCTAAGAATTTATCTTTTTTCTGTTACATCATGGTATTTCGTTTCTAGGTAGGTATTTCTAACAGAGCCAGACTTAGCATTAATTATAATGTTATAATTATAATAGAAATAAACATAACATGCCACGAATATACATTTTAGACAGAGGAAAAAGGATTCTAATCAAAAGATCATGAAGTGCTATAAACGAGGGGAAACCATGTATCTGGGGAAAAAGAAAAAAGTTGTTCAGATTACTCTGACTTATGTAGTCCCACTCCCAGGAAGTTCAGTTTGCTGTCCTCATGCCCCCTTCCCCAGATTCCATGACACTCTGTTGGTGGTAGGGGAGCCCAGACAGAGGCTTAGACCATGAATAAGACCCAGGACATTTAGAGTATAGAATACATTTGGTCCACATTTGAAAATAATAGTTAAGAATATGTTTGAGATAAGGCTTTTTTTCCCTCTGTTTTTTTCATCCAAGCAAAGCTGGATGAATAAGTATGTTTGAGCTGAGTGTGTTTGAACATTACCATTAACTTCTGGGTTTGCAGCTAGTGAGAACCAGCCAGAGAAGCCTCACTTTGATTCTCGCAGTGTAATATTTGAGCTGGATCCTTGCAACGGAAATGGGAAGGTTTGCCTTGTCTACAAAAGAGGGAAACCAGGTAAGAATCATGGCAGGCATGGTCCTGTAGCTTGGGAATGGCCTTGGCTGACCTTGCTCTCCAGCCATCACACAAAAGGCATGCTCTTCCCTGACCTCCTGAGGTGCTGCTGGGTCTCTTGTAGATGCCAAGACCCAGAAAACCCCTTTGGTCCTCTCTGAGCATCCCCCTCCAGGCCAATTACTAGAGTCTTTTTAAGCTATTGTCATTTGTGTCACTTGTGAGTTACTGCAAAATAATAAGATTAGGATAATAAGTGAATAAATGCTAAAAGAAATAGTCATTCTGTTTATAACTCCTCCAGCAGGCTCATGCATTAGAAAAGCATCCAGGAAAAACATTGTCTTTTACACGTATTTATGTAGGCCAATTAACAGCAATAAAAATCTGAATTACTAGACCTCAAACTAAGATCCCAGATGGGAAATCAAGAGAAGGCGGCTCTGGCTTCTTGAGCAGTGGGCACCACCTGGCCCTCTAACAGCAGTTCAGTCCCTAGGAACTACAGAGTTGGACAATGTCCAGCCCTCTTCAAGTAGCTTTCTGCCTGCAAAGGGTGAGAAGACACACCAGGGTTTACCTCTGGGGGAAAGGAGAGATCATCTCCAGCTGGAGGAGTCTTTGTGAAGTAGCCTTTGAGCCGCATCTTTTTTTTTAAAAAAAAATATTTATTTATTTATCTATTTGGTTGCACCGGGTCTTAGTTGCAGCATGTGGGGCCACAACTAAAGAGCTCGTGTGCCACAACTAAGGAGCCAGTGAGCCGCAACTAATGAGCTGCATCTTGAAGTATAGGTCTGAATGAGATATGGGGGGTGTGGGGTGTGGGGCAAAAGGGGGCATCCAAGCAAAGGGATATGGGTAAAAGCTATGCCATGAGAGAATGCACCTGATTTGGGGGGAATGACAATTCCAGTTCATTGGCCACGTGGTTCATCTTGTGGATGAGGAGGAGATGACACCAGAAGCCCTGTGATTCCCTTTCATGTGGAGTTTTGAAAGCCAGGTGAAGGGGTTTGGATGTTACGTGGAAGTAGGTGGGGAGTCAAGGTTATTTAGCAGAAGTATGGCAGGATTCAAATGAAAATGTGACCACAAGCAGAAATGGAAGTGGAAGGTACTGGAGGATGGAGGCCACCTAGGGAGATGTTACAGCCATTAGACAGGAGATGAAATAGGAGAGGCCTAGGAGATGAACTAGGAGTACTAAGAATGGACGGTCAGAAGCAAGCGTGAGGCAGGAGCTGGTACAATAGTGCCTGCTTCAGCTCAACCAGCACATCACACAGCCGCACAGGCAGGAGTCCCAGGAGAGGAAGCTGGTCTGGGCTCCTCCATGGTGGTTTCTCACAGCACTTCTAATTCCTGACAGACCTCCTGAGAAAGCCAGAACTGTTCAGACAGAGTGCCTCTCCATCAGGAAGGCTGAGACCACAGTATGTACCTATTGGGGGAGGGGGAGTGTTGAGTCCGCACAAGAAAGGAGTGCTGCTTAGATAGCCTGAATGCACAGATGGCCAAAGCCCAGCAGATAGATCAGTCGACTGACTGATCAAGAATTTGTAAAAGAATATAAAGAAGCCAGTAACAGTGGTCACTGGAGAACAGAACTGGGAGGTTGAAGGGAAAAAAGGGAACTTTTACTTATAGTTTACATTCCTTCTACTATTGAAATTTGTTTTAACCATGAGTAGATGTTGACTTTGTAGATAAAAGGAAAAAAGTGTTAAGCCATCCCTTCCTTTATATCCTTTGTCTGCTATTTCAGCATTAGCACAAGACACTGAGATCTGGTTCCTGGACAGAGCATTATACTGGCATTTTCTCACAGATACCTTTACTGCCTATTATCGCCTGCTTATCACCCACCTGGGCCTGCCCCAGTGGCAGTATGCTTTCACCAGCTATGGCATTAGCCCACAGGCCAAGGTAAGGGGGGACCACCTGTCATCTCAAACTGTAGAATGTATCAGAATCTTCTGAGGAAATGCTTAAATTGCAGATTCCCAGCTTCCTCATCTGATGCAGGAGATCTGGGGTTGAGCCCAGGAGCGTGTATTTTCAATAAGCAAGGCAGGTGCTTCCAATTTAGGTGGACAACCTCACTTTATACTAATCTAGTTAAATGGTTCCCAAACTTGGCTGAGCCTCAGAATCACCTGGGGAGTTTTTAACTTCTAATGAAAAGGGGTTGGTGGTGGGGGGAGATTAGGTTTGACCATTCATTTTGGATAGGCAGTACATGCATACAGGAACAGTGAAAAATCAGTCTGTTATTCACTGGCCAGCTTCCCCATCCACTTCCCCACAGGGAGCCACTGTTAGTTTCTCTTGTGCCCTCACTGAGATACTTTATTGGATAGAAAGCATGCATGCATGCATACAGTTTTTGGTTCCTTTTCTCTAAATCACAAGTGCGATATACTATTCACATTGTTCTGCACCTTCTTTGCACTTAACTCCATGTTGGAGCTCATTCCCTATCAATATATAGAGAGAGCTGTCTTTTTCAATGATACAGAGTATTTCAAAGTATGGATGTGCCTCATTTCTATTATAGATCCAGACACCATTTTAAACATACAGATGTCAGGTAATGCTGATACACTGCCTGGTTTGAGAACACCAGGTGTGTCTAGAAGAACTTTTGACTGGGTGGCAAAAAATGAGGGACTCGATGAATGTATTCATCAAGTGGACCTCACTTTCCTCAAATGTCACATGACAGTGACATACATCCAGGCAACACAGTGGGTGGTTGTGATCAATGAAAATAAATGTAGATGCCCTTTGCCCTCAGCTGCCCAGAAAGCCTGTAGGGAAGAGAGCAGGCAACTTCCCTCAGTAGAGGCCTGCTCTGGCCTCTGTCTGCTCCTTCCCTGTGGGAAGGATGCTACCAAGTCCACCTGATGGGCAGTGGCTGGTTTGGAGGCAGAACAATTAGGACACTGTACCCTGATGATTTGGGACCTAGCATACCAGGCTCAGTGCATACTAGGTTAGAAGGAAGCACATTTACTCAGATTCTTAGTCCTCATGTTTAAAGGTTATGAGACCCCATAAAGCAATGTGTGTCTTCCCTTTTACCTAAAGGAAGTGCTAATAGATTTTAGAGGCAGTTTTTCCTGAAGTCTTTTACTCTGCCTCATCTCCCCAGCTCTCTATCCCTGTATCTCCCCTGAAGAGCATAAACACATACTCCTCTCCTTTGAATTGTGACCCTCTCTCCTAATTCTGCCTTACAGCAATGGTTCAACATGTATAAACCCATCACCTACAACACAAACCTACTCACGGAAGAGACCGACTCCTTTGTGAACAAGCTGGATCCCAGCAAAGTGTTCAAGAGCAAGAACAAGACCTTAATCCCCAAAAAGAAAGGGTCTGTTCAGCCTGCATGTGGCCAGAAAGGGCCTGCAGGTCCTCCTTCCACCTCTAAATCCTCCTCTGGCTCTGGAAACCCTGTCCGAAAATGAGCACCCCACCTCCAGCTCCCTGCCAGCCCCACAGCGATGATTTCCATGCACAGATGCCCCAGGCGTGGCCCAAGCCTCAGATTCTGTGTGTGGAACCATAGTCCCCTCCCCGTCTGAGTGACAAAATCCTAGGCCTTTTTTACTGCCATTGGCTTGAGCCAGGACTTGGAAAAGCATACTCAGGTCTCCCCAAGAATCCTTCCCTCATACCCCTTACAGCAGGTTGTACCACCTACTGATTCTGGAAGCTGTGGAGAATGTAAGGTGCTGTGTAAGTGACTAAGTAGATCTGTTAAGAGCTTTCTTCTCTTTCTACTCCAACCCCTTACCCCTCAACAGTAATTAGAGAAGTCCCCCATAGAAACCACTGGTTTTGACCTATGAAGCATTACAACTATGCTGCTCAATTGGTAGCCACTTTTTAAAGCAGCTAAATTTAAGCCATGTTAAAAATTCAGTTCCTCAGTTATATTAGCCACAATGGGAGTATTCATGTGGCTAGTGGATTCTGTATTAGCACAGAGATGATCAAACATTTCTATCAATCATCACAGAAAGTTCTATTGGGCAGCACTGCATTAGAATACTTCTGCATTACCCTTCCTCAGATCAGTTAATTTTTGTTAGAGAATATTAATACCTTAATTTGATGGGTTATAATGATGTTCCATGAAAAACCTTGAATATACATTTTTATGTTCTTTATAGCCTTCACCACAAAGATCTTGCGTTGCTCATTTTCAGTTTCCTATAGTTTCTCATCTTCATCGGTTTCCTATAAAGCTTCTTGTTTCCAGTTTTGTGATGTGATATTTGCACATTTGCCAAAATTATCATCTTTCTCACTTGTTTTTAAAAGAAGAGGTGATTCTGCTGTACCATTAAAACCAAAACAAAATAAAATCTCCCAAGCATTGCTTTGCCAGGACTCTTCATGCAGAGTTTTGATGAGATCAGTCACTGTTGACAAGAGCCTCCACCTGCTCTACCTACTCACAATTGCTTAACAATTCACTGGGTAGCAGAAAAGAATAGAGAGGAACCAAGCTGTCAAGGATAATAATAGCTGAGGTTTAGTCTTCCAGAAGCATTTTTCTGCCAAAACTCATCAAAGAGAACCAGCAGTGCCAGATAAGAGATTCCAGCATTTGGCTGCTTCCCCAAGTCAGGGTTAGAAGGGGATTGAGAAGTTGTGTCATCTTCCACTGTGGCAGGTGTCCTTCCTCTAGAGATCATGGAGCCCCTGAATTATTTCTTAAGTCCTGGTCCAGCTCTGGATTTCATAAATGAAGCAGCAGAGGAGCCACGAAACAGTGGCGGCCTTCAAATCAGTGACAATCAGGTGGAATCCCCAAAGGGCTGTAGACAGAAGGGGGTTCCAACAAGGAAAGATTTGAGACCTGCCTCAGGAGGAGCAGAGCACTCAAGAGCGGGAATGGCTACCCAATATATAGGACCCAGTGCAGAATGAAAATGTGGGGCCTTTTCTCCAAAACTCAGATAAACTACCATTAAAAGTACTGGACTTCCTTGGTGGCGCATGAGAGTTCACCTGCTGATGCAGGGGACACGGGTCTGGGAAGATCCCACATGCCGCAGAGTGGCTGGGCCCATGAGCCATGGCCGCTGAGCCTGCACATCCGGAGCCTGTGCTCCGCAATGGGAGAGGCCACAACGAGAGGCCCGCGTATGGCAAAAAAAAAAAAAAGTACTAATACGGAGTAGCAATTCTAATATTAGACAAAATAGACTTTAAAATAAAGACTATTACAAGAGACAAAGCCACTACATAATGATCAAGGGATAAATCCAAGAAGAAGATATAACAATTGTAAATATTTATGCACCCAATATAGGAGCACCTCAATACATAAGGAAACTGCTAACAGCCATAAAAGGGGAAATCGATATTAACACAATAACAGTAGGGGACTTTAACACCCCACTTTCACCAATGGACAGATAATCCAAAATGAAAATATAAATAAGGAAACACAAGCTTTAAATGACACATTAAACAAGATGGACTTAATTGGTATATATAGGACATTGCATCCAAAATCAACTGAATACACTTTCTTCTCAAGTTCTTGTGGAACATTCTCCAGGATAGATATCTTGGGTCACAAACAAAACCTTGGTAAATTTAAGAAAATTGAAATCATATCAAGTATCTTTCCTGACCACAACGCTATGAGACTAGATATCAATTATAGAAAAAAATCTGTAAAAAATAAAAATACATGGAGGCTAAAAAATACACCACTAAATAACCAAGAGATCACTGAAGCAATCAAAGAGAAAATCAAAAAATACCGAGAAACAAATGACAATGAAAACACAATGACCCAAAACCTATGGAATGCAGCAAAAGCAGTTCTAAGAGGGAATTTTAGAGCAATACAATCCTACCTCAAGAAACAAGAAAAATCTCAACCTAACCTTACACTTAAAGCAGTTAGAGAAAGAAGAACAAGAAACCCCCAAAGTTAACAGAAGGAAAGAAATCATAAAGATCAGATCAGAAATAAATGAAAAAGAAATGAAGGAAATGATAGCAAAGATCAATAAAACTAAAAGCTGGTTCTTTGAGAAGATAAACAAAATTGATAAACCATTAGCCAGACTCATCAAGAAAAAAAGGGAGAAGACTCAAATCAATAGAATTAGAAATGAAAAGGAGAAGTAACAACTGACACTGCAGAAATACAAAGGATCATAAGAGATTACTACAAGCAACCATATGCCAATAAAATGGACAACCGGGAAGAAATGGACAAATTCTTAGAAAAGCACAACCTTCCAAGACTGAACCAGGAAGAAATAGAAAATATAAAGAGACCGGTCACAAGCACTGAAACTGGAACTGTGATTAAAAATCTTCCAGCAAACAAAAGCCCAGTACCAGATGGCTTCACAGGCGAATTCTATCAAACATTTAGAGAGGAGCTAACACCTATCCTTTTCAAACTCTTCCAAAATATAGCAGAGGGAGGAACACTCCCAAACTCATTCTATGAGGCTACCATCACCCTGGTACCAAAACCAGACAAAGATGTCACAACGAAAGAAAACTACAGGCCAATATCACTGATGAACGTAGATGCAAAAATCCTCAACAAAATAAAGGAAACAGAATCCAACAGCACATTAAAAGGATCATACGCCATGATCAAATGCAGTTTATCACAGAAATGCAAGGATTCTTCAGTATACACAAATTAATCAATGTGATAAACCGTATTAACAAATTGAAGGAGAAAAACCATCATCTCAATAGATGCAGAAAAAGTTTTTGACAAAATTCAACACCCATTTATGATAAAAAAAAAAAAAAAAAACAACCCTCCAGAAAGTAGGCATAGAGGGAACTTACCTCAACATAATAAAGGTCATATATGACAAACCCAAAGAACATTGTTCTCAATGGTGAAAAACTGAAACCATTTCCTCTAAGATCAGGAACAAGACAAAGGTGCCCACACTCACAACTATTATTCAACATAGTCTTGGAAGTTTTAGCCACAGCAATCAGAGAAGAAAAATAAATAAAAGGACTCCAACTCGGAAAAGAAGAAGTAAAGCTGTCACTGTTTGCAGACGACATGATACAAAACATAGAGAATCCTAAAGATACTACCAGAAAACTACTAGAGCTAATCAATAAATTTGGTAAAGTTGCAGGACACAAAATTAATGCACAGAAATCCCTTGCATTCCTATACACTAATGATGAAAAATCTGAAAGAGAATTTAAGGAAACATTCCCATTTACCATTGCAACAAAAAGAAAATGCCTAGAAATAAACCTACCTAAGGAGACAAAAGACCTGTATGCAGAAAACTATTAGGACGCTGATGAAAGAAAGATGATACAAACAGATGGAGAGATATACCATGTTCTTGGATTGGAAGAATCAACATTGTGAAAATGACTAGACTACCCAAAGCAATCTACAGATTTGATGCAATCCCTATCAAACTACCAATGGCATTTTTCACATTTTCAGAACTAGAACAAAAAGTTGCACAATTTGTATGGAAAAACAAAAGAGCCCGAATAGCCAAAGCAATCTTGAGAAAGAAAAACGGAGCTGGAGGAATCAGGCTCCCAGATGTCACACTGTATTACAAAGCTACAGTAATCAAGACAGTATGGTACTGGCCCCAAAACAGAAATATAGATCAATGGAACAGGATAGAAGCCCAGAGATAAACCCATGCACATATGGTCACCTTATCTTTGATAAAGGAGGCAAGAATATACAATGGAGGAAAGACAGCCTCTTCAATAAGTGATACTGGGAAAACTGGACAGCTACATGTAAAAGAATGAAGTTAGAACACTCCCTAACACCATACACAAAAATAAACTCAAAATGGATTAAAGACCTAAATGTAAGGCAAGACACTATAAAAGTCTTAGAGGAAAACATAGCAGAACACTCTATGACATAAATCAACCGTAAGATCCTTTTTGACCCACCTCCTAGAGAAATGGAAATAAAAACAAAAATAAACAAATGGGACCTAATGAAACTTCAAAGCTTTTGCACAGCAAAGGAAACCATAAACAAGACGAAAAGACAGCACTCAGAATGGGAGAAAATATTTGCAAATGAAGGAACTGACAAAAGGATTAATCTCCAAAATATACAAGCAGCTCATGCAGCTCAATATCCAAAAAGCAAACAACCCAATCCAAAAATGGGCAGAAGACTTAAATTGACATTTCTCCAAAGAAGATATACTGATTACATTAAAGGATGCTTAACATCACTAATCATTAGAGAAATGCAAATCAAAACTACAATGAGGTATCACCTCTCACCAGTCAGAATGGCCATCATCAAAAAAATCTAGAAACAGTAAATGCTGGAGAGGGTGTGGAGAAAAGGGAACCCTCTTGCACTGTTGGTGGGAATGTAAATGGATACAGCCACTATGGAGAACAGTATGGAGGTTCCTTAAAAACAAAATAGAACTACCATACAACCCACCAGTCCCACTACTGGGCATATACCCTGAGAAAACCATAATTCAAAAAGAGTCATGTACCACAGTGTTCATTGCAGCTCTGTTTACAATAGCCAGGACATAGAAGCAACCTACGTGTCCATCATCGGATGAATGGATAAAGAGGATGTGGCACATATATACAATGGAATATTACTCAGCCATAAAAAGAAATGAAATTGAGTTATTTGTAGTGAAGTGGATGGACCTAGAGACTGTCGTACAGAGTGAAGTAAGTCAGAAAGAGAAAAACAAATACCGTATGCTAACATATATATGGGATCTAAAAAAAAAAAAAAAAAAAAAGGTTCTGAAGAACCTAGGGGCAGGACAGGAATAAAGACGCAGACGTAGAGCATGGACTTGAGGACACAGGGAGGGGGAAGGGTAAGCTGGGACGAAGTGAGAGAGTGGCATGGACATATATACACTACCAAATGTAAAAGAGATAGCTAGTGGGAAGCAGCTGCGTAGCACAGGGAGATCAGCTCGGTGCTTTGTGACCATCTAGAGGGGTAGGATAGGGAGGGTGGGAGGGAGATGCAAGAGGGAGGAGATATGGGGATATGGGGATATATGTATATGTATAGCTGATTCACTTTGTTATACAGCAGAAACTAACACACCATTGTAAAGCAATTATAGTCCAATAAAGATGTTAAAAAAAAAGTACTAATTTGTTTTACCTTTCTTCTGTGGTCTCTCTCACAACTTGTTACAGTGTTTTATCTGTTTGCTACTTGATGCTGTTCTAGGAAAAATTAGAACTTTAAATTATTAGTGTTAATTTTATCATTGCTCTTTCTATTGTGCTATTCCAGTTTTTAGTGCAGCTATAGAGCATTTAACTCATGTACAGCATCACCAAAAATTACACAATTATTACTTTATACCTTTTGTATGCATATATGTTTCATTCTTATCAGAACAGTGGAAACAACACGCAAAAGTAGCTCAACTGATATTTCACTTCCTGATATGTACACATTCTATCAACACTCTGAACTTACTGATGACTAAGGAAGGACTGAAAGAGAAATTTTGAGCTGCCCTATGTTTTCCTTCTGTGTCATCATTTCAGCGTAAGTGGCTGGCTAATACAGGAAAGTAACATGAGTAAAAAAGGGAATGTTTGGGTGCCATGGTCATTCATGCTTCCTAGAATGCCATTACCTTCTTTTTGCATTCAAATCAAGTCTGGTTCAAATAGAAAGTATGACCTTTTGGGGCCCTTGTGTCCCCATTTTCTCAGTTGTAGACATAACATGCTTGCCTTGTACTTAACTCTGAACCTCCCTGGACTCTCATGTATGGTGGGCCCACTAGAATTCTGTGCTCACGAGAATCACGATGGCTGTAAATGAAAGAGGTGGTAAGGAACAGTGGACACACATATTGCACATATCTCCTCTGCTCACGTGTATGCTTGTCTCATCACGCTTGACTTACAAAACACAAGTTCAAAGATAAAACTAAGAATTTCAAGGCAGTAACAGGAGAGCATTAAAGCAAGTGTGAGGCCTTCTGAGTGTGGAGCTCTGTGTGACTTCACAGGTCACATGCCCTTGAAGCTGGCCCTGGTGAAGGGGGAAGGGAGCATTCCTGGCAAAAGGCTTCAGACAATGCATAGGTTGAGTGGGTTACATGGGGAAAAAGCTCACAAGGATACTAATGTTTTGAAACTAAAGCAATTAAAGTGGCAATAGGCGCTACTATAAATCAACTGCCCAGGAAAAAGACTCTATGCTGGAATTACAGAAAGAGAATAAATGGCAGGATGCTTCACGATGCCTTGACGTAGGTAAGACTGCGTGAAGTGCCACATCATCATGCTGCTTGCGTCCTACAGCAGGGAAGTACCCAAGCCAAGGATAGGCATGACAAGGGGCAGCCTGCATAGGATAATCCACAGAATATGGGTTATTCCTGTGCTCCCCAAAGGTGGGCATGCATCAGTGTCACTGGAATTGTGTGTAGAAAATAAGATGCATAGATCCCACTCCAGACCTACTAAATCAAAATTGCAAGGAAAGATTCCAAGCATCAGGGCTTTTAATCAACCACAATGACGACAGTAATGTTCACTGACTCTGAAACTTTCTACTTAATGGGCCTGGGTGGTTTTGCTTTCATTGCAGGAGAAGAACTCAAAATGTTTTTAATCTAGTGAAGCATATACAATGACTGGAACAGAAGAACCAAGGGACCTTTTAGTTTCTGTATGAAATACATCCATTTTTAAAACTTTATATTATGGAGAATTTTAAACATTTACAAAGATAGAATAGTATAATGAATCCTCATGTATCCATCACCCAGTTTCAACAATTATCAGCTTATGACCAATCATATTTATCTATACCCCTGTTCTTTATCCCTTTAATTTTAATTTTTAAATAATTCCATTTTAACTTACCTGTTGATTTAAGTTATACTTCTGTGCATTATATTTTAGCAGTTGCTCTAGAGATTACAATATGTATTCTTAACTTTTTTTCTGTTCAGTACAGTAGCCATTTATATATACATAGGGTCCCTGGTAGCCATATTTGTGTAGTATAACTCTGCCTCCTTGACTACAGTTGACTGACACTGGGAGAGTACCAATCCAAATTGGAATCTTGTGATTAATTTCCTTTGGCTTAAGCCAACGCAGACTGGATTCTGCTTTTCCCACCAAGCATTCTCTGATTAACACATCAGCCTTCATTATGGAGTTACTGTGAAGATTAAATACACAGGTAAGAACTCAAAGTTTAGTCCCTTCTTCCTTTGTAACGCGACTGTAACCTTTCTTTCTAGCCGTTAACTTTCTACATGAGCCATCTGGCTCTGCCTACTGATCCTCTCACTTTGCTTCCTAAACACCAGTGGGGTTCTCCTTCTGTGACTTTATACCTATAATTTCCTACCTGCCAGTGCTAGCCAGTTGTGCCACGACTTCCTTCCAAGGTCCAGCTCCAGTCTACCTCCACCTCAAAGCTTCTGAGAAGCTGAGCTCACAAGGAGAGCCCACTCTAGGGGGGAGCACTTCATGCCTGTACCACTCAGTTAACTTTTAATCATCTTGCCTTGTTTCCTCTGGGTCCTCAGTGGTAGTTGAGATGGGGGCCTTAATTTACCAGTGCAAGCTGTGCTGCTTATTGTGAAACCACATGAAATATTAGATTAAACTTAATTCATAATTTTGTGCTAAATCAGGAGCTGCCACATAATTAAATCCAGGATAGACCAATAGAACGGACTACCAAATAATGAGAAGAAAAGTTGTGAAAATGCTGTTAGTTTAAATGTTCATTTAAATCCTCAAAATGCAACCAGTGCTTTATTTTAGAGGCAACGCAGCTCAGAGACCACCTCTCTCAGGAGACCCTGTTATGTGATATGTTGCTGCTATGCCAATGTTTTGGCATCCAAACAGTCTCTCCCAGACTGCCTCTTGCCACTCACTGGCTGTGACTCAGAAATCTTTTATCAGACAATGTCCCTCTGTTTGTGGTTTCAGAAGTGGGATGTTTGTGGGCACACATCCTTACGTTTCGTATAGCACCCAACACCCAGGCCTTGCCCAATACCCACCTTGGTAGAGGCAGCACTTCAAATAAACGCAGCCATCTAACTGGATGTTTGCCAATATCCAACCAATTCGTCTCACGTGGACAAACTCATATTGAGAGAAGGCCTCCCAGATGATAAGGGTGAAATGCAGTAGTGAGGACCATGGTGAAAGCAATACAAGAACGAAGTGATGCTTTGTAAAGCTTTATTACAGGGTGGATTTAGCTGTTGGAGACGTGTTCTTGGCCACGGCGTATATCACTGGGTCACGCGTACAGCCTTGATGTGGACTCTGCTGAGGAGAGTGCGCATCCTCTAGGTGGGGTATGTAGGGAGAGAAGAGTGCGTATCTGATGGCAGTGAACATCAATCACAGAATTCTCCACTGAGGACAAGAACTCCCAAGGCTCAGGGCACAATGTAGGCAGGCAATGGACATAGCTTCTTAGACACTGTACTTAAGTTCTTGATAGAACAGCAGTCCAGAGCAATTCTATACACAATTTCACATAAAAACTTCCTTTTTGTAAAATGAATAAACAGCAACAAAGTACATAAAAGGATGTGATCTCTCAGACCTGTGATATCCAGTACTGTACAGTAGTGACTAACCACAGGTAGCCATTAAACGTAAATAAAATTCTGCTCGTCTCTCTAGTCCCACTTCAAGTGTTGCGTAATCATGTATGTCTAGTGGCTTCCATATTGGAATAGGGCACATATAGAACATTTCCAGCATCACAGTTCTGTTGGGCAGCCCTGTCTTAGACCACGCATGGCTTGTTTTTACATAACAAATCTCAGAATAACTGCTGCAAAGCCTTTTCATAACATGCTATATTCAACAAAGAACAGGGACATTTACTCGATTTAATATACTTTTGTAAGATACAGCATCCTTTCATCCTTTGTTTTTACAACCCCTGGCTCACATGGAAGGCCAGGGATGAGTCAGCATGCCACTGCATACCTTGGAAAAGGGCCCATTTCTCTGGCTGCAGAGTGGCCGGTGTGGGTTCTGGGCTTTGCCCCACATTGTAGCCAAAGGCCCGGGAGCAGCTCAGCCTCTAGGGCTCTGCACGGTCTCCAGCATGGAAAGCTGAGGTAAATGAAGGTGCAAATTTTCTACATCTTAAAGCAGTTCATCTCCTCTGCCCTCCCAGGAAGCAGGTGGGCCTGACTGAGAACACACTCCCAAGTTCAGAAGTAATCGCTCAAGAAGTCACATTTCTCAAATCACTTTCTCTTCCTCTACAGATCAGTTAACCTTTTTCTTTTTTCACAGCATGAAGAGTGGTAAAGAATACCTCGGAGAGCAACCAGAGCAGGGACACAAACAGCCCTCAGAATAGTTCAAGACCAACAGAGACACCTCGTCCCTCAAGCAAAAGCTGCACAGTGAGGGACAATCTGCTAAGGGCAAGATTAAACCTCTGGGAAAACAGCTTACCTTTACCAAGGCTCCAGTTCCCAACTTTATACCTTTAAACTGTTTTTTCTTTAAATGAGGTCATCCCTTGGGAGAGACGGAGATACAGATTGCACTTGAGGATCTCTGTTTAAATCTCTGGTGGTTCCTGAGGCACACCTGCTCCCATAGGTGGCTCTAGACCATGGCCACACAGGTTCTAGACAGAGTGTTGGGATTCTAGAATATAGGCTTGTTGATTGAACAACTTAATAAGAAAAACTATTTTCCTTTAAACATGAGATTCTAAAACAGACTGCTGTGACCTTAATTACCATCCTCACAAATCACGTTTTTGGCCATTTAAAAAAATGGGAAATCACCTTCAATATTATAATATCAAGAATAGGAAAAATTCAATCAAGCACAAGACAAATTTAAAAATTAGTCTTACAACATTCTTCTATAAACACAAGCTTATAAAGCTTAATTTAACCCAAAGGTGAACTTCCATTTACAGATGTTGATTTAGGGAGTTGTTTAAACTTCTGTAACCTTTACAAATTTCAGGACAAGTTCTTCTTCCATAGATAGACAAGTTGTTTTTTTATACCACCTACTGACGGGCTTCTAGATCAGAGCCCATTTTCCACTGAGACTGCATATCTGAGGATGGTTTACACTGGGAATGGACTCCTTTATTCCCTTGTCACTTCCAATCTTAGGCCTAATGTTCTGAGCCAAGAAGCGCTCTGATGTTGGTTGAATTCCTCTAATTCTGTAGCCAGGTCTACCACCAGCTGCTGTGTGCTGAGCTCCAGTCAAAATGACCTAAATCAGCATACCATCAAGGACACCATTTTTTTCTGAGGCTGGATAGAACAGCTACAAAAGCTTGCCCAGGCATCCATCTCTTTCTGTATAGCAACATTTTAGATTCTTATTTGAAACTTGGGGTTTACAAAAATATAATTTTTCCATTGGGTACTCAATTCAAATGTTTTTTGGAAGGGGTGACTGCTTCTGTCTCCTAGCCCACTGCCGTGCCCAGAAGTGTCTGGCTGTCACCCTGTGGAACCCCCCTCCCAGAAAGCAGCACAGGGTTAAAAAGCATTTCTAGGCAGAGTCTCTCTGAAGGAAAATGAGACTTCTGGTCTGTTTTCTGAAAGAGCAATAGCCAAGGCCTCTGCTTAGCTAGGCCAACTGAATAGTCCAAGTACTGCAGTGACCTATCGCAGTCCAAGAAAGCCTGCCGCTCACAGAGGAACAGAAGGTGTCCTACTTACCTCGTGGTGGATTTAATGCCATACCTTTAATGTGCTGCGCCAATCCTCTGTGGAATATCTTTATTTTCTTCCAGTTTTATTTAGATATAATTGACATATAGCCCTGTGTATGTTTAAAGTATACAGCCTAATGATTTGACTTACATACATCATGAAATGATTACACAGTAAGTTTAGTGAACATCCATCCTCTCATATAGATGCAAAATTAAAGAAACAGAAAAAAAGTATTTTTTTCTTGTGATAAGAATTCGTAGGATTTACTCTCTTAACAACTTCATATATAATATATAGCAGTGTTAATTATATTTATCATGTACGTTACATCCCTAGGACTTATTTACCTTATCTGGAAGCTTGTACCTTTTGACTGCCTTCATCCAATTCCTCCTCCCCCCACCTGCTGCCTCTGGTAACCACAAATCTGATCTCTTTTTCTAAGAGTTTGTTTTGAAGTATAATTGGCCTATAACACCATGTTAGTTTTTTCCTAGTGTACAACACAGTGATTCAATATTTCTATACATTTCAAAATGATCACAAGTCTAGTTACCATCTGTCACCATACAAAAATATTATGTAATTATTGACTATATTCCCCACACTGTATATTTCATACCTGTGACTCATTTATTTTATAACTGGAAGTTTGTACCTCTTAATTTCCCTCACCTATCTCTCTCCTTCCCCCAACTCCTTCCCCTCTGGCAAACACCTGTTTGTTCTCTGTATCTATGAGTCTGTTTCTGTTTTGTTTGTTCATTTGTTTTCATGTATAGATTTCACATTAAAGTAAAATCATATGGTATTTGTCATTCTGTCTAACTTATTTCACTTAGCATAATACCCTCTAGGTCCATCCATGTTGTCACAATTGGCAAGATTTCATTCTTTTTTTATGGCTGAGTAACATTCTATTGTGTGTGTGTGTGTGAATATATATATATATATATATATATATATATATATATACCACATCTTTATTCATTCATCTATTGATGGGAACTTAGGTTGCTTCTATATTTTTAGCTATCGTAAGTAATGCTGCAATAAACATAGGGGTGCATATATCTTTTCTAATTAGTGTTTTTGTTTTCTTCAGATAAATACCCAGAAGTGGAGTTGCTAGATCATATGGTAGTTCTACTTCTAATTTTTTGAGGACCCTATATACTGTTTTCCATAGTGGCTACATCAATTTACATTCCCAGCAACAAGGTTTCCCTTTTCTCCACATTCTCCCCAATACTTATTTGTTGTCTTTTTTAGGGTATATCTTTTTTTTTTTTTTTTTTTTTGCGGTATGCGGCCCTCTCACTGTCGTGGCCTCTCCCGTTGCGGAGCACAGGCTCCGGACGACGCGCAGGCTCAGCGGTCATGGCTCACAGGCCCAGCCTCTCTGCGGCATGTGGGATCTTCCCAGACCGGGACACTAACCCGTGTCCCCTGCATCGGCAGGAGGAC
Organism: Delphinus delphis; assembly: GCF_949987515.2. Classification (NCBI taxonomy): domain Eukaryota; kingdom Metazoa; phylum Chordata; class Mammalia; order Artiodactyla; family Delphinidae; genus Delphinus; species Delphinus delphis. The sequence goes on along the minus strand of NC_082695.1, from coordinate 51,111,451 downwards.
TCTCAACCACTGCGCCACCAGGGAAGCCCCTGTTGTCTTTTTTTTAATAGTTATCCTGACAGGTATGAGATGATATCTCATTGTAGTTTTGATTTGCACTTGTCTGATGATTAGTGATGTTGAGCATCTTTTCAGGTGCCTATTGACCATTTGTATGTCTTCTTTGGAAAAATGTCTATTCAGGTCCTCTGCCCATTTTTTTAAACTGTTATTTATTTATTTTTGGCCATGCCATGCAGCTTGTGGGATCTTAGCTCCCCAACCAGGGATCGAACCTGCACCCCCTGCATTGGAAGCATGGAGTCCTAGCCACTGGACAACCATGGAGGTCCCCTCTGCCCATTTTTTAATCAGGTTTTTTTTCTTTTTTTTATGTTGAGCTGCAGGAGCTCTTTGGATATTTTGGATATTAACCACTTATCAGGTATATTGTTTGCAAATGTCTTCCCACACTCAGTAGGTGGTCTTTTCATTTTGTTCATAGTTTCTCTCCCTGTGCAAAAGCTTTTTAGTTTGATGTAGTCCCATTTGTTTATTCTGTTTCCCTTGCCTGAGCACAAAAAAAAAAAAAAAAAAAAAGTCAAAGACCATACTGCCTGTTTTCTTCTAGAAGTTTTATGGTTTCAGGTCTTACATTTAAATCTTTAATCCATTTTGAATTTATTTTTGTGCATGGTGTGAGAGTAGTCCAGGTTGATTATTTTGCATGTAGCTGTCCAATTTTCCCAACACTATTAATTTAAAATGCTATATTTTCCCCATTGTATATTCATGCCTCCTTTGTTGTAGATTAATTATGACAATGTAAGTGTGGCATTTCTGGGCTCTCTTTTCTGTTCCATTGATCTATGTGTCTGTTTTTGTGCCAGTACCATACTGTTTTGATGACTGTAGCTTTGCAGTATAGTTTGAAATCAGGGCGTGTGATACTTCCAACTTTGTTCTTCTTTCTCATGATTGTTTTAGCTATTCAGTGTCTTTTGTGTTTCCATACAAATTTTAGAATTATTTGTTTTACTGCTGTGAAAAATGCCATTGGTATTTTGATAGGGATTGCAATGAATCTGTAGATTGCCGTGAGTAGTATAGTTGTTTTAACAGTATTCTTCCAATCCATAAGCATGGTATATCTTTGTGCACCCTCCCCTCCATCCCCAAATCCCTCAGTGTTATTTTTTAAATAGAAAGTAAAAACCTTAAGACTCCAAAGAAACCAAAACCCAGGCATCTTTAAAGTATTTGCCTTTCTTTACCAGCAGTTTTGTAATTTCAACCCAGATTAAGAAATAGACACAAGAATATATATGGTGGTGACCAGCACAATTAGCAACAGCATCTCACAAGTGTGAAGTATCATTCACTTTAATGCTTCTCAAAAGTCTTTTAGAGAAATTTAACCTCTTGAATTAAAAACACTAATAGAGGCAGCCAGAATGAGTGGCGACAAGGAGAGAGGAAGTGAGCAATAGAAAAAAATCCTTCAGATTCACTAAAAACTACTAAACCAATTCCCAATAAAAAGAGACACGCTTTACCTAGCTGTAACCAAGAAATTAGTTGACCGAGCTTACTCCCTCTAAGAATTTTTTAAGCCCTAAAATAAAATTAACATTAGATTTATTCAGTCACTTCCTTCCAAATGTGACCTTTTATTCTAAAGCAGTAACTCTCAGCAGAACACCAGGGGCCCCCGGAAGGGCATCAAAGTATTTGTTCACTAAATGGTGAAAAAAAAAATGCGTCTTCCTTCTGCTTGCCCATCACAATCCCCAGTGATACAGATATTCCACGTTAATATTCAGTGCCAAGGCTCTCATAAACTACTAAACCACATGCAGAATATTATACGTTATTTAGAACCATAAGGAAATAAACATTGATACTCTATGCACCCTTTTCAATAAAGTGATTAAATAAACTCAATTGTCTGGAATATACAGACCTAACTCTTGTAGGTTCCACACTGGGGGGCTCACATGCATCATGTATTATTTGACAAATGCCCGCTTGAAAGAGCTCCCTGTCTCCCTGATAGTGGAAATGCAGAAGATGGGGGGGGGGGACAGTCACAGAAGCCTGTGGGGTGAATATATTATCTTCAGCTCTTTAGACTATAGGACTGCATCCTGTCTCTAAATCACATTTGCCCAGATTCAGGAATGCACGGTCACAGAGGTTTTGAAAGTGAGGCACAGGGGACTTCCCTGGTGGCATGGTGGTTAAGAATCTGCCTGCCAATGCAGGGCACACAGGTTCGAGCCCTGGTCCGGGAAGATCCCACATGCCACGGAGCAACTAAGCCCATGTGCCACAACTACTGAGCCTGCGCTCTAGAGCCCACGAGCCACAACTACTGAGCCTGAGTGCCACAACTACTGAAGTCCGCATGCCTAGAGCCCGTGCTCCACAACAAGAGAAGCCACCACAATAAGAAACCCGCGCACCGCAACGAATAGCAGCCCCCACTCGCTGCAACTAGAGAAAGCCCGCGTGCAGCAACGAAGACCCAACGCAGCCAAAAAATTAATTAATTAATTAATTTTTTAAAAGGCACAGATAGAATTGGTGACCTGATGATATTTTGGCACCGCCCCCATTGAATACCTGCTGCAATTGTTGACCCTTCCCTATTTTCAGAGGCAGAGTTTCTTCACAGGGAGCCATGTGACCCTGGGCTGAGGGTCTCTGTGGAGGGCTTGGCCACCACCTGGGCATCAAGCCCCTCAGCGTGGCTCTGCGGTTGCTGAGAGCTCCTCACTGCGCCTTGCCCTCTGGACACCTGAGCTGCTGATGACCTACACTTGAGTGCCAAGGACAACACTTCTGAAGTTCTCTGCAGGCAAAGCTTTAAATTTTCATTTTGTTTTGGTGACTTGGTAAATTTTTTTGAGAAAATGAATTTTTACATAACAAGCAAGTGAATGAGTTGCAGAACAGTTCAGATTTTTAAAATGCTACTCTAATTTTTGTTTCTACATCACGAAGGAGCAAAAACAAAGCACACGGGTAAGGCAATACACGTGAGGTTATTGCTAACTTGTACTGCCACGAAGATTGATGCCTAATTAATCTGGAGTTACAAAGAGCACATGTCAGTGCTTCTCACTCAATTAACAACAAAAAAAAAGGAAACCCAAAGGGCCTGGAGGCCATTCTGAGCCACGGTCCTTCTGATGAACCCGAGAAAAGGTTTTGCTAATTCAGAAGGGGGCTAGCCTATGGAGCCGTTTAAAGTCCTGCACCAGGAGAATGAAAATTTCCAGTTATGGCATTAAACTCTATTTATTTAGTATTTGAAACATGGTGTACATTTCTGAATTTGTATAAACATTTAGTACATCTAAAATCCACAACTGGTAGACAACCTGTGTTTTCTTTTGTGTACAATTTCGGAGTTTACATCTGGATATTCTGGTGTTATGGAGAGACCCAGTCTGTGAACCTAATCAAACTGCCTCATGACCATAGTAACTGTGACAGAAGTGATTTGCTCCTTAAAAGGGCTGTTCCTTGCACAGAAAAGGTGTCACGCTTTGGAACTACTAAGCCAGGTGTCAAGGAAACAAGAGAAACACAGCTGACATGATGAAGAAAGTCTGTGAAGGGGACTCCAAGATCCATGTCAGTGCACAGCGGGCTACGCAAGTCACTCGGTGACACCTAGGCATGGGCACCCCTTTCAGAACCTTTGGGTGTCAGAGTCTCCTCACCTCCCACCGGAGGGGTTCCTTCCAGCAGGAGCTTGCACTCTGCACGGGCACACACCTTAGGGCACCAGGGGGTCACAGCTGCAGCTCTGAGGTGCCCACCAGGCCCAGGGCTCTGGCTTCTTCCGGAGTCAGGCCGCTCTTCAGGGTCCTCCGCACTGCAGCGGCGCCGGCAGACCAGAGGCGAAGGGACAAGAAGAGAAGGCGGTGTTAGCAACCAGGCACGTGGCAGTCAGGCCACAGGCCTCCTTCCCCCGAAGGACTCCCAGAGGAGTCACAGCGCTCACGGACACTTGGTCCCGTCCTACTCCTGCTGAAGTGCCCTGGCTGGCTGGCCACCAGGGCAGGGAAAATCTAGGGGCTGCCAGGGACTGACCTGAAGATGACACAGGCACTGACCTGGAAAGTCAGGCAGATAGGGGACCTCGTAAGAGGAGGGGGTGGGGAGGAGAGGCCCACCCTCATGAGGTGTCTGAGAAATGGTGCAAACTACAAAATGCAGGTGGCATGTTGAGAGCTCAGCCTTTCTCAGCATAAGGAGCGTATCAGAGCTGGAAAAGGAATTACTGAGCATAGGAAAATGCAAATTCCAGTGATGCAAATTAGGTAAAATAATCCCGCAAATCTGCAGGGACATACCTCTGTAGAGGCCCCGCAGCAAAGCATTAACGGAACTCGGCGCAAGGGGTAGCTGTCAGGATGAGCTCTCCACGAGCATCAGGGTCTTAGTCTCAACTCATCAAAGGGCCTCTACAGAGAATAACCAGTGACTCCTCGTAGACTGGATGCCAAGGAGCAAACTGCCAAACTTCTGAGTGGATTTGGGGGATGTTCTCTGTGAAACACACAAGGCTCAAGGAGGACCAGTGACCTCCCCGCCCTGAGGTTTACAACTGGCAGCTGGAGGCACACTCATATTTAACTGACTTAGAATTGGCTTATGTTTAGCCTGACATTATGGGTTTTCCATTGTTTAGTGTTGATCAATTTCGATGTCAAAATAAAGGCTGAATAAGGCTGCACGATGAGGCAGCTGCCCCTTCCAAGACTGGTCCTTTTATTTGAAAGGTTCCTAATTACATTTTCCTTAGTTGATAAATTGTATTTGGCCTACTCTGTATGGAAGTCATACAGAGTTTTGGGTATTCTATTTTCAGAAGAGATGTGTTACAGATCTACCATCTACCATAAATCCTCAGTCAGCTGGAGTCCCTGAGATCCTCAGGGAAGGCCCTTGACCAGAATGTGGAGAAAGTAAAGCTCACCCTTAGTGTTTTCCCACCTTCCTTGCCAGACCTAATTCCCCATGCCCCCTCTATGACAAGAGGGCCTGTGTCCTCCAAGGCCTCCCCAGAGGTGAGGGTCCCACCTCGTGTGTCTGCAGCAACGCCCAAATCGACGCCTCCCCTGGGCAAAAGCCCACGTAGCCCACGGACAAAGAATCGGAAAGAGCTAGGCCTCTGGTAGAATAAACAGCGGCTAATATCTACTAATAAATACTTTCTTCTCTCCCAGGAGTCAGCACTCTGATTGGGAGCCAACACCCAATCCATCCGTCTGTCAGTCAACAAATACTTCATGGAGAACCTATTGTGCGCTTAGCACTTTAACTCAAAGAATGGACACACTTAGGGAAGATTCACAGACATTAAGCATGGGTTTATAGATGCACAAAGCTCTGTGGTGAGGGGTACCCTCAGATCATGCCACCGCACGCTGCTGTATTTTCAAGCCCAGCTCAGGGCCCTAGAGCCACCCGTCCGCAGCTGCTCCTACACTGGCTAACCCTCCCGCAACCCCGGACCCCTTGGGCTCCAGACTGAGTATTTAACTCATCCAGACAAAATGTTTGGCTCCAGAGCCTTGGCTGGAGGCAGACTGCATTTAACTGAGTAATGGAATTCGTTCTATGGGGCGGCAATAAAAATACTAGTTTGTAATACCCTTTATGTTCTTTAAACACTCCTTCAAGTGTTTGTTAAAGAAAGATAATAACTTTAATGGCAGAAAACAAGATGAAATATTTCTCATCCTTGACAAGGACTGCTGAGACCTCTTATCCAAGATCCAAAATTCTGCCTGAATAAGTCCATGCTGCACTAGGAGGGCATCTTACGTTTCCTTAGCAGCAGGAGGTGGCACGGGCTAGGAACCACACCTTTGTGCCTTGAGGTATACACACGTGGCCAAATGACCACAGAAGACTCCACGAACTGATGGCATTGAAAGATGCCTCTTACAGTTCTGTTCACATGTCTGCTTTAGCCCTAGAACTATAGGGTTCATTTCATGTAAATACTTGAGTGAGGACCCTGGCACCTTACGGAACAGGCAATAACCTGCTAATAGATATGGGCATCGGGCCAGCCTGTCTGGGACCAGCTCAGAGAACAGAACAAAGGTTAATGGTGCTGCACCAGCCTTGCTGCCCTCAGCCTCACGGTCTACTCGCAGCTTTGATGCACGAGACCCCTAAGGACCCTCCTGCCCACCCCAGCCTGGGCTTTCCTCTGCTGTGGGGAAAAGCCAGTATAAGTGAAGGTCCCTTTGCTTGCCAGATGTGTCCCTGAAAGGCAGGTATTCATAGAAAAATCGGCCCCGTTTATGGAGCCCTACTTTCTGTGGGCCTTCACGACAATTCAGATAAATTCTCCCAGAAATACATTAACCCTGAAAAGGACCTTAAGAATTTGAACCCTTCCCTTGTTAAAGACTCTTGAAAGAAGGTATGAAATGAAGGTAATCAGTTGAAATCAGTTTTGTACCCTGATTCCAGTCCTGCATGCAAAGGGCCTGTTACGGTGTCTGTCCATCTACCTGCTCGTCAGTTAACTCATTCATTCAATAGACGTTACATGAGCCTCCACCTTGAGCCAAGTGTCCCACCAAGGAGGCCGGGAGCTGACAGGAACACGGAGTGAGGGGAAGGGCGCAGGGCAGCAGACCCTGTCCGCACAGGAGTTGGCTCTCACGCAGAAAGTTTCCAGAAAGCAAAAAAGGGCTGAGGACATATGAGAATGAGAGGACCAACACGCAGGAGCTGGCAGGATATGGAACATGCACAACAGGAACAAGCCTTCCATCAGATAGGGAATTCTCAACTAGCACTTCTCAAATGCTGGCAGGCGGGGGGCAGGGGGGAGGGGTGCAGGGGGGAGGGCTGGCTGACGTCTGATAAGATAACGTCCGGGCCCCTCTCCACTGCTCCCCCTTCCCGCTTCCCACTTGAATGCCCTGGCTGCAGCAGAGCTGCTCGCCAGCCTGTCACATGTGACAGCCTCCCCGCCCCGCAGCTGCTTAACAGAGAACAGGCCCTGGAAATGTTTATCCCTGTCTGCCTCGCGCTCCTTCCATAGATGGCATGGGGCACTTTGCCGGCACCAGCAGCCACTCGATGCCCCAGGCGCTTGGGACGGCTCTCACGATGTCAGCAGCGGGGTCTGACACAGAGGTGCCTCTGCTGTCAACACGCAGCACAGGGGGGTCTGGGGCTCACGGAAGAATCATAAGTTCGTTTTCTCTTACTTTCCCCCCTCCCTTGAATTGAAAAAAAAATGTTTTGATCCTACAAAGTGCTCCCAGGCAACTCTTTGCTGATGTGCATCTGAGAATAATGGCAGTGGTGGCTGCCATTTCCTGAGCACTACCATGGATTCTCTCACCCCGTATCTGTGGAAACCCTATGAGATGGGGACTGTGCTCATCTCCCCAAGGAACGAGCAGCAGCGGCATAGAGAGATCGAGTCTCTGGCCCCTACGTACACAGTAAGGGGAAGAGAAGGATTGGGGCCAGGACGTTTGAATCAGAGCCCACCCTGGAAACAACTGTGCCCTGACGCGCCTGGCAGCACATGTTCTGACAGTCTTTCATGTTGATGGCAAATGGACCGAGTTTTACTTCCATGTGACGGAAACCCACATGTGTGCTCTTTCACCTTTGGATCACTGACAGGGTTTTTTTTTTTTTTTTCATTTTTTGCACATAATGTCAAGCAATTTGGAAATAAGTTGTGTGTGTGTGTTTTGTTTTGTTTTGTTTTGTAATCCCGAAGATCCTAAAAATTGTTCTATCGAGTATACTAAGAGCACTGTGTCTAGGATGACAGGGGTTCATATCAGAACTTGAAGATGTTTGCTTCTTGGGATTGGGAGGTAACTGGCCCCACTGGTATTCAAATGCTGCTTGTCGATTTGTGCAGCCCTTGTTCCTGGAGGGACCTGTTTGCGACTGGAGAAAAACGGCAGGCCCAGTCCTGCCTCTTTGGACATAAATACTGGGAATCGTTTTAAGGTGTATCATTCTTAGTGATTCGATGTTAGATATTCTATGGGATTTTCATGGGTTTGGGTTTTTTTGTTTTTTTGGTCAACGTCAATTATTTAACCATTTGGGTTATTTTTCTTACTTCCACCCTCCGTCATAAAATCCCATCCATTAAAAGAAGAGGTTTCCCAAATTGACAGCATTCTACAAACTAACTCACTGACTGGTACTTTTCAAAAGTGTCAAGGTCATGAAATGTCCTCCACAGATCAGAGGAGACTAAGGAGACAGGACGACAATGCAACGTGGGACCCTGGGTAGGATCGTGGAACAGAAAGAGGGCATTAGGGGGAAAATGCTGAAACCTGAGTCAAGCCTGCAGCTGAGTTAATTTTCTGATGCATTGTCCGACCGTGTGCAGGGTGTTAACATGACGGGAAGCTGGGTGAAGGATGTAAGGCAACGCTCTGTGCTATTTTTGTGACGTTTTTGTTAAGTCTAAAATTCTTTCAAAATCAAAAGCTAAGAAAATAAAACGTGGAATAATAATGACAAGAAGCCAAGGTTCCCAGACCTGGTTGATTTAAACTCGACTTCTTAGACTCAGCCTGAGCACAAAGACCCAAGGTCCCTGGGAGAGGCCCCGACAGTGCATTCTAACCTCCCCAGGAGATTCAGATCCCTGACTTAGAACACTGCCATCTGAGTGAGATGCGGGGAAAGGGGGCCGCTCATGAAGGCAACGGCCTTTGTGGTGATAGGGCTGAAGCCTCCGAATTCTGCCTAACCCGGAACTAAGTTCACTCATGCTGAGATGGCTCTCGGCAATATTATGGTATCAGGCGCTTTCTACAGCCACTGGTCCGGCCACGGTCTTGGCTGCGCAGTGCCCCTACCCCACTTCCCTCCTACACCTGTGGCTACGTTCACACCCAGTGCTCCTCAATAATCTCTTTGGTTCCTAGGTAAGCACTGAACAGAAAGCAATCAGTTGGAATGCAAAAGCAGACTGCTTCTTATGAGTCACGTTGTTGGGGAGGACAGGGAGAGGATGGAATCTGGCCTGGGTGGAAAGAAATGAAACAGTTCTCTCCATTGCTTTCTGAGCTCAGAGTTCTCAGCATTATTGCAAGTCCTGGGCAGGACAGAACTGCCTTCCCCCTTTCCAGATGAAGTCTAGCTGTTTAGTGCTTACTGGGATGTCACAACAATACTAGACACATACATTGCTAACAATCCAGGCTTCCGTGCACAGGGGCAAGCCATTGCACCAGTGTCCTGGGGGTAAAAAGAGAGGGGAAGATGGGTCTGGTCTACATTTACAGCAGGCCAAGTGAGGTGGACAATGGTGGACGAGGAGCCAGGAGGGTGACGGGAGCAAAGTGATAAGGGGGCAGGTGTGGTTTCTGTGCACAGGCTCATGGGTGACTTCCCTGGCAGCTCCTAAACGCTTGCAGGCAGCTTCACATTCCTACCATGTTTGGGACCCTTGGACAGAAGTGTGAAGGGAAGGAGGGTGCTGAGAACCCGTCATAGGTGCCCCGCTTAACCCTCAAAACCATCCCGGGAGGCTGGCATGACCGCCTTCACTGTATCAAAGAAGACTGAGGCTCAGTGAGGCCAAGCCATTTATACGGGAACAGTCTCCTCGGCTGTATGACTGTACAAATTCCCAAGCATGGAACTGGATTCCATCTGAACTTGGCAGCAAAGGCAATGAACTACTGTAACCCCCTGCCAGTAAGGTGCTTGGCACTTTCCAAAGCACCCTTCCTAGAACCCTCTACTTTGCTCTTACGCAGGAAAGGCAAATTCTCAGGTTCCTCTTGTTTACTGATCCTCCCTCCTCCTCTTGAACTTCCACTCTGGGGAAAAAGGGTGCCTGGCATACAGACAGACACAGTGGAGGACACACAGCCAGCCTCCTTTTTCAAAGTGCTAGTTCCCAATTTGGAAGGGAGATTTGTCCGAAAATACAACAACCAGAGAGCCATTCAGGGCAGTGAGACCCTTCCAAGCTCTTCCGGCACCACCTGTCTAACCCCAAAGCTTCTACCTAAGCTTCTTTCCACATCAGAGTCCTGGCTACCAGCCTGACCCTGCTCTAGAGCAGGGGGCTGCTTCCACCCCCTTGGGCTTGGGTACAAGGCCCGTACACCCTTGTTTAGGACCTGTCTCCAGGTGACTTGGAGTCTGTTCTGATAGCACCTGCTCTGATCTGGCCTCATTTCTCTCACCTGTCCACAGACTCAAACCCCTTCACAGTCCCTTTCCTGTGCCCATCCAGCCCGGCCTCCAAGACCTTCCCAATGCAGACCCAGGCTGCAAATGCCTTCCTTACTTCCCCATCTTCCTTTTCTAGTGACAAGGGCTTGACACCCACCATAGGTTTAAAGTCAGCCCCAGTGAATCTTAGAGCCGCTGTCAGCTCCATCCCCTCTGGTCACTGTAGTCCCGAAGCCTTACGTTGTTCCTCTAAAATGCAGTGACTCTCCACCTGGGTTTAGGGAAAAGATTTTGATTCTCTCTTGGACTTATTCTATTTATCCTCCTGTCATGTGTCCTGTACACAAGGGTGGCTGCCCTTAGCTGTCTTTAGAGGAGGAATCAGTCCAGCTTTAATGAGCTCGAAGAATAATGAGGCACTGAGTAAATAGTAATGATGTTGAGAAGACAAAAACTTGATTGAGAAACTTTGGTCCTTTCCACTAACATCTTATTTTACTGTATTCTAAGAGCATCCGTTTTAAAGTCTCTGGCCCATTCCATTGTCCCTATAAAAGAATATAAAATTTTTAAGTAGGGAAGAACTATGTAAATAACATGCAGGGAAATTTTTCTTAATGGGATTAGTGGGAAAATTCCTGAACATTTTCAAATACCACTTTGGAAAATTAGAGACAACTAAACTAAGCTGAGTGCTGATCAGTTCCAGGGATCAAGCTAATATTTTGTGAGGCATATCTCCCATTTTCCCTAAAACAGATTCAATATTTTTTTTTTTCAGATTCGTTCGTTCTCCTTCTCCACGGAATCCTACTTAACAGATAGCATGGCAACACCCTCAATATTCTGTAAAATAAGATTTTAGTTATATCGAATCAACGTGAATATGTCACATGCCTTTCAAGAGGACTGTCGAAGCCTCATAAGAGATGGGGTGAGATGAGCGCCTGAAGTCAAGTCAGAGTTCAGTGTTCCTTTCCTAGCAGCCCCTAGAATCAGGCTTCTGGCCCTTCCCATTGAGAAACTGTTCTTATGTCGCTAAGACACTGTTAGATTATTTGTAGGTCACATCGAAGTGATTGCATTTTTAAAGAAATATAGCCCTGAGCCCAAAACTGCATGGTCACGTCACAGGTGGGGCCCAGACTCCCCTTGAAGAGAAACTCAACAGGAGAGGGGGCATTCAGCCTCTCTAGCAGGAAAGAGAAAAAGGCCAACTATGAGTCCCTAATCCCTGCTCTGCTCTGTGATAGTCCAGGGTAATGGCTCCATGCAGACAGCCAGCTGGGCAGGGACCCTCTTCCGAAGTTGGGTCCCACAGAAAAGAACACAAGGGGTCCTTTTCTTCCCCAGGCCCCAGGCCCGTCCTGCAGAATCACAGTGGGAAGGAGATCTCAGATGCCCGTCAGCTTCAGGGTTTTCTAGGGAAGACCAACATCCGGGAGGCCTAAGAGAACAAGTAGCCCCGGGACAAAGGACTTGCCCCAGTATGATGAAAAAAGAAACCCAAATAAGAAGAAAACAAAGAGCTTGGAGAACGCTCTCCTTGGCCATCTCCACCAGCCGACTCGAGAGCCGTGGCCAGAATCTGGGGAAGCATATGAGGCGTGTTGTGTTGACATTTCAAAGGCTAGAAATCAACTGGACAATTCGCAACATTTTACTTAATGAGACCCTGATGGCACCAGCTGGGAAAACAACAGAAGGGGCAGAGCCTGGGAACCTGCGAGTCCATTACGGTGCCCTCGGTGCGTCCCAACTGGCTGCATATTTCAGGCTTTAAGCAGGACATTTGGTGGATGTAGGCCTAGCCACCAGCATCAAACACGAAAGCAGATGTTTTAAGCATCTCAGAGGATTCTTGAGGGGCTTGCAGGTCATACATTTCTAGGTTATGAGCTGGATTCTGTTTGGTTTCTTACAATAGCTGGACTATTATTGTCTTTAGCCAAATGAGGTATAGCCCAAATATGCTGGTTATTCGTTTATCCACTTGCCACATGGCCACCATTACACAATCAAATCAAACGCAGCATCGTTTCAGGGTGAGGCCCCAGCCCAACACTTCACATCGATTTTGCAAACTGTTTTTTTCTCATTCCTTTAACTTCTTAATGAAAAGCTAGAGTTTACATCCCTTTATATTAGAAATCAAAGTAACTTCCCCCATCTTACATTTCTGTGGATGGTGCCATTACTAATTAATTAAACCTGCTACAGATAAACATTTACATACATGCAGTGCTGTATTTGTTGTAGTAACTGCATCACAGGACAAAATGTGTTGGGCTAAATAAAAAGAATATAGGGCTGTTTTGCATAAGATTGGAATGGAAACGATACCACAGGAAATTATTTTATGTCAACCACAAAAACAGGCAAAATTTCTCTCTGGCCAGCTTGAAGAGGAAAACTCATTATGACTGTGTTATTGTTCCCAGTGACATTCTGTGTCTCTCTAAGAATCTGGTTCTCTCCAGACCAGAGGGCAGGGCCAACACTCTTTGCCAACACAGACATGTAACCTATAGGAGGAGTACATACCCTGGGCCAGGCCCCTCTCAGGCAATCTCCTTTTCTGAGGTCCCTGACCCAACCCTGCCCACCTTCTGGAGGGCACTCCCTGACCTGGCATCCTTTCTCAACTCCTCTCCCGTGGTCTGATTCCCCACATGCTTTTCCCAGCTCCTCCCAGTGGAGACTCTTGCACTAAGGTTGCCCACTGTAGGAAGGCCAGGCGTTAACTGGTGCAAAACTTCTGCCATTTGGTTACTGGTTTATTGAAGTAAATAAGAGGAGGGCAATAAAGGGCAAATGCTGAAGATAATCTACTTAAGGCACCTGAAAAAGCCTCTCATAAGTTTCATTTAAAAAACTATTTAAGAAAGAGATTTCTGTTCACGAAAAAGAGCAAGAGAAAAACAGGCAAATGGTATGGACAAGCCATACACAAAAGAAGAGATGCAAATCACGAGAGGCTCGACCTTCCTAGTACACTAGCAGGGAAAAGTAAGCTAAAACCATAAGGAATACTATTTCACACGCTTCAGACAGGCAAAAAGCCAAGTGCTTTGCTGGCCTGGCCTGGAGCATGCAGTGTGGAGAGAGTGTGGGTCAGCCTCACCCCTTTGGAGATGAGTTTGCTCCCCAAGATGTGCACACCTGGGGATCCTGCAGTTCCAGTCCTGGCCTCATACCCCGTTGACCCCCTCCATGTTATCGTGCATGGGGTCCCCTGGGGATCTTGTTAAATGCAGATTCTGAATCAGTTGCCCTGGAGAGGTCTCCATGAATATGCATTTCTAACCAGCCTCCAAGAGGTGCCCATACTGTCTGAGGAACAACTTTAAATAGCAAGTCCCTAGCCAAGTTCTTACATGGGAGCACCAAGAGAATGGCAAAGAATTCACAGCAGCACCAGGAAATAGTGAAATGTCGGAAAAAATAAATGTAAAGGTCTTAGATATTGATGTTGGAGCCCACAAACATATTTCTGAAGATGTAAAAAGCCAGTGCCCCTGAATGACAGTTTTCCATTCAAGAAACAGAGGGAATGCGGCAGGGGGCGCACAGAGTGGAACAAGAGTCCTTCTCCTAAGGCCACTAATCACCCAAGGGGCCTGGGCAGGGCCCAACCGCAGAGGTTCTCAGGTGGTCAGCTTGGGTACAGCCCAGACATCTGGAATTTTTAAAGCTCTGCAGAAAGTTCTAATGTGCAGCCATGGTTGAGAGCCACAGTTCAAGAAGTTACTCAGGGGCTTCCCTGGTGGCACAGTGGTTGAGAATCTGCCTGCTAATGCAGGGGACACGGGTTCGAGCCTCGGTCTGGGAAGATCCCACATGCCGCGGAGCAACTAGGCCCGTGAGCCACAACTACTGAGCCTGCGCGTCTGGAGCCTGTGCTCCGCAACAAGAGAGGCCGCGATAGTGAGAGGCCTGCGCACCGCGATGAAGAGCGGCCCCCGCTTGCCACAACTAGAGAAAGCCCTCGCACGGAAACGAAGACGCAACACAGCAAAAATTAAAGTCTTTAAAAAAAAAAAAAAGTTACTCAAAGTGTGTACCAGCAGGATGGACCTCATCTAGGAGTGTGGTGAAAACAGACTCTCAGCCACCCATCTCACTGAATGAGAATCACATCCCCCAGTCCCAGCCCCCAAGTTCTGTGGTTTGAGAAACTCTGCTTCTCCCTGGTGGAAGTGTCAAGTGATACTTTCTTTTCTGGGGAAAAATTCCTGTCAGAATCTAAAGCCAATGATATGAAAGGAGCAGGGTCCGAGAGTCTGCAGCAATTTGGTTTAGTGTTCTTTACCCTGGAAACAAGCATGTCAACGGGTCAAACAGAACCAAGGCGTCCAAAATATGCAGCCCAAAACTCAGTCACCTCTTGTACGAATCTCAAAGGTGGCAGCGCCTGGGGGGCTCTGAGTATGAGTTCTTACTGAACTCCTGCCTCCTGACAGCCACTCTCCCTCCTTTCATTTTTGGGAGCCAGGAAATGAGGAGGCAGCCAGATTTCCTCTTTACAAAACATCATAAATCCCTGTCCTAGGGATTGACCTTCAGTGACCAGCACCAGGCCAAAGCTTGGGGGCTGAGGTCTCTTCTGAAATGCACTAGGGCCACGGCCATGAAGGCAGATGTCAAAGGTTCAGAGAACCCTGCTTCTCTACAGTGAGCCATCCCTGTGAGAGTCAGCATGGTGCCCACAGAGGCAACTCCACACCCGTCATTCGGCGGATAGGGGCAGGTAACAGGCTGAGACTACAAGGGCGAATAAGTCGCTTTGAATCCTCTGTTTGGTAGGAACAAAACACAACTGGTGAACCTAGGCTAACATGAACTATTTTAAGCATCCTAAGGACCAAAAATCGCTTGCTACCCCTGGTTTCACCTTCAGCATGTTCATGAGCAGCAGTGAACCCCTGGGGGAACAGTCTCCAGCCCAGAAAGTAGCCCCTGATGCTGGGTGAGGGGCAATAATATGGCCTCAGCAAAGCATCCAGGGCAGTACTTGGCAACGGGTCCCACTGTGCCCACCCCTGCACATCAGAGTCATCTAAGGGCCTTTCACACCTTCCTGGGGACAAAGTGTGAATTGGGGGAGGCCTGACCAGAAATAGCAAATACACTGGACAGGTGGCTGCAGCATCCCTCCTCCCTAGTGGCCAATGCCGACTGTCCAGCACGAACTCTTTTGCCGATGGGCACAGGTGGGCCCTCGGGGCACCACTGACAACTCACCGGAGCCCACCCCTGAGTCCCTGCCCTTCCTGGGTCATACAGAACTGGAGGGCTGGTCCCTGCAGGCAGAGTCCCACATCCCAACTCCAAGGCACTTACGAGACTTCCGGTTGGCCCGGGAGCGCTTCCTCTCCCGCGGCACCACTCGCTGACTGGGCACTTGGGTGGCTGACTTGACGATGCGGTCCATGATCTCATCAGCTGCATCATCCGTGACATTAGGCGAGTCATCCATTCCCATGGTCCACGAACTAGTGGATCCTGAAGAATTAAACAACCAGAGAGCACGAGGTACTCAGAGAGAAGGAAAACACAGCACTGCTCCTGAAGCAGCCAAGCTCATCAGCCACAGAGCACAGCAGAGGCCAGAGCCAGGGTTGAGCCTCCTGATGGATCTAAGGGTGTTCCCCCGTCCCCACTGCAGGGGCACCACAGTGACCTGTGACCATCACCCTCCAGATTCTGACCTCCCATGAGTCCATACCTGGGGCCCTTACGTCATACTACCCTGTCACACAGCTGTGTTGTCATCTCTCACTGTCGTGGATGTGCCTCCACCTGCCAGGTCCTGTGGTCGTGGAAGGGCAGACTTCCCACGCCGTGTGCCGCTATGTACATCACAGATACCCAGTAGAGTGCTTCCAGAAATGTCCAGAGACATTTGTTAAGTCAGCTCCCCATCTGTGGTTGTATGTGCCTAGTGAATGTCAATTAGCCCTAATTTCTCATTCAGTTAAATAAAAATCAATGGATTTTGTAACATATAGCTTATCTTTGGATTAACTAGCCTTTAAAAATAATAACAGGATTGCCCTCTTCTACCAGGAAAAGGGAGTTAACACAACATTTTCTTTGGTACATTCATCTGCTCCCTGACCAGAAAAAAATATGTTTATAAATAGCTGTATGTTAAGACAGTCCAAGTCTGGCATAAAAGCATCTGCCCTTAGACCAGCAAGAAGAAAATACCACAAAAACATGGGTTCCCGAGTCATATGAAACACTTAGAAATGAATGCTATTTTAATTCATCAAAAACTGTGCCTTCGTGACTGATCAACTTCCTTGTGAAATCTCTTCTCTAAGATGGGAAATAGGCTTCTGTAAGAAGAAAGATGTACAGTGTGCTCAAAATTGTGAATTTCCTCAACCTATACTTCTCTTTGTAATAGACATACAACTTTAAAATCCTGCAGGTGAGTGTTCTCAGACTTTTATGTTTATGGAACACAGGTACCTGAACTTGTCCAAGGTCCAGCTAAAGCTGAAGAACAGTCAGCTTTTCTCAAACCACAGGTGAAAAAATGTTAGTAAATATATATCTTAAATTTTGAATTCTATATTTCTATACTAATTTTTCAAAACTTTCGGTGTTTGGATATTGATAGAAGTAGTTGGGAATAGTTGATTACAGTTCAGTAGACGGCACATTTTATAGACATGTGTTTGTGGTTGAAAGTTCACTGCAAATATGTAATATGCTATAATTTAGTCATAATTTCTGCTAGTAAAGTTCACATGACTGAATTAAATAAACACGTTGCAAAAGGAGTACCAGGATTCCAGTGTTGGACCACCTGCACTATTTGAGACCTGTGGCCACAGGACAACAATGCTTTCTGATGACGACGTTTTTGTTGTGGTCATTTATAAAAATCGTTTTGCGTTACGAGCGGGAGCAGGCCTACAACACTGGGATATACAAAGTCAGGACATTTTACTTTTTCTGCTTGTGCCCAAGGGAGTTTGATCTACTTGCTTCCATCAGAAGACTAGCTTTTTCAGCATCATAAAACCCTTTAAAAATATGTTCTTCTCAGAAACGAATATTTGAAATTGCTGAATTTTTCTGCATTCTCAGGCTGGTCCAGGTGTTCAAGTTGGAGGCAAGAGGCCTCATAGTGGCACAGCTCTCAGGCTGGGGCTCTGCAGAGCCTCTGAACCACGGCCCTCCTCATAGCAGAGCCATCAATACAGCAATTGCTTTTTGCCCAGCAATTTCCTGTTTTCCCTTTTACCTACTGATTTATGATTCTGTGCCTCATTTTGAAATGCCGAGCTACCCTTCCCAAAACACACAAAGCTCAATCAAGTGTCTTTGCTCATAATATAATATAATTTGCTCCTGATGAGCCAGAAATGAAGGCATCATCTGATCTTTCCATGAGAATTACCTATACTTTCATCTTATACATTCCTGGGAATCTGCTTTCACTGTGATGGGTCAGGAGATGCTTACAAGGAACATCTTGCCATTTGTCCAGGACTGTCAGACTCAGTTTTGTGATGCCATCATTTTCTCATGACCTCATTCTTGGTTCTGCTTTCTTATCCCCTCTCCCCTTGGTTACTGTTGTCACTACCCGATTACCATTTATGCCCATTCTTCTTGGTCGTGTATATGCTTCTCTTTCTGGAACCTCTGCACTCACATACAGCCACAGGAGAACACTGCCCATAACTTACAGACTCCAAGGGGCCATTTAAAGATGCCATTCCACTTTCTTCTGACTTCCATAGCTTCTGTCAACAGTGAGTCATCATTCTTACTGTTGCTCCTTAGAAAGTACATTCTTTTCTCTCTGGCTGTTTTAAAGATTTTATTTATATCTTTGGTTTTTGGCAGTTTGCCCATGGTATGCCTAGATGTGGTTTTCTTTGCGTTTACTCTCCTTGGATTTGTTACGTGTTTTAAATATGTGGGTTGATATCTATCATGAGCCTTTGGGAAATTCTCAGCCATTGTTTCTTTAATTTTTCTTCTTACCCATCTTTTCTTTCTGGTACTCCAGTTACAGACACATTAGACCATTTGACTGTGTCCCACATATCTCTTACATTTTGTTCCATTTTTTCTATTTTTTCTCACCATGCTTCAGTTTGTACATTTTCTATTAACACGTGTTGTTTGAATTCACTAATCTCTTTTACTGGGACCAGTCTGCTGTTAAACCCATGATATCAGTTAATCATGTCAGATCTTTCTTTTTTTCAGTTCTAGAATTTCCATTTGATTCTTTTTTATAAATTTCAACCTTTTTATCAATTTGTCTCTATTTTCCTTTATTTTTGTTAACACTTACAAATGGTTAAATTTGACTGCAAATTTCAACATCTGGATCACCTGTGGATCTGCTGCTCTACTTTTCTTCTTGTCAGCCATGTTTTCATGTTCTCTTGGCTCATAATTTTGACTACGCACTGGACTTTGTGTAGAAAAGAATGCAGAGACTGAAGTCGGTGTCATTTTTCTCCAGTCTTTACCCTTTCCTGTTAAGCAGACACAGTGAAGGACTGAGCAGGGTTGGGGCCAGACAGCAGTTTTCATTGAGTATCAGTCCACCCCTGTCTTTAAATATTCTGTCTTTAACTATCTGTATGCATTTGTTGAAGGCGCTTACTCTAGATTGTCTTTGTTTCCTCAGAACTTCAAGACTGTAGGAGATTTCCTGCAGCCTTTCTGGCCCAGCCTCCCCCTCCCCATGCTGCCCCAGCACTTAGCAAATGTCTCATGGAGAAAAATGTCTGCATTTGAAGCTCCTCTAGCTCCAACCTCTCACGCCAGCTCACATGACCACTAGAAGTCCTGCTGGCTTCTCTTTACTGTTAAAGTCACTCTGCGCATGGCAAGTCCAATTCTCAGCCTGTGCCCAGACTTGGCAAATGCTCTTAGAGAGGTGCTCTCAGCTCACCTAGAATTCTAGTTTGTCTAGTCCTCTTCCCTTTCACAGTTCCCTGATGGATTTTGAGAGAAAGCTTTTGTTATTTTATTAAAGTTTCTGGTTATGGCAGCAGGAGTGGTGGCTTGTTCCTCCCTACGACATGCCACCTGGAAGCAGAAGTCTCTGCATGTGCAGAGAAACTGAATAGCTTTCCTTTCTAATCCCTTTCATCAATTAGTGAAAAGGAACCCATATTGTACAAACCTAGCAATATCTTTTTCTCTTTGTCCTTTCCAGTCAGGAAGGATTTTCTATTTTCTCTTTTAAAATTAGCAGAGCATGTTACGTTCCATTACAGATACTGGACTCCATCTCCCAAGGTGGCTTTCATTGCACTACCCTTGCATCCACGAAGGTACAGTGGCTCAAGACTCCTGATGGCTGGGGTCACTGTGGCGCAGGTACTAATGCTGCCCTTGATCTCCTGGTGTCCACGGTTAGCCTAGCAGACAAAGCCTGCAAGAGCTGCTGAGGCACAGACAGACTCATGCATGGGATGTCCTAGGCCTTTTGGGAGACCAGTGATTCCCATCCCCATACCCCCCAACACTGCAAAGCTGCTTTATTTTATTTTTATCCTTGTTTTACACTTTGTCTAGACTGACAGTCACTACTGCTCAGCATTTAATGCTATAATTTTCTTCAACTTCTGACCTTCCCCACTTTCTTCTCTCCTCTTATATTCTCTCCTCTTATATTCTCTCCTCTTATATTCTGCCTTATTTACACACTCTTTCTTTCCTGTCCCTTCTTGGTTTTTCTGAGAAATGGAGGCGTTTTATAGACAGCACTGGCCAAGAAGAGGGCACCTTTCTTTCCACATAGAAAACCAGACGATCAGAATGTCCCACACGAAGTGCTCAGGACTGTGGCTTGTCACAGCTGTGTCTGTCTGATGTTGGTCACCAAAAGTCTGCCTTTGTGTTGCCAAATCGTAATTTATTTTCTTTCCCTAATTCCACATCCAAAACTACCTACAAGTCAGAGGGTTTGGAAAGACCAAATCCCAGAGAACCTAACCTGTGATTCTTTGATGTAATAATAATACCTGCATGTATTTGGGGTATAGTCTGGGAATCAAGACTGTAGTAGGAGGGATGACTTTTCTACGTATCATCTGTGTCTCAGGCAGGATAACACTGGGGAAGGGTGGGTGGAGGCGGCCCTTTTTCCGGCATAGTCTAAGCTGTATATCACAGAGTAAAAGCCCTGTTAAAGGTCCAACGTTGAGAAGAGGAGAAGGAACTAGATTCAGTGACACTGCACTCATGTGAAATAAGAAAAACATTTGGTCATTTATAAAATAGCCTGAAGTGCAGCTCCAATTGGGAATCCCGTGTAAACCTTACGGATCTAGAACTCAGCCTGGAAGCCCCTTCAACCCTCCTCCTCTAGAGCAGCTTGTGGCCCTTGGTTCACAAGAAGCTACAAGAAACCATATGCACCACGTGACTCCCTTCCTGCCAAAGAACACCTGGAACTGCCTTTGTTTTTTCTTTTATGTTAAAGTTGTTATTCCTATCATCATTTTTTAATACTTAACATAGTTGACAACAGCAAAATTAAAATTAAAAAAAAAAAAAAGGGCAGTCAGCAAAGCTAGATAGAAGTCACTGTTGGGTCTTCTCAGGAGTTTCTCCAGATCACAGCCCTCTAGATCTTGGCTGCCTTTCTAACATCTCGTGAGCCTGGATGTTCGCTGGAGCCTAGCAAGGGCCTGATGGGCGCCGCACACACTCATTCGTTACTGAGGTTCTGTGACGTGTAAGGTAACCCATGATCCAGTTCACCCGGACTGCACAGTTTTATTTATTTTCCCACTGTAATTACTACTTGAACCCCTTTTACACACTAAAACATTCCAATGTGGGCAATAAATACATGGTTTCTTCTAGCTTGTGTGCTAAGCAAACACCAAGAGGACAAAGCTGGTCCTCCAGGAGTTCATCCTCTTTAGTTATAAAGTTTTTAAGTTCCTGAGACCTAAACTGGGGTCTCAGGAGTACGTGGCAAGGCAGAGAACGCGGAGGAGGTGGATTCTGGAGGTGAAGAGGGGACAGGCAGAGGAGAGGGGACGGGATGAGCAACGGCAGGGGCTCAGGCAGACACAGGGTGTGCAGAGTAGGGCACTGCCCACAATGTGGGGCTGAGTGAAAGCCAAGTGTGGGAGCCAGGAGGGGACCAGACCCCAGGGAACCTCAAACAACAGCATGAATCGAGTGGGCTGGATCCTGCAGGCAGCGAGGAAACTTAGGAAGGTTCATGTGGCATCAGACTAGACCAGGGAAATACGGGTAAACATTCTCAGATGCAAAGTGCATCTCAATTCTTAATTAAAACAAAAAGTCCCTTCCAGGTTATGAAACAAACCTGGAAACTCTTATCTGTCTTTACCATCTTGAAGTTTTAGTTTCCTCTCTGCCTCCAAGGATTTCAGAAGCAAAAAGGGATAGCGTTTTAATCCAAGGGTCATCAAACTTTTTCTGTACCCCGCCTGAGAGTAAAAACATTAGTCTCTATGGTCCCTGTAGTCTCCGTCGCAACCCCTCAACTCTGCCACCGCAGTGCAAAAGCACCTAGACAACACACACACAAGGAAGGGTGGCTGCGTTCCAAGAAGACCTTATTTACAAGAATAAATGGCTGGCTCAGTTTGGCCTGGGGGCTTTAACCCATGAGGATTCGTTCACAATGCTAATTCCTCTTGTTCGAATTAAGTTGTGCTTTTGGGAAGGGCTGCTTGTTTTTGAGATGAAGCTACTGAAGGTGGGTCACAAAGGTGTGAGTGAAGGAAAGTATGATGACGTCAGCACGGAGAACCCTGGGGAGTGGATGGCCCTGAGCAGCCACTTCCTGGGCACAGTGATCTGTACCCTGTGGCGGGGACAGACACCATGGGGTGGCCACCCTGGGAGAGGGCATTACCTCGGCTTGCTCGGCTGCGTGTGCGGACGCCCAGCACGGGGGTGACATCCTCCAAGGCAGGGGACGAGGTTTTCAGCACAGCCTTCATGTTCTCATGCTCGGCAGCATCCTCGGCATAGCTCAGGCCTTGGGGCTGGCTCGGGGGCGCCGGGGAACCGCTGGAGAACTTGCCAGACTGCAAGAGCAAGGGGGGTTAGGGCGTGAGGTGACTAAAAGCCAACTCGAGCTTAGAAAACCTTTAGTTGAGGAAAGCCTTCTCTTCTCTGTCTTTTGTTTACGTGCATTCTGCAAACAAGTTAGTGATGGGCAGTCAATGAGGGGTCAATGAACTAATGACAAAGCATCTGCATATCCAGGAAGTTCTCTTATCAGAAAGAGAAGCTTGGCCCCAGAAGGACCACACCCATCCCTCCAGGTAGTGGGTCTCCCAGCTCACTGCAGATCCCCTCAGCGGGAGCCAGCAAGGGGCAAAAGACTTCAACTCTGGGAAAAATTCAGAAACCAAATCTGTTTCTAACACCACAGCCTTGATAGGAGCATTGAAATATGCTTGTTTATCAAATATAGTGAGGTTTATTTTTTAAAACGTAGTGCCAGAAAGCAGTTAGGAGTTTCTCATATATCGCTTAAGATGGTACAAGTTGAAAAGTGGGATTCAGTTACAGAATCATACAGTGTTAGGAGTTGGGAAGGATTTTTCCAGAACTAGTCCCACCTCACTTTACAGAGAAGGAAACTGAGGCCATCCAAGATTAAATGACTTGCCAAAGGCCCCAAAAGGCTTTGATTCAGGGCCCAGATCAGAACATGGCACAGAAATTCATGCTGAAACTGAGTTTGGCAACACTCACTACTTCTCCTTGTGTCAAAAATTTAGTTGTTTTCACAAGCATTACACTCACATGATGATATTCTCTAATTCTAGCTGAACAAAGACAGCATATATGTTTTACAAGAGGTATGCTAGAATATCAGGCCATATGCACACAATGCCAAACATCTGGATGAAAAATAAAAAGTCGGTTAGAATAACGTTTGCAAAGAGCAGCTCCACAGACTTCTCGCTCCCTCTTTGTATCCAGTGTATGAGCCCTGGTGCTAGAGCCTGGGACACATCCGTGACTTGTACCATCTGCACAGCTCCTTCCTCATCCTTCAGGGCTGAGCAGCCCTGCCTTGGTCTCTGGTTCTGGCATCTGCACCAGGGTCAGGGGGAGGAGCTGCTGCCCATCCCACCCCTCTGTCCATTTGTCCATCAGTAGGAAGAGATCTGCTGACCCTGCCACTTTTGACAGGGCCTGGAACTCAGGGACAGCTTGGAAAATGCAGTTACCCTTCAGTCAGTCCCTGGCACACACATCATGATAAGAACCCGTGTAAGGGGGTTAGTGATCACATGGAAACCCAGCAGAAAACAGTCATGCAAGGTTTAAAGCACTGAACGGGGCTGACACTTCATGCTGCTTATGTCAGGTTAGATTATACGGCACGCTTGAGAAGGTCACACGTGGCATTCTTTGTGTTTATAAACATCCTACCTCAACTTCATCCTCTTCATCAGTCTACTCGAGAGGAAAGGACAGGACAGGACAGGATGGGAAAGACAGAGGGGATTCTTAGAAGGCACAGAAGTCAGCAAAGATGAGATCATCTGACTGTCACATCAAATTCCAAATAAAGAATTCAGCCACCACAACCAGGGTGCACCCAGTTGATTTGGGAGCTGCTGAGCCCTGCCTGCGAAGCCCTCCTGTCTGGACATTCTCTCCGAGAGCCCCAAGACCGGTCCTGACCAAAGTCAGGAGGGACTTGGAGCTCCAGGCCCGTCTCCTGAGGCTGCCTAGGAGGATGATAACCGGCTTACCTGGTCCCCTGACCATTACAGACCTCACTCTGTGCCCTGCCGCTCGGCTGGCCATGCTCCGTGAAACCACCACCTGCCAGCAATCAGGACCTCAGTTTGTTTACCAGCTTCCCTCTGCCTGTTTCCATCCATCAGCTGTCGCCCCCACCTCTCATCCCAAGTGCTGGACCTCTCCCTTCCCAGGCTGCTGGGTCTGGGTCCCCGTGAATCCTTCTACAGACAGGCCAGACAGGACAAGTGGGACAACTGCCGGGCAGAACAGGTCCTATTACACTTTCCACAGAAACATGAAATTCAGTTCTTTTTAAAATCTTACCTGTCCTTCATGGAGGCTGTCTGAACTGACACGCCATTCTTTTAATTATCACCAGACAAACTGCTTTACGTAACTAAATACAATATCCCTTTTCCAAAAATAAATTGAGGGTGAAAGTCATGTCAATTTCTTAATTTTAAATCAAACACACCCTCAATTGAACTTGTGCTTCCACTGAGGTTACAAGCCAGGCCAGCAAATCAGGCACAGGCTTTTGAGAACTGACTAAACTTTTGGGAGCTGAAATGACAAAATGCTTCCAGTTCTGCACTGCCTCTAGGCAAATGGCCTTGTGACAAGAGATGACTTTTTTTTTTAAGCTTAGAGCATTTTTTTTTTTGAATTTTTGAATTTTATTTATTTTTTTATACAGAAGGTTCATATTAGTTATCCGTTTTATACATCTTAGTGTATACATATCAATCCCAATCTCCCAATTCATCCCACCACCACCACCACCCCCGCCACTTTCCCCCTTTGGTGTCCATACGTTTATTCTCTACATCTGTGTCTCTATTTCTGCCCCTCAAACCAGTTCATCTGTACCATTTTTCTAGGTTCCATATATATGCATTAATATACGATATTTGTTTTTCTCTTTCTAACTTACTTCACTCTGTTTGACAGTCTCTAGATCCATCCACGTCTCTACAAATGACCCAATTTTGTTCCTTTTTATGGCCGAGTAATATTCCATTGTGTATATGTACCACATCTTTTTTTTTCTTATTTTTTATATTATTTTTCTTTAATGGAGTATAATTGCTTTACAATGGTGTGTTAGTTTCTGCTTTATAACAAAATGAATCAGCTATACATATACATATATCCCCATATCTCTTCCCTCCTGCATCTCCCTCCCTCCACGCTCGCTATCCCACCCCTCTAGGTGGTCACAAAGCACCGAGCTGATCTCCCTGTGCTACGTGGCTGCTACCCACTAGCTATCGGTTTTATATTTGGTGGTGTATACATGTCCATGCCACTCTCTCACTTTGTCCCAGCTTACCCTTTCCCCTCCCCATATCCTCAAGTCCATTCTCTAGTAGGTCTGCATCTTGATTCCCATCCTGCCTCTAGGTCCTTCATGACCTTTTCTTTTTCTTTTTTTTAGATTCTGTATATATGTGTTAGCATACGGTGTTTGTTTTTCTCTTTCTGACTTACTTCACACTGTATGACAGACTCTAGGTCCATCCAGCTCACTACAAACTCCTCAATATCATTTCTTTTTATAGCTGAGTAATATTCCATTGTATATATGTGCCACATCTTCTTTATCCATTCATCTGTCGATGGACACTTAGGTTGCTTCCATGCCCTAGCTATTGTAAATAGAGCTGCATGAACATTGTGGTACATGACTCTTCTTGAATTATGGTTTTCTCAGGGTACCTGCCCAGTAGTAGGATTGGTGGGTCATATGGTAGTTCTATTTTTAGTTTTTTAAGGAACCTCCATATTGTTCTCCATAGTGGTTGTATCAATTTACATTCCCACCAACAGGGCAAGAGGGTTCCCACTTCTCCACACCCTCTACAGCATTTGTTGTTTGTACATTTTCTGAGATGCCCATTCTAACTCGTGTGAGGTGATACCTCATTGTAGTTTTCATTTGCATTTCTCTAATAGTGATGTTGAGCAGGTTTTCAGGTGCTTCTTGGCCATCTGTATCTCTTCTTTGGAGAAATGTCTATTTAGGTCTTCTGCCCACTTTATGATTGGGTTGGTTTTTTAATATTGAGCTGCATGAGCTCTTTATATATTTTGGAGATAAATTCTTTGTCCGTTGATATGTTTGCAAATATTTTCTCCCATTCTGAGAGTTTTCTTTTCGTCTTTATTTATTTATTTTTTTGCGGTACACGGGCCTCTCCCTGTTTGGCCTCTCCTGTTGCAGAGCACAGGCTCCGGACACACAGGCTCAGTGGCCATGGCTCATGGGCCCAGCTGCTCCACAGCATGTGGGATCTTCCCGGACCGGGGCACGAACCTGTGTCCCCTGCATTGGCAGGCGGACTCTCAACCACTGCGCCACCAGGGAAGCCCTTTTGTCTTGTTTGTACTTTCCTTTGCTTTACAAAAGCTTTGAAGTTTCATTAGGTCCCATTTGTTTATTTTTGTTTTTATTTCCATTACTCTAGGAGGTGGATCAAAAAAGATCTTGCTGTGATTTATGTCAAAGAGTGTTCTGCCTATGTTTTCCTCTAAGAGTTTTATAGTGTCCAGTCTTACATTTAGGTCTCTAATCCATTTTGAGTTTATTTTTGTGTATGGTGTTAGGGAGTGTTCTAATTTCATTCTTTTACATGTAGCTGTCCAGTTTTCCCAGCACCGCTTGTTGAAGAGACTGTCTTTTCTCCATTGTATATCCCTGCCTTCTTTGTCATAGATTAGTTGAGCATAGGTGGGTGGGTTTATCTCTGGGCTTTCTATCCTGTTCCATTGAGCTATATTTCTGTTTTTGTGCCAGTACCATATTGTCTTTATTACTGTAGCTTTGTAGTATAGTCTGAAGTCAGGGAGTCTGATTCCTCCAGCTCCATTTTTTCCCTCAAGACTGCTTTGGATCTTCAGGGTCTTTTGTGTCTCCATACAAATTTTAAGATTTTTTTGTTCTAGTTCTGTAAAAAATGCCATTGGTAATTTGATAGGGAACGCATTGAATATCTAGATTGCTTTGGGTAGTATAGTCATTTTCACAATATTGATTCTTCCAATCCAAGAACATGGTATATCTCTCCATCTGTTGGTATCATCTTTAATTTCTTTCATCAGTGTCTTATAGTTTTCTGCATACAGGTCTTTTGTCTCCCTAGGTAGGTTTATTCCAAGGTATTTTATTCTCTTTGTTGCAGTGGTAAGTAGGACTGTTTCCTTAATTTCTCTTTCAGATTTTTCATCATTAGTGTATAGGAATGCAAGAGATTTCTGTGCATTAATTTTGTATCCTGCAACACTACCAAATTCATTGATTAGCTCTAGTAGCTTTCTGGTGGCATCTTTAGGATTCTCTATGTGTAGTATCATGTCATCTGCAAACAGTGACAGTTCTACTTCTTTTCCAATTTGTATTCCTTTTATTTATTTTTCTTCTCTGATTGCTGTGGCTAGGACTTCCAAAACTATGTTAAATAATAGTGCTGAGGGTGGACACCCTTGTCTTATTCCTGATCTTAGAGGAAATGCTTTCAGTTTTTCAGCATTGAGAATGATCTTTGCTGCGGGTTTGTCATGTATGGCCTTTATTATGTTGAAGTAGGTTCCCTCTATGCCTACTTTCTGGAGAGTTTTTATGATAAATGGGTGTTGATGTTTGTCAAAAGCTTTTTCTGCATCTATTGAGATGAGCATATGGTTTTTATTCTTCAATTTGTTAATATGGTGCATCACATTGATTGATTTGCGTATACTGAAGAATTCTTGCATCCCTGGGATAAATCCTACTTGATCATGGTGTATGAGCCTTTTAATGTGTTCTTGGATTCTGTTTGCTAGTATTTTGTTGAGGATATCTGCACCTATATTCATCAGTGATATTGGTCTATAATTTTGGACTTTTGTAGTACCTTTGTCTGGTTTTGGTATCAGGGTGATGGTGGCCTCACAGAATGAATTTTGGAGTGTTCCTTCGTCTGCAATATTTTGGAAGAGTTTGAGAAGGATGGGTGTTAGCTCTTCTCTAAATGTTTGATAGAATTCACCTGTGAAGCCATCTTGTTCTGGATGTTTGTTTGTTGGAAGATTTTTAATCACAGTTTCAATTTCATTACTTGTGATTGGTCTGTTCATACATTCTATTTCTTCCTTGTTCAGTCTTGGAAGGTTATACCTTTCTAAGAATTTGTCCATTTCTTCCAGGTTGTCCATTTTATTGGCATAGAGTTGCTGTAGTAGTCTCTTAGGATGCTTTGTATATCTATGGTGTCTCTTGTAACTTCTCCTTTTGCATTTCTAATTTAATTGATTTGAGTCCTCTACCTCTTTTCTTGATGAGTCTGGCTAACGGTTTATCAATTTTGTTAATCTTCTCAAAGCACCAGCTTTTAGTTTTATTGATCTTTGTTACTGTTTTCTTTGTTTCTATTTCATTTATTTCCACTCTGATCTTTATTATTTCTTTCCTTCTACTAACTTTGGGTGTTGTTTTTTCTTCTTTCTCTAGTTCCATTAGGTGTAAGGTTAGATTGTTTATTTGAGATTTTTCTTTTTTCTTGAGGTAGGCTTATATTGCTGTAAACTTCCCTCTTAGAACTGTTTTTGCTGCATCCCATAGGTTTTGGATCACCGTGTTTTCATTGTCATTTGTCTCTAGGTATTTTTTGATTTCCTCTTTGATTTCTTCAGTGATCTCTTGGTTATTTAGTAACGTATTGTTTAGCCTCCATGTGTTTGTGTTTTTACGTCTTTTTCCCGGTAGTTGATTTCTGATCTCATAGCGTTGTGGTCAGAAAAGATGCTTGATATGATTTCAATTTTCTTAAATTTACCAAGGCTTGATCTGTGACCCAAGATGTTATCTATCCTGGAGAATGTTCCATGTGCACTTGAAAAGAAAGTGTAATCTGCTGTTTTTGGATGGAATATCCTATAAATATCAATTAAATCTATCTGGTCTATTGTGTCCTCTAAAGCTTGTGTTTACTTATGAATTTTCTGTTTGGATGCTATGTCCATTGCTGTAAGTGAGGTCTTAAAGTCCCCCACTATTATTGTGTTACTGTCAATTTCCTCTTTTCTAGCTGTTAGCAGTTGCCTTATGTATCGAGGTGCTCCTATGTTGGGTGCATATATATTTATAACTGTTATATCTCCTTCTTGGATTGATCCCTTGATCATTATGTAGTGTCCTTGTCTCTGGTAACATTCTTTATTTTAAAGTCTATTTTATCTGCTATGAGTATTGCTACCTTAGCTTTCTTTTGATTTCCGTTTGCATGGAATATCTTTTTCCATCCCCTCACTTTCATTCTGCATGTGTCCCTAGGTCTGAAGTGGGTCTCTTGTAGACAGCATATATATGGGTCTTGCTTTTGTATCCATTCAGCGAGCCTGTGTCTTTTGATTGGAGCATTTAATCCATTCATATTTAAGGTAATATCGAAATGTATGTTCCTATTACCATTTTCTTAATTGTTATGGGTTTGTTTTTGTAAGTCCTTTTCTTCTCTTGTGTTTCCCACTTAGAGGAATTCCTTTAGCATTTGTTGTAGAGCTGGTTTGGTGGTGCTGAATTCTCTTAGCTTTTGCTTGTGTGTAGAGCTTTTGATTTCTCTGTCAAATCTCAATGAGATCCTTGCTGGGTAGAGCAATCTCAGTTGTACGTTCTTCCCTTTCATCACTTTAAGGATATCATGCCACTCCCTTCTGGCTTGTAGAGTTTCTGCTGAGAAATCAGCAGTTAACCTTATGGGAGTTCTCTTGTATGTTATTTGTCGTTTTTCCC
The DNA here is from genome assembly GCF_949987515.2 of Delphinus delphis. Classification (NCBI taxonomy): domain Eukaryota; kingdom Metazoa; phylum Chordata; class Mammalia; order Artiodactyla; family Delphinidae; genus Delphinus; species Delphinus delphis. The sequence goes on along the minus strand of NC_082695.1, from coordinate 51,081,738 downwards.
TTGTTGCTTTCAGTAAGTTTTCTTCGTCTTTAATTTTTGTCAATTTGATTACTATGTGTTTCAGCATGTTTCTCCTTGGGCTTATCCTGCCTGGGACTCTCTGTGCTTCCTGGACTTGGGTGGCTATTTCCTTTCTCATGTTAGGGAAGCTTTCGACTATAATCTCCTCAAATATTTTCTTGGGTCCTTTCTCTCTTTCTTCTCCTTCTGGGACCCCTATAATGTGAATGTTGTTGCATTTAATGTTTTCCCAGTGGTCTCTTAGGCTTTCTTCATTTCTTTTGTTTCTTTTTTCTTTATTCTGTTCTGCAGCAGTGAATTCCACCATTCTGTCTTCCAGGTCACTTATCCGTTCTTCTGCCTCAGTTATTCTGCTATTGATTCCTTCTAGTGTAGTTTTCATTTTAGTTATTGTATTGTTCGTCTCTGTTTGTTTGTTCTTTAATTCTTCTAGGTCTCTGTTAAACATTTCTTACACATTCTCAACCTTTGCCTCCATTCTTTTTCCGAGATCCTGGATCATCTTCACTATCATTATTCTGAATTTTTTATTTTTGGAAGGTTGCCTATCTTCACTTCATTTAGTTGCTTTTCTGGAGTTTTATCTTGTTCCTTGATCTGATGCATAGCCCTCTGTCTTTTCATCTTGTTTATCTTTCTGTGAGTGTGGTTTTTGTTCCACAGGCTGCAGGATTGTAGTTCTTCTTGCTTCTGCTGTCTGCCCTCTGGTGGATGAGGTTATCTAAGAGGCTTGTGCAAGTTTCCTGATGGGAGGGAATGGTGGTGGGTAGAGCTGGGCGTTGCTCTGATGGGCAGAGCTCAGTAAAACTTTAGTCCACTTGACTGCTCATGGGTGGGGCTGGGTTCCCTCGTGTTGGTTGTTTGGCCTGCAGCCACCCAACACTGGAGCCTACCAGGGCTCTATGGTGGGGCTAATGTTGGACTCCAGGAGGGCTCACGCCAAGGAGTATTTCCCAGAACATTTGCTGCCAGTGTCCTTGTCCTCACGGTGAGCCACAGCCATCCCCCACCTCTTCAGGAGACGCTGCAACACTAGCAGGTAGGTCTGGTTCAGTCTCCTATGGGGTCACTGCTCTTTCCCCTTGGTCCCGATGTGCACACTACTTTGTGTGTGCCCTCCAAGAGTGGAGTCTCTGTTTCCCCCAGTCCTGTCCAAGTCCTGCCATCAAATCCCTCTAGCTTTCAAAGTCTGATTCTCTAGGAATTCCTCCTCCCGTTGACAGACCCCCAGATTGGGAAGACTGACCAGGGGCCCAGAACCTTCACTCCAGTGGACTTCTGTGGTATAAGTTTCTCCCGTTTGTGGGTCACCCACCAAGCAGTTATGCGCTTTGATTTTATTGTGATTGCGCTCCTCCTACCATCTCATTGTGGCTTCTCCTTTGTCTTTGGATGTGGGGTATATTTTCTTGTGCGTTCCAGTGTCTTCCTGTCAATGATTATTCAGCAGTTAGTTGTGATTCTGGTGCTCTCACAAGAGGGAGTGAGCACACGTCCTTCTACTCCACCATCTTCAACCTTAGAGCTTCTTTATTTCACCAGCTGGCTGGCATTTTGTTGGCAATTAGCACACATGCAAGGTGCTGCACATACAAATCTCTAGCCCTCTTGATATCCCCCAGTCACTGGCATTTCATTTTCATAGAAAAGGAAGCTGGGGTTGGGAGAGATTAAGTCTCACCCAGGATGACCACGGTCCTTGGCTGGGCTGTGGGAATCCTTGGATGGATAGCCTGCATTCTCACCACTCATCTGGGGTGTGATGACGGCAGAAAAGGCCACACTTACCTTGTGCTGCCTTGTCTGTGTCACCATTTTGCCTGGAACTAGTTTGGGCCACAAGGAACAAGGAATGACTTAGTTTCTCACTGAACCTTACATGGCAGGACTCCTGGATTGTAAGAAAGGAAGCCTTCTGCATATTCAGAAACAGAGAAAGAAGAGGAAAGACAGGCACACAAAAGCAGATGTGGGGCTACGAATGCAGGGTCTTCAGATTTTACCCAGACTTCTCTGTGTCTTATAAAATAATGTTTTTTCTAAAGTCATCTCTGTTTAATTGCAACCACTTCCACCATCATTATTCAGCATCTATATTAAAAATGACTTACTACAGTTTTCTCTAAAAATCACTTCCAGCTCTAATGCTCAGGGGCTCCGTGATTCTCTATTAAGTGGTTTTGTTTTCAGTGGTCTAAGTTGTGCATATATGTTGTTTTCTACCCAGATCATGACATCTTTGGGGTACAAGCTTGTCTGTTATTGCACTCACATCTTCCTAGGTGCCCTGTGCCACTTTCTGGGCACACGATAGGTGCCTAATTGAGAGTTGGAAAAACTTGAAGCTAAGTACTTTGCTTCGGGTGACAGTGTCCTAATTTTCCAGCAGATGGCAATCTCTCTACATGAATGGTGCCACTTGGACCACTAAAAACAGGGACTACCTTGAGGATGAACCCTAAAAAAGCCTGCACTGTCCAGACTTTAATGAGAATTTAAGTATTTTTGAATCCAGTTCTAGAAACATTTACCCCTGTTTATAAATAGTAATACTGAATATTTTCAGAGAAGGACAGAACTTAAAAATTAGTGGGATCTGTAAAAAATCTCAAGAATTTGGCAAGAAATTCTGGTGTGTTTTCATAACTATAAGCATATGCATATTGGTCTTGTATTTTTCACCCTCCAGTATGTTTCATTTCCACAAACATAAGCACTTCCCTTTTAAAACTTTTAAAAATAATACTTTGGAATGAAATGTGGGCTATAGTTTGCCCAAATGGATTCAGTTTGCTTCCTTAGTTGCTGTCCTCCAGGAAGCTGAAGATCCGATTGAACCCAGATTTCAGGAGAGGAGAGAGAAGACTCAGCTGATGGCACTGGCCTTCAGAACAGTCTGTAGAGAGGGTCCCTTCTGCAGAAAAGTGATCTGAGCGCTCCCTAAGGGTCCAGAAAATTCCAAGGAAACAAGGGATCAAGGGTGGGGTGAATGGTGAGGGGATTAGTCCCTGGTTCTCCTTAGAAATGCCTTAAAATGGTAACAAAATTGTAATGCATCCAAGAAAGTTACACCCTCAGGAACGTGGATAGTAACCATATGTCTTCTGTTTCTCCTACAGTGTGAACACCCGTCTGGCACATAAGGCAGCCTCAGTGAGTTCTTAAGTGATTTTATTCCTCCCGGAAGAAATCTGCCTGACTTGGGTTCGGCAGAGGTTTGCAACCCCAGGATGATGCCACTCCCTATGGCTTACTCCTTTGCCTATCCAGTCCCTGGATCACTGAGAGGCAATATGACGCTCAGATATATATAAAGATGGGCTAAACTTCATAAAGGCTCGTTAGAGAGGCATCTGCACTGTGTGTCTTTGTCTGTCTCTGGCATCCGTATGCATTGCTTTGCCTTCCACTTACAAAGCATCTCCCATCTGATGTTTTCCCACTGCACCCGTGGTGTGGGTGGGCTCAGGGCTGAAGTAGAAGAGATGGGGGAAGAGCCCAGGAGCAGGGGAGGCATGCAAGTGTGCAGGGCCCCCCCAAGGGGCTACTGGGAACTCCTGCTGAATGAATTCACTGTCCTCTGGGCTCTCCTTCCACCCTGATACCCTCAAACTCAAGGGACTGCCAAGAGCCCATCAGATTATGTCTTTGAGCAACCACATCAATTATTTCTCCATTCGGATGCCTAGAATGGGTGGTCCATGTGTCAGCTGATTGGTTACATAGTATCATTGTGATTATTAAAATCCTGAATCAATTCCCAAATCAGTACATTTGTCTTCCTATTATAAGTGCCGTTATCTTTTGTATTTTATTTTTTATTTTTTGCTGTACACGGGCCTCTTGTATTTTTTCTTCTCCTCTTCCATTCTATCCACATTGCAAAGGTTGAAAATGGAATCAAGCATTTAAAGTCATCAGCATCATACAACACACCGAGTTAATTAATTGTGTGGTGGGTTAAAGTTCCTCCACCAGCCACGCATCCTTAATTTATATCTTAGTTCTATGTTTTTGTTTCCTTTTTTTGGCCGTGCTGTGCGGCATGCAGGATCTTAGTTCCCTGACCAAGTATTGAACCCACGCTCCCTGCACTGGAAGCGTGGAGTCTTAACCACTGGACCGCTAGGGAAGCCCCTGTAGAGAGGTTTATGGTTGATCAGACTTTCAGAAGAAATGAAATAAAGAAACTGGTTTCATGAAACTTACATCAGTGATCATCTTCCCTCGGGTCTTATTTCTCTCTCTGTGGTTGGCCCGTTTCTGTTTCTGCTGCAAAACTCTTTCCCTGGTGGTGCGATACTCCAGTGCAAACTCACTGATGATCCTACAGAACTTGTTTATGTTCACTTCCCGAATCGCATAAGGTGGGTGACCCATAAAGAGCAGAAAGGAGTGGAACCTGCAGTGAAGAAACAACGGTGGCAAGGGCTTGAGGTTTAAGGAACAAAAATCAGCTGCCTGCAAACTTTCAGTAAAAAATCAATCAGCCAAAGACACTGCTCTTCATTCTTGGGGCTCTGAGGTTGAAGAATGAAAATGCAACCAGAAATCAAGTTCAACTCACTTTCTCACTGACAAAGGTGGTGGGATTTCAGGAGATTAATTACCTTTTCTTCGTGCTTATCTGTGTTTTAATGTCTTTTAAAACTGGGGTGTAAAACTTTTTTTTTTATAAATTTATTTATTTATTTATTTTTGGCTACAATGGGTCTTCATTACTGCACACAGGCTTTCTCTAGTTGTAGTGAGTGCAGGCTACTCTTCATTGCAGTGTGCGGGCTTCTCCTTGCAGTGGCTTCTCTTGTTGCGAAGCACAGGCTCTAGGTGCATGGGCTTCAGTATTTGTGACTCGCGGGCTCTAGAGCACAGGCTCAGTAGTTGCGGCGCACGGGCTTAGTTGCTCTGTGACATGTGGGATCTTTCCGGACCAGGGCTCGAACCCATGTCCCCTGCATTGGCAGGCGTTTTCTTAACCACTGCGCCACCAGGAAAGTCCCAAAACTGGTGTGTAACACTTTTACAAGAAAAATGATAAAGTACTATTTTAAGAAAAATATTGCATAGTTTCTAGATCATCTGAAAACTGAATAAGGGATAAAGAAATGTTGCTTAGCAATTTTTTGGGAACCCACTTTAATGAATACGTGGAATTGACATGAACATATTTTGAATAACATGTTAATTCGTGACTTATAAAAAGATGCTTAAAGTAAATATTTTGAAATATTTTCTTGCAATATTATATGCAATCTTAATTTAATTAGGACACAACAAACAAGCAGCCCTAAATCAATTTATTTCAGCTATTTAGTATATAAATTAAAAATTACTGGATTCTATCTACTTAAAACTTTTGGAAAAGAAATTAAATGAACAAAGAAGTTCCCAATTTTTAGGTATTAAGGAAATGAGAAAGAAGATAGTAGGAGACAGAGGATAATTTTTATGTTGAATAAACAGTATTATATAACTGACACCATTAATTGTATAAAAAAACTTTTCTGATCACTCTTATTTGTAGGGGTTTGGTTTATTTTTCAAGTGAAGGACAGTGGCTTATTCTTTTTGTGAAAAATACTAAAGGAAAGCATATGACATGCATTTAAAGGGGGATAAAAAATGCTGTTTAAAACCAAAAATGCTAGCTAAAACTATAAAACTCAGAAGAAAACATAAAGTATAACTTTTCATGAGTTTGGATTAGAAAATGATTTCTTAGATATGATACCAAAAGCATAAGCACCCAAAGAAAAAAAATAAACTGGACTTCATCAAAATCAAAAACTTTTGTGCTTCAAAGGATACTCTCAAGATTGAAAAGACAACCCAAAGAATGGGAGAAAATATTTGCAAATCACGTCTGATAAGGGGTTTGTATCCAGAATATATACATAAATCTTACTACTCAACACTAAAAAGACAAATAAAAATGGACAAAAGATTTGAACAGACCTTTCCAAAAAGATTATTGGCAAACAGCTAATAAGTAAATGAAAAGATGCTCAACACCATTAGTCATTAGGGGAATGCAAATCAAAACCACATTCAGACACCACTTCACAATCACTACAATGGCTGTAGTAAAAAAGACAGACAATAACAAGTGTTGATGAGGAAGTAGAGAAATTGAAACCCTCACACAGTACTGGTGGGAACACAAAATGGTTCAGCTGTGGTTGAAAAGACACAGTTCTAAAGAGTTAAACACAGAGTTAACCTATGACCTAGCAAGTTCATTCCTATACATTTACTCAAAAGAAATGAAACTATGGGTCCACACAAAACCTACACAAATTCCATGGCAGCATCATTCACAATAGCCAAAAAGTGGAAACGACCCAAATGTCCATCAACAGATGAATAAACAATATGTGGTGTATCCACACAAAACTGGCCCCGCTACCTCTCTGACCTCATTGCCTAGGACGCCAGACACACAGGACTCCTGGTGATTCCTTGAACAAGCCCACCTCAGGGCCTCAGGCCCCCAGTGTGGTGTGTAGGGGACCCTCGGGGGACACAGCTGAGCTGAGAGCCTGCAGGGACTCTAAGGAGGGGCGGGGTGGCCACTCCACTGGGAGGACCACAGGCCCTAACAAGGCATCCAGTGCTAGCTCTTCCCTACGCCCAGAACATTCTTGCCACAGACAGCTGCCTGGATGGCTCTCTTACCCCACAAGTCTCTGCCCAAATATCACCTCCTCAGAGAAGCCTCCCCTAACTGCCCTGCATAAAACAGCATGTCCTTATCACTCCCTATCCCATTTACACTCTTAATTTTTCTTCCTGGCTCTTATTACTGCCTGATATTATATACTGGAGATATGGCATGATATTATATATATTAGGATAGGATAGTGTAATATACACATGCATTGCCACTTATCACTACTCAAGATCTGTGTGTAAGAGGAATCAAGGCAGGATCAATCAGCCCACAGCTGGGTCCTCTTTTATACATAAGTACTACTCAAGATTCCTTATCCTCTGCTTTCCAGAACATTGTTTTTATCTAGAGGGGATCCAATCTTAACATATAAGTTGGAGATATGATTCAAGTACAGTAAGTCCCCTACACACAAACCTTCAAGTTGCTTTCAAAGATGCGAACATGCGTGCCAGCCCCTGTATGCAGGCTGTTGTACTGTACTATTGTACTTTTCAAGGTACTGTACTGTAGGATTAAGAGTGTTTTCTTTGTTTTTGTGTTTGTTTTTTATGTATGTATTATTTGTGTGAAAAGTATTATAAGCCTATTACGGTACAGTACTATATAGCCGATTGTGTTAGTTGGGTACCGAGGCTAACGTTGTTGGACTTAACGAACAAACTGGACTTAGGAATGCACACTCGGAACGGAACTCATTTGTGTGTAGGGGACTTACTGTATATATTTTGTAAACAGGGGAGTAATAAGCAGCAAGTAAAATTCACACCTGAAAAAAGATTCAGATGTACCTTTGAAAGGAAAGAAACTGTGGCATTCCTTCAGAAGAATAAAGTGGGTATGCCTTTAAGGGAGTAAAACATTTCTGGGATTTTTGTTAGTTGAGTTTGTAACTTTAATAACACATGACAAGAAGGTCTTACGGTTATGGAGGGGCTGGTTCCCCTCATCAGTGTCGTGAGGCACGAGCCAAACATCTGTGATATGTTCCACCTTCCGCCCTTTTCCTCATGTGTGCCACTGAGTAGGGTGTCTGGCCCGGAGGGGTGGATTTGGGGGCACCGGGGGGAAGCCAGTGTGGGTGTTCGCTTGTTTTCCACCTGTCTCTCCCCGAGGAATGCCAGGTCCTTGCTGTAGTTCTCCGTGCCTCTCAGGAAGGCATTTCTCCCCACTCTCACCTGGTCCCCTCTGCAGTGCCTGCCACGGTGTAACTGCAGCCCAGTGACTCCATGGGAATTGGCAAGTCAGTTTGTACATCCAGAGTGGGACTGGCTCTCACTGCAGCAACGCAAAAGGGCAGGTTACTCTGCAGGTTTGGACATCCAGAACAAGATGTTCTTAGCCAGGCAACAGTTTGAAAGTCAGGTTTTGCCTAAAGAGAATTGTCTAAGTTCTTTTTTCTGCTCCTTTATTAAGAGGGGTCACTAGAGTCACTAAGCGGGGGTGGGGGGGCGTCAGACAGGAAAGGGAGCTGGAAGCACCTGCCCCCGTTAGCTCCATGACAGAGGGGAGCAAAGAAGGTGGGCGGCCAGATGGGTGTCCAATAATGAGCATCAGGGATCCAGGTCACACAAGAGCAACCAGCATCTGGGCAACCAGGTTACCAGGGAGAAAAGGACAATCAGAGCAAACACCATATGCATAACATACATATTCGCACATGCCATATATATACACACACACATACACATACACACACAGACACACACACACACACACACACACACACACACACACACACTAGCTTAAGGAACAGATATATCACCAAGCTGAGTCTTAAACTGTCTGGGATAAGATGGTTACTGTGACCAGGCATAATAACTTTACAAGACTTTCATAAAACTGCTCCAGTTTCCTGCCATTACAAATGGAAACTGTTTGTTTATTTGAGTAGTTTTAAGTTGGAAATTGCTTGTATCATACAAAGCCTGGAGGGCCAAAGCAGCTTACACTCTCTGTCTCCCCTTTTTAGCCATGTTAAAAGCAGGGTGTACTTTGCTTGTAGTAAGAAATTTGACAAAATCTCTGATAAGATCCTCCTACCCCGAAGGCAGCTGTGAGGTCCAGATGAAGTACAGGGAGGGGGATTTACAGTTGAACAACTAAATTCCAAAAGTACTGAGTAATGGTTAGTTGTCAACCTGGAGGGAAGATTCTGTTCCTTATTCCTATCCAGTCTAACATTTAAAGACTACCCTCACCACCCCCCGCCCAGAAAAGTCTGGATCAAGACCCAGGAGGTGTGATCACCCAAAGAGCACGTGACACAAGCTGAGAGAGGGCTCACAGGCAGACAAGAGAATGAGGTGTTTTAAAAGTTCTGTATGGGTTCAAGAAAGGTGAAGGAAGGAAGGAAAGACAGAGTACGGGGCAGGGGGGAAGAGACAAAAGTAATAAAAAATGTGAAATGTACAGGGATAAATGAAAATACCATACATTTGTTTAAAAATAATAATAAAGTACTCAAGCACAAGAGTGGGAGTGGGCTTGAAGAGCAGTTCTCTGGGGAACGCCTGTGGTTTAGATGACCCCAAGGGAGGGCTCCCTTAACAGAATTGCAAGGAGGCCTGTTTCAGAGGGTCTGTTATCAGAGCACCTGCTCCAGGGAAACCGCAGCCTGTAGGCCTGAACATTTGCTCACCAAGGCGCAAGGCCCAGCACACAGCACGCAGACCCAGACACCAGGGTGAGGGACCGGCAACCATGTTCTGTGACAAGACAAAGGGGAAGAAAGTGGGGGATGCCTAGTAGGAAATGGCTTGACCTGGGGAGTTGGAAGACCTAGTCCTGGTGCTGCCACCACTTACAAGGGAGACGGCCCCGGACAGCCATGGAGCTGTCCCAGACCCCAGCCAGCCTCCTTGTAGTCAGGCAAGGCCTGACACATCACTGCTGTGTCTCCCAGGGTCCTCATGGATCCTGGGACTTGAAGGAAGGCTGATCCAGAGGATGGGACCCATGGTGGGACCCAGGCTGTCTCTAGGAGGGCTGCAGCACGGAGCAGCCATCCGAGAATCGGTGAGAGAAAGGTCTCAGAAGGCAGGCTGTGCTTGATATGAGGAAGGAACCTTCCTAACAAGTCAAGCTGCCTTCCAAGGATGTGTACTTTCTGCAGGCAGAACTGTTCAGGCAGATGCAAAGATGCAGGGGCCAACTTGCCAGAGATCTTACAGATGCAATTCCTGATCGAGTAGGATTTGTGGATGACAGCATCTGTGAGATTCCTTCCCATCTCAAGATTCAACGGCATCATATTATTGGTGTGTGTGTGTGTGTGTGTGTGTGTGTTTGAGAAAAATTAAGCGCTCATGAAACAAAAAAGTCCATAAAAGGTGCACTTACTATGTACCAAGAATTTACAGGACGATGTTAGTAAATTTAACCTTCAGATCTTGGTTTGCAGAATATCTTCAACATGCCGTTTTACTGATGTTTGCATAAGCTCCTCAATCCACTCACCTGTTAATTATTCTTCTATGGACAATCTTTAAAATTATAATTCTCTCTGCACAGTCTTTTAGGAACTCTGACATTCGTTGTTTTAAAACTGGTTTCATTTCATGTTTTGCAATTGCCTTGAGGTGATCCCATGAAGCTTTGCATCGTCTCTCCATCTGACATAAATTATCCTGAAGTTGATCAAAGTCAACCTGAAAATCGGAGAGAGAACATTACCAAATGCAATGAAATAACCGGACATCAACCTGACCCAGGAAACGGAACTGCCTCTGGGAAGAAACAAACATCAAAACCCAATTTACATCTTGAAATACAAACATATTTATGGCCTAAAAATTATCCACATGTCTTGACATCAAATTATTTAGTGATAAAACTTCTCCAAATGAACTCAATGCAGTGTCACCTTTTTTTTTTTTTTTTGCCGTATTTGGAAAGAAATCTTAAGAAAGTCTTTGGGAACTGTAAATTAAAACAGGATATCAAGGAATCTAGTACAAGATGAACTGAGCAGATATCTCATAAAATTTTTCAGAGCTCTCTTTTTCTTTAGATATTTCACTTGAGGTTGGAGGAATGCACCATAGTCCTACACGGATGGCCTTGATATGCTGGGGCCAGTTAAGGGGCAGCCAGAGCTTCCCTTCACCATGATCATTTTTACATTGTGGGACAAATTACTTTATTTATCCATTCATTCTCTCATTCAAACAACACTCAGGGAAAAACTAGTGCATGCCGGTCCCCCTCCCAGGTATGAAGAAGACAAAGATCAATGCGGAAAGAGACCAACATGCTGTTCCCAAGGAGGCTCATAGTACAGACAGGTGGTCACCGAGCTCTGAGCATGTACAGAACCCACCAGGCCTCTGTGTCTGGGTGAGTATCGGGGTGTGTGGTCCATCCCATCTGCCAGCAGATGCAAACCACGTGTACAAAGAACGGATGTGACAGAACATTCACTTTGCTCTTCAGGGAAGTGGGACCAATTTGGATTGACTAAAGTGGACTGAGATGAAGCTTTCTAAAAGAATGCTTTGATAGAATTTCTAGACTAAAAATTATGGGAATCAGAGAGTTAGCCGTGAAATAATACACTTGAGGGTATTTAATGGAGGGAGATGTGAGATAGGGGAAAGAAACTGAAAAGACTAGGAGGGGAGGAAGAAATAGCTAAATTGGTGAGCTGAAGGGAGGGGACTGAGGTGGATGGAGAGTGAGAGATGGTGGGAAAGGGTGAGAGCCTGGCAAACAAAGGTCAGGAGGAGAAAGAGAAGGTGGGGAGAGGTAAGCCGCCATCGCTTAGATGCTGTGACTGTGGTCACCAGAGCAAGGCTTGGAGGCGAGTGCCCAAGGGGACTGGCTGGAGTGACCTCAGACCTCCAGCTCCGCCCTGAGAAAGACAATGGAGGAGGCCAAGTCAACAAAAGTTGAATCCGTGAGAAGATCTGTCACCAAACAGGATGAAGGTACGCTGAGCATAGGAGATGCCCAAGGGGCCAGGCAAGACTTCACACGTCCTGGATTTCTTGGGTGCTATGGTGCCAAAACCAGAAGGCAAGTTGAGGCAGAGGCTGGGGATTCAGGTAAGCGGCGAGCACTGTGGAACTTTGAGAAAAATAATTTGCCTGAAAACAAAGGAATTCTGGATCCAGATTAGAAAAGCTCCATTTTCCTATGATACGATGGAGCTGAGAAAAAATCTGGCATCTACCTGAAAGAAAACGGAATGCAGGTTTCGAAAAGAAGGACTGAATATTTCAAAGAATAAGTCTAGAAAGGGTTCCAGATGGTCTGGGATTGACACATAATATCTAAGAGGTCTAGGAGATTTGATGCCAATTGTAACAGGTCTAATCATAGCTTCGCCACCTGTCCTCATTTGCATCTAGCAGCAACCTTGATCCGCAATGTCTGTAATAACTTTAATAAGCGTAGTAACTTCAGTTCAGCTCAGAATGTACTGAGCAGCTTGGTACAGTCTAACCAGGTGACGCCTGTCCAGCACTGCAGTGGACACAGGCGGTCGGGCAGAAACCACGTTAGAGATGGTTTTCAGGGAAGAGAATCCACTGTGAGCCTTTAAAGGTAGTGGCAGAAAAAAGTGACCTCACTGCCAATGGAAACCAGGTGGAGAGCCTTTGACCGGAAGGTGTTTGAGGGTAGAGCTTAAGGTAGCACCTTTTGAGGAGACCTAGAAGGCTGCCTCAGCTGGCTGTCTCCTGGGGCTGACGAAACCACCATGATCTGAGTCTTCACAGTTACTTCATGGCCTCAGATTCTGTAACTGGCCCCACTTCACGGGGGAGAAACTGTTGCACAGAAAGGTTAAGGAACTTGTGAGAGGCCACACAGCGGGTTAGTGGTAGAGCTGGGATTTGAACCCACATCTCTCTGGCTCCAGAGTCTAAGTTCTCAACCGTCATGCCTTAAGCCTAGGTTTGTCCCTAAAAAATTCCACCCCAGGGAGAGAGCTGGTCTGGCCTTCTGTTGTGAGAAGGAAGTCCTCACCAGGAAGCCCTCTCCTGAGGACTGCTCCACATGGGCCACCTTCCGTGTGTAGGAGGACACGGAACCGTGCTGTGAGGTAGTCAAGTCTTATCAAGTTAGTCTGGGGTGGAGCGGGCCAACTCAGGGACGAGAGCCAGGGCTGCAGAAGGGATGGGGCAGGGAAAACACACAGTATGAGTAGCCTGGTGCTTTAACAGCAAATTCTTTGACACTCAGTCCTTCAGAATGTAAAGCCTAAAATCCTTCCCCTTGAATGTGAGCCAGCTTTAGTGACCTGGTTCTAACGAATAGAATGTAAAAGCTAGGTCATAAATGGGGAAGAGCTTCTGCCCGGAGCTCCTGTGTGCTCTGTCTCAGACCACATATTTGGGGAAAGACCATCTGCGAAGTCATGAGGACATTCAAGGAGCCCTGGGAGAGCCCGACCTGGGAAGGAACTGAGTCCTCTCTCTAAGAACTAACAGATGAGAGAGCCACCATGGGAAAAACTTCCCAGCCCCAGTCGAGCCTTCGATGACTGCAGCCTCAGCTGACATGTTGACTGAAACCCCAGGAGAGAACCTGAGACAGAACCACTCATGAAATAATGTTTCCTATTGCCAAAATTCATATGTTGAAGTCCCAACTCCCAGTACCTCAGAATGTGTCCTCATCGGGAAATAGGGTCATTATAGATGTAATTAAGTTAGGATGAGGTTGCAATGGAGTAGGGTGGATCCCGATCCAATATGACTGGTATCCTTATAAGAAGGGGAAATCTGGACATAGACACACAAGGAGAACACCATGTGAAGATGAAGGCAGAGATGGGGGTTATTTCCAGCAAACCACCAGAAGCCAGGAGAGAGACATGGCACAGATTTCTCTCTCAAGAGAAACTGACCTGGCCAACATCTTGATCTCAGACTCCTGGCCTCCATAACTGGGGAACAAATTATTTCTGTTTTTCTAAGCTACCTAGTTCGTGATACTTTGTTACAACAACCCTAGGAAACTAATACATTATCCTGAGCCACTAGCTTCTGGAGTGATTTGTCACACAGCTGTAGATAACTAATACATGCGGGTAAAAATGTAAGGAAGAAGAGCCTGCACGGTCACCTGCCTCCACTCCTGGAGCCGGGGGTCAAGTCAGTGATCACACTTCACTGTCGCTCTCTGAAAGCTAACGTGACCTGTCAGCACTCTGCACAAGCCTGTGAGTCCCCCCCCGCCGCCGCTGCCCCTCTAGGAGCAGCCAGAGCTATGCCCACCTCCACTCATTTCCACCAGCCCCTGGTGGGACAGTTTTCTTCCAGATGCCAAAGTAACCTGCTCTTCGTGGGTTGCAGTGAGGACACCCAAAGTGACACACCAGGGGACGGAATGAAGGCAGCTGGGGCTGGGGGTCCTTGAAGCTGATTTTGTACCTGTCTACACATAAGAGCCCCTCAAAGCCCCCCAGAACTTTGGGAGTAAAGGCTAAGAAGTGGTGGTAGATGCCCTCTTGGCGTCCTGTTGTAAGTCACATGGACCTGGGTCAACAGTCATCCTTCGTAATTGCCGAGGTTAATGGGGAGAAGCTGCCTGCAGGTCTGGCTTGTGTTGCCAGTCTTTAGGCAAGGAAAGGCCTGATACTGAGGGGGCCCAGGGCAGTCACTGGGGGCCAGCCTGGTGTCAGGGCCCCTAGGCCAGGGCGACTTTCATCAAAAGCAGGCTCCACCCAGCAGAAGGCCCTGGAAAGAACAAAGGACTACTGATTTGTAAAAAGGGAACTGATTCGTTCTGGAAACAGGACCAAATGAAGGGGATCCAGAAGCCCTGTCTCAAGAATTATAGGCAGACTCTATCTCAAGAATTATTACTAATAAAGTGTCTTCTGAGAAGGTGCTCATGGGGCACCTAGAAGACCCCCGTTGGGACACTCAGAAGGGCTTTTGGAACACTGAAGTAATATTTCTAAAGACTTCAGAACAGTGCCTGGCACAGAGTACATACAGAGAGAGCGCCTGTGAAACAGAAAAGTCTGTCCACTCTCAGAGCTGCAGGATCGCTGGCCTTGCCTGTTTCTGCCTCAAGGCAGGGCCACCGTCAGGCTGGCTCAGGGCGCCCAGCTCAGTGGATCTGGCAGCTGCTGGCCTGAGACAGGTGAAGGAGGGTCCCAGGCCCCCGGTCCCCACAAGCCAGCTCTGTGGGAGAAGGCAGAGAGAGGGAAAGCTCCCTGAAGGGGAACCTAGCAAAGCCCTTGCCCCACTCTGCCCACCACAGTCTCTCCTATGTTCATCGCTAGATTCCAATGTGTCTCAGAGCTAAACGTTGTTCTGCTTTCAGCTCCCCAGCCAGGTTGTATTTCTGGGAGTTTCTTCCACACTGACCTGGCCCTACTGAAGCCCATCCCTGTGAGTTCCCTGTTGCTTCCAAGACCCTCACATCTCCCAGTTCTGTTGTGTTTGGGATCCCTCTGGGGTTGTTTGGCCCCAGGGATGCTCCTGCAGCGGGGCAGCTGGCTATCCAGCTCTTACAACTAAGCCATAAGCTCATGAAGATTTTAACTCTGCACTCAGTTTAAGAGTTTGCAGCTGAGGGGCAATGCTCTACGCTGATTATAGCCCTATAAAACTGTTCCCTCGGTGTAAGATCATAGGCAGGGCCAATCTGTAGGGGTCAGCGGGCCAGGCGTGCCCTCAGTTTCCTGGCTCCGCACCTCACTGCAGGGTCCTATGGAAGTTTGAGGAGGAGGCCAATTGCATCTTGTGCACATTTTTGCCCACCTAAAACCAGCTGGGTGATTTCACTGCTCTGGAGAAGCCAGCCTGGTGAGTAACGCAGCTGAACAGGGGACGCCAGGGTTAGGACTGACTGGGATGGCAGGCTTGCTTCACATACCTCAGCAGGAAAGAATCTGACAGAGAACCAGAGATGGGAAAATGATCTCAAAAGTCCATTAGACATGGCACGAGACGAGTTTTATTCACAAACTCTAGAGCAGGGGGTGCAAGCATTACTTGGGCGTTTTAGTTAACAGAGCCTGTG
The DNA here is from genome assembly GCF_949987515.2 of Delphinus delphis. NCBI lineage: Eukaryota > Metazoa > Chordata > Mammalia > Artiodactyla > Delphinidae > Delphinus > Delphinus delphis. The sequence goes on along the minus strand of NC_082695.1, from coordinate 51,066,065 downwards.
CTCCGCAGAGATGACTGATGCAGAGCCAGCCTCTGGGGACAGGCTCGCCCGCTCTTCCGAGCCCCGGACATACCTTGGCTGACCTGGTGACGGCCCCAATCTCTGAGTACAGATCAGAGCTGTCCGGGAAGTTTTCCACCACCATGGTGCACACGTGGTGGAGAAGGGACTGCTTGTGCACGGTGTCTTTGACTTCTGGAACCTTCTCGAGGTAGCTTAACTCAAACGCTTTGGCCTGTTTGGGGAACATTCAATAAAAGACAGGAAGAACAAGTTTCACGCAGGTTCTCAGAAAGGTCCAAATGGTTTCAGAATCAATGCTGTCTTGAAGGAGCCCAATATTCAGTTCCTCTGTGAGCGAAGCATCTCAGGCCACACGCTCCATCATCCTTAGCTGATTCCACACGGACCAGCCACCCTGAGAGCAAAATGAGCCTCCAGCCCTTTCCCACCACACCCATCATCCACGGACTATCCCAGGGCTCTGCTCCTAAATCAGGGTGCCGGGATGGGGCGAAGGGGGCGGGGTCTCTGCCATGTAGGTATCTACAACTTCCCTAATCCCTTCCCTGCTGCTTTTCTACTTCCTGGCCGAAGAGAGACCATTAAAACAAACAAAAAGAAGTTTGTTTATAATGTGTATGAGTACAAATATTTAAGTGATAAGCTCAGGGGAAAAAAGGGAAAAAGAAAAAAACAGGGTAGAAGAAAATAGCTCCAAAGTCAATTTTGGGAGGAGCCAAGCTTCACAAGGAATAAAGTGCTTATTTTTCTAAGTTTTCTTATTTATAGCAAGATACAGGCTTGAATAAATAGGCCCTGATATTTTAAGGACAAAACTTCTAGATTTTCACCAAAAAACACAAAAACTGTTTGTTCAATTGTGCTTTGGAGGACCAGAGGTACGACCTCCACTGGCAAGTGAAGGGCAGGGATTTTGTGAAGAAAGCGATGGGAAAGACTTACATTAGTTCCATTTAGAAAGTTCCCAATGGCTAAGAGAGTAGACAGGATAAAGCCCAAGGTTTTATTGTTCTCCAACTGGTCTATTCCTTCCTTCAGGTCCAAAAGTGGTTCTGCCACTTCCTTTCAATTAAAAAAAAGTTAGAAGAAGGTGATAGAGAGCGTAAATTTTGGTTTTACTTTGTTCTTTTTAATTTTTGTACAAGGTCATTACCAGTGGAATTCTCCCAGTATAAGGCAATCCCATGTGATGGGCACATGCTCCCAGGTATGGAAAAGAGCAGAAGGGCAGCAGGAGAAAGTCTAGCCCCAAAGTCTCCTCAGTGCAGACCAACTGGGTACCTGTGGCTCACAGGAGCTTGGTTGGGTGACATCTGCTCTGTCATCCCCTGTTCCTGCCCATCTCCCAAGTTCAAGCAGGACCCTCAGGTTATACTCTCCTCCCATTCTCTCTTCTGACCATGGTTGATGTCTATGAAACTCTTCACCTGCAGGTTCCTTCAGCATCGGAACCAGTCTTCCTCTTTGCCTTTCTCCTCCCAGGCAGGTGACACTGGAAACTGTGGCCTCATTGTCCCTGGACCCAGGTCTCCTAACCTCCCCTCTAGGCACTCTGTGGCTGGCCACCTCTTGGCCTGGGTTACTTTCTAGAAGGTCATCATCCTCATTACGCCAACTTTCTTCAAAACTCCCACTCTCTCAGGTGTCTAGCCTGCCCTGTGGCCTCATGGCCTCAGTCTCCCCTTCCCTCTGTCTGGTCGTTCTGTAACCACCCCCCACCTCAGCGTCCTCACTGAGGCTCTCCCCACGCATGGACCCCAAAGCCAGAAGCTTCAGCTGCATTCTCTTCAGCCTTGCTTCTGCTAGGCAGGCCCTCCCAGCCCCTGGCCAAGGCTGACTCGATGACCTGTTTTCTCCCTGAAGTTACCTCACTTTTCTCCAGAAAATCATCTGAACATGCTGACTAGTTCTGCAACCACGTCACCCTAGCAGTTCTAGGCTTCTTCAGCCCTGCCTGATTCTCGAATAGAGTCAAATATAGCAGTTTCCTCCTGAAGCAGCCTTAGCCCACTGCTACCTGCCTGGCCCTCAGAAAGGACCGTGCTCCCTCCCTTGCGGAAAGAGGAAGACCACACATCTTCTCCACTTCCTCTGGGCACTTACTCTCAGTCAAGCTCACCTCCAGCTCACCATCCCTCCCTCCCTTGTCCTCTCCATGGTTCCTTCTTCTCAGCCTGCAAAAAAGACTCACCTCTCGCCCATCCGGAGAGGACACCTGCTTCTTCTACTTTCTACTCGGGATGAGTGTTCCCATGCCTTCACTTTCCTTCTACTCTCCTCTCAACCTCTTGAAATCTGTTCATCTCAGATTTTCTACTGTGATACTCTCTCAAAGGGACCCAGTGACCTGCTGGTTGCCACAGTCAATGGCAGTGAGGTGACCATCATCAGCTAGAAGGATTGCAAGTCACTTCCCATATTGTGTCTTTCTGTACTGTCTAAATTTTCTACAATGAGCATATAGAGTCAGAAAAACATTTGATAGTTTTTTTGTTTTTTTTAAACAGTCAAGTATCTGAGGCTGGTGCCAGACAGACACTTTAGAATCAGCCCTCACTGGTAGGCTGCACATCACTCGGTGTAGACACGACCCCATCACGATCAAACCTGCACCCTTCAAACCCTGTCTCAGGAATGATACTTCACTATGTTCACCGTTAAAAAAATGAACATTCTCAACTCTGGGGACATAGGACTGGCTGCCTCTCTTCCTAAGTGCTTACCTTTTCTGTAGTTTCATAATCCATTTTGAACGCCCAGAGGTGGAGCCGAGCTGAGAGCTCGCTGATGGAGCACAGTGTAAGGAGGAACTGCTCTGCACTGCCCAGGGGCACCTCAGGGTTGGCCAGCTGCGCTTCCTGGATTTTCTGCTTCTCTTCTTCAGTGGGAATCATGGTTAGAATTTTCTGGAAAGATGGAATGATACAGTATATTCTTAGTGATGGACCCCTCGATGTTTCCAAATTCATATGGTAACTTCCCAACCAGGTAGTAGAGATGTTCTGCTGTCAGTGCTCTTATCATATACAGCTGCTATATACCAAATAAACTTTAGAGTGTAAAAGCCCTACGTAGCATCTAAATTTACATTCATTTGTTTTAACATTCTTTCTCTTTCTTTAAATCTCCAGTTCCATAAGCAACTTGCCCTAAATTTCCTGGTCTTGTACATGAAGGACATTCTAGGCAAGAAAGGGATGGGGGCGTGAGAGAAAGGTGAAAGAATAAGATAGAAGATTAGAGAACAGCTCCCTGTTCCCTAAGAAATAGAGTAAAATGTGTGAAGCATATAATCTTCTCACAGATTAATTTAAGAGCTTACAAAAATAAATCATTTACCAAGAGCTCAGACTAACTTTTGTACATGGGCCATATTATAACTTTCATTGTTTTAAATATTTCAAGTATATTTCAAATTTTATATAGAAATGAAAACATCTTAACATCAGGCTCAGCTCAAGTCTGACTGAGGAAAAAATGATGGTGGTACTTATAAAGAGCAATACTTACCTACTAATGGAAAGAGTATCACTTTCTGCTTTTATTTGTTTCTGGTAAAAGTCAATTGCGCAAGGCAGAGGGAGCAAACAGGCATCAGAAGGACTCTTATAATTTCAAATTCCTTAGTGATTACATTTTAAAAGAAGGTAAAAATTCCCATCACGTGACATTTAACATACAACATTACGAAAGAGGAGGTGTCATTATTTTTCTCTCATTTATCAAATGAGAGTATCAAAGCAAAGAAATATACATTGTGCCATACTTTTCGGTAACTTACGTTAATTCATTAATTCTAAGTGGCTTTGGTTACTGCTCTACAATAGCAACCATCTGGATAAAGTGTGGGAAGGAGTTCCGGTTCTGGGGGAGATAGATAGAGTAAGCAATACTCTGTCTGTCCCACTAAATGCAACTATACACCCTGGACAGCAGGCATGGAGCAGGTACTTGAAGACTTTTAAAAAAAGAAATAGTGGTAGGTGGATTGAGGAAGAAGACCAGAACTGAAAGTTCAACTGAACTGGTAATGAGTTTACCATTTTTCCTCTGGTATTCCCTAGCCTGGGCTCAGGTAGCCCAAAAATCTGGAAGAGGGTATCGGGTGCAGACAGAGAGAACGCCAGGGGAGCCCTCTAGTTCTGACTCGAGGTGTGGGAAAGGGCCTCCTAGCGGTGGCAGCAAGGTTGGCAGGTCCTAAAACTCAGATGAAGTGAACATTCCTCTCCAGTCAGTGGAGCTGTGTTCCCAAGAGATGGGGCAAACCCCTTATGCTTTTCTTTTCTATCTTCTCTCTGCTTGGCCCCAGACATGGGCACAGTCATAGCAAGTGCATGGTAAAGTGAGGTAACTAAAGACCTAGCTTTCACTGGAGGACTAAAAAGGAAGGCCCCAGAAAACCAGAAAGCAGTGGGGAGGTCATGAAACATGAAGAGCCTGCAAAGCAAGGGCACAAAGCTGTTTAAGAACTTCTGAGCTTCTCCTTGAGCTGTTCATGTATGAATCTGACCTTCAAAAGCACATTAAAGACTTTGAGACCTGAACTGCTCTTTGAAAACTTTGAAAACTGAGCTGACGCTGGAACAACAGTCCACAGGTGGGTCAGAATCTGTGGCTTGAACTCCAACAAGTGATGGAACAATTCTTAATTCTTTTTATGAAACCAGAATGACCATGATACAAAAACCAGACAAAGTTAATCTAGTCGAGAAAAGAAAACTACATGCCAATACCCTGATGAATCAGATGCAAAAATCCTTAACAAAATATTTTAAAGTATATAAATAAATGCCAATATATTAAGATATATAAATCTATTGCTATATTTCATATAGCAATATATTTTAAAATAGCCACAAGGTTGGTTCAATATGAAAAAAAATTAATCAATGCAATTAATCTACCTGATTAACAGTGTGAACAAGAAAATTCACACAGTCATTTCAATTGACTCAAAAAAGTTTTGATAAAATTCAATTTCCATTCATGACAAAAAAATCTCAGCAACCCAGTAATAGAAGGCATTTCCCCCACCTGATAAGATACATTTATTAAAAAAAAAACCTACAGCTCATTTCATACTTAATGGTGACAGAGAGAATGCTTTCCTTGTAAGAATGGGAACAAGACAGGGCGTCCACTCTCACCATTCCTATTTAACATTGTGTGGAAATCCTAGCCAGGTATATAAAATTTTAAAAATACATACAGATTGGAAAGGAAAAGATAAAACTCTTCCTATCACAGATGGTATAATTGTCTACATAGGAAATTTTGAGGCATCTACAAAAAACTTATGAAACAATGAGTTAAACAATGTTGCATAATATAAGGTCAATATACAAAAAAATCCATTTTATTTCTATATATTACTAAGGAGCAATTACAAACTGAAATTTTTAAAAAATGCTGTTTACAATGAAATACTTAGGTATGAATTTAACAAAGCATGTGTAGGATCTGCATTTGGAAAGTAGAAAATGCTGATGAAAGCAATCTAACCGTCTAAAGACGATCTAAGTGAAGAGAGAAGGAACAGTGTTCACAGACGGAAGGACTCAACATAGTCAAGATGTTAGTCTTCCCAAAATTGATGTATAAATTTAACTCAATTCCAATCAAAATACCGTGATTTTTTTGTGGATATAGACAAGCTGATTCTAAAAATTATATGGCAAGGCAGAGGACCAAAACAGTCAAACCAAAATAATTTTGAAAAAGAATACCCTTGGAGGAGTCATACCACTTGACTTTAAGATCTACAATAAAGCTGCGGTATTAAGACAGTGTGGCATGGGCTGAATGATAGATACAGTGGGACAAAACGGGGCACCCGGAAATAGACTACACAAATATGGCCCAGTGATTCTGACAAAGGTATGAAGGCAGTTCAGTGGACAAATGGTAGTGTTTTCAACAAATGGTGTTGGATGGACCAACTGGAATCCATATGTAAAAAGTGAACCTCAACTTAAACCTTCCACCTTCTACATAAGTTAACACAAAGGGGATCATAGATCTACAAGTAAGAAGCAACACTACAAAACTTTTAGAAGGAAACACAGGAGAAAATTTTTGTGACACAGGTTATGCAGTGAACCCCTAGACATGATACAAAAAAAGAATAGGTTGATAAATTAAACTTCATCCAAATTAAACGTTTTTTCTCTGTGAAAGACACTGTTAAGAGAATGAAGAGACAAGTTACAGTTCCTCAAAAGATTAAACATAGAGTTATCACATGACCCAGCAATTCCATTTGTATTTACCCTAGAAAAATTAAAACAGTATTCACACAAAAACTTGTACATGAGTATTTGTAGTAGCTTTATTCATAACTGCTGTGAACTGGACCAAGCTAAATATTCTTCAACGGGTGGATATTTATATCTACAAACAGCCAGTGGTACATCCCTACAACGCGATGATACTCAGCAATAAAAAGGGACCAACTGTAGATACAAACTGCGACTTGGATGAATCTCAGAGGCATCGATCATGCTGAGTGAAAGAAGCCAATCTCAAAAGGTTACTCGCTGTATGATTCCTTGTGTATGACATTCTCGGAAAGACAAAACCATAGTGATGAGAATCAATCAGTCATTAACAGGGGCTAGGGGTGGGTTAAGGGTGTGACTAGAAAGGGACAGCACAAGAGCTTTTTGGGGAGATGGGACTGCTTTGAATTTTTGACTACAGTGGTCATTGCATGAATTTATATATGTTTTAAAACTCAATAGACCTGGACCCCCTCCAAAAGTCAACTTTACTCTATATTAATTAAAAAAAAAAGTCAAAATAAAAGACTGGACACTTGACACCAGAATCAGCAAATATGCAGATATCTACATGATTGTGCCTTAGGATGTATCTGGGTGGGGTAGTAGTTGTCCTAGGCTTCTGAAAGTGTTATCAGGGAGGGCTGTCTCAGGAGTTTATCAGAAGCCAGTGATGACAAACTGTATTGAAGACCTGTTTTGGGCTGTGGTCAGAGTGAGGTCACAGGTGGTGAGCCCTAGATACCTCTTCTTCCAACATCCTCTTCATCACGACCCCAAACACAGATTATGTGGGTGGAATGGAGCACTGGGGAGACGTTCAGTGACGATCCTCCTTGTTCTCCCACAGGCTGATGCTACTGATTCCACCTGTCCACACAGATGGCATTTAAAAAGGACCAAAACAATCCAAGCAGATGTCACTTCTTCCAAAACACCCAGCATTTGAACTCAACTGGTTTTCAAAAGAAAAACTTAAGTAAGAATTTGTATTTTAATTTTCTTAATGCTCAAATTGTTTTAAGCATGTACAAGAATTCCGAAATATAAAGTTGTCAACGCTTTTCCCCCTTCCTCAGAAGGCATTTTCCTGGGATGATTTTTGTTTGCTTTTTTCCTTTGGGAAAGTAATCAAACACTCTTTTGTTTTTCCTTTCTCTAATTTAAACCATTTGTTCACTACTGAAGATTTATGAGGTTACCATCTGCCAGTTTATTTTACTTATTTTTTACACATCACTGACAATAAAAATAGCCGTAAGACGGGGACAGGAGGTCAACGCTACCTCCTATGAGGTGATGGTCCCTTTTTTCCATGAGCAGATGACAAGGGAATGAGCATACCTTTAATTTGCTCTTTACCATGTCAGTAGATTTACTGATGTTTCTGTGATGACCATTTGGTTTCACAAGGAGAAAAACATCAAACAGGCCCATGACATAATAATCTCAGTGTTTTTTTGCTTTCTTCCAGACAGTGTTTCTCCAGCACTGCTTTAACTATGCTTGCTTTTGTATCTGAAAATCATATTTCAGATGAAAATTCATAAGTCTGACTTATTTTTTACAGAACCAAATGCTTTGGGGTTTGGCCATCTCATTCACTTGCAGATGAGACCATACTAAGTAATTATCAAGTCTTGTGAGTTCTTTTTTTTTTTTACCATCCTTATTGTAGTATAATTGTTTTACAATAGTGTGTTAGTTTCTGCTTTATAACAAATTGAATCAGCTATACACATACGTGTATCCCCATATCTCCTGAGTTCTGAACAGAACCCTGGCTACGACTCTGGATGAGAACCTAACAGCAGAAAGTTGGAGCCTTTATGCAGGGCTTGGATGCAACTTGCAGTCTCATGAGACAATGGCATTCTCTTCATGCACTTCATCTCAGGGAGGGGCTTTTTTTTTTTTTTAGTTAACTCCTCAAGTTTATTTCTTGATAGTATCTTCTTTCGTTCTTATGATTACTCAAGTGAGGCATGTAAGGCAGAAATTATGCACCAAATTTACAGATGAAGATGCAGTGCCTGAAGCTAGGCTGGATAACCAAGGTAGCGCTGGAGAACCACCCAGGGGCTCCTCTTACTTTCTAGCACCACCTCCATGCTCATGGCGATTCCACAAACTACCAGTGTGGGACATTCTCATTCCTGGCACTGTGGACCCACTGATGGGCTCCTGCACTCAGGCTCATCTGCGCGTGTCCAGCGCTCACTCAGGGACCCGTGGACGGGGTTCCCAACACAAACTGCTTGAGAAGATACTGTAGCTTTGTACAGGTGGCCAAAGGGAAATTCTGTTTCTAGGATGCTGACTGGCCTGGCAGCCAAGCAGGGCCAAGTTAAATGTCGTTTGGGGCCATTCAATTGTGTTACCCTCTGAGTAAACACAGACTCTAAAAATGAGAAAAGCAAGGAGAAAAATGAAAACCCTTCCTACTTCCATCTGTGATACCTCAGCGATGTTTTACTTGGGAAAATACCATTAATAATACTTACAGGTGCCCCCAAACCATATTCTAAAGTTTAATACTCTTATGAAAAACGACTTCCTTAATGAAGTTACTTGCTCCCATGGGTTTTCATGATGAACCAGATACAAAACATGGGGGTGACAAACAGGATGTCAGTGAATACATCCTAATCACGTCCAGGTACACAGAGGTTTCGTTTCGAATGACCCCATTAAGCCGTGGTGCCACGCTACAGGGCCTGCATCCAAGAAGCAGACGGCTTGGCAAAAGGCCATTTGGGCATAAGCTGGAAATCATATTAGTGGAGATCTGTAAGGACGCAACTTACATCTCTTCTCAGTCCTGACTTAACCCTTGAACAACAAGCCTAGACAATAAGCTTTGGGGGAGTAGCTCTGCACTTGGATGAAGACCATCTCTACCCCTTGGGCCCCTGGGATCAGTGGCCAGAGACAGCAGGTAACAGCTGGGAGGGCCTGGGTTCTGTCTTCCCCACAAGGACTGGTTTCTTCTGGATTCTCAGCTACAGCTGACAAGAGTTGAAAATATACACAGTCTCTGGATTTGCCCAGGCAGCTTCAGATGAGGGGTTCTCAATCAGGGTGATTCTGTCCCCAGGGTATATTGATGAAGTCTAAGAGGCATTTTTGGTTGTCACCCCTGGATGGGTGCCACCGGCATCTTGTGGGCAGAGGCCAGGGATCCTGAACACCCTACGTTGCACAGGGCAGCTCCCACAATAAAGAACTGTCCAGCCCAGAATGGCAATAGTGCCAGCTGATAAACCTTGCTTTCAAAAATGTGGTAAAAATGTGTAACTCCATGTCTTGTGACTATATATGAGTTTAGCGAGCACTCATGACACAACAAGCTCTCAGGAAGGGTTAGGCAGTGATTTCCATGGCTGTGTCCTCTCACTGTACCTCATTTCATATGCCAGCTACTCCCAGAGGAAAACCATAGGCAGCGCTGTGATGCGGACTGCGTTGCCTCATGCATCTTCTCACTCCCCTTCCAGATTCCCTCTTATTCTTTTCGGTGGGTGAGCCCAGGCCCAGACAGCCCACCCGGGCTGGCCGCCGCCAGAGCTGGCCTGTGGATTGCACTTCCGGCTCAGGCTCTAGAAATCACATTTCAGCTCGACCTCTTACTGGCTTGTGAGCTTGGACACAGACAAACGTTGGAACTCATCCTCTTCATCTTTAAGATGAAGAACATAATAGTATGCACCTCGTAAGGGTCTGATGAGCGTCTGTGTGAAGCACCTACCTGATGTCTGGCCCACAGGAGGAAACCTAGGAAAGTCAAGTTTAGTGCTGTGCTGCTCCCATATCCGTCGTCATTATTGTACCTATCATCATTCCTTCCTGGATTGAAAAAACCAGTCAGAAAAGGAAAAAATAATTTGATTCATTCTAAAATCTAATTAACTTATTGTATCTGAAACTCTCCCCACCCAGGGAGACTGACATTTCAGGAAAGAAAAAAGGCAAAACCAAAGGCATCCACCTCTCCTGATGGACTTTCAAGTTCTCATGGCAATAAGGGGAAATATTTTTAAAAGGGGAAGTTGTCATTTTTTCCTTCAATCAAGCTGGCCCTGGCTGCATTTAGAGGCTATGTACGAATCTGAAGCTTTTACAGTCTTTAAAAGATCCTGTGAAGTAAATAGGATGGCCAGAATGTGCGTTAGGGCCTCCTACTCATCTGTCCTATGTGAGAGACACTTTGCACTTGGTTCGTCCCGCTTGGCAGCTCCCACCTGCCCAATGCCCTTCTCTCTTGCTGCTCTGTGCGTCCCAGGGTGGAGGTGCCTCATACTGAGGCTGGGCCTGCTCCCTTCTTTCTCACTGTCTGGCAGCTGCCTCAGTGTCCCTCTCTGTATTTGCCTACTGTCACCTGCTCTCTCCTTTTTACACCCTCCCCGGTGTGCCACATGCCCTCACTCCCTGGCTCTGCTGACCTGCTGTGCTGCATGGCCTGACTCCAGGGCTCGGGCTCCACCTCCTCTCCAGCCAGAGAGAAGTACCACTTCCCTCATCGTACCTGCTCCTGGCACAGGCTGTGTGTGTGTTTCTCAGGGCAGAGTTGCTTAGGCCTCGTACTGGTTTCCTAGGTTTGCCATAACAAAGCATCACAAATTCAGGGGTTCCAAACAAAGGAAATGTATTCTCTCACCGTTTGAGAGACTAGAAGTCTAATATCAAGGTGTCGGCAGGGCCATGCTCTTTCTGAAGACTCGAGGGGAGGATCTTTCCTTGCCTTGTCCTCGCTTCTGGTAGTTGCCGGCAGTCCTTCATGCTCCGTGGCTTGTAAACGCTTCCCTCCAATTTCTGCCTCCATCATCACACGGTGCTCTGTTCTGTGTGTCTTCCTGTGTATCCTCTGTGTTCCCATGGCATTCCCCTCTCTGTGTCTATGTCCAAACTTCTCTCTTCTTAGAAGGATATCAGCCAGTGGAGTAGGACCCACCCTAATCCAGGATGACTTTATCTTAACTTGATCATGTCTGCAAAGACCCTATTTCCAAATAAGGTCACATTCTGGGGTTCTGGGTAGGCATGGATTTTGAAGTTTGTACTCAATCCAGTACAAACCTCTGGAACACGGCTTTTCCTGTGGAGGTCTGTGCTTTCCAAAGCACAAAGTCACGGCTGTCCTCCTGGGTTCAGGCGTCACTTTGCCCCATGGGCCCCATTGCCCCCTACCACACTCAGGGCTGGAGACGCGTAGGGCACAGCCCCCCAGGCCCTCCTCACTTTCAACTCTCCCGCCAAAGCCCGCTCTCCCTCCCTGCAGCCAGCCTTCATTGGCTTCCTTCACTCTGGAGGCTTTCAAATAAGACTGGGTATGAAGGAATCTCAGATATGGAGAGCCTTTAAAGGAACCCAGGGCTCTTTGCCAGTAGAAGGATGGGGTGGGTGTCACCCAACGTCACGAAGCAGTGTCTTCAGATCCCCACTCTGACCCAGTGAGCCCCCAGGCCATCCACCCATCTGTAGGAATCTGTGGGCTGAGCCACTGGTTTCACTCACTCTTTCTCTGTTATAAGAACAGGAGATTTAACTTCCTACAGACAGGCACCAGCCCACAGCGAAGGGTGAGCAGGGCCTGGTGGAAGGGCACTGGGCCCTGGCAGAGCAGGGGAGCTGTGGCGCCAGCTGGGCCGCCTGCCAGCCATGTAGTCACAGCCAAGGCACCCAATCTCTCTCCACTTGTGCCACTCAGATGAACAAATGCTGCAGACTCAGTTGGCTTGGGTTTTCCAGCTGATCAAATGAAACCCATCTCTATACACCCCGAAGGGTGCCAAGAGAGAAACAAATCCGCTAACACGGAGTGAGCACGTATGGAAAACCCTACTTTTGAGACTGTTCATTAAACGTATTTGGTTTGAAATGATGTGAAAGAAGGCATCCCAGCCCCACCCCCGTGGCGGTTGTCAAATTCTTCCACATCGAGGCAGGTGGAATGTGGTCAGAAGGAAGTTAGTAAATGAACCAGAGAGTGAGGATCTCTGAATTTCCTAGGCAAAGTGGGGCTTCTTTTCCCCCAGAAGTTAAAAAACAAGATGTGAGAATTATTAACATTATTCAGAATCTGGCTGAGACAGAAAAATGGCAAGCCACCCTGTGGAGAAAGTCACATTGGACACAGTAATGTTTACATATGCAACGTATTACAGAACACAAATAACGCTCCACAGAGCTCCCCTTACCTCAATCCCTTCTTTGTTTAAGGCATATTCATCAAAATTCAAAATGGCTATCTTAATCGTTCTTGGAGGGGGCAGTACCGTCAGACCGATATTAATAGCATTGCTCCTCTTGGAATCCAGGACGATGATCTCCTGCTTTTTTCCATCTGCAGCAGTTTTCTTGTGATAAAATAAGGAGAATCCAAGATTAATGCATCATCTTTGGTCCTCTATTAAAAGCAAACTCACAACTTACTTAGACATGAAAACAAATGCCCTCAGTTTAGCTCAGGGAAGGACTGGCTACCTCTCAGCACAGCAGAGATCAGGGATTAGTTCCAAGAGGCCGCCAAGAGCAGGGCAGCAATGGAACTTCGCGAGTCAGACACGTTACAAAATAAAATTGATTTGCCTTCAATTGGGAAAAATGTGATATTTTGCAAGGAAAAAAAAAACTGTTTTTTTTCCATAGAAGCAGTGGAAACAAAACTCAAACCTCTCAGAGTTCCCTTCCTGCAGGCTGCAAGGTGTCGGAATGTGCCTTGCTTGGCCCTGGAGCGTGTGGTGTGTGCCCAGAGATGGAGAAAGCTGGTCTGCGCATCGAGGAGACGGGAGCCAGAGGGGAATCCGGCATCGCTGGCTGGTCAGCCCTTCTGCATCTCAGGAGCTCCTCTCATCATTCCAACATCCTCCGCCCCGACACCTGAGCACTTCCGCCTCTCCTGCTACACACAGCCATCTGGGCAGCTGCCCAGTGGGTGGGAGAAGAGGAGTGAGGGATAAACTGGCAAAGAGGCCGAAGAGGGGGACCAAGTCCCCACAGAGCCCTGATGTATGTGGCCTCCCTGCTGGCCTGGCATCCTCGGGGCAGTCCCTGCGGCCAGCCCCGGGCTGGCACACGGCCAGAAGCCAGGAAGGTGTGAGGTGCTGAGCCAATGCTCATCTCTGCCCAGAGCTGTGACAAGGCCCCCAGCCTTCCCCTTCAGCTCTCGGGAAGTCAAGGGCGGGTGGCAACTGGGACAGGTGGAGGGGGGTCGGCCAGCAAGCTCCCTGTGCTGCACAGCTTCCCTTGAGGCCACAGGGCTGGGAGGATGATGATTTTGATTCATGAAACAAGCCTGGGGTGACGAGGATGGGTAAGACCCGTCCAGCACAGTGATGGGGTGTGCTCACCGTGTGAGGGACCCAGCTGTGGGGTAACTAACTCACCTGGTGGTGGAGGGGGTTAGGGTCTGGAGAAGCTGCCACCTGAGCTGGACCCTCAAGACTGTCTAGGACTAGCCTGGGGCTGGGAGAGAATATAAGGAGAGAAGTGCCTTTGTCTAGTTCCAGGGAACTGCCAGGGATGAAGCTGGAGGTTTGGAGGCCATATGGGGGAGCTCCATGAATCAGCTGCTCAGAAGCCCCCTGCAGGCAGGTCCCAGCTGAGCAGCTGACAGCTGAGGCCTCAGCCCCTCCTCTGAGGAAGGGAACCAGGCTGGGCCTGGGAGCAGCTGAGCCGCCCAGGGAAGCTGGTCGCTGTAGCACAGGAGGTTGGGAGCTGGCAAGGAAAGACGGCTGCGGCCCCTTAAGTCCTACTGAGCCCTTCCAAACTCAATTGCTAACATTCTATTTTAGGTCCTTAAATATGCATTTGGGAATAAATTACAATTTCTTCATGAAGAAAATAACCGAAAGCATCCCAGCTGTTTGGCCGCCTGGAAGCCGGGAGGAACAATTCCTGTGGGTGTGCTCGTCGGCTTGGAACCGTGAGCTCCCAGGGAAACGCGGCATAAATGCACCCTCACTCTGTAGGGCAAGCTTGTCTTCTATATATTTAAGCAAATAAGCTTATCAGGAGCCCCTGAAATTTAGCTGAAATCTACTTTAAAATATTATTTTGTGTACAGAAGGCTAAGAAGGAATGAGAAAAGGTTTGACAAAACGCTGATTACAGGCAACGAAGACAGATGTGATGACTTGCGATGCCCACGTTAGGGTGCGGGGTGTCCACCCCTCCAGGTGCTACAGGGAGCCTGTCCAACATCCATTCCCTCTTCTCTGCTCACCAACAGGGACTTGATTTTTTTCAGGCTGGTAATAGGTCAGTGAAATCAGCCACCTCCCTGGACCCTTGGCAGGTAAGGCTGGCAGTTTGGGTTTTTGTTTTCCTGATTGAAAAGAGATAGACCCAGTGAGCCATGCCTTTTGCCTTTCCTCCTTCTTCCTGCCTAGAATGTGGATGTGAGGCTCAGAGAGACAGCAGTGAGACATCTCACGAGCATAAGGAATGAAGCCACATGGACGGCAGCATGGAAGATGGAAGAAGCCTGGGACCTGGCACTGGAGAGGCAACTACCCACAGCCAGGCTCCAGCGCAGGAAGCATTTATGGGAAGGCAGGGGTTCCCTGGGAATCGTTAGCCCTTAGCCCCCCATCTATAGAGTCTCCGTCATTCTAGGAGCCTGCAGAGATGACTGAGCAGGTCCAGCCCAACTGCAGCCTTTGTGCAAATGAGAAAAAGATGCCCACCTCTAGGGAGACACAGCCCCATGGCAAACAGCTTGAGAGGGAAGCACCGCTCAGATTTCAGCCCTCCCCCCTCAGCCAGCGTCCACGTGCAGCAAGCAACCCACACAGACTCAGGGGTGGCTCTGAGCCTGAGATGTCCTTGCCCCCACTCTCAGTAGAACTCAGTTCACACCAACGGACACACCCACACCCACACCCCCATAAGTCGGGAAGAAGCAAGCTGCTGGGCATCCTGAGATAACGGGGAAGCTATCTTCACAAACGACGCTACATGTTTTCAGAGCACTTCCCACCACTTCGCAAAGGAAGGAATAAGAATTAAAGTCATATCTGAAATTGAATTGTTAAATCTCTGGATTTTAGCCAAGAGGTATTTTAAATGCTCTTCTTCATAATTAAAACAGACTCCACTGGATGCTACTGACCCCTCAAGTGCCTTGGCGGCTGTCCTGCCCGACACGAGGGGTGGGTCATGCGGGCTCATCCAACTCTCTCCTCCCCTCCCACAATGAACTGGAGCAGCACCTGAAAGAACAAGCCAAAGTTCTCCGTGCCGGGAGGCATGCGTCCTGTCTAGGGATTAGCCATCATCAGTTCTGATCCATTTCAATCCTCTTTCAGGGTCAAAGCCCAGACCAGCAAGAGTGACCTTCACTACGTCCTTCACCTGGTCCTGTGTCTGAGTCACCGTCGCCCATCCTCTTCCACAAATCCTCTCGTGCCCCGTCCTTCATTCCTGCCACCTGCACTCTGAGCCTGACCCCTGGTGCCAGCCTCCCAGGGCAGCCCACCACGGACCTCCTGCTTCCAGCCTCTTCTCACCCCCAGCCCAGTCATCCTACTCTTGCTAAGAGTCTTTCTCAGGCACTCATCTCCTTATTGCACTTCTTTGATCAGACAGTCTGTGACTGTCCATTGTTTGAAATGAGAAAAATAGGAAATTGGTCAATGATAGAAAGAGGAGATAAAGCAGATAAGACACAGTGTTCCCTGTAACGGAGGTTAGGAAATGTTAAATGACCCTCTAAAGGCATCTGGAAAGGAAGGGCTAAGATGTGATGGGACAAAGGTGGAACAGGGTTGGAAGGATGACAGGAGGTGATACTTCTGGGCAGGAGATGAGAAAGTTGTTTTGCATTTTACTTGAGCCCGGACACACCCCAGAAAACAACACACAAACAAGGAAACAAAACGCCCAAACCTCCTGAAATATCAGTACAGGGCCTACTTGAAGGAACTGACAACACTTTCTTGAGAGAAAAAGAAAAAGATGTGCATAAATGAGAAACATCATGTTCCTGGATAGGAAGCCTCAGTGTTGTAAGGATGTTCATTATCTCTCATCATGGAATTTATATATAAATAATATATGTATTTAAAATGATTCTAATCAAATTCCAACAAGATTTTTTTGGAATTAAAAAATATTCTAGAGTTACTATGAAAGAATATATGTGTAAAAAATCCATAAGTAGAAATATATATAATATCTACCCAATTAGCTCTAAAAAGGTATTATAAAACGGATATAATTCATGTGTAGCACTGGCATTAAACAGCTACAATGATAGAACAGAATAGAATGAAAGTACAGAGAAAGCTCTCATACAGCGATCCAGGGCATTCCAACAAGAGCGCAAGATCAGTGAGTCACAATCCATCATGAAAGCCCAATTCTAATACGGAACCAAAGAAAGTAACTTTAAGTCAAAAGACTCAACATGGTAGGTTAACATCATGACAGACTGGATTGACTGACATCTTCCTTCTTTAAAAAAAAAAAGCCAGCAGAAAGCAAGAACACAGGCTGTGTGGGAATGGCCAAGAGTCATCATGGTTGGAGGATGCCACACCCCATGAGACCCCTCTGCTGATTGGCTGTTATCAGCGACGGTCCATGACAGCAAACCCTGAGCAGGAAAAGAGGCTGAGAAGCAATCTCAGTCCTTCAACTGCCTCTTGCTGGTTGGCAGGGTATCTTCCCACATTTATTTACTTTTTGCCTTTCTTTGATATAGATCTCATTTCCTGAGTACCTGTTAGGCTCCTACACCTTGAATGGGGACATTTTTCATGGAGACCAACAAAAATGTGGGGGGCCACGATGCCACCGGCAGCAATGGTCGGTCCTGGGACAACAGGAAATAAGCATTTCTGCCTCAATTCTTTGATAAAAGTCAGCCAAACCTCTGCCCTCAGTTCTCAAGAATTCACAGGGCAGAAAGGATGCTGAGGGAGGCTCCTGTGGGTGGGGCTTCAGGCACAGGATGCTGGACTAGGGAGCTGCTGGAAGTGAAAATGGGAACAACTGTCTCTGGGGCAAGAGAGTTGCCCCAGCAACAGAGTGGAAGTGAGCAGAGTTGGGGGAACCAGGGTGGGGATGTCTTTGAACGTGAAATTTCCCCACGTACATCCAGAAGTTCTCAAGGTAAAAGAGGAACTTACTTCTTGAAGGGGCAGGAGGCACTCTAGGAAGAGGCCAGGCTCTGATTTGCTTCCAGAAAGCCTAGTGAAGCTGAACTTCTGAGCTGAACGAGGCAGCAACACCCAGAACCTCCTTCAAAACAACAACTATCAGGGAGCCTCCAACCTGCCAACAGTTGCCCTTCCAGAAATACAGTCTCTGGAGAAATGCTTCTGGTTTGCATGGAATGGAGGGCTTCTGTTTGTTTTTGACTTGGCCAAGAAGATTGCAGGGAGTGGGGAGAGGGTGTAACAGCCAAAAGGGTGAGAGACTGAGGTTACCCTCTATAGCAAGAGATGCTGTCAGGGCCAGCAGAGACCTCTTAGAGAGAAGGGCCAGGAAGGAAGTCACCAAGGCAGTTCAGCTCCTTTCTCCCAAGCTGTCCAAGAGGGCTGAGGGTCCAGTTCCAGGAGGCAGAAGTGAGCTCCTCCAGGAGGAAGCTTCAAACAGGCGGTGCCCATGACCACAAGACTTACAGAATTTCTAAGAAGCAAAGAAGAGGTACTCAATTTAAGCAGTGAGTGCTAACTGCCAAGGCTTAGGGGTAAGGGCTGTGACTTTCCTCTGCAGCCCTAGATTCACCTGGTGGTCAGCTCCCTGGGTGGGGGCCGTCTCTCTAGAACCAACCAGCTCCAAGAGGTTGGGCCCTGCAAACTCAGCCACTCCAAGGGGCAGAAAGTCACATACGACAGGAATATTTTTTAGAACGGTTAAACCACCTATTCAGGTCTTCTCAGGGGGACTCCGGGGCAATGCCAATCCTGATACAGAGATGGATGACCACAGGCCTCGCAGGGAGGAGACATGCAAGTCAGGTTTTTGGATAGAACAAAGTATTGCCTCCAAGAACAAGTCTTTTAGAATCTGCAAGTAAAGAGACAAACTTGATTCTGAATGGTTATGGGGTGGGTGACCGCCATGTAAGAGTGACCACAACCTGACAGCATTCAATATCCTGAGGACGAGACCATTACTTCCCCTCGTAATCATTCAGTTTTGGAAAAGAGAAGGGTGAATATTCAGGCAGCAGTTAGGAAAAAGCGGAAAGGAAAACTTTAACGCTAAATAGTAGTCATTAAGCTTAGAGGCTAATTTAAAATCTCACATCGGAATCTCAGGAAAGTCACGTTGAGACAAAGGCTAAGAAAATCAATAGCATAAAAAAAGACTGACCTGTTAACACAGCACAAAAGCACATTCTCCCCTGTTGCACTGGGTCTACCGAACAACCCTGGGAGGTCAGGCACACAGGATCACGCCTGGTTTCTTTCTTTTTTTCCCCCCATAATCAAAACCAGGCTCAGAGAGGTTGACCGACTTGCTCAAGGTCACACAGTTAGAGGTAGAGTCCAGACCAAATGAAATTTAAAGTTTCAGTAGCAAAGCATACAGATCATTAAGGAGAAAGAGAGAATCTTTTTTTTAAAAAATGACAAGATTTAAAAATCCCCAAGGGAAGAGCACGAGGAAGTGTTCAGAGCATGAGCTTGAAAGTAGCCGAAACAAAACGTCATCCAGGGATGACACGAACAGATTCAGGAGCCCTGAAGGGTAACTGCAAATATGCAGAGCATCAAGTCACCAGGGGGGTCAGCTGGGGTCTGACCCATTCACAGCCTGGAGACCTTGCCAAGTCACTGAATCTCTCTGTGTCTCCTGTCCTCTCTGGGACCCAATCTCACAGGGTTTGTTGTGAGGATGAAAGGAGACAATGGATATAAATCAGTGAGAACAAGGCTTGGCCCCTGGTAAGCACAACAGAAGTGTCTGCTGGGACTATTAGAAGAGTATTGCTGGTATTGATACATGTAAAGTATTCAGGACAATACCTGGAAAATAGTGCTTTCTAAGAATTAGCTCTTAGCTTTTTTCACTACCAATGACTCCTTTTTTTTTTTTTTATCATTTTAACCTAATAACATTGTATTTTAAAAATATATGGTTTACCAAAGTGTATTTTTCATAACTAATGCATCTACCACGCTTACTGATCAAAGGCACCTACATAAACAGGAGCGTCAGATCAGACCGGTGTCCCCACCCTGAATAGTGATAGTTGCAGGAGACAGTGCAGGGACTTGATACTCAGTTTAGCCTGCAGAGCTGCTTCCCGGGGACATGGACAACTTGCCTGGGGCTTCCTGAATGAATGAAAAGAGCTTACGGATGCTCATTAGAGTCTGTGCAGACTCCCAGGCACATGGACAGTGCCTGGTGTGGGAAGTAGATCTAGTAAATGAGCCGTGGCACACCATGATAAAGACGGCCAAGGTCCAGAGAAGGGCCACCGTGAAGGCACAAAATTCCACGTGGGAGGAGAGGACAACGTGAGCAGAGTAGGGAGGGGAGCACGGGCAAAGACTGTGGAGGCTCACAGTCTGGGCAGGTGGATAGGGCTTGCCTTCCAAAGTTTTCTGAAATGTTGACACGGAGAGTCACCCCTTTGAATTTTTAAAGAGTAATTTTACTAGACACAAAGGATGCAGTTTTTAAAAAGTAGTTATTCAGCACACAGAACTTGTCATCACAGAGGGTGCTGTGACTGAAAACAGAAACTGGGCTAAGGACATGATTTATTAAGAGAACTCAGAGTCTTGGAGAATACCGCTAAGTTTGAGAGCATTTCCATGAAAGGCGACTGACCTCTCAAAACGCTTGTCAGCATCACTGTCACAGACCCTGGGGCTGGCTCAGCAAGGCATGAGCTCTAGAAATGGTAAATCATTCCTCCTCGTTCCCCGCTAACTGCCAAGAGTGATGTTACAGGATATTTTCGAAACTGTCCATTGAGAAAGTGACAGTGACAGTGATGCCACAATACAGATGTCATAAAGATGTGACTGCTATGGAATTTCCCTAAGTCCTGTAACGAGGGAGAAGGCCATATACATGGGAAAGCATTAAGGCAAAAGACAACAACAACATCGAAAAGCCAAAGATACCCCACATCCAAAAGCCAAAGAAACCTAAATAAAAGCTGAAAAACCTTTAGTTAGGAATAGGGTTTCTGAGGACCTGGCCCGAACAGGCTTGCTTATTGGTAAGTTTAGGAAAAAAATGTTAACTTCCCATATTTGTTCTTAGAGTCTTTTACAGCAGAGGCCAACGGAAAAAAAAATACATTTCCAATGTTAATGTAGTTTATCTAGTACCCTAACCAGCAGACTTTTGAGAGGGGAAGCGAGTACTCTTAATAATTATGCTGGGACCTCCACACACACCAGGATCATCTTGGATACACTAGGGTGTGTGATCACCCCAGATAAGCTCCAAAGTTGGGTTTGGAATTTCCAGGGAGAATTCAGGTTTTCTGAGGGTGCTGTTCAATAAAATAACATACTTCCTTATGATCTGAACTTGAATATAAGGTAGGAAGATTTTCCTCTCTTCTCAGGAGAATAAAATGGAGGTGGACGTGAGGGGCCAGTGAAGGAGTCAATGTGGAAAGTGATGGTGGGAACAATGCCCCCCTCAATGGTGCCTCATTTTTCACCTTAAATCAATGGTTCACAACTTTGGCTAGGACCCTGGGGAGATTTTCAAAATAACCCAGGTCAGGGCTTACCTCAGACCAATAAATCATCATCTCTGAATTTTCTTAAAGAGTCACTGCTAATAGTTTCTGATATATTTCGAAACTTCAAGGTAAATAAAGTTGAACAAATTTCTCCAAATCCATTCCGGAGCCCCCTCCCCTTAATAAAGCAATGAACCCAGGTGAGTAAGACAGCAATGAGTCCCCAAAGGGGAAAACAGGACCCTTCTTCCTTCTGTGTGCCTCTTCCACTCCATACCTTTTGTGGTCTCTCTGGATCTGAGAGTATAAAAGCTGCCCTTTGGGGGCAAGAGGGAATTGGCTGTCCTGAATTAGGCACAGGGGTAGAAGGCCACTTCCTGAGGCTCCTCAGACTGATGTCAAGTCCATGGAGGGTACCTCCCCACCCCCAGGGGCTTTCTGCCCTGACATCCTACCCTGGGGTCATTTTAACCACCTCTTATGCCATTCTCCACATCTTAGACTGGCAGAAGAGACACAACATGATGAAATTTAGTGCAGGATTTCTGTCTCTTTCCTCAAAATATAATTAAAATCATCTTACTAAAAAGCTATATAGAGAGATTGGTTCAGGATGGTGGAGTAGAAGGACATGCTCTCACTCCCTCTTGTGAGAATACCAGAATCACAACTAACTGCTGAACAATCATCGACAGGAAGACACTGGAACACACAAAAAAAGACATCCAAAGACAAAGGAGAAGCCACAATGAGATGGTAGGAGGAGCACAATCACAATAAAATCAAATCCCATAACTGCTGGGTGGGTGACTCACAAACTGGAGGACACTTATACCACAGAAGTCCACCCACTGGAGTGAAGGTTCTGAGCCCCATGTCAGGCTTCCCAACCTGGGGGTCTGGCAAGGGGAGAGGAATTCCTAGAGAATCAAACTTTGAAGGCCAGCGGGATTTGACTGCAGGACTTCAACAGGACTGGGGGAAACAGAGACTCCACTCTTGGAGGGCACACACAAAGTAGTGTGTGCACTGGGACCCAGGGGAAGGAGCAGTGACCTCATAGGAGACTGAACCAGACCTACTTGCTAGTGTTGCAGGGTCTCCTGCAGAGCGGGGGTGGCTGTGGCTCACTGTGAGGACAAGAACACTGGCAGCAGAAGTTCTGGGAAGTACTCCTTGGTGTGAGCCCTCCCAGAGGCCGCCATTAGCCCCACCAAAGAGCCCAGGTAGGCTCCAGTGTTGGGTCACCTCAGACCAAACAACCAACAGGGAGGGAAGGCAGCCCCACCCATGATCAGACAAGTGGATTAAAGTTTTACTGAGCTCTGCCCACCAGAGCAACACCCAACTCTACCCACCACCAGTCCCTCCCATCAGGAAACTTGCACAAGCCTCTTAGCCTCATCCACCAGAGGGCAGACAGCAGAAGCAAGAAGAACTACAATCCTGCAGCCTGTGGAACAAAAACCACATTCACAGAAAGATAGACAAGATGAAAAGGCAGAGGGCTATGTACCAGATGAAGGAACAAGATAAAACCTCAGAGAAATAAATGAAGTGGAGATAGGCAACGTTCCAGAAAACAATTCAGAATAATGATAGTGAAGATGATCCAGGACCTCGGAAAAAAAATGGAGGCAAAGATCGAGACGATGTAAGAAACGTTTAACAAAGACCTAGAAGAATTAAAGAACAAACACCTAGAAGAATTAAAGAACAAACAAACAGAGATGAACAATACAATAACTGAAATGAAAAATACACTAGAAGGAATCAATAGCAGAATAACTGAGGCAGAAGAACGGATAAGTGTCAGAAGACAGAAGACAGAATGGTGGAATTCACTGCCATGGAACAGAATAAAGTAAAAAGAATGAAAAGATATGAAGAGAGTCTCAGAGACCTCTGGGACAACATTAAATGCAAAAACATTCGCATTATAGGGGTTCCAGGAAGAGAAGAGAGAGAGAAAGGAGCTGAGAAAATATTTGAGAAGATTATAGTCGAAAACTTCCCTAACATGGGAAAGAAAATAGCCACCCAAGCCCAGGAAGCACTGAGAGTCCGATAGAGGATAAACCCAAGGAGAAACACACTGAGACACATAGTAATCAAATTGGCAAAAATTAAAGACAAAGAAAAATTACTGAAAGCAGCAAGGGAAAAACGACAAATAACATACAAGAGAACTCCCATAAGGTTAACAGCTGATTTCTCAGCAGAAACTCTACAAGCCAGAAGGGAGTGGCATGACGTATTTAAAGTGATGAAAGGGAAGGACCTACTACCAAGATTACTCTACACGGCAAGGATCTCATTCACATTCGATGGAGAAATCAAAAGCTTTACAGACAAGCAAAAGTGAAGAGAATTCAGCACCACCAAACCAGCTCTACACCAAATGCTAAAGGAACTTCTCTAAGTGGGAAACACAAGAGAAGAAAAGGACTTACAAAAACAAACCCATAACAATTGAGAAAATGATAATAGGAACATACATATTGGTAATTACCTTAAACGTGAATAGATTAAATGCTCTAACCAAAAGACACAGGCTCGCTGAATGGATACAAAAACAAGACCCGTATATGTGCTGTCTACAAGAGACCCACTTCAGACCTAGGGACACATACAGACTGAAAGTGAGGGGATGGAAAAAGATATTCCATGCAAATGGAAATCAAAAGAAAGCTGGAGTAGCAATACTCATAGCAGATAAAAATAGACTTTAAAATAAAGAATGTTACCAGGGACAAGGAAGGACACTACATAATGATCAAGGGATCAATCCAAGAAGAATATATAACAATTATAAATATATATGCACCCAACATAGGAGCACCTCAATACATAAGGCAACTTCTAACAGCTATAAAAGAGGAAATTGACAGCAACACAATAATAGTGGGGGACTTTAAGGCCTCACTTACACCAATGGACAGATCATCCAAACAGAAAATTAATAAGGAAACACAAGTTTTAAGTGACAAAATAGACCAGAGATATTTAATTGATATTTATAGGATATTCCATCCAAAAACAGCAGATTACACTTTCTTTTCAAGTGCACATGGAACATTCTCCAGGAGAGATCACATTTGGGTCACAAATCAAGCCTCAGTAAATTTAAGAAAATTAAAATCATATCAAGCATCTTTTCTGTCCACAACGCTATAAGACTAGAAATGAATTACAGGGAAAAAAACATAAAAAACACAAACACATGGAGGTTAAACCATACGTTACTAAATAACAGAGATTTCTGAAGAAATCAAAGAGAAAATAAAAAAATACCTAGAGACAAATGACAATGAAAACACGATGACCCAATACCTATGGGATGCAACAAAAGCAGTTCTAAGAGGGAAGTTTATAGCTATACAAGCCTACCTCGAGAAAGAAGAAAAATCTCAAATAAACAATCTAACCTTACGCCTAATGGAACTAGAGAAAGAAGAACAAACAAAATCTAAAGTTAGTAGAAGGAAAGAAATCATAAAGATCAGAGAAGAAACAAATGAAATAGAAACAAAGAAAACAATAGCAAAGATCAATAAAACTAAAAGCTGGTGCTTTGAGAAGATAAAATTGATAAACCATTAGCCAGACTCATCAAGAAAAAGAGGGAGAGGATTCAAATCAATAAAATTAGAAATGAAAAAGCAGAAGGTACAACAGACACCGCAGAAATACAAAGCATCCTAAGAGACTACTACAAGCAACTCTATGCCAATAAAATGGACAACCTGGAAGAAATGGACAAATCCTTAGAAAGGTATAACCTTCCAAGTTTAAACCAGGAAGAAATAGAAAATATGAACAGACCAATCACAAGTAATGAAATTGAAATTGTGATTAAAAATCTTCCAACAAACAAAAGCCCAGGACCAGAGGGCTTCACAGATGAATTCTAAGAAACATTTAGAGAAGACCTAACACCCATCCTTCTCAAACTCCTCCAAAATATTGCAGAGGAAGGAACACTCCAAAACTCATTCTATGAGGCCACCATCACCCTGATACCAAAACCAGACAAAGATACTACAAAAAAAGAAAATTACAGACCAATATCACTCATGAATATAGATGCAAAAATCCTCAACAAAATACTAGCAAACAGAATCCAACAACACATTAAATGGATCATACACCATGATCAAGTGGGATTTATCCCAGGGATGCAAGGATTCTTCAGTATACGCAAATCAATCAATGTGATACACCATATTAATAAATTGAAGAATAAAAACCATATGATCATCTCAATAGATTCAGAAAAAGCTTTTGACAAAATTCAAAACCCATTTATGATAAAACTCTCCAGAAAGTGGGCACAGAGGGAAACTACCTCAACATAATAAAGGCCATATACAACAAACCCACAGCCAAGATCATTCTCAATGCTGAAAAACTGAAAGCATTTCCTCTAAGATCAGGAACAAAACAAGGATGTTGACTCTCGCCACTATTATTCAACATAGTTTTGGAAGTCCTAGCCATGGTAATCAGAGAAGAAAAATAAATAAAAGGAATACAAATTGGAAGAGAAGAAGTAGAACTGTCACTGTTTGCAGATGACATGACACTATACATAGAGAGTCTTTAAGATGCCACCAAAAAACTACTAGAGCTAATCAATGAATTTGGGCAAGTTGCAGGATACAAAATTAATGCACAGAAATCTCTTGCATTCCTATACACTAATGATGAAAAATCTGAAAGAGAAATTAAGGAAACACTCCCATTTACCACTGCAAGAAAAAGAATAAAATACCTAGGAATAAACCTACCTCAGGAGACAAAAGACCTGTATGCAGAACACCATAAGACACTGATGAATGAAATTAAAGATGATACAAACAGATGAAGAGATATACCATGTTCTTGGATTGGAAGAATCAATATTGTGAAAATGATTATACTACCCAAAGCAATCTACAGAGTCAGTGCAATCACTATCAAATTACCAATGGCATTTTTTTACAGAACTATAACAAAAAATCTTAAAATTTGTATGGAGACACAAAAGACCCCAAGTAGCCAAAGCAGTCCTGAGGGAAAAAACAGAGCTGGAGGAATCAGACTCCCTGACTTCAGACTATACTACAAATCTACAGTAATCAAGACAGTATGGTACTGGCACAAAAACAGAAACATAGATCAATGGAACAGGATAGAAAGCCCAGAGATAAACCCACCCACCTATGCTCAACTAATCTATGACAAAGGAGGCAAGGATATACAACGGAGAAAAGGCAGTCTCTTCAATAAGTGGTGCTGGGAAAACTGGACAGCTACATGTAAAAGAATGAAATTAGAACACTTCCTAACACCATACACAAAAATAAACTCAAAATGGATTAGAGACCTAAATGTAAGACTGGACACTATAAAACTCTTAGAGGAAAACATAGGCAGAACACTCTTTGACATAAATCACAGCAAGATCTTTTTTGATCCACCTCCTAGAGTAATGGAAATAGAAACAAATATAAACAAATGGGACCTAATGAAACTTCAAAGCTTTTGCACAGCAAAGGAAACTACAAACAAGACAAAAAGACCACCTTCAGAATGGGAGAAAATATTTGCAAACAAATCAATGGACAAAGGATTAATCTCCAAAATATATAAACAGCTCATGCAGCTCAATATTAAAAAAACCAACCCAATCAAAAAGTAGGCAGAAGACCTAAATAGACATTTCTCCAAGGAAGACATACAGATGGCCAAGAAGCACATGAAAAGCTGCTCAACATCACTAACTATTAGAGAAATGCAAATCAAAACTACAATGAGGTATCACCTTACACCAGTTAGAAAATCTACAAACAACAAATGCTGGAGAGCGTGTGGAGAAAAGAGAACCCTCTTGCACTGTTGGTGGGAATGTAAATTGATACAGCCACTAAGGAGAACAGTATGAATGTTCCTTAAAAAACTAAAAATAGAATTATCATATGACCCAGCAATCCCACTACTGGGCATATACCCAGAGAAAACCATAATTCAAAAAGACACATGCACCCTAATATTCATTGCAGCACTATTTACAATAGTCAGGTCATGGAAGCAACCTAAATGCCCATTGACAGACGAACAGATAAAGAAGATGTGGTACATATATACAATGGAATATTACTCAGCCATAAAAAGGAACAAAATCGGGTCATTTGTAGAGCCGTGGATGGATCTAGAGACTGTCATACAGAGTGAAGTAAGTCAGAAAGACAAAAACAAGTATCTTATATTAATGCATATATGTGGAACCTAGAAAAATAGTACAAATGAACTGGTTTGCAGGGCAGAAATTGAGACACAGATGTAGAGGACAAATGTACGGACACCAAGGGGGTAAAGGGGGTGGTGGTGGTGGTTGTGGGATGAATTGGGAGTTGGGATTGACATATATACACTAATGTGTATAAAAGGGATAACTAATAAGAATCTGCTATATAAAAAAAATAAATAAAATTCAAACAAAAAGCTATATATATATTATACCTATATATATATATCTCCTGCTGTGAGATAAAAGTAGATCCAGTTCCAGAAACTACTTGGAAAGGAAATCAAAAAGCACACCTTTCCGTCCTTATCATTTCCATTAAGTGGTCACCCAGCCTTGCATCTGGCACATGGATCTTTAGAGGTAACTCGGTTGGTCATAACGATGCCCTGTATCTCTAGTCTGGTGTAAGTTTTCTGATGGAAACTACAACTGATTCCCTTTGCTCTGTGCTGCCTTGTGAAGTCTATTTTATTTTTGATGCACTCTATCGCGTTTAATGAAAAACTTCTCATGAGCCAGAATTCGGAAGTGGCTGTTTACAGCTGAGTTTTATGAAAATCACAGTCAAGGATTAGAAACAGAAGTAAAATTGGTTGTACCTGTATGGGTAACATACACATAACAGGTTCAATGCTCCAGTTTGTATTCTCACCTTTTGTAACATTTATCAATTACCCCCTACTCACATTTCCTAGCCTCCCAAGATGGTCTCCTGGGTCTCACTGTAGAACATTCTGGAATCAGTTTGGTAAATTTTTCAATATATTACTTTTCCTCTTATGCTCTCACTTTATAAAAGCTAGGCGAACATTTGTCCTTAAGCTGGGAAATAAAGGATTTTAAGAGGTTGCCACCTACTTCAAGCACGACTGGAACTTTGGGCTACTGAGAGGGCAGCAACCAGGCTCTTATCACCGACCACAGTGGGATCAAGAGGAGGCGGGGGAGGTGAACCCATTTTCTGTATTCTCAAGGAAGCTTTTAACTTTGCCATTTCCTTTGTAAAAATGAAGTCAGAAGTGCCTTCACTGCCAAACTGTTACTCTTTTATTCTTCCCACCCTGAGTCAAGAGCCAGCCTCCCCGTCAGCAACCTCCAAGGCTGAGGAGCAACCAGGGAAAGCCCAGAGGGTGCAGGCAGCCACGCAGGACGATGGAGACGGGCCAACCAGATCAGCGTGTTGGAGCGTGAAGGGAGTGAGGGCACATCCTAGGTAACTCCCGGCCACCACGTCTGCTGTTTCAACCCCGCCAGGCCAGTTTTCTCCCAGATGCCAGGTCTGACAGTAAGAATTGAAGGGGGCATGAGGGTGGCTCATCACCACACGTGACCAGTCCTGGGAAGTCAGGACACAGAGACACCAAGAGCAGGTGCCCAACATCACTTCTCTTAGTGTCATTTTCTAGAGAGGACAAGAGGGGGTCTACTTCCAGTTGGAGGAGAGGACTGGTGGCACGATTTTCTGTATTGGATCCTAGCAGTTTGATTTGTAAACAGGAGAAAACTTTAATCTTGACTTGGGGGTGGGGTGGGGTAGGGCTGGAAATGGTTTAGATTCACATCCTTGCTGGGACTGGGCAGAAATCATTGCAAGGGTAAAAGCCAACTCAGGAAGAGCAGCAGGTAGATCCAGACCCCCAGGCACAGGTTTTAACAGGAAGTTGACTGCTTACAGCTCCCGCCCTAGCCTTTCAGCATCACACAGTGGTGACAGGAGCTAACTCCATCACTCGGTCCTCGTCTGAAGGATACTCCTGTCCTGAGGATGCTGCACATACTTTTTGATTCAAACTCAGTGCCCGATTGGCAGGTCAGGGAGCCCAACTCAGGCATCTTTATACTCACCCAATACGATGCTAAGTGAAGCAACCCATGGAGCTGGAATTAATTCACGATAATAAGTTCTTACATGTTTAAACTATACTTTACAAAGCATTTTCTCTTACCCTTAGTTCCTGAGAAGATAGTCTTAAACCTGTTTTAAAATTGTAATATACCCAGAATCACAAGAGTTTTTTTTTTAAAAAACCAGTTCTTTAAGATATGTAAAGGAGACCCTATTAATGCAGTGAATTATAAGAAATAAAATCTGTGACAGCATCATGCAGCCTCTTCCTCAGTGTTCATTAGCCATGACTTTACCTTTGATGTCCAGTAACTTCATGTACAAGCTTTCCATTTATAAAAGTGGATAGAATATCTGTTAAAAATATCACAGCAGCAATGCCTACAGGGTTCTCAAACATCTATGAAAAATAAGAAATCTAGATACATGTGTAATGTTTACAGGATGCTAACTATATGGTTATTTGGAAATATCTAGATAGTTGCAGCATGCTGACTCAGCCAGGGGATTATCTGAAGAAATGCCACGTGGATTGCCTTTGTGAAAGCACTGTGTGGTTACAGCTGAGGTTCAAACTACTACTATCAACCATAAACAACAAAGGTTACGTGTGAATAAACACATCCCCGGGACGAAGTCGGTATGTTTGATTAATTAGCAAGTCTACTTTCCTCTAGAGAATGTCAACATCTGCTGTCGGGCCATACTAACATTCCCTGGGTAACCCTTTTGTTTCTTCCTCAAGGTTACTGGGTTCTGTGAAAGCTATTTCGCCTGTTGGTGTTAGTAAGCTGCTGTCCATGTTTGCAATGAAGTGTCCCTTACACATTTAGCTCACACCTAGCATGTGGCACTGAGAGTACTGTATTAAAGGTTAGATTTTTATACCAACTCCCTTTTTTAGCAAATAGCAAGAGCAACATGAAGGGCATTTTATATAGAACAAATCTCTCCATTCCACCCAACAGCTGAAAGTAACTGCAAATCAAGAGGCATGCTGGATGCTAGCGGTACCTTGGAGACAGCCAGTTCCTTCGATTTAGACTCAAACAGGTGCTCCAGCTTGGAAGTGTCCACCTTAATAGGTTCCAGTTTCGACCACAGGAATTCTCTGCAGCGGCCGTTCTTCTTACACGGCCACTCAAAAGGCCGCACTTCATTCCAGAACAGACGGATGGTCTTCTTTTTCTTGGTGAATGCTGGCTGACCCCTGGGTACCTGGGGCCACCCTAAGCCCTGAGGAGGAGCACTGAATACTGGAGGAGGAGCCAATAAATTACCGGGGACTGGAGGGGGAGGCACGCCGTCCAGCAGGGGTGGAGGGGGAGGGGGCGGCAAACCGAGAAAGGTGGGCGGGGGTGGGGGAGGCAGCCCCGGGGCCTCCCTGTGACCCAGGTCCACGTCCAGGACGTCAATGTCGTCCTCCTCTCCCAGGTCAGTGAAATCCATGTCTTGGATTCTGAGCTCCCGCGGATTGGCCATGAGCTGGTCCCAGATGTAGTCAGATTCCGTCTTGGGCTGTGCCGACACCTTCTCCGTGACCTTGTCATTGGGCTCGGCATCAGGGGAGACGGACCCTCTCCCTAGGTCCCCGCTGTTGAATTTCTCAGCAAAGGCTTTCACGCTGCCCCGATTGTCCAGACAGCCAACGTCCACCCTCCTGACGCTCTCATCCTGGGCCAGAGAGTTGGCCTGCAAGGTGGATATCCGGCTGGCCAGGCTGGCTACGGCCTCCGCCCCCTGCGCAGTCCTCGTGGTCTCGCCCTCCCCCTTCTCATCATCCGTGGGCTTTCTGTTATGGGCATACAGCATGTCCAGCATGAACCGTTTGCTGGTAAGGATGTCGCCACACTGCTCATTTACACCGGCATCCTGAACACCCGCAGACCACAAACCTGAAAAGTTCACAGGAAAACAAAAAATGAGAACGTGGCATGGGCCTCAGTACTATGAGAAAAGCAGCTGGGCAACATGTGGGCATTGCACACAGAGGGATTCGGGAAGGCACAGAAATAAAGCAATTGGAGAGGAAGGTGGTCATGCCTGACAAGATGCTCTTGATCAGAAAGAGATGCTACATCAAAGAGCCAATGACCCACTCTAGGACCCAAGACTCTTGTAGGTATGACACCGCTTGTGGCTCTGGCCTAGGCTCATGGGAAAAATTTTCCGCACCTTTGCTGCCCACCCATGACAGCTGGTCAGGACCCACCCAGGATAACTAAGGGGCTTCTGCCCTAACTACACACAGGGAGGCAAGGAAATGCTCCCTCACCCGTGGCAGATGTTGGAAAGGCTGTAGAGTTATCCCCCTTTCTCCCCCTACTCCACCTCTGCACCAGGGCAGCCAAAGTGTCTGGAGAAATGCACAGACCATGCCATTGGTCACACTTTAAGTTCATGGCCACCAGTCTTCAGGTGATGCTGCCTGGAGGTCCCATCCATGACCTCTCCTAGATGACTTTTCACACACCTCCACTCTCCTCTAGCATCCCCCACCCATCTCATCCTCTGCAAGCATGGCCTTGTTTCCTGTTTCAAAAACTTAATAGACAAAGTCAGAGATCTTCCAGGGCCTCCATTCTGCCTCCACCCACCCACCTGCACCTGAACCCTGACCATGGCCTCTGTCCTGTGACACTGACAAACCGTCCTCTTAGCAGGGGTCAACCGCTCCACTCGTGCATTCGGAAGCCACTCCAGCAATTCTCCATCCTGCATCTCCCATGCTCCCCCTACTAGGCCTTCCTACTGGCATATAAACATGGTATAATTTTACCCATGAAACAAAAACAGAAAACCTCACTTGATTCCACTTATGCCTCCACCTATAATCCAAATTTTCTTTCTTTTAAAGGAAAGCTGCTTATAAGAGTTGTTTTGCTATCTCCAATTTCTTTCTTTATTCTCTCTTGAAGCCAGTCTAGTGAAGTTTTTGCTCCCTTTCAAAGATGCTCCTTTCCGGGTGACCGATGACCTTGCTGTTGCACTAGACGCAGCTGTCGCTCCCTCATCCTTGACTTATGTCCTTCACTTGGCCTCCCAGACATTGCACTCACTTGCTTTGCCTCCTTCTTTTTGGCTGCTCCTTCTCAGTCTCCTGGGTTGGTTCCTCCTTGTCTTTAAGTGTCCCTGGACCTCTTCTCTCCATCTACTCTCACTGTCTTAGTCACCATCTCATTCAGTCTCAGGGCTTGAAATACCACCTTCTGCCCTCACTCCCATCCACTCACTGAAACTGCTTCTCCTGCAGTCATTTCCTACCTCAGACATGGCTACTTCACCCATCTTGCTGCCAATTCCAAAAGCCTCAGAGTCATCCTTGACTTTTATCCTGTTCTTTCACCCCACACAGCAGGGCATCCTGTTAGCTAAATCTTCATGTTACATCCGGAATCCAGCCACTTTTCTCGTCACCACTCCTGCCATGACCCCGGTCCGATCCAGCATGGTTTCTTGCCGACGGTATTGCAGGGGAGCCCCTAGCTGGTCTCGGCTTCCACTCTTGTCCCTCTGCAGTCAGTTCTCAACACCACAGCCACGTGATGTGTTACAATGTCCGATCGTATCTCTCTGCTTAAAGTCTTCTAATAGTGCCACATTTCACTGAGACAAAAAGTCAATGACCTGTCAATGTTCCCAAGCCATGTGTGATGCCACCTTAATTTTCTTTCCTCTCCTACCACCACCTCTACCACTGCCACCACCCCAGATATACACACGTGAACCTCTTCAGCTACAGCAGCTTCCTGACATTCCTAGAACTCACCAGGCGTGAGGTGATCCAGCCTCAGGATCTTTGCCCCTCCTGGGACAAACCCAGGTAATCACACAATTTGCTTCTCAACTTCCTTTAGGTCTTTGCTCAAATAGTATCTTCCCAGTAAAATCTTCCCCGATCACCTTATTTAAAATTGTGCAAACCTCCCTCCCCCCCCAGTTTCATCCTTTCCTGCTTTATTTTCTGCCCAAGCACTTCTTACTGTCTAGTCTTCCACACGTTTCCCTTTTTGATTTTACTGTTGCCTCTGCCCCATCACTGGAATGGTTATCATTACTTGTTAAGCTGTGCTCCTCCTTGAAATGTAAACGCTACAACAGCAGGGATCTGGGTTTGTTTTCTTCCCTGTTGTATCCCCAGCACCTAGGATGAATGAATGAATGAATGGTCACCAATGTTATCCCTCTGAATTTGCTTCCTAAGGGCCAGCAGGGCTGTGCAGTGGGCATTTCAGGATGTGAGTTCCATCAGATATCTAGGGCCTGTGTGGATACTTGTTTGGGGAGGGGGCAGAAGACCTAGGCCGTGGACATGAGCATCAGGAGTCTTCTTTCTACCAAAGAAGAGCCAGATCAAACGGGCTGGGTGGGGGGACACTGGTCTCTCCCACATAGCTGGGCCTTCATCTTGAGGAGGTATTTACTGGGGAAGCACAGAGGCCCCCTGGTGCTCCATTTTTTCCTGTGTAGCTTTGTCCTCTATGTTCTCCTCGACAGTGGCCTAAGCTCACCAAGCGACCAACACCAGAACAAGGAGCTCTTAAGCCCTCTTGTAGGTTGGTTTCACAAACAAAATACACTTAGGCGATAACCACCATCAAAGAGAGAAGAGGTGGCATTTGAGGACACGACGGAAAAACTTCTACAGCTGGTCAGACAGTCCTGTAAATAGGGAGACTGCTTTGATGCCAGGAAGCTGTGGCAGATAAAGTGGCTGAGTCTCTCTGAACAGACTGCCTCACTCTCTCCATTTATTGGGAAATGTTGGCAGTTACTTATTTTGGCAACAGGGGAAAGAGCATAATCAGGTAACATTCTGAATGCTGGTTTTCTCGTTTACATTCTTCATTCATTTAGGTCTTTTTAAAATCATTATGTAGGGTGCTTCTTTGTCCCTAGTAATTTCCTCTGCTCTGAAGTCTACTTTATCTGATATTAATATAACCACTCCAGCTTTTCTTTGATTAATGTTGGCATGATATCTTTTCCCAACTTTTAACTTTCCATCTGCCCATGTCATTACGTTTGAAATGAGTGTTGTATATGATAGCATGTAGCTGGGTTGTATTTTTATACACTCAGCAAATCTCTGTCTTTTAATTGATATGTTAGGGCTTAAGTCTGCTGTTTTATTTGTTGTGTTTGATCTCTTTGTTTCAGTGTCTGTTTCTCCTTTCTCGTCTTGGGTGGATTACTTGAACATTTTTTAGAATTTCAACATGATTCATTTAGAGTGTTTCTGAGTACATGGCTTCATGTAATTTTCTTAGTGGTTGCTCTAGGTATTACAATATATACACTAACTTATTTAGTCTATTGGTATTTACTACTTTGAAGTGTAGAAACCTTACTTCCATTTCGATCCCATTACCCTCCCACTTTTAAAAATACAATTGTCTTAAGTACTTCCTCTACATGTACTGAACACCATATATCAAATGTAATTTTTGCTTCCACTATCAAATATGATTTAAGAAGCTCACGAGTAAAAAGAGAGCATTTTTTAATTTACCCCTATTTTTATCCATTCTGTTGTTCTTTTCTTTCTGGAGTCCCAAGCCTTCTTCTGTCATCATTTCCTTTCTGTTTGGAGAACTTCCTTTAGCCATTCTTCAAGGGTAGGTCTGCTAGTGTCAAATTCTCCTAGTTTTTCTTTAACTGAGAATGTCTTTACTTTCCCTGCATAGTTAAAGGCTACTTTTACTGTATATGTAATTCATGGTTGATAGTTCTAGTCTTTTAGCACTTGATAGATGCTGTGCCCCTTCCTGCTGGCCTCCATGTTTCAGATGAGAAACCTGCTATCCTTTGAATTGCTGTTCCTCTAGAGGTACCACGTTATTTCTTTCTTTCCAAAAACTATTTTTTTGGTTTTTAGTTTTCAGAGGTTTGCCATTTGTCTTGGTGCAGATTTCTTTGGATTTATCCTTGTTAGGATTTGCTCAGCTTCTTAAATCTGTAGATTTATACCTTTTGCCAAACTTGGGAAATTTTCAGCCATTATTTCCTCAAATATCTTTCCACACTGCACTCTCTCTCCTCTTATTCTCAGACTCGGATGAAATGAATGTTAGTTTTATTGACATAATCCCATGGGTCCCTGAGGCTCTGTTCATTTTTTCTAGTCTATTTTTTTCTCTGTTATTCAGATTTGGTAATTTCTACTGATCTGTTTTCAAGAACACTGATTATTTTCTTTGTTGTCTCCAATCAACAATAAAGCATGTCAAAAATTTTATTTCAGTTACTGTATTTTCCAGTTCTATAATTTCCCTTGGGTTCTTTTTTAATAACTCCTATTTCTTTGTTAAGATTTTTTTTCATGTATTTCCTGAGTCCTGAGTGTTTGTAACTGTCCACTGAAGCATTATTATGATGACTGCTTTAAAATTTTTGACAGATAATTCCAGCATCTGATTCATCTCAGTGTTGGCACCTGTGGATGGTCTTTTCCCATTCAAGATGTGACTGCCCTACTTCTTGATATGATGAGTGATTTTCGATTGTATCCTGGATATTTTCGGTATCATCTGACAGACTCTGGATAATATTTAATCTTCTCTTTTAGCAGGTAGTCACCCTTTTGGGGTGTAGCATACAGGGCTTGGTGCAGGTAGATGTTCAGCTCCCTGCTGGGTCCCACTGTCACCACCCAGGAAGAGGGCTGACTCACACTCCCTCACTGCAGATGGGTAGGTTGGAGGTTCAGCGCCCCCTTGACCCCACCAGCATCTTCCCAGTGGAGGTGAAGCACTAACTCACGTTGGCTCATTGCCTCCAAGTGAGGTGAAGGCTCAGCTTCCCACCAGTCCCCACTGATTCTGGCTTGGGGAGAACAGAGTGCAGACTAGTACCACCTCCAGCCACATCATTCTACCTTGTTTATACCAGATGGCGATGGAAGCTCAGCTCTCTGCTGTGCTCCCATCAGCATCAGGGACAAGGATGGTGGTGGTGGGGACAGAGAATGCTATTAGTCCCCTCTCCACTCCTCATTAAGTCTAGCTCCTTCTGGGTGAGGGTGAAGGCTCAGATCCCCACAGGACCCCATAGACACTACGCTGTTGGAGGAATTGGGACCCACTTGCTTCTCCCCTTCAGGGGACAGACTGAGCTCCCCATTAGGCCAACACCACCCCAGCAGGGGAACTGGAGCACTACCTGCTTCTACCGGGCAGGGGATAGAAGACTGGCTCCCTTCTGAGTCCCGCTGACACCACAGAGTTGAGGAGGGGAAGGAACGGCAGAATTGTCACTCCTATCTCTATGGGGGTGCTGTATAGAAAGCCACTTCCTCTTCAGTCTCACTGAAACCACTGGGTTAGGGGGAGAGGTGGGACAGTGGCAAATTTTCCATTAGACCTTATTTAGGATAGAGCACTTATTAACAGCAGAAAAGATTTTCTGTTCTGTTAGGCAACGCCTTTTCCGATCCTTTGGCTAAGGGAATCGGCTTTCCTTGAAGCTGCACTGCCATGTCGTTCAAGTCTAAAGCCTCCTAGGCAGTCTGCTTCATTCTTTCCAACTTTCAGAGTCCTCCTATGATTGGCTGTTCTGTTACATCCAGGGTGTTGGTATTTTAGTTGTAAAATGGAGGACCTGGGAGCAACGGGGGCGTCTCCATCTTAGCCAGATTCATTCATTTATTCATCAGTGGTTTTATGAGCCCCTACTATGTTCTGGGCACCCAGCCAGGAAGTAAGAACTCACAATGAATAAGATAGACAACCCCATCCTCACAAAGCTTACATTCAAATAGAGACAAAGGACAGTTATACAAGTAACTACAACAAAGTGTGATGAATGCTACAGTAAAGCCTCTTACTCTAATGCCAGGGAGTGGAACACATGAAAACAAAGAAAAATAAAAACACACATCTGCAATAAGTTGGGTCTCTTTCAAGCCCTACAAATTCATTCTCAAGTAATAAGTACAACTGTGAGAAATAAGACTGGGAATCACTTTGATTGCCTTTGTGATTTAATTGAGAAAATTCTGAAAAGCAAAAGCTACGGTGAGAGAGCTTCTCTGTCTCCACAGCGGCTGATGTGCCCATGAGCAGCGGGAATTTTTAGGAACCAATAAGCTACAACAAATAAACATGGTCACATCTCTTAACAGCACCAGACTGAAGCAGAAAAGTCACTGCAAAGCTCCAATTCCTGGACACCACCAGCTTTTGGGAGAAAGTCAATGGTTCTTCACTGGGAGCAGAGTCTCCATTTTTGGAAAGTTGTCCTTATTTGGAAGGATATTGGGCAATCTGATCCACGAAAGCTCTGTTCCCTGGCTTATTTTTATTAATCCAACTTGTTTATATGTTTTAGGCCTGCTAAACCTAGTTATGATGAATAATACTTCAAGCTACTCGTAATAGAATAAAACACATTTAAGGCCAAATGATCAAGCAGACTTACCCGACACCCTGTACTGTGACCATAATTACGTTAAATGTGAATAACGACAAGTAGAATTTGAGAGTGTAACTGTAATCTGACTTTGAAAGAAATTTAGTATCAATATACGTAATCCTTTTAGCACATACATCTTCAACCAGACACAAGATTTTCAATGCAATAATTCCTAAGACATAAAGTATTTTAAGTCCTCCTTTTTCACTATATAATGGTGACCAGTGATATATAGAATAAAATCGAATAATATAACTGTGAAAACTCAAATATTAACTATTTAGGCTAAGCCATTGATTGACAGGTCTCCTAGGAGACATTATGGCTTCATTCATTCATTCAATCTTTGTTCACTCATCCAGGCTTCAGGGACAATGTATTCTTAATCTGTGAACTAACATATCATGCCTGGGTTGTGCCACTCATTGGCAGGCCCTTGCAGCTGCCCTTTGGGCCTAAGATGTAAGTTCCTTGAGTCTGTGTCACTGTGTAGCCTTAATGAAGCCTGGCCCATAAGACATGCCTTCACTGGTGAGGAGAGTCAGTTGAAAGAGGTGGCTTCCTGCCACCCTGAGAGTGTACGGATCATGGGTAGGAAAACCAACTCCATGGTGTCACATATGAATCATAATTCAAATGATTATTTGAATCGTTTACAATTTCTAGAACCCTCTGTGGCACCCTCCCCAAGTCCCTAGTGAGGACTAACATTCCATTTGATCCCTAAACATAAAGTCACCATTAAACGGGAGAAACTGAACGAATATTGGGGATAACACCAAAAAGGTATGATTCCATAAGAAAAAGCACGTACTTAGTATCGAAGAAAAGAGTGGTCCTGAGCATATTGCGGAAAATTACCTAAAGGACATACATTCCAGCTGAGCACATCAAATTGATCTCTGCATGCTGTGAACTGGCAGGTTTTCAAAGTACTCATATGATTCATTTCACCAAATCTGCTCTGGTCTGCAATGTTCAGTCATAGTGGCTTAACACACTTCCTTGCAAACACTCTTTCAAGGGAGTAGACAACAACATGACATGTCTCTAAATTTAAATCAGAAAAAAGCCACACTTACTACTCACAATTAAACAGTTAGAAGGAAATGAGGAATTTCTCTTCTGGGGTTTGTTCCTCAGGAAAAGTCCCTTGTTGCCCTCATTATCAGGCCCTTTTCCCAGCTGTAGAAGTGATGGTGCAGCCTTGTGGCAGAGGGTCAGGGCCCTTCTGCAGGGCAGGAAGCTGCTGGCTGGCTGAGTGGGGCCACACCCCGCTCCAGACACTGGGGGACAGTCTGGGGAGTGAGCTGGGCCAGCCGGTCAGCTCAGAGGCCAGCAAACCAGGTCCCCTGCCCCGGCATTCCCTGGGATGTGTTCACGGGGAAAGGGGGCCTCCTTACCGGTCCCCCTGTCCCGAGAGAGCTTGTCCTCCTTGTCCTCCCTCTCCAACGTGCTGCTGGAGGACGAGACGCTGGAGGCCGAGCAGTTGTCCCGCTCGTTCACTGCCTCATTCTGTTGCTCCTTCTCGCTCAGGGAGGCTCGCTCTTCAGCCTCTGGCTCCAGGGCCCGCTCCACCTCGCTCTCTGCTCCCACGTGGGCAGGGGCTAGTTCCCGGCTGGCCTCATCGGCCACCCGTCCCGCCTCTGCCTCTGCCTCTGCTTCTGCCTCTGGTTCGGGCTCAGGATCCCCGGTGCTCGCTGAGGGAGATAACAGTGGAGATTATGAGCAGGACAGGAATTTCTAGGAAGCGTCGAGTGAGGGTGAGATTGAACATGAGGCTGATTTCTTCCTGCTGTCTGAGGCAGGCAGAATTCTAAACTGGCCCCTGAGATTCCCGTCCCCTGGTTATTCAGTCAAACACAGACTGAGGCACTGCAAGGAAGGGGCCGTGCAGCTGGTGTTCACGTCTCAAGTCTCTTGACCTTAAGATACGGAGCTTATCCAGGTAGGCCTGATCTAACCTGGTGAGCCTTTTAAAAACAGAGTGTTTTCTGGTTAGCATCAGAAAAGAATGTCAGAGATTAGAAGCACAAGAAATATTTGATGAAGTACTTCCCTGGTGGCGTAGTGGTTAAGAATCTGCCTGCCGATGCAGGGGACACGGGTTCGATCCCTGGTCTGGGAAGATGCCACATGCCGCAGAGCAACTAAGCCCGTGCACCACAACTACTGACCCTGTGCTCTAGAGCCCACGAGCCACAACTGCTGAGCCCGTGTGCCACAACTACTAAAGCCCGTGTACCTAGAGCCCACGCTCCACAACAAGAGAAGCCACCGCAATGAGAAGCACGCTCATTGCAACAAAGAGTAGCCCCCAACCTGCCGCAACTAGAGAAAGCCTGTGCACAGCAACGAAGACCCAATGCGGCCAAAGATAACTAAAATAAATAAATTTATTTTTTAAAAAAGTATTTGACACATCAGCGCTGGTTTTAAAGATGGAGGGGGCCGTGTGATGAGGAATGTGGTGGCCTCTAGAAGCTGAGAATGACTCCTGGCCGACAGCCAGCGAGGAGCAGGGACCTCGGTCCTGCAAGCACAAGAAACTGAATTCTGCCAACGACCCGAATGAACCTGGAGGTGGACTCTTGCCAGGGCCTCCCGATAAGAGCCCAGCCAGCCACAACCTTGACTGTGGCCTTGTGATACCCCCGGCTGAGAACCCAGTTAGCCATGCTGGGCTTCTGACCTATGGAAACTGTGAGATAATATAAATGGGTGCTGTTTTGAACAGCTATGTTTGTGGTAACTTGTTACACAGCAATAGCAAACTAATACATGATCCTTTTGCCTCTTCAGGGAAAGAGGAGAAAAGTCCATGGTGAATCAAGCTGATAAGCAAAGAGCAGCCTGATGTTCTATCAGTGGCTAAACCAGTGAGGTCCATCACCCTTTGCTTGAATTACGTTTGCTCGTAACGTGAAGTTATTCCATACACTTGAAAGTGACTTAGAAGAAGCACTCACGGGCACAGAACTCTGTAAACCTGTCGGGGCTGGAGATTTGCTGCTCAGTCTCCGTGGGTGTCCCCTAGGAAGCAGGGAAATGGCACAGTCTGCCGTAGGCATGTTTTTGCTGAGCAACCCTCTCAGATGTGAGCTGTGAATGGGTAGCAAAATGATTGGGAATTTAAAAAAAAAAATGTCATCTGTGAAGGCCAGAGGAGGACGAGTCACTCCTGAGGGTCTGACCCTCATGGCTTAGCAGAGCCACATTGCTGGAATCCTGGCAGTGCCACCAAGAGCATGTGCTCCAGCCCTACGTACACACTGCTCGAAGCAATAGAGATTCAGGCAGGATTGGTGCATGTAAGGGGCCTGCCCTGACCCTATAAGAACAGGCGGATCAGAGGGCTCTCTCTCTCTGTGGAGATATCCTGCCAGCTCAGGTGAGCAGGGATGGCTGGCAATGGGGTGCCCAGAGCAGGTCTCCCAGCAGGCCAGGCCTCACTGGGCAGGGGGCCCACCTGCCCTCAGCGTCCCTGCAAGAAGTCATTCTGCCAGGACTCACTGGGTCCAGAACCCCCGCCCCTCACCTGCTCTCAGGCTGCCTTCCTCAGAGAATGAGTATGGAATTGTGGGGCGAGAGAGGGAGGCAGTGCAGAGAATGAAATGCCAGCCTCTCCTTATATCCTGGGTAACTTCCAACCTCCACACGGAAGAAATCCTCCTCCGTGGGAACTGCACCAGTGCCCTTCAGGTAGGAACTGGGTGTAGAGGACAGAGGGACTTCTGCCCGCCCGGGCTTGATGACACATTATACGTCTTCTGCTGGGGACTCCAGCCTAGTACATGCACCTGCTTCCTGGGGAGAATGGGGGAAATGAGGACAGGGTGGCAAAGGCCCTCTGCTGTCTGCTGGGTGTCCTTGCTGGGTGTCCCCAAGAGGGATGGTTTTGGAACTGGTGATAAGAGAGCAAAGTTTCCAGGCTGAGATGCACCGGCTGGCAGTAGCAGGAGGAAATTGAAGGGCACACGACTGTGAACCCGTGTGCTCAAGATGGGTGTGTCAGGCATTCATCCTTCCTTCCTTCTTTCCTTCCTTCATTTATTTATTTAGGCAGCGTTGGGTCTTCGTTGCCGCGCATGGGCTTC
Source organism: Delphinus delphis (assembly GCF_949987515.2). NCBI lineage: Eukaryota > Metazoa > Chordata > Mammalia > Artiodactyla > Delphinidae > Delphinus > Delphinus delphis. The sequence goes on along the minus strand of NC_082695.1, from coordinate 51,024,448 downwards.
CTCTAGTTGCGGTGAGCAGGGGCTACTCTTCGTTCTGGTGCCCGGGCTTCTCAATGCGGTGGCTTCTCTTGTTTTGGAGCTCAGGCTCTAGGCGTGTGGCCTTCAGTAGTTGTGGCACACGGGCTCAGTAGTCGTGGCACACGGGCTTAGTTGCTCCGCGGCACGTGGGATCTTCCCGGACCAGGGCTCAAACCCGTGTCCCCTGCATTGGCAGGCAGATTCTTAACCACTGCGCCACCAGGGGAGTCCCAGGCATTCCTCCTTAAAAGCAAAAACCAGGCTGGGTACAGGGAAAGAGGGAAAAAACCTTTGAGAAAAATTCCCTTTGGTGCTGAAGGACTTTTTATGGTATTTCTTTTTCATTTGATAATAGAGCATTTAGCAAAGAGAAACAGAGCCCCATCGTTTTACTAGCACGGCAAAAGCATAGTTTTAGCAACAGCAGTGTCATCGTTTGGTTGACAGAAAGCATATGTTCTTGCACACATTTACTTCAGAATAGCCACATCAAAACGAGAATGTGTTTCCAACAGCCTAGCATGTGGCGTGCATTGAAGTTTTAATTGGTGAGCATATGGCAAAACTGGCAAGGGTGCCTCTGTGGGGCTTTACCACTGACGGGGAGATGGGTGCAGTTGGTTGCCATCAGCCTGAGTCTACTCATCATCCCCAGGAGACTGGCAGACAAAGCAGGAAGGATCCACGATTTGATGGCTGTTTTGACTCCAGCCTACATGCATGTTTCCTTCCACTTCAGCAGTGACTCTGGCCCCTGATCAGCCGGCAGTTGCAGGAACAAGTGAGGCAATGGACATGCAAGCTCTAGAAAGCCACACATTCTTGGGAATTAATAGTGTAATTTCATCCCCCTACGTTCCAGCCTTACTTCCTGGAGTCAGACATTTAAATGTGCTCTAGAGCCGCTGGGGTAGTTTCTCTCTTTCATCACTGCTGCGGAGGAAATCATCTCCAAAACTACCTCTTGACCAGAATGCAGGCTCAGTGTCCGCAAGGCCTCACTGCACTTCTGCAGGGTGTGAAGCTGTTCTAATGATGAACAAATTAAATAAAATTCACACACAGTCAAGTCGAGCCAAGCCACCAAAGATGGAGCATGGAGCTGAGAGAGCAAACACGTGTGGCTGCCCATTCTTGACACCCTCTGCACTCAATACACCAGGCGACGCATGTGTCAAGGGCACAACACACACCCCTGCTTTCAGAGGGCTCACCGCTTGGCTAGTGACACGGGACATAAAATCCTATCAATGGGGGTCACGGTGGTGTGCGGCCAGGCACCCAAGTGAGGGTCCTGGGTACCAAGCGGCAGGGAGTCCCTGGAAAGGACCCACGGCTGAGCCCTCCTCGAGCTGTATTAATCAAACACAGGACTGACAAGGCACAAGTTCTCTGGGGACCAAGACTCTGCCTTCCTCTCACGTCCAAGGGCCCCCAGTGTGGTCTTGGGGCCAGCATCTTCTCACAAAGTTCTCATGGACACAGGAAACACTGTGAGACTACACACTGAATTCCCGAACGTTTCTGCCCGCCTTCCTATTCTCTTTCATCAGGACCTCGGTCACCAGCAGTCCCGTCCACATACTCACAACCATTCCTTCAGAGTCACTGCCCTGAGCCACACCAGCTGCCCTCTCAGCAGACCTGGTTTGAAAAAGTATCATCTACCCTTGCCGAGTCCCCTGGAAATACGAGGGACCGTGAAAGTCTGCAGGAAAAGTCCTCAAGGGAGCTAAGATATTTGTCAATACCAAGGGATGAAAATTGCTCACAACTTCTCACTGATACCCAACAACAGTACCAGTGGTGAGAGGCACATGGACACACAAGACAGACCCAGGTCTTGTTGCTATGGAGGTTACAGGGATGCTAAGAGATCCTACATGTCACCCGTGGCCTCAGCACGGCAAAGGTGGGCAAACCCTAACACCAACGGACACAGGGAAATCCCAGCCCCTCAGCTCCCACCAGACACAATAAAAAACATTTATAAACATGATGGATATTCTAAGAGCAAATTCATGTTGCCCTGAGAAGGTCTGGCAAGGGTTTTTGCAAAGCCTAGGACGGGTCATGAGTCTCTGTGCCAAAAGGACATTTAAGCAGAGTCTCCAAGGATGAAAAGGAGTTTAAGAGGGAAAACTGGACACAAATGTTCTGGGCAGAAGGAAAGAGCACATGCAGCCGGGAGCACAGGGTGGGCAGGAGGAATGAAAGCTGTCCGGCGGCAGTGGCTGGGGCAACGGGCCTCATAAGGTGAGTTAAGGACCTGGGGCTTTACACGGAGGGCAGTCATGGCTGCTTCACGGAGAGACAGGCCACATTTCACTTTGTCTGAGAGGACCCCTGACGACACCCAAATCACAGGCAAACCACACTTCTGGCTGGGACAGCTGAGGTGGGCCTGTAGCTTCAGAGGAGGCTCTTAGTCAGTGTTGGGTGAGCATTCGGGAAGCAAACCCCACAAAGAGACTGAGGAGGAAGAGGTGAATGCCAGTCAGGGGGGCTCAAGAGAAGAAGAAGATGAATAAATGGCATCAGTGGAAGAACACATGGGCAAGTGACAGAGATTCTGGACAGTGGGAAGAAGTTTTCCATCCCAGGATCCCCTGGAGGAAGCAGTGTGTTTGCATTCGAGGAGAGCAGGGGTGCTGCTGGCCTGTGGCCCCCTTTGGGGCGCTGTTCCTGAGCCCTGCGCACCAACTCTCTACTAAACCCTCAGACCCCTCTGTGGGGAGGGGTCTCTGTGGGGAGGGGTCTCTTACCGCCCTCAGAAAGCTGAGGCTGGGAGGGAACAGCGAAGGCCCAGGCCCAGGTGCCCAACAGCCCTTCTCCCCACGGTGGGTGCGAGCTTGGAAGTGAAATGAGGACATGGCAAGAAATGCCTGGCAACATAGAAGGCGTCCAAAACTGGGATCTGTCTTGCTGGACCACAGCCTGAGAGAGCAGACTGATGGGATCTTGGCATTGAGAGAACATACTTAGCAAAGGCCAGAAAAATGTATTTGGCCAGAACCTGCACTGACCTGATTCAGAGAACTTTAAACTAAATTTTAAGGTTGGAGGTGGGGGAGTATAGGGAGGAGAAAAAAAACCCAACAAAACAAAATTAAACTGTATAAAAGGATATGGTAAGGGATAACTCATGGAATGTGGAAGATATAACAGGAAGGAAGAGGTCCACGGTACATTCAGAAGGAAGTAACAAGGAACCTGGCTGCTGCCAGCCTGTGGGGAAGGACCCATAACCTGAACACGGCCACTAAAGGGAATTCTTTAACCAAAGGAAATAGACATTACAGGAGAGAGAGGCTGGGGAGCCAGGGTAGGAGCCCATCAACGTGAGAACCACAGTGAAAGAGGAAAAACCTAAGTGTGTTTGTTGAGAGTAAAAAAGGGTGCCCCGTCTGATGACTGGGACGTCCCTCATGCAGATCACAACACTGGGGTGAGAAGAGGAAAGAGCAGGCCTTGAGGACTTCAGCTCATCCCCTGTTCCAAGTCAGCCGGGGCAGACATTGACTCAGACTAGCTAGTTCAGCACCAACTTCTCATCTGATCCGCAAAATCTTACTCGACATCAGGCCCCGTTTGGCCTTAAGTGAAGTAAAAATAAATGCTACCGTCTATAGAATGCCTTCAACACACTGGTGCCGTCCTAGGAACTATAGACACGTCACCCTATTTGATTCTCATGCCAACAATATGAAGATTAATGTTCCCATGTGAGAAATGAGGAATGATGTTCGGAGAGGTTAAGTAACTTGTCCAGGGCTACACAGCATACTGAACACTCTCGGCCTGCTCTTCTAGACCCATTCTTTGTGCTGCTTTGTGCCCTGGGAGGCTGGTCTCTGCAGAGTTTGCGTTCCCTCTCACTTTCAGACAGGTCGGCCCCGGGAGGTACCTGCAAAGCTAGGAGGAAGGAGAGGCTGGCGTATTTATGGGGGGCCACTTTGGCAGAAGGTGCCAGGCCAGCTTTTCTGTCCCCAGGGCTCCCTCCCAAGGCTACAGCTCTTACCAAGTCCTAGCTGTTCACTAAGTTTTTCCAGGCCTGGAGGCAGAAACAGTGTTGGCGGTTTCCCACTGCTGCTAGTCTCTGGGTGCTTCCCTGCCCTCTGATGGTCCCGCGACCCTCTCCGCACCTCTGCAAACCGTCCCTTCACTGCCTGCCTGCGGGCACCCTCTGAGCATGCGTCGTCTACTTCCAACAGAACCTTGCTGATGAGCAGAGCTGGGATTTGAACTTGGATTGGCCTGATAGAAAAGCCTGGGCTGTTAATCATGATGTTACACTGTGCGGTGGGTGACTTAAGCCGCAAAGGACAAGTATATAATCATTCCTGAAAGAACAAAACAACACAAAACAAAAAGTGGGCACAAATGTTCCAGCTCTGCTTTCATCAATGTCCCTGACAGCTGAGTCCAGAGTGTCCAACTGGAATCTCCTGTCATGCAATTTTTCTTTGAAGAGATAAATTGCTGGTAGAAAGATCTGAACTTAATAAGTCTTTGGGTGGCTTCAATTGATTTCAGTCTGTGATGGTGTCTCGATGACTTTGCCAGGACTTGGCTTTCTGGCAGGTCTTATGAAACTGAGGGCTGGGCCAGCCAGTTCTATAATAGTTGCTCCAAACTGTGTAGATTCCAGGGACCTCCCCCGTTCAGAGCTAATAACTAACACCATCGACTTTAAACTTGTGGTTTAATCATATAAATGTGAAAAAGGTCCCATGAGATGAAGCTCACAACTTTGAAAATTCTTTAGATTTTGCTTTTGGTGTTGGGCCAATTCTTGCAAAGCTGTTCACTCAGATTCACTCTAGAGCAGGATTTCTCAGACTCAGTACTTTGGATATTTGGGGTCAGATAAGTCTTTGTTGTGGGTGGCACTGTATCCTATTATCCTGTGCATTATGGGATATTTAGCAGCACTCCTCGCTTCCACCCACTGGAGGCCAATACCACTTCCTCCCCAGTTGTGACAACGAAAAATGTCTTCAGATGCTACCAAATGTCCGCTGGGAGCAAAAAATCACTCCTGGTTGAGAATCATTGCTCTACAGGAATAGTTTCATTAGGATGGGCACAAATTCAGCCTACTTCAGCTTTCCCAAAAGACACTACCTGCAAAATACTGATTCATGGGTCTAATGAATTTGTATGCCTTTAAAATTAAGCCCAGCTTTGTCCTCAAAATTAGAGCTAGATCTTCCAAACAGGTTCGGGCCTAAGCCACCTCTTAAGATGAAAACCATATATGGTCAAGATTACCTTCAAAAGTCCTTTTGGAAGATGCCACCTTGTAGGATCCCACACCCACCCTCAGAGTTCTGACAATCCAGGTTTTCACTGAGTTTCAGTGCAACGGTGTAAGAAGTCCTGGGCTTATAGTCACGGGCCATGTTATCTCCAAATACAGGTTCTTAAACTCTTAAATCACACTGGGTGCAGCAAGTTGTTCAAATGACAAGAGGCACATGAGAGTCAGGAATGGCTCAAGAACAAAACAGATCCATGGCCCTCATGTTGTGTTCACCTGGGGACACACACCTGAGTTGTATGTTAAGCAGGATTACAAGCACTATTTAAATTGCAATTTTCACTCCCCCCTTTTGGCCTTCAGATTATGCTCCTGATTAAATTCACTTGGTTAAACATGTATATGATATAACTCTACTGTAATATCATACAGGACAAAAAAAGAAGAAGCCAGTTTCAGGTGCAATTACTGTAATATTGATTAATATATAGATTCTATTTCACACTAGAAACAGAAAATGAAAAGCAATTTAAGATGACCATATCATTTACTGCTCTGCTGTTACCTTGAACTCAAACCATATCACCCCAAACATCAACCCACAGTTATAAAGACCTCCTTTGAGCTTATTTAAATTCTTCTTCTAAAGTCAGATAGATAGGCCTTGTCTTGGTTCAGTGTCAAACAAGGATAGACTCCAATATGCGTTCATCCTTCCATTCCCAGTAGGGCTGGAGAAGCTCCTGGGTTAATGACATGCCCATTTCCTTACAAGAGCAAATAGAAAGACAAGCCCTTCCTCAAGGACGAAGACACTGTCTAATTCCAAACCGGCAATGCATTTCAACAGCACCCCAGCTCCTGTCAAGTCCCAGACAGAAACAGCAGTGACATCAAAACCCAAACTGCTATTGTGGAAGAGATACACTAGCATTAAAATGGATGGTCCTGAATAATAACAGCTAGCAAAAAAGTGATCAAACTTGAGGGTTTTTGCTAATTCAGGCTTACCAGGATGTAGCTACTCTTAATGAGATGTTCTAATGTGATTAGTAGCAACACTCATTCATCCTATAAATACTTACTGAGACTTCCCAGGCGTCAGGCCTTGTGCTAGGCACAAGGAAGTCAGATGTGAAAAAATATCTCCCTAAAATATTTTTCAGGCTAAAGTGGCCTCTTAGGTAATATCCAAGAGACATTATAAGATCAAAACAATTAATATCTAAAGAAAATGTTAGCTCTTCCTGCCAGTAGAGTCTGGCCAAGCCTAAGCAGAGCCAGCTGGCCTGCAATTGGTGTATGACTAGAAATCCCACTTTTAAATTCTCATCCCTAAAAGTTGACCCTTCCTCACTTACATCTAGTCACTAATGGATGTGGCTTTCCACTTAGCCAGTAATTCAGTTTATTTGCACTTGTTAGCAAATTTATTCACAAAGAAATGGAGAAAAGTTCACTTAAAATAAGGAGTATTTTTAAAGGTAGTTGAAGGAATACCTTAATTGTCAATTTGTCAAGAGTCATCCTCTGAATTTTCTCCCTCTTTTAGAGTTAGATCCTGAGAAAGAAATGGTCTACGTACATTATGTTGACTTTCTGCCCGAGTTCTCTGTCTACATTAGGCCACCAACACTTCTTCAGTCTTTACAGAGGGGCCTATATAGTCAAAGATGTGCCCTCCGTCATGGTCCATGCGATAAATTTCTGCATACAGGGGAAACAGCTATCTCTGTAGATTAATGTACTTGCTTACCTTTTTTCATTTATTAGCTCATAAAACATTTCCTGAAGGCTTATTCTGCCTCAAGCACTGGAAGATAACAAAGGTGAGTACAGGCACTAGCCCTCCTCTGAGAAGCACACAAAGGAGAGAGGACCACTTGTTGTGTATACAGTGAAATAAGTCCTATATCCCAGGCATGCACAAGATGTAAGGAAAACACAAGAGAGGGCTCAAAGAGGCTTTAGAGAAGATGCTTCAACTAGATGGATAAAAGTCCAGTGGGCACCCCATGGGTGAAGGCACTCAAGTACAGAAGCATGCCTGAGAGAATAGAGCACTTTTCCATGACTGAGGGTGGTTTGGTCCTGATGGACAGTAACATGTACAGGTGGTTATGGTGGTAAGAGACTGGCTGTAGGACTGGATAACCAAGAGTCTTGAGTGCCATGCAAGATCTTACCTTCACATTGTAGATGATGGAGAGCCACTAGAGGATTTTAAAAACAAGATACAGACATGATTCTTTTTTTTGGCTGGGCTGTAAGAAGAACCTGGAAGAGGTGAGATATAGTAGAAGCTACTGAAATGGTCCAGATGACATATGGTTAAGATTGGGACTAAGGCATTGACAATGGGGAGGCATGGGAGGGGGCTGATTTGAGAGAAAGGAGCACATAAACATTTGATGATTGACTTGATGTAGGGGTGAGCATTGAGGGGGGAGGCAAAGTTACATGTCTGCTTCCAATTTAAATAACTAGGCCAGGAGAGATGGTCTTAACCAGATGAGGACTAGGAGGTATGAGAAGGTTAGGGGTTTTATGGGTGAGAGATGAGTGACATCTCCCATCGAAAAGCCCCCGAATGGCACTTGGTAAGTCTGAAGTGTCTAAGGAGCATTCAGATGGCGATGCCTAAGGAGACTGGATACATGTGTCCTGAGCTCAAGAAGGCCACGGCTGGAGATGCAGACCTGGCGGTTTTCAGCACTTGGTAGGTAGTTAAAAATTCACAGATGGGGATGTGGAGGTGCAGCCAGAGGGTGTGGCATGAAGATAGGGGGTTGCTGGGGAAGGAATATTGGAAAAATCTGACACTTAGGGGGCAGCCAGAAGAAGAGTCAGTAAGAAGACTGAAACAAGATGCTGAGAAAGGTTGAGACAAAATGATGAGAAAACAATGATGACAGAAGTAGAAGACATGAAAGCCCGATAACATGTTGAGTCCTGAGATTATCTAGAAGATACACAAGGATACAGAGCTGCTGGATCTAGAAAGTCAACAAAAAGCTACTGGAACTTCCCAAAGTACCTGGTGGAGGCAGCTTCTTCAGAAGACATTACAGCTTTGGAAAGCTCTGAAGATTCACTGAACCCAGGAATTCTCTTGAAAAAGCACACTTTTAAGGACTGGAAAACCAATGTTTGATTATCTTGCCACACTGCCGGCGTTGTATCATTCTGTACAAATGCTTTATGGGAGTGGGTGGGGGAAAGACAGGGGTGTGGGGGAGGCAGAGGTGCTGGGGGGAAAAGAGGAGTGGTGGACATGGCGGAGTACAGTTTGAGCACAGATAAAGATGCTAGAAGAAACCTGAGAGTTATTCTTCTTTGCTATTTCCGAGCTCTCAGTCACTGACTCTGGAAATGTGAAGTACCACACTGACTTAAGAATGTTCACTGTCCCTACCTGTGGAGGGCCTTCTGACTATACCTGGAAGCATTTACCCAAGGCTTTTACCTGGGATGAAAGGCACTGATGTCCTTGCAGATTCCCCGGTAGCACCTCCAGATGCAGACAGTGCCTGCTCCAGACTGGGCTTTACTGCTCCTGATGCTCTTTCTTTTTGTCAAATAAGAACAAACAAGGTAATGGCTGTTTAAAACTTGAATTTTTTGTTTACATTAAACAGATCTTAGGATGAAAATCTGATTGTAAAAGTTGGTTGAAAACCATTATAACCCAAAACTTGGAAATAATTCTCCACGGGTCTATCATGTTTCTGGGGTCTTACAAGTTGATGCATTGAAAGCCTTTGTTCTGGACTATCTAAGGATGTGTGCATAGCAAATAGCCTTGAAAGACAGAGAAAGAGTCTCCCTCTGGAGCTAGCTACTGCCTGGTTTATTGCACACTGTGATCAAGATCATGTTTCCCTCTGGGACAAAGGGAAGACACGCTTACTGCCCAATATAAGATTTGAGGTCCTTAAACTCAGGGTTCCATTCAGTGTGTGTGCAGGTATCACTTGGGCTTATTCACATCACCTGGTGGAAACTGGGGCTTGGAGAAATGGCAAAATGCTGGTATTTTGGCTACTACTATTGCTATGAGTAATAAAGTCCTTTGTTTCTGACCCAGGAGTTTCGTGTCTTCTGCCAACATCCATGAGACAAAAGCAGGCTAATTTACTAGCTTATAAGTAGGGTAAAGTCTCGGATCTTTCACAGATTTTGATGCCTATTTGCCATCTATGAAATTATCATGCTGATCATATAATATCCTTCTTTAAAAACTTTCCCAATAAGAAGAACTACAGTCCTGCGGCCTGTGGAACAAAAACCACATTCACAGAAAGACAGACAAGATGTAAAGGCATAGGGCTATGTACCAGATGAAGGAACAAGATAAAACCCCAGAAAAACAACTAAATGAAGTGGAGATAGGCACCCTTCCAGAAAAACAATTCAGAATAATGATAGTGAAGATGATCCAGGACCTCGGAAAAACAATGGAGGCAAAGATCAAGAAGATGCAAGAAATGGTTAACAAAGACCTAGAAATATTAAAGAACAAACAAACAGAGATGAACAATACAGTAAGTGAAATGAAAACTACACTAGAAGGAATCAATAGCAGAACAACTGAGGCAGAAGAACAGATAAGTGACCTGGAAGACAGAATGGTGGAATTCACTGCTGCGGAACAGAATAAAGAAAAAGGAATGAACAGAAATGAAGAAAGTCTAAGGGACTTCTGGGACAACATTAAACGCAACAACATTCGCATTATAGGGGTCCCAGAAGGAGAAGAGAGAGAGAAAGGACCAGAGAAAATATTTACAGAGATTATAGTTGAAAACTTCCCTAACAGGAGAAAGGAAATAGCCACCCAAGTCCAGGAAGCGAAACGAGTCCCATACAGGATAAACCCAAGGAGAAACACACCAAGACACATAGTAATCAAATTGGCAAAAATTAAAGACGAAGAAAACTTACTGAAAGCAGCAAGGGAAAAATGACAAATAACATACAAGAGAACTCCCAGAAGGTTAACAGCTGATTTCTCAGCAGAACCTCTACAAGCCAGAAGGGAGTGGCATGATATACTTAAAGTGATGAAAGGGAAGAACCTAAAACCAAGATTACTCTATCCGGCAAGGATCTCATTCACATTCGACGGAGAAATCAAAAGCTTTACAGACAAGCAAAAGCGAAGAGAATTCAGCACCACCAAACCAGCTCCACAACAAATGCTAAAGGAAATTCTCTAAGTGGGAAACACAAGAGAAGGAAAAGACATACACAGAAAGTGGGCTCAAGAATGCAGGATAGAAGGGAGATTCGGAAGATGGTGGAAGAGTAAGACGCGATCACCTTCCTCCCCACAGATACATCAGAAATACATCTACACGTGGAACAACCCTAAAGAACACCTACTGAACGCTGGCAGAAGACCTCAGACCTCCCAAAAGGCAAGAAACTCCCCATGTACCTGGGTAGGGCAAAAGAAAAAAGAAAAAACAGAGACAAAAGAATAGGGACGGGACCTGCAGCAGTGGGAGGGAGCCGTGAAGGAGGAAAGGTTTCCACACACTAGGAGCCTCTTCGCGGGAGGAGACTGCGGGTGGCGGAGGGGGGAAGCTTCGGAGCCGTGGAGGAGAACACAGCAACAGGGGTGCAGAGGGCAAAGTGGAGAGATTCCCGCACAGAGGATCAGTGCCGACCGGCACTCACCAGCCCAAGAGGCTTGTCTGCTCACCCGCCGGGGTGGGCGGGGCTGGGAGCTGAGGCTCGGGCTTCAGTGGGAGCGCGGGGAGAGGACTGGGGTTGGCAGCATGAACACAGCCTGAAGGGGGTTAGTGCACCACGGCTAGCCAGGAGGGAGTCCAGGGAAAAGTCTGGACCTGCTGAAGAGGCAACAGACTTTTTCTTCCCTCTTTGTTTCCTGGTGCGCGAGGACGAGGGATTAAGGGCGCTGCTTAAAGGAGCTCCAGAGATGGGTGCAAGCCCCAGCTAAAAGCGCGGACCCCAGAGAAAGGCATAAGATGCTAAGGCTGCTGCTGCCGCCACCAAGAAGCCTGTGTGTGACCACAGGTCACTATCCACACCTCCCTTCCAGGGAGCCTGTGCAGCCCGCCACTGCCAGGGTCCCGGGATCCAGGGACAACTTCCCTGGGAGAATGCGCGGCGCGCCTCAGGCTGGTGCAACGTCCTGCTGGCCTCTGCCGCCGCAGGCTCGCCCCTCATCGTGCCCCTCCCTCCCCCCCGGCCTGAGTGAGCCAGAGCCCCCGAAGCAGCTGCTCCTTTAACCCCGTCCTGTCTGAGCGAAGAACAGACACCCTCTGGCAACCTACACAGAGAGGCGGGGCCAAATCCAAAGCTGAGCCCTGGGAGCTGTGAGAACAAAGAAGAGAAAGGGAAATCTCTCCCAGCAGCCTCAGAAGCAGCGGATTAAATCTCTACAATCAACTTGATGTATCCTGCATCTGTGGAATACATGAATAGACAACAAAAAATCTGAAATTGAGGAGGTGGACTTTGAGAGCAAGATTTTTATTTTTTTTCCCTTTTCCTCTTTTTGTGAGTGTGTATGTGTATGCTCCTGTGTGAGATTTTGTCTGTATACTTTTGCTTTCACCATTTGTCCTAGGGTTCTATCCGTCCGTTTGTTTGTTTTTACTTTTTAAAAATTTTTTTCTTAATAATTATTTTTTATTTTAATAACTTTATTTTATCTTACTTTCTTTTATTTTATTTTATCCTCCTTCTTACTTTCTACATTTTCTCCCTTTTATTTATTTATTTATTTATTTCTCCCTTTTATTCTGAGCCATGTGGATGAAAGGCTCTTGGTGCTGCAGCCAGGAGTCAGTGCTGTGCCTCTGAGGTGGGAGAGGACAACTTCAGGACACTGGTCCACAAGAGACCTCCCAGCTCCACGTAATATCAAACGGCGGAAATCTCCCAGAGATCTCCATCTCAACACCAACACCCAGCTTCACTCAACGACCAGCAAACTACAGTGCTGGACACCCTATGCCAAACAACTAGCAAGACAGGAACACAGCCCCATCCATTAGCAGAGAGGCTGCCTAAAATCATAATAAGGCCACAGACACCCCAAAACACACCACCAGACGTGGACCTGCCCACCAGAAAGACAAGATCCAACCTCATCCACCAGAACACAGGCACTAGTCCCCTCCACCAGGAAGCCTACACAACCCACAAGCCACTGGGGACAGACACCAAAAACCATGGGAACTACAAACCTGCAGCGTGCAAAAAGGAGACCTCAAACACAGTAAGATAAGCAAAATGAGAAGACAGAAAGACACACAGCAGATGAAGGAGCAAGATAAAAACCCACCAGACCTAAAAAATGAAGAGGAAATAGGCAGTCTACCTGAAAAAGAATTCAGAATAATGATAGTAAAGATGATCCAAAATCTTGGAAACAGAATAGACAAAATGCAAGAAACATTTAACAAGGGCCTAGAAGAAAAGGGAAAAAAAAGGATCCAAACTGGAAAAGAAGAAGTAAAGCTGTCACTGTTTGCAGATGACATGATACTGTACATAGAGAATCCTAAAGATGCTACCAGAAAACTACTAGAGTTAACCAATGAATTTGGTAAAGTAGCAGGATACAAAACTAATACACAGAAATCTCTGGCATTCCTACCACTAATGATGAAAAATCTGAAAGTGAAATCAAGGAAACACTCACATTTACTAATGCAACAAAAAGAATAAAATATCTAGGAATAAATCTACCTAAGGAGACAAAAGACCTGTATGCAGAAAATTATAAGACACCGATGAAAGAAATTAAAGACGATACAAATAGATGGAGAGATACGCCATGTTCTTGGATTAGAAGAATCAACATTGTGAAAATGACTCTACTACACAAAGCAATCTACAGATTCAATGCAATCCCTATCAAACTACCACTGGCATTTTTCACAGAACTAGAACAAAAAATTTCTCAATTTGTATGGAAACATAAAAGACCCCAAATAGCCAAAGCAATCTTGAGAATGAAAAACGGAGCTGGAGGAATCAGACTCCCTGACTTCAGACTATACTACAAAGCTACAGTAATCAAGACACTATGGTACTGGCACAAAAACAGAAAGATAGATCAATGGAACAGGATAGAAAGCCCAAAGATAAACCCACACACATATGGTCACCTTATCGTTGATAAATGAGGCAGGAATGTACAATGGAGAAAGGACAGCCTCTTCAATAAGTGGTGTTGGCGCAGTGGTTGAGAGTCCACCTGCCCATACAGGAGACATGGGTTCATGCCTCAGTTTGGGAAGATCCCACATGTCACAGAGCGGCTGGACCCGTGAGCCATGGCCACTGAGCCTGCGCATCCAGAGCCTGTGCTCCCCAACGGGAGAGGCCACAACAGTGAGAGGCCCGCGTACTGCAAAAAAAAAAAAAAAGTGGTGCTGGGAAAACTGGACAGGTACATGTAAAAGTATGAGATTAGAACACTCCCTAACACTATACACAAAACTAAGCTCAGAATGGATTAAAGACCTGAATGTAAGGCTATAAACTATCAAACTCTTAGAGGAAAACATAGGCAGAACACTCTATTACATAAATCACAGCAAGATCCTTTTTGACCCACCTCCTAGAGAAATGGAAGTAAAAACAAAAATAAACAAATGGGACCTAATGAAACTTCAAAGCTTTTGCACAGCCAAGGAAACCATAAACAAGACCAAAAGACAATCCTCAGAATGGGAGAAAATATTTGCAAATGAAGCAACTGACCAAGGATTAATCTCCAAAATTTACAAGCAGCTCATGCAGCTCAATAACAAAAAAACAAACAACCTAATCCAAAAATGGGCAGACGACCTAAATGGACATTTCTCCAAAGAAGATATACAGATTGCCAACAAACACATGAAAGAATGCTCAACATCATTAATCATTAGAGAAATGCAAATCAAAACTACAATGAGATATCATCTCATACCAGTCAGAATGGCCATAATCAAAAAATCTAGAAACAATAAATGCTGGAGAGGGTGTGGAGAAAAGGGAACACTCTTGCACTGCTGGTGGGAATGTGAATTGGTACAGCCACTATGGAGAACTATGGAGAACACTATGGAGGTTCCTTAAAAAACTAAAAATAGAACTACCATATGACCCAGCAATCCCACTACTGGGCGTATACCGTGAGAAATCCATAATTCAAAAAGAGTCATGTACCAAAATGTTGACTGCAGCTCTATTTACAATAGCCAGGAGATGGAAACAACCTAAGTGTCCATCATTGGATGAATGGATAAAGAAGATGTGGCACATATATACAATGGAATATTACTCAGCCATAAAAAGAAACGAAATTAAGTTATTTGTAGTGAGGTGGATGGACCTAGAGTCTGTCATACAGAGTGAAGTAAGTCAGAAAGAGAAAAACAAATACCGTATGCTAACACATACATATGCAATCTAAGAAAGAAAATGTCATGAAGAACCTAGGGGTAAGACAGGAATAAAGACACAGACCTACTAGAGAATGGACTTAAGAATATGGGGAGGGGGAAGGGTAAGCTGTGACAAAGTGAGAGAGTGGCATGGACATATATACACTACCAAATGTAAAATAGATAGCCAGTGGGAAGCAGCCGCATAGCACAGGGAGATCAGCTCAGTGCTTTGTGACCATGTAGAGGGGTGGGACAGGGAGGGTGGGAGGGAGGGAGATGCAAGAGAGAAGAGATATGGGAACATATGTATATGTATAACTGATTCACTTTGTTATAAAGCAGAAACTAACACACCATTGTAAAGCAATTATACTCCAATAAAGACGTTTAAAAAAAAGATAAGGACCTACAAAAACAAATGCAAAATAATTAAGAAAATGGTCACAGGAACATACATATAAATAATTACCTTAAACGTGAATAGATTAAATGCTCTAACCAAAAGACACAGGCTCACTAAATGGATACATAAACAAGACCCATATATATGCTGTCTACAAGAGACCCAATTCACACCTAGGGACACATACAGACTGTAAGTGAGGGGATGGAAAAAGATATTCCATGCAAATGGAAATCAAAAGAAAGCTGGAGTAGCAATACTCATAGCAGATAAAATAGACATTAAAATAAAGAATGTTACAAGAGACAAAGAAGGACACTACATAATGATCAAGGGATCAATCCAAGAAGAAGATATAACAATTATGAATATATATGCACCCAAAATAGTAGCACCTCAATACATAAGGCAACTGCTAACAGCTATAAAAGAGGAAATTGACGGTAACACAATAATAGTGGGAGACTTTAACACCTCACTTACCCCAATGGACAGATCATCCAAAATAAAACTAAATAAGGAAACAGAAGCTTTAAATGACACAGTAGACCAGATAGATTTAATTGATATTTATAGGATATTCCATCCAAAAACTGCAGATTATACTTTCTTCTCACGTGCACATGGAACATTCTCCAGGATAGGTCACATCTTGGGTCACAAATCAAGCCTCAGTAAATTTAAGAAAATTAATATCCTATCAAGCATCTTTTATGCCCACAATGCTATGAGATTAGAAATAAATTAAAGGGAAAAAAATGTAAAAAACACAAACACATGGAGGTTAAACACTACATGACTAAATAACCAAGAGATCACTGAAGAAATCAAAGAGGAAATCAAAAAACACCTAGAGACAATGAAAACATGACAATCCAAAACCTACGTGATGCAGCAAAAGCAGTTCTAAGAGGGTAGTTTATAGCTATATAAGCCTACCTCAAGAAACAAGAAAAATCCCAAATAAACAATCTAACCTTATACCTAAAGGAACTAGAGAAAGAACAAACAAAACCCAAAGCAGCAGAAGGAAAGAAATCACAAAGATCAGAGCAGAAATAAATGAAATAGAAACAAAGAAAACAATAGCAAAGATCAATAAAACTAAAAGCTGGTTCTTTGAGAAGATAAACAAAATTGATAAACTATTAGCAAGACATCAAGAAAAAGAGGGAGGGCTTCCCTGGTGGCGCAGTGGTTGAGAGTCCGCCTGCCGATGCAGGGGACACGCGTTCATGCCCCGGTCCGGGAAGATCCCACATGCCACGGAGCGGCTAGTCCCGTGAGCCATGGCCGCTGAGCCTGCACGTCCGGAGTCTGTGCTCCACAACCGGAGAGGCCACAAGAGTGACAGGCCCACATACCGCAAAAAAAAAAAAAAAGCAGAGGACTCAAATCAATAAAATTAGAAATGAAAAAAGAGGAGTTATAACAGACACCACAGAAATACAAAGTATTCTAAGAGACTACTACCAGCAACCCTATGCCAATAAAATGGACAACCTGGAAGAAATGGACAAATTCTTAGAAAGGTATAACCTTCCAAGACTGAACCAGAAAGAAATAGAAAATATGAACAGACCAATCACAAGTAATGAAATTGAAACTGTTATTAAAAATCTTACAACAAACAAAAGTCGAGGACCAGATGGCTTCACAGGTGAATTCTATCAAACATTTAGAGAAGAGCTAATACCCATCCTTCTCAAACTCTTCCAAAAAGTTGCGGAGGAAGGAACACTCCCAAACTCATTCTATGAGGCCACCATCACCCTGATACCAAAACCAGACAAAGATACTACAAAAAAAGAAAATTACAGACCAATATACTCATGAATATAGATGCAAAAATCCTCAACAAAATACTAGCAAACAGAATCCAACAACACATTAAAAGGATCATACACCATGATCAAGTGGGATTTATCTCAGGGATGCAAGGATTCTTCAATATATGCAAATCAATCAATGTGATACACCATACTAACAAATTAAAGAAGAAAAACCATATGATCACCTTAATAGATGCAGAAAAATTTTGACGAATTTCAACACCCATTTATGATAATAACTCTCCATATAGTGGGCATAGAAGGAACCCTACCTCAACATAATAAAGGCCAAACCCACGGCAAACATCATTCTCAATGCTGAAAAACTGAAAGCATTTCCTCTAAGATCAGGAACAAGACAAGGATGTCCACTCTCACCACTATTATTCAACATAGTTTTGGAAGTCCTAGCCACAGCAATCAGAGAAGAAAAAGAAATAAAGGGAATACAAATTGGAAAAGAAGAAAGAAAACTGTCACTGTTTGCAGATGACATGACACTATACATAGAGAGTCTTTAAGATGCCACCAGAAAACTACTAGAGCTAATCAATGAATCTGGTAAAGCTGCAGGATACAAAATTAACGCATAGAAATCTCTTGCATTCCTATACACTAGTGATGAAAAATCTGAAAGAGAAATTAAGGAAACACTTCCATTTATCATTGCAACAAAATGAATAAAATACCTAGGAATAAACCTTCCAAGGAGACAAAAGACCTGTATGCAGAAAACTATAAGACATGGATGAAAGAAATTAAAGATGATACCAACAGATGGAGACATATACCATGTTCTTGGATTGGAAGAATCAATATTGTGACAATGACTCTACTACCCAAAGCAATCTACAGATTCAATGCAATCCCTATCAAATTTCCAATGGCATTTTTTTACAGAACTAGAACCAGAAATCTTAAAATTTGTATGGAGACACAAAAGACCCTGAAGAGCCAAAGCAGTCTTGAGAGAAAAAAACGGAGCTAGAGGAATCAGACTCCCTAACTTCAGACTATATGACAAAGCTACAATAATCAAGACAGTATGGTACTGGCATAAAAACAGAAACATACATCAATGGAACAAGATAGAAAGTCCAGAGGTAAACCCACGCACCTTTGGTCAACTAATCGATGACAAAGGAGTCGAGGATATACAATGGAGAAAAGACAGTCTCTTCAATAAGTAGTGCTGGGAAAACTGGACAGCTACATGTAAAAGAATGAAATTAGAACACTCCCTAACACCATACACAAAAATAAACTCAAAATGGATTAGAGACCTAAATGTAAGACCGGACACTATACAACTCTTAGAGGAAAAACACAGGCAGAACACTCTTCGACATAAATCACAGCAAGATCTTTTTTGATCCACTTCCTAGAACAATGGAAATAAAAAAACAAACAAACAAAAAAACAAATGGGACCTAATGAAACTTTAAAGCTTTTGCACAGCAAAGGAAACCATAAACAAGATGAAAAGACAATTCTTAGAATAGGAGAAAATATTTGCAAATGAATCAATGGACAAAGGATTAATCTTCAAAATATATAAACAGCTCATGAAGCTCAATATTAAAAAGACAAAAAACCCAATCCAAAAATGGGCAGAAGACCTACATAGACATTTCTCCAAAGAAGACATACAGATGGCCAAGAAGCACATGAAAAGCTGCTCAACGTCACTAAGTATTAAAGAAACGCAAATCAAAACTACAGTGAGGTGTCACCTCACACTGGTTAGAATGGGCTTCATCAGAAAATCTACAAACAACAAATGCTGGAGAGGGTGTGGAGAAAAGGGAACCCTCTTGCACTATTGGTGGGAATGTAAACTGATACTGCCACTATGGAGAACAGTATGGAGGTTCCTTAAAAAACTAAAAATAGAATTACCATATGACCCAGCAATCCCACTACTGGGCATATATCCAGAGAAAACCACAATTCAAAAAGACACATGCAACCCAGTGTTCGTTGCAGGACTATTTACAATACCCAGGTCATGGAAGCAACCCTAATGCCCAACGACAGATGAATGGATAAAGAAGATGTGGTACATATATAAAATGGAATATTACTCAGCCTTAAAAAGGAACAAAATTGGGTCATTTGTTGAGACGTGGATGGATATAGAGACTGTCATACAGAGTGAAGTAAGTCAGAAAGAGAAAAACAAATATCGTATATTAACGCATATATGTGGAACCTAGAAAAATGGTACAGATGAACTAGTCTGCAGGGCAGAAATTGAGACACAGATGTAGAGAACAAATGTATGGACACCAAGGGGGGGGAAAGCGGCGGGGGTTGGAGGTGGTGGTGTGATGAATTGGGCGATTGGGATTGACATGTATACACTGATGTGTATAAAATTGATGACTAATAAGACCCTGCTGTATTAAAAAAATATAAAATAAAATTAAAAAAAAAACTTGCCCAACGCCATTCTGTTCCGTATCTTTACTTAGGTATACTTCAGGTAAGATTTATACTTTGCTTTAAAAAAACTCAAGACTATTTAATGTTTTAAAATTTGGTACAAGAGAACACACTGTAGGCAACTGTCGTTCTCTATAGCAGGAAAAAAGGGAAAGTTTTTGCCTTTTTCCATTTCTTAGAGACAGAGAAATGGCAAGCAGAAAAACCCAGTGATTCGTGAAGGCTCTCAAAAAAGTTCCACAGCAGGTTTTGCAGGCAGGGCCTTGGCCTTGGGTTGAGTTCCTAAGAGAATCTGTCTCACTGACCAAATGGCATTAAGTAGCAGCAGTCAGGTGAGTTATGGGGAGCTGGGGCGGCCCTGAGTCATAGAACCACAAGGAATCTAGTTTCCTGCCAATTCATGAAATACTAGACTGGAGGTGTCCAAAAGCTTTATGCAAGGGGACCAGCACGCATTAGGCTGATGATTGACAATATTCCATCGCTACCGTGCCCTTTGGAAATAGGATGCTAGACGTTTCCGATTTCTGCCATGTGGACTGGGTAACCTAGGAGAGTGTCTCTATACCTGAAGGAAACTGAAAACATGTTACACGATGAAGGTGACAAGGATGCTCAGTCAATGACTGGTAACAATGACAACAGCCGTGATGATAAATGAAAATGATGAAAAATGATTATTCATTTAAATAAACTGATAACTATATGTCTGTATTTTATTTCCAGGTGTGAAGATCAGGAAGCTAGAGGAACTATCATATTTTCCAGTACTTTAAACGTTTGGATCTATGAGAGAAAATATTAGTATACCATGTCCGTAATATCTGTAAGTGCCTCCTGCTGAGTGCTGGTGAAGAGGCCATGGCCATATAAGCCATATTTTATATCTTCAGGGCCAAACAATGAGATATTTGGAAATATCTAGGAATTGATTACAGGTAGAAAAAAAAATCACTGTCGAACATATTTATCCTTGACATAAAATTAATAGAGTATGGTAAAAATTTTAAATGCATCTCTAACATTATTTCTGTGTGCAAAATAGAGAGTACTGAGCTAAAAGTAAGAAAAATAATCTAGCCATGATGTATGCTTTCATGGCTGTATCAGTGAGTGAAAGCACGTCATAAACTCTTGGCAGCAGCTTTCTTTTACTGGGAAATGGTCATTTCTCTCCATTTGGCCTCAAGAGGGACTCAGGTATGCAAGCCAGGGAACCTGGAAAGAACACAGTTCTAGCTTCCACAGAAGGCAGTTCAACCTTGGAACACCCTGCAGGGACCATCTTCAACCTGGTTTTGAGATGACTGGTTTTCTCCACTTTGTTTCCACAATATAGGTTACCTAGATCTGACACCCACTGGCACGATAGGTTACCTTGCTGTATTGACATCACTGTGGGTCCAGAGATTATCATTATCTTTAATCCTCAGAAAAACCTCCTCAAGAGTCACATCGAAGAACTCTAGCCCAATAAGAACACCGTGCCTTTTTCTCTAACTAGTGAGAATAACTTGTTTCCAGAGTCATCTATAAGTTTCTTAAAATAATAGGAAGTAAACTTATTATAGAAATTCTGATGGATACCACCAGGCTCAGTGAAAATAAGGAAAGGGTAATTAAAGCAATGGATGAAGAGTGAGGCCCTTCCATATTTACCTAAAATGGGGGCTAACTGTCTCGGTTAATTAGAGCACAGTGAAAATGAGAAGACATGTATATGTTTGTTCATCACTTGGGCCTGATAGTTTCACACAAAGGAAAAATATTCAGACCCTCACCACCAAGCTTAGGCACCAGTGGGACAAACGCCTGCTGTGAACCACAAGAGGGCCAGGTGAAAAATAATTCAAGCACACGCTGACTTGATGGTGGGAGCAGTGGCATAATTTACACAAATGTTACAGCTGGGAAGGTTCTGGGCTGAAAGATCTCGCTAGATGGCACATAACGCTACAGGTATTTGACCATTAGCCCTCCCCTCTTTGTAAATATATTTTGTAAGAGAAAAGGTAAAGAAAGCTTTAATGTTTCCATATCTTCTGCTATCAAAAGTTCTCCAGAATCCAAGTAAGCACTCACCAAGTGACCTTTAACCCTGAGGTATATCTAATTCAGGAACAAATACCTGCTTTCCCTTTTTTTTTTTTTTTTAACAGATGTAATTCTGAAATGTAGATCACAATTTTTACAGACACTGGGGAGAGGGTCAGCAAGGGGATGGCGTGGCATTCAGGGGAGCACCACCACGAATGTCACGGCACCGTGATGCCCTGATAAACGGCTTGGTTGGAAGTCAAAGCAGTGGTTTTACTCTCAGCATGGCATCAACAAGATCTGAAGCACATCTTCCATCTATTTGAGCCTCAGTAAAACACGGATAATAGCATTTCCCCTACTTACTGAGATGCACCACAAGGTATTAAATAGCAGCATTTGGAAGGAAGGCACTGAGCACTACAAAAATGTGAGATGAATTATTAGCATACGAGTCCACAAGGATAAAGAGTGAAAAAGCGAGTCAACCCCCGGCACGTTTGGACCACGTGCCAGGTGTTTGGTGCAGGACAAACATCTGGATGTGTGATTATATTTTGTATTCTTCCTTCAGCTGTTAGAATATTCTAAATATTAGGGATCAGCAAAAAATTACTTTGAGCTTTGAAAATGGGACCTGGTGAAAAGTTTAGACTATTAATTGGGAGCTGGCAGAATGCTTTCAAGAATGATAACAGACCAGGCTGAGAAAAACCTTTCTGTCATATATACAGAAAGGCTTCTGTCGTAAGGGCAAAGGCTCCAAATCAGGAGGAAGCTTCAGCAGTTCTCTTTGCCAGCATCCTCTTATAGCATTTCTTCTTCTACCCTTAGAATTTCCAGTTGTATAATTCAGTTATGTATTAGGACAAGGTGTTAGAACACTTTGCGGGTTCCAACTGATTTGGATGATAATGAGTTAACATACAATGGGCAGCACTTCTAGATTCTACAAGAGTCACTGCTTCCCCCCTCCCCCCAAGGAAAAAGCAAACGTCAATGCTACTTTATTAATTTTTAATTATGTCTAAATTGAAGCCCAGTATTCCTTTTCCTGATGCAGATACCACTTATGGTGTGATTTCAGTCAAAACATTTTCTTAGTCTCTATTAATCCCTTCTCTGTAAAGGAAAATGACATTTGCTATTTATCTCTCTGAAAGCATACTGAAATAACTTTATTTTCCCCAAATGCATATTATGTATACACAAAATAAGTATTTTCTACGTTCTTACTGAAGTTTAAAATATTGTCTTTTTAATGGGATAGGATGGCCTCAAGTTTGACTATAACTGTACAAAATGCTCGAGGAACTGTCTTTTTGCCACAAACATCAAGCAGATTAAAAATCTTGAGGACAAACAATATTTACAGATACTGACAATTCCTTCTCAGCTTGGGGCCATTCTGTACTTCACAGTTTGGACAAAACCATTCTGTAAACTGCTGCAGATACAACTCTTAGAGTTAAAAGTCCCAAGATTAAGTCCTGAGCCACAGCTTTGCAGGGGAATATTTTTTATATTGCCTCTGGAAATACCACAATTTAGATAGAGCAGTGATATCAGACAAAGTTGAAAAGCACACTGCTGTTACAGAGTAGTCTGTTTTCCTGATTCTCAGAGCCTTAATATTTTAAGACTGACATTACTCATTATGACTGAGCCATCTGCCCGCGACAATCTTCCATGGCTCAGGGACCAGGAGTGACTGGATGTGATGGGAAGCTGGGGTGCAACCAGCCTGCTCAAGCAGATTGAGCCCTGAGGCTCAGCGAGCCAGCAAAGAATTGGACAGACAAGATTATTCCATTACATCCAGTTCTGCTGAGGTCATGGAGTCCTGCCTTGTTTAAATTAGACTTTACGCCATATTTAGTCAACCCTCATAGAGTTAAAAGTTTAGTGTCTCTGTTGTCTTCAGTTGGCCAAGTCTACATCAGGCTGCAAGCCATAACACTCAATTAAACCAAACAGTTCTGGCTGCAGAGCTAGTCAACACGCAGTGTTAGGTGCCTGTAGCCGAGAACCATCCTCCCTGATAATGTGAAAGAAAACGGACCCACAATTCACAGAGCCATCAGGAAAACTGCTGATGCTCTAAGGCTGCAGTGTACAGTATCATCGTTTTTCTCCAGATAAGCTAAGACAAGAGGGACTTTCTCCAGGGAGAGCCTGTCTGACTGCACACAGGCATCTACACCCGCCCCACACCATGTGCCAATCATCTTTACTATAGTCTATTTTTTTCTTCTTCGATATTTAACTTCTATTTTCACGAGGTCCACGTTTCTTTGCTCACTTTGATTAATTTTATCCTCCATCAGTTTAACTTAAACCAGACCAATAATTCTTACGGGAGAAACATTTAAGAGGGGTCACTTTATCGGGCAGATCCAATAGATACGTAACATGCAAATTACAGAGTAATAAATTAATCCTAACTTATTACCCTGTGAATTAGGATTGAATGGCAAAGTAAGTCTTATTTTTGGCATTCTCCCTTTTCAGTGATCACACACTGCAATCTTCACAATAAATAATTTTGCTTTAGTAAGTGGCTCTGCAGACCCCTGGTTATTAGGGACAGCTCAGGTCACAGTCACCCCCGAAGCCTCCCATCAGTTGCCTCTCAGTATGAGTTTGCATGTAGGAATGGTTACTGCTGCCCAGAAGAAGCCTGTCTGATGTTAATTAACTCATCAGTTCCCCTCTACTCTCCCTGCACTCACCTTGGGGATGCTGAGCTGTTCCTGGGGAGGAAGATGATACCGTGAGAGCCTCTTGCGAGTCTAGAGATGAAGGGCAATGGCTCAGGCGGGTGGGTGAGGCAGGGGCTGCCGGTGAGGTCAGGTCCAAGGAGAGGTCAGCTCTGCCCCGGCTCACACTTCGGCTTCTCAGTTCCTTCTCATGCGCCTCAGCTGCCAACTGCTCCAAGTATTTGTATCTGAAAGTTAAATTCCAAAGGGTTTCCGTAAAAAGAAAGAGGAGCCCGTGGCTGATGCTTGTTTATGGATGAAACACCTGCAGAGTGAGCTGGTTTCCTGATGCACAGAGTACAGCGCAGGGCTGGCTGGAGGGCCCGTCTGCCAAAAACACCCAGCAAAGCCAAGATGCTAATGATTAAAAATCCTGCATCATTCATAACCAAACAAACAGGGGGAAGTGGCAACATCACAGTCTCCAGACACTAGATCCCTGCTGCAGAATCCTATTTTGCTCTTTTAGGAAACATTTGTACCAGCAAGCAAAACAGCATTAATGACCATCAAAAAGCCCCAGCAGTGACAGCTGAAAACCACACTCCCTCAGAGCTCGCAGCTGTGAAATGCGAGGGTGCCTTGGTGCGGCAGAGAGGAACAATGCCCCAAAATACCAAAAGGTTGTTGGACGAAGCCCTCTCTGGATTTCTGAACCTGCTTCAATGCTAACAGCAATGTGGCTGGAATTCACTTTGTTCTCTCGGTGTCGACCATGGAAAGTTTTTTATATTCTAAAATATTTCTGAGTAGGACTCAGACATCCAATAGCTTGGACCTGACGTCACATATAGTTTATTCATCAAAGTCAGTTTAAAAGAACAAAGATACATCTGTTTTGCATTTCAGGCAGGCAGAACCCAGTAACTGTTTATTAAGACCAGCTACCAATCATCTTCCTCATAGTGTGCTTTATAGATCAGACCAAAATAACTTTGAAATATGTGCCTCTTCCAGATGTCTGCTAATTTTACCCACCATTATTTGTTCAGGAATAAATTTATGAACTCAGCTGTAGCAGGTTTCTGACTATCGTACCCTCCATGAAACTTTGAGACAGCTTATTCCAGACCCTCCCTCACATCCATCCAGGTTCACTGCTTCAGTTTCTTCCAATGGGCAGGCCCCCACCCCCAGACACTGCACACCGCACTTTTACTTCAGCCTGATAAGAAAGGCAGAGCGCACAAGTAAAACCTTTCAGAAGGATGCATTTAAAAAGCACGTGTTTCTTCGTCCATCCTTCGGGGGGCGTGGCCCCCCACATCTGTAGTCATCACCCCTTCTCTCTGCCAGTCCCAAGGCAGTCAGTCTGCCCTTCAGGACAGGCTTGCACACGCGTCTCCCTCCGGGAGGCCTGCCTTGACCACCACAGCTGGAAGTGATCCTGGCCTTGCCTCTGAACTCATGTCGGATATGTAGTCCATTCAACTCAGATGGCATTTTACATTTACTGCCCGGCATATGTAGTCGTCTTTTCACGCGTGCAGGTCTGTTTTCAACAAACAGATAATAGGATTTTTGAGACCAGGAAGGTTACCATCCTTTGCCCTTTCCTTCGGCACTGTGCATTCGTTGGCCGACGGGAAGCAGGCGACGTGTGCATTGAGGGACCTGCCAAGCAGTAGCCTACCTGTACGTCTCCCTGCAGCCCAGGGCACCAGGGGGCAGAGCCAGCTGACTGCACTTTCCTGGGGAGTGAGTGTACTTTCATGGTGAATCTCTGATAAAAGACGTGGGACGGATCTGCATTTACAAACGTCTGCGTCACCCTTACCGGGTGAAGCTAGACCCAGAAAGAAAGCTTTAGAAACTCTGGACTTTCCTTGCCAACAATGTCACCTCTCGAACAGCGCGAGAGGGGCCAAAAGGAAGATATTTCTGAACTTGAATCAGACCAGCAAGGAAAAACCACCTGGCTGTGGAAGTGACAGGAAACGTGGAAGAAAGTGTTCTTGAGGGCAAGAGTCAGAGCCCATATTTTAAAAAGTCTGGGGGCAAACGGAAGGCCAGGAATGCTACGAGCCCAGGAGGAGTTCCTGAGCACAGGTGTGCCCACATGGAGTCCAAGCCGTCTGCGACAGGATGGGGGACAGGAAGGAACAAAGTGCAAACCAAGGGGCCTGCACATGTCCAGGAGATCGGAATCCTGGAGGAGGGAAACAGTGCCCTAACAAAATCAGAAGGGTCCAGGGAGAGAGGTAAGAAAGCCTCACACAAAAGACTTCAGGCCAGGAGGACAACCGATCACTAACCTCCATTCAGCTGGCCTGGCCCTGGACCTGGCCTCTCCATTCCCCTCCCTGTGGGCAGCCAAGCTAGCAGGTATGTACTGGCAGCCAAAGGGTTCACCCCATTTTCCGGGGGACCCCAGGGGTGGCTCATCCAGGTTCTGGGTGGACATGACTCGAAGACTACTCCTGTGCACCCCTCGGCTCACAGATGTCATCCCTGAGGATCCTTTAGACAGGGGGAGAGTCAGGGGTTGAAGCTGAATCATTCCGAGGATGTTTACATGGTAAACAAAAATGGCAGGGGAAGGGGCACGGGGCCTTACTAAATGGGTAGAAATTTTCAGTTCTACAGATAAAGAGTTCTGGAGGCTGGTTGCACAAATACGTGAATGTATTTAACACTACTGAATTATACACTTAAAAATGGTTAAAATAACAAATTTTATGTTATGTGTATTTTTCCACAATTAAAAACTTTAAAAAATGGAAGGGGTGGGGAGGCCCAGGTGTCAAGAACCACTAAATCTTTCAGTGTTCCCCCGAGATGGGCCAGAGTGGGGAGGGTAAACGGGCGTGCACGGGGAAAGCCAGGCTACCCGGCATGGAGAGCTATCTCCCACAGAACCTGGGGAGGAAGCTGGACCTATATCCCGACCTTCCCTTAGACAGTGACTCTAAGTGGTACTTGATCTAGGAGCCCGCCAGCCCATCTGATGACTGTCACATCTCTGGCTGCCTAGCAACACCACCCCCAACCCACAGACTCTGATGTAGCCTCCCAGGTACAAAGCACTGGGTTTTCTATCCACAGACCACAGCCCCGCAAAAAAGACTTTTTCACCTTTGCTACCCTTGTTGAAACAGTCTCATTGTCCTGCCTGTCCATGTCTTTGTCTTTTCGTTATTTATTAAATGTTCTGTTGCGTGCCTGTCATGTGCTAAAAACTGCAGTAGGCACTAGAGATTTAATAATACATAAGAAAAACCCCACCTTCTTGGCACTCATAGTTCAGGCGGAGGTACAGAAACAAACTTTGGTATGAGCTCAATACCCAACAGGGTTGCAGGTGGCAGGGCTGGTACTGCCATCAAGGGCACATACGATCATCTCTTTTCGCAGGGTCCAATAGAAACCCTGCTTGACTTTCAACTATACCGACTTACTAATGACTCTTCCTGCCACCCAACTACTCGGAAATTCTACCTTACATTAAATCAAAACCTGGCTCCCTCTAAGTTCTACTGTGTCCACAGACCGTGCTCAGAACCCTCTCTTACTGCTTCATGATCACTTTCAGGCATAATTTCCCAAATCCTTGCCCAGTCCCAACTTCCTCCCTTGCACTCTGTCCTCAGAACCTGTTTCCCATAAGGTACCTCCTCTCCATGTCCCGCTGTCTCCCTCAGACTACTCTCCACCCTGACCCCCACCCCACTCCAATAGTTCCCAGCCTGCATCTCATTCCTTACCACATCTAAAAAAGGATTATTCATGAATGTCAAGTCAATCAATATCAGAGAGATCCTCTCTTATAATACTTTAAAAAAATTAGAAATGAACCTAACAGAAACTTACTCTGGGTTTGCACCATTACCAATAAAACACTGCCTGAAATTATGGAATGAGATGACATGGATTGAAATTTTAAAATTACAAAATTCATTACCCCTCAAAATAGCAAAATGACATTTATCTTGTTACACTCGATGATATGAACCTCAAAAACCCTCTGCTGTGCCTCTTGCTGTCTTTTTGAGTCTTTGCATTAGGGGACAGAGTCATGGGACCAAACAAATATGAAGAGTTATAGAGTCCTCTTCCATGTCTCTTTCCACCTCTGATCTCCATTAGTTTCCCCATCCATTTCCAAATTCCATTACACTTGGAAATCTTATCTTTTCCTGGCTTAACAGGAATTCCCAACTGCTTTCCAACAAGGGATGAAAGTATATCTCCCTCACTTCCATCTTTACCAGGTAATTCAAGCACCCAACTAACCAGGAAAAGTGGCTGGTCCAAATCAAAGGAAAATGCTTGGCTGCTTCCCCAAACCTCTGGGGGAACAGGGGTGGGCTGTAAGGAAGGAGTCCCCCGTGGAGCCATGAAGAGCCCACTCCTGCACCAGCTAAGAACGCCCAGGCAGATGGGTGGTGTGGGGCTGAGGTCGGAGAGCAGAACAACAAGGGAGAGAAGAGGAGTGGAAGACTCCTCTGCATAAATTTTCCAGGTATAAGTGATGCTCCACTTTGGGGGAAAGAGCAGTAAATAATACTCGGAAAGAGGTAGTAGCCCTAAGTGATTTGGGAAAAATTTGAGGTCAGTCTGAATCAATTCAGACCTTGACACAGCACCTGGTCATCTCTCCAGGAGCTTTGAGGACTTGCCTGTGCAGACATAACATGACATTCAAGTTGTCCAAAAGTTCAAAAAAGTGCAGAATCTGGTGGGGAATCTAAAAAATAAAATTTGATTTCTTAAACCTGGGTATATACGTCATGTCCCCCAATGTCAAAAACAGGTACTAATTAGACACAAAAAAGTCTCTTTGTTTCTTTGCCAGCAACTTTCACTCTAAACTTGCTGTGGCCACAACTGATTACCAGGATGGCAACAATCTAACAGAATGCCGGAATTAAAGCAATGCCATGGTTTTGTTTATGAGGCTGACGTAAGCATCTAATTTTTAAATTGAACACAGGCAGTATCCACTCTTCCCTGCCTCAGACTGTCCTGATCTATTTAGCTGATGGTGTCTAAAAAAAATTAGCACAATTCCACTTTTTATTGGCATAATTCAGAGACTGTTAGGTTCCTGACTGGCTCTGGCATGAACTCAGCCTTTCAGCTCTCCATGCAGTAACCCCATCTGGTGGTGGAGGGAATAACTGCAGGCTGTACAGTGCTAGGGGGTAAACTTGCCTTTTGCTGGTCTACTTCCAAAAACAATTTCCTGTGCTTATCTAAGTTTACCAGACACTGAATACATTAACTTGGCATGGTTTAATGGGATTCAAAGTATGTTGCTATTGAAATGAACATTGAAATGGTTTACAGCTTAAATATTTTAAAGCTGTTGGTTCTTTTGCTCATTTATCCGATACATCCTTCTTAAGTGCCTGCTATGTGCAAGCCCTGTGGCGGGCACTGGGACACCAAGGAAAATCAGGTATGGTTCCTGCCATCCAGGAACTGAGTGCGGTTCAGTAGGAAGACAGGCAAATGATCAGGCATCTCCATGGAGAGGCTCAGGAGGGTGTGGCACCCCAGTCAGTGCATGGCATAGTGTGTGTGCTCAAATATTTGTTGAAGAAATGCTGAACAAGTGACTTGGAAACACACAGGAGGGACACCTAACCCAGGCTCAGCAGTGGTGGGGCAAAGCATTTAAAATATATACCATATGCCAATATGCCAAATGAATATGCTTATTTGGTGAACAGTTTTGGAGGAACAGACACATATCTCACACCATGAGGGCACTAAATAATAAATCTGTACTTTCTTGGAAAATTGAGATAACCAGGACACTCTATTCTGCAAAATGCCAGGTACCCAAGGTCTTAGGTGTCTTAGGTGAAGCTGTTATATTTTAATTAACACAGTCTCCTCTGCATGCCTGGTTGAGTGCAAAGTCACGTGCCATTTGGTTACAATGGGAAAGAAACAAATACAAATACAAACCTTTCTTCTCTTGCTTGTCTTTGCTCTTCTCTTTTGTCTAAATATTCTCGGCTAATGGAAATATGCAGAAGAAATGAAATGGGAAAGGAAAAGAACAGAATTAGATGCTCATAAAATTGCCAAGAAATCATTAACAGAGTATATAATGAAAGCCCACTATCGTATCAGAAATGGAAAGTGGTTGTCATTGAATTTTTAAAAAATAAATATAAAGGCTATACTTTAAAAGTACTAAATATAATGAGTTTTCGATAAGATCATAGGGATGAAAACATGGGACTACTGGATTCACTCAGAGACTTTGCTAATTACTCTTCAGAAAGAAGACTAAGTATACGAGGGGAGGGGAGATAAAAACACTTTTAAAAGTTAAAACAATTCATAAATAAAATATGGCAATGACAAGCAAGCAACAGCTTTCAGAAGTGATTAACACATAATCAAGCTCTGGTAACTCCCCAACATTCATCTCAAGAATTAAATCTGAGTGGGCCCAAGTGTCTTGGCCATTTTGTGTTGCACTCTACAGTTTGCACGTTCCTTCCAGGGCCCAGGATTCTTTCTCCGCATCCCTCACATTCTCGGTTTCTAAGCAGGGATCACTGGAAGCTCTTGCTTTGTGCATTCCCTCTTGTCTTTATCCACAAGATGTCCAAATTTGTCTAATTTTAATGTTTGTTTTTCTGTTCCTACTGGAGAGGTTCCAACTTGAATCTAAGTTTAAGACTGTGTGGTCAGTCACTTCTCAGTTAACCATTTGTTTTCCTGGAGAATTCTGACATCACAGTTTTCTACCTCACAAGGTAGCTTAAGTACTCCACCCCTCTGTGCACTGATAACTGGATATAAAGGGGCACTAAGTCAGAGCAACTAAAGCAGGTTAGGAGAGGGAGAAAAAGCAACAAAGACACAAATTTGTTATCATTTATAAACATCCATTCTCATCACTTACCACACTAGAAATAATATTTCCCATAACCCAGGAAACTTAAGATCATATTCGACAAAAATAACAACAGATAAGAATGCTTTGCAAAGAAAAAAGCACAAGGATCATGAGTAACTTAAATCAATGAAGTGGCTGATAAAGGATCAGCCATTTGGGTAATCCCAGGGACTACTCTATAAAGCTTTTCCTATTTCCTTCTTTGAATTTCTTTTCATTCACATCCTCAGATTTTCAGAATGGAACTGAAGTCATCATAATAAATAGTTCTCTGCAGTCTTTACTGACGATCAGCATTCCTTTCTGGACAAGGATTATTTTGCCAGGGTCTCTCTATGCTCTTAAATGACGAGTGAGATCCTTTTATGACCAAGAGGAAATAGTGAATAGCTATGAACGTGATCTCTGAAGACAGGTTGCCCGGGTCTAATTCTCACTCTGCCAACATGTGTGCTGAATATATATTACAATGCACTCTTGTCCTATTCTTCTGGGACTTCAAAGATATAAAGACTAGATGTATTGTTTCACAGGTCCATGAGGCACTGTTCATTTTTTTCAATATTTTGTTTTGTCTTTCAGATTGGAGAATTTCTGTTGTTTTAACATCAAATTCACTGACTCTTTCTTCTCTCATTTCTATTCTGCTGTTGAAACCATTCAATGAATTTTTTATTTTGGTTATTGTATTTTTCAGTTCTACAAGTATTTCCATTTGGTTCTTCTTTATATCTTCTATTTCTCTGCAGAGACTTTTCATTTGTTTCCAGAGTATTTGTCTTTATATCTTAGAACATGTTTATAATAACTGCTTTAAAGTCTTTGTCTGATAATGACAATATCTATGTCCGTTTGTGGTTAGCACATTTTGATTCTCTTTTCCTTTAAGAGTTTTCCTGTTTTTCTATGACAAGTTGTTTTGGATTGCATTCTGTACATTTTAGGTATTTTGTAATGAGACTCTGGACATTATTTAAATTCTATGAAGAATCTTGATTGTTTTCTTTTAGCAGGCAATCAACTAAGTCAAGCTCAGCCGGCAAGTTCTGACTGCCTTCTGATATCGGTTCCAATGTTAGCTCAGTGTTCAAATATTTTTAGTGCTATTCACATCAGGCCCTTATATGCACCACCCAGTGGCCAGTCTGGGACCTGAGTGTGTTCCACTCAGTACTTAGTTCTTAAAGCCTGTGGTATGCTGTTTAGGTCCTGAGCCACATGTGCACAAAACTAGAGAGGATCTCAGGATTGGTCTCTTGATGTCTCTCCTCTTTGTGGCTTTCCCATCATTTTCTGGATTCCCTGGGTCTCCCTTCCTGGTCCTCTAGCCAGAAAGCTTGGGCTTTATTTTCCCTGCTCTGCTGCAGACTTTCAGTAATTCTATCTGCATATAGGGCAATGAAGCAGGATGACACAGAGGAAAAAAAGTGCTCTTGCAGTCATGCTCTTCTGATCACAGGAAGGGTTCCCTCCCTCAGAGTTTTAGGCACCTGCCTGGACACTGCTGCCATCACTGTGCTTCTGTAACAATATAGCTTGGAGGCTGGGGTAGGAGAGAAGAAAAAAATAAGAAAAAACAGGAGACTTCTCAACTCTCTGACCCTCAGGAATTCCTTTTGCAGCTCCCCGGTCCAGAAAAAGAGGGCTTCTTTTACAGCTCTTTCAGTTCACACTTGGTATGTGATTCTGAGTTTTGGAGTGCTGTTGAGTACATGCCATGTGATACTGGAGGGAAAAAATGGTAAACTCTCACTGGTTTGGTGGAGCTTTGAATGCTAGTCTCCATCGCCAATTCACCTGCTCCCTTTCACAGTTCAGAGTTCTCAGAGCTCCATGCTTTAAATCTGTCCATGATTTATGGTTGCACTGAATGATGTGGTAGAAGAGACAGGAGGGAGTGTGCTGATTCCATCTTTCCCAGAACTGGTACCCTGTTTTAAGAGGTTTTCAATCAAAATCTTTAGATGTGTCAGCTAATCTCTGAATTTTCCATGTGTTTCAGTCAGATTCTCTGCTGCTATTTGGTGGTGAAATATGTGAATCTCTCAGAAGGCACTGAATCAGGAAGCATTTAACCTGTTCCAGTGGTTTTACAAATCGGCCTTTCCAAAAGTGACAACTTCCAGAGCTACCTCATGAGAAATGGTGCATACAGGTCTGGTCTTTCCATATATCATTTGGTAGAAATCTGACAGCTCAAGGTATATACCACACAATTATGGTATGAGAAGGATGTTGGTTTACTTCACGCAGCCCATTAGCCCCATCTTACAAAAGTCGGGATTAATGTTTCACCCACAGACTTGGGATACTTCTTTTCATATAGTAGTGAGTTACGGTCAAGGCAAGCTCACAACTCTGCTCATGTTTTGGTCATTTCTACAATTATACGTACTCTTCCTGGCTGCTGGAAAAAAAAAACATTATTGAACTTGTAAATCCTCATTGACAATGCTTTACATTCTTTGTAGATTTCACTGGGAGTAATCGATCGGAATACTTTTCCCAAAAAAGTGAACTGAGGAAAAAGGAAGTGGAGATGGGAGAGAAATAAAAAAAAGAAAGAGTGTGGAAGCTATGGGAGAGGTGAATGGGAAGATGAAGGAGGGGGAAGGAAGGAGATGGGGAAGGCAAGAGGGAAGTAGGGGAAAGATAAAGGGGACAAAAGAATAGTAGAAGGTATGAAATGTGTAAGGAAAGTGTCTGGCGTTTTATAAAGCACTGCCCAGCTTGAACCCAGGCAAAGGGAGTGTTAGAAGGTTGACCGGGAAGATGGGGGCAACGGGGACAGCTGATCTGGCTGAAGGAGAAAAGGAGTGACGCTGGACTCAGCGGGGCAGACAGGCCAAGACATGGAAGCTGGAGTGGGCCACACCAAAGAACACATCCTTGGAGCTGGACAGAGACCAAAGCGATCAGGGGGACAATGGGCTGGGAGTAATCAGCACAATGCCTCTTTCTCCCCCATAGAAGGAAAAATTATTGCTTAAAAAATATGAAATATTGCTACAGGGAGTAAGAAACAAACCAGAAAGTGGGAAAAGCATCTTCTTTTAGGCGTCCAATAAAATAAGTATTAACCATATGCAATGGTGAAGGCATGTGATTTAATTTTCAGCTCATTCTTTAAAAAATCTTAAAATCTGTCTTACCTGAATTTGTTTCTTTCCTCCCGTTCTATTCTCTGCAACCTTTCTTCTCTCTCCTGTCGCCGCCTCTCTCTCTCTGCCGCCAAGGACTCTTGGTGCTGCCTAAAGGATGACGTGAGAAGACCACTCAGTGATGACCTAAAGATACAATGAGTTAATGTTTGATTGGCTTGTCCAGTGATTAAAAGTACTAATGCAGGAATCAGTGAGTCCTTGGTTAGAACTGAGGGTCTGCTAGTACCTAGGTAATACATGGGGAAAATTAATGAGTGTCTCAGGTCTTCTGTTTCAAGATCTTCATCTGTAAATGGAGGTAAATAACCTGCTTCATGTGCTCAGAGGACAGAAATGTGATAATGCATATAAAATACTAAGCAACATGCTTGGCATACAAGCAGTCATCAATAATCAGTGCTATTATTATCAATAAGTATTCTAGGAATATACTTAAAATATATATACATTATTCTCTACACACACACACACATTTTAAAACTGGTCTATGATAAGACTTTGATGAGCTGGAATCAACATTCAATCTAAAACTTTTCTATTTTACATGTACTAAAAATATTTTGCTATACACCAGTTTCTCAATATACCTCCAAAAATAGTTATGTCATCTTAAAACAAGATGTTGGGATGACAGATAAGGAGAAAAAGACAGCAATGGTCTGAAATCTGAATGCAATTAAGGAAGTTTCATTCCATGTCAAGAAGCATCCATGAACATGCAGCTTATTCAGGGGACGGCACTTGACTCTGGTAATACCACACAAACAATCTGGACCGTTCACTGAAGATGCTGTGTCGGGGAAGGTCAGCTGTGTGACGGCCTCAGTGAAGAATCACAGGAAATGTTAAGTCAGGAGAATGGGTAGAAGGCAAAATTAGATAACTACATGGAAAATAAAGAAGAGGGTTAGCTGGTAAGAAGAGTCTGTTGGACCCCTGGGGAATAATAAACATAATCTGTTACAGACAATTGGCCCTTCATTTATTGAGGGGGAAAAAAAAACTTCTAAACTAGACACAAATATTTCTAATATATAGCTTGGGTAATAGCCTACTTGAATTTGATGAAAATATACCTGTCTGGTGGGGAACACAAGGTCCTCCCAGGAGAAAGATGTGACTCTTGCATCACATACATTCTGCCGTAAGTCACACAGCTGCTCTCCCTAGAAAAGGTGAGTCACCTCTGGATATCAATCAGAAGTGGGAGGAGAAGTAGAGGGAAGAAACCACTATCCCCAGTAGCTACAGGGAGGGAGTAACCAAATCCTATGTAAGCAGCTTTTGGCAGGAAAGAGCTCTCTGCAGGAGAGAGCTCCTTTTGTCTTGTCACTTTAGCAAAGCTATATTGTAACTAACCTTAAACCAGGAGCCCCCATGCCCTACTCATCTCCGGCCCAAGCATACGTTTTAAACCTTTTGATCACACAATACCTTGCTTAACCTGTTGGTTCTTTCCTTAGATCAAAGAAGTAAAAATGAAGAATAAGTAAGTAACAGATGACTAAATCTTTTCCCCAGCTTCCCTGTCAGTAATCCTATGAACAAACTGTTAAAACAAGATAGCATCTAAAGAAAGATTACAAGGAGTTGACAAGCCTGCATGCAATGGGAGATGGCAATGAAGCTGACCCCCTATCTCAATGATTGAGATTACTCCCCCTTTTTCCCTTTAAAAATGTTCATGGCTGAGCAAAAGCTTCAGAGTTGGTTTTGAGACATGAGTCCACCTCCTCCCCAGGATGCCGGTTTTCTGATTAAAGCAACCTTTCTGTTTCTACCAGCACTTGAATCTTTTCTTTTTATTTTTAATTTAATTTTACTTTTTAAAATTAAGTTTTATTGGAGTATAGCTGCTTTACAATGCTGTGTTAGTTTCGCTGTACAGCAAAGTGAATCAGCTATACGTATACACATATCTCCTCTTTTTTGGATTTCCTTCTCAGTTAGGTCACCACAGAGCAATGAGTAGAGTTCCCTGTGCTACACAGCAGGTTCTTATTAATTACCTATTTTATACATAGTAATGTACATATATCAATCCCAATCTCCCGATTCATCCCCCTTCCCCCTTCCCCCTCCCCCCACCCGGGGGGGACATCTGTTCTCTACATTTGTGTCTCTGTTTCTGCTTTGCAAGTAAGTTCATCTGTATCATTTTTCTAGATTCTACATATAAGCGGTATTGTACGATATTTATTTTTCTCTTTCTGACTTACTTCACTCTATATGTCAGGCTCTAGGTCCATCCACATTTCTGCAAATTGCACAATTTCGTTCCTTTTTATGGCTGAGTACTATTGCATTGTATATATGTACCACATCTTCTTTATCCACTCTTCTATTGATGGACATTTAGGTTGTTTCCATGTCCTGGCTATTGTAAATAGTGCTGCAATGAACATTGGGGTACATGTATCTTTTTGAATTATGGTTTTCTCCAGGTATATGCCCAGGAGTGGGATTGTTGGGTCACATGGTAGTTCTATTTTTAGGTTTTTAAGGAACCTCCATACTGTTCTCCATAGTGGCTGTATCAATTTACATTCCCACCAACAGTGGAAGAGGGTTCCCTTTTCTCCACACCCTCTCCAGCATTTATTGTTTCTAGATTTTTTGATGATGGCCATTCTGACTGGTGTGAGGTGATACCTCATTGTAGTTGTGATCTGCATTTCTCTAATGATTAGTGATGTTGAGCATCTTTTCATGTGTTTGTTGGCCATCTGTATCTCTTCTTTGGAGAAATGTCTATTTAGGTCTTCCACCCATTTTTTTGATTGGGTTGTTTGTTTTTTGATATTGAGCTGCATGAGCTGTTTGTATATTTTGGAAATTAATCCCTTGTCAGTTGCTTCATTTGCAAATATTTTCTCCCATTCTGAGGGTTGTCTTTTCATCTTGTTTATGGTTTCCTTTGCTAAAGCACTTGAATCTTGAGTATTGACTTTTGAGCAGAGAGCAGCCAGACCTAAGTTCAGTAACACCTATATTCTGGGCTCACTAGGCAGCTACTATAGCACCTTGGACCTGTAGGCATAGATAGAATTTTATTTATCTTTCATATAAACAAAGTCCAGACTAGCTTGTGTAATTTCTATCTTATTTAAGATACTGTTACCTATTTATTTTTCTGTTATATACAGCCAAATCTAATCCACGATCAGAGTGGAGGGGTTTCTTATGCCACTCACACAGTGATTGAGAGAAATTGTTATGAATGTAACAGACTTGTTTAACTTGATTAATAGGTTTAACCTAGCAGATGACCATATATAACCTGGTGCCCCAAATTAAAGAAAATGCAATCTTCTCAAATACACAGGAACTATTCAAAAACTGATGGTCAATTCTGTGACAAAGTTCAAGCGTGAATGAATACCAAGAATTGGTTTTCATGTGGGCTACCTTCCTAATCACAAAGCAGTTGAGTTAAAAATAAATAATAAGAAGATACATCTGAAAAATCCATATAATTGGAAAAATTTAAAACCTTTCTAGTTAACTCAGGTCAAAGAAGAAAATTAGAAAACATTCAAAGAGTATCATAATGAAAAGACTATATATCAAAACTTTTAGGATGCTTCTAAAGCGTAATGAGTGAGCAACTCAACAATTTGAAAAGCAAGAATGTAATAAATTCATTACTCTTAGGAATAGAAGAGAGCTTTCTAAACCTGACAATGGGTATTCAGTAAAAAAAAAAAAAATTTAACTATGGTAAGCGTCATTCTTAATGCTGAAACATTAAGAGCAGTTTAACATTAGAAGTGATACAAGGATACCCCCAGAATTGCCTGTATTTGAAGTTATTCTTAGCCAGTACACTAAGTAAAACAAATAAAAGCATAAGGAAGGGAAAGAAATACGTCATTATTTGCAGATAATATCAGCTTTTTAGAGAATCAAAAAAAACCCTACAAGTTATTAGAATTAATAAGAGTCTAGCAAGGTTCTCAATATAAAACGTACAAATAGCAATTGTATTTTCATATATCAGCAACAATTTACCAAGTTAACCACAAGGTAACTATGAATTACTTAATTATATGAAAGACATTTATAAAACTTTATTAAAAGACCCAAATGAATGATAATTATATCACATTCACACATAGAAAGATTCAATACAGTCAAGATGCCAATGCCAATTCTTTTTCAACTTATACAATTCTAATACAATTCCAAATCAATTTTATTCAACATTCCAAAAGGATTTTCCATGGAACGTTACAAGGTGGCTCCAAAATTTTTATGGAGGAACTGAGATCCAGGAATAACCAAGACAATTTTGAATAAGAACAAAGTGGATCACTGGCCCCACTGTATATCAAGCCCATTCTAAAACCACAATGATTAAATGTGAATGTGGTCTTGGTGCAAGAACAGAAACATGGAATGACACAGGCTCATACACATACGGAATCTTGATTCATGATAGATGTGTCATTACTTATCAGCAGGAAGGAAATGAACTATTTAACAAATGGTGCTGAGACAACTATTAGCTACATAAGACAAAATACAGTTAGCCCTTCCTCATAGCAGACACAAAAATAAATTCTAGGAAGTTTAAGTGAAAACGTAATAAGCAAAACTTTACAACTTCTAGATATTAGGATAAGAATTTTTTTCGACAAGAAACCCAAAAGGGAAATCAAAAAGGGAAAATTTAATACATATGCATATGTTAAAATTTAAAATTTGTATACATTGAAAGACTAAGGATAAAGAAAAGCCACAGCCTGGGAGAAGCTAACTATAACACATACAAACCACAAAGTATTAGTAAACTCAATACAAAGAGAACCCCTCTAAATCAGTATGAAAAAGACAAACTACCCAGGGGAAAAATGGGCAATGGAAAAATGAGCAAAAGATAATGGGCACTTCACTGAAGAAGAAAATTAAATCGCCAATAAATATATGAATGCTACTCATCTTCACCAGAAATCAGGGAAAGGAAATGTAAGCTAAACTCATAGTGAGATATTGTTTCACACCTCTCAGGTTGAAGATCGACAAAAATTAGTGCCTGATGACACTAAGCACAGAACGAGACAACAAGAACTCCTATATATTGCTTCTGGGAGTCTAAGTTGATAAAATCATTTTGGAGAAACTTAATACATTTGAAGATGTGCATATCCTGCAACCCAGCAATTCCACTTCCAGGTTTATACTAGAGTAACCTTTGCATGTATAAGGATGACAGACATGTACAAGAATACAAAATATTACGCCGTTTTGTACTGTTAATAGCTAATAATTAGAAACAGCATAAATATCTACAAATGGAATACTCTATACTTGAGCAAATGAATGAAATACAGTGATACGGACTAACTTGGATGATTCTCAAAAGCACAATATATTGATAGTGACAAGTAGTTTGAAGAACATGAACAGCATGCTATCATTTTTATGAAGTTTAAATACATGCAGAGCAAAACCACACACTATTTAGGGATACATGATATTTAGAAAAATATAAAAACATATATGGAAATGGTAAACACCAAATTCAGGGTAGTGGTCATCTCCAGAGAAGAAGAAAAGAGATGAAGTCTTCAATTTTATATATAATGTTCTTTATTACTCTATAATTTCTGTAATTATCTACAATTTTCTGTAAGCCTGGAATACATTTTTAAAATTCATTCCACTTCTCTTTAATAATCAAAAGTCCTTGGGTAGACAAATAGCTCACAGTTAATATAAAGTATCTTTGAAGCCCCAAGCTAGCTGAACATTAAAAGTTATGTCCAATTACAAAATTTAAAAACAAAACAAAAAATAAGGTACCCTACATAGGACAATTATTTTAGGCGAATCTGATTCTAGCTCGGCTCCCAGCCTGCCCTGTGTGGTGGTCTTCGTAAGGATCAGCAGCTTCATCTCTTGAGTTCTCTTTTCAGAGTGAGGAGAGAGAAGCTCTTGGGTGAGGAGCCAAATAAGGACCTTGCCATTTCCCCTTATGCTTCTGACTTTAAATTTGTTCTTCTAATTATATCAGCTT
This sequence comes from Delphinus delphis, assembly GCF_949987515.2. Taxonomy (NCBI): domain Eukaryota; kingdom Metazoa; phylum Chordata; class Mammalia; order Artiodactyla; family Delphinidae; genus Delphinus; species Delphinus delphis. The sequence continues at coordinate 50,984,233 of NC_082695.1, read as the reverse complement.
GTTTCAAGAAAACTTCATGCATGGTAACTTAATAATGGGTCATTAGTGGCTATGCTAATGAGGTCACAGTGAAGCTTCTCTATATCATTCATTAACATCATTTCCTTGTTTCAAATGAGAATATTGCAGCTTGTTTAAAATCAGAACAGTATTAGAACTCGAGAAGGTAAAAAGTGTTCAATCTTATCTAGTGGATGCTGTCATTCCTTCCTGGGTGCCTCTAAGGAAAGGGAATGCAGATGATCCCCTGTCCACTGAGACGCTGCAAAGGCAGACCTCGTGTTGGCTCTGAGGCCAGTGTATACCAGTGAACACACAGGCAGGCAGTGTTGACAACACGTGGAGGCTCTTTCCTTTCAGAACTGAGATGTGAGCTGCTAATGCAAAGCAATGAAGACTGGTTCCTCTTTTCCTAAAATGCAGCAAATGCCTTCTACAATTCAAGATCCATTCTTTTGGGTGCCCTAACACAGATTCCTATAGCAGGAAAGGGCAATTAAAGGGCCTCACAAACATACAATCTACTTTGGTCATACTGGGAACAAAGAGTTATACATATAATATTAATAACTTAAATTCCCCTCGATCTCCCTCTACCTAGATAAGCCAAACATGTAAGAGTATAAACCCTGGCCTTATAAATCCTATTTCTGGAAATAAGCTTACCTATAATACCAATGCTGGAATGCATTCAAACCATACAAAGGGAATATCCCAAATCATTGCTAGAAAAAATTAAAAGAAAATACCCAAACACCAAAATTCAAGGTAGTATGGTGAATTTTTCTCTTTATAAAGGCATCTTTAGCAGATTTTTATCTTTCATATTCAATCTTTCAGGAAAATGGCCAGGCTGGGGACAAGCTAAGGTGTAAAGGAATAAGCACAAGGCTTTGGATTGAGAAAACCTGAGTATGGCCAGTCATTTTTACCTCTCTGAGCCTCACTTTACCTGCTTGTAAAATGGCGATAACAATACTCCCAACTCATGAAGTACTACTGGTTTACATGAGAGTGTGCCCATGAGTTTGCTTAGGACAGCATCTGGGCCACAGTAGACACTGAACACACATCACTTTATGTTGGGAGTCTAAACTCTACAGATGCAGGGGAGTTCCAGCCTGAGGTTCCCAGCCTCAGGGGCCAGAGTGGGATGTGGGTTTGATCTGAACCTTCCCATCATGGCTACAAGCTGGGTCCATCATCAGGACTGCGTGCCACCCGGAATGCACCTGGAAAGTTGAAGTCATCTAAGTTACACCCAAGGCAGCTGCAACCAAATGAAGCCACATAAGAATGCGGGTGGCCAGAGGCCAGAGAGATTTTGCAAGGGAGTGGATGATATACTCTGAGTGAGAGGAACTGCAGTATTTAATCTTGGCCGTAAAAGTCTCCAGGAACTGCCCCAGAAATCCCATCTGGTTCAAGCCTCCCTTGCTGGGACGTCTGGAACAGGAACTCGATTGCACTGAAATATGGTTGATAATAATAGTTAACATTTATGGAGACAATACACTGTGCCAATTATTTTACACAAAATGGCTCTTTTAATCCCTACCACTTCTTGTACTAAGTTCTATTATTATCTCCTTTATAGATGAGGAAATTGAGGCACAGCAAAGTTAAATTTAGGATGTAGCAGAGCTGAGCTTTTAAACAGGCCTGTCAGGCCAGAGCCCCCATATTGACCTATATTCCTTCTGTCCCCACACCACGGGTACTTAGTAAAGTACCATCCCTGTAGTACTTGCCACAGTACATGTCTCAGCTTAAATATTTGCTTTTTTTCATTTCTTTCCTAAAAATGACCACTACCCTAAATTTGGCCTTCATCGTTTCCATATATGTTATTATATTTCCTCTTGCAGTCTAAGTTTCTGGGTCAGATCCTATTTTCTCATTCATCTCTGCATCCTGGCACTTAGAAGAGCTGCATGACTAGTCACCCAATGAATCAATTAGATACTGAATAATGAGGATGTATTAAGTCACAGTAATCTGTATATGTTAGTCTGCATGTGTCTACATCCCCAGCCCATTCTCTAAGGGAAGATACATGATGAAGACCTGCTGAGATCATGATTTTTGCATAGGACCCTGTGCCCCTGGCAACAGCTAAGTGAATACAGAGTGGGTTCCTGCCCCAAAGGTAGGTCATCCAGAGGCAAGCTGTCTAGCGGTGTGTGAGGCTTCTGGTGTAGAAGGACGAGCTAATCATAGTCGTGCATCCAGGACTTTAAACTGGAAAGCAGGGAGAGATTATGTAGCTGGGAGAAGCAGAAGCCAAAGGGTCAGGGGGCATCAGTTAAAGTTGTAAGAAGTAAACTATTGGACTTTATAAACATAGCTCTGGTCCTGCCTAAAGCTAAAAACATGAGGCCTGCAAGGATCAAACTTTTATTTTATTTTATTTTATTTTGGCCACATCGTATGGCATGTGGGATCCTAGTTCCCCAACCAGGGATCGAACCCTCACCCCCTGCATCGGAAGCATGGATTCTTAACCACTGGACCACCAGGGAAGTCCAAGGATCAAACTTTCTGAATGAATCACATCGTAGAACAAAGCTCAAGAATATTTATAGGAATCCAAAAAAAAAGATAATTTACAAGGTGTGGCATCCATTAAGAAATGACCAGGCAGGCAAACAAGGAAGAAAATACAACCCATAAAGAAGAAATAAAATCTATCAATTGAAAACAATCCAGAAACGACATAGATGATAGAACTAGGTGACCAGAACATTAAAAGTTATTATGACTACAGTCCATAGATTCAAGAAGTTAAAGAAACTATGAACATGTTAAGACATGAAAGGTATAAAAAAGAGTCCAGTTCAGATGATCTGAATAGACATTTTTCCAAAGAAGGCATAAAGATGGCCAAGAGGCACATGAAAAGATGTTCAATGTCACTAATTATCAGTGGGATATCAGCTCACACCTGTCAGAATGGCTATTATCAAAAGGACAAGAAATAACAAGTGTTGGCAAGGATGTGGAGAAAAGGGAACCCTTGTTCACTGTTGGTAGGAATATAAATTGGTGCAGCCATTATGGAAAACAGTATGGAGGTTCCTCAAAAAATTAAAAACAGAACTACCATATGACCCCAAAATTCCACTGCTGGGTATGTGTCCAAAGGAAACAAAAACACTAATTTGAAAAGATATATGAATCCCTATATTCATTGCATCATTATTTACAATAGTCAAGATGTGGAAACCTAAATGTCCACTGGTGGATGAATGGATAAAGAAGATGTGGGAAAAAAAAAAAAAAAAAAAAAGAAAGAAGATGTGGTATATATACACAATGGAATATTATTCAGGCATAAAAAAGAATAAAATCTTGACATTGGTGATAACACAGAAGGACCTTGTGAAATAAGTCAGACAGAGGAAGACAAATATCACATAATTTCATTCATATGTGGAATCTTAAAAAGCATTTTGAACTAAGTGAAAATAAGAACACAACATGTTAAAAATATGTGGGATGCAGCTAAAGCAATACATAGAGGAAAATTTACAACACTAAATGCCTATATTAGAAAAGGCAATAAGTCTCAAATCAATGGCATCATCTTCCAACTTAGAAAAATAAGAGCAAATTTAACCCAAAGTAAGTAGAAAAAAAGGATATATAGAGAGTAGAAATCAATGAAACATAAAACAAAAATATTAGACAATTAAGTGAAACCAAAAACTGATTCTTTAAAATCAATAAAATTGATAAACCTCTAGCCAGACTGATCAGGAAAATAGAGAGAAGACAAAAATTGTGAACTTTAGGATTGAAAGAGATACTAAAAGAATAATAAGGGAATATTTTGAACAATTTTATGCCAATAAATTTGACAACTTAGATGAAATGGAAAAATTCCTTGAAAGACAAAAACTCCTAACAGTCACTCAAGAAGAAATACATGACCTGATGTGGATTGATAGCAGATAAACATCTATTAAAGATATTGAATTTGTAGTTTAAAACTTTCCTATGAAGAAAACTCTACTCCCAGAGAGCCTCCCTGGTGAATTCTAAGAAATATTTAAGGAATAAATAACACTAATGCTATGCAAACTCTTCTAGAAAGTTGAAGAGGAAGGAAAGATATTTCATCTCATTTTATGAGGCCTACATTATTCTGGTATGCAACCATTTTGGAAGGTAGCTTAACAATTACTTACAAAGCTAAACATGCACCTACCATATGACTGAGCCATTTCATTTCTAGGTAGTTATCCAAAAGAAATGAAATCAAATTTCCATACAAAGACTTGTACACAACTATTCATAGCCAAAACTGGAAGCAACCCAAATGTCCATCAACAGGTAAACAGATAAATTGTAGTATATTCATACAACTGAGTACTACTCAGTAATAGAAAGGCATTTACTATTGAAACATGCAACAAAATAGAGGAGTCGCAAAACAATTACACTAATTGAAAGAAGTCAACCCCTCTCTAAGAGTACTTACTGCACGATTACATTTACATGAAATTCTTTTTTTTTTTTTTTTGCGGTACGCGGGCCTCTCAGTGCTGTGGCCTCTCCCGTTGTGGAGCACAGGCTCCGGACGCGCAGGCTCAGCGGCCATGGCTCACGGGCCCAGCCGCTCCGTGGCATGTGGGATCTTCCCGGACCGGGGCACGAACCCGCGTCCCCCGTATCGGCAGGCGGACTCCCAACCACTGCGCCACCAGGGAAGCCCACATGAAATTCTTATAAATGCAAACCAATCGATAATGACAGAAGGCAGACCCATGGTTGCTTGGGGATAGGGAGGGGCAGCCATAATCACAAAAGGGCATGAAAAAAATGCTTAAGAGTAATGAACTTGTGCATTATCTCAATTGTGGTAATAGTTTCACTGGCAAAACATATGTCAAAACCTAGGTGCAGGGCTTCCCTGGTGGCGCAGTGGTTGAGAGTCCGCCTGCCAATGCAGGGGACGCGGGTTCGTGCCCCGGTCCGGGAAGATCCCACATGCCACGGAGCGGCTGGGCCCGTGAGCCATGGCGGCTGAGCCTGCGCGTCCGGAGCCTGTGCTCCGCAACGGGGAGAGGCCACAGCTGTGAGAGGCCCGCGTACCTCAAAACAAACAAACAAACAAAAAAAAAAAACTTACGTGCAGTTTTTTGTATGTCAAGTATACTGCAAAAGCTGTTTAAAAATAAATGCTCTTTTGGTAAGTTTGAGTTAAGTAAAATCTTATTTGTGAAAGAAGCAAATCTTCAACATTCCTTATTTTAAAAAATTATAATCTCTGGTTAAATATTAACAAAACCCAAACTAAGTTCACAAATTGATATTTGAAAGTATCACTTAATTCACAAGTAGGTAATTTAATATGAAGACTCAGAGGTCAATAATAATAATAAAATGGTAATTCAATGATGCAGAATGGCTGTCTTTACAACCTGGCTATGAAACTGGGGTGACCCAATCTAATGATCACAGGACAAGAGGTAACTCTGGGTTGTGCCCGGTTATAAAAGGCACTTTGCTTGCCTTGAAACAAGAAAATGGCAGAACCTTTTTCACACCTTCAGGGTCACATCCCAGCTTTCAGGATGAAATGAGCAAGCCCCAGAGGCAGCCTCAAGAAACAGGCAACTTTCCTTCATCGTCACTGCTACAATCCTGGAGACAGCTGTCATCAAAGATGGGGATGTGGATTTAAAGGTTCCTTCTGCTCTCCTTCTCCAGCCTGTCACACACCATTTTGGTGCAGGTCTGAGCTTCCCGGCCACAGGAGGAAACAGCAGGGCTCCCAGAGCTGCAGTAGAGACTGGTCCCATGGGCTATCTCATGGACTGTGCTGGCTCATGCCTGAAGCATGAAGCCCTCCTCCATGCCTGGCTGGCATCATGCTTCAGCCTGTCCACCTGCCCCTTCTGCAGGCCCTGAGCCCAAGCATACAGCAGTTCTTGCCAGTTCCCTCTTACTTCCCACACTACTGTCCAAGACCAAGTGAGTCCTCCAGCCAGAAGGAGGTCAGGCCTCTCCTGTCACAGGTCCACCTCGATTAGGCTTTATAATTAACTCATTCTCCTGACAGCTTCCAAAAGCACTGATTGCCACCAGCCCCTCCTATGTCCTGCAGTTTCTGGGCCTTGCTGGCTCGAACTGAAGCCCATCTTTCCAGTCGTCCCCCTTCCTCTCCACTCCAGGCCAACTTACCCCTCCCCTGCATGCCCGCCTCTCCTCTGAACACCAAATGTCTTCCAAACACAATCTCCCAACTCTTCCAGATCTTCAGGATCATGACTTGAAGAAAGATGTGGAATCACTCTATTTTCTTATCTCCCTCTTTACCTCCCTTCCCCACCCTCGCCCTCCCACCAGGCAAACCTAGGGACAAAGTGCAATTTGCCTTATATTGGTGACTCAGTTTCCCAGACCTCTTACTGGAGGTGCCAATCATGAGGATGGAGGACCGGTGCTAGGCTCCCCACACTGACGGCCTGTCTTTCTCCAGTTCTTCTATGACGGTTCATTTTCTTCACAATACTGTCTGCTGATGCTTTGCTTACCTTCTGTTTCTGCCACTAGAGTGTAAGCTCAATGAAGTCAGGGACAGGGTCTGATTCAATCAATGTTGGATTCCCAGGCCAGCACTCATGGCACACTGTGAGCACCTGATAAACACTCACTGAATGAAATGGATGAGTATGTAATGTGTGTGTGCATGTGTGTGTGCATGTGTGTGTGCATGTGTGCACGTTCACAGCACCTAACAGTCAGGTTTCCAGTTGTCACTGGCTACCATGGTTTTGCACTAGCATTGTACAAAGACTAGAGAGTGAAAAAGGGTAGGAAGGGGTGTGTGTTTCTATCTCTATCTATCTAGATATCTATCTATATTTCTATCTATATATGTGTGTTTACACACACACTTTCCAAAATCAACCCAGAAACCCAGTCTCTTCCACTATAATAGTAAAGCTTACTCACTCGTGGCCTGGCTTTGTGGGAAGGAGCAAGGAAATGGGACCAGGGACCCAGAAACATTTTCTGAAGGAGAAATCTTCCCCATCCTTCCTACCCATTTTCTCTCTGTGATCTTCTTACAATGCCAGTGCAAAACCACTGTAGCCAACGACAACTGGAAACCTGGCCGTCGGGGGCTGTCCCACTGGGAGAGGTGCCCAAGCAGGGATGATGGCGCAGGGCTAGGGCTCAGTTTATAGCACAAACAACTGTAAGTGTCTCCAGGTCTGTCGTGTAGCTGTTCTATCTGCACTATTTTGATGAATGATATTTGCACTTCCTTGTTACAGAGCTCACCTACCTCTCTTACACACACACAATGTTCTCACTTCCAAACAAAATTACAGTATATACCTCTTAAGGTTGCTATAGATACCCTTTAAGTAAACAAGGGTGAGAGAATTGTCTAATTTAAAAAAATCTATTCCTGGGAATTTCCTGGCAGTCCAGTGGTTAGGGCCTGGAGCTTTCACTGCCAAGGGCCCAGGTTTGATCCCTGATCGGGAAACTAAGATCTTGCAAGCTGCACAGTGCAGCCAGAAAAATAAAATTAAAAATTAAAAAATCTATTCTAACCCCACTTTCCAAAGGAAGGAAACAGGATTAGAAGAGATTAAAACTGCTTATACATTTGTTCACCTGGTTATTTGACAAAGAGGTAGGGGGCAGGGCAGTGAGGAATAGGGAATCTCATGCTGGAGAGATGTAGAGAGGAGACGCCCAATAGCAAAGCAGCCAAAAGGCTGACAAAAAGGAACATAGAACGAGCAGAAAGTGCTTCCCTGCAAAAGCAAACACTTTTATCTTTACAATTCACATGTATGTGGATTCTCCAGTCCTGCTTGTCTTAAGGATTCCTGAATCTTTAAAAAAAATGGCCAGTCCAGAAATGTGAACCATCTTTATCCCATGGCTTTGTGGAACCCAGGTTCACTACCCTCAGACCACTGTACGTTTGTGACCCTTATTTTAGAAACAGAAGGATAAACACATAATGATTCAAAGGGCTGAGAGCTTAAATTGAGGTATATGAGCCCATAAGAATGTCACAATTCATTCTGCCTGAGGAAGTCAGAGGAGTTTTACAGACAGATGTCACCTACTTGGATCCTGGAGGATGAGAAGGAATTGACTGAATGAAGAGAGGAGGAGGCTGGTCAGAGGACAGAGCAAATATGAAGGAAGGGGCCTCAGGAGAGCCTGGTAGCACTTGTGTGCAGTTGCAGTACAGTGAGGATGGGGACGCTGATGGCTGATGAAGCTGCAAGGTGCATGCAGGACCCAAACGCGAGAGATCCTAGCGATGAGGTTAATCAGGTTAGGTTCACAGATAGGCAGTGGGAGGCAAGGTTTCTAAGCAGGAAATGTCAGATCCATATTTCAGAAAGGATGGGAGACATACATCACTGCACTACATAGTCCAGGCATGACACAGATCTCGGACTAAGTCTACGCTAGTAGGAACGGTGAGAAGAAGTCGGATCTAAAACCCACGTGGGCTACCGCAGAGCCCAGGTCCCCTAATGCCCACAGTCACTGTATGAAGCTGCCATCAGGGAGCCAGACACTACTGTAAACTCATTCCGTCAGTGGACCAGCACGTCTCCTCTTGTGCACTCTGGATGTAACACAATGGATTAATCAGGACCACGTTGGGCCTTCCAGGAACTCATTGCTTGTAACAAGATTGCTATCAGGAACTAGCAGCAGGCGAGTAGGAAATTTACTTGGTGCAGAGCACCAGGAGCACACAGCTACACAGCCTCTTGGTTTGAACCGTAGGGAATCTGTCCCTGTTGGTATCTTTTTCCTTCTGTTGGCCATTGTGGGTTCTATGCCATTAACTGTGATCACAAAGAAAGGCAATGCCTTTTATCCCACTTTACATGCTAATCAGGATTGTCTCTGATATTTTTTAAAATCTACTTTGAGCAATTTAAATTAAAAATAAATTAGTTATCCATTTTATACATATTAGTGTATATATGTCAATCCCAATCTAATAAGAACCTGCTGTATAAAAAAATAAATTAAATAAAATTCAAAAATTCAAAAAAATAAATTAAAAATAAAAATTTAACTAGAGCCCATTGGACAATGGAGCTCTCAACTCTACTGACACAATGTTTGAAAAAGTACTGTGTAGACCAAGAGATGGAACACAGCCAGCAAGTGCTTGGGATCCAGAAAAATACATGGATCATATATTTGGAAAAAGCAGTGATTTGAAAACCAGACAAGTAGAACCTCAAGGCATACGTAGATACTAGCAAAGGCCAGAAATAATAAAAGCCAAAGCAGACTAGAACAGAAAGACACAAGCACCCAGACACCCATACAGAGCAGTCCACATGGAGGAGAAAATCAGGATGAGGGAGACACAGGTAGCAGCAAATTATACTCGGGGCAATGGTCATTGGGCCTGCAAGCAGCTAAGAACTACAAGAGTGAAAGTAACTGAAGATAGGCAGGAAATGCATGGAAACGGAGACTTTCATTCAGAGGGAGGAATTATGGTATCAGTGGTAGGGACGGGTGTCCTAGGGGGTCACAGGAAGTGAGGGGGCCTTGAGCTCAGTACAGCAGGCTCCCACTCTCCTCGTCCTAGCTGCTTGGTCCCAGCTTCCCCAGATGTTCCCATTCTCTTTATCGCAGCACAGTCAACCACCATACAAAACCCCACAACAGCATATGACAAAAATAACGGACTATTTCAAGGTAGCACATGATACAGTCATATTCCAAAAACTGGGAGGAAGGGGGGCTCCTGACGGCCTCAAACAGTTGATCCATCCGAGAAGGTGGGCACCAGAGGAGATGGGAAATGCTCCTATGGGAACAGCTTGCACAGACACATGAACGAGCCCATATTCCTGTTGGTATATGACAAATCGATAGGGAAGTGATGGATTGTTCACTAAATGGTACTCAAACAAGTGAAAAAATGTAACTTGGATCTCTGCCTCATACCATATGCCAAAATAACTTCCAGATAGAGAAAATATTTCCATGTGAGAACTGTAGCTATAGAAATAATAGAGGAAACCATGGGAGAAAAGGCTGTCCTCATAAGGAACACTAAACCCAGAAGATAGAAAAGATTAATAAACTTGATTCCAAAATTTAAACCGTTCTGCGTGGTAAAAACACCATAAACGTTGTAAAAAGATCAACGACTGAGGAAAATAATTGGTTCACCTATTGCAGTTTATAAAGAACCTGTATACCTCAATAAGGAAAAGAACAGTGATCGTGAACCAAAAATTCACAGAAAAGGAAAGGTACCCGGACATATGAAATCATGCTCAATCACATTCATAGTAAGAAATGCAAATTTAAATGTTAATGACACACAACTCTTCACTACTGGGGGAAAATGGTTGACTAGTTGAACACCACCTCTTTGGCAGAGGTGTGGGGAAAAAAAGCTCTCTCACACACCTGTGGTTGAGAACCAAAACTGGTACAATCTTCACGAAGAGCAACTTGGCAAAAATCGATCAAAATTTTAGAAATACAAAAACTTGACTTACTGAATCTATTTCTGGGCTTTTATCCTAGAGATAATCACACATGTGCAAAATGACACATGGACAAAAAGACACATGGATAAAGATTACACTGCAGTATCGTTTGTAATAGCAAAAGATTAGGGCCCATCATTACAGGACTAGGTATGTGAAGAAGCGCCCAGAGAACAAAGTATTAAAAAGAATGCAAAAGCTACAAGGATTGCTGTGGAAAAAGAACCTAGATATGTTTTTAAGTGAAAAAGCCAGATGCAGAGTAGTTTGTGTAGTGTGTTACTATTTGTGTAAAGCTATATTAAACACATATATGCTGATATTAACGTAAAACATCTCTGGAAGTACACATAAGAAATTGCTACGAGTGGTTGCTTCTGGGTAGGAGGAAGCTTCACTTGCACTGTGCACCCCTTCACACCTTTCAAATGTTATACCGTGTATACAGTACATGCTAAGCCCATATAAACAGTAATACAACAGAATGAAAGTTGCAACCTTTATTCATCCCTTATTATCCATTTATTCCCAAAGGAAGTGTCACCACTAATATCTGGGCTTATAGTCTTCCAGGAAGTCAGAAAAACTCTGCTGGGACGACTATACAAGGCAGACAATTCCCAAACTTCTAAGGACTCCTGACATTAGTCTGTAAAACAGGCAGGTGATTGCCATTTACAGTAGACAACAGCGCTATTGTAAGGGGGAAAGAGAGCAGAGTCAATGCTTACGGCACATACTGCCAGGTCTACAGGGAAGTCCTCCCTGGCCTCCTAAAATCTCCAAGGTGTACCCACTGAGCTCTCAGCATCTTCACCTGCTCATCCCCCCCACTCCAGGGGGGCCTCATTCCCAGAGCACTTACTTCCTAGCCCCAGCACAAAGACTGACCCGCGTCAAAGCACCTTCAACACCCCCCCCCCGCCCCGCACTAGATTTACCATTCCCCCAAACTCCCTCCGTAACTGCTGTCACATCACCAGACAAGCCTCCAGCTGCCACTTCTGAAAAGGCCACCAGATGGGGATGGCGCCGCAGGGATGGAGAGAGGATGAGCTCTGACCAGAGCCGCAGTGACTGTGCTGTGATTATTGTTTGCTCGTTTGTTTCATTTGAATGTTTGAACGTGAATGGTTCAAATAGTCTTGTAATTTTGTTTTCTTTTAAAAAGAAAATATTTAGAACATTTCCACTCAAAAATCACATTTTCAAAATTGAAGCATTTTAAAAGTCTGCTTTCATTAGACAGTTGCATCTTGTATCCCTGAGGGCTTTTGCAAATAGTTCCGGTTTTCTTATTTTGTTTTGTTTGGGCACAACTCAAGTTGCAATTTCACGAAAATCAATGCTACACTCTCTGTTTCGAGAAGAGCCCTATAAGTGAAGCTGTACTAGGAGATGTGGAGATGGATTCGTTTTAATACCCCTGCCTTGATTTAATTTATATATTGTTTCTTCAGTTCTTCCTTTCTAGGTTGATTTATCATTCCGAGTTTTACTAACATCCAACACACTCATATGCTTGGGAAAAAGATGGAAAACTCCAAACTCACAGTGATGCCCAGCTGTAGTCCCAAATCGGGCTGACTTGCCTGAAGGAGTGTTTTAGTTGGCCTGATTTTCCTAGGACTTCAGAGAAGTAAGACTTGCTTCCAAATCAAGGGAAAGGATTTCTAGAACTGCCCGGTACTGCATGGGGCCCTGTCATGCTGTTTATTAGTCAGGAGTGTTCTGACAGAACATGTGGGTTCTCGTTGCAAATTTGCAAGTGTTCATAATAGCTCAATGTCTTTCCTAAGAGTTTTCTTTTCAGTTTCAATAATTATGGGTATTATAAAACACCTCAATGATAAATCTTACAAACTCTACTGAAGTATATACCTCGGTAAAAACAATCATGTATCTTAATAAGGCAGAAAATATTTGTAAATGTAAAAATGGATTATGGATGACGTCCAAAGAATCCTGTTATTAAATAGGAAAAAGAAAAAAATAAACTATGAAAATATACATTATCATAAATACAACTGACATAATATGCTTGGGTGGTAGTATACAAATATGATTTGGAGTTGGGGCCCCTTTGATTTTTCTTTTCTTTAATAGTCACAAAACATAAGCTAGCAAGGTAAGAGTAAGAAGTGATGATGCAGCCCGGCCTGGTGGCTTCCTGGCCTTAATGAAATGGCACATCTGATGTTTCAAATGATCCATCACATGGTTTTTCAAAGTCGCAGATGGTGATAGTTGAAAAAATCATGCAAATGGAAAGGAAGTAGGGAACTCTTTGAAGCTTTCCTTGCTAGTGGATACAGTGGATGTAATGAATTTCCTATGGTGGAAGTGCACAGTAAGAGAGAACAGGACGGGCCCCTGCTGTCCCCAGTGACTGGGTCTCAGCATGCAGGCTCCCTCTAAGGAATCTTAACCCAGTGCCTTCTTCAAGCCGAGGACCACTGAGTTCTCACCTCCCCAGCTCCTGGTGCATCTCCCTGGGTGTCAGACAGACCCCTCAGGCCTTGCGTGCCCCAAGATGAACATCTCCATCCTCGATTTGCTTCTCTTCCAGTATCTTCTACCTCAGTTCCTCGTTTCTAACACCCACAGGCTCCCGCAAGCCTGAACCCTCACTTTGCTTCCCCTGCTCCCACCCTCCCGGCAGCAGCCAACCCGCTGATCCTCTCAAGCCCCAAGGCCTCTGCCCTTCTTGGTCATGGTCACCTCTCTCAGACTCAGAGGCAGCTTCTGGCGGTCCCTGTCTCTGCAGCCTCGCCCCACTGGCTCCTTCTGCACTGTTGACAAATTAGAGAGCATCACCAGCTGCTTCAAAACTCTAAAGCCCCAGGGCCTTAGGATGAAGACCAGCCTCCCCCCAGGGCACTCTATCCTCTCTGCAAACCAGCCCCTTCCTTCCTCATTTAATCCCCCAGCAACCCCAGGGGACACTCCGCCAGCCCCCAGCAGGGAAAGAGACACAGACAGCAGTCCTTCAGGGGCCTGCACTCCTGGAACAGCCCAGATTGGACCTGGGTTTCCAGTAGGCTGAGGCTGGGACTTCCGTTAGGACCTGGGAACAATGTCCCCCAAAGGCCAGGGCTTGGGAAACCTGCAGACCTTCTATCCTTGTAACTTCTCAACTTCAGGGACCTCCAAACTGTTTTCCAACCAATGAGTGGATAATTCACCTGGATACTTCAACTCTGCCACAGCCCAGTCCCAGATACCATGGGGGACACAGCAATGAATGGAGCCTGGTTCCCTGCTCCCAAGGAGCTGGCAGCCAAGCACGTGCGAGGTATGTGATGTGATATCAGTCCGACTCTCATATGCCTCACTTCAGCCCCAAATCTCACATCTAATAGGACAAGGGTTCTCTTTACTGGTGACCTCTCTGGGAGCACAGGCAACCTCAGCTGATCCCCAGAAGAGGTGCCCTAGGGTAAAGGGCAGAGAGTGTCTTCAGGGTAATCAACTTGTTACCTTATTACCAAGACCAAACTGAGCCTAAATATGGCCAGCCCAGCACCACACTGGACTGTGGAGCCTGGGATTTTGACACCATGGGGTTTATGCACCATCTTAGAAGTTACAGGTGATGTGTGGCCAGGTAAACCCCATTGGACAGCCCTTCCTCCTGGGGCTCTGTATCCCAACCAAACCCCCAACCACCAGCAGCGCTCAGCAAAACACACTTCAGAATGCACAGGAGACGATTGGAATTTGGAATACAGATAGAATTTGTTTTAAATTCGGGATTTGAGGCAAATGACTTCTGTGAATTGCTCGTCTCAATATCTGATCAATCACGAGCTGCTGGAAGTTATATCTCATCATCATACATTGTCGCTTCCCGCTGGACCCACACGGTGGGGTTCACACAAGGCTTTCATGTGTACTTTTTCATCTGCTCATCAAAACCAGCCTCTAAGGTAAGGGTTGGCATAAGGGGCATCTACCCTCAGGGATTAAATAACTTCCCACTGAGTGAGCTGGAACCCTAGCCTGTGTTCTCTAACTCAGCACTCTTGCCATATAAGGGTACCTGTTTTTAATTGTTCTAAGATTACAGGTCTTCCCTTTCCCTTGTAAACACATCCTGTGCAATCATTCACTTCTAGGAGTAATAATCAGTTCATTTCTGGTGGTCTAATTAGTACTCTTGCCAAGTTACATTCCTTCCATGGACCCATACAATTTGTTTCTCTTCTGGTAGGTCCTGGTTTAATAACACAACACCTTAACAGGCCCATTACCTCCTGATTTACATAAAATGAATCATTCAGAGATGAAAACTGATGTGTATAAGACAAATCGCATGGTTTACACAAAATCTAGAACAGTTTTTAAGAGGTGAATAGAAACATTCACATTTAAATATTTTAGAACAAACTGGTATACCTATCTATAGTATGTAGGGAGATGAGACAGTATTACTGATAAAATATCACCTTTAATAAAATAGTTACTTAGTACACAGTGCGAAAGAGACAGAAAAGATTCTTACCTTTGGGCTATATTCTGTAAAGGGAAATATTTCAGATTATTCTTTTCATTTACACTTTTCCTTTGGGCCCTCTTAATCAAACTGACTCCCTTCACTTGAGGACAGGGAAGTCATCACCATGCTTCTTCTAAAACCCACCTTTCCAGCCCGGGCTCCTGTTGAGGTGAAAGAGGTGACGTGAGGGTGATGGGCACATTGGATCCAGACGAAGGCCTCGAGGAGTGATGAGAGTTGTTGCCAAAGTTGCTGTATCTGGAGAGTGCAGAGGTTTAAGTTGTGGGGCAGGAAGGGACAGAAAAATGAGTACCAGTCAATAAATGAATAACACGTGGCAAACTATGCTAATTTTTGCAAGAAAAACAGGTCTGGAAATGCTAGCACTGTTAGTGATTACCCTAACTTGAAGAAACTAGTAACTTCTTTGTTTTATTTCTCATCAGAAAAATTTCCCAAAGTCGAAAACTGTTAGGCAGCAGGGTTTATGACAAAGGGTTTAAATAAAACCCTCATATTTCCTTTCTTTTTAAGTGTACATTAAAACTAGTTGCTAACATAAATCAAGAATCCAAATTACTTTCAATTGAATCTGAAGATTTTCTTGCCTCTCGTGGTGGCGCAATTAGCATTAATTGCATCAAAGGCCTGCAGAAAATACCAGATGATTAGCTAAAGAAACATCGGATTAAAAATTCTCCTTTAGGTGTTTCTGAATCAATTTCATCCATTAAATGCTATAATCTCATCACATGCCCAAGGATCAAGGAGAAACTGTCCCCAGACCTTCTAGGCTGGCCTGCTGCTTAGAGGTGCACGTATTCAATGTTTTCATCCAATATTTCCCTAGAACCAAAACTATAGCCACTAGGTTTAAATGAGCTTTTATCATTTCCCAGTCATCTCTAACAAGTTTCAGGATTTGTAAAATTCTAGAGTTTTCTTTGTTTTTCAGAATAGCTGTTCTTTAGCTATCTATTTGTATTTAGCTATCATGATCAGAGCTTTGCCTCACAACCTCCTCAGCTACAGGGTAGGGCCGACTCCTTCTTCTAAACTGGTGAGGACACAGTACTGGAGTGTGTGGGACCCCAAGGGTCACTATGATATAAGTGCACAAAACCCTTCCCCCATGCAGTGAATCCAATATAAACTCCCACCAACTAACCTAGAATTGCTAATTCTAGGAAGCAATTTGACCTCAAAATGTGGATACCCCTTGACCAAGTAGGTCTACTTTTGAGGCGTTAACATAACTTTATGGTTATTTATATACTAAAATATCACACAGGAAGATACTCACTGGAGCCTCATTGAGATCATGGCAAAAAACCAGAAACTACCCAACCAGGTAACAATGTGAGAATGGCTAAGAAAGTATGATGTAACATTCGTCAATGGAAGATTACACAACCATTAAAATGATTGCCAATTTATAAGTGATAACATGGCAAATGTTTATAATGTACGTGTACGTGAGAATGTGTGTGTGTATAAATATACACACACACATACTGCATGTAACATCAAGATGTAATATTACACATTGAGTTTGATCACAATTGTAAAAAATATTCTTAGAGGTTAAAAACCACGTGTAGAAAAATGTAAAAAAACAGGCCATCTTTTTTTTTTTGGTGGTACGCGGGCCTCTCACTGTTGTGGCCTCTCCCATTGCGGAGCACAGGCTCCGGATGCGCAGGCTCAGCAGCCATGGCTCACAGGCCCAGCCGCCCCACGAAATGTGGGATCTTCCCAGACCGGGGCACGAACCCGTGTCCCCTGCATCGGCAGGCGGACTCTCAACCACTGCGCCACCAGCGATGCCCAGGCCATCTATTTTTAAAACTGGAATACGGAGATGAAATTTCAGTTTTCCTTAATAAATTACATTATTATAATGGGAAATAAAATACTTACATTATCCCAAATCTATCCTGTGTTGCTAAGTCTGGTGTGTTGGCTGTTGCTCTTCTAATTTGCTTATTTGGTATCATGTGTCAGCCTCTGCTAAGTACCAAGCACTCTGGCAGGCAGATGGGGACTCACAATACTCCCCCACCATCCTCCCCTGTTAACATACCACCTTCGTGGGACTTGGTTTCTGGACACTCATCTTCTCATCTCTTAAAGTCCCAACACTCTACCTGTCCAACGGGTTGTTTACTGCTTCTCCAAGTGAGTATTGGTTTGATTTTTTTGAGAGGGCCCCCAATTATACAAATATTGAATCACTACGCTGTACACCTGAAGCCAATATAACATTATGTCAATTATACCTAAATAAAAAAATTAAAAGAGAGGGCCCCCAAAACCACAGGCCACAGAGAAGACAGAAAAGCAAAGGATGAGAATATACAAAAGAAAGGAAGCAGCAGAGAGGGGAGCACAAGCTCAGCAGGGAAGAGAGCGAGAGAAGCAGGAGGCAGTGGGCCCCACTTGGGAGGGAAGGACGCTGCCCAGGACCTCCAAGTCCTCAGAGACAGGCCCTGGGCTCCAGCGTCAGCCCTGCATCACCCAGCTGCCTGGACACTAAGCTTGTTATTCTATGCAAACATCTAAAACCATCCCCTTCTCAACCAAAAGTGGGCATCCCAGAGAATGTTTTAACAGGATTACTTTACTAAAATTATGTTTCGATGATGTTATGGAAATAAAACAAGCATAGTGTCGTTCTCCCTCTTTTGGTTTTTCTACTGGTTGAGCAATTAATTGAACGACCTCGTGGTCTAATTTTGCTTCTGAATTTCAGCCAAACTCACTGGATCATACAATTCACTACAAGGCGTTTTTTGGTTTTGTTTGTTTGTTTGTTTGTTTAACATCTTTACTGGAGTATAATTGCTTTACAATGGTGTGTTAGTGTTTGTATTTTTAAAAAATTCTTTTTAATGACTAACTGGTTGGTCTCTATTATAACCCATTCAATTTCAGTCAACCACTGAGCAGTCAAATCTGTGGCCATACAGACCTCTGAAAACCACAGTGAGTGAACATCAGAAAATTAATTGGTATGAACGATATTTATACAATATTCAAATTCCTGTCAAATAATTTAAAAAATTGTAAACTTTTCTCAGTGAAATCCAAGCCAATCTTCATTCACAAACATGCAGATGCTTTTCTCAATTTATGTGTATATTCGTTTTGTCCATTTCCATGTTTCTATTGCTCTCATCCCCCAGGACTGTCAGTGGTACTGAAGCCTGGGGACCAAGTGGGAGGGACCTGGGTCCCAGGAAAGCCCCGTCAGAAGCTGTGAGACCATCACCATCCTGGGCTAACACCACCCTGCTGGGGAAGATGAGGTTGCCAAGATATTTTTTCTTTCGGTCAAATGTGCAGCTCCTAACTTGTACACGGATACTCTTCTTGGGGAACATGAGAGCTATGTTGGATGCATTTCATGAAAACTGTGTGAAAGATCACAATAACTGAGAATTTTAGACCTAAAAGAGACTGGTAGAGGACTTGTAGTTTGGAGGTGTTCAAACTGGAGGCCACGTACTCCTGATGGTATACAAAGCCATTCTGGTAGACACCACTCCCCACTTACCCAACCTCTCTGTGCCTCAGTTTCCTCACTGTATATAAGGGCTAGAAATAGAACCTACCTCTTCAGGGTTAAGTGATACTTTAAAATACAGGGCTTGGCTCTCAATAAATGTTAGCAATTATTATTGTTACTCTTAATATGGGAGTGGCCATCAGTCAATACTGACTTTTATTATTGACTTTGGACAACTGATTGTTTAAAATATGCAAACCCTCTGTTCCCCATTCCCCGCTCTGCAGAGAGGTCCTGATCCAGGCATCGGTGAAGGGCAGGCACACAGGCAAGCTGACAAGCACCTGCTGAAAATTCCCTGTGCCCTTCTGATCTGCACACCTCCCTCCCTCTGCCTCATCTCCGGTTTGCATAAGAATCATTGAGGTGTCCATACTTAAATAATGTAATTATACTAATGCCTGTGAAGTGATTCAAACTGCAATTGTTTGCCATCTCATGAGAAGCTATGAGCAATGTCTGAAAGAAACTTACATACATTAGAATAAAAACAGAAAGCTATAGAAAAGGGAGAGGAGATAAAGAAAAGACACCCACCTATTGGAAGAGAAAGACCGGAAGTTGTAAGGCTCGGAGGCAGAATACGTGCTCGGATGGAGAGAATCAGAGGAACTGTTAAACGAAGGAAAACCCCACTCAAAACGCTGCCTGGAAAGCTGACAAAGCACCTGGCTGCCTTCCGCAGATCAAAAGAGAGCCCGTGCTAGAGAGATGGGCTTGAGATGTGTAGATTTTGACAGACTGTGCAAATTTTTATAAACCTTAAATTCAAAAATCCATCTTTAGTAATTACATTATAACACAAGAGCTCCTCAATTCAAGCAGCGGGAATTTTCTCTTCTGCCTTTTGCCTACATACTGGTAATTAGTGA
Source organism: Delphinus delphis (assembly GCF_949987515.2). NCBI lineage: Eukaryota > Metazoa > Chordata > Mammalia > Artiodactyla > Delphinidae > Delphinus > Delphinus delphis. Next base: position 50,964,772 of record NC_082695.1, on the reverse strand, counting down.
GCGCCCAGGGAGCTCACACCACAACTGCCCTCTGCTCTGACTGGAATCTCCGCAAACGCAGCGAACGAAAGACAAGCCCGAGGATGCAGCTAAGGCGCTGCGTCACCGTCCCCGGGTTAGCCTCGCACAGGCCATCACGTGGGCCGGATCTACCTGCTTTCCTGCTGGGATTCGGCTTCCTTTTCCTTGGTGGACAAGGGCGAGTCCTCAAAGTCATAGGAGAAGAGGTGGAAGGGGCTGTGAAGCACATAGGGCAGCTTTTCTACGGTTGGTGACGCCTGCGGGGGGCCGGGTGCGGCGCGGAAGGGCTGAGAAGCCGGGGAGGGCGTGGAGGGCGCCCGCAGGGCAGGCCCTGAGGACCCTCTGCGCAAGGGGGTCCCCGCCGCACTGCCGGCCGGGAGCTGCTTTCCTGGGGAGGAGGCACTGGAGGCCGCGGGGAGGGCTGGACTCTCGCGAGCAGCATCCTTTCCGGCGGGGACCTGCTCTGAGGCAGGGCTGGCCTCAACCCTGGGTCAGCACGGAGGAGAGGAGGAGAGGAGGAGGGGGAAGGAAGGGGAGAAAAAGAGATTTGGGAGAGAGGGAGCAAAAGTTAGGAAAGAGAAAAAGACACGTCAAAGCTCACTACTGTTAGGGACGCTCACTTAAGAGTCCAGCTGTGTTTCTCGACCTGCAGCATAAAAGCCAGAAGCCCTGGTTTTCCCAATAATCCTGGCGCCCTGGGCTTGCCTATCTGGGGGGTAAGACCCATCTGGCCTCTGACCATACAAGGGCCTTGATGAGGGGATTTAGTGGAACCTCAAAGGCTCTTCTGCACCTGCCCCTCAATCCCCAAGTTTCTCCCCACTGGTTGTGTCGGCACCGGAATTTCCACAATTTGAACTTCATTTCTTTGTCTTGATCAAACAGGGGATCTGCCCTCCTCCTGAAACACCCAAACTTGAGGATGAGGTATCCCACAAGCCCCATACTTACAGTCACTGCTTTCAGATCCTTTCTGGAAAGCAAGTGTGGAGAAGGAGAAAAGATGCCAGCAAGAAAGGCAAAGAGCTGGAAATGAGGGGCGGGCAGAGTGAAGACACATTTTGCCTGGTTCACACTTTCCCCAGGGCCTCCTCTACCACTAAGCCCTAGATGTCTAGACTCCTGCAGGCATGCCTCATTCTGCCACAGATACAGTTATGAAGACTTTCCATCTTCAGGGGACTGGATTTAGACCACTTAGACATTTTGAAGCCTACCTTTGTAACAGCAGAATCTACATTAAACTCTGCAGTTTTCAAAACCATAGTCCTTTCCCCAGAGAACTTGACTCCCAGCCATGCCCACTTGGGAAAGGGATGTGAGCTGTTTTGTTTCCTACCTCAAATCCAGAGCTCCGTCTGTATATAAGGGCAGGGACATACAGGTTTCCCTGGCTCAAGGGGAGGATGGGATGAGACCACACTGCAGTGCCCAGGGCAGGCCTGGCAAAGGTGGTACACACACACAGGGGGCACACGTGGTGGGCACACATGGAGTGCAAACACACGGAAGCAGCCAGCAGGAAGGGGAAGCAGTGGAAGACACCAAGCCCACAGAAGTAAGCAGAATCTTTCCCACCTTTAAGTCTAGTAGGTTGACATCAGGGAAGAAATAACATCCAGATCAATGTTAATGAACACAGGGTTTGTTTAAGGTCAAACCCTGGTGTTTAATATGCACACCTTTGCTTCCTAAAACCAAAAAGTCTAACTGTATCATCTCTGATGAAGACACCCTCCAGAATCAGTCATATAGTCACAGACACTGCAGAGGACAGGATAAACCACCATCTACCGCTAATAACAATCCCATGTAAAGACAGCACGAGTCAGTAGGGACGCCTTTGGAGGCTGCTCTTTCCAGCCAGGTTCCTCCATCTGCTCTGTAGGTACTGCTGAACTGTTTGAGTCCCTGAGGGTGAAAAGTTTGTGGGTGGGACATACCATGCACATTGAAGCACGTGTGGAGCCACACCGATGTATTTATTGAGGGTCCACAAAATTTTCTGTGACTCATTTTTGACCTTAAGGTGGGACTGTCAATTGAACCTCCTCCCTTCCCAGAGCATCCCTAACTAAAGGCACTACCCCCAGGCATGGCACTCGGCATGGGTGGGGGCCCTTGGTTAATGCCGACCTTTCTCCCCATCTCATTCTGGAATATGTACCTCACTCTCTGTCACTAGGTCATTCCTTTCCTCTCTCTACATCCAGCTGGCTTCTTCCCAGACATTTCCAAAGGGCGGAAGCAATCAGTTCAGAGAGGATTCCATGACCCCGGGAGGGGTGGGCATCTCAGCACGTCAAATGAACCTGTCTGAGAACTTTTACTTGCACCGGTGGCCCCAAGAATGAGGCCACAGCAGCAAAGAATCACATTAACTTTGAACTTGGTAAGAGAAAGATTTTACCCTAATTCATCCAAGGTCCTTTTGACTTTGCTTATTTGTGGAAAAACTAACAGCAACAGTATCAGTTGGCAGCGTAATCAATCAAGTGAAGGAACCCTTCAGTTCTAGAATTATTTTTGAATATCAGAAAATGAACTTACCCATGATCAATTTTTATTTTTCATACAGACATCATTTGGGGAAAATACCACAAAATTTACACGTATCTGCAAGGTGCCTGTGTCTGTTCACACTGCCCGAAGACAGAAAGGATGCACCTTGGAGAGGTGAGTGGAGGACAGAAAACTCCCCCAAAGGGCTGTAGAGCTATGGTAGTTATTCTAGGCATGCAAATAAATGCTGGGAATTTTTTCTATGCTACATGGGGTGAAAAGTGTTCCTGTCCATTTGGATAAAAATCAAAATGCATTATCCCTCCAGCAGTCATCCACACATTATAGATAACATTGTACTGGTAAAATTAGTAGGAAGAAGGGGACGCGTGGAATTATTCTTCCTACAGTGCAGACAGGGTTAAAGTTTTCTGAGCAGAGAGGAACATCCCGTTAGTTACTGTCAATCTGACTGAGCCGAAGCACTCAATGAGGGAGGGGACAGTGGGGAGAAAAGCTCCTGGGTGTGTCTCCCATAAAGCAAGGTTAGGCAAAGCAGCGTCTGCGTAAAAAATACGGCTCTCTAGGGAAAACGTGCTGTTATTTCTATAAAACTAGTCACTCTGTGGCTCCGTGTAAACGTTTGCCGGTGGGAGCTAGTGAGGAAGGGAGGAGGCTACTGCAGGGCGGCTGCAAACTATCCGTTAGGAAGGAGACTCCAGGCTTGTGGTGGGAGCCGGGGAGTGTGCAGCCCTCGGTACCTGTCCGTGCCCGGACAGGGGGCATCATCATCTTTCTCTTCCTCTGAATTGGGCTCCGTGACTGGCTGCTCCTCTTCCTCCTCCTCCTCGACCCTGAGGCAAGGCCAGGAAAAGAGAAATGCACATAGAGACAAGATGGGAAAGCAAGATGAGCGTTACAGACAAACAGGAAGATGAAGCAGAAAAACTCCAGCTGGCTGAAATGAAAAGAGCACACTTAGAGGAGGCAGTTGTGAGATGGGGAAACCTAAGTGTGGGCTGGAGATGCGATAACCCAGCACAAGCCAAATTTCTTTGTCAAGTTGGCTGGATGCTACTGCCTGCAACCCCCGACCCCACTCCTCCCATCCCCCTACCACACATGATTCACAACAGCTTCTGGCCTTGGGCAGGCCTCCCAGGTGGTTCTCCTTCTGCATACAGAGTCATGCAGTGGCTGTTCTCAGGGCTGCCCAGCGCCTGCAGCGAGAAGTCCTCATGTCTTCACTGCATTCCTTCCTGCACCACCCTCTACAGTGGACAGATGGTTTTTGCATGTCACTCCCTCATTCTCAGTCAATGTGTTTGGGGGTGAGGGGCTGATTCCCCCCCCACTTCAAGGGTTAACACATGGTCCAGGTGGAGTCAATCTGGGCCACCCCTGGGATTTCTCCTGGTGCCTTCAGGGATGAGAAGGTACAAGGACACCCTAAGTCTAGTGGAGGAAGGCTGCCTGTGAGTGACCCCGGCCCAAGAACAGCAGAGTTGGAGAGAGAGGGACGGACATGGAGAGAGAGGAAAGCAGTCTCCATGACAGTTTTAACACTTGCATCCAGTACTTCTGAAGCTTCACCCTGGCCTTTCACTAACAGAAGATAATAACTTTTCATTTTTGCTTAAGGTAGTTTAACTTGGGTTTTGCCCTTGCAGCTAAACAAATACAGACTTTGATAACTGAATCATTACCCTCCTTTGGCCTCTAAATCCTATCAACACGTGACTTATGTGATGCAAGTGTTCCATGTGGAACACTTACCCAAGCTTCTCAATCCCTTGCCAAAGGGATTAAAACTCCTGAACTCCAATGACCTTCATCTTTGTTCACTTCAGGCCCTCACAGGCTGGACCTCACCATCACACCTAAGTAGCCCACCTTGGAAACCTTACATCCAAACTTCTACCCCCCGACCACAAGCCCCCATTCCCCCAAATCTCTCATTCCTCTCCTCCCACCGTAACTCTTCTGCAATCTCAGTGTCCTCCTCTACTTCCTAAATGTCCACCAGCTCCTTCTTGCCTTCAATCCTTATGAATCGACCGTTTCCCACTGTAGGCATCATTCTGCCAAAATCTGTAACTCTTTTGCCCCCCTCTCCTTCAGTTGGTTTTTCTTTTTACTGAAATATAAAATACATACAGAAGAGTACACGAATCCCTGAGGTTTCGCAGAACAGAGGCATCTACATAATGAGCATTCCTTTAATGCTCCCTTTGAACTGCTTCCCTCCCCTACTGGAAACAGCACAGGTCAGCTTTGCCTGATTTCCTTCTCCATCTAAAAGGAATCATACTGTATCCAGCTCCTTTTGTTCAATATTACACTTGTGAGATTCATCTATATTGTTATAAGTACTTGAAGATCATTCTTTCTCATTGCTGTATAGTATTCTCTTACACGAATATACTATAATTTAGTTATCCATTCTACTGTTGATGATAATCAGGTACCTTTCAGTTTGGGGTCATTTTGAATAGGGCTGTTATAGATATTGGAGTACATGTGTTTTAGTGTTTTGGGTCATGAGATATGCTTAAATTCATCTTTATTAGAAACTGTCAAACAATTTTTTTAAATGAATGAATGAATTTACATTCCCATAGACAGTATATGAGCATTCTGGTTCTTCCACACCCTTGCCAAGATTTTATATTTTTGTCTATTTCATTTGCTATCTAATCTGTGTGTGATGATGTCTCATTGTGGTTTTACTTTGCTCTCCCCGATGACTAATGAAGATGGGCACATTATCATACTTTTAATGTCTATTTAGATATCCTCTTTTTGAAGTGTGTAAGTACTTTGCCTTTAAAAAAGAAAGAAAAGGCTCGGACTTCCCTGGTGGCGCAGTGGTTAAGAATCCGCCTGCCAATGCAGGGGACACAGATTCAGTCCCTGGTCCAGGAAGATCCCACGTGCCGCGGACCAACTAAACCCATGCACCACAACTACTGAGCCTGTGCTCTAGAGCCCGCGAGCCACAACTACTGAAGCCCAAGTGCCTAGAGCCTGTGCCCCGCAACAAGAGAAGCTACCACAATGAGAAGCCTGAGCATCACAGCAAGGAGTAGCGCCCACTCGCCACAACTAGAGAAAGCCCACGCGCAGCAACGAAGACTCAATGCAGCCATAAATAAATAAACTAAAAAAAAAAAGGCTTTTTATTTGTAGAAATTCTTTACATAATTTGGACACAAGTAATTTGTCATATTCTAGTGTTGCAAATATGTTTTCCCTGTGGGTTGCCTTTGCATTCACTTCATGGTATCTCTTAATAAACATACGTTCTTAAGCTTAATGGGGCCCTATTTATCTTTTTTCTTTGATGGTTAGTGTCTTTTTTGTCCTGTTTTTTTTTTTTTGATTACACCAAGGTCTTAAAGGCATTCTCTTATGTGACCCTCTAAAAGCTTTATTATATAACCTTTCACATTTAAATTTGCAGTCCATCCATAATTTATTTTGTGTATCATATGAGATAGGGGTAAGATACATTTTTTCCCCACGTGGACATACAATTGGCCCAGAACCATTTAGTAAAAAGGCCATATTTGCCCCATGTTAGTATCATCTTTATCACAAATCAAGTATATGTCTGTGGGTTTCTGGACTTTTTCTCATCATTAGTCAATTTTTCTATCCTTGCGTGAATACTCTGCATGAATCTTTGCATGAATATTATCTTAATTATTACAGTTTTATGATAGACCTTGACATTGCAAAGTAAGTCCTTTGCCCTTTATACTTTCATAGAATTTTTGAATCAGCTTGTCAATTTTCACCAAAATCTAGATGGACTACTAGTTGGGATTTTATTGAATTTATACACAAATTAGAACTGACAATTTTACATATTGAGTCTTCCAACCCATGGCTGTGGTATATCCTTTATTTAGATTTAATCTTATTCCAATATTCTTTCATTTCTTTTAAAGCTTTAAATTTTCAGTAGAGGTCTTATATATTTTCTGTTAAATTTATTTCTAAATATAAATTTTAATGCTATTGTACATGTCATCAATTTCCAATTTAATTTTCTATTTATTTGATGATATATAGAAATAAAATTGATTTTGGGGGTAAATTTACCTTGTATCCAACAACTTTTCCAAATTTATTAATTGTAATACTTTTTATATAGACTCCTTTAGATTTCCTATATAGACAGTCATATCGTCTGTAAGTAACGACGGTTGTATTTATTTTGCTCCAATTCTTATGCCTATCTTTTTCTTGCCTTATTACACTGGCTGGGAACTGCAATATTACACTGAACTGAAGTGATGACAGTAAGCATCTTTTCATTGTCCCAAATATCAAGAGGAAATATGAGCTTTGCCACAGATTTTTTATTCTTTATCAGATCAAAGAAGTTTCCTTGTTTGCTAAGAGTTTTTACCATATATGAGTACTGAATTCTATCAAATGCTTTCTTTCCATTTATCAAGATAATCATATGATTTTCCCCTTTATTTTTGTAAATGCAATGAATTACAAAACTGCTTTTAAAAGCTTAAACGAACCTCGCATACCAGCAATAAACCCCACCTTGTTATACCATGTTACCCTTTTTATAAACACCTGGGTTCTATTTGTTAATATTAAGAATTTTTTAAATTGAAGTATAGTTGATTATAATATTATTAACAATTTTTTACATATACTGGAAAGAGATTGATCTATAATTCCTATTTCTTAAAATGTGCTGATCAGTTTATGGAATAAAGGTTATGCAAGCCTCATAAAGAGGTAGGGCAGAGAGGGTGACAGCTGTGGAGCTAAAGAAAAAGAGATGGATCCGAAAAAAATTAAAACAGATTTAGCTGAATTTGGTGACTGGTTAGATGTGGCAGGAAAGGAAGAAAGAAGTATTGGTACAACCCCATGGTTATATACCCCATACCTGGATTGAGGGGTGCTTCTGTCAGAAACAAGGAAGCCAGTGGAACAGTGAAGACAGCATTCCTCCTGTAATGCCACAAGCCACAAACGAGCACACCTCATCTGTCCTTCCGAGCCTGGTACAGCTCACCCTCACACAGCACAGTCCTTTTTGTTGGCAGTCCTTTTCTGCTCTAACAGCAGTCAAGTTAAAAACTGTACCCTCAACCTTCAGCCTGAGGCTACCTTCCCTCATCTTGATCAGGAATTTGCAAATGTTATTACTTCTGGTCTGCCCAGAACCCACAGATCTCTACCCTGCCAACCAATGGGTCTCTCCTCTTTAACTCAAAACAGGGAGCCCCATCCTCCAAAATGACTTGACTTCATTTGTTCTCCCAGGTGGTAAAGTCATTTAGAAGCAAAGTCTGCTGGAGTTGGAGAGGCTCGGAGCCAACTGCCTGGGTTGTACTCCAGCTCCATAATTTACCAGCTGTGTGACCTTGGGCCCCACTTTCCTCATCCCAATTTAGGATATCAACAGTACCTACCTTCTAGGAGGACTGGGTTAATATGTAAAGCACTTTGAAAAGGAGCAGTATACAGTGAGCAAATCAATTTGTTTTAGCTATTAGCTCTCAACATCATCATCACCATCATCGTCACTGGCTTTGGAGCCTTCTTAGGAAATCTCTACCATCCCCCACTAATGGATACTCAAGAACTCAATAATCAAGAACTCAACAATCAATCATCAACTCAATCAATTACTCAATAATCAAGAACTCTGCTTGATTCACTAAGGAAGAGGACATAGTACTGGGCAAAGCATTCCCAATCACTGGCAGATAGTAACACTTTCCCCTTTGTAACTTCCACCTGTGTAAGCTGTGTATTTCTGATCCTCCTCTCTTGCATGTAGCTGTCCTACAGATGTGTGAAGACAGTGATTCTGATCAACATCCCAACCTGTTTCCTCTTTGGGCTCAACATCTCTGACCCTGCAATAAATCTTCTGATGACTTGTGTATATCATAGCTTTGCTATCTTGAGTGGCAGAGCAGGACCAAGGGCAGGCAGCACAATGACTCACTCAGGGAATCCACTTCCAGGAAGTCCCACGGTCAAAGCACTGGCCTTGCCCTACAACTCAAATGCATGAAGAAGGAAATACCCTCTCGTAGGGCACGGGACTTTCTATGCTTGATTTTATTTGGTTTCATCCTAGTAGAATTAGTCAAATGGAATGATATTTTATGCTGCCAATATTTAAGACTGAAGAATTAGTTCAGACAATTTTGCTTTTTCCCTAGCTGAACTGTCTCTTAAAGTATAACTTAATTTTGTTTATACTTGTTCTAAGGCATTCTGGGTCTTTGGTCTCTGGCTTTCAAATACCTCTAGGGGTATTCTGCTTGTTTGTAATTGATAGGGAGTTACTCTAGGGCACAGGCCTGTTCTGAACCCATCAGGTAGTCTCCTTTTAACCACAAACAGTCCCAGACTGGAGGCCACCCTCTTCACGTTGGAAAAGCAACAGGCCCACCGCCTGACCAATTCTGCAGGGCACAGTTTCCTTCAAAGTCAAATTAACTTTCTCAAATTCGGGTCTCAGGCTGACGTCACGTATCTTAGGCTTCAAAAAACAAGAAGGAAAATGGATGTTGCTGAGATGTTCTAAAAGTACAATAGAAACATTTAAAACAGTATTAAAGTATATTCTAGGACCAAAGCAATCAGGATGAGGAAGAGTTAAGCAACATATTTGGAGCAGACATTTCAAGACATCTAATAGACATAAACTCAAATCAGGAATATGAAAAAAATATATTTTAAAAATCAGTAGAAACACAACTATAAAAGTGAGCAAAATATACAACCACGGCCAATACATTTATATGAAATGATATTTTAAAACCGAAGTTTAAATATAAATCAGTCAGAGTTTTTAATAGAACTCAATTGGAACTACAATGAGATACCATTTTTTATCTGCTTGGCAAAATTAAGACGTCTGAAGATAATACTAAGCACTGAAGAGCATTTAGACCAACTGGCTCTCATATACTGCTGATAGGAGTGTGCATTAGCATAATGACGCTGGCAAAATAATTGGCACTATCTCACAAAGTTAAGCATTCATATCATGAATATGACTGACATCACCTAGAAGTGGCATTGCTGTAGCCTGGGGCAGTGGTTCTGAACCAGGTGACTCTGCCCGCTAACGGACATCTGTCAATGTCGGGAGACATCTAGTCTTAGATGCTGCATCCTACAATGCACGAGGCAGCCCTCCACAACAACATTTGCACCGAATACTTTTGGTCCAAAACGTCAACAGTGCCGAGGTTGAGAAACCCTCTCTAGGGGTGCCGAAGTATGTGCACCGGGATATGAGTCTGAGAATATTCTCAGCAGCACTGTCTGTAATTACCAAAAAATGGAAACAACCCAAATGCTCACCAGTGGGAAAAAGGATAACTAGATTGTGGTATATTCCAATCAGAGAAAATGGAAGACCTTCAGCATCACATGACAATACGGATGAACACTGGAAGCATGATGTGGAGTGAAGACAAGTGCAAAGAGAAACTACAATATTCTAATATTTTTCATAAAGTTCAAAGAGGCAAAATTGTATAATATACTATTGTTTTATTTATATATATATATATATATATATATATATATCTGATAATACTAAAAACAAATAACAACAAACCCATAAGACAACACTAAACGATATTTAAGAGTGCTGGTTACCCAGGTTCAGAGATGTGAAAGTTGGAAGCTCATAGTAAGTTAAGGGTAATGCTCTGGGTTTCTAGCTAGACCGTAGTCTCATGGATGTTCTTTATATTAATATTTATATAACATTAATAATTAATATTAATAATACTAATCATGTTTATAATATTTATATTTATAGAAAATAAATAAACTAGGAGAGGGCCACACATGGACCAATGATGTCAGTGTATCATGAACTAAGGATTATGATTAATTCAATTCTGAAAAATTAGAATTTTTTAAATAGATTTTATTTTTTAGAGCAGTTTTGGTTTCACAGCAAAATTGAGCACAAGGTACAGAGATTTCCCATAATAAGTAACAATACAAACATTTTTTAAAAGTGAAGAAGTGTAACCATGGGGCAAGGGCTCTCCATTTACCCAACAATTATTTATTGAGCATTTATTATGTGCAAGATGCAGGGGTACAGTGGTTAGTAGAGGTTCTCACCCTTAATGTTTACAGGTCTGTAGGGGAGAAAGACATTAATCTAATTGTACCAGGAAGTACTCAAGTGAGAAAAATGTCCACAGTGCTCTTGGGGCAAAACTCAGAAGGCCAAGCAGGAATTGACCAGAGGACAAGATGGGACTTTACACATGACACTCTCCTGCTCCAACACGTACACACTAACCTTAGGATTAAGTCCAACTTGCTCAGCTAACACCCCCATCATCTCGCTAACTTCATCTCCCTCTCTCCCTTCAGCAACTCCCCCACCCTAGTCTTAATCAGCCTATTGAGCTGTCCACCCAACACCAAGGGCATTTCAGCTTGGGGTCCTCAAAGGAGCCATTCTCCCTGCCTGGAGTTACTCCTTCTGCTCTGTTTCTCTAGTGGACCCAGCCGCCAGGGACGTCCAGTAAGTACTCGTTGCCTGTTGCAGACCTGTGGTCCAGTGGACCTCGCATGGTGCTCAGCATGGAGATACTCGCTATGGATGGTCAACAGACAGAGTGGCAAGAACTGGAAAAATGACCTTGGAGGTCTCCCCACGTTGCAGATAAGAAAGACGAGGTCCAGAGAAGGCAAGATCACACAACCTGCCAGTAAGAACTGGCGACGTCATGAACCTGAAGCAGAATCTAAACTGGTTTCACTGCTCCACCGTCACTGCACATTTCCTTCTATGCAACAGCACCCTGGATGGCGCTTCTCAGTCCTCCCTACACAGGGCATAGACAAGAACATCTGCACAGCCCACCAGAGTAACGGACAGGAGACCCACCCAGTGCCCCAGTCACCCCAGACCTGCCTGGCTGCCCTGGGGGGGGGGGGGTGAAATCAGTGTCTTGACACAGGTGTGACCCATTTGTGGCAACTAGGTAGTATGTTCTGTATTAAGGTTTAGATAAGATGCAGGCATTTTAAATGCCCCATTTAGTTCTGTAAAATGCATACGGCATACTATAATTAGATGAAAAAAATATGTCATAGAAATAGTGTGTTACTGTGAATGTAATTATGCCACTAAATTGTACAATTAAAAATGGTTAAAACGTTAAACTTTGTTATGTATATTTTACCACAATAAAAAATTTTTAAAATTTACAATTTAAACAAACAAACAGATAAACAGAAGAAATAGTGTTAAATTTCTGTCAGACAAAATGCCCCCTTGGGCTCCATCTGTATCCCTCAGATGGAGCAAACACTGCATCCCTCTGTGAGAGAGTACACTTCAACTGGAGTTTGAACTTAGCCTCCTGGTGACTCATACTTTCTGCTCACTTCAAGGCTGTTTCTAGGTTACCAAGGCCCCAAGAAGAGATTTGAAAATTTCCAATTAGTTATCTTAATCAGTTAAGACGTATATCTGACCAACTGAAGCAGTGATTTCATTCAAAAATAGTTTTGTTATCCACATAAAAAAAAAAAAAGAAGCTTCCCTCAAAAGATTTTTGCCAGCTACTAAGAGAGTGAAAAGACGTTTAAGAGAGCCCAGCTGTTGCTCTGACGTTTCCATGGTGAGAACCCAAAGTTAGACAGGAAAGTATTTATTGTCCCTGTAACACTCAGAGTTTAGAAGGAGCATATTTACTGGCCATGGATACTAAATATACCCAGGAACTGGACAACTGGCCAGAACCTTAATGCACGAGCCATTATTTTGCTATTTTGTTTTAGAATAAAATACTAATGGATCCAGCACATTATTTCTGCGGAAAACATGGAGCAGTTTAATATAATGGAATTCCAGTCTGCATAGCCTAAAACCAATAGGAAGAAAAACACAATTAGTAGCCTGGTTGCAGGTTTATTTAGGAGTAAAACAAATCAATCCAGGGATAACTGTGGACTATGAGGTGTCTCACTACTTTCTTTTGTGGGTACTTTGATTTTATGTTTAAAAAAGACTTTATTCCAAGCCAGAGATACTACCGAATTGCCTTAAGTGTCTATTAGAGGCCTGACAGAGCAGAAGAGAAACTAAGATGAAGGTAGACTGGAATTCTCTGTGACCTTTTGGAAACAGCAGGGACGCCAAGCACAGACCCAGGCTGAGTTTTCAAGATGGCGGCCTCCAGAGGTGAAAGCAGCACTGCCTGCGTCTGGCTTGGCTCCATCCTGAGACCCGGAGGCTCTCTTATGTCACCCATAAAATACAGTGGAACAGCAGAACAGGAGCCTTCATCTCTGGTAGTCTATGATAGCTGACGAAGTGAAATTGTGTGGACATCAGACAAGTTCTCTCATCTCCAGAAGCTGTACAACTATTAGTCAAATAGCGTGCTGTCCAGCCAAGCTCACTTTTAAACGTTTCGAATAACAGAATTCCTTACACACATTCTGTTTCATGTTTTCACAAACAGGAAGGCAATGATACTAAAGAATGAAAGACTCTAAGTTAGAAAGAGACATGACGTGTGTGTCTTTAAGAGGCAGATATCAAATGTAACCACCAAGAGGAAGCCAACCCCATTTCAGAGTTTTGTGTGTAGGTCCATCTTTCAAACTCATGACTCAGTTTGATTCTAGAACTCGAGTTGCCTTTTCACATGCTTTGGACTTGGACACACCACCATCAGTCATCCTTCAGGACTCAGCCCAAATGCCTGAGGAGGCTTTTTGGACCCCCCCACCCACCGTGCCCCATCCCACTATCCTCTTTTCTAAAAAAATCTTTTAAATTAATATTTAATTATAAGAATTCATACTCCCTTTGAAAAAGTATAATATTACTGATAAAAATTAAGTCCCCTTTGACCAGAGGTAACCACGGTTATAAATTCGGTGGGTAAATTTCCAGATTGAAAAAGAACGTTTTAACATATATTATTCTACAGTCCTTTGAATACAGCAATTGATGTGGCAAGTATGTTGGTACTTCTGGTGTGATGCATTTCTTATAATTGCTGGTTGCATCCCATCGTGTGGCTATGCTATGTTTTCCTTATCTAGCCACTCCCCAAGTTGCTGTTACAAGTGACGCTGTAATGACAACACCTGCACATGCCCTTGTGAGCTGCACGTTACTGTCAAGTGCATATCCTTACATCCCTGCTACCTGCACACAGCCCTGTTTGCAGCCTTCAAAAGCCCTCTTCCAAAGCTACACACATTTACTTGCTACAATATTTATGTGCACACTGTCTTATGAGGCTGGAAGAGTCATAAGGGTCATGCTAACCACTATCCTCAGAACCGAAAATCTGGCATGTACAGGAAAATACAAGCTGGTGAATAATGAAGGAATGAACGAATATCATTTTGTTCTCCTTTGGCTCATAAGCTACTATTCCTGGCTCAACAAAATCAGGGCAGTAATCATAACATCAAAGTTCAGAAAATGTCAGGACTGACTAAGAAGTCTATCCCTGTATACTTACTGTGAAATAATATACTCAGTGCTGGGGTTTCTCCTATAGAGAATTGGTGGCTTGCTCGTTTACTTGTGGGCGTGAACTATTATGGATGTGGACTCAAGTCCCAGCCACGTTTTAACAACCGCAAAGTCACTTCTTCTTTTTCTTTTTTTAAAATAAATTTATTTTATTTATTTTTGGCTGTGTTGCTCTTCATTGTTGCACGTGGGCTTTCTCTAGTTGTGGCGAGCTGGGGGCTGCTCTTCGTTGCGGTGCGCGGGCTTCTCATTGGGTGGCTTCTCTTGTTGCGAAGCACGGGTTCTAGGTGTGTGGGCTTCAGTAGTTGTGGTGCGCGGGCTCAGTAGTTGTGGCTCGCGGGTTCTAAGAGCGCAGGCTCAGTAGTTGTGGTGCACGGGCTTAGCTGCTCTGCGGCATGTGGGATCTTCCCAGGGCTCGAACCCGTGTCCCCTGCATTGGCAGGTGGGTTCTTAACCGCTGCACCACCAAGGAAGTCCCAAAGCACTTCTCTGCTTCATGATTTTTTCCCCTTTTCACAATCAAAATCATTTACTCTTCTAACTCAATTTTGCAAAGCTTGTTATAAGTGAAAAAAATATAGATAAAGAAAGAAAAATATCTTCCTAAGTCCAGTAAGTATTTGCTTCACTTCGGAAGGCCTGCCACTGGCACGAAGCCCTGATACCCTCCACCCGCTCGCCCTGTTCTGTCCCAAGACCTCTAGGAGACCAAGGCCTGCACTCAGCAGGTCCCGACTGGCCACTTCTTCATGGGGGCTCATCTCCAGTCAATGTTTAAACTCATGTTTATAAAACCAGAACTGCATGACTGGGAAAAAGAAAAAAAAACAAACCTCAGGAATTAAAATAATTTCTCTGGAGGCAAACGTGATTACTGTAATGGAGTATTCCTGAAGTGTGATATAATTGTCTCTGATTCCTCACTGAGTTACTGTGTCTTTGGGCAGCACGCTTTATCAGGACGTTCAAATGGCACTTAGGCTGCAGATACCCGTCCCAAATGTGCCCAGGCTTCCCTGCTCTGCAGGCCACTCTCCCAGGGCAAGGGGTAGGCTTCCCTCTATCTGGCTTGGCTCTGCCTCCTGTTTCTCTCCAGGGAAATCAGACTCTCACTGGGCTGGGGGGGTGGGGGTGAGGCTGCAGTCACTCATTTATTCTAGTTATTTAACCAACTCTCTGACGGGTGCTCTCACGCAAAGCACTTTACAGGGTTCACCCCTTAACTCCTCGCAGGAACTGCTGAGGTGGTACTATTACTACCCCATTCACAGCTGAGGAGCTGAGGCACAGAGAGGTTAAGGAGCTTGCCCAGAGTCACAGAGCTAGAAGCCGGGATCTGAACCCAGGTAGTCCAACCTTAGCATCTAAGCTCCTGACCATGATGCTCTGCTACCTCCACTATGATCATTTCTTTGTGGCTGGAAATAAATGACTCTTCTCTTTAAGGACTGGAAGAAGCTGTGAATCTTTCTTTCTTTCATATTCTTTTCATGTATTCAAGTGTATAGGGAGTCTACCAGTTCTCATCCCTTGCCCCTCTCACCGAGGCCCCATTCCACCATGAGGAGAATCAATGATGCCTTGATATAGACAAACTTGGACCACGACTATAGCCCATGTTAACCCTCATCAGTCTCTGAGACATCAACATTACCTCCCTTAGAAATCAATGTTTTTTTCTACAAAGATATGATGCTTCCGTGATCACTGTCAGCTCGCTGAACACATGTGTGAGACAAGAATGACATTAGGCCAGGTCTCTCTTTCTTTGGGTCTCTCCTCGTCAATTTCCAAAGCCTATTCCAAAGGGGTCCCTTGCAAAATGCTTCACCAGCATCACAGTGGTCCACTATAAACACCTTTTTTACCATGTCAGATTTGACCTCCTCAGCCTACATTTTCAGGGTTTTATTTCCCTGCTAATTCAACCTTCATCACTGAACAGTTACTACCAGGCTCCCTCCACAGACTCTTGTAAAAGAGACAATCTCATTCTTCCTTCCATGATTGGATTTAATCGACTCAGTTTAGTAATCATTAGAAAGCCCCTGCTCCATCTCCAAAGGGATCCTGGAATTGCCAGGGATATAAAGAGAGAGATGCTTGCTCTCCAGAAGGACCACCCACACCCATACCTGCATGAACCGCCAACAAAATCAGCTCTACCAGGAAGGGCTGTGAACAGGCAGGACATGGATGGGAAGACATGTATTACAGAAAATGGAGAGTTTGCAAGGTCAAGGGCAAGCAGGCTTGACACTGAAAGAAAATACCCAAAGCAAGTCAAAGATGTAACTAGAAACAAAAACCTTTCCTTCTCTTTGAAGCGTGTTCACCACTCCCACAGTAAAGGGCTGTCTCTTCCTGCAACATCACACCAAGTAAGGCCCTCTAGCTTGAGAAGCATTCCCACTTGAAGACAACCAATATCAAGGTTCATTGACTTGGGAAGTGAGTGAACTTCTCAGTTTCAGAATTTCATGACAATTCTACACTTTATCCATTCACTTCTCTACTCACTTGGTTTGTCTTCCCTGGGTTATGGCATCTAAGCCCAAGCTTAGAGTTCCAGAGGCGCCTATCCAACTGCCTATGGGACGTTCTACCTGTGACCCAGATATCTCAAACTGAAAATGCCCACAGCTTACTCAGTGGCCTGAGAGCCATCCCACGACCATAAGTTAGTGGTTGCCTAGGGATCACCCCGGACTCCTTCCTCTTTCTCAC
Source organism: Delphinus delphis (assembly GCF_949987515.2). NCBI lineage: Eukaryota > Metazoa > Chordata > Mammalia > Artiodactyla > Delphinidae > Delphinus > Delphinus delphis. The sequence continues at coordinate 50,947,983 of NC_082695.1, read as the reverse complement.
CATACAGTCCAGTCACCATCCCACAAATGATGTCCATCCTGTATCTCATCACCTTCTCCTGTTGCCATTCTCCCTGCCACTGCCTGTCGGGCCTTTCCACCTCTCTCCAGACTGTGGCCCAGGCCCCACCAGGCTCCCTGTTTGCTGTCTGCTCTCCTCCCATGCGCTCTCTGTGCTGTTCCCACAGGGGTCTTGCTGAAATACCACCCCGATCTCACTTCTTCACTTAAAATTCATCAGTAGCCCTGTTCAGTTTTAAAGTTTTGCCATTTTCTTCAGAATCTAGAAAAACCCCCCAAATTCAATTCAGCAAAGTCCAAACCCCCAAAGAAATCTGCAATCTGATCACAGTGAATCTTCTGAGAAACCAGAAGTCCTATGCCAGAAATCAGGAGCTTTTGCAAAGTGACCTCTTCCTCATACCTTTTGCTCTGTCCTTTCTTGGAGCAGGTGCTCTCAGTTCCAAGTTCACAGCCCTCTGCCCAGCCCCCCACCCCCCAGCCATCTCCCCTCCTATCCTGCCTTTGCTGTTCAATACTCAGGACACCACGAAGGGCTTCGGGACATTAACTGGTAAATCTGAATCACTGGCTGTATTCTAATCATACCTACCTGAGGAGGTCACATCCCTTGCTGGTGAATCCCACTGGTCATGAACCATCACCGTCAGATCAATCTTCCCAAGTAGCTACTTGCCGCTCACGGTACCAGTGGTCGTTAATCTAGTTGTGGGAAATCCTCTAGCATGGTTATGCCAGTGCACAGAATCTTCTCGCCAGTTCACGTTCGTATTTATTTAACGATTACCTTCTTTAATAGCACAAAATCCGGGAAAGCTCCAGGGCATGGAGTGACTGCAACACACTGAGCTAAGCCCACATTTGCGCTGCCTCTCGTGACTCCCCTGCCACTCTATTAAAACGGCATCAGCGCCCTGAGTTTACAGCGGAGGAGACCGAGGCCAAGCCTGGGGAGGACGTGGGAACTGCAGCTGGAAAGGCCACACCTGTGCCCTCAACAACCTGTGGCTGCTCCTGTTCTGCACTTGGCCAAACCTTCCCCAGGAGCCAGGACTGAGGTCACCTGGGTCGTAACTTCTGTAGGTTAACACCAATGATACAACCCCTACTGTAATAGAGAAGAACAAACCTGACTCCGTATTGGATCTAGTCCTTTAGCTCTAACCTCTGTGCCCTGTTGCCTGTGCTTAGTCTTGCTGGTTCTGTGCCTTTATAAAAGAATGTTGTCTATAGCCTGAAATATACATGGTAGCCCATTCTCAAAGCTCTGCCTCCCAGGCTTGACCTTTAAAGGTATAACACTTGTCACACACATAGACATAAAAAGTTGCAGAACAGAGAATGATGTTTGTCTTGTTGGAGGTTTCCAGCAACATCGTGACCAGACCTACATGGACAGCTGCAAGAACAAAAGATTATCACATCCCCTCTGTCTGGCCGGCTCCAAGAAGTTTGCAGCAACCAGTCATACTCCGTCCCCTTTTAGTATAAAAGAAGTCTGAATTCTAATTCAGGTAACATGGCTCTTTGTGACACCAGTCCACCATCGTCTGGGTCTGCTGGCTTTCCGAATAAAGTCACTGTTCCTTGTCCCAACACTTGGTCTCTCAATCTATTGGGCTGTTGTGGTGAGCTTGGACTCCATAACACTACTATTTATATAACAGGTTTTTTGCTTGCAAATCGATTGTTCACTGCCAACTACTTCCAAGAAAGACAGAACTAGGGCTACTCTGCTATTTCTGCTGCAGATCCTGCAGCTAAAGGAGGGGTGGAATCCGTAAGCCCTGGCAATGAAGCCCTGTGGACAAGGCATGACACAGACCAGAGGGCAAGGCACGGCCCCGGAACTAAGCATCCAAATATGCCTCCTTCCTGACAAAATGCAGGAAAATGGCCTCCCCAACCCTGCAGAGTTTCAGAGTTAGGCTCTCCCATCTGCCCACTGGTTCCTGGGGCTGGCAGAAAGGTGCCAATACCCTTTCCTACTCCTGCAGGAAAATAGAAAGCCACACCCTCTCCAACTGCCTCCCTCCAGCTCCCACCCTGGAGGCTCAGCCCCAAGGCTTGTCTCTCTTCTGCCCACCACCCACTGGGCCACTAACCGGTGCACATCAGGTACGATCCCCCAAAACGTGAGGACAGCTTAGCCTCCGATAATTGATAGTTAACTGTGGCTTCCTCTCAACCATGAACTTTTCTTCTCTATACCTTCTTTCCTGCTCCCATCACCAAGATTACGGCTGGTTAGTTATGATTAACTGGGAAGGCTGTTCCGGTGTTGCAGTTATTGCTCTGAACATTTTCAGAACTCGTTAGGAACTGTCTTCAGTGCCAATTTATGAGAAAAACAAGCAAACCAGTATGATTATTTCAGGATCAAAATCTAACAGTGATTATAAACAACACAGCTCTTGGGATGACCAAGTTCCAATAAACATTTGCTCTGAATGATTTTTTGCTTTCTCAACAAATTCTCAACTAATTCATCCTCAAAAGAGAAAAACTTGTTACTACAGAACACATTCTATAGATTCAGAGACTAGTTCCAGGGATGTTTAGCTCTGAGTGCAGGCTCTGGACTAGGACTGTATGGTCTGGGTTCAAACCCAGCTGTGCCACTTACCACCTGTGAGATCTTGTGCAAGTTCTTTAACCTCCCTGTGCCTCAGTTTCCTCATCTGTAAAATGGGGAGAATACTACCACCTGCTTCATGGAATTTACAACATATGTCAAATTGCTTAGCACCATAGTCAGCACAAAGTAAGTGCTCCACAAATGTGGTTCCTGCTATCACCTCTGCCGCTACTACTCACCTCCTAGAGAGTGAAGGAAAAATAGAGAGCATTCTCCCAGGACAACACAGAGAGGCCGCAGTTAGAAAGAGGACACACTTCCCTGAGTGAGCATGACGCCTAAAAGCCACACAGGAAAAGACTAACAGATTGGACACTATAACAATATGTTTTATGCATATATCAAGAGATGCCATAAAGTAATTTAAAGACAGTTAAAATATAGGGAGAAAATGTTTGTGACATAGTTGTTCAAAAGTTAATACCTATAATGTATTAAAAATACTACATTCTACTTTTGTATCTGAAAATTTCCACATTAAAAACAGAATGGCTGTACACCAATTAAAATGCTTAAACCTTTCAGGAGACAAATGAGCCAAGGATATAAACAGACAATACTCAGAAAAGGAAATGTCCACAGCCAATGAAGCAGCTGCAGATGAATAACCTCTGTAGTAATAGAAAAATGCAAATTAAAATGCTGAAGCACTCCATTTTACTTTTCAGCATTATAAAACTTCTGAAAATTTCTTAACATCCAATGCTGGTGATGGTGTGGGAAAATGGCCAATCACATGCTTATGGTAGAACAGCCAGTTGATACGGCCTTTTAGAGAGCAATATGGTTGACACCAATATGTAATACAATATTATAAAATGTAAGTGTCCCATGATCTAGGGGATTTCACTTCTAAGAATCTCTCCTGAAAGAATGTTAATGTATGTGCACAAACGTGTGTGTGTGTGTGTGCATGTGTGTGCGTTCATTACAGAAAGTTTGGTATTAGGAAAAAAACTGGAATCAAGCCATAGCAAAATGAATGAAGGCACTACGGTATGATGGTATATCCTTACAATGGAACACTAAGTAATAATTTTTAATGTATTGTAGTAATTTTTTAAATGTACTGACAAAAAACTAGAACTAATAATATAGAAGAATGGCAACATGCATTTGATAATTGCTTACTAATTGCCAAGTACCCAGTATATCTGTTTTATTTCTACAGAATCATAGGGGGAAAAACAGGGTAGTTTAATAAAATGGTGAAGGGCAGAGACTCCGGATCCAGACCACCTGAACTCTAAAACCAACTCCACATAGATTAGCTGTGGGACTCTGGACAAGTTACTTCAATGTTCTGTGCCTCAGTTTTTCCTCCTGTCACGTAGAGATAATAACAGTACGTATACCTCATAGGGTAACAGTGAAAAGCGTAGTACACTAAAGTTCTTAGCATAATGCCTGGCAGATACTTAAGCGCTCAGTACATTATTTGAAAACATAAAAGAGCTGCTCTTTATTCTGTTCTCACTCTGTGCCAGGGGCCATGTCTAAATGGGTACAGGGCTAGTAGTGGCAGAGCCAGGCACCTCCATTCTACGTCCTGTACAGCAGTGATTCCAAATTCCACGCTGGTGAGAATGTGTGCAGACTGAGTTTCTGCTGCTGGTGTCCACAGTCTGTCCCCACACCACACCCTGCCAGGCTCCTCGCTGCAGCATGGGTGGGCTAGCTACCCCCCGTCAGTACCCGTGGCCTGTAGCCCACATGGGCATGGTCCCTCCTGGTCTCCCCTTCTCCAGGACCAAGGGGGCCAGGCCACAACCTCTCTGTGCTGCTGGAGGGTCAGGCATGTCTGTAGGTCAAGCTACTGCATCCAGTCCTTCCCAACTGCAAGCTCCAGGCCTGGCCACAACCCTTGACTCCTGGTCAGTCTGTCTACTTCCTGATCACTTTCAATGTATTAGAATGAGTAGTTTTGTACAACAAATATTAAGTCTTTTTTCCTTATTTTTACCCCTAATCTAACCTCCATGGATGAAATCGCAATTCTTGAATTTAACTTTTTCACTTCTGGACCCTCAGCTGATGATACCATCAGTCGAGAGGAGGGCATCCACCTCTCCTCCTCGAGCTGAGTTCTCAACTCCACCCAAACACCTGTGAACACTGCGTGGACAGAGGTGGCTCTAGTGAGCCTGTCCCCTGTGTTCCTCTTCCTCCAACCAGGTTCCAGAGCCCGGCTGCAAAAGACCACACCTTCTGTCATATCATCATTTTTCTGTCTTGCCATTTTGTTGTATGCTGGTGTCACATTCCACTACGTCAGTATTTCTGGAATGTGACAGGTGTGAAGCTGATTACAATTGGTTACGCTGGGCACTTCAGCTACTGAGAAAATCATGAGATTTAGTCAAACTTCTGGTTCTCAAAGAGGGCTTAGCATATTCCCTGAGAATGTGAAGTAGAAAACTTTGCTAAATGGAGTTAAAACCCAACCAGAACAAAACAAAAAAGGGACTCTACTGTACTATCTATACAGTAGCCCCCAAATTGAAGAATTATATTCTCTGGAAAAAAAAGTCAGTTTTGACCCACGCACATGAGCATTTAAGATAGGTCCACAAAGTTCAAGAAAGCTACCCTGCTTCCAACAGTCGAAAGACTCCCTGCCTCAGCAACGTCCCAAGGAGGTGAAAACCACAACCAATTACGTGCCTTCCCCTAAGGCAGGGTTGACATTTTAGAACAGATAATTCTTCATTGCGGGAGGCTGTCCTTGCACTGTAGAATGTTTAGCAGCGTCCCTAGACTCACCCACCGATGCCAACTGCACTCCCCACCCCAGCTATGATAACCCAAAAAGTGCCAAGGCATTGCTCAGTGTCCCCTAGGGACAAAATCACTTCCGGTTGAAGACCACTGCCTTTCGGGGCCACTGAGACTGGTCCCAGCCTGCCTCTACATCCCTGAGCAGCACATCCTTTTCTGGGCTCATTGCCACACGCCCTCCCCCGCACTGGCTCTGTATGTCCCCCTAGTCTGACTCTTCTCCACCCTCTCCAACCCCCTCAGCCTCCCACTGGGAACGCATGAGCAGCCATCAGCAAACAGCCTCCACACCTTCATGGAATATTCCTTGCTCTAACCCTGGACTTAAGGATGCTGTTCCCTAACAGACTTCGCATATGGCGTGACGGGTTCTTCTCTCTTACCCACATACTCCTCTTTGCCAACTCCAAACCACTTCCCCTGCAACTTCCCTCAAGAAACGCAGCCCCTTAGAATATGGGTTGGCAAGCCTGTGGGCCCAATGTGGCCCACCACCTGCTTTGGTACAGTCTGTCAGCTAAGAATGATTTTCACATTTTTTTTAATGGTTGGGGGAAAAATATCTAAAGAATATTTCATGACATGTAAAACTCAAATCTCAGTGTCCATAAATAAAGTCTCAGTGGAAGGCAGCCACACTCATTCTCTAGCCTGTTTTCTATGGCTGCAAAAGCAGCCACAGTTGCAACAAAGACTGTCTTGGCTGCAAAGCTTAACATATTTATTACCTGGCCCTTGACAGAGAATATTTCCAACCCTTGACTTTGAGGAATGTGGGAGTCGTCTGTACCATCTACTTCCCAGCTGTTGTCACCATCCACTACCCGCCAGGTCACTCTTCCGTGTGTGTTAAAATATACACATGACTGAAAGCTGGATGGCACAACTGCTGACATGAACGACTAAATGAAGTTCAGAATTACCTCTACGGGTTAGAATGTTGTGTGGAACTCAACAGGATGAAATTAAACTTTATATATTATATTAAGTCCCATGCCAAGTTCATTGTCAGAAAGATGGATATACAGAGCAGGAAGAAGACCCAGTGTGTGTTGACAGAGGTAAGAACCAGGATGAATAGGGAAACATTATAGGGAAATTCTATCCATATAGTGAAAGGCTAAGCACCAACAGAGCTACCACATCATAGAGCAAATTTAGACCAGGTGACTTTACTAACAAGCCAGGAAGTCCAAGGATAGAATGGGGTGCCTCAGGGAGGAGAATGTCTGAGGCTGAGTACACGGAAAGGGCTTCTGGTCTGGGCTTGACAACCCTGAAGACGTTTTAGTCCTGGTCTGGGCTTGACAACCCTGAAGACGTTTTAGTCCTAACAGTATATACTCTTACAATTTAAAGCAGAGACACTGGCTCTTTTGATGATTAGATGCTAAAAATAACTTTCTTGGTAAAACAATGAAAGCACCAACATTTTTCTTCCAATCAGATCTGTAAATTTAATTGCAAAGGTGAAACTCACTATGGCACACACAGTCACAAGAGGTACTTTTAGGTGGCGGATGACCAATAAACTCACACCTTATTTGGTAAATGCTCACTGTGGACTTCTATTTCTTCAGAAGAGCAATGTGAGTTTTGAGGCTTACTCGTCCTTATTAAAGCACACAGCCTAGCCGGCCTAAGTCTGTAAGAAGACTGGGGGATTTTCTCCTGTTCGACCCTCCTTGATTTTTATATTAACCTGAATAAAAATACACATCCATGGTATGCAAACAAATTCCCTGTCTACAAAGTCAGAAGTACAAATCTCACTCAATGACTATGTTTAGGAACGGTAGGGTGGCAAGTGGTTCTATACGATTCGGACATTGAGCGGCAAAGGCCAAAGACTCAGGTTGAACCCAGGGCTTAGCTCCCTAGTCCTGAGATTCGTCACAAGGCACCAAGCCCCTGACTGTTTTCTCATCTGTAATGTGAGGGTAATGATACTTGTCCTGCCTGGATCCTACAGAGGACCATCATGAGAATCCAATTCAAGTGACAGAGAAGAACCACCTGAGTGGAGAGCGCCAGATACAGTTTAGGACAACATGAATCTCTAACCTGTAACATAGCTCTACCTTCTTTTCAGAAGTACTGGCATTAGTTGGGACACAGAGTAATACAATTCAGCCTAAAATTCTTCATATGTGACGTAGGCAGGCACGTTGCTACAAGTTAGCGGTAAGCAGGGCCGGAACGTTCGCATAGATGAAGAGTAATCTAGGTCAGGCATGCGTCTGTGTCTTTCAAGGTCTACGGGGAATAGAGCACAATGAACTTCTCGATTCTAAGGTAATGTTTTGAGGCACAGATGCGGAGCAGGTGACTAAGCTATGCATGCAGGGATTGCTTCCCAATTTGCTTATCGTCACACTTTCCCTCTATCCTACTCCCACTTCTGCCAAAATTACGGTGTCATCTTGGGGCCACAGGGCAAAATCCCTCCGTCAGCCTTCATGGATGAAGCCACTTCATAATCATCAATCTGAAAACCTTTACCTTTCTTGGTAAGCTGGAAAGTGTAGTTTTCTTAAACAAATGCTATGAAATTTACATTAAAGTAATAATTTCATTAAAATGAAAAATCAGTCCTATTTGAAAACACCGAGGCAGGAACATTCAGAGGAGCATCTGTGGCCTCCCGTTCCAGATCCCACCAAGCCCAGAGGCTCAAAACTGTGCCCAGGAAGGTCCACTCCACTGCTGTTACCTTTGCCAACATATCACAAGGTGTGGTCACCTGAACTAACAACACAGGGACCTTTGAAAAGTGTAAAAACAAGAAACAGAACAGAAACAAACATGACACAAGTCAGACAGAGCAAAAGAACACCAAATGCTGCTAACAAGGCCTCCTTACTCCTACCTTCAGCCTCTTTGGTGGTTTTAAACCGATTTTTCAGCCCACTGTGTACACTTTCCTTAACTCTCTCCACATTAATTTCTCAAGCTATTAGCCAGAGGCAGCACTACAGAGAGTTTCCAGGGCCCTCTGAGCACTGCCTGAGTTTCTTGAAGATCTTAGATGACAAAGTACAATGTTCATAGTAGAGGTTCTCATTCCTCAGTCCGTTCAGAAGTTTTGGTCTTCTTTTCACTAAAATAGAGATTGCTATACACAGACTCTTAGAGACAGAAAAACCTGTAGATGGAGGGCTAGGTGATGGAGAAGGGTGTCAACATGGACCATGCCTTGCACATCACTCACAGACCGATGTCCTCCTTCTCCTTCTGTAATAGGGGGCACCCAAAGGCCTGGACCGGTTCATGTTCCAGTGATCCCATGAGTACCAGATTGCTCAAGTCACTTCTTGGTAGTGGTGGGGATGGGGTGGGTGTCCCCTTAGGGATAGAGCGGAAGGGACATATGTGGATAGTGACAGACCTCACTATCTTAAGGTCACACCACTTATTCTGAGTTATATTCTTCTACACCAAGCAGCCTCCTGACCTACATTTGGCTCCCAGGTGGATCTCCATGATGGGGGGAAAATGCTTCAGTCAAGTGATGTGAGCAGGGTTTCCGCCAGCAGCAGGAAGAGGTGCACTGGCAACCAGTGTATCTGTCAGCCTCAGTGGAGCTGGCTGGCATGGACTGGTCCACAGAGTCCCACCATCCTAGTGAACCGAGAGCATCCACTTGGGAAGATATAACTGGACCCAGGCCCCAGAGCAGCATGGCCATCCTTCTGCTGCACCTCTGTTTATGGAACCACTTCTGAGCTCCTATAGATTTTGTCAAATTTTATATTTTGGACATACATAATTTCTCATGGGATTGTCAGTCTATTTCCTTTTATGTCCTTGTCTTCGTTCTTACCTTCTCCCTGCCCAGATGGGAGGTTCACAGGAATGGAGATCATACCTTTTCTATTTATATGTCTTCACAGTTTCAAACAGTCCTGGCCTATAACAGACACTTAATAAAAAAGTATGCTGCATGACTGACTGAATGAATGATGGCATCAGTATTTACTGAAGTTATATGAAAGCACATATCTGTTCTATGTAACTCAACCTCAACCATGTATTATCATGAGTACCTCAGACTCTATCGATCTCGCATTCGTGTGGTGGCATACCATTTATTTCTAGGCCAAAGTGTTGTGTTTTGGATTCTTTTCTAGTTGATAAAGCACAGCATTTCTACACAGATATTAACTGAGATGCTAAATAATACGAAAACACAAGTGGGTGAAGATGAGTTCACGGCGTTAGTAAGACCAAGTCTACGCATGTCACCAGGGCCACCTCGCCCCTGGGAAGTTCCGGGGGAATTAGGGGTGATGGTTTAATGGTAGAGAAGAGGCAGGGAGCAGGAGAGGCGGGGATGGTCAAGGGCACCGGTGGGGTTGTGTCCTCCCTCCCTCTTTCCGGCATCCTTGCGCCCCTCTCCGCGTCTGGGTTAATACTTACTTTTCACGGAGATCTCGCACTTGACTGGCCTTGAAGTCGGGAACCGACGGGGAGCAGGGGCTGGACGGAGGCGACAGAGGACTCTTGATGTTCTGCACCGAGTGCCTGCGGCTCCGCCTGCGGTCAAGGCCCTGGTGCTCGCTGCCCGTGCCGGAACACACACTGGCCCTCCTCCGGTCCCGGCACCCGCTGGGGGGTGGTTCAGCCGTCTCGTCGCCATCCTCGAGCCTGAGTGCCACCTGGAAAAGCAGAGAGCGCCCAGCGCGAGCTCAGACCTGACAGCCTTTCACAGTCGCACCCCAATGAGCACTCTACGCCGTCTCTTCCCATCCTGTGGCTGCGGCTTCTCCACAAGGTCATCACAACCACACGCACCCTAAAGCGCCACCTGCAAACCAAAAGATGCTCGCCACTGTGTGATTTTCCCAAACGGATACAAAAAGGTCAACTGATGTCACGAGAAGACCTGAGAAATATTTTGTAATTAGATGGGCTCTTCACTCTGCGGCCCAGCACTGCCCTTTCCGAGGTCCTCTCTCGTGCGCGCCCCCCGCCCCGCCCCGCCCCCACCGCCTTTGCTCTTCCCTGGTCCAGGAGGCGGAGTCTCTCCTGACGCCCAGCGGCAGCCGGAAGCCCCGGAGCTCCTGACAGTTTCGGAGCTCGCCTTCCCAGCTAGGCTGTTCAGAAGAGCACAGCAAGGAGAAAGGAGGGAGCCGCAAACTAGGTGAGCTGAATGGCCTCACCTGCAGGTCTTTTGAGAGGCCTGACTTTAGATCCCCGCGCACCGCGGCTCTCAGGGAACCCTCTGCAGCCTGGTCTCAGGAGTCCGCTTGTACTTGCGGTCGCAAAAATATAGACCAGAAATACACTGGACCTCTGGAATTCCGTTTTTTTAAAAAGTTTCCTCTTAAAAGCACTTACACTAGGAGCCCTGCTCCTAGTTGGGTGGTACCCTGTCCAAAGGCCCAGCTCGGCCCTCTCCTAATCTGCTCTATCCTGGACCCTACTCCACGGCTCTCTCAGCTCACATTAACACCCACCATCTCTATGCATACGCTCCTCTCTATTGGAGCTCACTCTTCTCAACCATGGGTTACACCTATCTGTATCTCCAGCTTCTTTAATTATTTTTATACCTACCTTCTCAAAAACTACACGGACAGACGAGCACAAGTTATCGTTGACTAGACCTCTGTGTGGCTGCCTGTGCCACTAGTGGACCAAGGGTGACCTGCAGCAAACTGCTTGCCTGAGAGCCTCTCTCTGGGCAAATGAGGCTAAGAGGATTGCATTTTCAGGTTTTTGGTAAGAAAACTTATCTAACATATATAAAGCAGCTAGGGTAGGGCTTTCCCTGTGGCTAATACTCAATTAACATGACCATTCTTCCCCAACATAGGCCCTCGGATGAAGGGGCCTAGGATGCCCACAAATTCCTCCATCACACAGAACTGGCAGGTCAGGCCACCTCGCACACCAGGTGGGCCAGGCCAAAGCAAGTCCAGCAGTCTCTCTGATTTGGCACCCAAGGACCCACATGGTCCCCCGACCCCAACGGTGCATATTTTCCAGCCTTGTGTGTGCTCTTGGTTACATTTCACAACATGGTCCTGACAAGTGAGAAAATGGAGAAGTAATATAAAGACCCAGATGGCTAACCATGCTACTTGGCTTTGACATCACTCACCTGTCTACATAAAACCTGGCTACTGCAAAATCAGTGGTCTCCTCTGTCCAAAGCATTGATGCCAACTGTGTTCACATAGCAAGGCGAGCCTGGCTTAGTCAGGGTCAGACTGGCCACTCTCATCCTGTTCACGAGGATGGACACCTGAGATGCACGGCCTGTTTCTCAGGAGTGCAGCCTCCCTTGATCTGCTCCATCTCCAGTTTCCTCCAGTTCTAGCTTTTGGGTGAGACTGATTTAGTGAAAACTCTTCTATCTACATGCCAGATACGTACTATAACAAACTCCCAGATAGATGAAGACAATTTAATAATATTTTGACTATTCTGTTCCCTTAGAATTTACAAATCAGACATAATTTGGGGAGGTTTGAGGTAAGAATTGATAAGAGTTCAGAAAAAGCTCTATTGTTACAAAATCTCACTGGAAAGTCTGTTTCCTGGGGGAGGGGAGTGCAGCGCAGGGGGGTCTGTGGTATAACTGCAACAACTAAGAAAGAAGTTATGTATTTGGTTAACCACTTTTATCATCTCAACTTTAGCACTTTAAACGGCATTCTCTGGGGAAAGTTTGAGAATGATTATACACCTAACCAAGGAGAGTATTTTAAAATATTACTAGCCAATTATTTTTTCTTCATTTTTAGATGTACAAATTCTAGACCATTTGAACTTATTCTGACCTGAAGTATTGATTCTGCTTCTAATTAAGCACACATTTGGAATGATAAGATTAGGGGATAAAGTACAGTTCAGATATTTCTAATTCCTTGCCTAACCTCAGAGATGCAAGGATCAAATAGCATTCCACTCACAGTGCCTTTCAGAGAAGTACACGGAGTGTGCAGAAAGTGAAATCTACTTTAACTGCCTTTTGTCAAGGAAGATGGAGACAATCAGAAAGTTTACATGAAAAGTTTTGAAAGATTATCAAAATGACACCATAAAAGGGAATTCAATGAGGGCTGTCTATAGTTCAGATCCTCAACAAAACATCCATCCCCTTAAACAAAGAAAAGGGTGCATGGGGGCGGAGGGTAAATGGGGCTCAGAATCCCAGGAGATCCAATGGCAGTCTCGAGCTTGGCAGTCAGGAATGCTGTAACACGAAATTTGGGGCTGGTCTTCACTCCTGGTTTTGCTTGTACAAGAAGAATTTTAGAATCACCAGTGTCCACTGATGATAGGAAGAGAGACGCACTTTCTTCAGATACTAGGGAGCACTATGGATTAGAGTCAAGTCCACTAAGGGCTGGAAAACACCTGGAGAGAACAGCACTTATCAAGAGACTTATTCAGAATCTGTGGTGCCAGATCTAATTAACTACAAGTTCAGTGTCCTCCATGGGACCCAAGGTGAGATCAACCATGTCCTGAACAATCTCTAATCTCACCCAAATGATGGAGTGTTTTGATGGCTGGACCCGTCGTCAGATACCTTCCGACACTTTTAGTCAAATGTAGAACATGGGCTTCCCTGGTGGCGCAGTGGTTGAGAGTCCGCCTGCCGATGCAGGGGACACGGGTTCGTGCCCCGGTCCGGGAGGATCCCACATGCCGCGGAGCGACTGGGCCCATGAGCCATGGCCGCTGAGCCTGTGCGTCCGGAGCCTGTGCTCCAAAACGGGAGGCCACAGCAGTGAGAGGCCCGCGTACCGCAAAAAAAAAAAAAAAAAAAAGTAGAACACTGTCTGTAAAACCAGGATGTGGAGCAAGCAGGTTCCTCCTCCAGCACTGATTGCTTGCACATCCCACCCCATCTTATCAAGAAAGCAGTGAGGAGCGGACTAAGGTGGCATCTGTGACAACTTCCACCAGTCTCTGAGGCCACTGAATGATCTAAACATTCTTTTTAAATTTTTGTGGAAATTTTCAAACATATACAAAGACTTTTGTGCTCATCACCTATGACAGTTCAACAACTATCGACCCTGGCCAATCTTGCCTCATTTACTCCCTGCCACCAACCCCACAGCCAGATTTTTTTTTTTTTTTTTTGCGGTATGCTGGCCTCTCACTGTTGTGGCCTCTCCTGTTGCGGAGCACAGGCTCCGGACGCGCAGGCTCAGCGGCCATGGCTCACGGGCCCAGCCCCTCCACGGCATGTGGGATCCTCCCAGGCCGGGGCACGAACCCGTGTCCCCTGCATCGGCAGGAGGACTGTCAACCACTGCACCACTAGGGAAGCCCAGCCAGATTTTTTGGAGATAAATCCCAGATCATATAATTTCGCCCATTAATATTTCAGTATATATCCCTAGAAGATAAGGTTTTCTAAAACCCATAACCACATACCACTGTCCTGCTTAAAATAATTTCTTAGTATCATCAAACATTGAACAATCTGACCATTCTTAATGGAGGTCAAAATCTACTAACATTTCTTTGAGTTTACGTTGTGATACTAACACTAACCTCCATGACAGGCAGCCATCTTTACACAGCAGATGTTATCATTTTCCAAATTGCTATCCCACATTTTCTTTTTAATTCATACCTATACATCTTGATTCAGCTTTTAGGTGAAGTGGATGCCAGTGCTAGTACCATTTCAAAAAGAAACTATGCTGATGACAGGTTGTGGCAGATGATTATAGCACTAGGTTCCCAGGGAATCATGCCTCTCTGTTTCCTTATCCTTGTGTAGCCGTCTCCTACAATGAGTCAACAATTTTCCATGTGACTTGCTTTGGCCAATGGAACATCAGAAGTCATAGATACCTCAAAAGTGTTTGCACTTTGAGACTTGTCCTTCTGAAATGCTGCTACATGTGAAGAAGTTCGGGCTAGTCCGCTGAAGACATATGGCCCAGCCAACAGCAGCACCAAATGCCAAACCAGGTGAATGAGACCATCTTAGACCATTCAGCCCCAGTCAAGCCATCAGATAACTGTAGCTCCCTGAGAATCTTTCAGGTGAACCAGGCCCAAATCTCTGACCCACAGAATCACGAGCAATAATTGCTGTTTTAAGACCACTCTTTTTGGCATATTTGTTATACAGCAAGAGCTAACTGATACACATTTTAAAAATCACCTATGATAAAGGAAGAATTTTAAGAGATTGGATCTATAAGTTATTTATTCCTGACAGTAACAGTCAGCCCCTCACCCCCAAAGTCTTCATCCCTAAGATGCCTTTGCCATTACTAGGACCACATTTTCAGAATCAAAAGCTAGAACACAATCTGACAAAAGACTTTTTATTTTGATTCGTGAATTTATGTATTTGAAAAATCATTCAAAGCTATAAAAATTCAAATGAATTTAATTAAACATGGATTAAATCACCTTTCTAAAATGGAATTAAATTACATGGAATTGGGCATTCCCCAGAAAGTCCAGGACATATGGTCACCAGACATCCTCCACTATTAAGAAGAATTCTAGAAACCCAAGCAAGGTCTCTACAATGGCTTGAAAACATTCATAGTCTATTGTGAGGAAAATATTGGCACTGCTTATAGGCCTCCTTGCTGCCCTTGCATATAATGAACTTAGTTGTCCTGTGGCTCTAAATATTTTTAAAACTGCCTTAATTTTCAGAAAGGAATAAAAATCCTGACTCTACCTGGTACCCCAAGCATTCAGTAATCACCTTGAGTGATTACTCAAAGCATCTCCCCTTTAAGGTAGCTGATTTCTGATTAAATCATGCCCTTCCTTCAACCCAGCATCTGTTAATAAAATGTGTGATATTTAAAAGAGACCTTCATTCAAGTGCTCACTGAACTTCTACTCTGGGCAGGTGCGCTGCTGGGCGAAGGGGTTAGAGAGGAATGAGACAGATGACAAAGGCAAACAGATAGACAAGTGCGACCTGAGGACTGTTCAGTCTGAGGTGTGGACACAGGCAAGTGCTCCTTCCTGGGTTATAAACAAAGTGCAGGCGACAAGTAGCAGGAACTCCTTTTACCTTGTCAGGGAGGCCTTGCGGACGAGGGGATATCTGAGATGACTCCTACAGGAGGAGGAGGAGTTTGCCAACCTGAGAATGGGAAGGAAGAGCACTCCAGGCAAAGCAAGGAGAATGGATAAAGGGAAGCTCCCTGATGACCTGCCTTTCACGTTCAAGAAACAGAAGAAGTTGAGTGTGGCTGAAACTTCAGAGACATCTTAGGAATGACCCGAGACAGGCCACAGAAGCACGCAGGCCACAGACGGTGTTAGCTCTCGTACCAACTCAAAGAGTTTGGGTTTCATCCCACGGGCTGTGAAAAAGGTTTTAAGGTTTTTCATTCATTCTTCGCTCCTGTTTATTTTCTTCAATAGAGGAATGGCGTAGTCAGATCTGACTTCCAGGAGGATCCCTTGTTTTCAGTTGCAGGGAGTTAGGAAGAGGGAATAAGCAGAGAAGCCTCCAGGGGATGCCACTTTGCAGGTGCCAACCTCTCCAGGCCCTGCCCGTCATCACACCTCCTTTCAACCCTTCACATCTGCCAAACCTGAGCTCCTCCACTACTCTCCCCTCTGTCACTGTCCTTCTTTAGGCCACCACCTCAGATGGGCCTTCCTCCCCCTGCCTCAGTGTCTCACCTCTACCTCATCCTGTCTCTTTTCTTCATAGACACGCCAGCAATCTTGGATCCTCAGCTTACTCACATACTTTGATCACTGTCTGCACCCCATGAGAATGTGTATCCCCTCAGGACACTGGCCTTGTCTGTCTAGTTTGCTGCTGTGTCCTGGGGCCTAGAATAATGCCTGACACATAGTACGTGCTCAGTAAAGTTCTATTGAATGAATGGATTCATAGAGGAACAAAAGAATGAGAAGATATTGCAATAATCCAGGCAAGCAATGACGAGGGCCTGAGCTAGGGGAATGGAGAAGAAATCACAGTCTTCAGCAATCAGACTGCCGAGCATGGGGACAGAGGAGAGAGGAGGGAGTCCAGGACAGCTCCGGGTTTGTAACTTGGGAGACTCTGATCTTTGTAGAGATGGAGAAATGAACAGATTGTGCAGGATTTTTGTTTTTGTCATGGAAGAAAAATAAAAGGTTTCATTAGGGCTGGATACATGTCACGTGCAGCCTCCAGGTGGCTGTGACTGACATAATCTGAGCTCCTCTGGCATGTTCCATGTCTCTTCTTGTGCCATCACTTTTAGCTGCTGGGGGAACCAGCCACCTGCTTGTCTTAGACCACAGAATGAAAGTTGCTTGGGGCAGGGACAGATCTTCTAGCTCTGTATTTTCAGCCCCAGCAGAGTATGTGATATACCCTCAATGAATGAATGAACGTAATACAAAAAGACAAGCAGGCAGAGGGTCGGGCAGCCAGGAGTCTTGGCAGGAAGCTCAGGGTCAAGGTATCAGCCACCAGCCTCCAAAGCTGCTGAATTCACTGGGTGAATCATAGTGCAGGCTGCATGTACTGAGAGAGGAGGAGGTCTGATAAGGAAACCCCAACACTGAAAGGGAAGAGACAGAGAAGAAAGATCCACGGGAGGACATCGAGGAGGAACAATCAGAGAGGTACCCTGGAGACATCCATAGACATAGTCGCCGGGAGTGCATTCTACAGGAGCAACATACAAAAGTGGTTTCATGACCACCAGCATCATCTTTTTATGATGCTAGCATAATAGTGATGCCCAAGCTACTAGGGACGGCATACAGAAAAGGAAGAAAGGAAGAGGGGGGAGGCTGAGAGGGAGGCCAGTCTTACTTACGACTATTCGCGTAAAAATCCTAAATAAATTAGTATCCAACAGAATTCCAACAGCACACTTTACAAAAGAACACATCATGACCAAGTGGGTTACAGTCCAGGAATGCGAGGATGGTTAAAGGATAAAAGGAAATAAAGTAAATAAACAACTTAAAAATCTAAAAAAAAGAACAACAAAGTAAACTGAAAGAAAATTAAAGAAGGAAATTATAGAGATAAAAACGTTTTGGGTTACAAAACAGAAGAGCACTGAAAATCATACATAAGTCAAAATTAACAACAACGACAAAACAGACAAACCACTAGTTAACCCAGAGGAAAAAAAGGGATAAATTGCAAACACAAAAATTAACAAAGGAAAATAACTTCTGAACAAGAGGAAATTAAAAACGTTCCTAAGAGACTATTTATATATCTCTTTAGTAATCAGTTTAAAAATCCAGATAAAGTGGATAATTTCCTAGGAAAGTATGATTCAGAAAAACTGATCTACATAAAGATAGGAAGTTTAAATAGACCAATACCCATAGAAAAAACATAGTTACCAAAGATCTCTTGCCTCCAACACACACACACACAAACACACACACTCCTCCTCTGCCCCATCATCATCATCACAGGTCCACCCAATTTCCCAAGGGAATTCTATCAAATAATCAAAGACCAGAGACAAGGGCAGAGAGAAAGAAGAAAAACTTCTAAATATTTTTACAAAGCGAGTATAGAACTGACATGTAAACATAAAGAGTATTGGGCACACGCGCGCACACACACGCAGAAAAGAATGGTCATGGTAGCATTGTCATGGCAACAAAACTGTAACCAGCCGACATCCATCAAGAGAAGAGCAGATAAATAAATTGGGATATATTCATCAGCAGTGAAAGTGAACAAACTACAACTTCACATAACAACATGGGTAGGTCTCAAAAACAATAAGCAAAAAGAGAAACTGTAGGAGGACACCAAAGGTATGGTTCCATTTATAAAAAGACAAAATTAATATGTTGTTTAGGGATACAGACTGGGAGGAAGGAGTTAAAACAGCTGGGCTGTGATCCCTCCACTCCTTTTGTAGTAGTGATGCTTCTGCGGAAAGAAAGAAGACAATGACCCCATCTAATCTTTTGTAAATATGCTAATAACTAGACTATCTAACAAACAGCCTGATATTTGCTAAAATGAGAGTTCTTGTTTCTGGAATGCCCTTAATTAGCAGGGTAGGATTGGCTAAGGATCACCTACACTAAATAAACACAGAATTCATGGATTTATACGCCATGACTCTCTGGACTATGTAGTAGAGAGCCTTCATAGTTATGAAGCAAATTACTCACTGGGCGAGGTGACGCATGAACCACACTTGGAGACCTCATCTATTGTTCTGGGTCAGAAAGCACATGTCTGATATACGAATAAAAGACCTGGGAGTCACAGGTCTCTGCACCTCTGCATTCTGGAAATTATTAGCCTAGATAGATTAGTATAGCTCTGCTATAGGTAGCAAGATCTCAGATCTGTCAACTCTTATTTGATAATCTGATCCTTTGTGTTAGCTCACAGAATAAGTTATTTTCAGACAAAATTATTTAAAAAAAAAAAGAGAGAACAGTGCTGGAAATTAGTTGGATGACACCAGGAAGGACCATCAAGGACACTTCCGAGTTACTGGTAATATTCTGCTTCTTAAATACAGGAGTGCATGAGGGCTCTCCAAAGAAACAGAGCAAATAGGATATACATGGAGATTTAGTGTAAGGAGTTGGCTGACATGACTATGGCAGCTGAGAAGTACCAAGATCTGTGGTCCAAATGCCTGCGAACCAAGGGAGCCAATGGTGTTAGTTCTAGCCAGAGGTCAAAGGTAAGAAGCAAACTATGTCCAGCTCATTACCATTAGCAGAGAGTGAATTCTCTCTTGCTCAGCCTTTTGTTCTATTCAGGCCTTCAGTAGATTGAATGAGGCCCACCCACATGGAGGAGGGCAATCTTCACTACTCAGTCTACCAATGTGAATGTTAATTTCATCCAGAAATACCTACACAGACACAGAATAATGTTTGATCAAATATCTGGGCACCCCGTGGCCCAGTCAGGCTGACACATAAAGTTAACTATCACAATGGGTGTTTGTTTTGCTGTTCTTTTTTTTTTTTTTTTTTTTTTGCAGTACACGGGCCTCTCACTGCTGTGGCCTCTCCCGTTGCGGAGCACAGGCTCCGGACGCGCAGGCTCAGCGGCCATGGCCCACGGGCCCAGCCACTCCGCAGCATGTGGGATCTTCCCAGACCGGGGCACGAACCCGCGTCCCCTGCATCAGCAGGCGGACTCTCAACCACTGCACCACCAGGGAAGCCCTGTTTTGCTGTTCTTTGAGTGAAACATATAATCTACATTTGTGAATGATATGTTCTTAATGTTAAAATATTAAGCAAATGGGACTTCCCTGGTGGCGCAGCGGTTGGGGGTCCACCTGCCGATGCAGGGGACACGGGTTTGTGCCCTGGTCCGGGAGGATCCCACATGCCGCGGAGCGGCTGGGCCCGTGGGCTGTGGCCGCTGGGCCTGAGTGTCCGGAGCCTGTGCTCCGCAACGGAAGAGGCCACAGCAGTGAGAGGCCCGCGTACCGCAAAAAAAAAAAAAAATATTAAGCAAATGCCATTTGACAAAAGGAAGACTGTGAACACAGGACATCTTTTAAAACGTTTGGCATGAATGGAAAGAGGAAGATGGGGAGGTAGCTTGAGAGTCAGGTAGACTGGAGAGGAAGTATGCCCTGAAACCAGAAGTAGTCTTCTGGGGGAGGTAACCAGGCTACTTTTCAAAATGCTCTCCCAGTTGGTTCACTAGTAGGAAATTCACCTGCATTATGCTATCTTCTGATATACACTGACCACACAGAATCCAAAGCTATGATAATATAAGCCCCTGGTTGAGCAGAGTCTCAGAGACTGGAGCTCTGATCAGGGGGAAGGGGGTAAAGAAAGGGAGGTATATGTACTGGGAAACGTCCTTCTACCTTGATGTGAGCCAACTGTCTTTAGTCCCTTCCTTCTCCATCTTTAGTATTCTTACTTAATTCCTACTTTATCCTGTCTCTTAGGAGCCATGAGAACATACTCCTCCACCACCCACTGATAATAAAACATGAAAGTGTGAGCAGATTACTGGGTAAGTGAGGCTTCATTAGAGGAGAAGATGCCCAGAGCAGGGGCAAAAGAGCTGGCCAGCTGTGGGAAGCTTTATGCTCTGACAGCAGATCTCTCTGGCTCAGTTTCCACTGATTTTTCCTAAGATCATACAAAGATAATTCTGTTCTGTTCCTCAGCTTGTCACTTATTATGACAGTAACTTTAAGGAAGTAATGAGTTACATGTCAGTTTCTCCACTTCTACCCAGTGAAGATCACAATGGAGCCATTCAGCTGGGAAATATCCCTCCTAGGACTCTAGCTGTGCACACAAATTTATGAATAAAGCTGTTCATTATAACAGCATTTATCAT
The DNA here is from genome assembly GCF_949987515.2 of Delphinus delphis. NCBI lineage: Eukaryota > Metazoa > Chordata > Mammalia > Artiodactyla > Delphinidae > Delphinus > Delphinus delphis. The sequence goes on along the minus strand of NC_082695.1, from coordinate 50,927,264 downwards.
TTTCAAAAACTTGGAAGCAATCTAAATCTGAGAAAACGGGGACTGGTTATATGTATTAAGGTTCTTGCAGACAGACAGGCTATTATGTTCCTAATAAAATGAAATTCTTGAAGACGATTCAATGACAAAAGTAAATGGTTCCAAAATATTTACTAATAAAGATTCAGTACACAACACTGTATACACACTATTATCTCCAGAGTTAATAGTCTATGCATTTACAAAAGACTAGAAAAACAGACCAAAATGTTAACCATGGTTAGTAATAAAATCATGGGCGGTTTCTTTCTCTTACACTTTTTGGTATTTTCCAAATAGTCTTCAATGCGTACATACTTTTAGCAAATTAAAAAAACCCACCATGACAAGGTGAGAGAGAAAGCAGAAGAAAGTGAAAAGTTTAGTATCTTTAATAGCACTTTTTCCCCGCATTTTCATTTTGCACTGGACCCTACAAATTATATAGAGCCCTGCCGAAAGTTCCACCCCTATCCGAGGATAAGAAACACGATCTATGTGCCTCCTTCCCCACCACCCCTCATTCGGAATGAATGTTCTTTAAAATAAAATAGCAATTAATCAATCTGGGCCCACCCTTGGAGTTTCTGACTCAGCAGGTCTGGGGCGGAGCCTGAGAGCCTGCGTTTTGGCAGTTCCAAGGTGTTGCAGATGCTGCCACATCACACTCAGAGCCACTGGTCTAGAGTATGTCTCCCTCAGCCTTTGACGTTTGTCCAGGCTGTATGAGGCCCTACAAAAGGCATACACATATCCTGTTACCTCATAGATGTTCAACTGCTCCACTAAGTCCAGGTCAGTCCCTTTCTTGGTCAAGTGCCGCTGGGACACAGCTGCAATGCCCAGCTCCTCCAGGCAGTCCACCACATCGTAGAAGGTGTCTTGGTCTGGCAATCCTGACAAGGTCTGGATGCAGAAAGAACAGGACACAGACATGTCTTAGGGGACGGTCACAAGGCTCTCAGGGCATTTTTTGCATGGTAGCCAGTGGCCACGAGTATAACAATGTGGGGCAAAGCAAACAGATGCTAAGTTCATTTGAGAAAAAGCTTCTCCAGTGTGGTAAGCAGAATGAACCCCAGGATCCCGCCCCCTGGGATACAGGTGCTATACAATTCCCTCCCCTTGAGGGTAGGGAGGACACTCCCATGATCATGATCAGGTGACATTATATGGCAAAGGTGAAAGCATTCTACAGACGTCATTAAGGTCCCAAATCAGTTGATTCTGAGTTAATCAAAGGGGAGAGTAGCCGGGTGGTCCTGACCTAATCACGTGAGCCATTTAAAAGTGGGTTTAGGCCTTTTCTGAGCACAGAGACTAGAAGAGAGATTGTCCTGTTGTCCCAGAAGCAGCAGCAAACCGCCATGAGTCCCACAGCTGCAAGGAAGTGAGCTCTGCTCACAACCACAGAAGCTTGGAAGGGGGCCCCAAGCTTCAGACAAGACACCAGCCCTGGGTGACACCCTGACTGCCGCCCTGTGAGACTCTTGTGAGCAGAGGACCCAGCGAGGTGGTGCCTGGACCCTGCCCCACAGAAACTGTGAGGTGATAAGCCTGGGATGTTTCAAGCTGCTCAATTTGTGGTAATGTGTTCCACGGCAATTGAAAACTAACATACCCAGTGATCAGAAAAACTCCCGTTAAGATTGATCTACCAACAGCTGGAGTGATGACAACTGAATGACTCCCTTTTCTTTCAGTTCGGCAGGCCTTCCCCTTGGTCTAAGACATTTAGGAAAACATGAGAAATTTCAAAGCGGCAACCAAGAGACAAAAAGATAACCCAAGAAAGGAAAAGCTGACTTCTCTGTGAGTTCTGCTTCTCTTAAAAGAAGGATGATAGCTCAGATCAGGCCTCTGCTTAGAACCGGAAGGACCCTTGAGGTGATTTACTCAAAGTCCCTTATCTTATAAACGAGGGAGATGAAATCAGGGGAGGGAAGGATTCGCCTGAGGTAACAGGAAGTTACTAAATAATAACTAATAAAACCCTGCGCTCAGACCTGCTATTCCGGTCTCCTTTCCTCACACACCTGTGCCATCTACACAAACTACTCTGGCCTGAAATTTCAAGGTCTCGACTCCCTATTTATTTCATTATTATTGCATTTCAAAAATACTCTAAACATGGTGACTTGCCTTTCAAGAAAAAAGACCAGTACTTTCTTAAGGATCATCTCACAGCACCAACTTCTTTTAACACTTCTATTTTGGGGCTATTAATATTGGAAAGAATGTCTCTACTCATAACCCAAATAACGGCTGTTTCCCTTCTATGCTGAACAAACAGGATACAACTCACTGCTGTTGAGACCAGACACTGAAGAAAAAGAACTGGGATGCGACAGCTTAATCCATCAGGGGCCCCAGCAAGGAAACAGAACAGGAGGCTGTGAACCAGTCAGCAGCTGTAATAAATAAACAGGTGCTCACACCTAAGTGGCCAAGTGTGGAAGCACACATAGGGGTCTGCAGATGCCGGGCAAGGCAGTCACTGCTGCGTTAGCAGATAGCAGTCCACTGAGTTAACTTAAAAAGTACACACCTGTCCAAAGAACCCTCTTATCAGAACAAGTCCACCTTTTGGTTTTAGTGAAAACTCCAGAACTTGTTAAAAGATGAGGAGAGGGAAATGGTGATACAAACGCCAGGGCAGGGCTAATGATTGGAGGTGCCCTGACTGACCGCTGACCTGCCAATCACAGGTGAGTAGACATTCAGGGCTAGATTCAAAACTTTCTACACCGCAGTGTGGGGTTGGGGGTGGGGGGTAGGATGGGCACAGAGAGGGGCCTCTGGCAGTCTCCTCACCTCCCTGTTCCCCTCCTTTCTTCTTCCCTTTTTTCCCTGCTGAGAGTCAACTGAGGTTCCTTCTCTCAGAAGTTTCCAGGAGGTTAAATTCCTGGACCTAGTCCCCATTGCCTTAGCAAGCCCAACCATGATGGGTTGGTGGGGAGATTTCTATTAAATAATTAGGTCTGTAGAACCAAACAGATCAGAGAGCCCTCGCTTAATAAGAGGCCCAGATCTGAGGGTATTGACTGAGAGGACATCTGTTATTTCCACGGTGAAAATGTGGGCTTGAGCCACACCCACGTCCCGCCACCTCTCATGGGTGGCTGCAGGGGAGCTGGTCTTCCACCACGATCAAAGACAGCTTCTCTAATCCATGGCCATACCACCCTGAATGCACTTGATCTTGTCAAAGACAGCTTCGTTCTCCGCCTGCACGGGGAGGGGACTGTGCAGCCCAGAAACACACTCACCTCTTTTCAGCAGATTCTCTGACATGTTCAGCAAATACTGCCTGCCACACTCCCACCCCTCCTGGGCCCTGTCCTCCCATTTCTACCCTGACAATCACTGCTAAGGTGCCTATTTCTGGCAAAGGAGGCAGCTACTCCAGAAAAGTCTGTGAGGAAATGTCATTGACGCCTTCACTCTCAGACGACACTCAGGACCCCCTTCCTGGTTTCTCTCAGACCTTGTCTTGCCAGGGTTTGTGACAAGTAAATCTTTACAGCCTCTCTCAGAGGGAGAAATCTCTGTCCTAAAGGACATTTTATTTTCCAGTCCCTGGGTTTTCACTGATCCCATCAAATCTTTCTCGTGGGGTAAAACCAGTATGGTGAAAGCCTGTACACAAGTGTTCATAGCAGCAGCATCTGTGAAAGCCAAAAGCTGTGAGCACCCAAATCTCCTTCAGTGGATGAAGAGATAAAAATTGGAGGCATATTTATATTATACAATGGCACACTATACAGCAGCAGAAAGGAGCAAACCATTAATACGCGTAGTAACATAGATGAATCGCTAAGGCGCTGTGCTGAGTGAGAGAAGCCAGCCTCGAAGGGTCACATCCTGTATGATTCCCATTTTTTAAATAATAGAACTATAATGACAGAGAATAAATCAGTGGTGGCCAGGGGCATGAACAGGTGATCAGGACGTCATTATAAAAGGATAGCATGAGCGAGATTTGAGGGGAGATGGAGCCGTTCTGTATGCTAATTGTGAAGGTTATCCATAACTATATATGTGTTAAAACTTACACAGCTAAATACCAAGAGAAAAAAGTCAATTTTACTATATGGTAATTAAAAAAAACAATATAATCGAATCTAAAAACAAATGCTCAGTGTGAATCCCATCAGGTAACTCACCCGCTGGCTCCGCTAGAGCAGCTTCCCTCCCCAGGGCTCCCTGGGCTCGCCTTTCCTGAACGCTCCAAGCCAGCCCCATGGTAATGGCTCTTGTAACTCATCCCCCGCCCCCAACCTGCTTCATCTGATTCTACAAGGTGGTCAATATCTGAGCCCCCAAAGTGGGGAATCCCACCTAGGAGATTGCAGCTGGATCAGGACAGGGCACCATGCAATTTCAGCTTGCACGGTGAGAAACGGTTCGTTTCTGACGCTCCCTCAGATCTTCTGAAGACATGGTTTGGGGGTGTGGGGAGAGTTCAGGGGGGCGTTAGTCTGGATCCTGGAACCCCTCATTAATCTCCCTGTTTAACAAGGGGAGCAGACTTCAGTTTCAGAACCATGAGCAGGCTAGAATTTCATACCCTTGTTTTGTCATAAAAATGTTAATGTTTTGAATTCCATGTTATTAGGCCAGCTTCCATCTTGCTGAAAGAAAAGTTAGAAAAGCAGTATAATTTCCCACATTTCAGAGTCTGAATTTTTTCCAGACCCATATTAGCATTTCAATGTGTTATGATGTTTGGGATCTCAGAAGATGTTACTCACTGGAACGATAAACGTGACTAAAATTCAACAAAAGAAAACAAACTCAGTGTGGGTGCCAGCGGCCTGCTGACCTTTTTGAGGAAAGGATGACACTTAGAATCATGTCCTCAGGACCTTCCTGGACTTCCCCTGGCCCAGAACAAAAGATGAGATGGAACTGCCAGAAGAGAAAGAATAAGTGAGGAATTCCTGGACGTTAGATGCCTTATGGTGCCAAGGAGAGTGTGACACGTGCTGGGTCCTTGCCAGTGATTGGCAGCAGGATGCCCACGCCATGCGGCTGCTGCTGGGATCGTTACACAGCCAAGCATGGCCTCTACCACTAATGTGGAGAGCATTACAATGAAAACACTGTGCAAGAGTGAAAATGCCATTTTTGCTGAATTTAATGTTTTCCGAAACAATGGCATTGACTGAAAACGACAGGAAATAGGTGACCTTCATCTTCAAAAACCAACAGAAAATTGCTTTCAAATTGCATGGTAAAATCAACTCACAAAGAGCTTTGAAAATAAAAACCGAATTCTTAGGATTATCTTCCAGAAAAGTGATGCCCATTCCCCACCAGGACTGTAGGAAATTTCCTGTGACCTCATCAACAAACGGCATTTCATTAAAAAGCAATCACTGCCCACGTGACCCGGAGAAAATGGCTTGTTGTTTTACTATATATTTCTTTTAATCTTAGTAGGGTTAATGTCATTCATTTTTCAACTGAGTTCTTAATATATTTAGGATAGTATCATTTTCTGCCCAGTTTTTTGCAAACAATTTCCCAGTTTGTCACTTGCCTTTAGTTTTTGTTTTGGATTTCATTTTAAAATAAGATGTTTTATAGTTTATAGTTTTATACAGTGAAATATTTAAGTCCTTTGTTTTGGAATCTTTTTGGCTGGTTTTACTATTTTATTATTCGGCAACTAGAGACCAGTTAATGTTCACCTCTAGTTTTTCCTCAGTTTTCTACAGTTTGATATGTTACACTGAACTCTTCAATCTACCTGAAATTTATTTTGGTATACAGTCAAAGTATGTTTTTGTTTATTTCCATTTATCAAAACCTCTCCCAGTCATGAATAAAGCTGACCGGCCCTATGGATTTCAATCACAGGGTGAGTCATCCTGTGCACTGAGGTCTGTCTCACAGCCCCTCTGCTCCAGCCATCTGCTGAGGAAAGAGTCAAGACCACATTGTTTTAATCCTTAGAGTCTGCACAACATTTTAATATCTAGTAGAATTACTCTTCATAATTATGTTGCTTTCTACTAATTTGTCCCCAGTCATCAGGGGAAATGTTTCTCCAGTTACATTTCACGAAGAGATTCTGGGTCCTTTCTGAAGAACTAATGATCACTGCAGTTGGTCCTCAGGCTTGCACCCGGCAGCCTGGGGCACAAAAAGGGAGGATCTTGGGGTGGCTGATGTAGCGTCTGGGGTCCAGGGAAGAGAAACAACCCCACCCTCCCTCAATTATTAATGAGGAAGGGGTCCAAGCACCGGGATGAAGGAGCTCCAGTCCTGACAGTGGGCTGTCCCAGGTCAGCATGGGACCCACGGTCAGAGCACCTCTCAGGACGGACACAAGCTGGTGACCAGGGAGGACGTAATGGGAGGAAAGGGAGCACAAGGGTGAGGTCACCATCACAGGGGGAGGACTGGACCCGCCCTCAGGAATCCATACCTCGCCCCCAGCAGTCAGAAGTCAGTAAGACGTGGAACAGAGTGCTTGCTTTTCTGTCTGATTGTGAATGATTTCCTTAGAGTAAAACTTGCTAATCTATATTCTTAAGGGAAAATGTTTTCAAGGGGACATCTTGATAGGGCGAGTAGCCATAAAATTCTCGCTACCCTCTTTCCGGTTTCATTGGAAAGAACCAAAGCACAGAAAGCATGCAGACTCTCAGGCCTTCACAGGTATGAGCACCAGCACACATTGCACACATGCCACACGTGGGTGTAAAGGGTTTTCTCTTGCAAAGAGGCATGCTGAAGGGTGTTCCCGCCATGGGGGTGCACACGATGTGGTTCTTCTTCAGAGGGCAAATTTTAGATTTTCACATGTACTAGTTCCCTAGGGCTGCCATAACAAAGTACCACAAACTGAGAGGCTTAAAACAACAGAAATTAGGTATGGAACTTGGTAAACTGTAAGCTGAAGACCAATCACATTTGCTACACAGGCTGCCTGAACACTGTGACCATCTCTCCAGATGGATCCCTCCGTGCTTCTGGAGGCAAGGATGGCCAGGCTAAGCTGTGGGACCTCAACGAAGGCAAGCACCGTCACACGCTAGATGGTGGGAACCTCATCAATGCCCTGTGCTTCCGTCCCAAATGCTACTGGCTCTGTGCTGCCGCTGGCTCAGCATCAAGATCTGGGACTCGGAGGGCAAAATTATCGTAGATGAATTGGAGCAAGAAGTTATCAGGACCAGCAGCAAGGCAGAACCACCCCCCAGTGGACCTCTCTGGCCTGGTCTGCTGATGGTCAGACTGTTAGCTGGCTACAAGGACCACTTGGTGTGAGTGTGGCAGGTGACCCTCGGCACCCACTAGAAACATGGCAGAGCTTTAAAAATAAAAAACTGGTTTTTTGAAGAAGAAAAACACCCAGAAATTTATTCTCTCCCAGGTGGAGAGACTAGAAGTCTGACGTCAAGGTGTCGGCAGGGCCGCGCTCTCTCCGATGGCTCTAGGGTAGGATCCGTCCTTGCTTCATCCGGGATTGGCTGCTGACAACGCTTAGCATCCTTTGGCGGTCCTCAGCTTATAGATGTATCACTCCAATCTCTGCCCCTGCTTTCACTGGCTGTCTTCCTCATGTATGTGTGTCTAACTTGTCTTCCCTCTATGTGTATCTCTTTTCCTCTTCTTATAAGGACACCAATCCTATTGGATTAGAGCCCACCCTAATGACCTCATCTTAACCTGATTACATCTGCAAAGATCCTATTTCCTAATAAGATCACATTCACAGGTAAGGGGTTAGGACTTCAGGAACACATCTACAGGAACACATCTTTTGGCGTGGGGGGACACAGTTCAACCGGTAACGAACATCAACCGACCTTGTTCACTAAAGTCATTGCATAAACCAGCAACTCCGTGTCGACCCCATCCTTTTCCTCCAGGATTTCCATGATATTTGACCAAGGTTTGACTCCTAGAATAAAGCAAAAATCATTAGAAACAGCAAGTCAACACTCCTTGTCCAATTCACATCACAGTTTATCCAGAGACTTATCACCCAATGATGGCAGTGCCTTTCAGTCACCAAATTTCAAAGCATGACACAATTCTTAGGATGGACTTGAATATGTTTCCAATTAGGTGACGATATACCATGTCATCCTTGTCTACTTGAAAACGTATACTCTTCAGTGTCAGGATGCCTATCAGTTTGTTTGAAAAGTTCCCTTTATACTAAATAGGTGATTTTTTAAAAACCCATTCATATGCAGCTTTTTTTAGACCATGCATTTTACTCTCCAAGTGTGGAAATTCTTTGTAAGTACTCTCTGTATGTCCATCTCCTGCAAGGAAAGGGGACACAGGAGAGCTTTACAGTCACTCTAGCAATGGACTTCAAACAATAACTGTGAAACGTCCATCTAGCAAACATTTCAAGAACAGAAGTATATTATCTGTATTCAATCAAGGCACAAATAACTATTTAAGCATCAACCAGGTACCAAGGAACTGGGTCTCTGGGAGTCTGTCATCAAGAGGTTATAATCAAATGGAACAGTTAGGCATAAGTACAGGAACACACCTCAGCACAGGGTAAAAGCACTTAGAAGGCAAAGCGCTTAGCCAAGCCTGTCACTCAGCAAGGGAGGTCTGTCTCTTGCAGTGCGATGGTCGAGGAAGGTTTGGTGCAAGAGGTGACTCCTCAGTGGAGCTCCTGGGGGAGGCTCCTGGAGGCTGTCCCGTGGCTCCAGGGAGGGCAGGGAAACCCTCCACGTTCAGGATCGCCAAGCCAAGGCCAAGGCCACAAAGGGTACACGACATCCTGATGTGATTTCCTACGCTGGAGATAAACATCTGCAGTGAAGTGTTGCCTTGCCCTTGGCGTGGCAGTGTGGAACGTGCAGCTCTTTCCTGCTTTCTCTATAAAGATCTCAAAGGGACATGGCTTATTTTTGCTGAAAAAGTAAAGTCTGAAATAACCTAAAACCAGCGGGTTCCAAATGCTGATTCATGGATGGATTATGTCAGAGCTGATTTCCTGGCCTTGAGAACAAAAGCTCCCCAAGGGCAGTGATGTGTCCTGTCTTATCTCTGTGCCCTTGGCAGAGTGCCCGGCACATAGTAGGTGCTCAAGAAAATGTCTGACTAGTGACTGGAGACCCCTGAGAGGGCATGGGTGGGTTAAACTGGGGCAGTTTTAAAAGAGCCAGAGGGTTAAATGCACACAGTAAGAAAAGAAGAGAAGACAGGAGAATTTTAAAAGGAATAGGCACCTACTATACAATATGAAAGACACAGATGTAGTTTGATGTACAGGTCTGTTGGTGCTCCCAGCCAGGGAACAAAAAGCCTTTTCCTTTGGACTAGCTGTCCAGTTGTTCCAAACTATGAACCTATGGACTAAGCTTCTGTGACCCTTTGTTACTGTGAACACAAAAGCATGATCCTTTGCCTGCTAACTGTTGAAAATTCTTGAAATTCTTGAAAATTATCTTCTTGCTGATCTTTATCATCAAACTATTTTGAAGTCCACACCTGTTCTCCAAAGCCCAGCAAAGTAACTGCTTCCGCCCTCAAGACAATCAGTGTGGTCAGTAGGTCATGGGTCTCACTGTCCAGGAATCGGTCAAGCATTCCAAGTGCCTTTGCTCATGTTTATAACAAGGACAACTTCCGTCATTCACACTCACACCCGACCTCAGTACAAAACACGGAAACACGAGTTCTACTGGGTTCCCCACATATGCGTAAAGAAAAGCCTATGCAAGAGGGAGAGCATCAGTGCGAAGGATTCCTAGTGGGGCTCGGGGGTCCAGAACTGCTTCCTGGTTCCTTACTTTGGGGTCACACATGTCAAACAGGGCCTGGGGAAGGAAAAGCCGAGAAGCAACCACAGGCATCCCAGAGAGAGGGATGTACCTGGACTATCTCCTCTCTTCCTCTCTCTCTCATGCAGACACACATATCTGTGCACTAGTTTATCCATTATAATGAAAACACTCAAACACCGTGTTTCAAACACTTAAAAACTGTGTTCTTCAGCTGTAATATCTGACTCCCTTCTTACCATTTAAGGATTTCAAGACTGGAAATTTGCATGTATTCATACACTGTTGGGATAAATGTTCACTGTCCTTTGACTGTTTGGGGACCAGAAAATAGAAACTTTTTAGAAGAATGAAGGGGAAGGGGAAGAAACCTTCTAGTTCAACACAAATAGCCCTGGCAGGGCTCCAGCTGGCCTGTATCAAGCACCAGCAGTCGTAACTGTCCCAAGAGCTGCCACCTGTCAGAACTAAATGGTCCAGTTCACCCCCATCACCATCACCTTTGTTGCTCCATTTGGGGTTTACGTGTGTGTATGTGTAGGTAGGGGATGGTCCTGTATTAGAATCATAAACCACACGATCTTCCCCCTTCACATAACAGAGAACGAAACCGAGCCCCAAAGTAGTGGAATGAACAGAGGCTAGAGAGACGCGTCTAACCTGGAGGGATCAGATCCACCCTAGAGGCTCACTGTGAGGTGTCATGGAGGTAGAGCACTTTGTCAATTCTCCTGAGCCCTGATGGAGAACGTCAGGAGACAGTAATTTCCTTCATCATTATCATCCGTCTCCCTCCAACTCCACCTCCCCTTCCTCCACCCCAAACACTGCAGTGAGTGTAGGTTCCATGACAGCCTGGCTTTTCTCTGATGTTTGCAAGCACATGGTTGGCACTTATAAATTCGTCAAACAAATGAGTTTTATACGAAGAACGCTTAGAACAGCGTCTGTTGCGTGGCAGGCACTCGAACAGCAGTAGCCGCCACTGCAGTGGTGGTGGGTGGAGGACACCCACACGGACCCATAGGCCTTCCACACAGGCTCCCAGGCCAGAGTCCTCCTCCCACCAAACCGCAGCACTCCTCCCTCAACCCAGAATAAACCGCTCAGCACTTCTCCCTCTTACTCTCCCCCCGAGTCTCTGTATTAAACCCAAAAGAAAAGAGTAAGCTATTTTGCACGATGCCTTGTACACAAGTTGGTCTAACGCTCAAATACAAGGTCCCAGCGGCATGTTCCAAGCCTTTCAGCGTGATCAATGAACACTTAACAGGTATGCTTCTGCTCTAAGCAGCAATGGAAACAGAGCTTGAGTTCTGCCCACTCTAATCTCCACCATGCTCTGTGCATTCTTCACAGAGCAACGTATCCTTGAGCAGAAGTCAGAGACGGGATCGCTTGAAAAGACGGCTGGATTCTTTTTCCCCTGTCAATCATGTGTTAGACACATGTTTAAAAATTATGTCATATCTCATCACCTCACATTCAAATGAAAAATGGAACTTCTTCAAAAGCAGTGCTGAACCAAATTAGCAGGACTCAAGATTTATGACTGAAATTTCAAAATAAGTTACCCAGTCTGTGGGTAACAAAATAAGTGCCGCCCCCCGTGTCTGAGAGGCAAACTCATACAGTCAGAGGGAGGGGTACCCCGCCCAGGGGAGCAGAGGGTTCTCGACCAGTTTCCTGTTGACCACCACAGCAAAGATCCCCAAGAAAGGAAGTCTCTGATGATAGCAAAATGACAAGGCAAGGCCCTCCCGTGGGCTTCCATGAGTGTTTACTGCCTTTCTCTCTTCCTGTCTGGCCCCATCCACTAGGAAGGGAAACTGACTTGAAGATGCAGGCAAAACAGTTGCCCCTGGGACTTCCCTGGCGGTCCGGTGGTAAAGAATCCGCCTTCCAATGCAGGGGAGGCGGGTTAGATCCCTGGGCAGGGAGCTAAGATCCCACATGTCGCAGGGCAACTAAGCCCGCTCGCCACAACTACTGAGCTTGCGCGCCTCAACTAGAGAGACCGCGTGCCGCAAACTACAGAGCCCACATGCTCTGGAACCCGTGCACTACAGCTACAGAGCCCACACACTCTGGAGCCTGTGCGCCATAACTAGAGAGAGAAAAAAAACCTGCATGCCACCATTAGAGAGAAGCCCGCGTGCCGCAACGAAAGTTCCCTCATGCCTCAACGAAGATCCCGCATGCCACAACCAAGACCCCATGCAGCCAAAAATAAATAAATAAATAATAAATCTTAAAAAAAAAAAAAGAGTCTGCCCCTGCAGTATGTGCAGACAGGTGTGACACTGAGCCATGCCCTAGAGATTAACTCCAATCCACCATTTCATTCTAGCCCCTGAACCAAAGGGGCAATTGCCGGGATCAAATGGGGCCCGTTTAATTTTCATTAATTCACGCATATTTATTAGTCTCTATGAAACACCTAGGTCCCTCAGCTTTTATTGCTGCTTCCTAACTGGCCCACTCTTAGCCTAACAGCAAATTGTCCATCCATGCTCACAAATGAACATTTCTGGTTAACCCACGTGTGGGATGTGCGATGTTTATAAAGCAACCAGAGGAATCTGTTCTCAGACAACTTCATCTGCCGTAGGCGGTAGTAATTTTTGAGGTCTTTTAGCTCGTTTGTTGATTTTCTTTGCTGATTCTTTAAACTTAACAGTTTTCATCATCCAAAAGAATTCCTTTCTACTAAAAAAAGTCTATAATATGCCCATTCTCCACCCTATCTCCCCCAAAATGAGTCTAAAGCCACCTTGAGGAGTCAAATTTATGGCTTATTTATAAACTTGTGTGGAAATGGACATACTCGGCTGGCCCTCAGTCACCTCTGGCACGTCTGTCTACTTGCTGGTCCAGCTGAGAGGGGACTGGAGAGCGAGAGCAGCTTCTAAGCTTGCCAGGTGGAAACACACCTGCTAGTCATGCTGCTTCCTGCAGAAGAGCATGACATATTTAAGATTTTTTTTCTTTTTTTTTTTTTTTTGCGGTACGCGGGCCTCTCACCACCGCGGCCCCTCCCGCCATGGAGCACAGGCTCCAGACGCACAGGCCCAGCGGCCATGGCTCACGGGCCCAGCCGCTCCGCGGAATGTGGGATCTTCCCGGACCGGGACACGAACCCGCGTCCACCGCATCGGCAGGCAGACCCCCAACCACTGCGCCACAAGGGAAGCCCGAGCATGACATATTTAGATGTCCAATTCCAGCACAGGGTTCAGGAACAATTTTACTAGTAGTAAAAGAGGATGATGTTATATGTATATGTTAGAAAATCATGGCCGAGACCACACATGCCATAGAGAAACATGGGAATGAACCACACGTGATAAGCTCTGGATGAGTTTTTCCATTAGTGTTGTTCCTTTCTGTTCTCAGCCACTAGTGCTCAGTAGCAGACAGGTGACAGCACTTGCCAGAAGCTTAAGAAATTTTACAGGCAAAAATCGTGACGTTGAAGAAACAACCCCTTGGCTGTTTTGATTTTATATTTTTACAAATTGGGGAAAGATGGCCATTGTTTTGTCTTGGGGGAGAGAGTAGAGCTGACAGCCTCTGACTGGGCCTGCAGGTAGAGTCTTGGGGGTAGGGTGCCCTCGGGATCACTCCTCTACGTCCACAACATGCCCTCCATGAAATGTGCAGTCCAAGGAAGGAAGGTCACAAGAAGGTTGTCCCCTCTAACATGGCGCCCATGACAAGGGCCCATGGGTTACCTGAAATTTAGGACAGGAAAATGAAGAGTCCGCTAATTGTCCTAAAGCAACCCCCAGAGTTGGAGGATGGAGTATGAATCTTCCAAGGACAGATGAAAGGACTGGCCTCACTCTCTCCACAAATACCCACCTTGGCCTTAGGCCTCATTGACTGGCCCTGGGAAAGCCCGGCCTGGCTTCTGAGCCATTGACAGCCTTCATTAGGATTCTCAGGGAGTGCCATTGATCTGCTCCTGAGGCCATGAGGGTCTTCATGCTTGTGCTTCAGATGGCAACAGGCTGTGGCAGAAAGAAACCTGCCCCTGTCTGGGATCCACTTTCCAGACTCACAGCCCCCGACCACACACTAGGGACTGCCTCTGTGATACACCTACACACAGGCCTGGAGTCCCTTCCAGCCTGCAATCCACCGAGCTGGGGACTGAGGTCTGCCTGCGTGTTTGTGGGGAAAGTGCGGGAGCCCAGCTCACGGTCCTGGATGGCTTTCATTAACTTATATTCAAACTTTCAAAGCAACTAGTGAGCTGCTTTCTTTCATCTTTGGATTCAGCGCTGGATGTGGCTCTCTGAGCAATGCTAAGTCAGAGACACAAGTGGTTTGAATCAAAGAGGACTATTTAGGCCTCTCGTTCCTTTTTGACGGTTGTCCCTCGGCTGACTTGTTCATAAACGTGTGTGTGCACATGCAGACACACACACACACACACACACACATACACAAAACCATACACCAACATGTTAACAACAACTCTCTCTGGTGAGATTAGAGGTGATTTTTTACGGTCTCCTTTACATTGTTTTTTCCAAATTTTCTACAGAGTGTTACTGTTATAAAAAGAAAAAAAATAATGTTATCAAGTTTTTGTTCTTGTTAGAGTCTTTGTGGGAATGATAATATTAATAAAAATGTCCTACTGAGGAACAAAACCAAAATATTTTTAAAAGAACAAAACAAAACAAAACACCCCATTTTAGCTTCAGGCTTCACAGTATTATAGGAGCCACGGCCTGCTTTACAGTAAATCGAATCCAAAGCTCATTCGTCATCAAGTGTGTACAGCAGGCCTGCCTGCTGTGGGCCAGCCAGGTGCTGGGACACCAAGAAGAGACAGACACCCTGCCCTTGAGCAGGGCACACATTCATGGGAGATGGGCAGTGACAAGAGCACAGCGGAGAATAGGGACGCGTGAGGGCTTTGAGAGCGTACGCCCATCTGATCCAAGATAGGGAGGGTGTGCTGCAAGCCGGGTAGGAGGCGGAGGTGACGGGTGGACAGGGGCTAGATAGCGAAGCGTCAGGTCCTAATCCTGTGGGCACCGGGAAGCCACTGGCGGGTTTTAGATGGAAAACGATGTGGCCAAATTTGTGCTTCAGAAGAATCCTCCAATAGCAGAGGGGAGGGTGGGCATGCCAGGGAAGGGAGAACATTCAAGGAAGCAAGGGATGCCAGGTGAGATGGTGAGGGTGTGGGATGTCGGGAAGCGAGAACATTCAAGGAACATCTAGGGGTCAGAGCCAACCAAGCAGGTGTGAGGGGAAGAGAGGAAGGAGTCAGAGTGATCCCAACAGGATGGGAAAAGAGGATAAGGAACTGGTTCTGTGTGTTCAGTCGTGGAGGCTGAAGACAGCATAAAGATAAGCTGGGTTAGCTTTATGGGTTAGCCCAGCAGTGCTTTTCTTTCACTGTTCCCTCCCTAACCTAATCTTTGTACACTTAACTATCCTAAAATATACATTTCCTGCGGTGGGAAGTCCACACAAAGGGAATTCTGTTCATTCTTAATTCTGTTTTGAACACGTAAAAAGTGGAAGCCTTCTTTCATTAGGCGCTTCTACTTCGATGACGTAGTGGGCAGGGACCACTCACCCCTTTTTGTGTCGACAGCAGAGACGGCCTGAATCAGAAGAGGTGCATTGGACTCCGAGTACTCCACAAACACCAGCAGCAGCTTCAGGGCCGTCTTCACCACCAGGCGGAACTGCAGAGAAAAGATACAACCATCGTGTAGCTGCAGACATGGCGGGGATGCCTGAAAGCTTCGTCCTAACAGCAGCTGGCACCCAGCCCCTCTTCTCAGCAATTACACAGATTCCTTCACTGGACGCCTCAGAAGGCAGGCGTTAGTATAGTCTCCATTGCACAGGTTAGGAAACTTGAGGGCACAGAGGCCCCTGCCCAAGATTGCACAGCTAGAAATAGAACCAGAATTTGAACACAAGGCCTTTGGCCCCAGAGCTCACACCAATGGTCTCTCAACAGACGAGGTAACAGCTGCTGGGTTGGTTACTTCATTTTATCCAGACTAGATCATTCTGAAGTAGAACAATCGATTCTCATTTTTCTGGCGAGGAAGCAGGCACAGCAGGTTAAATGACTTGTCCAGGGTCACAATAGGTCACCTGAACCAAGTCCTGCACTTAAAACTGCAGAGAGGTCTGCCTGGGGCCTCACCCCACAGTCCTGGGCCCAGAGCACTGCACGCACGAGGAGCCCCACGGAGCCCAGGGCCCCTCCTTCACGCGGGCCGAGGGTCACCCACCCAGAGAAATTCCCCAACCTCCCAGCTGATGCTACCGCAGATCCCTAACTCAGCTCAGCAGCTGGGGGACTGTGGCAGCCTGGGGGCTCCAGCTCAGCTCCCTGCCCGCTCCTGCAGGTGCTGCAGCTGCTACCTCCACCTAGTCTCCTTTCCTGCACCCCACTTCCTTCCAAGAACCTCCTTCTCAGGGAACTCACACACCAAGTTCCTCCTGGAAATGGGTTCAAATCTTGCTTCTGAGAAACAGCAAACCTGCCTTGGGACTGCTCCTCCCACCCGCAGCAGGTGGTTGGGCAGTGCCCCGCCCCCCACCGGCAGAAAGCACTTTCTAGGGGACAGGGGCTGATCTGCATCGTGTCTGAAGGGCCTGGAACTACACCTGGCACAGAATGGGCTCAGCCATGTTTGCTCGCTGAATGAATGGATCAGGTAAGGACCAGCCAATCAGCCCACGTCCCCTCGCCCCACCCCCGTGGCCATGGAGAATCGGCTCCAGGCTCTCCACTCACTCTGCAGCGCAGAAAGGCCCAGAGCCCCCGTAGGCATCAGCTCACATCGAATTATTAGGGGCACGTGTACGCAGTAGGGGAGAACTGGAGCCCTGCACACGCCGCGGGAAACAGCGTGAAACCACCACCCACCCACAGTCATTTCTCCAAATACATGCACCTCCCTCTACCCCTTGCCCCTTCTCCTCTGTCCTACTTCCCTAGTAAACCAGCTGGCTTTTCCTACATTCCACATCTCTCTCCAGCCAGTGCCCTGGTTCCCAGCTCCAAGTTATAGGAAAACATTTCAAAAGAGTTGTCACCCTCCCTGGCGCCCCTTCCTCACTTCCCATGGACTCCTCAATCCAATGTGACAGGGCTTCTACCTCCACCGCGCAGATCACATTACTCTTGTCAAGGCTGCTGATGACCTCCGCGTTGGTCAGTGCTTACTCTTCTGTGCTCACTTTGGCTCAACCCTCAGCAGCACGTGACACGATCAACGGCTCCCTCCAGAAACAATTTCCTCTCGCCATGGCTGACCACAGTCTCCTACCTGGGTGGCTCCTCCTCCAGGAGGAGCTCAACCTCCAGGTGTGGGAAGGCCTCAGGGCTCACTACTCCCCCGGTCCCTTGCCGTGCGCTCTCTCTAGGTGAGCTGATCCAGGCTCTTGGTTTTAAGTCCCATCTATGACTCAGTGCTCTCCAGGCCTGGCCCCCGACATCGCCACTCAAATGCTTACAGGCCCTCAAATTCAATATGGCCCAAAGAGGACTCCTGATTGGCACGCATGCTCATTCCATCCCACAGACCACTGCCAGCATGTTCCTTCCACAGCCCCCACCTCAGGACAAGGCCCCGCCACCACTGAGTGCAAGTGGGAGTCACCCTGCCCTTCCCCACCCAATCCTACGATGACGCCATCGTCCAGGGCTGTCAGCGGCTGTCCTTGCCCTGACTCCCTCCACATCTCCATCTCCCTGTCCACCATGAGAGCCTCCTAAGTACTTCTGGGCTTGTCACCATGAAGTCCATTCTCCACGTTGCAGCCCGAGTGACCTGGGCACTCTCAACCCTCTATTCGCTCTGCGTCACATTCAGGGTGGAATCCACCCCTGTGGGCTTTACGTCTCTGCCAAGCTCTCTGACCTCATCTCCTGTCACTCTCCCTCTGCCCAGGGAGCTTCCATTAGCCACCTTTCTTTAGTCATGCGACCGTGCGCTTTTCACACACTGAAGCTTGTGCATGACTCAGTCTTCTCATTGGCTATTCCTTAACCAGTCACCACAGGACTGGCCTTTCCTTATCCTCCAGGTCTGAGAAATTTCCCCTCATGGGAAGTGGCTTCCTGACTACTTCATCTAAAGGAGCCCCCTGGTCACTCACATCACCCTGTTCTATTTTCTTCACATCCTTTGTCATGAACTGAAATCGCTACATACAAGTTTGTTCACCTGATGTTCCTCTGTTGCCCCCAACTAGAGCAGAAGCTACCTGGTGGCGGAGATATTACTTTATTTGACACACAGGAAACAGCGTCTGCCCCGAGGAACTACTGGGTCAGTATTACACACGAAGGGCAGGCCGGCGCGCCCTTTTCACCGAGGTTTGCTCTGCACACCCAACCACTAATGTATGTGTACCCAGCCTTGTATCCCCGACTCCACGCCCCGACAACTTCACGGAGGACAACCAGCGTATTGGGCTTCTGTCCTCACGGCGACATCCTTATCGCAGTGGCACCTGAGTTCCTGTGAGGGCTTTGAGCTCTTTAGAAGTTTTCAACTTCATAACCTGAGTCCCACATTCTCTGCTCTCCCTGACTGAGAACAGACTAAATTCCAGAGTATTTTTCTCAGCAGCTACAAGGTTGGGGGCAGGAGGGGAAGGCATGGCATGATGAACTGTGCTATCTTTGTACGTTGAGAGCTGAAAAAAATTTCTTCAAGTAAATAAAACAACCCAGCAAGCCCAGGCTTGGCGCCCTCCTCAGTGGGTACACTATTATTATGTGGTTTAAGCCTCCTCAGTGCCTTCGTGGGAAAGAACCTGGCTGCTGCCCAGCCCACTCCCCCATCAGCTGGTCTCAGCAGGACCCCCTTCTGGGCATCTCTGTGGTCACGGGGCCTTGGCCGGCATGGTCCCAGGGACCCACTCTCCCATATGAGGCTCTCTAAGTAAGAAACCACTGACTGTTTTCTCAGGGAGCCTTCTTTCTCTATTAGTCTCAACATGTCTATTCATGTCATCTTCTTTGCAATAAAGGCTCTGTTTAGAGATCTTTTGGCACTGTTATTTTATTTTTTTTAAATCCCTAAACTCTTCTGATTCATGATTTTAGGTTTCTACAAATTTGGCTTCTACTGAGTCTAAGTGGACATTTATTTATGTTTGGAAGACTTACTATGTGAAAGTAATCACAAACATATTAGACAGTTAAACTACTTTAGAAAAAGAGCATCAGCACGTTAATTTTATGGAAATGAATGGTACTAATTGCAAGCATGTCCCAGCTAACCATCAAAATACATCCAGCAGGACTCCTCCTGATAAATACCTCACTAACATTACTGCACAGACTTGAAAGTAATAAAAGTACCTGACTTCAAAAGATTTCTACATCAAACCCTTATTTTTCCAGAAATCACTTAATTTGATGCCCTCCAGAACCTGGAAAGCTATCAAAACCCTCCAAAACCTTGGAATAGCCACAGTGGAGGCCACACAGCCATTCCTCCAAGTCCAAACACGCTGCTCATCTCAAAGCTCTTAAAAATCCACACCTGGTGCCACAGCACTTATCCTAAGACACATGCTAACAGGAGCGGCCACTGAGCTTCCCGACCTGCTGAGAAGAGGCAAACCAGAGGCCAGTGATGGGTAAGGAGAGGCAGGCCCACTGTGGCGGCAGGAGCAAGGACCGCAAATGAGGGGGCGGGAACAAGCGGCTCGGATGCCAGCACACACTCCACCGCGTGGCTCAGACACTGAAGACTTCTCAAAGGGCAGTGACACTCCAAGGACATTTCATCTCTGCCTGGTGCTCCTTCATGTTCTAATGAGGGGTTTCATTGCAATGACTCACAGGCTCAAACACCGGCCTATCCATCTAGCACTGAGGGAAAATCAGTAAGAATAGATTCTCATTCCGGTGGAGCATCAATCGCTTGGGAAGACAAAGCAACTGGTCACAAAACAGTTAAACACGGCAACATGGAGTCAGCCTCAGAAGCAGTGGCTCTAAGACCAACCAGATGCTGGGGTGGTAGATTCCCCACATCCAGAGGTTCTGAGTGGCCCTTGCTAAGGCTATTGCAGAAGGAATTCAGAACCCGGATGGGGGTGAACTGGCTGAGCCCATTTAAAGTTCCTCTGAATCCCAAGAGGCTCTGCTTCTTCTTTCAATGTCTTGAGTGCCTTCCAGATGCCCAGCACCAGCGAGGTTCCCTGAGGGAGTCAGGAAGCTGTAGCCCTGCCTTTAAGGAGATGGTCATCCTGCTGTGGAGAGAGGACTCAGAACACCTCCATACCACACAACTGAGAGCATTACCGTGTTAAGGGCCCTCCGAGCCAGGCTGCTGAGAACAGACAGCGCTTCCCAGAGCAGGGCCCTTGCAGTGGGGAGAAGAGACAGCTGGACAGGCTCAGGGCTGATCCAGCCGCCTTTCGGGGCCTCCATGGTGCAGAAGAGCCGTGTGACAACCTGTGGGTTCCTGCTAACACAAATAAGCCCTCTTTTTTAGGGTTGGAGGAAACACACTGGGGGTCGAGATTCAGCCTTTGGGCTACACATTACCTACTTTTTATATACAGTCGACCCTTGAATAACCCTTTGAATTGCGCAGGTCCACTTATATGCAGATTTTTTTCAAAAGTAAGTACTACAGTATTACATGATCCATGGCTGGTTGAATCCACAGGTGCAGAACAATGGATACAGAGGAACCACAAATACGGAGAGCTGACTAATTCATACATGGATTTTTGACTCCTAGGAGGGTCTGTGTCCCTAACCTCTGTGTAATTTAAAGGTCAACTATAATTACATTCTAGGAAAAACTAGTACTGTAGTCTATTTTAGCGCTGTCCATTATAATAAATTATGCTTTATATTGCTTTAAAACATGCAACTAAATCACAGTATATGACAGGAATCTGAGACAACCCCTTTGCACAAGGACAGGCACATGCAGGCAGCACTGAACTGTGCTTCTCACAAGTATGAGCCTTACTCTTGGCTGCAGCTGTCATTCTCGCTCTCTGCTCCTACACAGCGTAAAATAGGGGCCATGAGGCTTCAGAGGAACAAGGATGCCTGATGACCCAGGGATGCAGCACTTGTCAGGTCAAGCCTCAGTCAGGGACCGAGCTTCCATGAACAACTGCACGAACAACTCGGGACTCCCGCGTCACCTCCGTGTCGGGAGGCAGGGACTGAGAGTAGGAGGATGGTGTCCACACGGTGCTTGGCTGGATTTTGTTTTTGTTTTTTTTTAATTTTCCGAGTCAACCCACAGGGAGGGCGTGGAGTCAGCCTGTACAGAACCCGGGTGTCTAGGTTTTGGATAAAATGTAACCACTAGATGTATGGAAAAGAAATAAAAGGCAGCTTCTCAATAATTCTGCACTTAAAAGCAAGCCAGAACTCCCTTCATGTTTTATTGTACTTAGAGAAAACCAACAACTACACTTAGCAGGTCAAATATGCTGTTTATTAGGTAGAAATAAATATTCCCCGAAATCTCCAAATTCCTACTCCTCTTCTAAAATTCAGCAACCATAAAAAGAAAACAATTTCCAAACCTCAGGATTTAAATTACAAAGGGGGTTAGAAAGACATGCTTCATTCTATTTTCATTTTCCACTAAAAAAGGATAAATATGTTATAGAAGGGGATGCTGGTTATTAAAACTGAATTAGAAATTGTAAGGTTAACTGGATCCACAAAGCTTTGCCACTTTGTTTACAAGCTTACCAGAACTAAGAATATACTAAATATTTTAACAACAACAAAAAATTCAAGTGACTTAAGATACGTATCTTTAAGAACTTCTCTTAAACATATACTTAAGCTCAGAATTCCTAAGCGAAAAGCTCAGAATGTGCCCGGAACCTTTTGTAACTGGTTATCAAACAGATACCTTGGACTCCAAATCTTTCCCCTTCTGTGATGTTGTCTGCAAAATGAGGTGGATCTTATCAGAAATAAAGTATGGGCCCAAATATATTCCCTGAGTCCAGAATTCTGAGCTGTGGCTTTCAGGTTTCTTGAGGGAGGGGTGAACACACTAAGGTTGGCACCTCTGCCAGGACAGGAAGTCACCTGCCTCAAACCCTGATGGCCGACCTGTTTATGACCCAGTGCAATGTGCAGAAAGGGAACCAACTTGGTGATTAACGGAGTAGCCAAGTGTGAGGCTGGTAACCCCTTAAGTTTTTACTAGTCAGTGGTAGGAAATCTTACAGAATGTAAAATACAGAAGACTGTTCAAAAATAATTCAAATAAATGTCAAAATAGTAAATAATGCTACAAATGAACATGTTCTATTGAGATAAAATTCTGGGGTTTAGCTGGAGGTTTCTTAAAGAATAATGACTAAAAGTGGACAAGACCAGAAAGCATTCACTGTGCTAACTTTCCCTTAGGAGACTCAGTGTAACTATGAAGAGTTAGTTGGTAACAGGTAACATAAATCCACTGTTGTTAACTAAGCACTACCGGAAACCCTGCACTGAAATACTGCCTGAAGGAACACCTTGATAGTATCTGATGAAGGGGGGAATCAACCAGGGTGGGGACTTTTCCCATGAGTGATATCTCCACCTTCAGATGCAAAATCTCCTGGTCTAGGAGGCTATGTGACTTGTCACGCAGCTAATTTCTGGAGGAAGTCAAAGAAAAACCAGGCCTATCTGATTCTTTCTACCATACTATAGGGAACCCCATCTTTCCCTCTGGTGCAAAAACATAAGCATTGGGGAAATGTGACATATATCCTTCTCCAAGGAATAATCAATGTTAAAGAACTTTCTTATATAAATAGCTAGCTCTGGAAACATGACAGTGGACAACAAGCAAACCTCAGGAATGGCGAATGTGCTACTGGCAAGAATTCGGCCGTCAGCTCACATCTCCTTGGATGGGTGGAGAAGGTGGGCAGGTGAGTGCTGGCAGGTGGAGAGAGGCTGCGGGGATGTGGGTGAGCGGTGCTGGCAAAGGCAGACCTGAGCTTGTAGGGCTATTCCCAGGGCGGCTCCAGGAAGCCTATGCTTCTCCCAGTCCTCCTGTCCACCCAACTCTCTAAGAACATCTCTTCCTAAGGAACGGCACATCGGCTACCGTGGGGTTTTTACATCACCCCAGATGTCTTCCATATTAGAACCACCCATTCTTACTCTCTCCAGCAGCTAGAACACAGCTGCTAGTCCTTGGCCACATGTCCTAAAAGGGCAGAAGAGTCAAAATCCCACCCCTGCTCCTGTGTCTCCCATTTACGTTCACAGGGGAACTTGTCTGTGTAAAATAGTAAGCTGCCGTTCTGGTTTATCGATAAGCCTCTGGAGAGCTGTGGTTCCTTCCACATATCGGCTCCCTGAAGTAGATCATCTCAGAGTGGATTGAAGAAGCTGCTGTTCCAGCTTTGTGGCTGGAGACTCATCCTGGACCACGGGGTCCCCTCAACCTGCTGGCTCGTTTAAGGTCTGGCTTGAACCTCTGGCCTCTCCCTCTTCCCAAACAATGACTAGTAAAACTTCCTTTTTTTTCCCTTCCACTGAGATTATCTGCATATGGGGGCATCCAAGAGATCAAATCAGTGAGAATTAGTTTTCTGGGTGTATGGAGCCAAATAACCAGCAAAAGAGCAATAGTTATAAAGGGGAGGCTGGCTCTTTGCACCCATAATATCTCTGATACACATATTACTTGAACCTGCCATTACAACTTGTGGAATTTAAAAAATCTTACCTAATGAAATATTGATAAACATGGAAAAAAACTGAAATACAACCTCATCCACTAAACGTGTTTTCATGAAGACACAAAGAAGCTCTATAGTGCATAATTAGAAACAATTTGATTTTACAAAATGAGAAAAATCAAATAAATTATAGTACACTTGTATGATTAAATATTACATAGACATGTTTTGAAATGCCATAAAAATACAGGAAAATGCTTATAATATATTTAGAGTTAACTACGTAAGAACATTTCAAAGAAAAAGAGTAGAAAGAAATGTACAAAGTTAACAATCTTTATATCTATATAGTAGCATTTCAGGTGATTTTTACTTTTTTTTTTTGTATTTCTAAAGTCTTATACAAAGAGAATATATTACTCTTATTATCATAAAAAAATCAGTAAAAGTTTTTAAAGGTTATTTTTTAATATCAAGATTTCATATTACACCAATAAACTTTAGCTATTTTTTCTTCAATCTGTTATCATTAACTGCATCATGAAATTAGTTTTAATCCAATTTTCTATTAATAAAATACATATTAATTCAAGTAATTTGGAAAGATTAAATATAAAAATCTGATAGAATTCATTGCCTGAGTAGCTCTCATGGTATTTTATTTATCGTGTTTTTAAATATACAAAATTGAACCTCTGGCTCCTACTCAGAAAGCTACAAAGAGTGTTGCTCCAAACCTAACAAGAAAAAAGGCCAAATAATCATTAAAATCAACTTTTCTTGAATCCACTAGAGAGATGGGATTTCAGGGCAACCAAATAGCATGAAAGCTAAAAAGGAACAGTTTTCCTTCCACCAAGAAAAGGTGGGACACAGCAATGGCCCATATAAGTAGAGCAGAGTAGGAAGACGGAGCCACCATACTGAGAAGCAAGTCAAACTCAGATCATAGTTGCAGCAAATGGCCAAGGATAGACTATCATGAGAGTATGGTACCCCTGGGAGCTACAGACACAGAGGGATTCAGCATCCACTCACAGCCGCTGTCCAATGACCTCCACGGCACCACGAGGAAGATCAGGCAGGGACGGAGACCTAAGAAAGTCTCCCCGTGGTGCAGGCTGGGGGATGCACAAGCAGATAACGAGAACGACAGCAGCCACCCCACAGGAGGAGGGGAGCAGCTACCACACCACCTGGACAGGCAGGAAACTACACCCGAGCCTTCTCCTCTATGAGACAAAAGCCGTAAGCCGCAGGGAAGGACAGCAAATCTTGTTGCCCCTGACGCACAGGGGGCGTAGGAGAAGGGAGAAGAATAAGACTCTGTGCTGCTGCGGCAGGAGCAGGAAACCATCCTCAGCACAGAAATTTAGAGGTCCCCTACTACCGAAGGAGGTACAGGATCACTGAGGTAGTCCCCCCCCGCACCCCGCCACCAAGACCCAGGCACACTGACCCTTCTGAAGACCAACGTCGAAAACAAAGATGATGGAGAAAGCCCGGTCCAGGAAGTGTCACTGGTGCTTATCGCTAGCAGAGGGACAGGAGCATGGAGAGAGACCCCCTCTGAGGTTCAGACGCATAAAAAAGGTCTAAAGCTGACAGTGAAAAAGGGAACTTTGAGAAAAACCCTTTGGCAAACCAGTCCTCACCTCAAGCACAAGATAATACCTTAAGGAACTTGAAAACTGGTGGTGCAGGAACATACCAGAGCAACAGCAAAACCCAAACCCTGCTCCCCTCGAGAGCAGACTGACAACCTCTCAAATAGCCTAGCGTTAGAGACTTGCCCATTTATAGGCATAAATACTACCTACCGCAGTCTATACTGTCCTATACATGATACCAAGCTTTCAACCAAAAATTACAAGACGTACAAAAAAGCAGGAAAGCTCCAACTCCCCACCCCTGCTATCAAGAAATGAAGCCATCAACCGAACCAGACTTAGACTTGACTCAATACTGGAACTATAAAATTCACAATGATTAAGATGTTAAAAGCTAGTGGAAAAGGTACACAACTTGCATAAGCAGATGATATATTTCAGCAGAGAGAAACTAGAAGAAAGACTCAAATGGAAATGCTGGAAATAAGCATTAAAGGAGATGAAGAATGTGTTCAGAAGTTCATCAGGAAGACTCAACACAGAGGAGGAGCACAGAATCAGTTTCCTTCATGATAAGTCAGTAGAAACTGCCCAAATGAAACATAGAAGACAAAAGAGTGAATAGAAGTTTTACCCATGCAAGACATATTTTGGACGAATGTGTCATGAGCACTTAGAAAAGAGAGGGAAACAGCCGGGACCAGCAGTTTCCAGGTGAACAGGTCCTGGCAAGCTGAGTGCATCTCTTTTTTTTTTTTTAAACAGGAGGTGGTAGACAAGTGAAAAAGAGTTTTTAACTCACAACACTGAGCACTTAGGTGCAGGTACAATGCTCAGTGTTTTACATATTCTTCATTATTATTATCCTCATTTTATAGATTATTATCTCCATTTTATAGAAAAAAATAATAATCTACCCAAAGGATCACACAGGTTGTCTGACCCTAAAGCTCTTACCCTTACCACCAGTTTACCTTGTAAACTCAATGAAGAAATGAGGCTGGATGATCATAGAGTTAGATGCCTTCCCACTAATTGCACTAAAATGGCCCCAGTGCCCTAACTGATCAGTGCTGACCTGCAGGCTGCACTGCCTTACACATTCCTTGCCTCTGTCGACATTTTGGTCAATGACACAGAAACTCTGCTTATTCAATTTACGTTAAATAAAAGTAAGATTAAGAGTTAATGTGATGAATGGGCAAAGTTCAAAAGTATATTGAGGCTGAAACTCTGGCCTGAAATCAATGGGAAAAAATGCAAAGTTCTGCACTTAGGTGTAAAACGATCACAGAGATGCAGAATGGAAGAAACTGGCAAACATGGATGAGTGGGGAAAAAAAAAACAAACCTGGGAGGTATAGTGAACTACCAGTTTGATTTGGGCCAGCACCCAGGGCTGCTGCTGAAATCAGAGGTAAGATTTGTGGAAGAGTGACATCGTATCCCAGGAGCCTACCATATTACTATTCTTTGTACTGGGTAGACAGAAAAATTAGTAACCCATATGATGAGGATTTGCAAACTACATCCCCAAGGACTATCTGTGGAAACCACCGAGTTCAGTTTGGACAGGGTGGCATGATAACTGCCTTTAAAAACTCAAAGAGCATCATGGGGAAGTGAGTGTGTGTTGTTCAAGAAAGCAGTGCACAGCGTTTGGTTAATTACAGAGACGCCAAGGTGGGTCCCAATAAGGAAGGCTTTCCCTCAATTCCAGTGTCTATTAATGGCTATTGGGGGGAAATGGCACTCTCTCTGCCGGAGTATCAGGAATGTGGCTGGTGAATGTCAGGAACACCTTGAACAAGACTTTGCCATCTCTTCAAGGCTAGGATCCTATTTTATATTATGTAACTCAAAAAGCACTTCAGTGAATCTTCAGATAATTCTGCTGAGTGAAAAAAAAGCCAGCTCCAAAAGGTTACATGCTGTGCACACTACCATTTATATAACACTCTTGAAATCACAAAAGTGTAGAAATGAAGAACAGATGAATGGTTGCCAGGGATGTAGGTGGGGGTGGGAATAGGAGGGAAGTGATATTAGGGCTCCTGCTGGTAATGGATATATTCTGTCTTTTGACTGTACCAAAATATCAATCTCCTGATTTGAGATATTGTAGTACAGTATTACACGATGTTACGTTTGGAGAAAACTGGGTGAAGATTACACAGGATCTCTATGTATTATTTCTAACAATTATATGTGAATCTACAATTATCAATTATCTCAAAATAAAAAGTTTAACCAAAAAAAAAAATTAAAAAGCGCTTCAGATCTCACCCACATGTAGGTCATCTCAGTGGATCACACTGGCAGTGACATGCCAATGACCATGACCAAAGGGCTCACGGAAGGTCCTCTCCTCCACAACGAGGCAGCACTTCCCGGAGCACCTGGCACCCTGGACACACCTGCTTAGCTCTCCTGGGAGACACTGCCTTCATCTCACAACCAGTATGCCAAAGCTTTCCTGCTAATGAACCCCAATATCCAACTTTTCTACTCCTGCCAGAGGCAATGATGTATTTCTAGCTGCCCAGATTCAAAACTATGACCCTAGCTTTGATTCTTGATTTTGTTTTTCTACATGCAGGAACCCAATCCTAGGAAGCTATTCCTCAAAATGTCTCCAAATTTTCATCGTTCCGTTTCTGCTGTAATTCTTAGCCAGGCCTCACCACCTCAGAGATTTGATACTGTGCTAGCCCCCCAGCTTCCCATCCCTGTCAATTTCTCCCCAACCCACCCACCTCCAACCTACACACTGCACCGTTACTTCTCATCATTCTACCATCCTAACGAAACTTTGAGCAGTGTTCCCAGTGTGTGTGGGGGGGGGGGTGGGGGAGTAGGGAGAAGAGGGAGCATGGCTCTCTGAGGTGTGTAAGAGAGAGAGAGAGAGAGAGAGAGTGTGTGTGTGTGTGTGTGTGTGTGTGAAAGGGGGCTGTGGCCAGAGCTCCCCTAGACTCAGGTTTAGCAACTAGGCTACATGGGAGTCGGGACACAGGGCCATCCCCACACAGTACAGAGAAAGTCTGGAGATCTGTGACCAGCAACCTCGGGCACAGCTGGAAGAATGAGCTTCAGTGGGGCAGACAGAAAAATGCAGAAATAGCAACACAGAATGGGCGGATTTCATGATGACATCAGGAGGTCATGAAACCCACAAGGAGGTGGACAACCCCTGCGGCCTCCCCCATGGCCAGAAGGGGATCCATACGGATACAGAGAGGCAGACTCTGTGTGAGGATGACGAAAGGCTATGCTGTACAAGCTGAATCACCTTACCCCAACTCATGAGACTTCCAGATACACTAAAAGAAAAAGTCCATACTGTGTGGAAAGCCATGGGTTGAGCATCTGCTTCTTACCTCTGACTGGGAAGTTTAAAGATGGATTTTTGTAAATAGAATGAAACATGTTACTGAAAACACTTTTTCTTTCTTTTAAAAAGTAATTATTTAGCTGCAAATGTAACATTTTCTCCTCTGTCTGTAAGACTCAAATATCTGCAAATATTGCATAATGGCCCTCTGGCAGACTCACATCTTGTTGCCTTTCATGGAAGGAAAATGAAGAATTATGAAAATAGAATGACAAGGTTTCTCTAACCCAGGATTCCATTATCAACTCTGTGCCTGTTTAAGGTGAAAACAACAGGACCTCATGGTTTCTGTTCTTTAGGTTCCGAGAAATCTTCATCAAAAGAAAACCCTAGGACCCCTGGCTTTCCTGATTTCTTAATTTAATTTGAACCAGGAAAACCACTGTGGCTGTACTGACCAATCTGAAGGTTGAAGGAGGGGCCTGAGGCTTCCTTCTCAAAACCTAAGGGTTTCATGCTGGTGCATCCAATCGTCTTTGCAGATTCCTCACTGTCCAGTCATGGGGGCGAGGGGGAGTGTTGAGACCACCATACTGGTTTTGTAAAGACAAGTGATCTCATTAGAACTGCACTGAAGATAAACGCGGTGGCTGCTACCACTGCTGACTTTCAGCCACTAGCCTGGAACCGAGCACCCCTTGCAGGGTCAGGCGTGGACACGGGCTGCGAGCATCACCCACGGTCCCCTTTCTAACAACGCCATAAGCTCCAAGGCTTAGGCTGACCTTTGACTCTATTTTCTTTTCCTCAGGGTGACTGGCCTGGTATTGAACACAAGAGCTGGAGACTATTGTGGACCTTCCTTCTGGAAAATGAACGATGGAGAAAGAAACCAGCACTGATCTGATGCTGATGCCCCAGGTGGCTGGGGAGGAGGCTGGGGAGACAGAGGCCCTGAGGAGAGATGCCCAAGGTCCCAAACACTGTGTGTGCTACACAGGGAAAGAGGTGGGGGAAGCATAATTCCTACAAACTCATTCTTAAGGACTTTTAATTTTGTGATTTCTCCATGGTATTTAGAAGTCAGTAAGGGTGTCCCTGTGCATTCCTTTTCCTTGCACAATGATTCCAAAGAAAAACTGACAGGATGCTGTTGCAACACTGAAGGCTCTGAGCCTTCCTCCCATCTACTGAGCGGACAGAGGCACTTCTGTTAGGCCCACTTCCTTTTTCTCATCTCCTCTTTTTCTTCCTAGCCCATGGTCTCTCCTCTCACCCTTTCCCCTCTCTCTCTTCTCTTCTTCCTGCCTTTGCCATCCTCTCTCCCCTCCCACTCCCACCACCGGGACCTTGCCCTCCCTCTACTCCCTTCCTGGTGATGAGCTAAAAGGTTGTCACTTTTCCTATCACAAGCACAGCTGCTAGGTTTTATTCCCTTTTGGAAATAGGGCTGCTTGTTGGCGTTTTATGATGACCATAATAAAGTCAGTTTTTATTGCAAACTCTCCCATCTCCCTAGCTTTTGGGGTCCTCGAGGCCATGCAGAGAGCACAGGGGAGGAAGCAGCTTCCAAATGAACATGAAGGTTAGGGAAGGCTCCCAGCAGAAGGACAGAAAAATCAGAAAATGCTGAAACAGGATATGAGATACACATCATCCCTCAGCCTGGCTAAATCAGCCTATTAGGCCTAGAATTCCACTCAGCTTGCAAGGTCACCTACAGTAGTTTGTAAATAGAGCCATATCCATTTTCCATAGAAAACAGAGCCAAATTTTTAAAAAGAAGAACAGATTTTCAGTCTCCTAAGAGAAACCATGGCTGTTTCTATTATAAAATGGGACTGGGGGGATTCTATCATCAATAATACTGGGAAAAGGAAACTTGAGAGGAAGATGTAACCAAGGACCTGGGACCCAGTGGGTATTGCACACCGAAGCCATCCAGAGGGGAAAGGCCCTCCCACCCACACAAGGGCACCATCACCAAGTCTGGAAGGAAGATACAGCCTCAACTAGATCTATTCTTGTCATAAAGTCAAATCAAGGCTGAGTGCTCCTGACATACAGCAGGGTCCTCAGGAAGCAGGTACTTTGAGAAGCGAGGCCAAGGAATGTGACTCATTGCTTAAGAGCATGGCACTGGTGCCTGCCAGCGTTGGCAGGCTCGCCCAACTGGGGGTGGCAGTGAACATAGGGATGGGAAGCCTGGGATGACCACAGGTTCTGCAGGGACCCCTGGGAAGCTATGTTGATTCTGTGACCGAAGTCAGGCTGAAATTCCCCACCCAGGCCCTCGATGCCCTCCCTGCCTGACCCCGTTGCCTCCTCTAGTCACCGTGGGCTCTGCTATGGTGCCTCACCCCACAAGCTGACCATACTTCAGCCTGGCTTCAGTAGCATCTGCTCAGGACAGGATCCCTTCTTACTTCCTCCAAATCCACGCCACCCCGCCCCCAGCCAGGTACCTCCCAGTCCCACCTGAATCCAGAGAAGACCACACCAGAGCCTCACTCAACTTCCAGCACCCCTTAGGTACCAGAGTGGATCTTCCTCCTTAAGGCAGCACCCCCAGAGTGTGGGCACTCACAGCCGAGGCACGGCCAGCCAGACGTAGGCCAAGATCCGTGGGGGAAATTAGATAGATTCTCATAACCAAGCACTATTTCCTCAACTACAAAATGGGGATGGCATTATTTACCTTAGAGCGGTCTTATGTGGATTAAAGGTGATAATGCTTGAAAAGCACCTACTATGGTGCCTGGTGCCTAGGTAAATTGTTAATAAATGTTGGTCACTTTTATAATTGATGGCAGAGTTGAAAGGTAATCTCAAATTCATTCATCTATATATAGGAATATGCATATACATATGTATAACATATAAGTATGTACTTAAGTAACTGAAAGTATTAAACATGAAATACAGTGTGTAATATTAATACTCTATCCATGGCATAATGTTTTAATTAAACATTAAAAACCAGAGGTGCCAAAAGCATTTGATTAAGCCTTAAAAGGAAAAAATAAAAATACATTAAAAATTCGTAAGCTCTTTGCAATTTGAGTGAGTTTTTTTTTTTAATCTATAAAACAGTAGTCCTTATTTGTACTGTGACAGGGCAGGAACAAAGCTGAACAGGACTTCTTTCTGCAAAACCATCTCAGAGAGGGTAACAGGGTAAAAAGACAGGTGTATAATATGCAAACTGAATAAAATGTTCAATCATAACCTCCTCTTACCTTTGACCCAATGAGCGTGTACAGCCACTGAATGGTTTCATTGTGGTTTATTACTCCATTCATCCCATCCACATACAACATAATCTGGCC
Organism: Delphinus delphis; assembly: GCF_949987515.2. NCBI lineage: Eukaryota > Metazoa > Chordata > Mammalia > Artiodactyla > Delphinidae > Delphinus > Delphinus delphis. The sequence continues at coordinate 50,895,517 of NC_082695.1, read as the reverse complement.
CAAAGCTACAGAAGAGAAGAGAAAAAGAAGCAAGGAGACGTTATGGTTTATATGTAAATATAAGCTCCAATGATCATAATGTCAAGTGAGATTTTCACACTTTAAGTACGCTGTATGTTAAGAACCAAATCTGCAGAGAATCCCTGAGCTCTGAAATTAGCGCAATCTCATTGCAGAAAGTGTTGATCACTCCAGAAGAAATAAGGGTTATCCTGGTGTCTGGAAGATGCAATTAAGGCACCAAAGCCAGTGATTGTTGTTTCTCTGTGCCTTGATGTATAAATGCATGTTTTTACGTTTCTATATCTGTATGTAGTCTCAGACGAGGCAGAGATATCCATGAGATGGCGTCTGGGTCATGGCCTCCCGCTGGGGCCAAGAGGGTGCATGAAGTTTCTAAAAACAACTTGTCTGGTGCCCCAGCCTATGGTCAGGCAGGTCCCTGACACTATGGAACCATTTTGCGCCAATACAATTTGAACCCTTAAGATAAGGAATAAATATGTATTTAAATATTATTTGTAATCCTTTTAAAGACTTTCAGGTTTTAAAATGTCAGAAATCATGAAAACAGAGGGTAGGGGTGGGAAGGGGGAACGGGGAGGTTAGTGTTTAATGGGGACAGAGTTTCAGCTTAGGAAGGTGAAAAATTCTGGAGATGGTGAGAGTTGAAAAACAATGTGAATGTACTTAGTGCCACTGAGTACATTTAAATATGGTTAAAATAGTATGTTTTATATTATGTGACTTTTACTGCAATAAAAAAATTTAAAAAAAGAAATCATAAAAAAATTGTTGATACCAAGTCCTAAATTCTTAGTTAAGAAAAATATAGTCACCACAGATTGTTATTATTCACCAAAAAAACCCAAAACAAAACAAAACCAAATAAAACAAGCCACATTATTACTTTTAAAAATATATATATTAACTCTATTTTTTCAGTTCCCTTGGTATCAAAATAATTTGGATTCTAGAATACGAACAAACAGAAGTTACATACTCTTAAGTAAATAGGCTTCCTTGAATCAGGTCTGACCTCCTATCTTACTGCAGCCATAATTAATTGGAATGGCATTGGCATTTTTAGGTAACACTTTTTTTTCTGGTAATATTAGGATATCTTATTTTAGAAAACTGACAACAAGAGGTGTAAAATGAAAATAAATCATAATCTCATAGTTTAAAGAATTATTCTTAACATGTTGATATGTTTTCTGACATTCTTTCTTTTATGCTTTACACACACACATACGCACAACTTTATACGTAGGTCGTGGGAACAGTCCAGATAAAATGGCGATGATTGAAAAGAGCAAAGCACAAAATAGTGAGTGTACACTAATTCCAAGCATACAAATACATGTGTTATGTTAGAAAACTCACTATTATACTATCCAACAAAAGATCAAATGACAAAACCACAGCACCATTCTGAGAAAAAGTATGCTCCTAAATATGTAAAAACTCAAATTTTTTTTTGAATTTATTTTATTTATTTATTTTTTAACATCTTTATTGGAGTATAACTGCTTTACAATGGTGTGTTAGTTTCTGCTGTGTAACAAAGTGAATCAGCTATACATAAACATATATCTCCATATCTCCTCTCTCTTGCGTCTCCCTCCCACCCTCCCTATCCCACCCCTCTAGGTGGACACAAAGCACAGAGCTGATCTCCCTGTGCTACGTGGCTGCTTCCCACTAGCTATCCATTTTACATTTGGTTGTGTATATATGTCCATGCCACTCTCTCACTTTGTCCCAGCTTACCCTTCCCCCTTCCCGTGTCCTCAAGTCCATTCTCTATGTCTGCATCTTTATTCCTGTCCTGGCCTTAGGTTCTTCAGAACCTTTTTTTTTTTTTTTTTAGATTCCATATATTTGTGTTAGCATAAGGTACTTGTCTCTCTCTTTCTGACTTACTTCACTCTGTATGACAGTCTCTAGGTCCATCCACCTCACTACAAATAGCTCAATTTCATTTCTTTTTATGGCTGAGTGATAGTCCATTGTATGTATGTGCCACATCTTCTTTATCCATTCATCTGTCGATGGACACTTAGGTTGTTTCCATGTCCTGGCTATTGTAAATAGAGCTGCAATGAACATTGTGGTGCATGACCCTTTTTGAATTATGGTTTTCTCAGGGTATATGCCCAGCAGTAGGATTACTGAGTCATATGGTAGTTCTATTTTTAGTTTTTAAGGAACCTCCATACTGTTCTCCATAGTGGCTGTATCAATTTACATTCCCACCAACAGTGGAAGACGGTTCCCTTTTCTCCACACCCTCTCTAGCATTTATTGTTTGTAGATTTTTTGATGATGGCCATTCTGACTGGTGTGAGGTGATACCTCATTATAGATTTGATTTGCATTTCTCTAATGATTAATGATGTTGAGCATCCTTTCATGTGTTTGTTGGCCATCTGCATTATCTTCTTTGGAGAACTGTCTGTTTAGATCTTCTTCCCATTTTTGGATTTGGTTGCTTTTTTGACATTGAGCTGTATGAGCTGACTGTATATTTTGGAGATTAATCCTTTGTCCGTTGATTCATTTGCAAATATTTTCTCCCATTCTGAGGGTTGTCTTTTTGTCTTGTTTATGGTTTCCTTTGCGGTGCAAAGCTTTTAAGTTTCATTAGGTCCCATTTGTTTATTTTTGGTTTCATTTCCATTTCTCTAGGAGGTGGGTCAAAAAGGAGCTTGCTGTGATATATGTCATAGAGTGTTCTGCCTATGTTTTCCTCTAAGAGTTTTATATTGTCTGGCCTTACATTTAGGTCTTTAATCCATTCTGAATTTATTTTTGTGTATGGTATTAGAGAGTGTTCTCATTTCATTCTTTTACATGTAGCTGTCCAGTTTTCCCAGCACCACTTATTGAAGAGGCTGTCTTTTCTCCACTGTATATTCTTGCCTCCTTTATCAAAGATAAGGTGACCATATGTGCGTGGGTTTATCTCTGTGCTTTCTATCCTGTTCCATTGATCTATATTTCTATTTTTGTGCCAGTACCATACTATCTTGATTACTGTAGCTCTGTAGTATAGTCTGAAGTCAGGGAGCCTGATACCTCCAGCTCTGTTTTTCTTTCTTAAGATTGCTTTCGCTATTCGGGGTCTTTTGTGTTTCCATACTATTTGTGAAATTTTTTGCTCTAGTTCTGTGAAAAATGCCATTGGTAGTTTGATAGGGATTGCATGGAATCTGTAGATTGCTTTGGGTAGTATAGTCATTTTCACAACGTTGATTCTTCCCATCCAAGAACATGGTATATGTCTCCATCTGTTGGTATCATCTTTAATTTCTTTCATCAGTGTCTTATAGTTTTCTGCATACAGGTCTTTTGTCTCCTTAGGTAGGTTTATTCCTAGGTATTTTATTCTTTTTGTTGCAATGGTAAATGGGAGTGTTTCCTTAATTTCTCTTTCAGATTTTTCATCATTAGTGTATAGAAATGCAAGAGATTTCTGTGCATTAATTTTATTTCCTGCTACTTTAGCAGATAATTTGATTAGCTCTAGTAGTTTTTTGGTAGCATCTTTGAGATTCTCTATGTATAATATCAAGTCATCTGCAAACAGTGACAGTTTTACTTCCTCTTTTCTGGTTTGGATTCCTTTTATTTCTTTTTCTTCTCTGATTACTGTGGCTACAATTTCCAAAACTATGTTGAATAATAGTGGTGAGAGTGGGCAGCCTTGTCTTGTTCCTGACCTTAGTGGAAATGGTTTCAGTTTTTCACCACTGAGAATGATGTTGGCTGTGGGTTTATCATATATTTTATTATGTTGGGGTAAGTTCCCTCTATGCCTACTTTCTGGAGAGTTTTTTATCATAAATGGGTGTTGAATTTTGTCAAAAGTTTTTTCTGCATCTGTTGAGATGATCATATGGTTTTTCTCCTTCAATTTGTTAATATGGTTTATCACATTGATTGATTTGCGTATATTGAAGAATCGTTGCATTCCTGGAATAAACCCCACTTGATCATGGTGTATGATCCTTTTAATGTGCTGTTGGATTCTATTTGCTAGTATTTTGTTGAGGATTTTTGCTTCTATGTTCATCAGTGATATTGGTCTATAGTTTTCTTTTTTTTGTGACATCTTTATCTGGTTTTGGTATCAGGGTGATGGTGGCCTCGTAGAATGAGTTTGGGAGTGTTCCTCCCTCTGCTATATTTTAGAAGTAAAAACTCAAAATTTTAAACACTTAATTGAACATATCCTTGACACAATAAACTGTACATTTTTGAAAATAACAGTTTCATATTCTATTTAGTGGTGAAACACTGGAGATACTCCTATTAAAATCAGAAAAAATTTTAAAATGATGCCCATTAATCTCATGATTATTTAGTACCATGCTACAGACTTTCAAGCAAATTTAACAAGACATGAAAAACAATTAAAGGTAGGATGTTTAGAAATGAATACATAATACTGTCATTATTGCAAGAAATATTATAGACCCAATAAAAAACTCATCTACAGAATTTATAATGAAGAGATCACAATTATAACCACTTTCTCATCTTAATGAGAAATAAATATGTAACATACAAAGGAAATTAAAGTTTGATATAAAAATATAATACTAGATAAATGATATGACAGCGTATATGATAAAGGCTTAAATGATTTATTGTATAAACAATTCATACAAGTTGATAAGAAAATACTAAATGCCAATAGAAAAAAACTAAAAGCATTTCATAAGAGAGATGACAAGCTGGTTTACAATAACAAAGTTGTTCATTCTTACTATAATAAAAATGCAAATTAAAACAATAATGAGGTAGAATTTTCACTTAAATCATGAAAGATATTTTTTAAAGAAATGATTAGGTTATCAATTGCTGGAGAGGTTAAACCAGTAACTTCATACATTCCTGGTGGTGGGGCAAGTTGGTACAAGTCCTATAATAAGGCTATTTAATGCTATAGTTGTTTTAAAAATAGTTACCATTTAGTGTCTACCATGTCCCAAGGTCCGAGGGTGGGACTTTTTACGTGTTATTAATACAACAGCCCTGCTGTGAGGCAGGTATTATAACTCCCGTCTGACAGAGGGAAAAACTGAAGCTCTGAAAAGTAAAGGAATGTGCCCCCAAATCCCATCACTACCAAGTGGCGGAGTCCACCTCCAGCCACGGCAGGCGGGCTCCTCCATGTCTGTACTCAGAGCCTGGAAGTCCTCTCTAGGCTCTTCCCAAGCCAATGTGATTTTGGGAATCTATCCTAAGGAAATAACCCTAAATTAAAGGGGGAAAAAAAAGGATGAAGCAAAGATACTCACTGGAGTGTCATCTATAACATCAAACTATCAACTGAAATCTAAATATGTATCAGACCTAGAACTCAAAATACACAGCAATTTATCAAAGCTATGTCCTAACCTGTGAACCGTTTCTGATAAAATAATTAAAAAGTGGAAACTTATAACGATTATGTAATTCAGTAAAACACTAAAATCTCAAGCACAGAAGGAAAGGGAAACCCATGATATATTAAGCACTATGATTGGTTATATGTTCTTTGGATGTATTTTTTTCTACTTTTCCCTGATTTTCATTATGAGCATCTATTAATTTTATAATTGGGAAGTAAAGAAATATACAAAAAGGAACGAAATAAGACTGTATAATGTAAAGTGTTAGGTGCTTCTCTTGGTTTTTAGAATTTTTTTACTAGCCCATCCCTCTTGGCATACCCCTCCCTCCTTCAGAAAGATACAGCACCCACTTCATGAAAGAGTTCTGAGAATTCAGCACATTCTGCCCACTTTTCCCTTTCCCTTTTTCTTTCCTCCTCTCCCTTCCAAAACAAACTTGCAAATCGCCAGGGAAGAGGACTTTGTACCACAGTCCTTTTCCCATTCAAGTTCCACTGCTGAGGAAGCAAATCCAAGGCAGATTTAGCATCTTCTAAATCAGCAAAATGGCACAGGGAAGTCAATGTAGACTGTTCAGCCTCTGGAAGGTACATTCCTTGGGGAGACCTTCCCCCCAAGGCTGAAAAGCCAGGAATGAAAGTCTCCTCCCTAACTGCTCAGGGCCTCTGGTACTGCAGAAAGCCCAGCAAGCCAGGGCACCACTACAAAAAGGGAGTCAAAGTAAGAATTTCTATAAGTTTTCGCTCTATGATGTTTCCCTTCAAGATTCTATTAACTGCCCACTTTGGAGGAAGAAAGTCACCAGAAAGTCCATGTCTAATGGAATTCAACTTTCTGATCATACTGATTTGTCATAACATTGTGACAATCAAGAGCTTTCAGGCTAGATCTTTTGCACCCTAGCCCTAAAGCTAAAGCACTCCATCCTGCAAAACCCACTGCAGACACAAGATGGCACTAAATAGATTTAAGTGGGTTAATGTCTCACTAAGCTTCCACAGCAAAATACCACCAATGTAAATGAGGGCCTGTGAATAAAACTTGCCCAGGAAAAAAATAAAAAAAGAGAGAGAGTGGCATGGACATATATACACTACCAAACGTAAAACAGATAGCTAGTGGGAAGCAGCAGCATAGCACAGGGAGATCAGCTCGGTGCTTTGTGACCACCTAGAGGGTTGGGATAGGGAGGGTGGGAGGGAGGGAGATGCAAGAGGGAAGAGATATGGGAACATATGTATATGTATAACTGATTCACTTTGTTATAAAGCAGAAACTAACACACCATTGTAAAGCAATTATACTCCAATAGAGATGTAAAAAAAAAAAAAGTAGATGGCCTGGGTCACAGGAACCACGAAAATTAGTGATTTCCATTTCTAAGAAGGATGAGGAGGTTGAGAATGTCAGAACACGGTGGTGGGTAACAATAGCACAGGTCTAAAAAGAGATCAGGGCCTTGGTTTTTATGCTGCTCATGGAATTTACTCGAGGCATTTTTATTAATTTTCTGTGCTTCAGTTGCCTCATCTCAAAAATAAGATAGTAAGACTGTACTACCTGCTTTTCAGGGGTGTTATAGGGACTGAGTTAGAGCAATGCCTGACTCAGAGTAGGTGCTCAATGAACATTAGTCATATCAAGTACGTCACTGAAGTCACATCAGTTATCTACTGGACAGAAGCACGCAATGAAAGACTCTCCAAGACACACAGTGGGGGAGAGCCCTCTGCCCAACTCAGTCACAATGATTTTTTCTAAAAATTTTTTGTTTTACTTTTTATATTTAGATATATGCTCCATCTTGAGATATTTTTTGTATAAATTGTGAGGTTTAGATTGGTATTCTTTTTTTTTTCACATAGATGTCCAATGGATCTAATACCATTGTTTGAAGAGACAATCCTATCTTTATTTGCTTTTGCAAATTTGCCAAAAATCAATTGGCTATGTTTGCATGGGTCTATTTCCGGATTCTCTATTCTGTTCCACTGATCTATCCGTCTATCCTTTGGCCAACACCACAGTATCTTGATTACTGTAGCTTCATAAGAAGTCTTAAAATCAGGTAGTATGACTCCTACAATTTCATTCTTCCTTTTAAAAATTGTTTTGGCTATTCTTGTCCTTTGGCCTTTTCACATAAATTTTAGAAGCAGTTTTTCTAAATCTGCAAAAAATCTTTCAGGAAGTATTATGGGAAATGCATTAAATCTACAGATAAATTTTGGGAGAATGACATCTTTACTACATTCAGTCTTATAACCCATGATCCTATTATGTCATCATTTAGATCTGCTCTATTTTCATGAGTGTTTTGTAGTTTTTAACTAAAGATTCTGTATATGGCTTTCTGCTAAATTTATAAGTATTTCATATTTTTTGGAGCTACTGGAAGTATTTTTAAAACTTCTCCATTCCCAACTATTTATTATTAGTTTATAGAAATAAAAATATTTTTTTTGTTTTGACTTTGTATTCTGTAACTTTATTAAACTTATTAATTCTAGGGGTTTGGGGGTTATGTTTTTGTAGATTCTCTGAGGTTTTCTACATAACCAGTAATGTTGTCTGTGACCTAGAACAATTTTATTTCTTCCTTCCCAACCTATATCCCCCACCCCCACCCCACCCTTTATTCCTCTTTGCCGTATTGCACTGGTTAAGTATTTCAATAGGGGTGGTAGGAATGGACAACTTTGCCTTTTTTCAGTATTAGGGGGAAAGCATGTAAGTCTTTCAGCATTGATTATGATGTTAGCTATAGGTTTTTGCACATTGCCCTTTATCAAGGTGAAGACGATCCCCCCCCAATGTCTAGTTTGTTAAGAAGTCTTTTTAAATCATAAATGGATGCTGAATTTCGTCAAATGTCTTTTCTATATCAATTGATATTATCAAGTGGTTTTTCTTCAGACTGATAATGTGGTGAGTTACACAAAGTGAATTTCAAATACTGAACCAGCCTTGCATTCCCTCTTGGCCATGGTGAATTATTCTTTTTATAGATTGCTGAATTTGATTTGTTGATATTTTGCTGAGGATTTTAGCATCTTTGTCCATGAGACATATTGGTCTATAGTATCCTGTCTCCGTCTTGTTTCATATCACGGTAATGCTGGTCCTATAAAATGAGTAGGGAAGCATTCCCTCCTCTGATGTTTTCTGGAAAAGATTACATAAAATTGGTTTTATTTTGTCTTTAAATGTTTGTCAGAATTACCAGGAAACCATCTGAGCCTGGAGATTCCTTTTTCAGAAGATTGTTAACTACAAATCAAATTTCTTTAATAGTCATAGTTAATAACATTTATAGTAATAAGGCTAGTCAGGTTATCTATTTCATCTTGGGTGAATTTTGGTAATCTGTGGTTTTTAAGGAACTGGCCCATTTCATCTAATTATCAATTTTATATACCTAGAGTTGTTCATAGTATTCTTTTATTACTCATTTAACGTCTGTGGAGTCTGTCATGATAGCCCATCATTACAGATGTTGGCAATTAGTGTCTTCTCTTTTTCTTTGTCATTGTTGCTTATTATCTTCCTTTTCAAAGAATGAGATTTTGTTTCATTGATATCGACTCCGTTATTTCTCTGTTTTCAATTTCATTAGTTTTTACCCTTATCTTTATCATTTCTTTCCTTCTACTTGATTGAGTTTGTTTTTCCTTTTTTATTCTAGTTTCTTAAGGCAGGTGTTTATATTATGGATTATTTTCTTAGAAACATGTAATACTATAAATTTCTCTCCATGCATTGCTTCACCTGCATCCCACAGATTTTTATTTGTTTTTCATTTTAATTTAGTTCAAAATATTTTCTAACTTCCATTTGAGAATTCCTCTTCAACATATGGATTATTTAAAAGCATGTTGTTTAATTTCCAAGCATTTGGAGATATTCCTGTTACCCTTCCGTAATTGATTTATAGTTTAACTCCATTATGGTCAGAAAATATAACATATGATTTCAATTCTCTTAAATTTGTTATTTTTATGACCCAGGGTATTACCTATCTTGGTGAATGTTTTATATGTACTTGAAAAGAATATGTGTTCTGCTATAGTTAGGTAGAGTACTCTAAAAATGTCAGTTAGAACTAGTTGTTGATGGTGCTGTTAGTTCCACTATAGCTTTGCTGATTTTCAGTCTACCAGTTCTATTGATTACTAAAAAAGGAATGTTGAAGTCTTCAACTACAACAGAAGATTTTCCATTTCTTATTTCAATTCTCTCAGTTTTTGCTTCATGTATTTTGAAGCTCTATAGGTTTTCCATTTCTGGATGAATCAACTCTTTTATCATTATAATGTCCTTCTTTATCCCTTCCTATTTTCTTTACTTTGGCCTCTGCTTTCTCTAATGTTAATATGGCCTTCTTTTGATTAGTGTTTGTATGATATATATTTCTGTATCCTTTTGCTTTTAAACTAACTATAGCATTATAATTAAGGTGGGTTTCTTATAGGCAGCATTTAGTTGGGTCTTGTTTTTTGTATCCATTCTGATAATCTCTGTCTTTTAATCACTGTGATCAGGCCAGTTACATTTAATATAATTATTGGTACATTTGAATTTAGGTCCATCATTTCCTTTCTGCTACTGAGCCCATCTAGTAAGATTTTTATTTTGACTGATGTATTTTTCATTTCTAAATTTTTCATTTGGCTCTTCTTTATATCTTCTGTTTCTTTTCTGAGACTTTCTATCTTTCCATTCACTTCAATAGTGTTCATCCTTACTTCTTTTTTTTTATAATAGCTGCTTTAAAGCATTTGACAAATTCAGTCAATGTCACCCTGGCCCTGGGGTCTACTGATTTCTCTTTTCCTATGCAAGTTGAAATCTTCCTAGTTTATTGTATGTCAACTAATTTTGGCTTATATCCTGGACATTTTGAAAATTATAACTCTGGATTTTGTTTAAATATTAGAGAAAATGTTGACATTTTTGTTTAAGCAGGGAATTTAACCTGTTCCCTTTAAGCCACAAGTTCTGACCTGCCTTTTATGGGCTGTGGTTCCAATACCAGTTCAATTTTCAAAGTCCTTTGTTGTGCCATTTGGATTGGCCCTGCATGTCTACCACCCAGTGGCTAGTCTGGAACCTGGGCAGCGGTCTACCTTGTTGTTCAGTTCTCAAAGTCTTTGGTATACTGATTAGCATCAGATTCATGCGTGTAGTTTGTGGTGAGCTCAGGGGCTCATAAAAAACTTTGAAGGTCACTTTCCTGAGCTCCTCTTTTTCCATTATCTCCCTGATACTTGCTTTTAGGTTCCCTGGGGCTCCCTTTCTCGGTCTTTCAACCAGAGAGCTGGGCCATTATTTATCCTGCTCTGCCACTGACTTTTTGTGACTGTGTTCACATCTGGGGCCAGGCAGTGGGAAAACAGAGAGGGAAAAATACAAACGGAATTCACCCCAACCCCCTTGTGACTACAACTCCTCTCAATCAAAGCAAAAGTTTATGCCTCCTTCCCTCAGAGTTTTAGGTGCCTGCAGGTTCCTGCTGTTCTCACATTATTATCACAGCTGTTCTTACCATGGGATTACCTGGGGGCAGGGGTTCAAGATAACAGAGAAAAGACTAAGAAACACCGGGGTACTTTTGCACTCTTGAGTGTTTGGAGTCCCTTTTCCTCCTACTCAAGCCAGAAATAGAAGGCCTCTTCTGGAACTCTCTCTGAATACATTGATGGCCACTTTTGGGTTTGGGGCTGATTTGAGTCCAGACCAGGAAATACTAGAAGAAAAATGTTAAAAGCACCATCACAATGCTATCGTCCAATTCTAGTCTTCTTCTCCAATCTGTCCACTACCGTTTACTCTTCAAAGTCCTCAAATAGTTGCTTCACATATTTTTTTCCCAGGTTTATAGTCACATTCAATAGGAGAGATAGTTCCAGTGTGCTTACGCCCTCTCAGGCAGAACTCCTCCCTCTCTGCTTTTAGAATAAGAACTCTAGCAGCAACATGGAAGGTGGCCTGGAGTGAAGTCCTGTGTCTGGGTCTGCTCAGAACTTTGCCTCAACAGTCTAACCACATGGTTTTCAATCCTTTTTCTCTTTTTCATTTCTCCTCTTCTCCCTTCCTCCTTCCTTTTTATTTTCCTTCTTATTTTCCTTTCTTTTTTGAAGCTGGAAATCTTTTAGTCCAAGGATCTTCTAAAAGGAACAATAACATACGCCACAGATAACTCCCAGATGCTTTGCTGGAAGCAGGACTGGTGGGTTTTAAGTGCTTCCCCCTTAACACTTGACACTCCTCACCCTGCCTACTGCAGTGAGTCCCAATGGGGCCTGTTAAAAGCATCCAATCACCCAGGCTACACACTGGAGCTCACTGCACACTTGCATTTTCAAACACCACAAGTGGGTTAGGAAATCAATTTAGTGAGTCTAGACCAGCAATTTATTTTTTCAGGAAACAAAACAGAATAGAAAATAGAGTGCATTTCATTTTAGGTAAGGGCTGTTTCTATTTTTGTTCTATTTTATATAAATACGAAAACTTTTCCTATAGATCTCAGCCACAGAAGTTTGGAATCTATCATTCCAAACTCCTTTCCTTCCCTTATCCTTTGCCTCCAGTGAGTCATCTAATTCCCTCCATTTTCCTCTGAAACAGGCCTCAAATTCACCTTTTCTTCCCTCCATCACTGCCTCAGGTCCAGCTTCCATTGTCTCTCTCGGATTATAGCAACTGCTGACCCAGCCTGATTCCCACTCTTTTTCTAATCCATGAAAGATGTCACCACTGAATTTTCTAAAACATTAACCATATCAGCTGAAGCTGGAAGACCTCCTAGCTCCCTCCCATCCCCAGCCTCCCACCCACCTTTCAGCTTCCTGTCCACCCCATCTGGGCTCCTGTGTCTCTGAACCTTCTGCTTCCATTAAGGGCTTCCTAAGACTGTCAATCTTGATTTAGTTACATGTGCCTTGCTTTTAAAGAGAAGTTCTTACATATAAAATATATATTCATTCTACAAACCAGAGCTAGATGTAATTTTTTTAAAAAAGAAGTTCTTACTCATCGGAGACGACCACCCCAAGAAAACAATCCCATGTAGGTTATCTGCCTGCTTGTTCATGTCCTTTCCTTTGGCCAAAGATGCCAAAAATGCCATGGAAGAAATTGAAAGGTAATTCCTTCCTGGCAGAGTCATCTGACTTTTTAAACAAAGAGCTCTTAAACACTGCTGCCCTGAGTAGTCTTTTAATAAACACCTCATCCATTCTTTCCTTTCACTCGATATTACAGTGAAATTACAGGTCACATGTACTCTGTAAATGGGCTCGGAGATTCCAGAGCTGCATTACCTTCTTAAGGGAATTACACAGTTTAGGCTGAAGTGTTTTTAATGCAATGTTGTTGGGTTTTTTAAAAAGCACTGAAATAACTATAGGCATATCATACATTTGACTATAAACTAGCCCTTTTCTTATGTCCTGGACAAGGCTTTCACTTGCAAACTAAGTATCCACTTGCATATCTGACCGTAGAGTTCCACCATGAAACAAAAGATTTCCCCCACTGAAGTCTGAGTATTTCAATTTACCTTTGTACATCACCTCCCCACTATATATATATATATATATATATATATATATATATATATATATATATATATATATATATGCATCTTACGGTAACTTTTAATTTTGATACAATTTCAAAATTACAAAAAAGTTGCAGAAATAGTGCAAGGAACTCTTGTTTACCCATATACATTTTACCCAGATCCATTAATTGTTTATATCGTGTACCATTTACTTTATCATTCTCTCTTCCTGAACTTTTAAAAATATTTTTTAAATAAAAATTGTGTATATTTAAGGTATACGTCATGATGATGTGATACACACATACACAGTGAAATGATTACTTAGTCAAGCTAATTAACATATCAGCTCCTCACAGAGTCACAGTTTGTGTGCGTGATGTCTACTCTCTTAGCAAATTTCGCTAATTCAATCCAGTATTGTTAACTATAGTCATCGTGCCTGGACATTAGATCTCTAGACTTATTCAACTGTATTTTCCCACTCTTGACTTGGCTTTCTTTTGACAAAAGCAATAGGAAGAAAAGCCTATTCTACACCCATTCCATTAGATCAGAGATTTTTACCATCTGAAAATGTGACTGCAAATAATGCCTACTTATTTCAACCAAAAGTGCAGAAAAACTAGACTGGATGTATGAAAAATTAAAGAAAAATTACCTTACCCACAAGGGCAGTTTTTTGCTACAAACCGTTACCAGTGGTCACTAGGGTTGGTTTGGGTTTGGGGGGGGGGGTTGGTTTTGCTTTTTTGTTTTGTTTTGGAGGACGGTGACCTGCGACTTGCCCATTGGGAGTGAAGACGGATTTTGCTGTGTTGCTGGATACATTCACTACCCCGTGGAGGCCATGGAAGCACAAGATCATCAACACTACTTTCTTTTTTTTTTTTTAACATCTTTATTGGAGTATAATTGCTGTACAATGGTGTGTTAGTTTCTGCTTTATAACAAAGTGAATCAGTTATACATATACATATGTTCCCATATCTCTTTCCTCTTGCATCTCCCTCCCTCCCACCCTCCCTATCCCACCCCTCTAGGTGGTCACAAACCACCTAGCTGATCTCCCTGTGCTATGCGGCTGCTTCCCACTAGCTATCTATTGTACAAAATTGAGTTATTTGTAGTGAGGTGCATGGACCTAGAGTCTGTCATACAGAGTGAAGTAAGTGAGAAAGAGAAAAAAAATACCGTATGCTAACACATATATATGGAATCTAAGAGAAAAAAAAAAAAAGGTCATAAAGTACCTAGGGGTAAGACGGGAATAAAGACAGTACTTTCTTAAAGCAGAACACAGCAGGGGCTCTGACAATCTGGGGTGCGAGTTCTTGAATCAAAGTTATCTCCCGAGAGGGAAAAAACCATGACTATCACTAAAACCTTATCTCCTGGGATGAGCTAATTCATCTTAAAAACGGATTTCAACTTATTTTAATCAGACCATTAAAAGTTACTCTTCTTAACTCTGAAATGGATTTGCCAATTCCCAATTTCCACTATGCACTAAAGCCCGCAGTAAATATTGAAAAGTGATTGATAAGGTTGACATTTTTGGAACTAAGTGGAGACCTTGGAGTCTGCCTTATTAATATTCTCTTCCACTTAACCGCCCTAAATAACAAGCCCAGGCCCAGTTTTACCCAAGGGCAACTGTCAAAGAAATAGTCTTTCAACACTGACTACTGCATGAAAATTAAGGGGAAAAAGCTGCCAATTCTAGACTGGAGACAAGAATTTAATCAGCACAAAGAGCTCCAACAAGGTGTCAAAGTTTGGAGTCCCCTGCTGACATTCAGCAGTTTTTGCAATGCAAATTTTCAAAACCATTCTTGGAATAATTACTAACCTCTCTCTACCCCTGAAAAAGGTCTCTAAGATAAATTTTAAAATAAATCAGGCTTAAGGGCCTCTCTTCACATTTGCAAGCCTAAACAGTAGCTCTCAGAGGAGGGAGGATCCTCCACCCAGGGCCCTTAAAACAGGATCTTTTGTGTGGTTCTTTCTGATGGACCTTCCCACCAGGACATTAGGTAGCCAAGCTCTCTGCATCCTCATCTCCCATCTAATGCCACACATAGGACGGATAAGTTTCTACACCATTCCTTCACCTTCCCACCGGCATCAAAGTTTATATTTCAGATTTCCACACTAAAGGTTTAAAACTAAGCCTTCATGAGCCACCAGTACAGGAGTAGCCTTATTACTGCTGGGCCTTTGTAGCCTCAATTACATCTATGCTCAATCTCTCTCATTCCACTTTCTCCCATTTTTTAGATAAGGAGGAACAAAAGGAATGAAGAAAGGTTTAATAGATTAGCAGGTTTTGAGCTTCTAAAAAATTTGGCAGACTCCTAATTTCTCCATGAAAAGAAAAACAGTCATTTTAATCATCTGTTCTGTAATGATCTCCAGGACTTACATCCAATGAAATACCAGTGGAAGCACACAGCCTTCCCAAGGCACCTCAGAGCCAGAGATGAAATGAACCAGAAACGGACTCCACAGGCTCAGCAGTGACTGGACCGTCCTGCTCACCTCATGGACTCAATCTAATCCTGCTTTTCCCATAAGGACCTGGGGTGGCATCATGAGTCAGTAACAAGGGCTCCCTTCACAGTGACCCTAGGGGAAGCAGCTCCTCCCCTAACCTAGGGAGGGGACACACAGGAGGCATACACATGGGGCATCGCCTCCTGAATGGCTTTCCTGGATAAGCCTTTGTGACAGAGGCAAAAGGGATGAAGCTTGGAGAGAGCAATTAAGTCCAAGCGGGGTGGGATAGAGCTCATAAAATACCCAAATTCAGAGAAGGGTGGGGTTGGTATGAGCCTGAGTAAGTAGAGGAGGTTTCACGGGCAAGGACAACAGAGCCATACCTTAAAAGCTGGCGCATACTTAGCTTCGAGAAGACAGATGAGCTCCCAGGGCACGAGAAAAGGTACATCAATGGTTCTGCTGATTTCTGCTTTCAGGACAGCACAGCATCAAGGAAAACTCACAGGACTTGGACCCAGGGAGAAGCTGGCTTTCATGTTGCCTCCACCATTTCCTAATTCTAAAAAAGTGCAAGATATGTAGCTTCCTGGGCCTCAGTTTACACATCTGTAAAATGGAAGATGCATCCAACTTGGATTCCATGTTGTCAGCATGAAATGAGATTACATATTAGCACACACGGCTGATGGTCAGCCAGTTCTTGTTGATGATGTTATGCTACTTAATCTCTCTAGACCTCAACTCCATCATCTGAGAGATATAGGGTTTATCCTGAAAACCTCCAAAGCCCCCCAGCTCCAAAGTTCTGTATTTCCATAACATTATTCTAAAGCGCTTCATGAGGATGTAATATGAAGTGTCTGGCACTAGGCGGCGCTCTTCTAATAGATGTTTATACCTGCAGTCCTGGAATCCCAGATGGGACTTCATAAAAAAATTCACTTTGGGGCACTAATTAAAGCAATCAGAGTATTTTTCAGTATATTAATTCTGTATTTCTCTCTATTTAGGATTTCAACATATTTAGAATTTTAACTTCCTAAAATAACCTACCTTACTCAACTTCCTAGCTTCCTCAAATTCTAGCAACTGCTAGTGAATCCGCATCTAGACAGGATTTGCTGCTGGCCCCCCTGCAGGGTGCTGTCTCTTTCCAGGGTGTCCCGCTGCCCCCTGAAAAGGGCCTGAGTCCTGCGATTACCTTGGCTGCCAGCATCCAAGGTACTGACCCTACTCGGGGTTCTCAGGGGAAAAAAATCATTGCCTGGGAAGCCTTAAACCACACCTCCCACCCCTCTTCAGCCCCACCTCCAGCACCTGATTTAATTGGTTGTGGGCGTGATCCTGGCCTCCCTGGTTGTCAGAGTTCCACAGGTGATTCTCCTGCACAGCCAGAGACGGGAACCACTGGTCATTGCTAAACCAAACCACAACCTAAGGGTTGCGCCTGGTTAGGTAGGGCTCTCTCCTAGCTTACTATCAGCACCTGCTTCTAATCAAACTCAAAGGCAAACAGAGGGAAAACCAATTTCCCACATCCTGACGACCAGTTTCCGTGCTCTATCACTGGGGCAGTGATGTGGCTAGGGACCAGGTAGGTGGCGCTGGTCCCCACCAGCCCAGCCTGCTTCCCTCAAAACTCCAAATTGCTGGAAATGGCTTCCGGGCCTCCCCATGTTTGCCAAGCTTTACACGGGTGCCTGTTTGACACAGGTTCAAATTTTCACTTTTAAACATTATTTTAAAATCAGAGCATCATGGAATACAAGAAAATAATGTTTTTAAATATGACGGGGCTTCCCTGGTGGCACAGTGGTTGAGAGTCCACCTGCCAATGCAGGGGACGCGGGTTCGTGCCCCAGTCCAGGAGGATCCCACATGCCACGGAGTGGCTGGGCCCGTGAACCATGGCCGCTGAGCCTGCGCGTCCGGAGCCTGTGCTCCGCAACGGGAGAGGCCACAGCAGTGAGAGGCCCGCGTGCCGCAAAAAAAAATAATTATATATATATATATATATATATATATATATATATATATATATATATGACAATCCCTTCGTTTCTTCTCAGAGGACTGTTACTTGATTGTGAACCTCCACAGTGGGATTTCAAAGACTTTTTTAAACTGTGGATCCTGTGTAGTAGTCACTTGCCTACAACTTACTTAAACCTGAATTCTTTAGAAGTATTACACGCTTGCCAAATGTATTTTATGATAATATTTTATCTGTATTTTGTAATCTAGAACAAAACCAAAATATGCATAGTAGTCAAAGAATGAGAAACCTTCCTATTGTGACTCATTCACACCTATTAGCTATAAGTTGGTGATGTTCAAAGAAAAGGAGAGAAAAAAATAATAAGCTTCCTTTAATAAGAGAAAAATAAATAATAAATCTCTCCGTTGGTTGTGCATGTCTATCTGCATCCAAAAAACTGAAATATGCGTGAATACATTTAACATATAGACACATTTAAAAATCATATCAGATATATGCTCCAACATGAGTGAACCTTGAAAAAAAATCATACTGAGTGTAATTAGTCAGACACAAAAGGACACATATTGGATGACTGCATTTCCATGAAATATCTAGAATAGGCAAATTCATAGAGACAAGAAAAGGGGGTGGGGGAGGACAGAGTGGGGAGTTACTGTTTAACGGGTACAGAGATTTTCTTTGAGATGACGAAAAAGTTTTGGAAGTAGTGGTAATATCAGTACAACCTTGTGAAGGTAATTAATGTCACTGAATTGTACAATTAAAGAGTTAAAATGGGAAATTATACGTTGTATATATTTTACTACAATAAAATAAGTAAAAATAAAATCATATCAACACACTACTTGACTAAAAACCAATGGCCTAATGTCCACAGCAAGAAATCCCAAAAGCAACTAAGACGATGTCTCCAGGGCCAAGTGTGTTCTCTAACAGCACTGGGCAGTTCCCTGAGCACAAACAGGTCTAAGACCAGTGCAGCCTCTGCAGAGCTGACGAGGCCACAAGGCCATGTGTCCGTGAACTTCACCATCACCCATCCCATCTCTGTAGCCAACACATTAGACTCACATTTATGTAATAGCTATTTCCTGGCAGCTGTAATCACATGTTCATCAGAGCTGACTGTTTTGCCATATGCTAATAGTCATTAGGGGCTGTCACTGGCAAGTACTTTGTTTTCATTTCTATAAGTATATGAGCATTTCACGTGTCACCAGCTACTGAAACTGAATAAACACTTTAGACCATGCATTCTCAAAAGGGGCAAGAACCAAGAAAATTGGTTCTTGGGGGCAAAAATACCTTAGATATATATTCCAATGGTTTATGGTCCTCTACAGGGACATGGTACATAACAGATATAGAGTATGTCTGTGGCATTAAAATTTCATTGGGGTGGAATGACGGTAGTTAAGGAAAAGATGTATAAAAAGGCTCGGGGAGGGCAGCAATCATTTTTAAAAACTGACAAACACTGCTTTATATTCAATGATTAACGATTTTCCTTAAACCAAAAAGAAGCAAACCAACCGCTCTTTACAATTGAAAAAAAAGAAAAGAAAAAAAAGAACTGTGCAAAGTGTTAATTGCAGGCCTCCCTCTAGTCTTAGCAGCACATTGGGCAGTGATCTGTGAGGGGTACCGCCCTCCATTCGGCCCAGACTCTCTTGGCTTTTCCCAGGACTGCCACATGCATTCATTCATGCCAGCAGCCAACCACGAGCATCTGCTAAGCAGCAGGCACCCTGCTAGGCCCGTTTGGGTGGACCCACCTCGTCCAGATGGACAGAGCCCCGCAGCTGTCAGGAATGGAGAATGCTTGGACCCCTCGCCCCACATAAGCCTTGGAAAAAGAGAAGCGGGGGTAGTCCAGGGAAGTGGTCGCAAGCCCGGGCCCTGAAGCCAAGAAACCTGGGTCTGAGACCAGGTGGCACTGCCTCTTACCAAATGAGCAACTTTGTGTAAGCGGTTTGACCTCTGGTGCTTCAAATTCCTCCTCCGAAAAAAAGAGGTCGTGATGTTTCTTAGGGGGACGCAGTGAGGACCGAGTGAGAGATGACAGTACACGTTTGGCTCTTACAAGCTCGAGTGACTACTGCTAATGCCTTCCCAAGTGAAATAACAGGACGATTAGAAAGTATACAGCTACCTGCCATGATTCCCACGAGCAGATTCTGTGTACAACACCCTCACCACTCCCGCTGGGGCCCTGCAGCTACCTCTTGGGGCGAGCTCTGGCTTCAAGGTCAGCTCACAAGAGAACAGGCTCTAGCAGGCGACATGCAAAGTCCAGCCCGAAGTGGCAGGGGCAGACTGAAGCAGCAGCAGGCTGGGTTTCTAAGTCAGTGAAGAACTTCGGCAATGTTTATCCCCCTTCACACCAGTTCATCTAGCCAAGATGAGACACACTCACTCCAGGTGCCCAAGGACACACTGAAACGTGTCACTTCCCACAAGCTCAGACTCACAAGCAGGTGAAGAAGTCTGCTGCATGTGAGGTATGAGTTCAGGAGCCCCAGAAGGAACAGGCCTTTGCAAAGTATGCCTCGCCCCAGCTTGCTGAAACTTTCTTTTTCAGTAGATACATGCTTCCTTTCCACAAAGAACAGTAAGGTTCAAGCATCCATCCCCTAGGAGGTTAATAGAATTCATGCTATGGGACAGAAGTTATTAGCACCAGAGCCCTCACTCCCTCAAGCCCCTTCCCAGACCTTGGGAGGGGCCCTAGCAATGTGTTCTGATGGCCCTATATTTTCACGTAACTTGCAAAAGGAAGGTACACAATCACTTAAGACCATGGTCCCTACCCGTGTCGGTTCCCTCTATCACACTTTCTCACATGGCAGATGGTAGAATTCTCATGAGCATTTGGAGGTTCTAGCTCAGGGGAGTGAAGCAGGGGGTTGGCGGGATGCATTTACATGGTTTACCATGTCTTCGGTGTACATTTAGCTTTTTGTTAGTTGTCCTGATGAAGGAGTAATTCCATGTAATTCCATTACCCAATGTGGTAGCTCAGCGGATTGTGTGACCTGAGAGGCAGACCAAGAGCTCAGACTGCAATATGAATGTGATCTAAGCGTGAGGTACCTCAAGTATGTGATTGGAGGAAGACCAGCACTTCAGATGGAAAGAGCTGGAAGCTTGTCTGTGGTATATACTTCCAATTCCCACAGCTCCTATATGAAAGAAAACTAATAGAAGTTCCCCCCCCATTTGCAAAAATCCTAGACATTTCCAAGAGATTACCATAAATGACCTGTGAAGATGAAAGAAACAGTCTAAAGCAAGAGTTGGCAAACTATGGTCCAACAAATTACAGCCCATTGGCCAAATCTGGTCCACTGCCTGTTTTTATAAAGTTTTGTTGAGATACAGCCATACCCATTCATTTACATATTGTGCAGGGCTGCTTTTGCACATAAAGACGGAGTTGATTAATTGCTACAGAGACCATGTGGCTCCCAAGCCCTAAAACATTTATTAGCTGATCCTTTACAGAAAAAGTTTCCTGATCCCCACTCTAAACTATCAATAATATAAAACAAATTTCAATCAGTCACACCAGGACAAAGACTGAGTTATCTTCCTGCTTTTTCTATAGTAAATGCAACAAAATCACTGCAGTATTAAGAGAACAGAAAGCATTCAGTCAAAAAATGCAGGAAAAACTGTATCCTAGAGGCATGTTAGTGTAATGAGTAATAAAAATATTAAGATTTTTGTGGGGGGGGTTTGAGATGTCTATGGTATCTGTCGGCCTTTAATAATCTGTAATTTGTTGTGATTCATCTTCTCATTCTAAAATATTCACTTTTATACCCCAAGTCATATAAGCTTCAGGCCAGACAAACACTGCATATGCTCCTACTACTGTATAAAGAAGTGACACCTGACCATTTCTGTGGCCCTCAGTCACCCCCATACAGAGCTGTCCTTGACGTTTTGGGGTGTGGGGTGGAGGTCAGGGACTGCTAGGAAGGAAGAGGCCTATAGAGGAAGCAAGTTGGACACAGGAGCTCAGAATAAGACAGTGATGAAGACCAAAACACACACGTCTTCGGGGAGCACCAACCTTACACAGGGAGGAAAAATCACTGTGCGGATCGGTTTAAAACATGAGTGTGTTCCGTCCAAGCAAAGTGCTAAAGAGGTACAGAGGAGGTGGGGGTATTGGTAGGGACTGCAGCTGGATGGTATGTAATTAGTAAATAATAATCGCACGCAAGTTGCAATCTATTAGCAATGAGGAAAGAATAGTCAGCTAGTCTTACTTTAAAAGCTTCCTTGAGGGGTGGGGGGGTGGGGATCGATGCCACAGCAGATGCTGCTGCTTATGTTTCCCTCCTTGCTCTCTCTGCTGAGTCAAGAGAGTCAGAGGAGAGGGACAGGCTCTGGGAGGAGAAACAATGCCACTGGGTCATCAGCTGGTAGGTGGTCTTGTATTACTGAGGTGATCAGAGGCGGAGGGCTTTGAAATCTGGCTGTTCTACATCATCCTGCCCT
Source organism: Delphinus delphis (assembly GCF_949987515.2). NCBI lineage: Eukaryota > Metazoa > Chordata > Mammalia > Artiodactyla > Delphinidae > Delphinus > Delphinus delphis. The sequence continues at coordinate 50,873,532 of NC_082695.1, read as the reverse complement.
GAAAAGCTGAACCAGCCCCAGAAGAATCCACCTCCCTGACACCATCAAGGAACATTAGGAAGTGATGGCTGGCTGTGGTCCAAAGAGAAGGTCAGCAGAGAGAAGACAGTACTTTACAACAGGTGAAGATGAGGGAGAGGGCTGGAGACAGGTGATGCTTCCTGTCCCGTGAAAACATTGGTGGCACAGGACAGGTTGCCAGAGGAGCCAGGGTTGAAGGCTGAGCTGAGCACAGGGGTCTGGATGAGAACGTGGGCACAGACTGGAGGCGCTGAAGCTCACAGGGAGGCCACTGAGGTGACTTCCGCCAAAGGTGGGCTAACAGGACAATCCCAGGAGTCTCTCACAGAGTGGTTTATGCATAAGGAATCATTTATCAATGGTGCCAAAATCAATACTGAAATTCTTAAGGGACTCCCCTGATTCTAGATAACTAAGGCATAGCAATATGGATTAACCAGGAAGGTTCCAGATTGTCATTTAAATTTCAGTACATCTGATTAACAATGCAATTTATGGTGCTTTTCTTTTAGAATCAAATTAACATGTTTTTAATATATACCGGGAGATATAAAGCAATCCTTCTTCTGGAGAAAGGTAAAACGAGAAAGGTTATGAAACCTAGCTCCATCAAACGTAATTATCAACCTCACAAGCCTATGACTTCTGTCACACCAACATGCTCTAGCCTAGAGATATTCTCATATACGTGCACAAGGACATGCATGCAAGAATTTTTATAACGTCGGTGTTTGTTGCATTGAATAACTGAAGCAACTTAAATGTCCATCATCAGGAGATGGCTCATGAAACTGTGAGTATCCACACACAAATATGCCACGCTATGATGCAAATAAATACACAAGTATGAGTCTTAATCTTGTTAAAGCACAGAACACATGTAATACATTTATAAAAAGTTTGCAAACATACACACAGGACTGTAAAAGGATTAGAGATTAATAGGGGCAGTAGTTGGGACAGTGGTCACCTCTGGAGGGAGAAGAAAGACGTAACTGCCAGGTGCTATGCAAGGCAGCTTCAACAACACTGTTAATTTTGATTTCTTAAGGTTAATAGTTTGTCCACAGGTATCTTATTTTTCTTTATACCTCTTTTTATACTTTAAATATTTTGTAATAAATTTAGAAGAATAATTCTCAAATTAATTCCAAATTGACGGATTCTAATACAATGATGAATTGATTCTTTAAGGTAGAAGAAAAATACTCAATTCAATCTCCCTAAAATGCTGTCATTTGGTGTATTCTCTTTGAGGCTTTATCCATATGAATGTTTTATGAGGTTGTAATGATGACATTAATGTGCTATATTAATTACCATATCATTAATAAAGTTAATATTAAATATTAAGCATTTTTAACATTGAAAATCTTTGAAACTATCATTTAAAATAACCCCTAATATTTCAGTGCATAGATATGCTGTAATTTTAACCACTCTCCTATTCTTAGATTTCTTCTAACTTCCCATTACAAATAATGCTGTACAGACTATTTTTGTGTGCATAATATCTTCTTCCTTTTTAGAGCTACTTAAGTTATGTGCCCAGAGATAGGATTTTAGGTCAAAATCTCTGATCATTTTTTTGTGAATCATTATACATTATCAACACATTTTAATATTAATAGCTGCAAAACTTCTGCTTTTGGCCAAGTTTAAGGAAAATGCATCACATTTCCCCTTCTGCTTAAGACATACAAAACCCTGCCTTACTGCTAAATCTCAGGCCATGACACAGGGAAAAGGATCCTAGGCAGAGCTAGGGAGTCATCAGATGCCCTGAGTTGGGAGACCTGGGAGAGCAAGGTAGGTAGAGTTCACAGGGCCGAACACGAGTGTGTGGCCCAGAGAAAAGTACCTGGAAACCTACAGAGGGTCCCTTTGAGTATTCAGCAGAGTACTCAGTGCATGCAAGCACCTGAGGCCAGGGAAAGAACCACCCAAATGGTTAGGGGGAAAAATACCCAGTGCTCATACTGGGCTACTCCCACCGGCCAGACTAGAATTTCATAATTCATGGGACGTATTGCTCAGAAGGATCTTGTCTTAGTCGTGGTGAATAATTAGCTCTACACTAAATGCTTCTCTGATACCACCTAACTAATCTTAAAAGCAAAACCGAAAGTATCAAACTGTTTCCAAATAACTTAACTGTGTCCCAGAACAAACATCACAAATTTTATAGGAATACAAAAATATCAGCATGCAATCAGGTAAAATTCAGCCTGGAATTCAATTTAAAAAATTACTAGGCATGCAAAGAAGCAGGAAGCTATGTTCTGAGTTTGGAGAAAATAATTCAAAACTGAAACAGAACTAACACAGATAGTAGGATTATCAGACAAGGACATTAAAATGAGTATTATAACAGTATTCCATGTAATCAAAAAGTTAAGTATGGACATGAAACTATTAAAGAGTAAATTGAACTTCTAGATGAGAACCACAATTTCCAAGATGAAAATTACATCAGATGTGATTAATGGCAGATTAAACAAGGAAGAAGGAAAGATTGGTGAAACTGACATGGCAATAGAAACTATCCAAAATTAAACACAGAGAAAAAAGACCAAAATGCTTCCTACAAAAATCAAACTTTTCCTATAAAGACAAAAATAAGCTAAAAGTGAAAGGATGGGAAAAAGAAGATAAACCATGTTAATGCTAATCCAAAGAAAGCTGGAGTGACTATATATCAGACAAGATAGGTCTATGATAGATAAATGAATATTGCCAGGGATGAAGAATGTCATTTCAAAACAATAAAGGGTCAATTTATCAAGTGGAAATAACAATCCTAAATGTTTATGCACATAACACAAAGCTTCAAAGTATCTGAAGCAAAAATTGACAGAAGTGAAAGAAGAAACAGAAAAATCCATCATTATAGTTGGAAACTCCAACACTACTCTCACAGTGTTCTATAGAATAAGTACAAGAAAATCAGTAAGAACATAGATGACTGAAACAAAACTATCCATCAACTTGACTTAATTGACATTTATAGAATATTCTACCCAAACAACAGTAGAATACACGTTCTACTCAGTCCCAAGGACAACTGGATTCTAGCCTATACAAATAGTCTCAATAAATTTAAAGGGATTCACATCATACAAAGCATGTTCTTTGACCACACCAGAATTAACCAATAACAGAAAGATCTCTGGAAAATTCCCAAATATTTATATAATAAATAACATACTTTAAAGTAACTCAAGGGCTAAAGAAGTCAAAAGGGAAATTAGAAAGTATTCTAAAATGCATGAAATGAAAACTCAACATATCAAAATGTATGGAATGTTGCTAAACAGCAGTACTTAGAGGGAAACTTACAGCACTAAAAGTCTGTATTATAAAGAAGAAAGGTCTTGAATCAAGGACCTCAGCTTCCACCTTTAGCAACTAGAAAAAGAAGAGCTAGTTAAGCCCACAGTAGGCAGGAGACAGGTATAATAAAGATCAGGGGAGAAATCAATGAAATGAAAAAGGAAAACAATAAAGGAACCAATCTGATTTTTTGAAAAGGTCAATAAAATTGATATATCAGGCTAATCAGAAAGTGAGAGAAAGAGAGGACACAAATTACAATACCAGAAAGGAAACAGATGACAACACTACTGACTCTGCAGATATTAAAATGATGATAATAATCTATTATGGACAACTTTATGCCAAAAAAAATTGACAGCTTAAATGAAAATGGACAAATTCCCTTAAAAACATAAACTAACAAAACCTCACTCAAGAACAAATAGATAACTTGAATGGTCCAACGTCTATTAAAGAAATAGAACTTGTTAAATTTTTTCCAGAAAGGGATCTCCAGGCCCAGATGGATATATTGGTGAATTCTATCAAACATTTAAGGAAGAAAAATGCCAATTCTACACAAACTCTTTCAGAAAACTGAAGAGGAGCAAATTTTCTCAATTTACCCAATGAAACCAGCATTATCATGGTAACAAAACCAAACAAAGACATCAGAGGAAAAGAAAACGATAGACCAATATCTCTCATGAACATAGCTCTCATGAATAATAATTTTAAAATTTTAGCAAACCAAATCCAACAATTTATTTGTAAAAATACATCATAACCAAGTAGAGTTTATCCCAGTTTGTTTAACAATTTAAAAAATGGATCAATGTAACCCACCATATCAACAACAAAAGAGATGATCACCACAGATGGAGAAAAATCATTTAACAAAATCTAATGTGCTTTTCGGCTATAAACTCTCAGCAAACAAGGAACAGAAGGGAACTCCCTCAACCTGATAAAGGATATCTATAAAAAACCTATAGATAACATCATACTTAATAGTGAAAGACTTTTCTCTTGAGACGGGGAGCAAGATAAGAATGTCCACTCTTATATCTTCCATTCAACATTATTCGAGGGAATTCCCTGGCGGTCCAGTGTACAGGACTCTGCGCTTTCACTGCCAAGGGCATGGGTTCAATCCCTGGTCGGGGAACTAAGATCCCACAAGGCACATGGCATGGCCGAAAACAAAAAAACAAACAAAAAACATTATTCAACCTTATAGTAAGTGCAATAAGAAAAAAATTAATAAGTAATTTAGATTGGAAAGGAAAAAGTTAAATTGTCATTATTCACAAACAACATGATCATCTAGGTGGAAACTGCTATGGGATTCACAGAAAAGCTAGTAGAACAAATAAATGACTTTAACTAGGTTGCAGAATACTAGATCAATACACAAAATTCAGTTGTATGTCTATGTAGTACCAAGGAAAAATTAGAAATTGAAATTTTAAAAATACATCAAAAATATGCAATGCCTAGGCATAAACATCATAAAAATATGTAATGCCTACATACTGAAAACTACAAAACATTGCTGAAAGATATTAATATCCTAAATAAAGAGATACACCATGCTCATGGATTAGAAGACTAAATATTTTGAAGATGTCAATTCACCCAAAATTGATCTAAAGATTCATGCATTTCTAATCAAAATCTAAGCAGGATTTTTTTTTTCTGGAAATTGACAGACCAAATCTAGAATTCATATGGAAATGTAAAGGGTCTAATACAGTTTCTTTGAAAGAGAAGAACAAAATTGGAACACTTACACTACCTGACTTCAAGACTTACTATAAAACTACAATAATCAAGAGAGTGTGGTATTGGCGTCTAGATAAATACTGTATTGTATATTTGAAAGTTCTAAAAGAGTATATCTTAAAAGTTATCATAAGAAAAAAATCTTGTAACTATGTATGGTCATAGGTATTAACCAGACTTATTGTGGTGATCATTTTGCAACATATACAAATATCAAATAATTATGCTGTACACCTGAAACTAATATAATGTTATATGCCAATTATACCTCAATTTAAAAACCTAAAAATTAGACAAATAATCAAGGGAAGAGAATAGAAAGTCCAGAAATAGACCCACATATATATGGACAACTGGTTTTTAACAAAGGTTCAGAGATAATTCCATACAGAAAACATAGTTGCTATTTTTTTCCCAACAAATTGTGCTAGAACAGGTGTTTATACATAGGAGGAAAAAAAAGAACCTTGTTCCACACCATGTGCGAAGATTAACTCAAAACAGACCTTAGGTATAAATTTAAAATCTGAAACTATAAACCTAGAAGGAAACATGGGAGTAAATTTTTGTGACCTTGAGTTAGGTAAAGATTTCTTAGATATGACACTAAATGTACATTCCATGAAAGAAAAACACCTGATAAATCAGACTTCTTTGAAATTAAAAATGTCTCCTCTTTCAAAGACACCATTAAGAAAATGAAAAGACAAGTCACATTCTAGGGGAAATATCTGCAAATAACATATCCAATTAAGGACTTGTTTTTGTGTGTGTGTGTGTGTGTGTGGTATGCGGGCCTCTCACTGTTGTGGCCTCTCCCGCTGCGGAGCACAGGCTCCGGACGCGCAGGCTCAGCGGCCATGGCTCACGGGCCCAGCCGCTCCACGGCATGTGGGATCTTCCCGGACCGGGTCACGAACCCGTGTCCCCTGCATCGGCAGGCGGACTCTCAACCACTGTGCCACCAGGGAAGCCCCAACATGGGTGAATTTCAAAATAATTATGCTGCATCAAAGAAGCCAGACAATAAAAGAATGCATACTATATGATTCAATTTATATAAAAATCTGAGAAAATACAAACTAATCTATGGTGACAGAAAGTAGAACAGTGGTTGACTGGGGAAGGGATGGGTGGAGTTGTGGATGAGAAGAACTATAAAGGGGCACAAGGAAACTTTTTGGGGTGGTGGATACCTTCATTATCTTGATTGTGGTGGTGGTTTCATCTGTGTATACATATGTCAAAATGTATCAAATTGCACACTTTAAGCGTGTACAGATTATTGTATATCAATTTGACCTCAAGAGTGGTTTTGAAATATCAGTGGTTGAACCTAATGAAATAGAAAAAGGAATATTCTATAAAACTGAAAGAACACAACTGCATAACAAATACACTCATCTCAGTGAATGAACAAACTTTAGTTTTAACTCATCAAACCCAATTTCATTCTTCTGCTTTAATCCTTTTTTTGTGTGTGCTTTAAAGCCTAAGTTCAAAACTACCTACTTCATGAAGGAACTGGCTACCAGGTGCCCTCACGCCAGGCTCACGCTGGGGGCTGACAAGTCACCACAGGAAGAAAGGTCACAGAATGTATAAAGCTATCAGCAGGTGACCAGTTCCCACAAACGTTACTTCCTTTTCTGCATTTCTCTATGGTTTCACCATCCTGTGCTCTTTCTCCCACCTTTTTTGTCTTATTGTATCTGTGGAGATAACTGTTCAAGGTCTTTGTCCTGGTTTTTAAAATTAGATGGTTGAGGGCTTCCCTGGTGGAGCAGTGGTTGAGAGTCCGCCTGCCGATGCAGGGGACACGGGTTCGTGCCCCGGTCTGGGAAGATCCCACATGCCGTGGAGCGGCTGGGGCCATGAGCCATAGCTGCTGAGCCTGAGCATACGGAGCCTGTGCTCCGCAATGGGAGAGGCCACAACAGTGAGGCCCGCGTACCGCAAAAAAAAAAACAAAAAACAAACACACTTCATCTTTCAAGAGAAGAAACTGGTCTCGTAATGACCATTCCAGTCTGCCCCCTCCCTTCCTGTTGCTGGAGACAGAACACAGGGAACTTCCCAGCGTTGCTTATGAATGCCACTGTCCCTGAAGAAAACGACAGACCAACATCTGAAAAATCACCAGGCTCCTAGGACCGCCATTCCCTGTTGATACCCCAAGGCTGAAAGTCGCCAACCACCACACACCAAGTTGCTTTAAGGCTGCCCAGGCGTCAAGTTTTCAATGAAATATCAAAACTCAGAAGCATAAGCAACAGGAGCTGGTACAAAGAAACAGAACACTGTTGAGTAATACACAACGTGGAATAAAAACAGCCCAAATTCCACTAAGACCCTTAGCAGTAAGTATATCCTGGGGGCAGGGGGGCGTGCAGTAAGCAAACCTGATTTATAGCAACACTGAAAGCAGCGTATTACCAGAAACATCTAGAGATGAAGCGTGGTGGGATGACAGCCTAAGGAAATGCAGCCTGAGAGGGATTTCTTCTTCCTGTACACCTACAAAAAAGGGATTCTAGCACATTTAGCCCCAGCACTTCTTATCTCTCCAGGAAGAAAAACCTGATGTCACACACACACACACACACACACACACACACACACACACACACACAGAGAGACACACAGATATCACACTGGCTGTGTTCCAAAAGGCAAGCCTACAGTACACACAAAGGGTCCTTCCAGGAAACAGGAGCCCAAGGAAGACCTCAGCACCTCCTCACAAGCAGTCACCTCTGTACCCTGCTTTGCTAACAGTTGTAGGGGCATAAAACTGGTTTTAAACAGCATTTTTTTATACCAATGTAGCAGATTTTTTTTTTAAAAAAAGACAGAGACATGTAAAATTTTTACCTATTTCCACAGGTTAAAGAAGCAACAATTCAGTAGTTCCTTTCAACCACTACTTGAAAGAGTGACAAACAGTAGCACCGCCCATATTCTCTACCTTCTACGTAAATTCTGCTAAATCATGCACAATTTCTTTCTCTTCTTTCAACAGTGTCTTCACAAAGATAAAACACAGTCCACGCCAAGGAAAAGGCACCTTTGCCACACACATCAAAAACAAACATACACACGTACACACGCATACACATGCACAGAGATGCAGACACTGTTTCCCAAACTTAAAAACATGTCATGATAAACATCTCTGAGCTAATATGCTATCAGTAGCATGACTGGTTGCTGAGGATTCAGGAAACATCGCCCTACATAAAACAGAATCTGCCCACCTCACATCCGCCACCCTCCATGGCCAAGTCTCGCTTTCTCTCTCTTCACTCCTATCATTATTACATATACCCTTTACATGCTCCTGTCTACTGCCTCGGCCAGAATGGAAAGTTCCATGAGGCAGGGCTGTATCTGTCTTGTTCACCACTGTATGCCCTGGTCCTGGCTCACTGGTCACAAAATGAGTTTTTGTTGACCAAAGCAGGGCAGAGAGGGGTGAAGAGAGGCGGAGCATGGATAAACATTAAATTCTGAAACCTCAAGTAAGAGTTGACACTTCTAACGCCAATATCGTGCTAGCATCTACAACACTGAGATAACCTACAAGCATTGCTTCCTTGAATCCTCGTGACAACACAGGCAGATAATATTATCATCCTAATTTTATTTTATTTTTTGGTCATGCCGCACGGCTTGCAGGATCTTAGTTCCCTGACCAGGGATCACGGAGTCCTAACCACTGGACCTCCAGGGAATTCCCTAACATCCTAATTTTCGAGATGAGAAAACTAGATTGAGAAAGTTTAAGTTATTTGCCCAACGCTTTAAGAAATCCCAACTTTTGAAGATAGGCTGTATTTGGTTTAATTTTTAAAGTTAAAATCAGCTGCATATTTTCTCTCTTTAGAGCTTTATAGATAGCTGGAAAAGTACCCATCACTCTGTTCAAAGAAAATGCCTGGGGAAGACATCGCGGGAGGAAGTTCAGTAGGAAAGGGGGGGAGCGGCACTTGGCTTTCAAGCCCTGACTTGTCCACCGACACTCACCTGGCTTTAGGTTTCCTCTGATGCGTATTTGCTGCACCACAACCCTGGTTGGTTTTTCTTGGCTCTTTTCAGTCTCTGGCCAACTTCTCAGCTCGCCAAAGCCTTTGCAAGTCCAGAGGCGCTGGGGTAGCCGGATGCCGTGACCATGACCGGCACTGCAGCATCGGCAGCCAGCCTCCGAGTGACTCAGGTGCGGAGGCACCTGACGGCGAGAGCTGACTCAAGACAGAACCTGATTCATCAGGCTTAGAGGATGCCTGGGCTTTGGCCCCAGCTCATAAAGCACTTACCCACAGACTGGATGCAATTAGATGGGGAACAAACAAAGAGAAGTAAAAAGGGAAGTCAGCACGTGATGAGCACGTGGTGTATGATCTTCCTCATGAACAAGCCCTGAGTGGGCCCAGTGAAGCACTGCGATGGGGAGCGTGTCGGGGCGCTGGTCAGGGAGACCGTGCCAGCTTCCAGCACGGATTCCACAGCCCACCTCTCTCACCTTATGCAAGAGTCTGGTCAGGTGCCTCTTCAAGTGTAACACCCGGCCTGCTCTGATAGTCAAAGACTGCATTACAGAAATTGATAGGGATCTACCTCTCGAGGGAGCAGCCAGAGAACTTCTCATTCACGTGACATATTTAATGAACATCTACTATGCGCCAGAAGACTAAAAAAAGACATTAAAACTATTTTGTGTTTGGCATGAAGATTTGGCTAAGCTATATTCAAACCCCTCCTCCTGTCCTGGACAATTCAATTCCTCTGGGATTGTAGCCATAGAGCGACCGGCCCCCATCACAGAGATAAATGAAAGAGATTAGAAGCATGATCTTTTTCCATAAACACGTTTATTTTAAGAAGTAGAACTGTTTAAGCGCTGGCAATATTACCAAATACTAATTCAAAGTGGACAGAGAGCAAGCGCTGGGGAGAATAAGCATGTTGTGACATTTTGGTGCCTCTCCCCACAGCACTCAGGTGGACCTCACCTTAATGCCAACACGCCAGGCCTGTTCCTTTACTTCCACCAGAGTCCCTGGTGGGCAGCAGGGCTCCTAGGTCTTCAGAACCTTAGCCCAGTTGGCTTCAAAAGCTTTTCAGCATCTGCAAACTTCAAAAATGTTCTCCTTGGCTCACCCTGGGCAGAATGATTAGACTTTCTTCTTGGTTCAATGGGCTGCTATTCCCCTGAGTGCCCTGAACTTTCCTCTCTGGATACAAGCAGGAAGGGTGCCTATGTAATGGTGCCTGGTCCAACCAGGCTCTCAAGGAAAATGCCATGCAGTTAAATTTGTGATTACAGATTTCTCTGCTGGTGGATGTCTCCAAAGGCGGAGTGTTTAGTCAGTGTTCTCCGAGAAACAGAACCAGTGGAAGATAAATATATATAAAGTATATATATAAAGACACATACGCACACACATATATATTGTATATATATATACACACACACACACAAGTATGTATGTATATATGTATACTTATGTACAGAGATTCATTTTAAGCAATTGGCTCACTGAAGCTGGCAAATCCAGAATCTACAGGGTGGGCTGGCAGCCTGGAGATCCAAGAAGAGCCGATGTAACAGTTCAGATCCAAAGCCCGTCTACTGCAGCTCCTCCTGCTTGAGGGAGGCAAGTCTTTTGTTCTATCCAGACCTTCAACTGCTCGGATGAGGCCCAGCCACAAAATCATCATGGCAAGCAGTCTGCTTTACTCAACGTCCACTCACATGAATGTGAATCTCATCCAAAATCCCTCACAGAAACATCCAGAATGGTATTGGACCACATATCTGGGCAGTGTAGCCCTGCCAGGTTAATACATTAAAATCACCAGCACGGGGAGCAAATCCCCCTCCTCACTTTTTTTGTGCTTCCAGATGTACTAAATGTTGTTAAAATACAGTAACATGTCTCTTGGCAATACAGGTGCCCCCGGTAACTTTGAGGCTTCAGAAACCATTTTTGACAATTTACAAATTCACCCCTTTTACAAAGGAAGTCACACAAATATCAAGTTTAAAAATTTGTTTTCTAAATAGGTCAAATTTGGGGGAGAAAAAATATCAAACTTTTGAAACTGGAAAAAAGTGTTTTCAGACAGAGTGGATTTTTTTCCAATATAATTCCTTTTCATCAAGTTGATTCTGGGAAAAAGATGAAAATTCAAGGTGCACCGTGTATATTTGTCAGGCGGAAGGATAAAGTCCAAAGCCAAGAATACAGAATACACAGTGTAACTAGAGTGGCCTCTCCTTTAACATCTTTGTTTTTAGTTTCAGAAAATATTAGTTGAAATGGTTGCCCATTATTTTTCTTAGAATTTACCAAAAACTGATGCTAATTTTTTAATCCTTACATATAAAAGTAAATTGAAGAGACTTGAGTCTATAAAAAAGATAAAGGCACCTCCAACCCTATCCCCCCTTGAGATCCATGAGATGAAAAGTGCATTAACTGTGGAAATCATAATGTGTTGTACTTTCTGTTTGGGCTCCAGTTCTGATCTAATTTTCACAAGGCATCTGTCATCAGAAAAATACAAGGATGGTACTAACTCTACAAAGAGCTGTGAGGAAACCCATTAAAATCATCCTCATTAAAAGAGCTCTATCCTTGATATGTCAGCCTTTTAATTCCACTGTTATAAACTGGGATCCAAGTTCCCATTTGTTAAACAGCTTTGATGGGGAGCTAGTGAGTACTGGACTGGCAAGGGGTAGTTCCCGGGAACCTTAGATGCTGGCATGTATCTTCTACCTCCCACTCAAGCTAGTATACGAGCAAAGGGTACTTTATAAGCATCGAGTATCATTATCTGAAGATCTCTAAGTACATAAAAGAGAGGGCATTAATTTCTCAGAATTCTCAAGGGGGATGACCTAGAGATTTAGCTCAGCTCAATTTGAGGTTCAATTCCAATTCTGTCCCACAAAGACACACATTAGATTAAATGCCAACTTTAAAAAGATTTTAGGGAACTATGGATCCGGACTCTCAACGATGTAACAACTTTCCTGTAATCCTAATGTCCCAGAGCTAGTTCTACATTTTACATTTTACCTGCTTAACTTCCCACTCTATTTTTTTTTAGTTTTATTTTTTTTTTACTTTAATTTAATTAATTCATTTCTGGCTGCGTTGGGCCTTCATTGATGCGTGTGGGCTTTCTCTAATTGCGGCGAGAGGGGGCTACTCTTCGTTGTGGTGCGCGGGCTTCTCGTTGCGGTGGCTTCTCTTGTTGCGGAGCACCGGCTCTAGGTGTGTAAGCTTCAGTAGTTGTGGTGCGTGGGCTCAGTAGTTGTGGCTTGTAGGCTCAGTAGTTGTGGCTCACGGGCTCTAGAGCGCAGGCTCAGTAGTTGTGGCGCATGGGCTTAGTTGCTCCACGGCATGTGGGATCTTCCTGGACCAGGGCTCGAACCTGTGTCCCCTGCATTGGCAGGCAGATTCTTAACCACTGTGCCACCAGGGAAGCCCCACTCTATTTGGAATGAGTAAACACACATATACCTCTATGTCTTGCTTCAGATTTCTGGCTGCTAAAACTGAAAACAAAAAGTAAACTTATATCAACGTTTCTTTTCAGAATCTTCGTTTGAAAAGTGACATTAATAGGAAAAGAAACAAAACAGAACCAAATACTTCCTGTTGGTGAGGGCAAGCCAGCCTAGAGAAGAGGGTTAGGGGAAAGAGAGGCCAAGTGAATGGGAATGGGGTTAAGTGTCCTCTGCCCCACCGACCAGGGCCTGGAAGCAGGGATGCCACACCGAGTGACCACAGCGCTGATATTAGGATGGGCTACTTCCAGTTCTTCCCCTAGAAACTGCTTCCTAGGCAACCAGCCATTCCTGTTCCCCCTTTTGTGAGAACTCTCCCTCCTCTTTCTACACTCTTCCATCCCACCCTCTCCCCCACGCCTGTGTAAATCATTGGATTATCACTCAGTAAACAGAACTTGGTCAGACAAGAATGGCCTGGATACAGCAGCAACTGTCAATTATGTTACTTCAAACGCATTAACTTCATGTAATCAGCAAATCCCCAACGTCTCTAAGTTGCATTTGGCACCCTTCTGCCCAAGCCCACCTTCCAACTGTCTATTAAAGTTTTAGCTCGGGTGACCCCAAATTCCGGTCGTGAGGGTACCTGACATGGCTATGAATGATTTCTGTTTGTAGGGTTCTTTGTTCTATCAATTACCTGCACTTTTAGCCACCACAGTTCTGAGAGTCATTCCAAGAAGAGGAAAGTTTGATGGAAACTATACTGCATGCAAATGAGTATAAATGAAGTGAGTAATTAGATAGCGCTGCCTTGGCATTCAACCTCACCCCCATAACTAGAACCTGGCCCAATCAGACATCCTTGATTATGCAGAATGTCCTCCTTTCTTAAAGGTCCTACAGACCTGCCTAACGTTTCACGGCAACTCCACTCCACGCCTGCAGTTCTGTGTGTGTCATCGAGGAATCTGCTCTGATCTGTGGAGAGCATGCTCGTTGGAGCAACATAATGAAAGGGATTATTATTTAAATGCAGGTTACATGAAGCCAGAGGCAGCAGAGGACCTTCTGCAGGGCCTCTCTTAATGCTTGAGTCCAAGGCTTCACAGGGATGTGTGGACCTGCAGCCCCATCACCACAATCAAACTAGGCCTCTCCCCGAGATGCTCATGTTCTGATTCCTCTGAATGCTCTCCATTCTGGGGGGGCTTTGACGAGCACATCACCCTCAAATCTTACTCAAACCCAGAGCCATTCCTACTCTGGAACTAGTATTCTAATGGGACCAAAAATAATCCCAGAAAATTATGCTTTGGTTTTAATTTTCTCAAAATAGTGAAGATTGATAAGTGGTCCATTTGAAGGTTTTGTCATCCCTCATTCCATTCACCCAGCAATGGGGTTTCTTTAACCACAACTTGACCAGCGGCTTTCGTGTGCTGTCGAAAGGTGCCAGGCAGTCCCCATTTCTGCCACTGCAGTCACCACCTTGACGGCATCCCCGGTGGATGTCCACTGAGTCTCAGCTCAGCACTCCAAGCTGGTTTGAGCAGCTGGAGAGCAGCAGCCCGTTCACCTCCCTGGACAGTGACTGGTTTCCTTACACACTGAGGCCCAATCTCACCCCGGATACCTTCCATCCACTGGCCCTGGTTTTGGCCTCAGGGCCTAGACACAGCATAATTTGAACTACTCAAATAATTAAAGTCACAGCCTGCCCTCCCTGGCAAATCTTACCCAGGTTCCCTCAACTACCTCATGTCCTGAACTCCAGCCAGGCCAGCCCAGTCTAAAGTGCAGAATGCACGCAAGCTGTGTCGAATCGGCATAGACAACGTGAAGACATGATGTCCCTTCATCAGATACAACAAATCCATTAACACAGCCCATGCTAACTGTGGATGATTTTTGCTGGGGACAACGGAAGTGGTTTTATAGTAGCTGAGTGACAGATGATGCCCTGATCTTTTCTCAACTTTTTATTTGAAATAAAAATACACAGGCAAATACACAGGTAGTGCAGAGAGGTCCCAGGCACTCTTCACCAGTTTCCCCCAACGGTAACAGCCTACACAGCTATAGTACAATATCGAAACCAAGAACTTCACCCCGGTATTAGGTGTGTGGATGGCTCCATATCGTTTTATCACACGTGCAGATTTGTGTAACCACCACCATAGTCAAGATCAAGGGCTACTCTGTCACTACAAAGATCTCCCACGTGCTACCCCTTTATAGCCACACTCACACCATCCCCCCACCCCGCCAACCCACTACCACCATCTCTAAGTCCGGCAACCCATATTTCTCATTTCTATAGTAGCGCTGTTTCAAGAATATTACATAAACGGAATCAGACAGTATGTGACCTTTGGGGACTGGCTTTTTCCAATCAGCATAATGCCCTGCAGATCCATCCAGGTTGTGTGGGCCAGTGGTCATTATGTTTTTATTGCTGAGTGGTATTCCATGGTAGGACATATCAGTTTGTTTAACCTTTCACCCACTGAGAGGGACAACTGCTCCATTTAACCGAAGGTGTCAAATTTGTGTGTGTAAAGCTGTTTGTGGTGTTCCCTTATTATCCACTTGATGTCTGCAGAGTCTGTCAGGATATCTATCCCCTCTTTCATTCGTGATATTAGTAACTTGTCTCTTCTCTCCTTCTTTCATCATTCCTGCTAGAGATTTATCAATTTTATGGATCTTTTCAAATAACCAACTTTTTGTTTTACTGATTTTCTCTACTGTCATTCTATTCTCAAGTTCACTGATTTCTGTTCTTGATTACTTTCTTCCTTCTGCTTATTTTGGGTTTGTTTTGTTCTTTCTCAACTTTCTGGAAGTAGAAACTGAGATGATTCATTTGAGGCTGTTCTTATTTTCTAATGCAAACATTTCGTTCTATAAATTTCCCTCTCAACGGTGCTTTAACGGTATCATACAAGTTTTGATATGTTGTTTTTCATTTTCATTCGATTCAGTATTTTTTTTTAATTTCCAATGAGACTTTCCCTTCAATTCATGGATTATCTAGAAGGGTACCATTAGTTTCCAGGGGCCTGGAGATTTTCCTGTTATCTGTCGTTGATTTCTAGTTTAATTCCATTGTGATTTGAGAACACATGCTGTATGGTATCAGTCCTTTTAAATGTATTAGTATATGGTCCGTCTCGGTATATTCCATGGGCCTTTGGTTCATCTTGGTATATATTCCATGGGCCTTTGAAATGATTACGTATTTCGCTCTTACTGGTTGGACTGTTCTGTAAATGTTTGATGGTGCCATTAAAGTGTTCTATATCCTTGCTGATTTTGTCTAACTCTGTTCTATCAATTGTTGAGAGAGGGGTATTGAAGTCTCAAGCTATAACCATGGGTTTGTCTATTTCTCCCTTCAGTTTTATCAGATTTTGCCTCATATATATATATATATATATATATTTTTTTTTTTTTTTTGGCTGCATTGGGTCTTCGTTGCTGCACGCAGGCTTTCTCTAGTTGCAGCGAGTGGGGGCTACTCTTCACTGTGGTGCGCGGGCTTCTCATCAAGGTGGCCTCCCTCGCTGCGGAGCATGGGCTCCAGGCACGTGGACCTCAGCAGTTGTGGCTCACGGGCTCTAGAGTGCAGTCTCAGTAGTTGTGGTGCACAGGCTCTTAGTTGTTCCACGGCACGTGGGATCCTCCCAGACCAGGGCTTGAACCCATGTCCCTTGCATTGGCAAGCGGATTCTTAACCACTGCGCCACCAGGGAAGCCCTGCCTCACGTCCTTTACAGCTCCATTGTTTTGTGCATACACATTTAAGCTGCTATGCCTTCTGGGTAGACTGATCTTTTCATCATTATGTAATGTCCTTCTCCATCTCTGATAATTGTCTTTGCCTTGTTTCAACTGAGCAGTAGTAAAAGTCCTGACTGTCTACCTGGCCTGCTCTGGCACCATCTCAGCAAGGAGGAGGAAGGGCACCTCATTGCCCCCAGGGAGAGGTGGTTGTCCAGACTCCCCACGCAGTCTCCACTGACTCCCTGGGCGAGGAGAGGGGGTAGGGAGACTCCTTCTGTCAGAAAGGGATGATCGTCCCAGCTCCCCATCTGAGAACAGCACAGACAAAGGTCAGGAGGAAACCAGAGGGGGTAGTGGAGGAACCAAGAGAAGCAGCCTGACGAGATGGTGACAAATGGGGAGGCCAAGAAAGTTGGAGGGCTTGGGGTCTTCCGCCCACAGCGAGTGTGAATGATGGGGCATCTCCAAGGACCTCCCAGGCCACAGCCCGCACCCTGACGTGCAAATGTGATGTTGTGGGAGGGGGTGATGTGTCTGCAGTGTAGACCGGCCAGTGTGACTGCCCTACACGTGAGCTGCAGCCTGGAGGCTTGAGGTGATGCAGCAGGCAGTGCAGGCAGAGGCCTTGGCTTCAAAACAAGACAGGGAGAGGAGGGGAAGGGGCCTCCACTTAGGGGAAACCAAGGCCAAGTCAAATTTTCCTCAAGTTAGAATGTTCTAATCAGCTCTACTCTGATCCAGTAACTTTACCTTTCTCTACTTTTGTTTTTCTTTCCTTTTTTTCTTGTTATTTCTAGAAAAGCTTCCATTTGAAAAATAACAGTATTTTAGCTGAACTGAGGGGGGAAAGGGAATATCTCCTGAGCATTTGTATTGGGGCCAGAATTGCCAGCCGAGTTAGTGGGTCCCGACTGGCTGTGATGGCGTCTCCTTGCGGCAAAAGCAGACAGGAGCGTGGGAACACGGCCTCCCCCCACCTCCTCCCTGCTCTGATCCTCACCAGGATGCTACTCAGGCCCCCTCTGCTCCGGCAGGGAGTCTGTGCTCAGGGCAGCCTCTCAGGCAGGTGGCCTGGATGGGGAAAACACACGTGGAGCCACCTGTGCACATAGTAGGACGAGCTCAGTGAGTGATCCCTGTGCACAGCAGACTATAAAAGGCCTAAGTGGGCGCACAGGGACAATGACTGTCTCCAATCCATGTTTGTTAATGACAGGAAGTCACCAAGACTTATTTGTAAAACTACACAAACACACAAAGCAATGGTTTAAAATCGAAGTGTCACAAAGTTCACGTTCAGAGGCCATTACATTTCGATAAAATTGTATTTTGTAAGACCAGACAGACAGTTATCTTGGCCCCATTCGTGGGGAGGGAGGACAAATTTTCTAAGCAAATCATTTGTGTAAACCAGGGGTCGGCAAACCACAGCCCACGGGCCAAACCTCGTTCACCACTTGTTTTTGTACAGCTAAGAAGTGTTTTTTACACATAAACACTGGTGGTCAATTTGACAATAGGCAACACTAATTTTGAGTCTCAGTTAAGTGAAATGTTATTTCTCCCCACCAAAATTCCATTTGTATCATTAGTAAACCTGAGTTATATAAATACGGTACTCGATTACTATTACTTTTTTTTTTTTTTTTGCGGTACGCGGGCCTCTCACTGTTGTGGCCTTTCCCGCTGCGGAGCACAGGCTCCAGACGCGCCGGCTCAGCGGCCATGGCTCACGGGCCCAGCCGCCGCGCGGCATGTGGGATCTTCCCGGACCGGGGCACAAACCCGTGTCCCCTGCATCGGCAGGCGGACTCTCAACCACTGCGCCACCAGGGAAGCCCCTATTATTACATTTTGAACTTAATAAAAAGTCTGTGCAAATTCGCTTTCTCTCTTATCACAGAAGTAACTACTCACTATCCTCGGCTTGCCTCGTGGTCCAAAATGCCTAAAATATTTACTTTCTGGCCCTTTACAGAAAACGTTTGTTAACCTCTGGCATAAATTAATAATATAAATAAAATGGCCAAAAACTTTCTCTCTGAAATGGTGTTAAAGCTGCCAAAGAAAACATGTGTTTACATAATTACCTATTCATTGAAGCCCAAGGAAGCACCACCCAATTTACCTCTGTAACTCGAAGACTTAAAAGCGACGGGCACGTTTACCTTAATCTGTCCTCTAACTCAGACTTTTTCTCTGTAAGGGCCTTCTGTTTGCGGGGAAAGGAAAGGAACATGGGACCTGATTCAAGGGATTCCTGATAAATGTGTGCCTCAGTGACCCAGCTTTTTACTTTTCATGAACTTCAAGGGTTCAGAGCTCAGGTTAACCCTTTACTTCTCCTGTAAGCAACTAGGAAGGGACCGTGGTGGGCAGAGGGGCGAACGCGGGGAGGGACAGGCAGCAGGGAGAGGGAGAGTGGGCTGCCTGCCCCAGGCAAGCAGGGTGAGCACCCCTAAGCAGGGACCCATTCTGGACCTTCCAATCTAGGATGAAGCCATCGGTCTAGGGCACGTAATTTTCGCTCCTGGCTTGTGCAAATTGCACTTTTAATTTAAGCAACTGACCAACATATTGAGTCTTGCATATTAGCTCACAGCCCAAAGTCACAGGCAACACTGTTTTGGTATGCTAAATTTGTTTGTTTGTTTGTAACACTGATACTTTATAATCTGAAAAAGTGGGCTTCCTACAGTAGCAGTGGGGTGGAGTTTGAAGGAACAAATGGGACAAGAAACACAAGAAGAAAAACATGATAAAGACATTAAAGTGGCCCAGCAGGGTCTCTGTACCTTGTTCTGCTCCCCACGGTGAGGGTCAACTTTCACAGATGGTCCTGAGTATTTTGAGTGGCCCTCCAAGGACAGTAAATTTATATTGTCATGTAAAAGCTAGACCTGGGCTTTACAAGTGAGCACCAGGGAAACAAGCCCTCTCCTGTGCTAGGGGCTGTCTTGGGAGCCACTGGTTCAGGACAGTTTTGCAAAACAGGGGAAAGGTCAAACGAAGAGGCTAGACTCAGCTTCCCCACATCTTTTGAAAGTACTAATCAACAGTAATAACCCAGGGCAACTAGACAGGCAGGTGCTGGACCTATGAGCCACACTAATCAAATTCCACCTCGGACAGTCACCCTGGTGGGGAACGGCCCCTCCCAGGACCAGCTGCAGGAGCATCCTTCCTCCATATCGCCCGTGCTGTGCACCCACCCTCCCCAGACACAGCTGGCCGTGAGCGGCCGCCCTCCTTCCTCACCACTGGAGAAACAGTGCAGCGCTAAGGAGGGCCAGGCAGGAAGACCACACCCTGACTCAGCTGTGGATCTATCTTCTCCTAGCCCCGGAGAAGAGGAGGCTGCAGGACTGTGACCCTTGTCTCTGGACATCTGAAGGGCTGTCACTGGGATGGGGATTAGAGTTGCTGTGTGTCCAGGGCCAAGAGCAGGATGTTACAATGGTGCAGACTTCAGAAAGGAAGGACTTTTATTAGTCAGAAGTGTCCAAAACGGGGATAGTCCCCACTCCAGGGGTGGGAAGTCTCCTTTCACTGGAGGTAGGAGGCCCACTAGCCGTGAATGAGTAATCAGTCCAGATGCCCCCGTAATCCTGGCATTCTCAGATTCTTCACACTAATGGGGAAAGTATTTCTCAACATATGGGTATTTTAGATCTCAGATCACACTATTCAGTTTTCCCCTTTCCCACTCCTGTCCTACACACACACACACACACACACACACACACACACACACACACACACACACACACACACACACCCCTCAGGGAGACTCGGCTCAGGTTTTCACAATTTGTCTGCAACCCTGGAGGGCAGGCCAGGCTGTACCATGGTTTCCTCAATAGCTAAGACACTAAGCCATCTCCCAGGAGACCTTCACAAGGTGGTCAGCCACCATGAGGTGGTCAGAACTACCCACCCATCACCTTGTGAAGCTCACCTGGAGACCACCAATAAGGCCCTCAGACCTTTACAGGAGCCACTGGGCGTGGACCAGCAGCTTGCACCCCTGAACTCCTCCTCCACAGAGCACAGCTAACCGCCCACTCAGAAGACAGCATTCTGCACGGGGCCGACCCAGCAGCCTGCCCCGAAGACAGCAGATGCTCAGTCAATCTCGAGGAGGCAGGCTGGCCTGTAGGATCCAGCCCGAGCCCCATCCTCCACCCCGGCCCTTCTTCCAGAAGTGCCAGGAGTAGAGCGAGCGTCTCTACAGCCCTTACTATGTGCTGGGAGGAGTCAGCTTTTCCTCAGTCTTTCCCTATTCCTCTGGCACTGGGAGCACGAGGGCATAAGACTAAACACCCATGGCTCCCGGGCAGCTCCAGACAGCTACAGTGACATGGTGTCGGGGGGACCACTCCCAGGAGGGCAGCTTTGGGGAATGTGCACAGTGTCTCCACGCTCGAGCCAGGGTCCAGGCTCTTAAAATGAAGAAGTGGGTGGGAGACGTCCATAATGGGGCAAGGACCACGACTGCTCCAGAACCCCATCTTGGATCCACAGGCACGGACCTAGATCCTGAAGGACATACCGGGCAGCAGGCACAACACTGTGCAGAGGACACGTGGGTCAGCTTCACGCAGAGTGGGCAGGGGGAGTCCTTACAAAGACCCCAGCACCAAGGGGAGCCCAGGTGGACAGGGCGCCAAGCAGGCATCGTAATGGAGACCCAGTACGGACGGCCTTGAACGACAGGATGAAACACCGCATTTCATCTCATCTAACAACAGCTTCTGACCTTTAAATGTTTTAACAACCAAACCTCTCCCCAAAGAACTCTATGCGTAACCCTGAAAATAAAATGGACCAAGTGAAGGCTTGGAGGTGCTTCCTCTGCTTCCGGGTGGGGTGGGGCCCCCTGGGGTCTCAAAGGGAGCCCAGGGTTTGTGGAATAACACGTGGAAACTCCTGGCTCCTCGTACAAATGGAAGTAGGGGAGGCTCTGAAGAGGTTCTCGGGAAAGTTTTGGGTTCCAGTCTCCCACTAAGAGCGGAGCAGGTGAGACTCTCAGAAGTGTTTCTGACAGGGAGGGAGAACCACAAGTCTCCCACCCGCTACTGAGCTGAGATCAAGCCCAGCGCAACAGCTCCTTCCACCAGCCACGAATCCCCAGAATTGCCTCGGCTGGTCAATCCCGCACTAGAGCTCGTAGAAGCCACTTCAGTGTCTCCCCTTCCTGCCTTCTCTCTTCCAGGGAGGCTGGGACCAGAGAGGGCGGGTGGGGGAAGAGGGGAACGAGGGTCCTGGAGTTTCCCAAACGTGCAGACCAAGACTAAAGACTTTCCGAAGCGTGGCAATCACTGCTCTGTGCGCACGGGATGCCTGCTGAACAAGAGCCATTCCGAACCTTAGCATACTTCAAGCATTAAATTTACAGAGCTCTCTGATGTCCCAAATTATAGTTATGGAGAATACACGTTGATCTGGGGCACGGGAGGAACTCAGCGTTTTCCTTCAATGATGCATAAAAGAAGCATGGTAGGGGGATTTCCCCAGAGGCGGAGAACAGAAGCAGGCAGGCAGCGAGGTCAAGGGTTGGTGTGAGAGCAGAGGGGAAGGGGCAGAGACAGACCTACATCAGCAAGAACGTGCGAGACGTGGGGAAAGGAGAAAGGGAATGCAGGGGAGCCAGGCAGGGCAGGGGACCCCAGGGCACACACGGGAAAACCCAGGAGGAGCCAGGAGCCATGGGCAGCAACTCTGAGTTGGGGCATCTGACTGAACGGATGGTAGGCCGTAGACAGCTGAGGGTGGGAGAGGAGCTGGATGAAGAGCCAGCCCCGAGATTCTCATTTTGGAGACATTTTCCTGACTTACATCAGCTTATAACCTGTTCCTCTAAGTTTTGTTGCATCAACAGGACATTCAAGGCACAATTTTGTTTTGTTTTGTTATTTGGGGTTTTTTTTTCAGTTATATAAT
Source organism: Delphinus delphis (assembly GCF_949987515.2). Taxonomy (NCBI): domain Eukaryota; kingdom Metazoa; phylum Chordata; class Mammalia; order Artiodactyla; family Delphinidae; genus Delphinus; species Delphinus delphis. The sequence continues at coordinate 50,851,154 of NC_082695.1, read as the reverse complement.
ATATATTTTCAGATTATTTTCTACTGTAGAGTATTATAAGACACTGAATATAATTCCCTGTGCTATACAGTAAATCCTTGTTACTTATCTATTTTACATGTAGTAGTTTATATCTGTTAATCCCATACTCCAAATTTATCCCTACCCGCCTCCCTCTCCCCTTTGGTAACCATAAGCTTGTTTTCTATCTGTGAGTCTGTTTCTGTTTTGTATATAGATTCATTTGTATTATTTTTTAGATTCCACATGTGATATCATATTTGTCCTTCTCTTACTTCATTCAGTGTAATATTCTCTAGGTCCTTCCATGTTACTGCAAATGGAATTATTTCATTCTTTTTTATGGCTGAGTAATATTCCATTGTGTGTGTACATATCACATCTTCTTAAGCCAATCATCTGTTGATGGGCACTTGGGCTGTTTCCATGTCTTGGCTATTGTAAATAGTGCTGCTATGGACATTGGAATGCATGTATCTTTTTGAAACAGTTTTTGTTCTTTCTGGATACATACCCAGGAGTGAAATTCTTGGATCATATGATAGTTCTATTTTTAGGTTTTTTAGGGAAACTCCATACTGTTTTCCATAATGGCTGAACCAATTTACATTCCCACCAATAGTGTACAAGGGTTCCCTTTTCTCCACACCCTCATTAGCATTTATCACTTGTAGACTTTTTGAATTATAGCCGTTCTGATCAGTGTGAGGTGATACCTCACTGTGGTTTTGATTTGCATTTCTCTAATATTTAGTGATGTTAAGGATCTTTTCACGTGCCTACTGGCCATGTGGATGTCTTCTTTGGAGAAATGTCTGTTTATGTCTTCTGCCCATTTTTTGATTGGGTTGTTTTCTTGTTATTGAGTTGTATGAGTTGTTTGTATATTTTAGATATTAACCCCTTGTCAGTCACCTCATTTGCAAATATTTTCTCCCATTAAGTAGGCTGTCTTTTCATTTTGTTGTTGATTTCCTTTGCTGTACAAAAGCTTTCAAGATTAATTAGGTCACATTTGTTTATTTTTGCTTTTATTTCCATTGGTCTAGAAGATTAGTCCAAAAAAATATTGCTGCAATTATGTCAAAAAGTGTTCTGCCTATGTTTTCCTCTAGGAGTTTTAGAGTATATTGTCTTACATTTAGGTCTTTAATCCATTTTGAGTTTTTGTATATGAAGTTAGAGAATGTTCTAATTTTATTCTTTTATATGTAGTCTGTCCAGTTTTCCCAGCAACATTTTGTTTGTTTGTTTGTTTTTGTTTTTCTGCGGTACGCGGGCCTCTCACTGTTGTGGCCTCTCCCGTTGCAGAGCACAGGCTCCGGACGCACAGGCTCAGCGGCCATGGCTCACGGGCCCAGCTGCTCCACGGCATGTGGGATCTTCCTGGACCAGGGCACGAACCCGCATCCCCTGCATCGGCAGGCGTACTCTCAACCACTGCGCCACCAGGGAAGCCCCTGAAGAGGCTCCTTTTAAACCAAGAAGTTCATGTAACCGGAGGTGCTACAAATATGTCCTGGAGACATCCTGTCCCTCCCAATGACACAAGAAGTGCTTTTCAGAGACCAAAAAGGGGTTAGGGGCTAGCTGGTGAGAATACAGGAAGAGGGAACGGTCTGAACAGCCAGAGTGGCTGTGAGCACTGAAACAAGTCACAGCTGAAAGGAAAAACAAAGGGACAGACTGTGACAGCAAGGTCACCAAAGAGAAAAACATCACCAAGGGGAAGGAGTGAGGGGTGACTGTGTGCGCCGGGCCACACACTTATCTGAGGTCAGGCCATAGACATGGAAGGTGCAAGGGAGGCACAGAGGGAGACAGAGGCTCTTGGTGCCCGTCCTCATCGGGGCTGTCATTAGTGTTTTGGAAAGCACCCTGGTCTGGGACATCCACAGCTCCGAGGCCATGGCCAAGTCACCTCCACCCTCCAGACCTCATTTTCTCTATGGTGCAATGAGAAGGGCCAACTAGGCAGCTTCTAAGGCACCTTCTGGTTCTAATATCCCTCGTCTAGGCAGGCTGGCCACTGGATGGAACACTGAACTAGGCAGCACGGTGACAGGGGAAAGGTCCTGGGGGCCAGTGGAAAGTGGCCAAGGAAAAGTCTCTTCTAGACCAAAGACTCCAGTACGAGGCTCACCAGCCACTGCAGTCACATGGTCACTCACCACCGGGGTCTTGGGAAGAACAAGACTCAATACAGAAGCCAAGAAGGGGCTTCCCTGGTGGCGCAGTGGTTGAGAGTCCGCCTGCCGATGCAGGGGACACAGGTTCGTGCCCCGGTCTGGGAGAATCCCACATGCCCGTGGGGCAGCTGGGCCCATGAGCCATGGCCGCTGAGCCTGCACGTCTGGAGCCTGTGCTCCACAACGGGAGAGGCCATAACAGTGAGAGGCCCGCGTACCGCAAAAAAAAAAAAAAAAAAAAAATATATATATATATATATATATATATATATATATATATATATATATATATATAGTAAAAGCCAAGAAGCAAGGACGTGGATGCAGGACGCCTGGGTTCAGTCACAGCAGTTCACACAGCATGTTGCAGAATAACGTGAACACCCCTCGACCTAGCAATCCCACTCCTCTACTTACACCCTACAGGAACTCACACCCATGCACAAGGAAACAGAACGAGAACGTGCATGCTAGCCTTGATCACAATTCCAGAAAACGGGACACCACTTAAATGTGGACCAATCGGACAGCTGATAAATAGTGGCAATACATTCACCCCGTGGAAAACCACCCAGCGGTGAAACAGACCAGGGGCACATTCGCAGCTTGTAAGTGTCTCACATAGTTATGCTCACTCACCTTCCAAGCACTCACAGCACGAGACTCTGTGCCGAGGCTGGTCTAGGCATGGGGGACACTTGATTGAACAAAATGGATGAAGTCCCTGCCCTAGTGGGTGGACAGAGAAAAGAAAGCACCACCCAGTAATACAGGTTGTGCAACAGACTACGTGGTGTCCTGCAGAGAAGCATGAGGGAAGGAAGAGCAGGTGCTATTTTATGCAGTGGCCAGGTAAGGCCACATCACGTACTGGTGATGTTTCTTATCTTAAGCTGGGTGGTGGATGCACACAGGTTCCTTTCTGTTACTCCTTATGCCTTTATCTGTTGGATATATTTCAAAATAATCTTAATTACAATTAAGACTGATAAGGGAAGTAATTAACAGATGAGTATATATTCTTCTACCTTAAACTTAAAGATATCCCATCCTCCTGACCCCGGCCATCTGTCCTCTCCCCCCACCTCTCCCTTCCTGCCTTTGGTGGTGCGAGCACAGACATGGCAGGCCACCGTTCCTGCCTTCCACCCCCAGAGAACCAAACCTCCCACACCCAGGGAGGCTAGTGTCTCTCAAGAAGGAGAGGCTCTCAAGGTCGAAAGCGATGCTCCCAGAATCCAGCCAAACCTCATAGCGCCTGCCAGTACCCAGCCCAGCAAGAAACCTCGTCAGAGACCTGACTTCCAATGTCGGACAACAGACTTTCACTCCAAATTACACGGCTTTTCAGGCTTTAGACTGCCTCAGTCTTCTTACATCTTTTAAATACATGGGATATGAAAGTACTCCCCCCAAACCCTATGTCTCATTAGTCCTTAATATTGAAAAGAAAGATCAGAAAGAAAGATACATTTATTCAGTGAAGGCCCTCTCCCCCGGAAAATATAAAGTGGCTGAAGTAGACCGCTCCCAAATCTTAACCATGAACAAACTGGAAAAAGGCATGGCCACTGCCTCACTGTCTCATAGCGGTCAGCTGAACAGGAAAAGAACAGACAAAATCACACGTCAAATTTTATCAGTCTGATAAGGAATTTGAATTTAAACCCATCTGTCCTTGAATGCTGCTGCATTTCCAGAACCACCACAGGAACTTCCAATCACCAAGATATTCAGAAGCAACATCAGAGCTGGCCTGAATATCACCGACAGCCACACCCACTTATAAAACTCCAAGTAAGAAAGCTGCCTCCAGACCCCCTCTTTATAGCAAATGATGGTGATGTTTGCTTGGGGTCAGAATCCCCTCTGGAAAGTCTGAGGAGCTAATTGTGATGGACGGCGTTCTGTCCAGCTGACACCAGCCCATTAAGTAGGGTAGTGAGGGTGTACGAAGCGAGGTGAATGGTGATTCGGCACAGCACACTGGCAACGCAAGCCGAGGTGGAAATAGGTGAGGTCATGTGTACCAGTCCAGGTTTCTAAAGGGACAGAAGCTATGCAATGAAGTCCATTTTTTCAGCACCCAAAACCTTCAAGCCATAGTCCGACAAATCAGCCGTGTTCGCTTTCAAGAAGTCCAGCTAACAAAGAAAGCCAGCGGCATTCAGCTGAGCCTCGCATGTAGTCCAGGCTCCACATACACTGAGCAAATGCAATCACTCACTACACCATTCTGCAATTGCCCTTTGCTTCTCTCAGCTGTGCCCTTTGCACAGGAAGAAGGGAAGTACGCGACAAAAAGGCCGACTTCGTTCTTGAGAAACACAGGGCTCTAGATCGGGAATGCAGAGCACTCTTTTCCCAGCAAAGCCTTCCAAATGCCCAAGACGGGGCTCATTTTCTCAGGTTCCCATCGTCTAACATGGCAGCCTGAATGCGACAAGCCAGGAACACCGAGGTTCCACCTAACTGCCCACGTGTGCGTGGACATGGCTTTGGCAATAATCACGTTCATCTCTTTTGGGTCTTTCCCTCTGCTTTTCTAGCTTTTGATTCTAAGACTTCTCTGCCTTATCCATGTTGCACGGATTTGTTCTCTCCCTGAGACCCTCTGGACAACAGTCACTCGTTGAGTCCTTTATTGAAAAGCGTTGCAAGCACCACGCTCTTTTTGAGCTGCCTGCTCAGAGTGGAACATGGAGGATCCAGGTGCAAATAAGAGTGTTTGGTCCATAAGAAGGACCCCACCTAGTCGGGGAGAAGGACAAGGGGACAAATGGTTACAAATATTCTGTGAGGTGGGAAGACCACATCCCAAGAGGGCTTTAGGGAGGGTCCCCCAAGAAGGCATCACGGGAAGGGTGTCAGTGGAAAGGTGTCACAAAGGGTAAAGAGAAATCCTGCAGTAAGACGAGGAGGAGGAGAAGAAGGGTCAGCGTGCACGAAAAGGTCAAGTACCCAGTAGATGCAGACACTTGCACGCAGCTCAACCTCACGTACCTCCCAACACAGAGCCAGAGTGGAGGCCATCTTACCCCCTTACCCCTTGTCAAGATCAATATTCATCTTCTCACTTCCACGGCCGTAAGCCACGCAAGTGAATGGGTCCCATGGCTGGAACATAGACTGTGGCCCAAAGGTGCTCATAATGGTGGCTTTCAAGAGACAGCACTGCACTCAGATGACAGAAGACCCAGAAGCTGACAGAGCCAGCAGGCTTGGGAAGCTCTTGTATGCCCACAATCCTTGCCGTCAGCAGCATAGGGAGAGAAAGCCCCAAACCACTGCCCCCTGCTGTGTCCTGTGACCAAGAAGCCTTCAAAGGCAAAGGGCAAAGAAGCACTAGCCATTGTTCAAGAAGTCCATCAAGTTACAAGACAGGCAGCACTGCTATCATCTCTCAAGGTTTGGCAGGTGAGAGGAATGCTCACAGGTACTTGCTGTACATTCTAAAGAAATCCCTTTTCATGAGAAATTAGACTTATTTCTCAATGCATGACTAGTCAGAAAACCTAATTTAGACCAGATGATTCAGATGACAATACGCCTCTGCCTTTTGACTTAAAGAGTCCAACAGCAACCACCCTGCTCAACGCTGACTGGGCACAGCTCCCCGGGGGAACAGCTGGAACGGTCTTACACGGGATCACGCTCCCAGGAGCCCTCTGCAGGTACCGAAGAGCATCAGCCATTGTTCCCACCCTCGGTGCCAAGGCGTCCAGATGAAGCCTCCACGGAATATCTGCTTATCCAAGCAGGTGGGGAACGAAGCGTGCTTCTTAGTAGGCCTGGAAGGTTCCTACTATCACAACTGTAATTTACAAAAAGGTCAGCCATTCTTGGTTCCAAGCACCATTCACATTAGAACTTCAACTGATATCAGAGGGATTTTGTAATCCACATGGAATTTAGAAACAAACCCTAACATTACATATTTCCTTTATTTTCAAGCCTGATAATGCCTAGAAACCTTAGTGCTGTGTTTTGCCTGCAAGAGAATGAATAATTGATTCAAGTACCACATTTCATGTTTTATGAAATTCCCATGAAACATGATACATTAAGCTGATTCTTTTTTTTAAAAAAAGCTGAATTTTGAAAAGCAAACATCTTGAATGACTGAGCAAAGAATAACTGAAAAACAGTTTTCTGTGTCTTTGAAATGGATTCTATAGGACTGAAGTACTTAAAATTTATCAACCACCTTTGGAAACATAATGCTGATGCAAGCAAAGTTGAGAGAAAAAACAGGATTTCAGGATTTTCATCCAAAATCCAACTTAATACAGTGTTTTTGTGTATATCCATCCTTACTTGATGGCTCCTATCCTCAGAGCACTGCCAAGTTCCTTGCGGTGAGGGGCCTCAGCTGGAGCCCTCCCCACCCCACCACTGCTGCTCTCTGCACAGGGCACGTGCCGGATGCGTGAACGTGTGAAGGAGCGAACGGTGTGGATGTGGAAGAAGATGAGCAAAAACCACTTCTGAAGACTTGCCCCGGAGCCCCTGTGCCCGGTCAACCATCTCTAATTCATGGGCAAGATGACCCATGTGATTGCTTTTACCAACTTCCCTTTTCTTCCTAAAACTCAGCCCAGGGACTTCCCTGGTGGCCCAGTGGCTAAGACTTCACATTCCCAATGCAGGGGGCCCGGGTTCGATCCTTGGTCAGGGAACTAAGATCCCGCACGCCGCAACGAAGATCCTGCGTGCCGCAACGAAGACCAGGTGCATCAGGTACCACAACGTTCACTGCAGCACTATTTCAATAGCCAGGACACGGAAGCAACCTAAGTGTCCATTGACAGATGAATGGATAAAGAAGATGTGGCACATGTATACAATGGAATATTAGCCATAAACAGAAACGAAACTGAGTTATTTGTAGTGAGGTGGATGGACCTAGAGTCTGGCATACAGAGTGATGTAAGTCAGAAAGAAAAACAAACACTGTATGCTAACATACATATACATGGACTCTAAAAAAAAAAAAAAAATGGTTCTGAAGAACCTAGGAGCAGGACAGGAATAAAGATGCAGACATAGAGAATGGACTTGAGGACACGCAGAGGGGGAAGGGTAAACTGGGACAAGTGAGAGAGTAGCACTGACATATATACACTACCAAATGTAAAACCGATAGCTAGTGGGAAGCAGCTGCATAGCACAGGGAGATCAGCTCGGTGCTTTGTGTCCACCTAGAGGGTTGGGACAGGGAGGGTAGGAGGGAGGGAGACGCAAGAGGGAGGGGATATGGGGATATATGTATATATATAGCTGATTCACTTTGTTATACAGCAGAAACTAACACATCATTGTAAAGCAATTATACTCCAATAAAGATGTTAAAGAAAAAACACTCATGTTTTTTTTTAACATGTAAAGATGTTAAAAATAATAATAATAAAAGACATGATGCAGCCAAATAAATAACTATTAAAAAAAAGAAAAATAATACTCAGCCCAATCTTTTTCAGACCTCCATGTCCTCTCCTGATGCTGGCATACTGGAAACACTGAACTTTCTCCTGGATCACCCTCTCCTTTAGTTGCCCATTGGTGTGCAGCACAGAGCCCTTTAACTGCACGGGCCTGGACTCCACCAGTAGTTGAGAGGTCCCAGGAGCAGCCAGCACCCTAGCGAGGGGTCTGAGGAAAGCGTGAGAGACGATGACTCCAGCAGCCGCAGGGCACCGTGGGGGGCTCAGCTGGAATGGGCGGCGGTCATGTGGTTGCCCGTAAGGCCCAAGAAGAAAATACAAAGTCCTTGTCCTCATGAAGCCTTCCCCTAATGGCTCCCCAAGACGTCGGCCTCTTGTGAGGTCACACGGTATTTTGTACCAATTTTAGCCCATCCAGATGGCTTTGTATGGCGATCGTTTGTATGTAACTGTATTCGCTTCCTTTTGCTATATAACAGCTTACCACACGCTTAGCAGCCTAAAACGACACATATTTATTATCTCACAATTTCCATGGGGCGGGAGTCCGGACACAGCTTAACTGGGTCCTCTGCTCAGGGTGTCTCAAGGCTGCAGTCAAGGTGTCATCTGGGGCTGTGGTCCCATCTGAGGCTTGGGCTTGCCTTCCAAGCTTATGTGGTTGCTGGCGGCATTAGTCTCCTTGCAGCTGTAGAACTCACGGCAACTTGCTTGTTCAAGGTCAACAGAATGAGCTTCCTTTTAACGGGTTCAAATTCAACTGATTTGGGACCTTAATTACACCTGTAAAACCCTTTCGCCTTTACCACATAATGCAACCTAATCACGGTTTGTGATGTTCACACATCCATCATAATCACAGGTCTTGTCCACACTCAAGGGGAGAGGATTATACAGGGCACAGACCGGGGGAAGGAATCTTTTGGGCCATCTTAGAACTCTGCCTTGACCACTGTATGCCCGTCATTTTCCCAACTAAATTTAAGCTCACTCTCCTTAGCACCTTATTCTTGGACTTAACAGCACAACCTGTAATTATTTAGTTCGTATCGTTCTCTGCTTCTCTATACTCAGGCCCCAAAGTGACTGACTCAGGTAAGGTAATCAGGTCACACTCACTGACGAATGAATGAACCAGCCCAACCCCATTTACTGAGGCCTCCAGCCAGAGACAAATTAGAGCCACAAACTAACCAAAAGCAACGAAATATAAAATTAGGAGGGGGTCAATCTTCTTGCAACCCTCCAGTTAAGACCTGGTGCAAAGGACAGGAAGAGCATCTGGAACGAAGGGTGTGGGGCAGCTAGGCGCACACAGGGAGAGAAACTATTTGGACGAGGGTGGTGGTATGGAGTGATGCCAGGGAAGTCAAGAAGGCAGCCAAGGAGGTGGCCCTGTCGTGGGCCTGTCCTCATAGCTCCCAACCCACTTCTCCAGCCCGGCCATGTTTAAGTAGTGAGTCCAACCCATGATGTTTCTGTGAGTCCTCTGAGCTCCCAGGCCTCAGGCTCTGGAGAAACAGCAAGGCCACCACTGTCCCCTGTGCTCCTGACCTCACCATGTACAGATGAATTCCTGGGTAGAAACCAACACTCCCCCTGCTAATCCTTCAAACTCTTGCAGATAAATTGGAATGCTGGCCCCGAAATGACTAAGGGCAGTTTATCTATCTATTCAATGACTTGGCTGGAATCTATGCCATGTAACCAGACGGTCTTCTTTGAAATTTTCTGGAAAAGGACAACATAGGCTTGGTGGTGGCCTAGGGAATCCTATAACAACTGCTACAGAACATGCAAAAGAGGGAGAGTCAAATGGCTCTGCTTCCATCCCTTCTGCTTTTTATGTTTTACTTAGAATCACAGAAATCTCAGAGCTGGAAGGGATCGATGAGGTCACCCAGTAGCACCCTACCCAACCCCAGCAGCCCTAACAGGTCATCAACCTAGGCTCTGGTGGAACATTTCCGATGCAAAGCAGTGTGTTCTGTGGTGGGAAAACTAATCGTCCCACACACCTGTCTGAAATCAAGTCAACAAACATTCCGAAAATGCCTAGTGTCCCCCAGAATAAGCAAATGCCATATTTGGTATCCTGCTCTCACTCCCCACGTCTCAAGCCGTTGACAGACATCACTAATCAGTCATGGCACTCTTTCTGCTGATGCTGGATGTGGCTTCAGAATCCTCAGCAGAATGCCCCAGAAAGTCACCACTGATCAGTTTACACTGGCAAGAGAAATCAACTCATCTTCCAACTCTCTTCTTGGAGCTCGTCTTCAGTCAAAAACCACTTTCCTGTAACTCCTACTCATTGCTCCTAATCTGCCTTTAAAAGCAACAATTTTGTCCCTTCCTCCAAAAACAACCCTTACTTATCTAACTACATCTAAACTTATTCCCTACTTAAACCCTTGCAGGATCAAGGCCAGCTCCAAGGACAGGGTCACCTGGGAGAGAAAGGAGTCTAGCTCTAATTCTGGGACGGTCAGGTGCCCTCATAGTGTGTCAGGAAACCCTAGAGCCAAGAAGGCACCAGGGGCAGAGATGAGTGTGTGCAGCGTGGGCCACGGAGCACTGTTCTGCCTGCGGGAACTGACTCCAGAAATGAGTCAGGCCAGCTTAGCACAGGAGTGGCTTTGGCAGAGCCTGGCTTTCAGGAGCTGGGGAAAGAAGAGGCAGGGGAAAGGAAGCAAGGGATAACGCGGTTGATGTAACAAGGGTACCAAAAACCAACTCAGAGGAAAACCCTCCAAATCACACTTCATCATTTAGCATATGACTGCTGTCCCCCCATTTCACATCTTCTGCACACTTACCCACAATCACTCAGAATACAAGACAGAGCTCTGTGTCATGTCTCTGGAGACTCTCCTTTCTCTCTCTCTCTCTTTCTTTCTCTCTCTCTCTTTTCTTTCTTTCTTTCTCTCTCTTTTCTTTCTTTCTTTCTTTCTTTCTTTCTTTCTTCCTTCCTTCCTTCCTTTCTTTCTTCATCAAATAGAGCTCTGTGTCATGTCTCTGGGGACTCTGCTTTCTCTCTCTCTCTCTCTTCTTTCTCTCTCTCTCTCTCTCTCTCTTCCTTTCTTTCTTCATCAAATAGACAGAGCTCTGTGTCATGTCTCTGGGGACTCCCTTTTCTCTCTCTCTCTCTCTCTTTCTTTCTCTCTTTCTCTCTCTCTCTCTCCTTCTTTCTTTCTTCATCAAATAGACAGAGCTCTGTGTCATGTCTCTGGGGACTCCTCTCTCTCTCTCTCTCTCTCTCTCTCTCTCTCTCTTTCTCTCTTTCTCTCTTTCTCCCTTCCCTTCCTTCCTTCCTTCCTCCCTCCCTCCCTCCCTCCCTCCCTCCTTCCTTTCTTTCTTTCTTTCTTTCTTTCTTTCTTTCTTTCTTTCTTTCTTTCTTTCTTCCTTCCTTCCTTTCTTTCTTTCTCTTTTCATCAAATATCTGTCAAAGATCTACATGACACCAAAGAGCAGGCTGGAGCTGGGGCCACAAAGTCTGTGAGTTCCTGACACCAAGGAACTCATAACATATCTATTTTGGTGGCAGGTACATAATTCCTTGAGAACCAAAACCAGTTATAAAGTATAACCCATTTTTGTGTGTATTTTATCTCAGGAAATCATGACAAATTTAAAATCAAGATATACACTGAATCTGAAAAAGAATATATATACACACATATATATAACTGAATCACTTTGCTGTACTCCTGAAACCAATACATTGTAAATTAACTATACTTAAATAAAGAAAATGGTAAAAATATCAAGATATTCACTATACTGATGACTGAACTAGTAAGCTTATCAAAAAGAAAAATTCAATAATTTGGCATTTTTTTCTAAGTACCAAAAACAAATCAACGTGTGCTGTAGTGCTTCCAAAACAAGAAGATCTGGTGAGCTAAAGCTTCAGATTAGCAAGTCCAGGCTCTGTCGAGTTCTTAGTACAAACCAGCAGCTTCCTCAAGCATTGTGAGTTCTCTTCCCTGCAGACATTCTATCATTCATCTACTCTCTCCTTCAGCTGCTTTTCACTGAGCTCCTAAAATGTGCCTGGCATCAAGGATGGGAACTGACACGAAAGCAGCCAAGTATGGTGCAGGGAATTAGCCTAGGGTCTCTGGCCTATAGTCTATACTCAACAAATATTTATTGTCAGTGAGGTGAGTGTCACGATCAGGGTATACACAATTGTAAAGCAATTATAGTCCAATAAAGATGTTAAAAAAAAAAAAAGATCAGGGTATGCAGAGAGCGCCAAGATACCAGAGGGGCAATGGAAGGTCTCCTGCAGAATACTGTATCCGAGCCTCATCCTACGGACAAGCAGGAAGCAAGGGATAAAGCGTGAACCAGGTGAGGAGGGGTGAGGCTGAGGCCAGGCAGAGAGCTGAACAGGTACACAAGGGTAGGACCAAGGTGGGCGCTACCCACGTGGGAGGGCCAGGACTTCATCTGAGGATGAGAGGAGCCACTAGCCGTGTACGCCAAGGACCAAGGAGAGAAGCTGGGCACTGTAGAAGGTCAACCGGGCAACAGGGGGCAAAATGGACCATGGAACGCAGGGTTGAAAGCAGAGAGACTAGTTAGGGGGCTAGGAGAGCAGATAAGGAAGGAAAAGAAATGATGGTCTGACCTCAGACTCTAAAACTGGGAATGAAAAGAGATGCAAGGACTTGAAAGCGGGTGAAGGGTAGAAGAGCCCAAATTTGATAGTTGATGATTACAGAGAGTGAGTGAGAGAGAGGGGTCTGGGAGGCCCCCAGTAGTACCCGAATATGATGGATGACTGTGCTCTTCATCCATATGCTGGATAGAGCCATGGGGTGCTGGCCGGGGGGTGAAGCTGTCGGGTTGGGGTTTGGACATGGTGCGCTGGGGACACCCAGGACGCGCCAGCTCCACAGATCTGAAGTGCTGCAGAGTGACCTGGGCTTGGGGACCTTGTGCACATCACTGGCTGGGGAAGTCACAGTGCCCAGAGAAAGAGCAGGAAACAACAATTGTGATTCAAGGTACACCTCGTCAGCAGTTCCTCTGGAAAAGTCCACTGAACAAGGAGAGAAGAATGGAGTGCAGAGGCACATCTTCGGTGTAAATAAAGTGGAAAAATTCCTGATGAACACAGAGCAACGAGATTCAGTCGCGGAAAATTCCACACGTAGGAATGGCCAAATAACACTGCTTTTCTTTTTTCCTTCTCATCTCATAATAAAGAAGAAGATGGGGGCTGCTAATGGAGAGGAAAATTCTGGAGAAATCTCTTTGGCTGAGACTATGACAGGGTGAAGTGCTCGAATGCACGACTGAACAAAATAGCAAGGGCTTTTAGGGGGTTTTTGGCGAGTGGGTTGGGTTTTTTTTTTTTACCTTGGTCTGCAAACTTGCCTGAATTTCCGGAGGGCTATGACTCTACATAGAACGCGAAGTGAATTTTAAAGAAGCATCTTAGCAATCCAGGAACAAGTCAAACTTAAATTATGATAATAATATTAAGTTAAACCATTCAGCTTTTCCATTTCTACGGTAAAAAAAAAAATGGTCATGGACTTCCCTGATGGTCCAGTGGTTGAGAATCCGCCTGCCAATGACACGGGTTCGAGCCCTGGTCCAGAAAGATCCCACAAGCCGCAGAGCAATGAAGCCCGCGCGCCTAGAGCCCGTGCTCCGCAACAAGAGAAGCCACCGCCATGAGAAGCCCGCGCACCGCAACGAAGAGTAGCCCCGACTGGCCACAACTAGAGAAAGCCCGCACATAGCAACGAAGACCCAACGTAACCAAAAATAAATTAAAAACAAATTTTTTTTTAAATGGTCACATATCAGCAATTTCACATGATTTGGCGTAATGATGCTCCAGGTTGGGGATAATGTTGACCAGGTAGACCTAGCCGTGTATCGCTTCACAAAGACTATCCTGTGAAGTGCTTCTGTTACTACTTAACAGAATTGAGCAGAATTAATCACTGATTTTTACTTCAGAAAAATTAAAACTTGAAAGAAAAGCCTCATTCGTTCTAAGGTAAACTTACCAAAATAAGTGTCATCTAATTATAGGGGAAAAATACCTTGCAAGGGAGTGAAGAGGAAAGCCAAAATCATGTTTAAAGCTGGAAGTACTCATCTAGAGTTAGATGTTAAAGGCAGATACACTGCTTGCTGTCCAATGTGGTGAGGGGCTCAGGGACATGCATGTTGCCTGCCTCACCTGTGCTCTAACCCAGCACCTGCCTCTCTCACCTGAGAACCCAGAGGAAAAACAAAGGGCACTTTGTCCCATCGAAGTTCAGGACCCGGCTCTGACCTTCCCTCGCTCCCTCACCCACCTGACCCCACGTTCCTGCACGCAGTGCTGAAGACTGAGGGCCTGGCAGGACCCAGAGCATAAGCAATGATGATTCTGATGAGTTTGCACTTCCAGAAAAGTAGCAGCACAGGCAGAAGCCTCCAAACCCCTTCTTACCAACCTACCCAAATGACCAATGAGAAGCACAAGTGAAGAAGAGATTCCACGAGCCCTGAGGCTGGGGTGACAACCACACACCACGGCCTTTGAGGAGTCCGTCCAGACACACCAGAGACTGCAGCTGGCCGTGGGGAATGGTGTGTCCAGCACCAGCTCCCTCTCCTGGGAGAAAGTCCTGGAGAAAAGCTGGGCAAGTCCACAGTATCCGATGGTCATGTGGGCCACGGGAAAGACATAAAGTACCCCAGCATGAGTCCATTTTTGGCCCCTGTGCCTGAACAGGCTGGGAGAGGAAAGACATAAGTGCAGCTCTAGACTCTTCTCTGACCCTGACACAGGGTGAGGACGGCAAGGGTGGCAAGAGGGGCCACAGATGGGACACTCAGAGCACTCGGGGTGACCCTTCTGTCACCACACACCACCAGCAGCGGCAGGAGTGACTCAGCCTCCCTCCCCAAGCAGGGCGGTCTGTGGCTTTCCTGCCCTGACCAAACCCCTCACAGCAGGTGTGTGGCTGGTTCAACCTGGAGGCCATGTCCCCAACAGCGTGCCAGTCTGTGAGCAGAAAGGTCAGGCCGAGGTGAGATACACCAGGGCACAGAGAACATTAGACACCAAACGCAGAGGTCTCAAAAACTACAGCGGAGAAGAAAAACAAATACACAAACAAACTGCGGAGACCACGTCCCACGGCTATGAGTGGCCCAGCTTCTCCAGCCATTCCCAGCCCACGTGCCACAGCTGGTGAATGCCCGGAACTGACAGACCAAGTCTCCAGCAGGCGTGCTACTCATCCAAGTCCCCAAAGGAAGAATTTCGCCATGCAAACACAGAGGAAGAGGAAGCTAACTCTCCCTCAGGGAAAAGGACCTCACCCATGAGCCTGACTGACTTAACCAAGCGGTTGCCACAACTGAGGAACCCAGGCCCCAAGACACAGAGTGTCCCCTGACTGAAACAAAACGGGAGGGCAAGAGAGACCTTTCTTAGATGACATTCCCAAACCAAGTTTACAAAAGAAACAGGAAAAAGACCCAAGAGAATCCTTTCATCCTTTCATGTGGTAAATACCAGACCTAATTCAAAAATGAATAAGAAAAACAAAATACAAACACACCTGGGGGGATATGCATAAAATTCTGTAACAAACAAGAAGGAAATGGACATCGCACACACGAGTTAGATGGAGAACTTGCAAAGGATTTGTCCCGGGCCATGAAAGAGCATGGCCGCAACAGTTTTGAATTTTTAAATAAGGATGTCAATTCTTCCCAAATTAATGGACAAAATTAACACAATGACAACTAAAATTTACAAGCCACTTTATAAAAATGACTATAAAATTGGTCCGTAGGAATAAGTGCACCCTAATGACCAGGAATGACAAAGATTACCAAGAAATGATCACCCCCGGCCTGGGGTAGATAAGCAGAAATGGAGGTCACTGGTGGAAACATAAACTCACACATCCCTAGAGGGCAATTATTCAAGCAAAAGCAACACAAAAATGTACAAACCTTTGAACCCAACAACTCTAAGCAACAGATATTTACTTCTCACAGTTCTGGAGGCTGAATGTCCAAGCTCAAACTGTCCACAGAGCTGGTTTCTCCTGAGGCCTCTCTCCTTGACTTGTAGATGGCCGTCTTCTCCCCCTGGACAGATCTGTGTCTCAATCTCTTCTTCTTATAAGGATACCAGTCATATTGGATCAGGGCCCAATGATCTCATTTTAACCTAATTACCTCTTTAAAGGCTCTATCTTCAAATGCAGTCATGTTCTGAGGTATTGGGGGGTCCGATGTCAACATATGAATTTGAGGGGTGCATAATTCAGCCCATTACAGGTACTGCATTAATATCATTGATTATTATTGATAACAACTGTCATACCTACAATTCAGTCTTTTACTTAGACCTTTCTATGAGCTCTTTAAGCTTCACAACACTCCTATAAAGAAGGTATTATCTCCCTTTTACAGGTGAGGGAGCAGCGGTTTAAAGAAGTTACAGAATTGTGCCAAGGTCTAGGAGCCATCACAAAGCCAGCTGCCAAGGTCCACTGCTCCCTTCCAGGAGACGAGGTTGCAACATATGTACAGGACACTTCATTTCTGTAAAAGGCATGTGCAAAGCAAGTATGTACATGGGTGGGTAGAATATGGTCTTCGTTTTGTGGGATTATGGGTGATTTTCATGTTTTTCCTTTTTATGCTGTTTTTCAGACAACTGTGTGCTCACAAATTATACAATAAAAAGTTATAAAAGCTATTTCTGTTTTAAGAAAAATATCTACATCACTCAGTTTTTACAAAGTTTTCTTGTCAGCCATGTCCATCTTTGGCCACCTTTACGTCACTGGCCTTGATGCTCTGACACTCTCATCTCTGCAGGTTCAATTTGGCCCAATGGGTTGCTAATTTGTGCCAGCCAACATGACTCCTCACTGAAAACGGCCCCTGTCACATTGACTGACCAAGAGGAGAAACATCAAGTGAAGGAAGATTCTGCCCTTGACACTGGTCTCAACTTCCCCCTCCCCGGGGGGCTGGGGACAAACACTACTAGGACACTTGGGCTGCCGTGCCATCCACACAACTGGCCACGTGGCCACCATGATTGATTCCTGAAGTCTTGACCCGGCAAGAGGTAAGAAAGAGGAAGTTCCCTCCGAGACAGTCCGGTGCACCTCAGGACTAGGGTAAGGGGGTGGAGGAGAGTCAGGCCAGGCTGGAGGGTAGAAAACACAGTATCCAAGAGATGCTTGATTCAGGAAGTAAGCAGCTCTCCCCCTCCTGTGCTCATCTCCTCACCTTGGTGCCAGTTTGGGCCCCTCCCTCCCCTCCCCATCTATAGTCTGAACCCACCCTCTGCTCTCCTCTTTTGCTCTGAAATGTCAAAAGATAAACTTTTAAGTTTTCCTGGGATGGAGGATGTTAGTTTAATCATCATTTGATTACCATCTGATCACTTTGTATCACTGCCTAGTTTCTGGTGCTGTAGATGCCAACAAAAGCTATCTGACCACAAGCCCTGATCCTCATTAACAGACCCCCTAATACACAAGGCATTTCCCCCCTATAAGTTTAAGTGATATTTGGCAAGGCGCTGAAATTCTCTGGTTCCGGTTTTTCCAAGGAGACCTGAAGTCTGGATTTTTTTATGTCAAATCTCCCAATTTTTAAATGTTGACAACCATTAAAACGTTTTTAAAAACCACAGAAGCAAACAAAATATCTGCAGTTTTCTCCTAAAATGCAAGGGTTGAGCTAAAGGAGCTCTAAGATCTTATCCAGCTCTGATGATGACTAAGGTGCTTTAGGATTAATGGGTACTTTGCTTTAGGTGAAATAATCAAATCTAATTTTTCCATGTAAAACTAGCCCTTAAGAGGCAGCTTCCCTGGAGGTACAGCCAGAAAAGGCAACTGGTCTCACTGATCCTACTTATCTCTTTCTCTTTTCTTCCCCAAAGCAGATCACCTATATGCAATTTCTAAACACGTAAGACGTTTTCGATACAGCATATAGTGGTTCAGAGGCAGCACCTCCCAGGGAGCTTCTCCGGGGCAGAGCTGCATCCTGGTTTTATCGGCTCATTCCCAGGGACTGACAGGGCCCATCGTGAAGGCTCAGCATGTGTGCGGAAAGTTTAAGTTCCCAGGAATATAGCTCTCAAGGTCCTACTTCAATAAGAATAATTGTGAGATATAAAATTCCACTATCGATATATATTAAATACTGGTGATCACACACACACAAACCCTTGAGAGCATTAGCTATAGCCATCCAAAAATAATGTCGGATAAATATTATTTCTACATGTGGTGCATTTAAGACCTCTTCCCAGCAGCCGGCTCACATTTTTGGAGAGCGCTAGGCTACACCATAACTCAAAACCTATCTTTACCTCTCAGCAGATACATCCTCAACACAGAGCAACAGATTCCTGGGCCTTAAAAAAAACAGCTGACAGAGGGCTGAGTGCAAAAATAAAGATAATTTAAACGAGTCCTAAAAGCAGATGTGGAAAGGACTGGGTCCTCCAAATGCTCTTGTTTCCTTTGCATCCGGGGGCCTCACACATGGTCACATAGAAACTGAGGAAACTTCATGAAGGGCATGCTCCTCCACAGCACTGTGACAACTGGCCCACCTTACGGCTTGTAAGAGAGTTTTTCAACGCGGTCTGGACCCAGTTTTGAGGCTCTGCTTAGAAGTCAGTCAGTCCCCTTCTCCAGCAGCCCAAGCCCACTCTCCCAACCCGCAGGCATGTGGGCTTCTCACACGCCAGAGCCCCGGGGCCCACTGACATAATGCAAACTGGCCAATCCTAAACCTGCTCACCCCGCCTTGTGTGGAAACCACAACAGAGGTGCCTGCCCTCGCCCTCCACTCTGCTTCCCCCGAGTGGCCCAGAGCGGGCATGATGTTTTCTCCCCGGGGAACGGTGAGTTACAAAACTAAAAACCTCCTCCCAGTTTCTCTCTCTTGATCTGCAACAGGCCTCACCATCCTTCACCCAAGGTAATTTGGTTAAAATGAGGTGGGACAAAGAGGCAATTCAAAGGTTGTCCTTGATTGTAAATGTCTGGTGGCTGCCGGCAGCTGATCACAACCTGAAAAAGCCTACGTGCCTTCAAGGTCAGGAAGGGGTAACTCAACATGTGGGCTGGGGAAAAAACCGATAGTTTCCTTGTATCAAAACACAAAGGTCACAGCCTAAGAAATCTGTCCTTTACATCCCTCAGAAGTACACTTTCCTGGCACGGGCTTCAGTCAGATACGTCCAGATGTGCTGACGTGTGTGCACACAATGCCCTGGTTACCCCGAGTCTTCTGAGACTCAGCGGAAGTGGGGTGGGCGTGCAAAGGCCCCTCGGCTGCATGGAAAGCAGGACATCTTGTAATAACCTGAAAGGGAGGGAGTACCCGCTCGTTTCCCAGGTAACAGATGGTAGCCGTCTGGCCTCCATTAAATAGACATCACTGGAAAATCAAAATCAGAAGGCAAGGCCTTGGTGGTGGCAATGGAAGCTCAGAGGCTAGGAAGGGTCTTACCTCGGTGGCATTTTCTTCAGGGACAGAGAAGCAGCAGGTGGCTGGCAGGGTTCTCCCTTGGCTGTGCTTGGGAGTTCTGATTCTCAAGCATTCGTTAACTGCTTTCGGTGCCTTTCCAGGGCAGATCAGAACACCGCAGATTAATAAACCACTGCACACACTGGGGCGGAGAGCCTAGCTGAAGCATCTGTGTCAACACCATCTTTCATTACCGCCAAGTACCACTGACACAACTCACCATTTGGGACCTTGCAGAACCATTGGGTTTACCCTGCCCCTATACGATGATGCACTCAGTGGCAGGGAGGCCCTCTCTCCCTCCAGCCAGACCACCACGGGGCTGCTTACTGGAAGGCTTTCTCCGCTGGGCTGAGTTTTTCCTTCCCAAGTCCCTCTATGTGGCACGCACGAGTAACCTGCAGGCACAAAGGCAGGCCTTTCTCTCTTGCCACGTCCCCTTGGAGTCCAGGAAGCCAAACACCCACTGTGCCAGCCTCCCTAGCAGCTACAGGCGGCCATGCAACCCAGTTCTAATCCATGGGAGGTCTGCAGGGGGCTCCTGATGAGAATTTTGCTTTCCTGATAAGGCGGGGCTGACCACCGCTGGCAGAGCCACCCTCCTCGCCACAGACTTGAATGCAGATGAACCAAGATGCTCACACTGATGATGGCTCTATAAAAACGCACATATAGGGCTTCCCTGGTGGCGCAGTGGTTGGGAGTCCGCCTGCCGCTGCAGGGGACGCGGGTTCGTGCCCCGATATGGGAGGATCCCACGTGCCACGGAGCGGCTGGGCCCGTGGGCCATGGCCGCTGGGTCTGCGCGTCCAGAGCCTGTGCTCTGTGGCAGGAAAGGCCACGGTGGTGAGAGGCCCGCATACTGCAAAAAAAAAAAAAAAAAAACGCACATATACACTCCTAGGTAAGGGTCAGAAGAATAAAGATAAACATGTAGATGGTTATTAGTTCCATACAGGTGTGTGTAGGTCTGTGCATTCCTACCAGCACCCACTGGGGAAGACTTTTTTTTTTTAAGTTAAAATGATGCATACTTTAAACCCCGCAAAAAATACGCTGTGAATTTGGACCCATTATTCAGAATTAGGCCATTTTAGGTGTATTTCTTTCCATGTGGTTCAACTTATAAGCATCCATGGAAAATAAAATAGAGGAATTGCTCCCACCCTTATTCCTGTGCCGTCCCCTCTTCCAGGTGTTGGGCCAGTGTGGATGGAAATGGAAGGATGAGAATCAAGGCTTATATGCATTTCTTCAGACACAGAAGGACAGCTGTATTCGGAGGCAACACAGCAGGACAAAGTTTATGGTTAATTTGGTACACGTGCCATGAAAGTTTCCATATAAATGTTTTAATCATACTGAGACTAGAAATCATAAAATTCATCCACAAAGCATCTCTGCTGACAGCTTATAATGAGGACCTACCACACACCCAGGGAAAGATGGAAGGTAGACAAAAGGAGGTGCCTCCCCAGCCTCACAAACACCGTGGAGCTGAGAAACTGAGGCTGAGGGACCCTCTCTCACACACACACTTGGCATTTATCAAAATGAACAGAAACAATTAACACTGACTTAAAAATACGTCCCCCCCCAATTTTTTTAATGAGCCGTCAGTTTTCCCTTTTGCTTTTGCCCTTGTTGCAGTGGCTCTCCAGGAGCAGAGAAAATGGGGAAGGATTCAGAGAGTTCGAGGTGCTGGGTCACAACTCAGAACGTAAGGAACCTTCTCAGGGTAAAACACAACAGGACACTGCAGGAGACTGTTTCGTTTTGCCTGCCTCATTCAACTCTAACCAAGGACATTTGATATTAAATCACACGTTTCGTGTATTTTTCCTTCATCCAAGGGAAAGAAAAGGAGGTATTTCTTTTTCCTTATATGAACACGGAGTTGTAGAGTTACAGGCATAGATGCAGAAGGGGGAACAGAACCTTGATCAGTCATGATGTGCCCCAGTGCCTGGCCACGGTCCTTGCTCGACTTCACCCTAGAGGAAGTGATTTTTTAGGCAAACACTCAACCTCTTTGAGACTCAGATTTTTCAACTGCAAAATGAAGATAATATTGAACTATATTAAATTTTTCATTTGGTAAGTCAAAACTGTTGATAACAGCTATGTCATATGGTCCAACCTAATAATTCCTGCCCTGCCTATTCACAGATTTTACGGAATCAAATAAAATTATTTATAGGAAGGTGCACAAAAATACTCGAACTCTGAAAAGAGCATTAACTTTATGAACTGGAACGGTAATCAGTGCTTCAAACACCACACACGCACCACTTTGTAAAAAATGAAATTACGGAGGTAGCTTTCAGCATCCTTCTTTAAAATGCAAATTCTGGGCCCACCCCAGACCTACCAAGTCAGAAACAGGAGGACCTGGTGAGGAATGTGCGCTTCCTACAGGAACTCCCAGTGATAAGCCAAGTCGGTGACCATATTTTTCCCAGGAAATAACTGGCCTCTTCGGTTTTGAGGGGCTTTCTGTTCAAATGCAGGCCTTACCCAAGCCCATTTGGTGTGCACCTTTCCTCACCAAATAAAGGAGATTATAAAGAACCTAGTGTGCAGAATATTCTTTTCTTAATAACTGGGAAGAGGGCTTCCCTGGTGGCGCAGTGGTTGAGAGTCCGCCTGCCGATGCAGGGGACACGGGTTCGTGTCCCGGTCCGGGAAGATCCCACATGCTGCGGAGCGGCTGGGCCCGTGAGCCATGGCCGCTGAGCCTGCATGTCCGGATCCGTGCTCCGCAACGGGAGAGGCCACAACAGTGAGAGGTCCGCGTACCACAAAAAAAATAAAAATAAAAAAATTTAAAAAAATAACTGGGAAGAGACTACAAGTAAAGTCAGTAAAATGAACTCAGTCACTGATTAGTTACGAGGAATCGATAAAACCTGAAGGGGTCTTCTTTTGCTACAGGATGTCTTCATCTCCTTACTCCGTAACCAAATCTTTCAAAAAGTTCTCAGTATCGAAGTTCCTGGAGGTGATCCCAGACCCTCCTTGCAGCAGGGGCTGGGCCGCCCCATGCCCGGCGTCACTTACCCCTCAGAATGTAGTTCTGATAGTTCTGATCTGCCTCAGCTCCCACCTTGATCAAACACGTCAGACCTTCAGCCACTACAAATTCATGCACCAAATCCTTGTCATCCTGGCAGGAAACAGGGAAAGAGAGAGAGAGAGAGAGAAAAAAAAAAGACTTCAAATACTGTCCCGGTCCATCCTCCATCCAGGCTGTTCTGTGAAAACTATGTACAAGCCTTTGACGCCAGACCGCGACCTCTGAAGATTGTTCTGCTCTATTCAAATGAGGCATCTTAACTGTTGCCAGAGGAATTTTACAGCCAGTCTTCACATCGTTGTTTGCCAAAGACCAATTATTGCCTTCTGGGCAATCTAATAAAGATAAGGCAAATGAATCCCCCGACTGTCAGGAATACTTAGAGTGATCTGTTTTTCATTCTTTAGAAATCACCAGGCTCCGTATCCCCACAGGTCCCAAGGGACCAGCCACATGAAGCCTGCTGGGTTTCAACACAGGAAACACTGGGCTGCAGCACAGACCATCGTGTAAAGGATTCAAAGCGACTCGTGTGTTTCAAAAGACGGTCCCTAAAGACGGTTACGAGCGTCTTGCAAATGGTATCTGAGAAAGTAGGGGAGCAGTTTCTCCACCTCCCAAGTCGTGCAGCTTGCAGGACAAGCAAGGAGGCAGAGCACAGAACCGGCCGTGTGTCTGGACCAGCAGCTACACTGTCGCTCAGAAGAGCCACGGCGGTCAGCCTGATGACCGGATCACAGAAGGCAAGACCTGGAAGGAACCGCAGGAGTCATCTAATCTGGTGGTTCTCCAAGAGAGGTCTCCAGACCCACAAGCACCTAAGCATCACCTGGAAACTTGTTAGAAGTGCAAAATACCCAGCCCCACCCTGACTTACTGGATAGGAAACTCCACTGTGGAGCCCGGCAACCTGTGCTTAAAAAGCCCTGCAGGGGATTCAGAGGTGCTCAGATCCTTCTCACCTCTGACTCCCTCACATCAGGATCATCTGCAGAACTTAAAAAAGGGACAGGAAGCAGGTCCCTGCCCAGATGGGTTTAATCCGAATTTCTGGGGTGGGGCCCAGGCTCTGCTATTAAATTCCCAAGGAAATCCTAAAGGGCAGCCAGTTCAAGAACCACTGATCTAATCCTACCTTCCCTTTACAGATGAAGATGCACGAGGGGCAAAACTTTGGCCAAGATGACCTAACTATGGTCCAGCCAGCCCCCAAATCCAGTCCTTTGCCTGGAGTACCAAGTTCCATGGAGCTCTATAAGAGGGATTTTTCCACTACTGTTTCAGGAGATTTCCTCAATTGGACACTGCCTTGTCTCAAACACAGCTAGGATACATTCATCTTCAATTATAACAACAGAGCAAAAATAAAAAACCTCAGTGATGTAAACAGTAGAAAGCTTAATGGAATAATGGAAGGTTATTACTATAGGAATGGTCAGCAACCATGGTTTACCTCCAAGAAAGAAAAAATAATTTAGACAAACTGGTATAATTCTCCCATCTCCACATTGAAATCAGCCCCTCATTTTAATTTTATGGCATTTTCCAATTATATGGAAGGAGGATGTGAGGTAACGGGGAGGTGGGGAGAGGGAAGCAGGGGGCAGGCCAGGCGAATGCTCCCTTTGAACCAAGAACACACTCAACATTCAGAGGGCACTGGGGGGAGGGGGGAGCACTGCTGTGCCCCGAAGGTAATGAAAGACAGCTGTGTTAACTCAGACTTTAAGATAATCATGGCGTTGGAAGCAAGAGAAAATGGGACAGTATCATGAGTTTTTGGAAAATTACTTTACACTCATATGTATAAAGGAAATAAAAATAATTCTCCCTCCATCCATATTCTTTTCCACCAGCATATGTGAAAAGTGAACATTTAGATGAGCTCATGTCTAGTCAGAAAGTTTTTCCAAGCATGTAACAAATGTTTATTACTTTAAAACTAGATTCACACATGACTTCATGGTAAAAAAGTGAGAACAAGCTCTCAAGAAACCACTCAAGCTAATCACTAATATTAATATAGCAGAGAGCTGACTGTCTGGAAAAGGCACTTGGAAAAAAACACTGGACAGTGTTTATAAAAATAATTCAGAACCCTAACTAATATTTATGCACATATGTAGATAAAGTATTTAGAAAATAAAAGTGTACGAATGATTAATGTAGAAAATATCTTCCAAATTGGCAACGCAGAAGATTTTGAACACACATCTTGAAGTACACAGGCATTAATAAATGATTTTTAAAACACTGGTTTCTAACTAGAGTGAAGTCAACATGTTAACACTAACTGATATGAGATTATCCTTGAATTTCAGAATTCTCTATAATAGCCATATTTTAACCTGTGATCATTTTTTTAGAATGCCTATTAGTCAAGGAATATTCAACTCAATCCAAATGACCAATGGTTCTGTTTTTACATCCTTACACTCTAGTTCCAAAAAGAACCTCCACATCCAGAAAACATAAGACATGATGGAGGTGCAGACCGGTGAGTGTGGGAGAAGGTGATCTAAGCCCCAGACAGCCTGCAGCCTGTGGAATCCACCCAATACCCAAAGCAACCCTGCCCTGTGTGTTAGAGCTGTTTTGTGCACAGGCCTGTGGTCTTCCAAACAGATTAAACTTTTGGTAGCAAATGGCTTCTTCCTTGCCTACATAATGCCAACGAAGGCTGCTCAAGAATATTTGTTTGCTGAATAAGTGGTGGAAACAGCATCCCTGAGAATTCAGAGAGACAACACAACAGAACAAGCATGGTGAGAGGATGTGAAACAAGCCCGACATGTGTTTATCTTTTAACTTTGTCACCATGGAAAACTTGAAACATATACAAAAGAAGACAGAATAATTTAGTGAACCCCAGGTGCCAATCAACTCATATCAATCCTGCTCCATCTATCACCCTACCCTGTCTGCTGCCATATTAATTTGAAGCAAATCCCAGACATCATATCATTTAACCCATAAATATTCCAATATGTACCTCCAAAGGACAGAAAGTCTTTTCAAAATTATGTACTCATAATAAAAAATTAATACTTTCTTAATATTATCAAATGTCCAGTCGGTGACCAATTCCAACTGTCTCGAAAATAGTGTTTTAAATTTTGTAGTAGGATCCAAATAGGAGTCACATGTGGCAATTAGCTGATATAACTTTTAAATGTCTTTTAATTCATCTCTTTTTTTCCCTTCAAATTTGTGTGTTGGAGAAACTAGATCATTTGTCCTACAGAGTAGTCTATATTCTGGATTTTGCTGATTACATGCCTGCTGTGTGGTTTAACATGTGCCTCTGTCCTAGATCATTTGTAAATTGGTTACTGCATAGAAAGGCAGGATCCGATCCAGAGTTGATTTTGTTGGCTTGACCACATCCTCAACGGCAGTGCAAGTTTCCATGAGAAGGCATGTAATATCTGATTGTATCTCACTTCCATCACGTCAGCAGATCCTGATGCTTGATACCTAGATCCATTACTTCATTCAGGGTTGCAAAATTCTGACATTCTCATTGATACTCTCATTATATCACTCCTTCTTACTTGCTAGCTAGAATATTTTTGAAAGCGAAACTTCCTCTCAACTGAACTTTTGATTATCCTAAAGTTCATTCAGGAAAAAGTTAAGCTAAATGTCTGATTCTAAAATTTTACCCATTTTTCAAAATAACGTGCTGGTTCACCACCATCTTCCTTCCACTGGTGACCAATTCATTGTCATTCTTTAGTATTATTATGAACTCATCAATGCAGATTAACCTGATGTGTTTTAATCCACTGTAATTATCATCCTATTGATGCTTAATTGTCCATCTTCAGCCAGCCAGTGGGAGACCCTTCAACGTGCTCCCGAGTCCCTTTGGCAATAATCCTAGTAGCATTTGATAGCTACCTTGCTATCTGCATAATAATATGTTCCAGGTTTATTTTACTATTTATTTTATTCTGGTTTCCTACGCCAGACTTGGAGTCAGCTATTTCTCCAAGGAGCTCTGGTCCCTTTCTGTATTTTAAAACGGCAATCTCGGTGCCGGTGGTGCTTTTTGCTCATGGGTTCGCCATTGCTTCTAGTCCTCTTCAATAAACTTAGTGCTAGAAATATGCTTTGTTGCAAGTTTGTTAAGATAATAAACACCCTGGGTTCATTCCGATACTTCCAATTAAATTCAGGAATCCAGAGTTTTTTAACCTAACCCTTCTATCTTTCTAGCCACTTTCTTCCACACACCAAGAATCCAAATCCTTAAGAACTCTAAGAATGACAAAATTAGAACACACACACACACACAATTATCAGAAGAGCAATACCAACACTACCCCCAGCAATATGATTATTATAAACAGTTGATTTTCGTGTGTGTGTGGTTCTCTTTCTTCTTAGAGTATATCCTACCCAGGGTACAAAAACTGCAGTGTTTTAAAGCCACTCGGAACGACTCTTCTCTGTGTGGTTCTGCCACCAGCTCAATGAGGTGAACACAGGTTTCAAAAGAAGTCAAAGCTGAACAACGGGGCTTCCCTGGTGGCGCAGTGGTTGAGAGTCCGCCTGCCGATGCAGGGGACACGGGTTCGTGCCCCGGTCCGGGAAGATCCCACATGCCACGGAGCGGCTGGGCCCGTGAGCCATGGCCGCTGAGCCTGCGCGTCCGGAGCCTGTGCTCCGCAACGGGAGAGGCCACAACAGTGAGAGGCCTGCGTACAGAAGAAAAAAAAAAAAAAAAAAAAAAAAATGCTGAACAACAGAAGCAGCAGGCAGGCTGAGGGGCTGCACGAGCTGGTGTGAGGAGTGGCAGGAGTGTGGTCCTCCGTTGGCACGGTGAGAGCCCAGCCCAAGTGCAGTCAGGGATCTGAGTTCGAGAGGAGGAGGTTAATGGAGGGTGAAGAAGTTCTGTTTTGTTCAGCTAAGAAGCAGGGAGACACAGATGGATACGTGGGAAGTGAAGCTTTGGGGCAAGTAATTAGCGAAGCATTTACTTAATTAGAGCCAGGAAAGACTGAAGACAGACACCTGTGAGAGGAGTATTCCGTTCGCCCAATTCATTCATCTATTGCTTCAGTGGCACTGGCCACAGCGTGAGGCCCCAAAGACCCAGTGATGGAATTCAGGGAGCTCACAGATGACCAGACTCAGGCACGCACCATGTGGTATCTTAAATTCCATTCCAGAGATGAGCACAGAGAACTTTATAGAGGAGAACCCTTGACTTCAGTGAGGGCTCATCTGGAGGATCTCCCTGGCAGGAGGAGACACCAGATGGGAGACAGAGACATGGGGAGTGGATGTGGGGCAACAACGCATCCTGAGATAGAAGCAACAGGTCCAGGGGCAAAGGTGCAGAGGAGACTTGCCCCCAGAACACAATCACAGGGGAGACAGCTGCAGCCAAGGACAGGGAGGTGGGCCACAGAGGCCAGGTCCAGAAGGGCCTCAACGTTACACTGAGAGATTCAGACGTAACTCAGATGGCTACACGGAACCAGCATGAGAAGGACTTGGTCAGCCCCTCTGGTGGGAAGCTAGAGGACAGACCAAGCAGCAGGTGGTGCCCATGACATCTGTTACAATTTTTCCAGAAGAAACGGCCTGAATCAAGGCCAACCCCAAACCCCAAGGCACTTCTGAGACATGCGGCATGAGGCAGCAGTGGTGACTCAGGGTCACGCCTGTAGCTGTGGGAAGATGAGAAATGAGGACTCATCTCCAGAAACACTGTCACTGAGAAGGGCTCTGCTCTGGGAAAAAGATGAGGGCATGCTTGGTTGAACAAGTTTAAAAATGGGACAAGAATGTGCAGGTGGGATGGACTGTTGGCCTGCCTTTCTGCCAATCCCCCTCAGACAGGAAGGCACCCATGAAGGGGACAGCCACTCGGCTAGAACTACCACAGACGGAAAATCCTTTAAGTGTGTGAAGGAGACGGGAACTGAAGAGATGTGGACCGCACCCTAGAGTCTAAAATCATGCCAGAAAGTACGATGAACCTACGGAGACACAAGCTCCATCTTCTCCACGAAGCCTCATCCTGCTTCTGCTGACCCTGCCCTGATTGGCACAGCGGCCTCACCCTCCTCCCCTGACTCTGTGTCCCTCTTCCCTGTGGGTGACAGCTTGGAGTTTGCCTACACTCCTGTCCTAGCCCTCATCGCTAAGCTTGTGACTTGCCCAGGGGAGAAGCAGAGGGAAGGTTTAGGAGAGAAGGATAAGCCAGAACCCGACAAAGATGCTTGCACACGTGCACAAGGGGGCTTGTCCCTAATGGCACGGTTTGTAACAGCAGAACCCTGGAAACGAACCCAACTGTCTGCCAATAGAAGATGAATAAGGCAAATTTGTGCTTCCTCCGTACAATGGTTACTCACTCAGTTAACTCGGTCACGCCCACACCTATCCCGCTCTCACTAAGTAAGCCGCAGCGTGATACACACAGCATGATAACACGCATATACAGTTCATAGAAAAGAATATCACATATTGTTGGTGAATATGCACCATTAGTATGGAAACGTGCATTTGCATGATAAACACTACATGTGACATTCAGTAGAGAGGGGACCCGGGGTGGAGTAGGAAGACAGTGGTTGATATTGAGCAGAACACAAGACTTCAGTTACATCCGTAGTAGGAATTTTTTTTTTAATCTGAAGTAAATAGGGAAACATATTGTGATTTGATAACTTTTTTTACTTATTATGCTTGAAATATTTGGTATGGTAAAAATACTCAACTGACATTTTGACAGAATTTACATTGTACTCTAAAGAGACTTTTCTTTTTGTAATCAGTAAAAGGTATAAACTTGTCTGCATCTAATTCCACAAGCAATGCAAAAACAGAACCTGAGAGTACTTTTTTCTTTTTTTTACCTGAAATATCTGCTTCAGGGAGAAAAGGGCCCTTCTTAAATCTCGTCCACCGGAGTTGTACAGTTTTTCTGAAATAAAGAATACAACATATACAATTAATTGAACTGACTCGACAGATGGCAAAAACACAGAGAGGATATGAACAACTAATGAATTTCCACTGGAAAGGTGAGTAAAACAAATTCATTTCATGCAGGATATCGACCTTACCCCCAGGGGTGCAAAGGACAGTCCAGCTGTTGCAGGACGCAGGAAGAGGAGATTGCAAGTTGTGGGAAAGATGCCCTGATCTGCACCCTCAGTCCTCAACTCCCTCTCTCCAGAGCTCTATTTCCAGCTGTTTACAGACTACTATACTTGGTAGCCAACTATATCTGGAAAGTTAACACAGCCAAAACAGAACCTCCTTCCTTGCCTCACAGCCCCCGCACCACCATGCTTTCTGCAGTTGGGCTCAGAAAGCTTCAAGTTGCCTCTTTTTCCCTGTGATCCAATGATCCAAGAGCAGCAGAGTGGCTCTAAGGACTGACTAGCTCCCTTGGTGACGGCCCACTTCCAGCAGGAACCCAGCCTTAGCTCTGCCTGCACCCAGGCTCTCACTCATGTGAGACGGGTTCAAGGATGGGTCCTGGCCCAGAGCAAGGCAGATGGAGAAGCCCCTGTCAGTACCCTGGGGCTCGACACCGAGACCAACTTCTACAGGACCCACCCTCCAGAGGTCATAGTGAGGCAGGAGAGGCAAATGAGTAAGGCACAACTCCCCACTGGTCAGTGGGGTGGCACTGCGATGCCCTGAAGGAGTGTCCCATTCTTCTGGTGTATGCATACTCCCAGGAGCGTGGATTCCACTCAGCTTCGCAGAACCCAAGCTTGGCCCTGACCCAGGTGGCTCAAGTGCCTGGGGTTGGGTTCCTAACACTATGCCAGACCGCCCCAAGGTAAATCATCCAGCACATATCTACTGAGCGCCTGCCAGGCACTGAGGGTACAGCAGTAAAGAGTGAACTTACAGCATAGACTAAGCAATCAGAGCCTGCAGTTCAAACCTGTGTCACCACCCACAGCTATGTGATCTTGAGCAAAGTATTTCATCTCTCTCGGCCTTGGACTCCTTATCCGTAAAATGGGAACAGACAATAATAGATTTAGAGGAAAATGGTTTTGCATTCAATCAAGCACTGATATGATGGAGTAGAATGCAAAATATTGAGAATAATAGAGTTCAAAGCAATGTCACATGCATGGCCAGCAACCCTGGGCTTCAATGACAGCCTATGAGGGGGGGGACTTGGGGGGGGTAATGGACAGAGCCGCATTCTCCTCTTGTGTGAGTGGCATGGACTTGAGTGGAAGGGCGTGGAACACTCAGATCTAAATGACTTAGCAGAAGTCTGGTTGTGAGAAGGACATGCCTGCTTTGCACTATGGCTCGAGAAGAGAACAGGCTCCCATCTGAGAGGCACTTAAAATGACAGAGTGGCGAGGCTCAGCATGTGAATGGCAGTAGTTTCCTCGAAGGCCTCCCCGCGGACATCCTGCCCGCTTCCCTCTTCCCATCTACCCTCCAGACCAAGGCCAGAAAGACTGGGTGGAGATGACCACCTGACGACATCACTGTCCCCATTTAAACCCTTCAGTGGCTGCCCGCTGCACTGAGCAGGAAATCCAAAATCCTTTAAGGAGCCTGTCAAGCCCTTGGTCACGCAGCCCTGGCGCCCCTCCCTCTCTGTGCTGCAGACACCCTGGTCTCTCGCTCCTGAGGCGGTGAGGCTCCTCCAGGCTCAAACCTATACACACAGCTTAAGGGGCAGAGGCAGGATTCTGTGGGGTTGGAGTCTGGGGGGTGGGGTCTGACCCCAAGGCCTCCTAGCTGTCTGCCCACCATGGAATCTCCCACCTGTAAATACAACATGCAATCCACAGTCACTTGTTAATTATGAAGCGTTTCGATTAAGAGAGAACCCCTCACCTTCCTGAACAGAAGGAGCTGGGAAGACTCCAAAGGAATCCACCGTCCCCAAACTGAACGTCTAATTCATCATAGACCCTAAACATTGAGGCCCAATGACTCACGAGCTGACCGGTAAAGTATATGCGTGGCCTCAAAGGACATGAGTAATAAATGGAGTGGACTGCATCACCCCGCAGTAGAACCCAGGTCCCTGGAGAGATCACTTCTTCCTCCAGTTTCTACAGCGAATGTCTCAGAATTCTCAAATGCCAGAGGAACAGACTTTGTTTTTAGCCAGTACCACTTCTAATAAGAATAAAGCTCTCAGACGCCAAGCATGGGGCTACGTATACCCTGAAGGACAAGGGCACATTTAGCTTATCCAGGAAGAGCATCAGTAGAGAGTCAATTCCAGGTACTTCTTTATAAGGTAATAAAGCTTGCATTACTTTCTTGCTTATATACCACCAGACGACAGGCAGAAATATGTCTTACAGAGATTCACAATATCCCAGTTAGAGTCTCCTTTAGTTATCAGCGATCTGTCACGGCTTCCAATTCATGCGAATGAGAATTACGGTTTGTTGTGCTCTGACTGCTAAGGTTTTACTACTTGGTGCTATAATCAAAATAATCATTTTTAAACAAGGATTAAGCATTCTTTTATTGAAGTAGAGTTGATCTACAATGTTATGCTAGTTTCTGGTGTACAGCAAAATGATACAGTTATACACATATATTTTTTCATATGCTTCTCCATTATGGTTTATTACAGGACATTGAATATAGTTCCCTGTACTATACGATAGGACCTTGTTGTTTATTATATATATATATATATATATATATATATATACACACACACATACATATAGCAGTTTGCAACTGCTAGTCTCAAACTCCCAGTCCAACCCTCCCCCGCCACCCCTCTCCCTTGGCAACCACAAGTCTGTTCTCTGCATCTGTGAATCTGTTTTGTAGGTAAGTTCATCTGTGTCATATTTTAGATTCCACATATAAGTGATATCATATGGTATTTGTCTTTCTCTTTCTGACTTACTTTGCTTAGTATGATAATCTCTAGGTCCATCCATGTTGCTGCAAAGGCATTTTTTCACTCTTTTTTAGGACTTAGTAATATTTCATTGTATATATGTACCACAGCTTCTTTATCCATTCATCTGTGGATGGACACTTAGGTTGCTTCCATGTATTGGTTATTGCAAACAGTGCTGCTATGAACACAGGGGTGCATGTATCTTTTTGAATTATAGTTTTGTCTGGATATACGCCCAGGAGTGGGATTGCTGGATCATATGGCAACTCTATTTTTAGTTTTTTGAGGAACCTCCATACGGTTCTCCATAGTGACTGCACCAATTTACATTCCCACCAACAGTGTAGGAGGGTTCAAACAGGGATTAAGTATTAATAGAAAAAAATTCAGCTGAGAATGACAACTTTTGGTTGAGGATTTTTACATCGATATTCATGAGGAACGTTAATCTGTAGTTTTTGTTTCTTGTAATGTTGTTGACATTGAGGCAATGCTGACCTCATGAGTTGAGAGTACTCCCTCCTCCTCTACTTTAAGAAAAAGTTTGTGTAAACTTGGTATTACTTATTCCTTAAATGTTTGGCAGATTTCTCCAGTGAAGCTACCTGAGTCCTCTTTAATAAAAGTTTTTAAACTATGGATTCAATTAACATAGGGCTATTCTAATTATATATTTCTTCTTGAAT
This sequence comes from Delphinus delphis, assembly GCF_949987515.2. Taxonomy (NCBI): domain Eukaryota; kingdom Metazoa; phylum Chordata; class Mammalia; order Artiodactyla; family Delphinidae; genus Delphinus; species Delphinus delphis. The sequence continues at coordinate 50,818,329 of NC_082695.1, read as the reverse complement.
GAGCTTTGATAATTTGTATCTTTCAAGAAATTTCTCGAACTTCCCTGGTGGTGCAGTGGTTAAGAATCTGCCTGCCAATGCAGGGGATATGGGTTTGATCCCTGGTCCAGGAAGATCCCACATGCCATGGAGCAACTAAGCCCATGCACCACAACTACTGAGCCTGAGCTCTAGAGTCCGCGAGCCACAACTACTGGGCCCGTGTGCCACAACTACTGAAGCCCACACTCCTAGAGCCTGTGCTCCGCAATAAGAGATGCCACCGCAATGAGAAGCCCGCGCACCACAATGAAGAGTAGCCTCTGCTCGCCGCAACCAGAAAAAGCCCACACGCAGCAATGAAGACACAACGAAGCCAAAAACAAATAAATAAATAAATAAATTTATTTTTTAAAAAAGAAATTTATCCATTTCATCTCAATTGTTAAATGTATGGACATAAAGTTGTTCACAATAGTCCCTTATCCTTTTATTGACTATAGCAACCTCCTCTCTTTTAACCTTGATATTGGTAATCTGTCTTTTCTCCATTATGCTTGGTCAGTCAGGTTAAAGATGTATAAATTTTATTGATCTTTTCAAAGAATCAGCCTTTGATTTCATTCCTTTTTTCATTGCTTTTCTGATTTCTATTTCATTGATTGCATTTGGCTTAATTTGCTCTTTTTTTCTAGTTTCTGACGGTAAAAACTTAACAACTAATGTGAGACCTTTCTTCTTATCAAATATAAGAGTTTGATGCTAAAAATTTCTCTCTAAGCACTACTTCAGCTGCATTCTACAAATTTACATATATTGTTTTTATTTTCATCCAATTCAAAATTGAATGAATCTTGAACATTTCTTTCATTTCAAAAGGGAATAACTTAATCCTGTGGGGTTTTTGTTGTTGTTAACCTCTGGTTTATTTAGAAGTATACTGCTTAGCTTCCAGATATTTGAGGATTTTTCAAATATCTTTCTGTTACCAATTTCTAGTTTAATTTCTTTATGGTGAGAACATAGACTTTGTATGATATCAATTATTTTAAACTTATTAAGGTTTACTTTATGGCCCAGAACATGGTTTATCTTGATGACTGCCTCATGTACACATGAAAAGAATATGTATTCTGCTGTTATTGGCTGAACCATCCTGTAAAAATTCACTAGGGTCCAGTTGAATGATAGAGCTGTTCAGGTCTTCTTCTCTTACCAAGTTTCTGTTTATCTGTTCTATATTTTACTATGAGAGCAGTATTGAAATCTCTATTATACTGAATTTGTCTATTCCTTCCTTCAGCTTTATGAGTTTTTGCTTTAGGTCCTTTGAAAGTCAGTTGTTAGGTACACTCACAATTAGGATGGCTATGGCTTTTAGGTTAAGTGACCTTTTATCATTTGTAACGTCTCTCTTCATCCCTGGCAATATTCCTTTTTAAAGTCTACTTTTCTAATACTTATACAGTTAGTCAGTGTTTGGTTAGTGTTTGCATGGTGTATCTTTTTACATCCTTCTATTTCTAACCTGTCTATATAGAGTTTCATGTAGGTACAGTTGCAACTTATTTTCATCCGATCTATCTTTTAATTGGTATGCATTCTCTGTATTTTTAACCTCTAGGACATCACAAATGACTCCTCTGTGGCACTAGAACAGAAGACCTCAGGGAGGCCTCACCCTTTGATGAGAAACATCCTTGTACAAATGCCAAAGATATCTTTGAGTGGTGCCAAAAGTCTCTCCCCCTCCGTTTTTTGCCAAGTGTCTTAATTAAAACAAACAACAATTTCTATTCAAGGAGTAAGTACTTTTCATCCCAATTGTCTTTAATTTTTTTAATTAATTTTACATTTTATTTAAATAATCGTATATTTCAAACAAAGCGGAATTAAAAAATAGTACGGTTTCCAAATAATTCTTTCTTTAAAGTGAGAAAATTATCACTACCACTTCAGAGAGCAAGTTATGAATTTTAATGTAGTTTTGTTTTTTTTAATATCAAAGCTCAACAGATCACCTAACCTATATAAGAATATTACATATTTTGGCTGAAATGTCCTTTAAAATACTTCATTTTTTAATTCCATAAGCTATAAAGCACTAGGTGAGGTCTAAATCAGAAATCCTTCCATCTGGCATCTGTTAAAATAGTAGCTTTTTTTTTAACCTTTCATAAAAGTGATTGACAGCAAAATTTCATTTTTATGGCCATAGATACCCTCTCCCAAAGTACTGCAAACCTTTCCATTTTCTGTGCGATAAACATTTTAATAAATGTCATGAGTTGGTCCCCATATTATATGAGAACAATACTGGAATTGTCACCATTTCGGTTGAAATTTAAATGACCAAATACTCACTCAAAGAAATATTACTCTAGAGTACTGATTTTTTTTGGAAAAGGCAACTGATACTACCTCTCTAAAATGAACCAACATCGTGGTATAAAATGAAATCACAATGCTTAATTAAAATTCAAGTGCTTCCCTAGTGGTGCAGTGGTTGAGAGTTCACCTGCCGATGCAGGGGACACGGGTTCGTGCCCCGGTCCGGGAAGATCCCACATGCCGCGGAGCAGCTGGGCCCCGCAACGGGAGAGGCCACAACAGTGAGAGGCCCGCGTACCGCAAAAAAAAAAAAAACCTCAACATTACCATCTATCTTAAAAACATAGGGTACCCAAAAGCCTCCATGCCCTACCTGACTTGTTCTGTTGATACTTGATATACGTCTTTGGAGACACCACTGTTTACCTAGAGGTTAGGAAGGATTGGGGATCAAGGATGTTTGTAAATGACATATAATTTGTCATTTTATGAGAGGTACCATTCCTGCTGGTAGAAGAGCAGCCAGCAGGTGTTTTACCAGGTCAGATACCACACCCAAACCAAAGACTGCTGACAGTCCTTCAATAAGAGGAGCCTACACAGGCCAAAGGAGAGGTACTACTTCCCACAGCCCAAGTCCTGGCTTCCTTGCTGCTGGGCTAGCCATGCTGCGGGTGGTGTGGTCTGGAGCTTTAACTGCTGGGGGACCCTCTGAGTTCAAGGAATTGGGTGTTCCATTTACATCTCATCCAGGCCTCACCATACAGAAAGTCAGACTCACCATGGCTGTGCTGGCTTCCTCTTCATCTTAGACTAGAGTGTGAAGGGCTCACTTAGGAACAGAGGATGGCCTGCCAGCTTCCCAAGGGTGTGCTTGATGTCTCTCCTGGATGCATGTCCAACAGAACATCAATCACACCTTTAGAAGTAGTCTGTCTATTCGGGTGTGATTCTCAGTCCTGGGTTACATAGCGAATCCAAGGCTTCCTCAGTGAGTAGGATTGATAACCTTGGTGCACCCTTGGTCTGCCACCAGTGTCGGCAGGCTCTCCTCTCTCTACGTGGGGCTCGCACGTAGAGTGTGTCTCTGAGTCTGTGTATATAGGTGCAGATGCACCCTTGGCTTCAGCCCGTGGATGGTGGAGTAGAGCTTGGAGTTCCTCTGATCCTCCTACTATACCCAATACACTGTGTGAACTGTCCTCATGGGTCCCAAGTCCCAAGGGAGGGAATTCTATGTGTGCACATTGCCTGAAAATCAGGCAATTCAAAAGAAAAAAAGACCTCAACTGCTGAACACAGGGAGGGACGTGGAGCCCAGCCTAAGTCAGCAAGAGGGCAGCTCCAGAGGCTCCGCCTATATGTGAACTTCACACTTCTCCCAGGAGCTCAGAGGTGCTCCCTTCTCCTTGAACACCTCAGTCGTGAATGCATGCTGACGAGGTGCAGCCCCTCCCGGGGGGTGGGAGGGGCATGTAAGGAAAAAGATGGTTCTTGCCACCAAGACCTGTCTTGAGAGTCCCAGGTCGGAGCATCAGGGAAAAAGGTGCCTGGAGGACTAAGTAGTGAAATGTGGAATGCTTCTTGGCAAACATCAAAAGAGCACAGCCAAACTCAAAGCAGAAGCTTCATATGTAAAATGTAAGGCTGGGATCAGATTGGATTCTCAAAGGTTTGCCATTCTCCCGAAGCTTTGACACTGCCAGGTCGGAAGTGTGCAAAGAAGTCCCCTCCCACCAGCACAGCCCGGGGTGGCCTGTAGCTCAGGAGAGCTCAGGCTGCAGAAGGTCCCATGGAAGAGGCAGTGCTGGTCCCAGCAGCTGGGGAGAAGCTGTAGGTGGGGGCAATTAAACATTCATTATTTTTAGGTCAAGCACACAGAGTGTGCTTGGCCAGTAAATGAATGTGCACATTCATTCTCCCCACCTTTCCAGGCTGAATCTGCCTGGCGTGCAGGCATTCGCCTTTGAGTAAAGGGCAGTTGGGAGCCTACAGGTGGTGGGAAAGGAGGTGTAATCAGAACATTGTTTAATTCTCTATAAGCCCTCCCATCTTTTCTCTCCACAGTTCTTGCCATTTAAAATGAAATATGTTCCTTTAAGAGATGTAATTAGTGTATTACATGCTAAACTAGCTTATAATAACAAGGGGTTGAGGGCAAATTAAATAAAGGCCATCAGAGACCATTCCTGCTCTGTCTTTGGGAAGGAAACCTGCATGGCTCGAAAATCTCAGTGCTGAAAAGCACAACCACAGAGGTCCCACGCTTCCTGCTCAACCAAGAGCACAATGAAGAAAACCTCAGTGTGAGGGGAAAGACCAGAACATGAGAAGGCACCAGTGAAAAAAACAGAACCAACTTACATGGGTGGAAGAATGTGGAGGGGAAGAACCAAAGGCATCTGTGGGTGTGTCTGGGGAAGTGGGCTAGTGAAAGATGCATCTAGAATATCATGCTTTCAGGTCCATAGAAGTCACTGACTTTAATAATTACAGCACACCCTTTTCTCACCAAGAGGCAAACTCAGTAACCAAGCACTCCATGGGGAACTGGGACCAAGACACGGGGATCCCTCTTCTGCGCGAGGAGACAATAACTTTCCTCCTACCCTTGGGCTACTACAAAAGACATCACACGTAGAGATTTATTCATCAGCTAAATGCCATGCCTACATTTAAAAATCTGTTCGCCCCAGCTACAGAGGATGCAACCAGCATGGTTTTTCAGACACAGCGATGAGAAATGAGCTCCTGCTTTGCCTGGATGTAGCTGTGACATTTGCTCTTCAGACTCCCCACTTAGAACTGGTAAAATGTGACAAAAGACAACCTGAAGGTGGGTGGCCAAGCTTGGCTTATGCTTCTCTCCCCAGCCAGGAGCCCACAGCCCAAGTTACTGTCAACACTGAGTGAGTCAGAAGAATTCAACTCTGGAAATTCTTCCCATGAATTCTAATGTGCCACACGATACACTGATGACTGGGAAGTATAACGCATTTCAACCTGAAACTGTTACTCAGTATAACAAGTTGATATTTTAAAGAAAAAAAAAAGTGGCACAGTAGAAACTATTTTTCAGTGAAAAAAACTGCTGGGTCAGATTTTGGAAGCCATTTTTTCCAGTGATTGGAGTCACACTCTTTGAAAATCATACACAAGTCACAAAAAGATGTTCAGACACACAAAATGTTAATAGTTTCAGAGAGTATGGGTACCCAGAAGCTCCCTATGGGCCTTCAGGAGATTCTATGGACCAAGAGGTAAGAATCCTTGATCTAATCCAACATCGTCATTTCACAGGAGGAGGAACCAAGGCCAGAGAAGCGACATCATCGCTGGCCCCAGCCCTGGGACTACAGGCTCTCAGAAGTGGAGGAGAGTAATGGAAAATGCCTAGCAGAAATGGAAATGGCCTTATGTTCTCTTTGTACAGTAGAAATAAACAATTGGGCCACTGACATTTGCTCACATCCTAACCATGACACTCCTGTCACCACGTAAATTCAGAAGAAAACACTCACATAAAAGCAACGGCTTCTGTTCTGGGGGACCGACCGTGACAAGTGCCACTGGTGATGATGGTGAATCAGGATGCATGATGCCCCAGTTACCCGAGGGGCAGCCTCCTCAGCCTGAGGGTGGAGAGGCTAAATGTGAATGATGAGAAGGTCCCAAGACCCGATGAGGCAACACTGCTTAAGACGACCTCCTTTAATTCCAAATTCCCTTAGAGTGCAATCGCCCTCTACATATGTGTAACATCATCCTTCTAACAATCCTTTCCTGATTATCTACTAAGCAGGGAGCATGCCAAGCCCTCAGGTGACAGACGGAAATGAAGACACCCTCAGGCATAAAGAGTTGATGGCCAGCTGGGGAGGACAGACATGTCCTCAGATGATGCCACTGTCACGTGAGAAGGACATGATGACACTGAGGGGCTGCAGAGGAAGGAGCGGAAATCCCTGTGAAGCTGGGGCTGGAGACGGAGCTTCAGACGTGGTGACATGGAACAGACTTCGGGGGCTTGAGTGAAAATCCACCAGTGTGAGAAGTGCTGTGCGGAAGGCGAATGTGAGGAAGAGAAGAGTAGTTGTGCAGCCCGCACGGCTGCGAAGTGCGTTCAGAGTGGACCACACTTCAGTGGGGCCAGGACACGGGCAGGTCGCGCAGGGAGAGCATCAGGCTGACGATACCCGGAGGGTTCACGCGGGCGGGGCCCGAGCTGCTGTGCCCTGGAGTTTCAGCTCCATGTCTCTCAGGCAGGAAGGAACCCAAGGAGACGGGGTTGTACAGACTTCACTGCCAGTCCGGTGAGTGAAGGCAGATAAACTGAAGGGAGTTAGGAGCAGGAAACCAGTTAAGAGGCCTCTGGAATCATGCCAGCAAGATGCGATAGGTCGGGATAGAGAACAGCGGGGATGGAGAGGAGGGGTCGACTTGAGAGAGCTTTAGGGATACAGCTGACTGCGGGATCAAGCAGGTGGAAGACTCCCAGATTTCAGGCTTGGCCCACTGGGCTGGTGGCGGCGGGGTTTGGGGGGACACTCCCTGAGAGATGGGACACTGGAGGAGCTTGGGCATTCACTGTCAGCAAGCAGCGCCCCTGCCTTGAAATGGACCCCGAGACAGCCGAATGCCATCCTTGACTCTTTCAGAGACGATCTGGGGTCAGGAGAAGCCTCACTCTCCGGCCTTCATGCTCCGACAGGGAACAGGGCTTCCCTGCTTCCTCCATCTCTCCCCTCCCTGTGTGCCAGGTCACCTCCTCCTGGAGACTTGAATGAATGAATGAATCCTGGCATTCACCCATATTGTCACACTTGTCACGCGGGCTGGAATGAGTTCTGATGATGGTGGTGGTTTTTAACCCTACAAATCGGCCATTGTCCTTAATTTTTCACAATCAGTGTTTGTTTAAATATTCCCAACATGTAATGATTCTTTTGCAATTCTACCCCTTCACTGAACTGGGAGCACCTTGATGTCAGGGCCCATGAATAACTTACCTCTATACCCCCAGGATCTAATATCTCAATAAATGATTGATTAATGAAATGACCAAGTTGACTCTGGGGGCTGGAGAAAGAACCTAGGAGGAACACTCACCATCCACGTTCCTAATACCCCCAACATCTGGCCTGGTTATGACTTTATAGGTTCACCCAACCTAAGAACATGCTAGAGTCTTGCTTTCTGTGAATGAGCCCAGCCCCCAAAGACACAGCCCCACTCTGCCATGACCCTGTGGCCACAGGGCCTAAGAAGACATGAAAAGCATATTCACAATCATAATTGCCAAAACTTGGAAGCAACCTTAGGGTCCTTCAGTTGGTGACCGGCTAACAAAATGTGGTACATCAGGCAATGGAATACTATTCACTGATAAAAAGAAATGAGCTATCAAGCCACAAAAAGACGTGGCAGATCCTTAAATGCATGTTACTAAGTGAATGAAGCCAAACTGAAAGGCTGCGTGCTGTTTGATTCCTGCAATATGACAGTCTGGAAAGGCAAAACCATGGCAACAGTAAAAAGATCAGTGGTTGCTAGGGACTCAGAGGGAAAGAGAAATGAATGAATAGGTAGAGCATGGGGGAGGTTTAGGGCAGTGAAACTATTCTACGTGACACAATAATGGTGGCTACATGTCATTACATATTTTTGTCCATACCTATAGAATGTACAACACAAAGAATGAACCTTAATGTAAACTACAAACTTTAGTTAATAAAAATGCATCAATTGCTGTTGTGTTGCTGAAACTAACATACAACATTGTTAATCAACTATACTCCAACACAAAATTTAAAAAATTTTTAAATGCAGCAATATTATTCATCCGTTATAACAATGTACCACATTCATGTAAGATATTGATAATGGGGGAAATTGGGGGAGGCTGGAGGGGCATATGGGAACTCTCTGTACTTCTTGCTCAATTTTTTCTGTAAAACTATAACTGCTCCATCCAAAAATAGTGTCTATTAAAAGAAATCGTAACCAAAGGCGAGCCTACAGGAAGTGAAAGGCCACAAGCTTGGAGGTTGTGAAGGGCACTGCTTTTTCCCAACCACTCTGTGCACGTGTGGCCACAGGCCTGAAACTCGACATATTCTGCCACAAAGCATTACTGGTCTTTCCACTCACACTTACGTGGATCTCCCCGCTCCAGAACTAACTCGCAGCCATGCCAGTTTCCCTCCGGGCCCTGGCAGCAGCTGGCAAGGGGCCGGGGCTCAGAATACGTGGCTAATGGACAGATGTACGTGTTGTACTGCTTAAGGCCAGGGATCTGTTGACCTTCGATCCCTAAAAGAGGGTCCACAGAGGAGATTCAGGCACATCTGTGCATACATTTTTAGCCCAGGTTTGTAGCCTTCCCTGACTTCTGAAGGGCAGGGCACAGAGAACTTTTAGGACCCTAGACATCCCAGGATGCTTCTTTGTAGCTCTCAACAGGCTTTCCCCTTCCTTCAAACAATCACTGGCCACTTATTGTGCTCCAAGGGCCGTGCCAGGCAGGGGAATAAGAGAGACGCACAAGGCACGCCCCGGCTTCATGAAGCTTGCAGTCAGCGGAGATGACGTGTCAATAGCAGACAGCAGGGACACAGGCGCTGTGCTAGAGAGGAACACGAGAGGCCCCCCCTGCAAGTGGCGAGCAGCGTCCAAGGAGCCGTGGACCAAAAAGCTGCACCAGACTTGAAATTATGCAATTACGTGCATGGTTGCTGGCCTGTCATCACCACCCTGCCGAGCCCCACCCAGCTCCCTGTTCTTTCTGCCTGTGACCTTGGGAACCACCCTTCTCATCTTCACTGAGGAAGGCAGCCCGGGCAGAGCCATGGACCTCTGGTTCTGAATCCCATCGTAGTGAAACCGCGTGGGACCCTATGGGACTCCTGGCCATGGAAGCCTTTCTGTCCCCCATTTCTTGTTTGTAGGGAATAGACTCCAGCCTCCAGGATGTTCCCTGAGTTCCAAAGGGCAGATTCGAAGAGTTGCTAATCAGAGAAGGGAGGGGATGCAGAGAAAAGGGAGGCACAGACAAGAAACAATAGTGCAGCCTTAGGGCAGGGTCCTGATTCCGCCTCAAGGGATACACATAACAATATCTTTGAGCTCTTCACAGAACTAGAACCCCCCAACAAATGGAAGTGTTAGCATTCTTCATTCCAGAGAAGACCACCTGAGGCCAGATTAAAGGAACCAGAGAAGCTCTTTAGGAGGAGACCGCCTCAGGCCAGATTAAAGGAGTGCAGGCACACACCCTAACCTTATCAGCAACCCCAGCCTTGAACCATTGCTATAAAACTCCTCACCAAATCCTTCTGGGTCGCGGACACAGTTTTTCAGGGGCACGAGCCCGCTGTGTCCCCCTTTGCCTGGCAAAGCGATAAAGCTATTCTTTTCTACTTCATCCAAAACTCTGTCTCCAAGATTTGATTCGGCACCGGTGCACAGAGGCTGAGTTTTTGGCAAGAGTAGGAAATGATTTTTCCCTCTGAACTTAGGGCACCAGCTAGCTTTGGGCCCCAGCGAAGCACGCAAGGATACTTCCGTCTGCTCCCGTCTCTGCTTTAACAAAAGTGTCTCTTCTCAGAGGCAAAAAGGCCGGGGTCAGCTAGTGCAGGTCACTTAATGAATTGGAATTCTGTTTAAAACACGCCTTCATTTTTCCCCAGGATCAAAGAATGGTAGCTAGAGAAGGGTCCTCAGAGACCATCCCGCTCTTCGATCACTTGCCCAGCCGCAGGACCCTGTGCAGGGGCCCAGGGGGCCTGCACATTGACACCACCCGCTGAAAAGGCTGCTGACCCAGGGTAATCCGATCATCAGCATCTGAAAGCAGCAGAAACACCCTGGTGTGAAAAACAGGTGATGGAGACCTTTCACTTCAGAGCTCCTCCCCTCCCTCCATCTACATGCCTGTCTCTCTCTCCTGCCATGGCTTGGCCCCTGCCCTCCTGCCTTTCCCCTCTCCTTCTCTCCTTCGACATTTCCTTCTTCCTTTGCTCTCTTCTCAAATTAGGAACCTGGAGAACCTCAAAACAGTTAATTTATAGGCTTTTATCATTCCCTTTATTTTAGAATTAAGTTGAAACGTTTAGATGGATGTGTTTTGTTTGTGTTTTTTCCCAAAATGACAATATATTTCTCTTCCTAGCTCCAACAACCACAGAGAAACTGCACTGCCAAGTGTTTTTGCTTGAATGTGGGGTGTTTTGCCCCCGAAATGGCCACAGCACAGCAGCAGTCACTGACTGCAGCTCGGCACTTCTCACCCCCCACTGGCAGGGCACAAAGGGAAGAGAGGTTTCCCGATCAAACAAGCCCATTTTCTCTCTGTGCTTCTGGAAGTATCCAGAGTCCTTGGCGGTGTCCACAGGAGACCATTCCTCTCTATCGGGTATGAGGCCCAACTTGGCTTTATTCTCAGGGGGAAAAAATTTAGGAGAAGAGAACCATCCCAGCACAGTGGCCCAAAACCACATACCACAACCCCAAGCAGCCCCAGAGGACACACATCCAATCTACTCAGCCTCTTACCCAGGCACCGACTGCAGCCAGGACTGTCCCAGTCTTGGTCTCAGTGAAGCACCCTGTTATTCCCAGGCTCAGCTCACAGAACCTACCAGCAGTGTCCCCTGACCTCCTCTCGTGCCCACTGTCGGGGGCACAGTGCCCACTTCCCCTGCCCTCTCCTGCACTCCCAGCTGGCGAGGCCCTCTCCAGGCTGCACCGTGCACTGCTCTGGTTTGCACATGGCTTCCGCACCACTCTACTGCCATCCAGACTACTAAATCGATGTTTGCCTTTCGGAAGACATTCCTCTCTGTGCCTGGTTTTCTTATCAGTAAAACAGGATTAAAAAACACACATTCCAACATGCTAAAGCAATGTGATAAAGAACACAATAACGTTGGCAAAGCACCTGGCACAATTCAGCGCTCAGTAAAGATTACTTTTCCTTCTCTCGCCAGCCCCAAAGGCTTCAATGATATTTCTAAAACATACCCAAGACCCTCCACAGAGTGACTTAGTCAGTCCTTTCACTCTGGGCTGCCAAGGCACCTCCTGTCATCTGTCAGGTCCTTCTTACTGTGCCGAGAAGGTCGCCTGAGCTCAGATGACCCAGGCTGGGCCCCAGGGGTGCCTCTCCAAGGCACCGTCACTCCTGCAAAGAGATGGTCTCTTCCTTCCTGGGGTTGATGGCTTTTGACAGGAAAAATGTTCACCAATCCCTGCCCTAAACACTCTGAAAAAGAGAAGTGAATGTCTAATCCTTGGAGAGAAGATAAGGATCATTAGCTGGGGTCAAAAGGGAACAGTCTGGCATCAATCATGTCACCAAACAGAGACGGCAAAACTCAGTGGTTCACCTGACCCACCCCATGGGGCCAGGCTCTTCCTTTAAAGGTTCTTCAAGATGGAAACAGCCATTAATCTACGGCGAGCATCACAGAACGCAAACCGAACTGCAGCAGAGGAAAGGGTTTTTAAAACAACTGTTTTGAATAGAGTTTATTCACTGACCAAGGGGGAGGGGGGACCACAGTCAAAGAATGTCGTGTTGCATTTTTACAATTAAGTGCAGCAAACCTTAAGTATTGGTTATGTCATGGAGCAAACGCACGTCTGAACTGAATGTTTCTACACATCAAAAGGACAAGCTGCCTCCCAATCCTCCCTGACCTCCTGACACTCCGTCTGGGTTTATTTCTAGGCCGTGCCAAGGTCCTGTGCCCAGGACGGCTGAGCCGAGGGTGCCTGACATCTGCAGCAAGTAGTCGTAGTGAAAACTCGAAACGAGCCAAGCGTGACTGCTCGTCCCCTTGGTGGTAACGCCTAGGCGCGTCCAACGTACTGGAGAACCTAGTTAGGAAACAACGTGGATGCAGCTGCCGGCAGACTCCATCACAGAGAAGAGGGCCAGAACAACTAGGGCTGGGCGGCTCAGCGGAATCGGTATTTCTAGACCTGATACTTAATCAGTAGGCATTTTCTAATTAAATCAGCTAGCGGCCTAGGTGTAACTTCTCCCACGGAATAAAGGACCTGTACAGTGACCCATACAGAGAGGGGGGCTGGTGACTCTGAGCCACTCACAGGGAGTCACTTCGGCGGGTGGGGGGAGGGCACTGCGTCCGAGCCTCAAAGATGAACACTACACAGTGCTCCCGTGAGGAACCTGGAGTCTAACGGGAGAGAGAGACCCACGGGTAGATGCGTTCAGTCCAGGTAAACTCTGGGAAGATCAGTCAGTTAGTTATTCAGGTGGGTAAAGGCAGGCACAGCTTTCCAGGCTGAGGGGCCAGGTGTGAGAGACCCCAGGAAGTGACAGAGCCTGGTGTTACTGGGGAAGCTTTGCAGTCCTGTGATGCCAAGGGGAGGAGCCATGAATGGGCAGCACCGTTCCGTCTCTCTGGGTTAGACACAGGCTGAGTCCTGAACCAATCACCATCACGCTCGCGGCAGGCTGGCTGAGCAAGGGTTTTCTGGTATTCACTCAACCAACACTATGTCACTATGTATGTCCCAGGCTCACTCAGTGTGCACGGTGACCTGCCACGGTGGTGCTGTGAGTCAGCCCGTGAAAGTGCTCCAGCTGCGCTCTCCCCCCGACCCATAGCTCCTCAGCCTGTGAGGCCCGCTTCCTGGATCAGGCTGACACTGACCCTGACCTCCTTGCCCCTCCAGGGCCTCGGCCTCCGGGGGAACAGCTCCAAGCAGGGGCCCACCTGATTCACCTGGTATCATTCAAAGGGAGGGCACTGGGGAGCCCTGGATCTTCAAGGAGCAGCGGAGAGGAGACTACGGTCGGGCGCTCACCCTCAGTGACTCCACCACCCATTCACACTGGGCTCTGAGCCAAGGCAGCCTTTAAAGGAAAGAGTCACGACCACAGGCCACTGAAGGGAAAGGCAAGCACGAGGGCATGCCCTCCCAACACCACAATGCAGTCGTCAAGTCCCCGTGACTCAGGGCAGGCCTAACACGGGTTGGATTATTTCAGGCAGGGAAAGTGAGTCAACTTCTGACTGTACATGACAATAGTCAGGGCGTGGGAGTGGGAAAGGGAAGGGGGGCTGAAAGTACCTTTGCAAGAGGTGGCAGTCTCTGGCTCCTGGCAATCTACCACCCGCCCGGCCCTAATGTCCAGGCTCCACACACACTCACCCCTAGACGCAGATGGCGGCCCCCTTCCCTTCCCAAGGGCAGCCAGTATTTCCAGGAGTAAAAAATGGGATAATGGCGTACGAGGCTCAGCCACACCCTCTGTCTGAACCGTTATCCGGGTGGCAATGCCAGGTGCAAGGCTGGGAGGGTGGGTGGCGACAGAACCAGGAATGGGAAGCAGGCAGGGCTGGCTTTCTTCGGTGCCCTCTCTGCGGTCTCCCTTGGGCTCTGCCCCGACTCCACACAGACCAGAGCCACAGGCATGGAAAATGTCCTCAGTAATCTTTGTGGTCGGACAGCAGGGCCCCAGACTTCACCACACCCCCTGATGGGCTGGAGCTCTTTCCTCAGGAAAGAGACATGAATACCCGTCATTATACCACACTTAGAGGCTCCCTGAAACACTGACTGCAGATAAAGGTGCCATTAGAACAAAACCAATCGCCCACACTGTTGCTTTGCCTTGCAAGGAAGCAGGGGTTTGTTTCATTTCTCTCCTAGTCTGAAAATTATGAGGCCTGTTTTTTCATATTCTCATTGGGACCTAAGACAATTTTAGCCTCATTCCACCCGTTTATACCTGTATTTAGAGGATATAGAAGCCAAGTCAGCCTTAAGTCGGGGAAGCACTTTTAGCATCTCCATGAGTCAAGTCAGAATTTAAAAAGCAACCCTTCCCTGTCCAGGCCCATACATGGCATGTGAGGGACACAGAGTGGGCCATGCCCCGTGCCTACCTTCAGTTGCAGAGTGAATCATCAGAAACTCGGGCTGCACATTTTCTGAGGCATATGTTGAAGGAATGAGACAAGTGAAGAGAAAAAAGTTTCAAGGAATCAGCAACAAAAGGGAAGCGATGAGAGGCGCGGTTGCCTGTAGGAGAGCAGCCTTCCTGATGGAGAACTAGCCACAGGTGGGGTTGTCACGTGATGTGAGGTGATTTATTTTAAAACAGACCAGCTGACGCTTGGTACCCTTAATCTTCTCACGCTTGAATGTGCATAGAAATCACCTGGGGAGCTTGCAAAGTGCAGACATGGATTCAGTCCATCTGGGGTAGGCCTGAAATTCTGCGTTTCGACCAAACTCCCAGGGCCCAGGACCACACTGGGAGAAGCACCGACCTTGGGGGGCAGGTTAACACCTGAATTGCTAGGGGAGTCCCCACCCCTACCACCAGGGATGACCAGTTACAATCTGAAGGGGTCCACACCGAGGGTGGCTACCACAGGGGGTCTAATCCTGCTAGACCTGCTCCTCAAAGCACAGTAACCAGCATCACAGATGATACAATACTTCAGTGGTGAAGTGTACGGTATTCAAGATATGTCACTGACTAGGAAAGGCACCCGTGGATAACCTCTGAGCCAGCCCTTCATCGGAAGATGGGAGTAACATAGAATGCACCTGCTCCTGTGAAAATACTTGGGGAGGTATTTTACGTGCATGAATTATGACCTTTTCCACCTGGGAATGAAACAAGAAGGGCCAGTGGAGAATGGACTCCTATGACACATTCGTGCTTCTCACATTCAACAAATAAACCACAGCAAAACACACAAAAAATGACAGGGTAGGAAGAGGAGAGGGCAGGTGTGATGTGACTGCCGCCTCTCCTCAACCCCTCGGCTCAGAGACACTGACTGGCTGTGTCAAGTGGGGCGGCGAGCTGAGCTGGGTCACAGCCGGCAGTGCCCACCCAAAACCACCCCTGCCCCTGCAGCAACCGCACTGCCCTGCTGGCTTATCCTGGGTTCGGGACACACTAAAAACCCTGGGTCATTTTCAGTGACTGGCCTTCCAACCAGAGGACACACCACCCGGCAAAATCCCAAATTCTTCCAGTCCCCCCTCCCAAAGCAGGACATTCCGGTGGCTCTGGACGGGGAGCCTGAGGGGCCGCATGTGAAGGAGGCCCCACCTCTCCTCCTGGTGTTCTGAGTTCATGAGCGCATCTGGTTGTCCCAGAGAAGAGCTCATCGTGGCCCGTGGCTATCATTTTGACCTCAGATGAGCCATGCATTCTATGCCTGGTAGGTATTCAACAATGTTCTGTATTTCTAAAGTGCTCATCTTGGACTAGTCAATTCAGTTCAAGTCAACAAACATTTACTGGACTCTTTGGGGTGTGAAGAAAGACAGAAAGGAACTAGGTTGGCTCTTAGGGAGTTGATAACCTAGTGTGGAAACAATTACACAAAGTAGAATACAGCACAAACTGAAAATCTTAGGTGACAGCCTCAGAGGTCACAGCAGAGGGACCATGGGGTCTGCATCAGATGCTCGGGCTAGAACCCTGAAGCCAGGCTTCCTGTTTCTCTCTCCTATACCCCTGATCTCATTTGGCAAGGAATTCCACATCCAACCTTTCTTACCACTGACCTGCTGCACCTCTGGCCTAAAGCAGTTCATCCCTCACCTGGGTCGTGCGGTGGCCTCCTACCTGCTCACCCCGCTTCCCCCTCACATGCCTCCCATCTCATGAAATCATCCCCTTCTGGGTGAGATCTCCCCCGGCTCCCTATTTTTAAATCTCCGACATGCACTCAGATACACACATTTCAGAACCACATGCCTGTTTTTCTTCTCACAGCCTCGATCATTGTCACTCTCTATATTTATGTATTTACCTTGTCTACCGTCTGTCTCTCCCCACCCCACTGCGATGGAAGGTCCACAGGAGCAGGGATTTTTGTCTGCTTTACGCATTACGGTAGCCCAGGACCTTAAACAGTAACTGGCACATAACAGGTACACAGTACATTTCTGTGAAGTGAATGAAAGTCGGTTCCCTCCCTCCCTCCTTTTCCTCTTATCCTATGAATAGAGTGTTTGAACTCCTTTTCCACCCCATTCTTTTTCATAATTTCCAAGAGCTAGGAATAACTTTCAGGATCTTTAAGACAGATTAAGTGTCACACACACCCACCCACCTTCTGCCTAATTCCTTAAGACTCCAACCCAGGTCTGGGCATAAAATAGTCACAGGCTTGCTTCACATCCTTGTTTGGAATTAAGGAAACATGAATTAATTTGTTCTCACTTTCAGCTAAATTAATGGCAGAAGTCGCAGATCCAGAAACACTGCCTCTGATTTGGTAGCATAAGGACTTTTTCCTTAGTGGATAGGAGGGGAAGGAACGCCGTTTAAAAACGCCAGCCATCAGATAAAAATACCTTTGTCTTTGGTGATTTATATAATAATTGTGTTCAACCTATTTTCAAAACTCCCATGTCTAATTGACTTTGGAAGCAATAATAACCTGATAAAAGTCAAATTTTTATCATTTACATTTTATGTTTATTTTGAGGTGAGATGCTAATTCAAAATACCAAGACAAAAATATGTTTGGTATCTGTCCATGGTACCAGTAGAATGCAAATGCCCCTGTTTTCGGAAACATGTAAAAAGCTCTGTGTTGCAACCAACTTGGGTGGGAAGGGGCAAAAGAAAAAAGAGAGGGAAGAGAGGAGGGTGGTAAACTCTGCCTCCCAAAAAAAGCGGAGTTTTCCGCTTTTTTCCCAGCCTCCTTTACAACAATTTAAGGAAATTTCACAATCTCAATAGAAGGCCACATGTTAATACTCCCTTTCTTTTCATTGTCTCCTCCCAAGCCCTGTAGTCCTAGAGAGAGTGTTGGCTCACTTGAAGAGCTTGGTCCAAAGGAAGGCCTTTCAAGAGCAGATTAGAGCTGACTGCAGAAATTCCTGAGGCAATTTACTAAGAAAAGAGATGCAGAGCACAAACACGGAAAGCAACAATGATTTCCCCCCACTGCCCTCTTCCTTCAATCCTGTTGCTTTTCTCCTTCAGTGAAAGAAAAAAGCTGAAGGAAATTAAGGTTTATTTCCAACACCAGCTGAATAACACTTTAAAAGCTTTGAAAAAAAAAAGGAATTATGCTCTTCAAAAGCAAAAGGACTACCAATGCCTTCAGCCCAGTACACCACAAGAAAACTATAGCTAGAAATGACTTGAGTTTCCAGAGAAGTCTGAACGCTCTCCTAGGGCCACAAGGGAGGAAGGGTTCAATACAGGAGAGAAAAACTGCTGGGACCTCAACTTAGAGAAAGAAGCAGACTAGGTAAATGGGGGCAATTCACGGCACTCACTGCGATGATCCTTAAATGAGATCATTACTAATGTCTACTTAACGCATATGAAATGCAAGTCATTCACTCATATTGAAGTTGGTCTGTTCTACTGAACCTGGTTGCTACCAAGATAAAAATTAAGGACCAAATGCTGCTTGCCTGCTACGATTTATTTGTACACAACATCTGGTCACAAAATGATTAATGTCACTCTCCCACTTTTCTAGAGTCTGAAAACTCTAGAGGGTGAAACTGAAAAACTCCAGAATAAATAAGCAGGAAAGGCCTCTGAATTACTGAAATATTTGTCAACAGTGATAATGTCTTTGGAGCCATAGGCAACAGCCTCATGCTGTATGTTCCTTGAGCAGAAGGACCGGGTTTAAGTTTGCATCCACTGTCCTGAGTGGACATGTGGGACTCGAGGGACATTGTTCCAGCTAATGATTAAGAACTCTCCAGACAATAGGGGCTTCTTAGACAATGGGTGAATTTCCAGGATGTCCGGCCCCCTTCCGAGAAGGAGGGAGATAACAAAATGTAAAAAAGGTGTCTGTCAAAGACCAATCAGGCAGCTGGGGACAAGTTCCCTCTCTGGTCCGAGCCTAAGCCGGGACCAATCAGCAGGAGAACACAACCAAATCTATAATTTACATACGGAGAAGTGGGAAACTATAAAACTGACATATTCGCGCCCAAAAGGGTTCCTTCTTCGACCTCCTGCGTGAGGACCAAGGAACCCCGGTGCACCGGCCTTCAATAAACCTCTTGCGTTTTGCATCGGCTTCCGACTCTTGTTTCCTGGGCGAGTCGAAACTCCTAGGGGACCGCGAAGGTCTAACAGACATTTCAGCTCCCCGCCAGTTTTCCACTACGGAAACCCTTTTATGGACATTGGATAATGAACATCTATCTCCATGCGTGTGTGCAAATATTTCTCTACAGAATTAAATCAAATTTTGTCCGTGGCTCTCATGTGCTGGGTGACCTGATGTTTG
Organism: Delphinus delphis; assembly: GCF_949987515.2. Classification (NCBI taxonomy): domain Eukaryota; kingdom Metazoa; phylum Chordata; class Mammalia; order Artiodactyla; family Delphinidae; genus Delphinus; species Delphinus delphis. The sequence continues at coordinate 50,799,742 of NC_082695.1, read as the reverse complement.
AACACAGCAAGTGAGAAGCAGTACATAAAGTGAGGTATGGTTTGGGAAGCTAGGGGTATCTGGAGCAGCACGGGGGAAGAAAAGGCACCTGGCCACTGGACCTTGGCACTGCCCAAGGCTCAGAGGAAAACCATCTTCCATGGGGCCATCAAGGTGCCACCACATGGAAGCCGGCCAATTTGCAGAATGTCCACTTGCCTAAACCCAACTTGCAGAATATACTTGTTTCTCTTCATTATTTATGAAATTTTAGCAATTTGGTTAGATGTGATGGTTCTAACAGCTAATTCTGCCTACTTCTGGATGACTGGTTTTAGGAATGGTTAATTTGTTTCTGACCCAACCCCCTGCAGGTACAGCTGGGAAGAGCTGTGGGGAGAGTCGGGGGAAGGAAGTGGAGGCATGGACACTGCCTAACTGGGCAGCAGTCGACGGAGGGGGAGGCAGGAGTGGAAAGTGGGGGGGTAGTGCATTTTATATTTATGCATCCAGTCCTTTGATTACAGGCATTCCCTCCTGATTTAAACTTTCTACAAATAAAGAAATATCTAATATATCCATTCAACACAGTAAAAAAAAGTTCTTAGGAATATATGTCTAAGAAAAGTGAATATTCATTTTCATCAAATACATTCCAAAAATTATATATTTTGAAAATGAACTTTTATGATGTGACCAACTGAATATTCCTTAAAATGCTGCTATCGGGACAAATGAAAGCAGACTTAAATGTGAGAAATTTTCAGAAACTACAAACTTTATGACAGTACCAACACAAGTGGGTACAAACTTAACAAATATTGAGGAAACAAGTATATCTGGAAAACTATTCTCTAGACAAAAAGGACCCAAAAGAACCTGAACTTCATTATAATGACAAAGAAAGGGTCAAACTGTGAGTAGGTTTAGTATTCCTTATTTAACCAACAAAGGCATAAACAAGGAAGTGTATAGTACCTGTTAGACTTACACCAAAATCAGATAAACGTCTTTAAAATTTTGCTATTTAAGGGATAATCTTTAGTTTTCTTGAAGATTATATTATGTATACAGCTCACTCCCATCTTTGTAAAACAGAGATCACCCACTATATCTGTAACATGTGCAAACAACGGAACACAATGAAGATACACAGGAATGGCCACCAAGGAGGGGGTGGGTGGTGCACAGGACATGAAAAGATACAAAAGATGCTGGCATCATTATTTGAGCTTCATTGACTATCTGAAGTTGATAAAAGTCCACTAAACCTGATCTTTATACATGCAATATAAGCTATAATTAGAATTCTCCCTTTGATATGCCTACTGGAGAAGAAAAAAAAATACAGAATAGGGCTTCCCTGGTGGCGCAGTGGTTGAGAGTCCGCCTGCCGATGCAGGGGACACGGGTTCGTGCCCCGGTCTGGGAAGATCCCACATGCCGTGGAGCGGCTGGGCCCGTGAGCCATGGCCGCTGAGTCTGCGCGTCCGGAGCCTGCGCTCCGCAACGGGAGAGGCCACAGCAGTGAGAGGCCCGCGTACAGCAAAAAAAAAAAAAAAATTATATATATATATATATATATATATATATACAGAATAAAAGCTCAAGTCCTAGTCCAGAAGATCAAAGGAGCAAAGTACCAATAGTTTGAAGGAGTGGAGGGGTTGGGGGAGGAGCGAGAGTTAAGGGTGGGAGGTTATCAGGAGTATCACAGCCAGGACTAATGGATGATATTAAGAAGAAGAGAAGATAAATGTTACAGAAAGCCACCGAGCAGCTTTAGGTGGAGAAGAGAGACACAACCCAATGTGTCTCAGAGAGATCGTTCTGACTACATTCACTGCGAAAAACCATTTGGATGGATCCAAGGGACTTGATAAATATTTGTTGAGTGGACAAAGGAAGGAAGGAAATCTGTTAAGAAGACACTCCATCCATTGAAAAATGAGGTAACAGTGGCCTGGATTAAGGTAGTTTGCCAACATTACAGGTGACAGGTGGACCCAGAAAAGTCACATTAAAAACCTTTATATCTTTCATTAACACACCAGCCTTACAGGCGACCAATTACTACTCACCTTCCAGAACCTTCTGCTCAACAACCCTTGCCCACTCACTGCCACCGGAACAGATTCTGCATCCTCCTACATCATCCCGGGGTCTCCCTCCTCCCTTTCCAGAGCCTCTGCCCTTCTTTCGTTTGTCAAAATCCTGCCCGTGTGTCAAGATCCATGCAGTGAGTTTGCTGGACCAGAGCATCCCTGCAGTCTGTTCAGCTCTGGCATCCCATGGGTCTTTGTCTTCCTGGACCGTTACAGTCCAGGGACTCTCCTGTCTCTGCCCTCACTTCCTGCCACGTGAGCCCATCGTCTCTAAGTGTGCTGCCGACTCTCCACACGTGTGTGCCTTTCCACTGGACTGTGAACGTGTCGGGGCCCCCAGGGACTAGGACAGACGTTTGCACCTCCCACAATACCTAGCTCAGTACCTAGTACATTCCTGGTATGCAACACACACACAGGACTGGGAACCAACACACATTTTGACTACTTTCATGTCACAAGATCGAAATCACTTCATCTCTTAGATCCCAGTCACCTCCTCAGTAAATAAAGTTAAATGCTCTCTTTGGCCATTTGTGGCCCTAAGATTCAGTGAAAAGTGATTAATATTCAAAGCCAATCTAATCTCCTTTACAATCCATTTCACCAAGTTATTCCCACTTTGAAAACTATCATTAGCTCCATTTCCTGCCTCAAAGCAAATGTCTCCTGACGAAGATTCTCGCCTTACTGAACTCTAAGCCAGGCTCCTCTGAGCCCTCTTCCTGGCCAGGCCTTAACCTTGGCCTATACAGACTTGAACAAACACTAACATAGTTTCTAACAGCTCAAGGCCACATCCCTAGGATGACTCATACCCCACTTAAAGTGCCGACCTGAGAAAACTCAAGGCTGCCAAAGAATTTACTGTTTGTTCCAGCCAACACCTGAAGATAGGGCCCCCCCCTCCGTCTCCAGCCTCTGTGGGAGGGCAGGAACCTAAGCTGAATAAGCGCCAGTTTGTTTTTGTTTTTCGGTTTTGTTTTGTTTTGTTTTCTTGGCCACCCTGCACAGTTTGCAGGATCTAAGTTCCCCGACCAGGGATTGAACCCCGGGCCCTCGGCAGTGAAAGTGTCAAGTCCTAACCACTGGACCACCAGGGAATTCCCCAATAAGTACCAGTTTGAAAACCCAGATGGATTTCACATGGACCAACCTCCCTTCTCACTTTTTGTAATGTTTCACCTCCCTCACTCGACAGAGACTGGCTCAGCCCCTCCCTAGCCCCTTACTCTCCTTAAACAGCCCAGTCACCTCCCTACAAATCAAAGTTGGGTTCAGGGCTTCCCTGGAGGCGCAGTGGTTGAGAGTCCGCCTGCCAATGCAGGGGACACGGGTTTGTGCCCCGGTCGGGGAGGATCCCACATGCCGCGGAGCGGCTGGGCCCGTGAGCCATGGCCGCTGAGCCTGCGCGTCCGGAGCCTGTGCTCCGCAATGGGAGAGGCCACAACAGTGAGAGGCCCGCATACCACAAAAAAAAAAAAAAAAAAAAAAAAGTTGGGTTCAGTTCACGCTGGCCTCTTCTCCCTACTACAACAGTGTATTACTGATTAAATCTGCCCTTGCCACTTTAACCAGTGTCTGGCTTTGTGTATCTTTGACATTCCGTCCAGCCTTAGGAACCCATCCCTTGTGGGGCTACTCCCCCCTCGCCACCCACCCTCCTTCTCCACCTCAACAGAAAGGACGGATCTGACCTCCCTCATGCACACCCCACGCTCCACCCTCCTTCCTCCCCTTCTTCTCGAGCCCATTTTTCTCCTGTCACCAGACTCTACAGACCTGCTGTGAAATCCATCCTCATCCACAGCTCCGCTACTGCTCTTTCTCCCCTTTGAAGTCTCACCTCACATCACTTTGTATCACCCAATTCACCACTGAATTCCGACCCTGCATGGCGGTTGTGCTGTGCGCCATTCTTGCTTTCCCAACTAACGACGAGTATTTTTCTGACAAAACCCTCATCCTGTGCTTCGTCCATATTCTGGCAGCTCCAAGAACATTCCTTGGTAAAGAACGTGTTCAACAAGCCCTTTGGTTTAACTGAACCTCCATCCCCCCACGTTGAACTGTCTGCATCCAGTTTGGATCTTTACACTTAGGAACAGTCGGTTTTGGAAGGAAAAAAGGTCAAGAGATTGTTTTTCTTTGATGTATAATTCAATTTGCTTCCAGATTCCTAATTTTTTCCACAACTTGCTTTGAAGTGGCTAAAAGATGTGAAATGACTGCCTTTGATCGTGGGGATTCAGTGACTCAAACTGGCTTAAGATCTGACTTAAACATAAAAGTGCCAAGTATTCTGCAGCCCTTTCCTAGCTACAGGGGGCAAAAGACAGAGACCCTGCCCGAAGCAACATCTCGAAGAGTGATGCTTTCATCTGAAGATGGCTTACAGAAGAGGGCACGGAAGGAATAAAACACTATTGTACCATCCTTAAGAATCTGCTGCTTCTGGGCATCTCTGCCATTACTCTAGGCAGGTGGACCAGAATCTGAGGCCACATCCCCTTCCCACACACCCCTAGATCTCAGAGCTGTGGGAAAGGGGTCCACTCTGGGGAGCCTACCCTGGCCTCCCAGCTCACTCCTTCACACCCCATCAATGGCTTGTTCTTCACCGTATCCCGTCTGGCTGTCAGCGGTTCATGAAACATCCAGGCTTCACTACCTCCTCAGTTCAGAGGCTCAGTCAGGAGAAAAGCCATACAACCTTGATCTGGACACCCAGGGAATTTAGATATCACCACTTTATAACTAGACCACTTATTCTGGTCCAAAAGTCCTTATGAGTCCTTTTTTCACCTAAAGGTCATCAACCCATAAAAACAAACACAATAGTAAAGGAAAACTTGATGTCTTTCCTGTAATGAGGAATTTTTCAGAGGGAAAAAGAAAAAGCATATAGCACATCTGTATTTTTAATCAAGAATAAGAGCCTTCCAATTATTCAAATAAATATGGCAAGTAATAAAACATGATTATTTCAATATTATGACAACCAGGGCCAAGCAAAGGGGGGATTCAATGTAAACAGAAGAGAATTGGGGACAGAGAAAGTGTGAGGGGCACCAGGAGAGAAAGCAAAAGCCCCCACCAATCTCACCTCCCACGGGGTCAAGGTCCCTCAATCCAGCCCTTACAAAGGCGATCCCTGCCTAGGATCCCTCCCTAGGATCCCTCCTTGGATGACTCCAGCTTCACGGGCTCCGCTCGCCCCGGAACCAAGCCCAGTTTACCATGAGGGGAGCTACAGAATGACCCCCGCCCCCTCATTCACACGGCCATGCTCTCCTCTCTCTCAGTCTTGCTGTGCTGCCTGCCATTTGCCCTGTGTGGAGTAACAGGCTCCGCCCACAGTCCCGAACCCTGTGACCAACAGCGACATCTGTGGACAAGAGACGGAGATTCCTTCCGGCCCATCTGATGGCATCACCTTTCCCACCCCTGGCAGAGGTGAGCATGGCTTTCAGGCCCTCATCAGCCTGTGCAGACACTCCTTACAGCAGGACCCAGGGGAACCGGCGCTGTCGAAGTCAGCAAACCCATGTAAGTCTGGGAGGTCAGGCACCATGGCCGGGGTACCTCAGCATCCTCCGGCACTCAGCACTGTGACAAGTAACACGGTTCAATAAACGACTGATGGGTTGATGGATGGACCAGATGAGTGAATGAAAGAACAAACTTCGTAAACTACAAATCACTGTATTAGTGAAATGCTTTTAAAAATAAATTTCTCTAGACCAATCTTTGGATCATGCTTTTCCTAACATACTTAGTGAACTGGAAGTTCTGACAATCACATTTTTTAACTCATAGGTTTTAGATAATGTTATCTAGGCCACAATTATTTTTTAACGTGTTTATTTTCTCTGAGTATAAAAGTAATACATTCCCACTGGGGGAAAATGCTATTATTATGCATAAAAAATTTAAAAACACTATAATTACATATCTGTATATGAAGTAAAAGCCTCCTATAATCCCACCCCTATAGATTTTGGTATATCGTCTTCCAGACTTGTTAAACTAATAGATTGACATCATATATACATTTAAACTAAGCAGTGTTTTTACTGGTTACTGCACCTAATTATGTTAGGGCAAGTTTCTCAGAAATCATGTTGTCAGTCTTTATTTCAACGGCAGGTTCTTCCCATTAGAATTCTCAATTCCCTTTGTGTTTCTTCACCCCTCTATGAGATTTCTACTTCTTGAGATGACTATTTAAAACATCCTCACGGCAGTCAATGAAGAGTAGCAGCCACAGCCTTCCTCACGCCATGGCTGGGCCTCTGCATGGACCACAGGGTGGCTGAGAATGCCAGCCGGCCGAGCTGCCAGGGCCCCGCGGGCACCATCCTTGCACATGACTTAGCCCAGGGGCAGCACCAAGCTGCTAAAGGCTCCAAGGACAGGTGAGCACCCGAGTCCATCAAAAATGGGGTCACAGCCACACATGGGCCAAGAGAGATGAACCACCTGGGGGCCAAGGGTGGCGTGAGGGAAACAGTGCCATGAAAGGCACAATCTCCGACCTACACTGCAAGTAAAAACCCTTTATAGATTAAATAAGTGAATAACAAAATAGTCCCAAGGCTTTCTGTTCTCCAAGTACAAGGCATAAACCTTGGTTTTTTGGCTTGTTTTATTGAGATATACTTTACTTTATAGATCATAAAATTCATGTTTTTAAACTGTACAATTAAATGATTTTTAGTATATTTTTCAAAGTTGGGCACTCATCCCACTCTCTAATTACATTTTCATCACACCAAAAAGAACCCCCATACCCATTAGTAACCCCTCCCCACTCGCCCTTCCCCCCCAGCCGTAAGCAACCACTAATCTACTTTTTATCTTATGGACTTACCTATCCTGGAAAATTCATATCAACAGAATCATACAATATGTGGCCTTTCAATGTTTGGCTTCTTTCACTTAACCTAATGTTTTCAATGTTATAGTGTGTACCAGTATATCCCTACTTCTTATGGCTGAATAATATTCCTGTGTATGGATGGATATACCACATTTGTTTATCCATTCATCAGTTGATGGAGGTGTGAGTTGTTTCCACCTTCGGCTCTTGTGAATAGTGCTGTTATGAACATCTGTGTATAACTTTTTGTGTGGGCATACGTTTTTAATTCTCCTGGTTGTAACCTAGGGGTAGAACTGCTGGGTCACATGGTAACTCCATGCTCACATAACCCTGTTTTTTGTTTGTTTGTTTTTTGCGGTACGCGGGCCTCTCACTGTTGTGGCCTCTCCCGTTGCGGAGCACAGGCTCTGGACGCGCAGGCTCAGCGGCCATGGCTCACGGGCCCAGCCGCTCCACAGCATGTGGGATCTTCCCAGACCGGGGCATGAACCCGTGTCCCCTGCATCAGCAGGCGGACTCTCAACCACTGCGCCACCAGGGAAGCCCGCATAACCCTGGTTTTTGATGAATGAGTTTTCTCCAGCAAATCTCTGTAGTCCCCTCCTTACCAACACACACAGTTTTCATGATCGGTGGCCACAGCACATAAGACCCTGACATTTCACAGAATGCAGAGGATGTGAAATGCCCAGAAGACCTTGACCCCTGGAACATTCCAGAACTAACCCTATCCTCCTTAGAGCCTCAGGATATTCAACCTCCTCAAAAGACCCTGAAGACAGAGCTGAGCCCCAAACCAGCCAAGAACGGCCTGCAGCTCCAAGCAGCTTAGGCCTCAGCTTGAAGGGAAACTGGCCACACTTTCAGAAGTCCAGGGCCCCAACCTGCCAGAGGCCTCAGGGGTCTACTCTGGGCTAGGAGAGGGCTCAGGCCGAGTCAGAGTTAGAGGTCACTGAGCCAACCTAGGTAGACCTCAGCCGGCTCAGGGTCCTTCCCTGGCATTCCCAGGGCTCCCCTCCATCCCTAACCCCATTCTCTGACCCACTCTCCTCAGGCACCTGCCTTCTTGGGTTTTAGCCCTTCTGAGTCCTCCTCGCTTTCCAGGGAGTGTCCGGCTGTCAGCTGCCAGCTGCAGGGAAACAGCTCCAGCACTCAGTTTGCAGGCTGCCTCCTACTCTAAAGGCTCAGCATCCTAATTACAAGGGCACGGCCCAAACGATGGATGGGACAGGACGAGAATCCTCTTTAAGAGAATTTGCCGAAACCCGTGGAAGTAATATCGATGTCTCAATCCTAATTCCCTTCCTCTCAGTCCACACCCCCATCACTCTCGTGCCTCGTGGGTGCACCCCTCCTGTAGGAACTGAACTAACTTATGAGACAAAACAAAGGAAAACCATGTTCCTGCAGACATGGTGGAGTCAGTGAAACAGACAAACAGGTCTATCTCCTGGAGTACAGTCATTCTTGTTTTACAAGATCAACCCAAAATCAAGAGGCCTCTATAGGGATCTCTAAGTCCCTTCCAAGGTCTTTTAACTGTGTTATGTTGCATAAATATTAGAAAAAAATGTGGTTTCCTCAACTCCATCTTTAACTGCTAGGGTCAATGGAAGAAGAAAGTCAGAAGTAAAGAAACCAAATATTAAATAGAGAACTTGGATGTCCCTGCCACGTGACCATAACATACGGGTAGGACGTGGGATCTACAACACTGGGATCAGATTTGTTTCCCAAAATGGGCTCCAAGTTATGATGGTCAATTTTATGTGTCAGTTTGGGCCGAGGGATGCCCAGATAACTGGTAAAACATTATTTCTGGGTGTGTCTGTGAGGGTGTTTCTGGAAGAGATTAGCATTTGAATTGGCAGAAGGAGTAAAGATCACCCTCACCAACTCAGGTGGTATCAGCCAATCCACAGGCCTCAGGATAGGACAAAATGGAAATGGAGCAAATCTGCTCTTTCTATGCTTAAGCTGGAACATCCATCTTCTCCTGCCCTCAGATATCAGCACTCCTGATTCTTGGACCTTCAGACTCAGAATGAACCACATCCCCAGCTTTCATGGCTCTTCAGTTTGCGGACGGCAGACAGTGGGACTTCTTGGCCTCCATTATTGTATGAGCCAATTCCTATAACAAATCTCAGTTTCTATACGGGTATCCCATTGGTTTTGTTTCTCTAGAGAACCCTGACTAATACACAAGTGTTATTAATATCTGAGGATGCTTCTCAAAATATGTGTTCTGGAATAAAGAGCTCTCTTTCCCAAGGTATTCTCAGCCATTGATACATTCCAGGGGAATGGAAATTTTGCAGAGGGAGGTTAGACACCACTGGCCTAGGAGGGATTAGCAACACACTCTGAAAATGATGAAGAGTGATGCTAAAATATCTTCCTATTAGTTTTATCTATTCCACTGACTCAATGCAGAAAGGGTATTGGTTTCGCCATGTCTCACTTTGAGTCAGTGAGGAAGTTATTAAGTATTTTATAGAACATCAATGCATTCAGAAAATGTCTGGACGTAATATGGAAGAGAAAAAAATACCCCTAGACTAGAAATTAGGAAATCACGGCTCTAGCCCTTGCTGTATGACTCAGAAGTGCTTCTCAAACTTTAATGAGCTTACCTACTATTCAGGAATCGTGTGGAAACGCAGGTTCTGATTTAGCAGTTCTGGGTGGGATCTGAGATTCTGCATTTCTAACAAGCTCCCAGAAGAAGCTGGTGCTGCTGGTCCAAGGACCACACTTTGAGTAGCCAAGGTTAGAGGACCTCATTGCATTTCACTGGGCTGGTGTCCTGCCTTCAAATGAAGGAAGCTCAGTTGGATTTGAAATCAAATCTCTAAGGACTCTGCTTGCTGTAAAATCCTACTTTTCTTTGGAGCGGATTCAACGTATTAGTGACAGTCACATGCAGATAGCAGGGTTGTTAAGAAACAAGTTCAAATTCTAGCTCCTTCTGCCTATACAATGGTCACAGCAGTGTTGTTTAGAATAGCCAAAAGGTGGATATAATGCAAAATGTCCACCAACTGCTCAATGGGTCAATGAAATGTGGTAGACACATGCAAGGGAATATTATTCAGCCATAAAAAATAATGAGGTACTGAGACACAGATCAAACTCAAAAACATCATACTAAGTGAACGCGGCCAGTCACGAAAGACCGAATACTATGGGATTCTCTTGCATGAATTGCCCAGAAGAGGCAAATGCATAGAGACAGAAAGCGGATTAGTGGTCACCTAGGGCCAACCAGGGGAAGATAGAATGAGGACCGACTGCTAACCAGAATGAGGTTTCCTTCTGGGATGACGGAAATGTTCTGGAATTAGATACTGGTAATCGTTGTACAACTTTGTGGATATACCCAAACTCGTTGAATGGTACACTTTAAAAGGGTGCATTCTATGGTGTATCAATTATATCTCAATAAAGCTATTTTTAAACGTTCTGGTTCGTTCACTTCCTAAATATGTGACCTTGGACAAGTTAAATAGTTTTTTCTCATCCATGAAACAGGGATGATGTAAGAGTAACTCCCCCCTACCTCAGCGGGTTAGTCAGAAACACTACCAGACACTAATTTGGGCTTCAAAGTTCATACGTTGCACCTCTAATGGGAATCACATAGGCCACATAATTTATATGTTTAAGACTGTAACAAAATACGCACTATAGAGAAATGGGATTTGCACTTAACACTCTCTTCATTTTCATTCGAGACTTCCTTTTTTCCCGCCCCAAGCCACATCATTACCTGAGTTTGACGATTTTATCCTCTCAAATAACACTTGCTGAGGTCCTGAGAACCCTGGTACTAAAATGATTGGAAACAGCATTGTTTCTCCACCTGGTTCGGATTCTTTCACAGCTATTGTGTTACTGCCCACAAAAGCTATGAAAACCATTATTCGTATCATCTAGTTTATGTAAAACTCCCTGGGACAGAAAAAAAAATTGCACTTTGGAAGCTAAGCCCTTAAAACAAATAACCTTTCCAGGTGCTGCAAAGAAAATATCCCTTACACTGTGGATGGACAGACAAGCAATTGTGAGAGTAGCAGAAAACCAGCGACCTTTAAACTGGGGCATTTTCCCAAGAGGAGGTTTTCTTTTACTGTCTTTGCCCTGGTGATTCTAATTTCCTACAGCAAAACCTCAAGAAGAACTTTTCAAAGTCAGCAATCGGGAAGAAAGGAGCCTTTACTTGGAGAAGTGTTGAACAGACCATCGTTCAGATCCTAACTGCACGGACTACTCTTTGTTTGAACGAGGCCAGGGCGCAGGAGGAGACCGGGAGCTACCAGTGCAGGGCAGCTGAGGACAACCGCTCGCCACGCACACAGGGTGACCAAGGGAAGTAGAAGGGGTGGCTTCTATCCATAACAACCTTGTAGCCTTTGGGGAGAAGGTGCAACCACAGGAAACCCCGAGAGGGTGCATCGTGAAGCCGGACACAAGCCAGCTGGGGTCAGGTGGGAGCAAGCACTGGGGCTCGGGTGTGAGACTGCGGGTTCCCAGGAGGCAGCCAGGCTTTCACAGCTCCTGACAGCACCCACACGGCACGGGCTGGTGTTCCTCTACCTCCTGGGGCAGGACAGAGGAACAGGGGTAGCGTCCTCACCTTTTCAAGTCCATCCACTCAAAAAAGCACACATCCTCTGCCCTTCCTTCTATGGCAGAAATGCATTAACACTGTTGACTGGGATGTTGCAGTATCTGAGCCACAAGGGAACGCCAGAGCCAGGACTGAAAGCCCTCGGTCCCCGCTCAGAGAGCGGAAGTAGGTTGCCATGCCAGACACCATGGCCTCTCTATGGGAAGGTGTCACCAGTCCAGGGGAGAAGCTGCCAGCTACTCACCACTCACAAAACGCTTACCACCTGACAGCTCTTCACCTGGGACTTCACTTCCAACCCCATGACCTTGGCCTTTTCATCCCTATTGCCAGTGAGGACATCAGTTTCCAGGGGCTTCAACACTCTGCCTGACATCCCAGAGCAGAGCAGGAATCTGGCTAACTTTGTTGCATTTCATCCAGGTTCGGGGTGCTGCGCGGCGCAGGTCGGGGGAGAGGCGCTTCTCTCACTGCGCTCACCAGGAGACATGCGAAGTCAGGGAACGTCTCCAGGGTCTATACAGATCATCGAGCACTACCCCAGTTACAAGTCTCATCAGTTTTAAATATATCAATGATATGTAATTATAGAACCACACAGGTTTTAGAAAGCACAGGACGGGAGAAGTACATACCCTGCCACCCCCTCCCCTACTTACCTGCCAAATCCGTGCCTCAGAAACCTCTCCGTAAAGCTCTCCTGTCCTACAAGACAACGGTCACAACTTGAATGACGAGATCCTTTGCCATCTCTGAGCTAATCCAGCTCCTCCGTGTTACGCCTGAGGAAGCTGAGGCTGCAGAGACTATGGAACTTCATTCACATCACTAACATTTATTGAGCATCTACTGTGTGTTGGGCGCCTGTTAAGCACTGAGGAAAGAGTGGTGGGCCCAAATGGGTGCAGTTCCTGCTCAGTGGCAGAACAGAAACCCCATCCAGGGGTCTTCCGACTCTAAAAGCATATGCCAACTGCTGCCCGTGTTCATATCTGTTCTTTGTTCATCGTGTTCTGCATTGGACCTTTTCGGGGTCTAGAGGGACAAAGCAACACAGAGGAGGCCGCACCTTCTCCTACCGTCTGGAACTCCTGCCAGCTCTCCACTCCAGAATTTCCTCATGAACCAATTTCCTAAAGTTTGAGGTCAGTCTCTTGACAAAGTAGAGGGACTCGTTTTCCAAAGACTCCTTCCCACACATACGCGTTCCATAATTACACTGATCAGGACACCAGCGGAACTGTGCGTGAAAATGGCTTGATCTGTGGAAATGACAATGCTTATCCTAGCTTAGCCACAGAGCCCTGGACCTTCCCCACAGAGCCACTGCCACCCCCTGAACCTCCAACACCTTCCCTCAGGGCCTGCTAGAGCCCGCAGTCTGTATCACTCGAATGCCCTTAGAAGCTGGTGGGAGCACCAACTGGTTTCACATTATGATCCAACCCCATGCGACAAGGCCTCACGACCCCTTGTGAAGCCTGACGTTCCTGCCAAGTTATTTTGGGGCCGCATCAGCTGCCTGTCGGGTGGATGATCACTGAGAAGGCAGGGTTTGATTTCTTGGAGCTTTTGAAGCAGTTTGAGCTTTTTGTCTTAAACACGCCTCTTGGCGCTCCCGCTGCTGAAGGACAAGGGGGTGGACACCTTGAGGGGAGCCTGGCCGACCTGCAGGGCATGGTGCCAGGGAGGATCAAATGCTCCAGAGCCACTGCCGACCCCCAATCGTAGCACCCGGGGAGGGATGGGGGAGAGCTGTCCACACCTCGGTCAGCCAGTCTGGCCATCAAGACACAGGGATCTCTGACTGTGACGCCCCTTAATCTGCACCCGAATCCACAGGACCTAACTCTGGGGGAAACGTCTCAAGTTTCACAAAGACAAGTAAGCAGTTACCCAGCCCTGCGAGGGTCAGTACTCACTGTGTGCAGCCCTGTACTGGGGTGGGGGACAGGGGCATATGTAAAGCAGAAAATTTCACCCCAATTCTCAGGAAGTGTCCTAGTGGTCACCATTCTAAGAGGAAAGACCCCCAAGTACAACAACGTCCAGAGGTGGGAACAGCTGCAGCCCCACGTGGCTCAGCTCCCTGCCTGACATCGCCCGAAAGCAGCAGCATCATTTGTTTGTTTACTGTCTGTCTTCTCTCCTTCCCCAAGTGCCCGGAAGGCACAGGCCTTCTCTGTTGTATTTCCCATTACACCCCCAGTGATAATGCCCAGACCTGCAGCCTAGAAGGGGCCCGGGCTCATCTGTGGGATGAGTAACGCCCGCACCCTGGCCAGCCCCACCTCGGGGTGCCCTGCGCTCCCCGTGTGGAGCAGAGGTCACAACCACAGGAGGGCCTGGCCTGGTGGTGGCAGGAGCCAGAGGGCTAGGGTGGGACTAAGCTCCGCCACCAGCTTTGAAGTGGTCCCTTCCTACCTCTGAGCCACAGATTTCTCCCACAGAAAGTACCGGGATGGAGGTTGGCGGGGAGACTGTAAAACCGCTACAACCCAGCTGGCTCCCAAATGCACGACTGCTCATGGCCAGCTCGCCCTTCCTCTGCACTGACTCGCACCCTCAAGGCACACCCGGCGGGCCTCTGGGCAGCTCTGTCGCCCACGGCTGTCAGGGCGCCCTGTTAACACCATGCTCCCACAGCCACCTCCAGAGCCCCAGCTGTGCATTCCTGTGTCGCAGCCCCTATCTTATCACCCTGTTCTTTCCCCACCACCTCCGCCTTCCCTGTCCCCAGCTGATGTCCCTGACCATCTGGGCCCTTATCTCCACTATTCTTAGCACCACATTCACCCCTAGAGCCCTGTCCTCCTTGCTCCTGGGCCTCCCTGCTGCTTTACCCAGACGAGGGTGGAGACGCCACCGCACGTGCAGCTCCAGTACTGCAGGGTCTTTAAGGTGGAAGGCACGGCAGAGACAATCCGGCCAGACCGGGGCCCTGCAGGGGATGAGCGCAGCTACTCCCGAGTCAGCACTCGCAGGCCGGTGTTTGCTGCTTCTCCTTCTGTTGCTCCTCCCACACCCGGAAACTTCACCCAGGAGCATCTGTCTTCATGCCAGTGTAGAGGGGGAGTGGGGAGGGGGGGTATGCGGGAGCCCAGGGGCCACCCTGACTGTCCAGCTGAGGAGAGGGTCAGGGCCTCCTCTCTGCCTTCAAACTGTGCAAATCTGTCGAGGTTTCTTGCCATTTGGATTTGTTTTAACTAGTGCCTCCATTTCCACCAGGTCTGCAGTGCAGCCACCTGTGCTACCAACGATGCCTGGTGTCATCTGCCCACCTGCCCGAAGCAGGAAAGCACCCATGTCTGGTGAGGGTTGAAAGTTAACAGGGCGGGGAGGCTGTTCATTCGGCAACACGAAGGCCAGCACAGCGCACTTCTAGGATGCAAGCCAGCGTAACAAGTGCTTTACACGTGCTCTGGGTCCTGTGAGGAGGGTTTTCTCAGTTTTATAAACGAACAAACTGAGAATAGGAAAGTCAGGGGACCCCTCCCAGCTATACGCTGACATTCCAGAGCTGAGAAGGAATCTGGGTAACTTTGTGGCCTTTCATCCCCGGGGAGCAAGGTGCTTCTTTCGCTGCACTGGCCAGGCAACATGCCAAGTCAGCGAACGGAAAAAGCCTCTGCCCTTGGCCCCTCGCTCCCTCCCAGATGCACCGTAGGGTCCGGGCTAGACCAGCTCACGCCGCTGAACGGGAAGGGAGAGGGACCGCAGGCTGGAGAGCCCCAGGGGGCAGCCACAGGGTGGACTACTGCCTCCTCGCCTGCACGGGGGTTCTGCTCTCAGGGATACAGGGTACACGGGAAAGGGCATTTCTAGCTGTAAATGTTTCTTGTTTTCTGTGGGGTTTTTTTTAACATCGTTATTGGAGTATAATTGCTTTACAATGGTGTGTTAGTTTCTGCTGTATAACAAAGTGAATCAGCTATAAGTATACATATATCCCCATATCTCCTCCCTCTTGCATCTCCCTATCCCACCCTCCCTATCCCACCCCTCTAGGTGGTCACAAAGCACCGAGATGATCTCCCTGTGCTATGTGGCTGCTTCCCACTAGCTATCTGTTTTACGTTTGGTAGTGTATATACGTCCATGTCACTCTCTCACTTCGTCCCAGCTTACCCTTCCCCCTCCCCGTGTCCTCAAGTCCATTCTCTAGTAGGTCTACATCTTTATTCCTGTCCTGCCCCTGGGTTCTTCAGAACCATTTTTTTTTTTTTTTTTTTTTTTTTAGATTTCATATACACGTGTTATCTAGCTTTAAATGTTGACGACATTCTTCACACAAAGACCTTCCAACCCCTCCAGGAGAAGAACCATTCTGCAGAGTGTTGGCAGGATTGCTCAGTCACCAGAGGAGCAAGACAAAAAGCATGGAGGATACGTCTGTCCCCTAAGACAAAAGGCGAAGTTGGGAGGCGCCCAGGAGAGGATGGGAAACGGCACTCTTCTCTTCTTCCTAGTCCCTCCCCTGGAATGCAATGTCTTCTCCACCTTCTTTAAGGAGCTGGACTTGCTGGTCAGCAGGAGGGGATGGGGTCTGGGAACACCAGGTGGACAATCCCAGACAAGGGCTCATCCAAGCTTAGGGGCAAATTCACTCATTTACAGTGATCCGTGTCCCTGCGGGGTGGCCTGAGGGTCTCCCTCTCCCTGGGAGAACAGGTGCTGAAGTAATTCAGCCAGGGGCAGGGCAGCTCTCTGTGGGAGAGGTGAAGAGTCTTCGTTTTCTCAGCAATGCCATCATTATGCAAGATTTGTACGTAATGTGAGATGGGGAGAAGGCAGGCACAATGGACATACAAGAGCGTGAGAGAGCCAGACTGTCTACAAGCAACTGACAAGTATTATGTACTTTGAGGGCCTGCTCTAATTTTATGCTTTAGAATTGAGGTCAGAGCCAATCTCAGTCTGAGCAGGTAAAATGTACCAGTGCATGGAAAAGAGAAGGAGGAAAATCTAAGTTTAATGTGTTATAGAAGGATTTAGATTAGAAAAGGAAAAAAAAAAACCTCTTTCTCCCACTATCCTCATGGCAGGTACTACTTAAATGAACTCACCAAGCCCAGACACAACCTCAGAATCATTCTTAACACAGCATTTTTGGAGTCCAGTATCAATCAATAGGTGTTGCCCTTAAAATAAAACCTACTTAGGGATCCTTGGTTTAAATCAATGTGTGGATGGTCAAACTCTAACAGAAATTTGATGAACCTAGAAATATTAGGAGGACATCAGCCGAACCTTCTCCCACTGTATCCCTGGATGACACTGTCAGTGTTGGGATAATGAGTGAGAAGGACCTCCACAAAAGCTGGAGGGTGGTGCCACACTTCCTGTGCTAACTCTTGGTTCCCATCCCAATGCTCTGCAGAAGCAAGACCAGGCCACAGTCTCACCCACAGTCAGCCTAGGCCTCTGGTTATCCTAGGTCACTTCTGGACCCCCAGTTTCAGGAAGGTGGCCACCAATATCACTGCATGAGATCCTCTAAAGTTCTGAAATCCACGTCTATCTATTTTTGCCTACAAGTGTCACACCATTTTTTATTATGTATTTCTGCTTTACTTTTATTTTAAAAGTTTTAAACATTCCATGATAGTTTACCTCTGTGTGTGTGTGTGTGTGTGTGTGTGTGTGTGTATGAGAGAGAGGAAGGCAGATGCACATGCAGATGCTGAAGGGCAGCTATCCTGTGTATGTTCAGGACCTATGGTACCAAAGAAAGAAAGAGGGAGGGGAAGAGAGAGACAAAGAAGAGGGCTGAGGGTCTTTGTTCTTGCTTCCACTGAAGCCAAACCACTACCACCTACTCCTCGGGGCCTCCCTCCCCCTCTATGCCTCATCCCGGGCCTCCTCCCCCGACAACCAGGGACCCATCCACATCTCCCTCCCTGACTCTACATCTCTGGAATTCTCTTTCTCCACTTGCACACAGATCCTTTCCACTTCTGCAAGTTATCTCACTGGCAGTCTCCAAAGGAAAAGAAACGCAATGTCTCTTAGCTGTGAGTTGAGGAATTTTTATCTTCCTGACCCAAGTTTCCCCGACTGGGCCTGACTCACTCTGCAGGAGCCAGTCCACCCCCAGCCTGAGCCTCCTGGGTGCGGGGGCCCAGGCTGCACTGCAGTATCACACACACAGCATGTGCTGAGCCCGCACAAGGACCCAGATGTCGGCCTGGCTGCACATCTCAAACAGCAGCTAGCAGGCTGCTGCCATTCAGAGCCTTTCCTGGAAGAATTTTAAGGGCAGCAAAATGTCCTCGGGAACCATTCGAATGTTATTAATGAAAGGAATGTTTATGGCTCTGTAACTGACTTGTCCTTTACTAATCCTCTCCCCAGATATCTTTTATCAGAGAGGCACACAGTTCATTTCTGCGACACGTCAATATCGACACACTCATCTGAAACCTTAAGTACAGTGGCATGTTTCCCAAGAGAATTATCAACCTGGCCACAGATATGGTCCCCGTCGAATGCCAGCTACTGAAAACAGAAGGCTCTTCTGATTAAACACAATTAGAGACATTGCCTTCTCCTATTTAATCTCATTGCAAACACTACCTGCTCTACCACTGTGAGAACATTTCCATCAATGTTATGGATTTCCTTTTAGCTTAAGAACCTATTTTTCTGAGTCAATTTTATGTCTCTGAGTATTTTTACAGTAAATGGAGACCCAAATAAAGAAAAAACTTCTTTTAAAGACCATAATTGTATTGTTAATCTATCCATCTATGAAGCACTTTTAAGAAATTACTGGATTTTAATTTCCCCAACTTCCAGTGTCTCCTAAGCCTGAACACACCAAGAAAGCACTGAGAACATTTATATTTTCTGCAGATAAATTGACACTTAGAGTAAATACTTGTCACAGACTGTAAGGCTATCAGAAAGGAATTCCTAGGTATTCAGTTCTGACCGTACAGGGATCATGGACACCGAAGACAGTTGTCTACCTAATTTGGATTTTGCTGAAATGGTTTAACTCTGGAGATAAAAATTAGTTAATCTCTGGAGATAAATATTCCCATTAACAAAGCTGTCAATCTTAAAAAAAAAAAACCTGCAAATCAGAGTTGCAATGGGTTGCTGTATAATGGACACATATTTGTCGCTGTCTTTAAACTACTAGGAACATTCTAGGGTCAACAACAGATAATCTGAAGTAATCTGATATAAATTACTTTTGGCCATGTAATACAGCAAAGACCAGAGAACTAAAGGAAGGCAGCTGGAAGGAAATCTTCCTGCTTGCACCCAAACTGCTCCACCAAAGCCACAAGAAAGTTCATCTCCTTTTTCTATAGCATCTGACCAGTGAGCACTGGGCACATGGGCCAGGGTATAGGAATAGTTAAGGCAGCCTAGCACTTTCCACTGGAAGAAAAAATAATGATAAAGTAATTTTAATAAAAACAGGTTTGTCTAAACTCATCTAAAAATTACTACAACTGCTTTCACTTTTGCACGTCATTCTACAGTGGTGCGTAAGTTCTTAGATCTAAAAGGGATCTTCAAGATCTTTTAGGGCATCTTGATTTGATTGAAAAAACATTGAAAAGCTCAAGCTTGGAAGGGACTGGCTCAGGTTCCCCGTAATTTGTGACAGATCCATGACTGAGGCAGAGGTCTTCCAACTCCCAAGGCAGCACTCTTTCCACTACATCCCCCTTTCCTTGCTGGAATCCTGCTGTTTCTTACACAACAGACAGGCAGAACCCCAAGTCTGCAAGGCAAACTACCTAGGTCCCAAGAACTTATTGGTAAGTTAGTTACTTGAAATTAAAAAGAAATTTCCCTATGAAAGCAGTGTTGCCTGTGTTGGATGAGTTCCCAGGCTAGTCCACAAAAGCGAATTTAGAAGCTATGAGAAGCAGAAGCAAGTAATCCTCGAGCCTTCTGAGATACCTTAAGTGCTCAAATACCTCTAATTGAGGTTCCGGTGTCAAGCAAGCATTGACTCACAAGCCAGTCACTGTCAAACCGTGAAGGCAAAGTAGGTAAAGACAAAGGCTTTGAAATGAGACCAGCCTGAGTTCAAGTTCAGGTTCACCCAACCTTAGCAGAGAGATATAGCCTTTATTTCCTCAGTAAGAATCTAATGGAAAAAGAGGAGAATGGGATGCGGAAATCCTCTTACTCTTCATGCATGTGCCTGCCACACTGGTGGGTTAGAAATCCAAATAGCCCTTCTCCCTCCAGGAACAAGCAAAGAGCAAGGATGGTGAAAAGATTATGGGCCCCAGAGGAAGGAGAGAAGTCTTCCTCGGAAGCAACGAATGGTGTCAGTGGAAAAGGACATGGGCAGCTGGCCCCAGAGCTTGGGACAGAAGCAGAGGACCATGTGAGGACTTGGAGAAAGACACCTCCCAAGCCTGCCCTCCTTTACTCTACAGGGAGGCCCCTGCCACCAGCCCTTCTGTCCCTCCCTCTCAATCCCCAGCCTGTGCACCTCCCAAAGGTCTCAGCCCCATCTTCACTTCCAATGACTCTCCTCTGCTGTGACCGAGGGGGCCCCAACTGCACCTCAGCCTCCGGGGAGACTTGACTCTCCCTGGTTAGCAGGAGAGGGGGTGAGCAAGGGCGAGTAGGGAATTTAACAATCGTCCTCTCCACGACAGGCACTGGACAGGCACCTCTTCATTCACTTCCCACAACAACCCTGACACAGGTCTTCACGTCCTGATCCGACCAGTTAGACACTGATGGTCAGAGAGGTTTAGTGACTTGCCCAAGATTACACGGCAAGCAAAGGGGAATGAAGCTTAAATCTACAACTGTGTGGCCATATGGGACATGTGACACTGCCCCCAGCTGGCCCTCTGAACGCTCGTTCCCATGCACCTCTGCACACAACTTAGGGGCTACTGCTCTGACCATCCACCTTGTGTGTTGCACAGGCCACTGGGCCTATTCAGGAAACGGCTCACGGCAAGGCCTGCCGGGAAAACGACCTCCAGGCTAGCATATAACACAATGCTTATATTAATGTCTCCCATGTGCATAATGATGTGTGGTTTACAAAACCCCTGCTCAAAAGTAGTACTGGATTATAATCCAACATATAAAATAAATCTCTGCAAGTCTATACTGATATAAATAAAAGACCAAATAAATCAAGGGGAAGAGTAGACAAATAAATGGAGCGTACCTCCCCACCCCCTGAGTTGGGGCTACATGTAGTGACTTTCTTCTGAAGAGGCCAGTTTGAAAAGGGGAGAAAGAGTAACCTCACAGTGGAGAAACCTGACAAACACTACCTCAGCCAGGTGATCAGAGATACACGTAGCTATAATAACGCAGTCCAAAAACAGGTCAAGTTCCATAGAGACTGATTTTTTTTTTTTAAGGTTAGAAAGTACTAAAATATTTTTGAAGATTACGGGGAAAAAAAGGAGGCGAGAAGGACCCATGAAAACCAGTTTGACCAAGCCATCCATATGGTTCAATGGAGCCATTTGGGGATTTCATGGGGAGGAAGTTTGATTCTCCACCAAACCAGGACAAAGGAATGTGTTTTGTTAAAAGGCTTGAGGACTGTCCCACCTCCCCTCACAGCAGCAAAAGATCAACAGGTCAATGGAGGCAGGAAGGAGGCCCTCAGCAGAGGCGAGCACTAGTTTAACTCAGAGACACCCCAGCCTTGATTCTGCTGTTCCGTCTTCTCTGCAGCAACACCTGGTGTGCGGATGTCATCATAAAGGTGACGAGGGGTGGGTAGGTGGGTGACTGGAAGCTGCATGCCACCAAAAAATACATTTTTAAAACTGTTCAGTCCTCTTTTATTTCGGTCCTCACGGAATTATAAAGGAGCAATGGGGTGCAACAGCCACCCAAGAGGCAACCACAAGGGCCCCCAAGACCACCCTCCGCACCTCCGTGGCTAAACCTAATTACTACATCTGCATGTCCATCTTTCTTTCTCATTCCACCAACCAAAGAGTCATTCCTGTGAGTCTGTAAATTCCCTTTGAACCTCCAAATACCCCCAGAGAGAATTCTGTGATTTGCTCACGCACGCCACATGCGCAATTGCTCTAATCCCCTCCTGCAGACGGAGCGCCCTTTGACACAGTGTGTGGGAAGAGGTGGATCACAGGAGGTGGAGGCGGCCATCCACTCCTCTAGTTTCTCCCTTCCTCTTTTTTAGGATTTTCAAGTGTTCTCCTCCTTCTTGGGGACTCCAGAACTTAGCCTTTAGTAAGCTCAGGACTTTCTATGTTAGCTGAATATTAAGTTAAGATGTTAATGAAATAACTCATGATAGACTGTGAGGCTGTAATTTGTCTCCTCAGACCTTTGCTTACTACGTGGCCTATGATTAAGCAGAAACAAAATTATTTTATTATTTCCAGGCTGTGATGTCCTCAGCTAAGTTAACTGTACTAGGCTCTGGAGATCTTTCTGAAAGAAATCGAGAAAAAGCAGGAACTAGCACTATTCACAGTAGCCAAGACATGGAAACAACCTAAATGTCCATCAACAGATGAATGGATAAAGAAGATGTGGTATATACATACAATGGAATATTACTCAGCCATAAAAAAGAATGAAATAATGCCATCTGCAGCAACATGGATGCAACTAGAGATAATCATACTAAGTGAAATAAGTCAGAAAGAGAAAGACAAATACCATATGATATCACTTATATGTGGAATCTAAAATATAACATAGAGAACGGACTTGTGGTTGCCAAGGGGGTGGCATAGGGGAGGGATGGACTGGGAATTTGCAGTTAGTAGATGCAAGCTATTACATATAGAATGGATGGACAAAAAGAGTCCTACTGTATAGCACAGGGAACTATATTCAATATCCTGGGATAAACCATAATGGAAAAGACTATAAAAAAGGATGCATATATATGTATAACTGAGTCATTTTGCTGTACAGCAGAAATTAACACAACATTGTAAATCACCTATACTTCAATTAAAAAAAATTTACTCAGAAATCTCCCCCTGGGACTTCACTGGTGGCACAGTGGTTAAGAATCCGCCTGCCAATGCAGGAGACACGGGTTGAATCCCTGGTCAGGGAAGATCCCACATGCCGCGGAGCAACTAAGCCTGTGTACTGCAACTAGTGAAGCCCGTGCACTCTAGGGCCTGCATGCCACAACTACTGAGCCCGTGTGCCACAACTACTGAAGCCCGCGCACCTACAGCCCACGCTCCACAATAAGAGAAGCCACTGCAATGAGAAGCCCGCACACCGCCATGAAGAGTAGGCCCCAATCGCCGCAACTAGGGAAAGCCCACGTGCAGCAACGAAGACCCAACGCTGCCAAGAATAAATAAAATTTAAAATAAAAAAAGAAGTCTCCCCTGCCCTGCCAAAATAAAAAGGCAGGAACTGATTCAGAGAAAAAACAGTTCAAAGCAAACACACCACTTTCCACCTGCTGCAGTAGCTGTTGTGGTTTTCTTTATTCTCATCCTATCATACAAGACTGTCAACCTCTATGGAATCAGTTTCAGCTCTACCAACTTTACCAATAAAGGCAAATTACAAAAGCTGTCTTTTTCTTTTTGAATACTCTGCCTTTTTACTGCTGGATTCAGACACCATTAGTATTTGAATTTAAGCCAAAATTCTTGCAAAAACCAGATGTTCTATACAGAAGCTTATGCTTACTACAGAGCTTTCTACCACATGTGAAGATGCTCTTCCCGGTGGACAATCCACAATGCTGAGGGCTACAACTTTCACCAGGAGGTCCACATGATGACCCATCCCAGGAGGACCCAGACCAAGATGAGTAACTGCCACAGCTGTGCCCAGCATGACACTGCATTCATTAAAAAAAAAAAAAGGAAGTCCAACATGAAATGAATCCTCAGTGGATTTTTAAGTCCATAGTGAAATCTCTTGAACAGGCATCAACACACAGCCAAACACCCTCAAGGTTTTCTCCACCTGTCTCTCCACCCAAGTCACATGCATCCTGGCAGCTGTTCCCTTAAAACCTCTCTCCTCCCGAAACATTCTGACCCCTCGTCTCACATCCCACTTCCCCACAGGCTGGATATAACCTGTAGCTCCACGCCCCGTCTAACCTCTCTCCTAGAGGTTTTCTCGTTCTTCTCTTTTCTGTGCCATAAAAGCAAAAGTGCAGGTGCTAAAAAGGGAAACACGAGAGCCTTTAAAAGAAGATCCCCTCACGGGAGAAGACTTCCACACCGTCGTCTTCCTTCTCACACTCATATTCCTGGGCACTAAATAGCTGTGACAAGTCACCCCATGACACAGGGAGGGTGGTGCTCACAGTTTCGTGGCCCTGCTTCCCGTGGACGGGCAAGAGCCGGGCTGTATACAAAGCCCAGGCTTCAAGCAGGCCTCTCTCAGGAAGCGTCGTGCAGCCCAGAGAGCTCGACGCAGGAAGGCGGTAGAAGTGGGTCACTCTCTGACCCCATCACGGACATTGTCACCCTTGGGGGGCCATATGCTGGAAACCCCTCCCTATCCCTTCCAGCCACCCCGAAGGGACACTGAGAGCCTCGATAGGCTGGACAGCTCTAGGCTGGATGATGGCCACAGCTTTCCTGTTCCATCCTTACCTGTGACCTAAGAACGCACATTTGTTTTTACAAGAAATGACCATCTCTTTTCAAAATACCTTCTAATGCGTTCCAATCAACTACCCTTTCTCCCCTCTCTCAAGAAAGAAAACCATCCGGATAGCCAACCTACGACCTCCTGATCTGGTGCAGCTGATGAAGTCTGCACCTGAACCCCGGTTCTCAGGGCAGCCTTCCACATGTATCGGAAAACTAAATACTTCCAGTCACTGTCAGAAGTTGACGCATCACAGACCATCAAAGGTTACACAGAGATGGAAAATCATGCATAGCTAAAGGATCTGTCTGAGGCCCACAGTTAATGCTAACTGCACGAGGAGCCCAGGAGCCAGACTCACCTGTCACTGTTCACTGCTCCGGACAAAAGAAGTTCAACAGGACAGAGCCCCATTAACTCCACGGGGGGCCTGGAAAACAGTGGAAAAGTACAGGCCCTGGGGGGTGGCACATCCAAATGCCACTGCATAGCCGGGATGCACGAGGACTTGGCAGTATTTACATGCAGAGCTTCTGCACTGGGGCGCAGCACCCAGGAGCCACTCATGCCTGGCAGGTGGCTCCAGCTGTTAACACACCCCATGCAGAGAGACTGGGAGGGGAGGGGAGGGCAGGACCAAACCACAGATGGAAAGGGATGAGTCTGCTCCTCTCCTTAAGGCCGCAGCCCCATCTGTTTCTACATTTGCCCCAAATGGGAGCAGAAGCCAGGATCAAAGTGTGCGCAGTATTCACTGAAATGTTCACTCCGATACCTGCCGACGCATCTCAGAGCCTGAGGAAGGCGGAACTCATAGCATGGTTTACGTTTTTATTCTTTTTAATTCCTTGGCTCTTTCTGTATTAAATACATTTTCCTGTGATCCCTAGACAATTGTTATAAAAGACTGAAGTTTAACAAATATTGCCAGCACCTGTCCAAATGAAAAACAAATCTCTCTTAATAAAATTTTACTTATAAGTTTTCCCCTAAAAGAATTATGATAGATACATTATCACTATAGAGATATAATAAAGCAAAACAAAAGACCTACAGTGAAACCCTGAGGATTCTTCCCCCTTCTCATTCTCCCCACTCCACCCCAAGATACCTCCCTAACAATTTCTGTTCTCAAATCCCAGTGATCCTTGACAGCAGGCTCTTCCTAGGGTCAAGGCTGATAAGGCTGGATGTAAACTAGCACCTTGGGTGGGCTCCATGCCTGAAGCAAGGACAGAAGACTGTGGCAGAAACTCTGCAGGGTGGAAGGTTCTGGAACAGTCACTTCAAGGCTTATACTGGGGAATCAATAAGAAACTGAAGTGACCTCCAGCTAAACCCAGCAGCTTGAACACATGCAGTCTCGTTTCAGAAATATTCCTGACACACCTGTGATGCTGTCATTTCCTCTCCAGTTTTCTTTGTTCTTGTGGATTTAGGCCTTTGTTCCACAAAACGTGGATCTCACATTAGAGGGTTTGAAGATCAAACAGAGATAAACGGGCATGTGCTCTGACTCTGCAGACTAGAGGAAGCCGAAGCCTAAGTGGGGCAGTAAGAAGTGGGTCAGTTCACAAATGTTCTTACTACAAAAATTTAAAAAATTAATTAGTAAACATTAGGATGCAGGAATAGCCACCTCTGGTTTTCTTTTGACTTTTCAAATTCTTTGGGCTTCTCTTCTTGACTCACACGGACAACCGACAACAAACGGTAAATGATTCCAAGCCTGACAGGCCTGCTGTGCAGGTGGACTCTTCCTTAATTCTTCAAGGAAAACTACTGTTAGACGCTGCAGCTCTGAAAGGGGACACAAGCACTGAGAAGGCTCGTGAGATGCCTTTACGGTTAAAGTCTTAATGTTCTCAGCATTTGTGGCACAAGAAATGCCAGCAGGCCTCTCCTGATTCTCGTAAGTCCTGATGACACCGAAGCTGCAATGACAGTTCACAAGGTGGCCCGTCACTCAACGGGGCAAGTGGGATCCACGCTCCCAGCCTGGCTCAAAGGAACTCGCAGGCAAGGGAGGCTGCTGACTGGGGAGCGGCTGAGGACACGCTTACAGGGGCAAACCTGGGAGAACACATCAAGGGCAGGAAAGTAAGGATCTGGGAGAGCAGGGTGGTTTGAGACTGAAAGGGAGCTGACACCAAGGCCAGAGGTGGGCCGAGCAACTGTGGCGGCCTGAGAATGCAGATTTCAATCTGTCCCAGGCTCATTCATTCTGTACACGTGACATCTCTGACAAACAGGTCCTACACGAGGATGGGACAGAACAGTTAGCGGTAACTGTGCGCACTCTGGCTCTCCTCCCGCCCCCTAGACCCCCACTCCCACAGAAAATCTGCACTTTGCCTTGAGGAGGACTCGGCTCCTGCCGGGTGGCTTTCAGATTATTGGTGTGCAGCCTCCAGGACATGGGGGGGAAAGGAGGGAGGCAGAAGTCTAAGGAATGACCACACTGGCTAAAGTGATCTACTTTCTGCAGTACTAACAGGTGGAAGGGAAAGATGGAGATGGAGACAACATGGTTGACAGTGGGGAGGAAGGACAAGATTTTTGGCTTCTCCATCCAGGCAGTTTTGAGTTCTGATGAATATGGAGAGGAGAGAAAAGGGGACTTATAATCACTTTGAAGAAAGTCATGAACCAATTTTAGCGCTGCTGAAATGACTTTCAGCTGCCAGATCCTCTCTTTACCATGGTCCCACTCCAAGACAGGACCTGCTGAGTGCTGGCTTCCTGAGGGGACACACAGCACTGGTTCACCAGCTCTGTGATCTGTGGCCCTGGCTGCATATTTTAACACTATGCATAAACTAGTTTCCTCTTTCCTGTACCCATCACATTTCAGCTCATGATGACCACTACAGAACCAAGAGATATGCATTAGATTAATTTGGGAAGTCATAACAAGGTTATACGTACTTTGTTTCTCAAGTGATTTGGGTATTTTTCCCCCTCTGGGAATCACGAAAGAAATGAAAGTGGTTTGCTAAGAAAATTCATAATGTAAATGTGGGTATGTTTAGCTTGTAAAAGGGAACTAAATGGAAAGACTATTGTAGTAGGAGCAAGTAAATGAATGAAAGTGATAAGTTATTCTTCTGTTAAGACCCCAGAGACTGGAGCCAGGTGCAGCTTTTCTGGGGTCACTGCCCACTAAGTGGTTATTTCACGTGCCCAAGGTTAATTAAATTTTTAAAAAAAATAAATGTGTATTTTCTAAACATTCTCTAAAACAGTGAATTTTCTTTAAAAAAAAAAAAAAAAAAAAGAATTATTGGGCTTCCCTGGTGGCGCAGTGGTTGAGAGTCCGCCTGCCAATGCAGGGGACACAGGTTCGTGCCCCAGTCTGGGAGGATCCCACATGCCGCGGAGCGGCTGGGCCCGTGAGCCATGGCCACTGAGCCTGCGCGTCCGGAGCCTGTGCTCCGCAACGGGAGAGGCCACAACAGTGAGAGGCCCGCGTACCGCAAAAAAAAAAAAAAAAAAAAAAACAAGAATTATGAATGATATTAGTCCAAACCCTCCCCTATTTTAACCACTTCACCTCAAAACACCATACATGATCTTAGCTGAGACCCGTGAAGTCCTCAGTCTTCTCAATCCCTCCAGGAAGCCCCACTGGTTGCCTTCCCTCTCACATTAATTCACTCCTAGATTTATCACTGGCTGCTCACCAAATGTAGATTTTTTTCTCCTTTATCAAACTATAATAAAAACTGACTCCAAAAATTCCCCCAAACCAGAATATGGTCATTGTCATCATGATTATCACCATACAAAATCTTTAGTGTTTATTTACCTACCCTGGGCACCTATTCAATAATGAATCAATAATTAAATTGGACTTAGAAAGCAATTTTTCCCTAATTTGTTCTTTAAGCTACATGTATCAAGAAAAAGTTACTGAACAAACTATTATGTATATTAGAACACAAGGAAAGAAATGTCATTTTAAAATTCCAAGAATTCTAGCCAAGCATAAAATGTTAAAAGTTTTTTTAGGTTTCACATTTTGTTGCTATTTTAGAATGCATTTAATTATCTCCTATAGTAAAATTCTGTGGAACAAGCTGGGGAGGAAGGGAGTAAAAAAGTGAGAAAAACAGTTAACACAGTAACGGAAGTTCTGGGGTTGAACAGACTTGGGTTCCAATCCTACTTTCTGGCTCTGAGACAGGAGGCAGGTGCCTTAAGCTCTCAGAGTCTCCTCCCGATAACATCAGCCATAACCTGTAACATCAGGATAACAAGGGCATATGCAGTATAAATGTAAAGTGAACATGTAAACAAAATAAAGAATTAAATAGTACTAAAAAGTATTCAAGCTATATACTTAATATTTTGTGCCTTCCCTGTATGCTTTATCTTAATAAACACAATAAATATTTAAAATATATATACGTACCATTTCCTTTCAATTATCTAGCAGTCAAGCCCAGTAATAGAACTGCCTTTAAACACAGGAAATGTGGGCAGTTTCCAAGTGATTTGAGGGTCAGCATGTCCCTGCAATGCAACCTGAAATTCTACCATTAGGGATTAATTGCTTTGATTAAAACACTGTACTCTTCAAGAATATTTTAAATGCAAATACCCCCATGAGGCCTCAGAGGAAGGGAGTTCTTCCCATCACTCCCAGAAAAGAGAGCACTGAGAAATGCTTGTCCTGAAAGGTCAAGCTGGCGTGGGAAAGTCAGGAGAGGAGAGGGAGCCCTGGGTTGAGTACAGGAGAACAGACAAAGACTGCATGTTTGGTCACAGAGAGTGCAAGCAGGTAAGTGGGGATAAGACCCCAGAGGGGTCAGGAGCACAGCAAGGAAAGGCACCCAAATTTCCCAACTGCAAGACCAGCTATGGGTGGCCCTCAGGGACAGCCAGAGGTCACTCTGTCATGTACCCCATCCTGAGTTATCCCACACTCTGCCTGGAGCATGACTGGGCCTAGCATGAGCGGGGGGAGGGACAGTGATTTAGGCCCTATCCCCGACCTGGGCCTGGGTGGGCAGAAGGCTGTCTAAGAAAACACTTCCTTGCATAGGGAGAGGCAGGGAAGCCAGGTCAGCCTGGCCCCAATGAGCCACGTGGGAAAAGGTAAGGTTCACCACCTTCAGGCCTCCACACGAGCCAGCCCAGGCAGACGCATGTTCACAAGGAAAGAGATGCTGGCAGGGCTCGCCAGGGCTCTGCAGAAGATGGCTTGATTACGATAAAAATGGGTCTTCGTTATTAGAGTGTATATGTGGCTCTGAAACAAATTAAAAATTCAGTCCAAAGTTCTAATCAAATTATTGTTACATACCTGTTGTTTTGCACTATATGAGATGGCTCCTACCCCATCTTTTATGCACCAACACAGGAAATCAGGAGGGGACCCTGTCTACTTTCTTCAACATTTGAGCAATTTCAGAGAAATTCTTTTTGTCACATATATTTCACACTTGCTCTTTTAATTCAAAATAATAATAATAATTATTATTATTATTTTATTATCATTATTTCTTATTATTTTAAGAAGCCTGGAGTGAAATGAAAACATTCTTCACGGCACCACCTAACACAGCCACTATCCTCCTTTTGCTGTATTTCCTTTCAGTTTTTACACATTTCTCTCTTCTTTATTATTTTTGAAAAAGAAATACATTCACATCGTATAAAAGTCAAAAGGCACAAAACCTCTCCCCTCTCCTGTCCCCCCGGCTGCCTGATTCCCCTCCTCAAAGGCAGCCAGAGGAGCAAGTTTCTTGTTCAGATATGCATTTAATGTGTTTCTAAATCAAGTCTGAAACTTGCTTTTATCTACCTTAACAACCCTGTTCCAGGTTGCTATGCAAAAAATGATGTTAATAACTGCGTGATTTTCCATGGTCGATAATGTTCTTACACTTAACCTGTTGTAACTAAACATAAAGGTTGCTCTCAGGTTTTCATTATAAATAATGGTGCAGTAGCCATCAGGGGACACTGGCTGGCTTTTGCCATATTGTGGACTTTTTCCTGAGGCTGGAGCTGTCCATCCCCCTCTCCATCTCCACCAATCATTTTGATAGTCGCACTGAAGGTAAAGAGAAGCACGTGGTCCACTCCACATGAAGCTCTGGAGTCCATAGTCCACACCAGCCCTGCCACCCTACTGGCTCATGTGGAAAAAACTAAACCTATCAAATTGGGCGGCGTCACGCTGACAACGCCCGGACACTGCATCACACACGACGGCCAAATCAAACACCGTGTCCCCAGACCGCCAAGCACAAAGGCATGTGTATGACAGCATCTTGAGAGATCCTCTGGACTGCTCCAACATGTGCTCATACCCCGGGATCCGCAGTGACACGGGTTAATCCACGGAGTTAACATGCCCCATCCTGAGCGTCATTCTTACCCAAAGGTTTGGGAGATGAAGTATTATTACATTTATATTAATCCTGATCCTTGGAAAGGGGAAGGCACAGTCTAAATGAGTTTCTAAAATAAAGCTCAGATAACAAGAAAAGATCTCAACAGCATTTTCCCAGAGGCAGGCAGTTTAGGCGCTGCTCCCAGGCCACCCTGAACTTGTGGTGTGAGGAGTGCTGCCCTAAGTGTAAACCACTTACTCTGACCTCCAGGTCCTTAAGACACTGAGGGCTTTGATAGAAATTCACCTCAAATCCAAAAGCGAAGGAGCTGCCATGGGTGCTGTGTGCAAGGCCTTTTAAGTGATCAGGCAGGAACAGGGCAAGGACCCAGGGGCTTTCTGCCACGCTCTCCATCTCCCCAGCAAGGGAAGGACCAGGCAGGCTTTCTTCACGCCTCCACCGCGTAAGCCGTTCCCTTACTCATTTGGATAAGCTTTTATTGAGGAAGTCTTAAGGCCAGGTACACAGTAGATTAACAGAGGAATAAAACAGTTCACCTTTCAATAATTACTGCTGTGGAGGGAGACAGATACATTAACAACTATTAAGCACCAGTTTACACCAAGGACGGGGGAGCAACAGGAATGTGAATCGAGTTTGTGTATGAACTGGCCACGGCACACAGGCAGCTTTCCTTTAGGACCGACCTTGGACAGGATGTGAATTCATAACCTCCCCAACCGGGGCGCCTCCCTCAATTCTCTCTACTTACTTGCAGATCTCTACTGACTTACAAAGCCTTTCCGTTCAAAAGGGTTCAATCTGGGACGTGTGGATTAAAGTGAGGCGAAACTTGCCAATGAGGAATTATCCCCTGACCTCCCCGGGGGAGCGGTCTCCAATGCTGATGAGACAGCGTGCTGGAAAAAGGAAAATGCCCACAGAGGTTGATGCTGCTGAGTAGGAGAAATCAATACGTAGGTTTAAAACTGTTAAAAGACAGCCTGACTCTGTTGCTGGCTTCTAGTGTTGCTGGTGATTCCAGGCTGTTGCTAATAATGACCCATCATTCTGAAAACCCCCAGGGCCCTTCTGCACTGCAGGAAACCTAGGTCCCCAGAATTCTGGATCCCCAAGTGCCAGTCTTGGGTGACAACATCACATTTTTTTTAAATTAATTTATTTCTTATTTATTTATTTTTGGCTGCATTGGGTCTTCGTTGCTGCGCGCGGGCTTTCTCTAGTTGCGGCGAGCAGGGGCTACTCTTCGTTGCAGTGCGTGGGTCTCTCACTGCGGTGGCCTCTCTCTCTGCGGAGCACAGGCTCTAGGCACACGGGTCTCAGCAGTTGTGGCATGCGGGCTCAGCAGTTGTGGCTCACAGGCTCTAGAGCGCAGGCTCAGTAGTTGTGGTGCACGGGCTTTGTTGCTCTGCAGCATGTGGGATCTTCCCGGACCAGGGATCGAACCCGTGTCCCCCACATTGGCAGGCGGACCCCCAGCCACTGCACCACCAGGGAAGTCCAACATCACATTTTGAAGTCTGGTTTTCAAACACTTTGCTTACCCCACATGGATCAGTCCTGGATTTACAGCAGAATTAACTGTTGACGATTCTTCAGCAATTCTAAACCCTTTAAAATATCTGTTGTCCTAGCAATGTGTTCCAGTCCTTGAAGCCTCACCCAGTACGGGAGCCAGGGCATCAGTTCATCAGCAGAAGCCTGGAGGAAGGCTTCACTGCTTTGAATGCAACAAAAAGCACCAGAGAACCCTGGAAGAGGGTCGAGAACTCTTCATTAATTGACTTAGAAGAAATGTGTGACTTCATTTTCAACCTGACTTGTATTAAGATCCAGGAGACTACAATCATGATTGCTGTGGCTAACTGGATCAAACCTCAGTGGTACTGTCTGGAAACGCCCATTATTCCTGGAACCCACCAGCAGGGCATCCTCAACCAGAAAGAGGAAACCCGAGATGAGGCAGAGGCCCAAACCTTCATAATCACACCCTTAGCCAGGCTGTCAAATACTGAAGTAAAACAAAGCTTATTTTTATAGAGATTTTAAACACAGTCCCACCGTCAGTCAGTGAAATGATTTAGAATCCCTCTTCTTACTGCAAATAAATTGGACAGGATTGGGAAGTGGAGAGGGGAAGTAACGTTCACTGTGTGACACTCCATTGATGATTTATTTACTCTTCAGACCAACCATATCAACCCTACCAGATGCCATGAAATGCACTTTCCATTCATTAGTATTTATTATTCTAATTTTCCAGGGAAGTTAAATAAAATGCCTACTTAGGAGTCATACCACTAAAACTCAAGGCAGGATTCAGATCCAACAGTCTTTAACCCACCTCCCACCCCCGCCCCATGCTCTTTCCCTAAAATAAAGGTCATTTCATTCACCACCATAAACAGCAGCCCATATGTCCCCCAGGTAGCCTGGAAAAGCATGGGTTATCTAAATCCCAAGCTGGCCTCTACTCTTTCCACTGTACTGTCTTGTTGCCCTAGAAGACAGGATGAGGGAACAGGGCAATGGGTCAAGCTCCCTACCCTCCAAGGGAAACACTTGTGCCCATCTCTACAATGGGTAAATGCCATCTCAGCTGCCACCTTTGACAAATACAGTTTGTTAAGCCTGTTCTATTCAAATTATCCTACCACAATCTTTCGAGGGGAATTTGGCAACATCCCAACTGTAGAGGTACTTTATCTTTTTGTTTTTTTAATTGTTTATTTATTATTTATGGCTGCGTTGGGTCTTCACTGCTGCTAACGGGCTTTCTCTTGTTGCAGCAAGCGGGGGCTACTCTTTTGTTGCGGTACATGGGCTTCTCATTGCAGTGGCTTCTCTGGTTGTGGAGCAGGGGCTCTAGGTGTGCGGGCTTCAGTAGTTGTGGCGCACAGGCTTAGTTGCTCCGTGCCATGTGGGATCTTCCCAGACCAGGGATCGAACCCGTGTCCCCTACACTGGCAGGCGGATTCTCAACCACTGCATCACCAGGTAAGTCCCAAGGCACTTGACCTTTTGACTTATCTTTTATTTCTAGGGATTTACCCTGACAATACACCTCCCACAACGTGAAAATACACATGCACGAGGCTATTTATTGCAGCATTGTTCATAATTGCAACACACTGAAAACAAGCCAAATGCCTACACATCAGAGCACTGTTGAATAAACTATGGTACATTCACACAATGGAATACAACCCAGCTGCAAAAAAGGATTGAGGAAGATCTCTAGGAACTGATATGAAGTGACTTGCAGGACATTCTGTTAAGCAAAAACCGCAAAGTGCAAAAGAGTATCTATAGCGTACTACCTTTCACGTAAGAAAGAGGAGATAAAATATTCATGTACTTTCTCATTTGTGCAACGAGAAATACAGTACGGAAACAAGAAACTAAGGAGATCGGTTATCTACAGGGGGTGGGTGGGAACCAGGTGGAAAGAAGAGGGAAATGGGAAATTGAGAGGAGGTTAAGGAGGAAGTAACACTTTTCTGAGCAAGACTTTTTGAATGGTTTTGATTTTTAAAATCTTGCTTACGTCTCTGACATATTCAAAAATAAAAAACTAAAATCAACCAGGATATGACCGGAACCCAAAATGGAGTATAAGAAGAAACAAATGAATCTAACTGTACTACAAATAAATAATATAACAACACTGAAGGGGGTGGGGAAAGAAAGGGAGTAACTTTGGAAAATAGTTACTTTCTTGACTAGATACTAGAGTATAAATCTTTAGCTTTACAGTAAGTTTTTTCCACAGCCGCATGGGTTAACAATTTGGAAACTAATGTACTTTATTCTGTATTCATTCTAAGGTTGAGTAAATAAGTAAACATATTGTGACTAAAAGGAGCCAGGTGTCTCTCTGGTGCAGAATAGAGTTACAAATAATAAAAGAGGGGAAGACTAAAATAAGCCCCGTGCAGGTAGTTTCGAATCAGTCATATCAGTAGAAATTCAAAGATTTTTGATAGACAGATACACAGATACATAGTCAGATAGAGGGAAGTGTGTGTGTATATATACTTTTTCTACCTCTGTGCTCTGAGAAGGTATAAAGCTCATGACACCCCAGTGTGAATGAGTACGTCTAGCCTCTAAGATCTTGGTTTCTAAGCACCATTCTCCGCTAAAGGAAACAGAGCTCCTTAGAGAAATGACTGCTTCCAGGACTGGGCAGGGAAAGTACAAAACGAGCATAAACATCTTTTGATACCATAAATGAAAAAGTCCAAAAAAATATGATGTGGGACTATCTAAAGAACACAGCAATCAACTTGAAAGGTCTCCTAATGGTCAAATCTGGAACAATTTGAGCAACAAAATAAATGATGATAGTAATGGAATAAAACAAATATCCCTGAGTCCATACTGATATTAACAAGTAAATGAATAAATAAATACAGAAGGGAAGCTGTTTCTTACAGTAGAATTCCAATGCACAAATGCATATGGGATGACAGAAACAGAAAATTACCATTTGGCAAACATCATAGTAATGATCATCACAGGCAAGAATTATCAAGGGATTTCAAAGTATGATGAGAAGCAGGATATTTATGTAATCTCAAAGCACTTCCTGACAAGATGTTTACTAATTGCAAAGGGGGAAACAGTAACTTTTTAGTGGAGAAAGCTTACAGACAGCACCCTACCCAAGTGACCAAAGTTACCATCAGTAGCAATGAAACCTATCAGTATCACGCACCTCCTCACATGATTAACTGAGACAGACACAACCTTTCTGTGGTATTTTTTCAAAAATGCATAACTTAAACTCAGTCATGAGGAATCATCAAACAAACCCATTTTGAGGGACAGTCTACAAAATAACTGGCCAGTGCTCTTCATTCGTGTCAACGTTGTGAAAGAAAGAGACTGAGGAATGGCCACAAACCAGAAGATACCAAGGAGACGTGACAACTAAAATGAAATGTGTGATCCTGAATTGGATGCCAAATTAGATGCTGGAATTGTAAAAAGGGCAACAGTGGGACAAATGACACAATTTGAACAGGGCATCTTAGAAGAGTTAATAGTATCATAGCAATATTAATTTCCTGGTTTTTATGTCTGTACTATGGTTTGTCAGACGATAGTATCTGGGGAAGCTGGGTGAAGCACAGACACAAGGTCTGTGTAGCTATGTATTATTTTTGTAATTTGGGGAGTGGGGAGGAGGTCTGCAATTATTTCAGATAAAAAGTTAAAATATAAAAGTAAATGTAAAACACAAAAATTTCCATCAAATTCTCGTTTCTTGGGAAGTTGCCTTTTTCCTATGCAACCACATAAGGTGAGACAAGGAAACAGACTGAATGAAATATAAGCAGATTCGTGTACGAAGCCCACGTGCCAATGTAAGAAAGTCACGTGACCAAAAAAAGAAATCCAGTAGAGGAAATCCATGTATAAAGAGCTGAGGAATAGAATTCACTACTTTTGAGCTATATGTGGAAATATATTTGTGTGTATGATAAACATCATGTCACGAATACACCTTCAAAGAAAAGAAAAGAAAAAATAAACTGTTGGCCTCCGCAGACTACTTTCTGCTTGAAAAATGCCCCATACTCAGAGGACTGTTTGAACCACAATCATGCAAACATATTACATGAAACAGCACAAAGAGGAAGGGAGCTGGGGGTGGGGGTAGGGAATGGGATCAGGGAGGGGACGTTTCAAGAACACACGAGACGTCCAGTGTCTGGAAGTTTCTGAGTATTCCAGTTGCTGGCAACAACATTTTTAAATTGTGAAAAATAATGACATTAACACACCATGACTCACAGAGGAAACACTCTGTAATCAGTAATTTATTATTCTATTCCTCAGCTTTACTCACTGACTTTCACGAACTGAAGTGAAAAATCCTCACTTAGCGGAACCTGACTTGGCCTTTCTGATGGGAGGGGAGGGGACACTTTATTTCCCAACATGCAATGTGTCGCTGTTAGTTAATCAAGGTCCCTTCTAGAGCTACCACACAAATTCAGTGAGTCCACAACTCTATGAGTAGGTACATTTTGTTCCACAGGCAGGCACTGCATCTAAAATGTGTTGGAGAGAGGCCGCTTGACTTTGCTGTCTATAACTAAGGCACATAAAGTCAACTGCACAGCCCAGCTGTTAGAGCGATCCTTCCCCTGTAATGTATGGTTCTCCAATGTAACATCTCTACAATGACCTTAGAAATCAAAATAAAAGAGCCACCACCAAACTCAAAGCCTAGAAGGATACTGCCAGCCAGGGTTCCACCCACTACATCAGCTGTCAGACATCCAGCCTGCAGCATAGCTGTCAGACACGTGTTGAAGCCTTCTGGATCCCAATTCAGGCCTCCCTGTCTCCAGGTGGACTTTCTTTAGACCCCAGCCTCAGTCTGGTCCTCTTCCTCTATGTCTCCAAAGAACCCTGTGCTTCCACACTTGCTAGCACTTCAAACAATGAAGTATAATTGGCCATTTTCCTTCTCTCTCTCCCAGCGGGATTTGACCCTGAAGGCAGGGTCCACGCACACCCTTCGGTACATCCCCAGCATCTGACACAATGCTTGGCCCATACAGGCACCTGACGCATGCTGGCAGGCAGGTGGCACCTGTGTAAGGCACGCCTGTTGTGCATGCAGTCCAGCCACGCAGCACGTGGTTATTCATGTAACTTACTTCACGGACCCCTGCATGCCAGCAGTGTTCTAGCTGGTGAGAACACTGGGATGACAGAGATGGAGGAGGGGCCAGCCTCTGGAATTGAGAATCTAGTGGAGGAGACTGACTTTAAACACACAGCCATGCAAATAATTATGTAATTACAATTGGGAGAAACACAGTAAAAAAGCAAAAGTATAGCAGGGCTATAAGATCATGTAACTAGATAACCTGACCACATGAGGTATGAATTTTAAAAGGTTACCCAAGGCAACAATGGAGGTTGGGGAGGATGGGGGCAGGGGAGAGGGGAATAAACTCAGCAGACAGTCACAACTCCACTATTTAGAATTCGAGGAAAAAACCTGGAGATGAGCCAACTGCCAGCCTCAAGCGAATGGCTACACATGGCCTTACCCAGGCAACCGGAGGGTATGTAACTACTGAGCCATTTAAAAATGACAAGTATGTGAACTATGTTGATATGCGGGAAGATATTAATAGAGTTTATTATGGATTGGATTTTTTTCAACCATAAAGGTGCTTAGGTTCATTAACAAAAATTTTGGAACTCAGCCTCAGCCAATCCTGTCAAGATAATCTCTACACTCTGGGGGCTGGCAGCACTGGTGGCCCTCAAGGTCTTGGGGCAGAATAGAAGCACCAGGAGGGCTGGGGAGGTCCTCCAGTGGAGCCGTCATTTTCCAGATGCAGACTCAGAGTCAGCTGGTCAGAGCGCCCACCTGGGAGAGTGCTTCACTCCCCTTCCATCCCACGTGCGGCACTTTCAAGGGGCTCCTCAAATAAGGAAGGGAGGCTGGAGATCAGGCGAGTAACCACATCCTGCATCGGGAAGAAAAGGCTTTCTCCCAGGCGGATGTGGAAAGGCTTCCTGAAATACCCTGGAGCCTGCTCTTACTACAGAAAATGACAGCTGGCCAGTCCTCACAGCAAGTGGCTAGCTGAACCTGAATGGCCCCTACATTTTTTTAAAGGTAAGGGGTTCAATCCTTAGCTATTGAAAGCATAGAGTCTGGACGAGCAACATCAGCATCACCCGGGAGCTTGTGTTTTTGTTTTGTTTTTAAAATTTATTTATTTATTTATTTATTTATTCATGGCTGTGTTGGGTCTTCGTTGATGCTCACGGGCTTTCTCTACTTGTGGCGAGCAGGGGCTTCTCACTGCAGTGGCTTCTCTTGTTGTGGAGCACGGGCTCTAGGCGTGCAGGCTTCAGTAGTTGTGGCATGCGGGCTCAGTAGTTGTGGCGCGTGGGCTTAGTTGCTCTGCAGCATGTGGGACCTTCCCGGACCAGGGATCGAGCCCGCGTCCCCTGCATTGGCAGGCAGATTCTTAACCACTGAGCCACCAGGGAAGTCCCACCTGGGAGCTTGTTAGAAACACAGAACCTTGGTCCCACCCAGACCTACTGAAACATCATCTGCACTTTTTCTCTATTTTTTATTTATTTATTATTTTATTGGCTTACAGCTGCTTTACAATATTGTGTTAGTTTATACTGTATGGCAAAGTGAATCAGC
Organism: Delphinus delphis; assembly: GCF_949987515.2. NCBI lineage: Eukaryota > Metazoa > Chordata > Mammalia > Artiodactyla > Delphinidae > Delphinus > Delphinus delphis. The sequence goes on along the minus strand of NC_082695.1, from coordinate 50,760,999 downwards.
TATACGCATACATATATCCCCTCTTTTTTGGATTTCCTTCTCATTTAGGTCACCACAGAGCACTGAGTAGAGTTCCCTGTGCTATACAGTAGGTTCTCAGTAGTTATCTACTTTATACATAGTATCAGTAGTGTACATATGTCAATCCCAATCTCCCAATTCATCCCACCGCCCCCCTTGGTATCCATACGCTTGTTCTCTACATCTGTGTCTCTATTTGTGCTTTATAAATAAGATCGTCTATACCAATTTTTTCAGATTCCACATATATGTGTTAATATACGATATTTGTTTTCTCTTTCTGACTTACTTCACTCTGTATGACAGTCTCTAGATCCATCCATGTCTCTACAAATGACCCAATTTTGTTCCTTTTTATGGCTCAGTAATATTCCATTGTATATATGTACCACATCTTCTTTATCCATTCGTCTGTCAGTGGGCATTTAGGTTGCTTCCATGTCCTGGCTATCGCAAACAGTGCTGCAATAAACACTGGGGTGCATTCTGGGTATATGCCTGGTGGTGGGATTGCTGGGCCATATGGTAGTTCTATTTTTAGTTTTTTTTGTTTTTTTTTTTGCGGTAGGTGGGCCTCTCACTGCTATGGCCACTCCCGTTGCAGAGCACAGGCTCCGGACGCGCAAGCTCACCAGCCATGGCTCACGGGCCCAGCCACTCTGCGGCATGTGGGATCCTCCCGGACCGGGGCACGAACCCGTGTCCCCTGCATCGGCAGGCGGACTCTCAACCACTGCGCCACCAGGGAAGCCCTATTTTTAGTTTTTTAAGGACTCTCCTTACCATCCTCCACAGTGGCTGTATCAATTTACATTCCCACCAACAATGCATGAGTGTTCCCTTTTCTCCACACCCTCTCCAGCAATCGTTTGTAGATTTTTTGATGATGGCCATTTTTACTGGTGTGAGGTGATACCTCATTGTAGTTTTGATTTGCATTTCTGTAATAATTAGTGATGTTGAGCAGCTTTTCATGTGTTTCTTGGCCATCTGTATGTCTTCTTTGGAGAAATGTCTATTTAGGTCTTCTGCCCGTTTTTGGATTGGGTTGTTTGTTTTTTTGATATTGAGCTGCATGATCTGTTTGTATATTTTGGAGATGAATCCTTTGTCTGTTGCTTCATTTGCAAATATTTTCTCTCATTCTGAGGGTTGTCTTTTCATCTTGTTTATGGTTTCCTTTGCTGTGCAAAAGCTTTTAAGTTTCATCAGGTCCCATTTGTTTATTTCTGTTTTTATTCTCATTACTTTAGGAAGTGGGTCAAAAAAGATCTTGCTGCAATTTATGTCAAAGAGTGTTCTGCCCATGTTTTCCTCTAAGAGTTTTATAAGTGTCTGGCCTTACATTTAGGGCTTTAATCCATTTTGAGTTTATTTTTGAGTATGGTGTTAGGGAGTGTTCTAATTTCATTCTTTTACATGTAGCTGTGAAAGAATGAAATTAGGACAGTTTTCAATAAGTGGTGCAGTTTTCGCAGCACCACTTACTGAAGAGGGTGTCTTTGCTCCATTGTATAATCTGGCCTCCTTTGTCATAGATTAGGTGACCATGGGTGCATGGGTTTATCTGTGGGCTCTCTATCCTGTTCCATTGATCTGTATTTCTGTTTTTGTGCCAGTAGCATACTGTCTTGATTACTGTAGTTTTGTAGTAGAGTCTGAAGTCAGGGAGACTGATTCCTCCAGCTCCATTTTTGTTTCTCAAATTGCTTTTGCTATTCAAGGTCTTTTGTGTTTCCATACACATTGTAAAATTTTTTGTTCTAGTTCTGTGAAAACTTCCATTCGTAATTTGATAGGGATTGCACTGAATCTGTAGATTGCTTTGGGTAGTGTAGTCATTTTCACAATACTGATTCTTCCAATCCAAGAACATGGTATATCTCTCCTTCTGTTTGTGTCATCTTTGATTTCTTTCAAGAGTATCTGATAGTTTTCTGCCTATGGGTCTTCTGCCTCCTTAGGTAGATTTATTCCTAGGTATTTTATTCTTTTTGTTGCAATAGGAAATGGAATTGTTTCCTTAATTTCTCTTTCTGATCTTTCGTTGTTAGTGTATAGGAATGCAAGAGATTTCTGTGTATTAATTTTATATCCTGCGACTTTACTAAAGATCCCCAGAATAGTCACATGCACGTTAAGGTCTGAGAAGCACTGATTCAGTCCTAGAGTACAGGAGGATTCATTTACTCATTCCTCAAACATTCACTGACTTCTCTGCTAAATCCTGGGCAGATCCAAAGATCTGACTAGGCACCCACAAGGTCCAGCAGGAGAGAGAGCCAGGTGAGTGGGTGATGCAGCTGCCCTTCTGCAGCCCCAGGGAGAGGAAATCCATGGCTGAACCACTTAAGATCTTTTGAGAAAGAAGCCAGAGAGTCCAAGGCTGGAGATGGATCAATAAAAATCTTTAGAAAACTTATACATTAAATACAATGAAAGAGCACCCTTGATAAAAAACCATCAAGGGCCTTTTACACAACTTCCATCAGTAAGGTGCTGTACTGTTGCTTTACACTTTGCATCCTCTGCTGGCTAGAAACTTTCACATTCTCTCTTGCCCACAGTTTCTGTGAGATGCTAGTAGATTAACTTTGTTGTGTTACAGATACTGATCCTGAACAGCCTGCATCAGCACTGACTGTGTTCAGCATGACTTGGAGTTCAAGGTGAACAGAGTCGTCCAAGGTGAGCCCAGACACATTCAGGCCAGGCTGCAAAGGCTCCGGGCCTCACCCCGAGCCCACAGAGAGGTCAGATCAGGATCAGAACTGGGTTTTTAAGAGAAAACTCAGATCCCCGAGTCGGGGAGAAGCTGGAGGAGAGAGCCTGGAGGCAAGAATGCGGAGTGGATGAGAGTGAGGGCCTGAGCCAAGGCAGGGACAGGACGGAGTTTAGAGCGTGAGGCTGGAAGGTTTCAGGCAGTGGATGCCAGGCAAGGTCTCTAAGCCCAGGTGAGTGGGCAGCGGGAGGGAGCTGGCCGGGCCTCATGGTTGGGGGTGAATGGTGAATACGCTGAGTCTGAGGGGCTGCGTGACATCCCATGAACTGACAGAGGTGCAGGTCAGAGAGGAGGAGCTGGGGTTTGTGCAGAAAGGCTACTGAAGCCACAGCTGGAGGAGAGCGGACAGAGTGAGACCAGAGGAAAGAGCCAAAGGGAGGTGTCATACCAGGAGCTAGAAAAGGACTCGGAGATGCTGCCAGAAAGAGGGAGAAAGCAGGGTAGCCTGTTGTCAGCGGAGCCAGTGAGAGAGGACAATTTAAAAATCACAGATGGCAGATAGCCTCCAGTGCTTGGGAGAAGGGGAGGACCAAAGATAAAAGGTCCTTGCAAATGCAAGGACCAAATCACTGGTGACCTGGAAACACATCCCCTGGCTGATGGCAACAGTGAGGAAATGCAGACAGAGGGCTGGGAGGCTGGCATGTCCTCAGAGCTGAGGCGACAGCAGTTGCTGACAACACCTGCCATGCTGGTCTGCTTGATAAACCTAAGATAAATAATATTTCCGGATAACGCCTTCTACTGTCAAATTTTCTTTGTGGAGCTACTTAAGGTCTTCACCAAGGGTCCCCACAGCCCTGTGGTGGAAACTGCTTGTAACAGGCCCTCCAAGCCACCTCTGCAGAGGTGGGAGGCGGAGGGCAGCCCAGGGGAGATGCCACCGAAAATAAATGCTCCCAAGGAGAAACCAGACATTAACTTCAGTGCTTCTCAAACTACCCAGGTTGAAGGAGTAGTTTGTCAGGTTGCAATTTCCAATCCATTGTTGACCAATGCCTTGGTAAATTACAACAAAAATGAACGACTAGTAAAGGACATAAAACAGGACATACAAATACATGCCAAATACTTTATCATTACACTCAATACACAAAATTCTCTCTTAATATAATCTAAAAAGCGTAACTCAGAAAAAGAGAAGAGTTACACAATATAGCATATAAAAGAAAGCATACAGGCAATTAATATAGAAAGTTACAATCACTCTCACAACTTTGTTGTAGCGCAAACAAAAAGTTGCAAGTTAAATTGATTTGCCACACTAAAACCTAATACACACACTGAATAAAAGCTATGTGTTATCTGTATTCAAAGTCTTTAAATGGGAAAAACTACTCTAGTATTTGCTTGTTAACTTATCTATTCTAGGACAGATCTACCAAGCTACTCTCAGGGAATAATGTATAGCTAAGTTGTTTCTCTATTTTGTTTTAATAACACTCATCATAGAAACCAGTCTTGCAGAGGTATGTTGATGGAAATGGGGGAAGAGATTTCAGCATACTTTTGACAAGCTCAGAACATTAATTTTTAACTTTTATCCAAAATGAAAGCAAATGATGCTGTATTTTCAAAATGCATCTTCAGTCCTTCAGTAGTTGCCAATTCCCCAACCTATCCTGTGCAGTTACTGTTAAAATTAAATTATCTTTCGATGAAATAAGTAGAAATGAGATCCATAAATTTCCCAAGCTTGGCTTCTTCTTGATAGAAAATAAAATTCAAAATGCTCTATAAAATCATAAAGTATTCAGTAATAATGTTTTCTAGGCGTTCAATGTGAAGATCATTACCCCCTTCACTGATAGCTGTAGCTAAACCATGGAACGTAACATAGTAATCTGCAAACTCCGTTCTTCCAAACTTCTAACTTTTGTTTTTGTCCTTTGATTTTATCTGCCATTTAAAAATATGTTGCATTCCTTTGTTGCATGGAAGTTTTAATACCTAAGAGGTCAAACAACTAAGCAAGTCTGGCTAACTCATATCTTTAAAGAATTGAGAACAAGCTGGTTTCCTGTCTTCAAGAAATACGACAGCTTATTTTACAGTTCATTTTCCATAGACAACCACGATACCTCAGGATGCAATAACAGTTTGTAATAATTAGCATCCGTATTATCCCATATAAGGGAGGATAATCTTTAATGCCTTTGCCTTTATATAATTTACAATTTTTACATCATCACTAAGCACACTGTTTAGTTCAGATGACATCTTTCTGAACCACAACTTCTTTAATGGAGGAAGGAGTGGAGTGGTTTACACTGATGCAAGCTCCTTAATATTCTAATATTAATATTCTTAATATTCTAGAATATTCTCCCGTGCTGTCAGAACACACTCCCTTAAGCCAAACTCAAATTTCAAACTAAACTTGTTGACAGTGTAATTTTTCACAGTTTTATATAGTAGTTCAGAGTTAGTTGTGTTTATCAGCAATGAAGCTAAAAAGAATTCTTCCTATATCAACATCATATTCAAATTACACATTTACTAGAAGTGCCAATTAGTAAATCTGTGCATTCTTGAAACTATAATGAAAAATTCTCTACTACTTGTTCTGTGCCTTGGCTTTCTATATCAATAGCCAGTTTCTGAATACATCATTAGAAAGTGGTACATGAGCCATCTTCTTGGCCATAGATTTACTGAACATTTCCACATCAGCATTTTTGATGCAGTCCTTCACCACTGTCTGGATAAATGTATATTGTCTTTTTATTCCTAGTAAATCAAATTGTTATTTAATAAGAAGGCGACAGAATACTCATGTTGATATATGAAACAGTGAACACTTGCATCTGTCAGCTCTTTTTTGTTGTTGTTGTTGTTGTTTTTCTTTTGCGGTACGCAGGCCTCTCACTGTTGTGGCCTCTCCCGCTGCGGAGCACAGGCTCCGGACGCGCAGGCTCAGCGGCCATGGTTCACGGGCCCAGCCGCTCCGCGGCATGTGGGATGTTCCCGGATCGGGGCACGAACCCGTGTCCCCTGCATCGGCAGGCGGACTCTCAACCACTGCACCACCAGGGAAGCCCCTGTCAGCTCTTTTAATTGAATACTTTCTTTCAAAGAATTCTTTTTGTTTTTCACTGTATTTCTTTAGTTTATCTGTAAATGCTTTTTAAGAATTGATGGTCTTATCTCTTCATCAGCCAGTACTTCCTCAGAAAATAGCACACTGTGTTTAGCAGTTTATTTGGCTACTTATGGTTGCAAAACTGAACTGAATGTATGAAGGTTCATACAGTTAACTTAAACTAATATCAAATCTTTTGCTTTGAAGTGACTTCCATTGTCACCTTTTAGTTTACTACTACCGTGCATTGAGAAAAGGAGTCTTTTCTTGACAAAAAGAAAAAATATCCAGTGACATTTGCTTTGCCAGTATTAAATTAAGGTTAAGAATAATTAATATACATTTACTGACAAATAACATTTAGCTAATAATATTAAGCTATAAAGAAACTGAACACGTGAAGAACTCATAACTCAAAAAAGACAAACAATCCAATAAAAAAGAATGGGCAAAGGCTTTGGACAGATACTTCACAAAGAAGATATTTGGATGGCCAATAAGCATATAAAATGATGTTCAACACAATTTGTCATCAGAGAAAAACAAATCAAATCCCAAATGAGATACAATGACAAGCCTATTAGAACGGCTAATACTTAAAAGACTGGAATACCAAGTGTTGGCAAGGATATGGAGTCACTGGAACTCTCATGCACTGCTGGTATTAATGTAAAATAGCATAATCATTTTGGAAAAAACTCTGTCAGTTTTCCATTAAGTTAAACGTACACTTACCATATTACTCATCAATTCCACTTCTAGATATTTACACAAGAAAAATGAAAAATATATAAAGCTTGTACATGTATGTTTCCAGCAGCTCTATTCATAATGACCAATATTGGAAACAACCCAAGTGTCAATCAATATTTGACATTGATAAATAGATAAACTGTGGTACGTCCATACAATGGATTAGTCATCAGCAATAAAATCTAATATACTATCAATAACACACAACAACATGAATGGATCTTAAAATCATTATGGTGAATAAAAGAAGCCAGACAAAAAAAGTACATAGTGAATAAGTAAGTCCATTTCTGTGAAGCTCTAGAAAAGACAAACTCAATCCATAGTGACAAAAAGCACATCAGTGATTACCAGTGGCTTTAAGGTAAAGGGTGAAAAGGGGACAAAGCATAGAATGACTGAGAAGGGGCATAAGAAAGCTTTTTAGGAACATAGCCATGTTCTATACCTTGATGGTGCTAGTGGTCATTACATGGATGTATACATTTGTCAAAACTTATCAAATTGTCACTTAAATGGGTGCATTTTTCTGAAATGTAAGGTATAACTCAATAAAGTTGATTAAAAACAAAATCACACCTTACAACATAGTTCTAAAACACATAACTGACACACCACCTATGCCATACGTAACTTACCGCGTGAGTCCAACAACACCCAACGTGTTCTATACTCCGGTCAACACGGTTTGTCTACTGATCACTTGCGTGGATACTCTAACAATGTTAAATTATTATAAATGTTTCTAAATGCTTACTCTTAGGTCCTGTATTTAACTCACCGTGAACTGATAACAAACAAACAGTTCACAAACGAGCCGTAAGCTATAGATGACACTTTGAGTGGCCTTGTGCTAAATCACATGCCTAGAATATTCTAGATTCAGTAAAATTCCAACCTACTTTAAGGCTGAGCAAATTTCCTAACCTCTTCATTTATGCTAAAAGTAGTATTGAAGCTCATTCCCATACAGGGAGTTTGGTGAAATTCATAATAAAGTACTAATGACTGAACTTGAGGAGGAAAGGAATGTAAGGAAAAACTGTTACAAATCCTGTGCAATTCTTTGAGCCTTAAGTGAATAAATGTTTAGAGGAGTGTAATGGACAGAATTCTGAGATGGCGCCAAGATTCCCTTTCCTGGTACACAAAGTCTGTATAATCCCCTTCCCTTGAATGTGGGTGAGACCAGTGAATATGATAGGCTATCACTGCCATGATTAGATACACTATATGACAAAGATGGCAGAATTTTGCAGATATTATTAAAGTCCCATATCAGTTTGAGTTCATCAAAGGGGAGACTTCCTAGGGAGGCCTGACCTAATCAGGCGAGCCTTTTAATAAAGGGTCTAGAGGTAAGAGGTAAGTAGCTGCAGAGGAGCTTTTCTATTGACCTTGAATTAGCAACTGCCATGCTGAAGAGAGGACCACGTGAAAGGGAAGGGCAGGCAGCCTGTAGAAGCTGAGGACCTCAGTCCTACAGCCTCAAGGACTTAAATCCTGACAACAACCAGTGAGCTTAGAAGAAGAACCTAAGACTCAGATAAGAACACAGCCCCGCTGACACTTTTATTTCAGCCTAGTGAGACCCTGAGCAGAGGACCCATGTAAGCAAAGCTGGGATCTATGTAAACTGTGGAAAAATAAGTTGTTGATTTAAGTGTTAAAAATAAGTCGTTAAAAATAAGTGTTGTGTTAAGGCCTAAGTCTGTGATGATTTACTGTGCAGTGATAGAAAACTAATAAAGGCAGAATCCAAAAATAGAGTTTATCTGTACATACAGCCAACTTTTGACAAGGTTCCACCCCAATGACATGCAAGTATATGGAGATATTGTTCTGAAAGGAAAGCAGATGTGACCTGGAAAAATTTTTCTAAATAGATAGAAGAGCCCCTTTGGAGGGAGGCTACATGGAAACAGGGTGAGAGGAGTCTCTGGAACAGACCAGATGTGGTTTCAAATTCAGCCTCTACTCCTTATTGACCCTATGACCTGTGGGAAATAACGTAATTTTTCTACACCTCATTTTTAGCATCTGAAAGACAGAAAAGTTAAACACCTACTAAATCAGTTAAGTTTCTGCGACTGCAAGCAAGAAAGTAACTGGCTTAAAAAAGAAAGAAAGAAAGAAAAATGCATTAATAGTATAAGAGCAGCTCTCAGAATCCAAAGAAAAGCTAATGGATGGGCCTTGGGAAGGGCTGGAAGCAGAACAGCCCTAGGGATGTGGGTAACAAATTATAAACAGTCTTTTCAGGGGCCGCTGCTGTTGCACTGAATCAGCTCCATCCTTGCGTCGCTCCCCTCAAGATCAGGATTCCAAGGAGGGAGATGCCCAGCGGGGACCCAGAGCCAGGGAAGTCTGGTGTAACTTGATTCACAGGCAAGCCTCCACCAGGACCACCCCACAACAGCACGCCCTGGGGGGAGGGTGGTCCCCCAAAGGAGAAGCAAGTGCTGCTACCAGAGAAGGTGGGAAAAGAACTTGACAGGTGGAAACAGCAGACAGCCCCCACACCTCCTCATGGAATGGAATGCATGAAAACAAGACTTTACACATGGCAAGTGCTCAAAATAGCAGCAATGACTAGTCTCACCCAATTTGTCAATGTCTCATAAAATATATTTGGAAACACAATCCAACTACACATTAAAGCTATAAGCTGCTAGACAATACTTGCATTAGCTTCTATAATTTGCAGGTTATCTTTTGGGCCCTGGTTTCTGTGTTCTTCCAAAATTCCCAATATATATTCTAAATGAAATATGCAGCGCTGTACAATTTCAGTAGATTTATTTCATCCATCTTCCAATACACAAGTTTTTCTTCAATTTTATTAATCCAGTGATTAACTTGTCCACTGAGTATTTAAATTAATTTCTTTGGTTTTGATTTAAGTCTGCCTTTTCTTTTTTCATAACATCTTTTTATTCTTATGCTTTAAATACGTTCTTTCATGTTTCCAATAGTTTCAAACATACTTATTTAATATTCTCCATCCAGCAGTCTCTTATATAACTTTATAGCAGTCTAACTCCACTGCTGGCCATGTGTACTAAGCTTCGGGTGTGGTAGATGGTTCCCCCAGGGGGTCTTTAATTTCGGATTGTGAGCCCATCTTCAGAAACACTTGATATGTGGGAATTCTGTGCAGCCTGAGTATAGTGTGTCCCTCAAGAAAAGCATCACCACCTTGGGACCCCTCTTATGCTAATTAATCAGAGTGAGGATTCTTACACAAGTAATAGCATTCAAACCCCAAACCCAAGTAAGAGTACACCTGAGATTATAAATCCCACCACACCCAGCCCCAAGCCAGAGGGGGTAAACTTCCTGCTAATCTCCCCAGTCTGGTGGGCGTATTTTCTGTGGCCTATTCTTTCACCAAGAATATGGTCCTGAGCAGCCTGGCTTTAAACAGAAATCCCCACCCTCCTCGGACCTAAGGTCTCATCATCTACCTCCGCAGCCCCCTAAGTGCCCTGTGGTCACCAAGACTGGCCCACTTTCCCAAGGATGCTCTAGCATCAGCTCACACAGTTCTCACTCATGAAAAGGTTTTTGGACACTGGATTTCCTATGATTTCTTGGCATCTCTGCCATGCATTTAAAACATCGATGTTTTACAGCCAGCAGTACCAAGTGCTCTATAAGAGCAGGGTTTTCAAGATATTTCATCTACCATACTTCCAGGAACAGAAGTCCCAGGGTATACAGTCACTAAGTATGAGATATCCTAAACCAAGTATTTTTTTCCCTTACACTAGCTATGCAAGAAAAATAAATTCCCTTTAGTCTAGCCTCTCACCCATAAAAGATGTGACCTACTAGCTGCTGGAACAAGTCAAATGAACACACTTTTAAAAGATGCTGAAAATGCAGATAATTAGAAGAAGAAACAACACCAATCTCGCTACTATTAGACATCTATAGTTTGTTTACAGTATTTATTATTAGAATTCATTCTTATAAATAAAGCTCTATGTCTATGTTTTGTATTTCATAAGACTTCCTAAGGACTGATTCCTAGAAATTAAATTACTGGGACAAAGAGAATAAATCTGTAAAGGTCTTTCCTAATAATAACAAAAGTAATAGCTAAATACATGTTGCTTAACTGCTTTCCTAAAGGACTGTACTTCCAAAGCAAGAGCAGTTTAAGAACATCCACTTCACAGTGTCCTATTAAGTTTGGGTTATATGAGTGATTTCATTCAAGAGTCAATGTGTAAGCGTAAGACATTAAGGCGTTTGAACAATTAACGGGAACAAAAAACAGAAAGATAAGGCTTTAATCTAAACTGCAAAGGCAGAGAATCATAGTACCAAAAAGAAAAGCCATTCCCTCCAAAAAATACAGTCTGAACATATGATAAAGAACACTGAGCAAAGGTCAAGACACAGCCGTTATTAAGTAGGAGTTAAGCATTTGCTTTTCAAAAGCAACAAGAAGGTGCCATTTACTGCCCTCTGCGGTTGACCACGACCCACGAGTGAAAGTACCGTCTTGGTCGGTCCCACCTGTCTGCCTCCCTCCCTTCCACGTGTGACCCCGACTTGCCCAGAAAAGGACCAGTAGGGCAGGGCACACAGCACACACTCAAAGGTCTCCCGAGATGACAACTTCCCAGGCTGTAATCAGAGGACTAATTCCAGGGACCCACCGTTCCTTCCCTCATCTACAGAAGATGAAGCTGGAGGAGGCAGCCCTACCCCCTTTTCTAGGAAAAGACGTTTAACATAAATCTTAAACTGGTGATTTTGTTTTCAACCTCCCCATCCACTGAAGTTAAGGAAACAGAAAGATACAGCACACCGATTTCAAAACAGCAACCACCAAAATTGACAGTCCAATTTAAAATTTAAAAAATAGAGAAAGAAAAGAAAGTCTTTAAACTAGCAACCAGCTGGCGCTCTGTAGACTCTTTGTAGAGTGGATTTTAAATTACAAATTAGAGTAAAACAACAGGAGCGAAAATAAAGAGTAATCAGGGTCACTTTCTGAAGAAAATCTCCAGGACAACCATGGTCCTGACGGGCTTCGGCTGCCCATGCCAGCTGTAATTGCTCTGAAAATCACAGCTCCCCGAGAGGCAGAGCTTTCTTGGTAAAACAAAGCTATGATTACTGGAAAGCAGAAATGCTCAAAAAGAATCACCAAAGGAAAAAAATATTTTTTTCAATCTTCAGATTTGCCATATGGAGTCAACCTCTAATGACTAAAGGCAAAATGCATTCTGGGGACACGTTCCCCATGCCACACATTTCCTAGGCACTCCCTGCAGTCACCACATGTTTTTCCAATAACACGTTTATTTTATTATCACAGTTACATTCAACAAAACTCACTCTCTGCAAAACGGTCCTCGTTTCTCTTGCTTCTCTGGAAACTTCCTTGAGCCTTCCCACTTAAAGGACAGTCCTATCACAGTTTCCTTTTATAGTATTACACAATCCAAATTATAATGATAAACTCATCTCTAAACCATATGTTAGTGACTCTGAAATTAAAACAAAATGTAGATTGCCCAGTACTGCAGAATCTAAGATTTGGAAGGGACCTCAGAGGGCACCAAATTCTACTCTCCACCCACTAAAGACGCACCCTAACTCAGCCTTTAGGCTTGTTCAAACCTGAGCCCGGTCTGTCCACCAGTAACCTCTACCCACAGAGGTAGTGCTACCCCAGGGAGCCCCCCAGAACAGGCCCGCTCCTTCTCTAAGACAGTCATGAAAATTAGGAAGAGGCTCTTCACAACCCGGCCAGGTTTCTATACCAGGCCTCCCTAAGCCCTCTGGCTGCCCCCAAATTCTCCTGCGTGCTGTTCAGGACACCCTTCACAGAGTCATGGGCCCTCCTAAGATACTGCTCACAGAGTATTGCAGCCAAAGCCTTTATATCCCTTTGAAAGAATGTAAAGTTTTACAGGCCATCTCATCCATACAGCTTTATTTTCTGTAAATGTAGTCGAGTAAAACATACAGGTCATCTTTTATAAAAATGTTGTTTTTCCAGTATCTTTCTATACTCGTGTAATAAAATTTTACCCAAGAGGTAGGACATTTATTTCAATTATGTTTCCTCATTTTAGTTGGTTTCAACCTATTAACATCTCAACTTCGTCATATAACATTAGGTATTCCTATCAGCCTTCTATCACTTTCAATTGTTTTGAGGAAGTCCTCCCAGATATAGGACGCTGATCTTTTTTTTTTTAGGTGAAGACATGACAGCATTATGACATCCAGTGAGTCTGCCTGTCCCTTTCTGATGACTCAAAGCAAAAATAAAAACAAAAAACATCAACCAGATTGTTTTTAAATAAATGGTGAGTTCATCTTACTAACATCTAGCCCACAAGGATATTATGAGAATCCCTATCGAGTGTATTCCTAAAGTAAGATCCACCAGCCCAACGTCACCTCCATTCACTCTTAGCTAACCCATGACATTGGTTCCTTGTAATTTTGCAGTCATTTAGAAATTCTAACAATATGCTTATCAACTTGCCCCACATCTTCACTTCTGATTTAATAAAAAAATAAAGCTACTGATTATCAACCAGGTACTGTGTGGAATAGACTTCACTAGAGATTACTGTCAAGCTTGTGATTAAAATAAACTTGCTTATTTTCCATTTTTAAAAACTGGCTTATTTGCCCAACCCTACTCTTCTGGCAAATGGAGATCACGCACAATGAAATAACGCGTAATTTAGATCAACACCAACGAGCTGTCAAAGTGCCGTATCTTTGTTCTCTTTCAAATCAAGATCCTTCAATAGTAAAAAGGGACGAAAGCTTCTCCTGTGTCCTAAGGTCTTTCACCTTCACACCCAGAATCTCAAGGTCTCTGGACCCTGAGGTTTAGGGCCTACACAAGGCAACAGCACCCATTGGCATCAGCGAGCTCTTTGGTAGCTCTGAGGTCTGGTCAGGCTCTGCTCCATCATGAGAACAAGCCCCAGAGGAAGACACACAGGTCTGCCAGCAGGTCAGCTCTTCAGATGGCTGCTTCTCTACTTTTCTTGCTGCTAAGCAACAAGGTTCCTCTCCAGTGCTGGCAATGGCATGCTACCTTCTGGATGCTCCAGGGAACAGGGGAGGCCTCTCCCCTAAGAAGCCCCTCATTTCTTCCTGCAGCTCCGCCCTCAATTCTATTGTGCATGCCCCACTTCTTGCCCTGCATGGCGTTTGTCTCCTGTCAGAGCCTCAGACTCCTTTTCACGTTGACTCCTGATTATTTCTCCAATCCTAAGAATTCCTTAATCTGTGTTAACAGGCAAAAAGCAGAGAGACATTCTTGAAAGCCATTCTCCTTCCCCATAGCAAAGGAAGGAGCTTCATCTGTAACAGATGTAACTGATGCTGCTTTCAAAGCACAAAGGCAATAAATATGGAGGCCCCTCTGCAGTATTTCAGTTGCTTGTAAGAAGTGCATCCTGTGTGGCTCCTGCTGGGACCTGCCGTACAAAACTGGGTATTTTCTTCACCCATTTTGGCTGGGGCTCTGAATCTCATTAGGTATACAGCTATCTAGTTCTTCAGCTCCTATTTCCTCCTGAAGTTTGCTAATTTTTTCAGATGGGTAGCAATTAGTACTGCGCAAGGTGTCACTCCCACCCACCTCCTCTAAACAGACACAACAGGTGCACACAACACCCTGAAAAACCTACGCCTCACAGCACTGCTTCTCACAGCAGAATAAGTTACCTACATGACACTCCAGCCACTGCTGGCCATGCTACTTCGTCAGAGTTCCTGGTGGCAGGGGCTTCTGGGAAAAACCATCTCTAATTTCTAATTGGACCTCAAAACCCTTCATGAGGTGACACTTCCTAGGCCAAACCTTCATGCAGCAGCATGGCATGTCTCTCTCTTTATTCCAAGCAACGTTGGCACTTGGCCCCTTAATTCATTTAACATTCTCATCTCAACTGACTCCTCCTGAAACATATTTTAAATTTCACTAGACAAGCTCGGGATGCCTACTCAGACCACACCATCTTTTGATGATGTAGTCTCACTACCTTGCTTGAAAATGTTGACACCTGGTGACCCCATCAATCTGGCCACAGTTGACAGGACCAGGGAAGAACACCTGACCTAAGGGAACCAGTCATGTTCCTCCTCCTAAAAATTGATTCTGAAAGTGAGAAAGTGTGAAAATTTCTTATTGAAAGCCAGAAAGTGTAGTATGGTTCCTTGAGTGGCCATTCTGATGCCATGTTCAAAGAGCAAACAGGTCCAGTCGACAGAGAAAACTAGGGTGGGGCACTGGCCCCAGGAGAAGGAGGGACAAGAGACCATCTGACAAGACAGGCAGACAGACCTGTTGGCCGAGGATGTCCCATTGCCATACCCTCTCCCATGATGCCCTGCTCCTTCTGCCCTTCTGTTCCATGAGACACCCCTGCACCCTCACAGCAAACCCCCTCTACGGAAGCAGCCCTGAGTGGGGCTCTGTTCCCCACAAGTGTGAGCCAAGAACGGAAGAAGGGCATTTTCAACTTGCCAAGACAAAGAAAGAGAGGGATGGATTCAACAAAAATTTCCTTCATGCTTACTCCACAGACATGCTTACCACTTTACACATGCTGAGGGGTGGGGGGAAAGGATACATGTGACCCCTGCCCCCTAAATATTTATCATCTGGTTGGGCAATCAACAGTAACCCAAGACAGAATTAATGAAAAATAAAGTCATGACATATACCCTAGAAATGAATTTCAGAATAACTGACAACCACAGCTATGGACGCTCCCTGAAGAGGCTTGTCGAGAGGGTCCAGAGCAGGTGAGCGGGCAGTTGCTCCCAGGTTGAGAGTTCATCTGGGACCAAGAAGGATGACTAGGTTTTGGAGAGGCAGGAAAGCCAATGTGCAAAATTGAACACTTCCTAATTGTGATCCACTGGAAGATACATATCTGTAACATCTCCTGTTCAACACCTATTTTGCCTCCTAATATCCGAAAACGATTACTTTTCAGAAACAATGAAAAAAGCAGTAATTACATTCATTGTGGATAAACAATTCATCCAGTGACTGTGGCTGCAAAACTTTCTAATTTAGAATAACTTATTAACCATGTATCGTATTTTTATGGGATAATTCAAACATTTTACACATTCATTCATCCATCCATCCACCTACCTATTGCACAGACACTTGACTGAGTGTACCAGACTCTGGGCCAGGCACCAGGAGCGTGAATGTGGAGAAAGGATAGCCTCAATCCATGACAATCCTTGAACTATGTGGACAGTCTGCCAGTGGTTGCGAACCAGCGTACTGAATGCATGAGAGTAAGATCGGCAAAGATCTGGGTAACAGAAAACGAGACAACTAAATTTTGCCTGAGGGATTTTGAGAAGTCTTCCCCAAGGTAATAAGACTGAACTAGATTTTGCAAGAAAGAAAGGGGTGGTGCCCTTGGGAAGAGAGAAGAGCATTAACTGCATTATTATATGAAAACACAAGGGGTATTCAGCATTGGAGAGAGAAGCGCTTGTGTGAGTTGCCTGTGGAGGTGGCAGGAGACTGACCACAACAGCAGACATGCCAAGAATCATACTCCGCAGACAACAGGAACCAGGAAGGATTCTTTTTTGGTGGAACAGAGACAGGATCAGATCTGGTTTTGAGGAGAATCCCTCTGCTGGCCATGTGATCGTCCTTGTCTCACAGTTATATTTTAAATCATGTAAATTGTGGCAACTTGGTAATTGGTTTTTTTTTCTAAGTAGAAGATCTCCATGATTCTAAGTACACATGTATTTTTATTAAGCTTTGTAGGAACTTAAATATCTCGGTCTCAAATCTCCTCCCACATTTTTTCTAGAAGCACACCTCAGCGTGTGCCTTATTTATAATGGGAAAAGCAAAGACTGTGAAGACAGATCTGATTTCAGATCCTAACTGTGCTACTTCCTCGCTGTGTATCCTCATTCTAAAAATAATTGCCACATTGGTTGGTGGCTGAGGACTAAACAAAGCCACTTACTGACTGTGACTTTGTGCACATTCTTTTAGTTTTATGGAAAAGGAAGGTAATATGAGAACCAACCTCAGGGGTACTGTAAAGGTTAAATGAGACAGAAGGAGTAAAAGCACTTACCACAAAGCCCAGATCCAAAATCATTA
This sequence comes from Delphinus delphis, assembly GCF_949987515.2. Lineage (NCBI taxonomy): Eukaryota > Metazoa > Chordata > Mammalia > Artiodactyla > Delphinidae > Delphinus > Delphinus delphis. The sequence goes on along the minus strand of NC_082695.1, from coordinate 50,744,211 downwards.
GTTACCAGTACAATGTATAAAAAGCTTTTGGTCCAGCCCTTAGAATGAAGTTAAGAATTGAATAAATTCTGAAGGAAGGTAGTTCCTTCCTTCACGCAGTGTCTGTGCTTTCTGCTTCTTTGGGTGTGTGGTCTCCTTTCGATGTAGAAGGCACCTTCCAAAGCGCCTAGTCGATGGCTCAGAAGCCCACTACATGAAGCAGTCTAGCACCTGCTCCACCGCAATTCCTCATGCTCTCCTCACCTGGTACCAACCGCACTGTTCTTTCTTACTTACATCTCCATCACCCCCTCCTGAAGGGCAGGCCACAAGTTTTCTTAACTGGAATCACCAGAACCTAGGGTAATGCTCTCAATGCACGGAAGCATGGGCTTTGGCTCCAAAACCTGAGGTCCGCCACTCACCAGCTGCACAACTGTCACGAAGTTCCCCTCTCTGGGCCTTAGTTTCTTCATGTGAAAGTTGAGAGTAATAGCTCCTACCCTATAGGGTTGTTGTCAGAATGAAATGAAATAATACACATACACTGCTTCCCATGATTGCATCACAAAGTTCCATGTATATGGATAAGTGTGTACACACATATACGTCTATATCTATAGTTCTAGCTAAGAGTTTTACATGCATACTCAATCCATGCCTTCATTTACTGAGCACTAACCATATACATATTTTAAACATACATGACAGGTGCTGAAGCAACGATGCACTGACTCTGAAATTTCAGTTAAAAAAAAAAAACCTTGGGTCCTTCCTAACAACTGATCGAAAATATCTTTCTGGATTAAAAAAAAAAGTTCCTTTAACATTTATTAAATTATTTTGGAGTCAAACACCATCATTAGGATCTCTTCTTTTTCACTATTTTTACTAAATGAACATAACCCTTTTGTAGGTCTGACCACTTTGGCTATTATCCTGATTGTTCTTACTTTAATTGACTTTGAACACATTATTAGAATGTTTCTTCTCGAATCTAAATTTTAAAAAGCTCTGTGACCTTTACCCCAAATTTCCATCCCTGCCTCCCTTGATAAGCTCTGTCAGCCAAAGAGCCAGATGTGTTCGCCAAACTCAAATGCAATACTCTATCCCTTAACTTTAATAATCTCTTTTTTAACAGAACCATTCATTTGCTATTTGCAGTAAAAAAAAATCTGGTGATTCATTCATTCAACAAATATTTGTTGAGCCCCTGCTCTGTGCCAGACACTGAGAAGATGTTGGGGATGCAAGAGTGAGCAAATGATCAGAAGGCCCTGCCCCCCATGAACTGATATGGGGGGGAGGTGCAGGGAGACACAAGACAATAGACAACAAACACAATAAGGTCGCCGTACTCATGCTGTCAGTTCTGCTGTAACACCACATAGGCGTTCCTGAAAATCACCATGCTATGCAAAGATCACTTACCAAAAACCAAAGGGCATAAGGGGGGAAAAAGACAGGAACCTAATAAACGCTATAGCACAATTTTATACATGCTGAATGGCTAAGAAATACATAAGCGCTACAATCACTGTGGCATTTTACTGAGGGAAAAAATCTGAAGGGTACTGGTGTAAGTGGTTACCAGAGGGGCTGCAGCTCGGGAGTCGTTGTGGGGTGTCAAGGAAGATGATCAGAAATCAGAGGAAAGCTGTAACCACATGTAGGCAGAGTGTGCCTCAGACAACAAGACATGAACTGAGACAGCTGGGAGGTGTCTGAGGCGTGTGCGTGTGTGCATTTTGTGTATTCCCACGTGGCTTGGCTCAGCTCAGTGCAGTTTTCTGAGCTTATCTAGTGCTTTTGCAAAGAAAATTTCACATAAGCAAATTTGAAACTCATGTTATACTCAAATTGTTCCCTAATATGTCAATCATGTTAGAACAAATGTATGTTTTAAAAACAAATGTTATACAGAACTGAGTGTATAACATAAAGAGATAATTGCTGTGAAAAACTACAGCAGGATAAGGGAAACTCAGAGTGGGGATTTTGTTTAAATTTTTGCTGTATTATTCAATACCACTATATTCATTCTATACCAGCTGTTCATAAAAAACGCATGTGCACTGCATTTATCCGTGAGCCTGTGATCATTCTGGGACGACTTCTACCTTCAGAAGCACATGCTTTTGTCACACGGCCTCAGACACTGTGCCCACCGCCTAAAGCCCTTCTATGGGGTCTCGAAGAACTTTCTACTATTATTCACTATTATAAAGCAATATGATTCAATGCATTGAAAAGACAGCAGAGTATTTCCAAATCAGCCCCTCTGTGTGATTAGTGACCCCGAATACATTCTTTGCATCCATCATCATTCTAATTCTCACTGTGTGTTCAGGGACTCTCATCAGATTCACCCTGGCAAAATGCAGTTAGGCTGCCTTTTCTTTACACTTTCCCAGTGGTCAAAAATGTGGTGAGATGATTTCAGCTGTTCCACATACTTTGAGAACTTCACCCAAATTGAACTCAGCCCATTTCCAACCTCCTTTCCCATGCCTGCTCATTCCTTGTTTCTAACCCAATCTAATCTCTAACAAATTCCAAAACTGGAATCACAGCTTTAAATCATAAATATTGCAAATTTTCTATCATCAATGTGAATTGCTCTTACTACTAGAAAAAAAATTTCATTACTTACATTTTAAAATTCATAGCAGAATGGGGATTTGGACACCATGCTTCAGGAGGTGGGGAAGCGGGCAGAGGGAGGGGCCTGGGGGGCAGATGCACTGTAAACCCCCATGAGGCTGGGAATGGCAGGGAAGCTGGGGCAGTGGGAGACCCAGGAAGGCTCCCTGGGCTGATTTACCAAGCCACCAACCCCAGCTTGGTGGTTTCGTGTCTCATGTTAAAATGATGTCAATGTTCATTCTTCTCTGTTCAGTGTTAAAAATACTAAAAGATGTAAGCTGATTGCTCATCTCCCTGATACATCCTTCCTACATGTCTGATAAAGACAGCTTCCATCAGTGTTTAATTTAATCAGATCTAATTCACCAAGGGCTTACTCAGGGACTCTTATGTTTTCTAATTTGAATTGGATCCTCTTTGTTTCTCAAAAGGCTTTTTCAGCCAGGGCTGCTGCTGGGGGATTAAAGCAAGGCACCCCTCTGGGCAGCCTGGAGGGCGACCTGGATCCCAGGCCGATCACACGCCATTGGGCAGGAACTACAAGCACTGCTGTCGGGCGGCGGGGGGCTGTCTTACACGAAACCAGGACTCAGCGGGTCCCCTGCACTCTTGGGAAGCACTGCTGTCACACTTCTGATGGTGCTTTCAAACCCGCACATAGAATATGCTTTTTGCATCGTTATTTGATGCATGAAGACATATTCCAACACATTTGAATTGACCAACCTCAAAACCTCAGATCGTTGGTGGGAAATGAGAACAAGTCCTGTGGAAGGCAACTGGGCAAAATCTATCAAAATTATAAGCGCACAGACCATCTGACCCAGCAATCCCACCTCCTGGAATTTATCCTACAGATAAGCTTGTGCATGTGCAAAATGGCACACATACAGTTATTTACTGCAGCATTGCTTCTTATGGCCAAGAAGAGGCAACAAACCAAGGAGATGGATTAAATAAAGGTTTCTACATACATGTGATGGAATATTATGCATCTGTCAAAAAAGAAATAGGCAGCTCTTTATTTACTAGCATGATAAGACCCTCAAAAATTACTAAGTGAAAAAAAAGTGCATATGACATGTTACCTTTATTATTTTGAAAAGGGGGATAAATTATGTATTCTTCATTCATGCATTAAAAACACAGGGAATTAATAACACTGATTGGTGAGCTTTGGGAGTGGGAGTAGAGAACATGGCTGGGGTACGAGGGCAGGATATTTTATTATACATCGTTCTATACTTTTCAAAGGTGCAGCCATGTGGCTGTGCCACCTTTTCCCCAAAAGTTAAATTTAGAGTTTAACTAAAGAACTTTTAAAAATTAAAATAAAAATCACACACCTTGTTGAAATGCCACCCCACTCCAAAACTGACAGTTGTACACTGATCTAGGAGTGAGGCTTGGGGTGTCCTGGGATCCATGAGAGCCCTGCTCTTCTCTTCCTGGCTCTACCCTGGCCCACAGTCTCCCCACCGATTCCTATACTGACCCCTTCAGAGTTCTCCTTCTTCAGGTAGCACACTCCCTCCTCCTGTTACCCGCTCCCTCTGTGCTTATCCGCACAGGTGCTGCCCCCCAGAAACCAGCATGGCCCGGCTGTCCCCTAGAACTGGCACGTGGCCCCAAACCACCATCAACACTCACAGCCGTGGCCAGATATCAATGTTGCATGTCACTACTGTCTTCTTGTTGACTACTGATTCTGGAAAATTATTCCAGAAAATCCGCTAGTGACTCCCACTGGACTCAGACCCACACTCGTGTGCTCCACGGTACATATCACCTTTATTGCTCTGAAACATTTTCTCAAGGGAGAAAACATTGAAGCCAGTCACCACTCCACTTCTGTGCTCCATTCTAACATTTAACCCATACAAAAAATTCATTATATACAATCTCAGTCTTGTTTTAGACTTTAAGATCCTTACAGCGTTAGCTCCATAAACTCTTGGTTCGACTGAAGTTAAGTTTTCAGGGCCAATTAACTTTATCAAAATGAGAAAGGTCTCACAACAGGAGCTATCCAACTTCCTCACCATGTACTGTTGAATAAGTATTGATATTTGAAAATTTGAAGGCATCTCTCTTTTGTTACCTAAGCATAAAAGTTAGATTTAGTTTAATTGTGTGCATTTCCTCACACACGAATGTCACTTGGCAAATCAACCTAATCTATATTTTCATTTAAAAAAATTGTTCTAGTTTTTGAAACATGCTCAGGAATACTTTATTAGCTTATTATCAGAATACATTTTGATAATAAGCTATTAAACCTTAGTGAAAACTAAGACAGTTGAAAGGCCTGCATGCCGGTTCCAGGAGAACCTGTGACGGTGACACTCCTGATGGCCACTCCTGGGCCTGGGCTGACCCGTGGCTGAGTCATGGCCATATTTAACCTCTCCATTTGTCTTTTGGGTAAGAAAGGGATGGGGGTGAAAGAGACACGTGATAAACATCAAAACTCGAGCACTACTGGAGTCATCAGCTGAAGTGAAAGGCTGGTAAGACATGTCCCCACTTACTATTTATACCACGCCAACTACATACTGTCCTGAACTGCCACCAGACCTCAGACCCCGACGGTCATAAAGCTGCTGGAATGGGAAAAGAATTTATCAAGCATCTCAGCTAATCACAGATAAGCTAAAGGACACTAGCCAAATACTAGGGCTCCTGCCTGACCCGTTCCCAGAAGCTGGCTCTTACTTTAGGCCAACACTGCGTTTAAAAAACCCTCAGTGTGAGGGGGAGAAATATTTAACACCAAATTCTGTGGTTATCTAAAGTCTTGTTGATAAAACCAGCTGTCCCGCACTCACGAGGGTCAGCCACAGGTAAAACTCTCTCTGAGCTTCTTTGTTTAACAGATCCGTTCCCAGGCCCACCTCAGATCCCTCAGGGCCACCCTCCCGGGGCGGCACACACAGGCACCAGCCACCACCACGTGTGGGCAGAGAGGCACTTACAAGAGTGCAGTCACGCTGGAGGGGGCAACACTGCCCAGGTGGCCAGCGGGAGATGCGATCCCAGGTGGGCGCACGACATTCCCTGAGTGTTTGCAGCTGGTCCATGATTCACAGGCCATAAGGCTCCGTCTGCATGACACCTGACTGTACTTGACAGCCACAGACACCCCCAAATTGCGGCCCGTCTGCTTTCAAGTATGCACCGTCAATTAATTCAGCTCTGACGTGAGCCTGGCACCGCCGTGGCAGACCAAGGGGGTGCGGACGGATCAGTATAAACCCACGACAACTGTAAGGAATGTCCAGGGCCACATCCTCCCTTCCCAGCCTCTGCAGGACCGGCCTCAGGAAGAGCTGAGCCCCGGAAGAGACAGAAGAGTGAACCAAGTGTAACTTAACACGAGAGTCTGTTGGGAGCCGTCTGACCCCTCCGAAAGTCATGTAGGCCAACGTCTTCTTCAAGAAAAGGGGCAAACCCTTTCTGAGTCCTATTTTTAGACCTTCCCAGAAGCCTGTGCTCCAGAGCAAACACTCCCCGAGCAGGCGAATTCTGTGAGTCGAGCATCTGCTCTTCTTGATGTGGAAAGGAAGGCAAGACAGAATGCGCCTTCCTCCCCTCGGCTGTGTTCCTCCCTGGCCACCCAGGACAACGCTGGCCCAAGGAAGCCCTCCCGACTCTGACGTCCATCAAACGCACCAACTGGCTATTTACAGCCGCCCCGTTCACCCGTTACTCAGGCACTTAAAAGAGCATGACTCCTAATCCCGGGGGCAGCACAGATGCTGCTTTGCCTTTAGCCTGTGCTCTTACAGGAAACCTAAACATTAAAAATAACAAGCTGCTACAGGGTAACTACGGAGTATCAGCATTCTTTCCTTCCATGGTTTATGTCAACTCAGGAAAACATGTGTGAAGCATCTGCCTTCTTATTTAAACAGAAAGCAAGAGCTCAGATTGCCGGACTGTGGTATTTTATGCACAAACCCAACAGCTAAATTGGGAGCCGCATCCATGGGAGGGGCACACTTGACTCGGGCCACCACAGCTGCCCTGGCCACCAACTGCCCAGGAGGCCTCCACTTGAACCGAAGGGGAGACAGTCAGCAACAGAGCACAGCCAAATACACAAAGGAAAGAGTAAGACTTCCTGGTGACTGCACAGCCAGACAGCCAGAGTCCAAAGTCCTGTTGACTACGGAGAAGACAGCAAAGGATAATTATTTTAAAATTCCTTTGACTGCATCCAGTGCTGTTTCACAACATTTTCCTTGAATTTGATACTGGTAAGAATTTAATATGTGTATGGCCAGACCTATTTTAAAATGAATAAACCGTAATTTTAACATTAGAAGTTCTTCCTCCAGCTCTATACTTTTTCTCCCATTCTCCTCCCTCTGACACTGAGGATTACTTCCCAGACCGCTGTTTCAGGCCTCTTTATCAAAATGAAATTCCCATTTAGCAAGAGTGTGTGGATTCTGACTAAAGGGTCTGACTTGTGTCACACTGTAAGAGCCAGGCAGCAGAAGTAAACATGTCACATGCCTTTCCTGCACACCTTTTTCGTCATAAACGTAAACTTTCCTATCAATTCAGGTCCGCGGTAATATTCCCAAGCCCCAAAGTGTCTAGTTCTTGAGGACAAAGCGTCCGAACTCACATGGAATAAGTTTTTTTTTTTTTTGCAGTACACGGGCCTCTCACTGTTGTGGCCTCTCCCGTTGCAGAGCACAGGCTCCGGACGCGCAGGCTCAGCGGCCATGGCTCACGGGCCCAGCCACTCCGCGGCATGTGGGATCTTCCCGGACCGGGGCACGAACCCGTGTCCCCTGCATCGGCAGGCAGACTCTCAACCACTGCGCCATCAGGGAAGCCCCCTGGAATATCTTGAAATTGCTTTTACAAAAGCAACATGGATGCTTTCTAAAAAACTGCAGCAGAGGATAAAGCACTTTATTCAATCCTTCTACCCCAAAAGTCTTTACTTGGACTTAGACAAACATTCTGAATCCTAATCTCTGTGCAATTCCTCTTCAGAATACATGAAAATGTGGAGCCGTTGTGAACATCTAAACTCTTGAGAGAGCCACCACCACGCTGAGCCTAATCAGAAATGGGTACATTTGTCTAGATGGATTGAAGGTGCAGCATTTTCAAATACCAAATGACCACCCGCCTCCAAAGTGTCACTGAGGTGAAAACTAAGGAGTCTCATTTTTGGTGGGAAAACCAAAGAAAATGATCGCATCTTACAATTCATATGATTATATGTGTCAATATGCCCAATGCTTTTCCTTTTTCGTTAAAAGTAACATTTTTCAGCCTAAATTTCATCAATTTGGTGGTGATTGTTATTTTTTTTAAAAAAAGCTCTGCAAACAGAAAAATTTTCCGGGACAGTTAATAGTAGTTGATTGGATTCATGTCCAGGAAATGGAAAGTTGGTAAAAGAAGTTAAGGCCAACATTATAATCTTCTCTAAGGCAGTTCATTTGCTGAGTGACTTTATATTTTTCCAAATATCTGGGGAGGGAATGTCACTGGAAGTTTCATATTTGTCTTCTTCGACAATATATCTGTCCTCTCTCGACAATCCCTTGCTGGCTCAGAAATATACACAACAGCAATAAAAGACAAAGCATGTGGCTATGGAAAGCGGTTTCTAAGGTACATAATCTCAAGAAACAAAGGCATGTGTATATATATTCTGGCTCCTCCAGTACCTCTCACCCAAGGGGGGAGGAACTGAAATAGAATTAAAGAAGTAGACCTCTCCGTTTTGAACTGCTTCTTGACAGAGATGACAAACCCGGGCAGCACAGGAGACAGGAGGTGGAGTGGCCACTGCAGGCAGAGGGAAGGGCAGGGGGAGTGGAGAGAGGACCCTGGCCGGCAAGAGGATGAGCCTGTACTGTACACCAGTCTGAAGGTAAGGCTGAGGGGTTCACCTAGAAAGGCTTTAAGCAGCAGAATGTCCTGGTCAGGGCTGCATTTCAGGGAGATCACCCTGCAAAGTGTGTGAAGGGCTGGCAGAGAATCCCACTGGAGGAGAGGGACCCCAGGGAGAGTGCCACAACCATCCTCCATGCCATACCTCCGTACCACCAAATTATGGTGGTATGGAGTGGAGAGAGAGGGCTCATGGGAACAACTTCACAAATCAAAATTATATATTCTTTTTTTTTTTTTTTTTTTGGCCACGCTACACAGCATGCAGGATCTTAGTTCCCTGACCAGGAATTGAACTCGTGCCCCCTGCGATGGAAGCACAGAGTCTTAACCACTGGACTACCAGGGAAGTCCCCAAAATTATGTATTCTTAATAAGTAGAAATTAAAGATTAAACAAAATAAGCGCCATTGACCAAACAGTTGTGCAAGGATTAATGAGTAAATTACGGCTCACTCAGTCACCTGTGTCAGGTGAACAAAGATGTAGATGAAAATGCCCAGGACAGGGGTCAAGGACTCGTCACGCTTCCTAAGTGACATCCAACCCACCTTTTCATGTTTCAGAGTAATGACAGATGGTATCAACCTATATATATGACACTCAGACATTTATGTGTTTGAGATCTGTTTGAAAAGCAAATTTATTTAATTTATTTCCAAGTAAAACAGTAGAGAAGCAAAGAGATCACTTGATGATCGTTTGTTTGGATCAAACTTCAAAGAGACCAGATCCCTTTCTCTTTCTCTCTGTGGGGATGCTGTGACACGGAAAGGAGAAAGACCAGCCTTATTACGCAGTCTTGGAAAAACTTGTTAGTGAGACAAGAGCATCCGTCTGAAATTAAGAATATACAACTGAATGTGCCCCAGAGCTTAGTATTTCTTGTAGGACTGAAAAAGCATGCTGATCATTTTAATCCTGTTGGAAATGACTTACAATGTTACTGGAGCTTATGCTAAATATAGATATACTGCAGCCTGGTAAACTTGTAAAACATCAACCAATTAAATATTTATTGCCTGGATAAAACAGTTGGAATGAAATGAAGCCTAAAAGGAACCACGTGTCCTCAGGGACAGACTGAATCATAAGTTTTAATGATGTATGAATAAATCCCAGCACACCAAGAAGATTGTTAAAGGTCAACATTTCTTCTTAATCTTTTCTTCCCCTTTCGCTTGCTGAATCAGTTCTCATCCTACACTGCACTTCTTGACGCTGTGCCTGTGTATCAGAGGATCCTCAGTGCTCCCTTCTGATTTGACTTCGCTGATTTGTTGAGAACGAAGAAATGAGGTCATAAAGCTGACAGAAATACAACTGACCCTGGAACCTCACAGGTTTGAACTGGGAAGGTCCACTTATATGTAGATTTTTGTCTACAGTAAACCCTACAGCACTACACGATTCACCGTTGGTTGAATCCACTGATGCAGAACCACCTTGGAAACGGAGGAACTGGGGGCCGACTATAAATGACACTCAGATTTCCGACTAAGCAGAGGACTGGTGCCCCTAATCCCCACGTTGTTCGAGGGTCAACTGTAGAGGCAAAATAAGAATAAACAAGTGCCACGTGAGAGCCTTTCCTCTGTGAACATGAATTAGCACTACACACAGAATTTCAACAGCTGACTTTTATTCTCCGATTGCCCTGGTCGTCAGGACCTGTCCCCACCTCCGCCTGTGCTCACATGAGACACGCCGCACTCAGCAGAGGCCCCGCATCTCCCTGAGACACCGTAAAGATCTCCCAGCCAGGAGGCCCAGAAATGGAGACCCTCAACATCCCTCCCCTGCAGTCCCTGCTCCCCGGGCCTGCAACTCCCCTCTCCTGACGGCCAGGTCCCTTGGCTACTCAGGCTTCTGTGTCTTGCCCGGGGCAGCAGCCTGGGAGTAGGCTCCCTGCCCCACCCCGACCAGAGCATGGGGCAGGTCTGCATTGCCCGGAAGTCAGGCAACCCCCCAACACGGTCCTCCAAGCCCGGTGCTGCCACCACCAGCCAAGTGCTCTCCTGAAAGCTTCAACTTGACCTCTGGGAGCTTCCTTCTTCCCATGCTAAACCCACCTCTCTGGTGGAGTGTGCGAGTTAAAGAGAATGCTCGAGAACACCCCACCCAAGCCCAGCACATAGAATGTGCTCAATAAACGTTAGGGGTAGGCAGGGCGGCTACTGTCACCCTCGTTGTCATCATCACAGGCAGCCAGCTGGGGCCCCTGGATCATCCCCCCACAGCCCAGCATGTGGCTGGCACCAGTGACTGACTGGGGATGAGCTGACGTGGGTGGACAAGTGTTTGGTGGCTTCAGGTGAGGAGGGGCTCCCCTCGCGCTTTCCCGGTGTGGCTCGTCAGTACTGCTTCCACCTTTGGCTCTGAAACTCACTCAGCTAAATATAATAATATTTAGAAATGCGTGGTCCCGCCCTTACAAAATGCCCTTTGCACACTCCAGAAGACAGAGGAGAGTAATAGAAAGAGATGGGCGTCTTGAGATCAGAAGGATTTGGTTTTCAGTCTCCATTAGTGACACAACTTTTATGTCAGTTTCTCAATGGAAAGCACTTTCTTTGTCTTCAAACAGGAATGGCTCTCTCACTTAGGCCACCGTGTGCAGCCGCTGAGATTGTGGACCTCCGTGCAGCTACTCCTGTGCACGACCTACGAAAACTCCTCAACAACTCAGTCACCCTCCTCCCATCTCCTGTTTGTCTCTCCCAGCAGCTACGTGCAAAGTGAAGCAGGCCTCCTGGTTTTGCTCCACTAAAAATCTATAAAACCTGAAGCACTCTTTTGAAACTTTGAACTCTTCTATAAACTTTGCTTCTCAGACCAGTTTAAAATAATTTTTTAAAACTAAATCTTAAAATGATAAGCAAATTCATAGAGACAGAAAAGAAGATTCCAGGTGAAGGGGAGAATGGGAAGGCATTGCTTAATGGTTACAGAGTCTCTGTTTGGAAAGATGAAAATGTTTTGGAAGTAGCAGTGGTGGCTGCCCAAAATTTTGAAGGTAACTACTGCTTCTGAATTGTACACTTCAAATGGTTAAAATGGTACATTTTATGTTATATGTATTTTACCTCAGTAAAAAATTTTAATTATATGTAGGATGTGGTGAGCTCTGGAGAAGGGAGCATCTATCTTGGCCATGGATAAAATATATAAATCCAGCTGCCTAACGTTATGGGTGTGGCTCTGCTTGACAGATGAAGGGCTGGTGTTGGACTTGCTCCAAAAGCAACTCACCATCCCCAAGGAAAGCAGCCCTGGTCATCCCAGAGCCAAGCATAAGGGCTCGAGGCTCTGGTCAGCAGGCCTGGCCTCAGAACACAGCCCACAGAACACCTGGGGCCACGTTCTGAGGTTCCCAGTTAGAATGTGTCACACTTTCTACTGGTTTTGTCAGGGGAGACATTAAAGAACCTTCTAGAGGGACCACCATCTCACAGGGTCTCCGAGCATGTGCTCCAGCGGTGGATCTGAACATGTGTGGTACTGGGAAATCAGCACCCTTCCCTCTGGGTGGGTAGGATATCGCAGGCCACTCATCCCCAAGACACCTTTTCCTAAGGCCTCCTTCTCCAAACACAACTTGACAACAACGTTTGACTTATGTTAGAAAACATGAGAAGAGTCAGCCTTTTTGACAAGTTTCTGATGAATACTGCTGAAAACTAGGGTGTCTAAGTTATGTGACTGTGTTTCTAGGAGAAGTGCAGGTCTCTGGCTCCGGCCCTGCCTGTTGCTGGCTCGTCCATCGTGCATCTCACTGAACAAGGTTCACCACGTGCCCAGGGTAGGCAGTGGCCCGGCCAGGCTCCAGTAACACCTCACCAGCGACATGTCTGTGACATGCATTCCATGATGATGTGCCACCAGAACGATGAGAAAATGCTCATATCACACTTTCTTTTTTATATATTAGCTTTCTATGATCTTTTCACAGACTTCTGAACTTCACCAATATAGTTTAACCCTAATGTTATACAACAGTGATTTTTTTCTAATCAAAACAAAAAAATCCAAAATGATTGGGGCGAAAGGTATTCTGATTTTCATAAAACAATTCTAAGTGCAAATTCTTCTCTCTACCTTAAGTCTTGCTTTAGGGGGAATAAGTTCACCTGGGTAACTTCTCCAGAATCACACTGACTTTCACACGGGGAAAATGTCATGATAACCTAAGACATATTGATAGCTTTCCCAGCTGCTTAAGAATAAGTCTGATTTTACTCCTTGTCACCTGTCAATCACCCTGAGTTTAAATTATGTGCATTTAAGCAACACTTTTGTTTTTGTGTTAAGAATGATATCACCCTTTCCCCTTAGAGTTAGCCGTATTTCTATAAATTCGAGTTTAATTTTAAATACTAGAACTAAAGTAGTTTTTCATTTCTTGGTAAGTAGCTTTATCTCACATTGCTCTTCAATGTATATGTGAACATACACACGAAAGCCCTTGCCCTTGTACAGCCCTTGGTTCCTTTCTCCTTTTAAAAACTAACAACTGGGGCTTCCCTGGTGGCACAGTGGTTAAGAGTCCGCCTGCCAATGCAGGGGACACGGGTTTGATCCCTGGTCCGGGGAGATGCCACATGCCGTGGAGCAGCTGAGCCCGTGTGCCACGACTACTGAGCCTGCGCTCCCCAACGAGAGAAGCCAGTGCAGTGAGAAGCCCACTCGCCACAACTAGAGAGGGCCCACTCGCAGCAACGAAGACCCCACGCAGTCAAAAATAAAATAAATAAATTTAAAAAAAAAAAACCAGAAAAAAAAACCTAACAACTGCAGCATTCTACTGGACCACTCAGGCCAGGTTATGAAGATAAAGCCCTTGCCCTTGTACAAATTCCCTTATCACAGTTGTTCTAAAAGTACTAAAGAAAGGCCACTGGGTTGGAATAGCTTTTCTGCCCCTCCCCCACCATCCCCCTTAGGCAGTGGCTCTAAGCACTATTAACAATACCCCCTTGCCACACATGTAAGGTAGGGGTGGCGGGACTGTCCTGATTATAATTAGGCAGGCACAGAAGACACTTTATACAAAGGACTCAAATCCTACTCCACAGCTCCAGTGATCCATTGGTCACCCTGCAGATGGCTCACCAGGGAAGTCTCTATTTTAGGAGTGTGTGGATGGGGGTGAGAGAGGAGAGGACAAGGGAGCAGCCACTGCCTGGAGCAGGGGCTACTCAAAGGGAGAAAGTCAGCAGGCAGGCCAAATTTCCAGGCCCAAAACGGTGGCCATGTTTTTAGGATCAGAGGGAGGAGAGTGTCAAATAGCATTGGAATAAGAGCGCTCTCACTTTGAGAAGAGGAACCAAAATCTTGGTTCCTTTCTCCTTTTAAAAACTAACAACTGCAGCATTCTACTGGGCCACTCAGGCCAGATTATGAAGATAAATCCACTCGGTTTTATGCTCCGAACATTTTAACTGTAGGCACTCTATATCATACTATAAAAAGCAAAAACAAAAAAAGCAAATAAATATAGGAACCAAACAGGGAATAAGATGAAAAACCACTGAAGAATAAGAACAAGAAGGCAAGATCTTGGTGTGTTTTAAGAACTAGAATTCAGTGATTAAATATCATTTAGGTTAGTTTCAAATATACAGAGATATGAAATCAATTGATTCCTCACTCAGGATCACATAACAATAAGTAAATGTTGCACTTTGATGAATTACATTATTTTAATAACTTCCTTTATAACAGATCCCAAATTATCAAAAGCACTTAAGATAGAGAAGTGAAATTTAAAATATATTTATTAATTCATCAAAACATATGAGGACATGGTGCTGTAACTGCATATCAACAAACAAAAAATTAGGCTGAACCCCTACCTCACACCATATACAAAGACTAACTCAAAAATGGATCAAAGACCTAAATACGAGAGGTAGAATGATAAAACTGGTAGAGGAAAACCTAGGTGTAAACCTTCATGAGTTTGGGTTAGGCAATGATACCTTACATATGACACCAAAATCACAAGGAAAAAAAAAAAACAGGTAAATTGGACTTCATCAAAATTTGAAATGTGGTACTTAAATGGTCATCAAGAAAGTGAAAAGGCAACACAGAGAGGGAAATATGTGCAAATCATAACCAATAAGGAACTTATATCCAGGATATATAAAGAACTCTTAAAACACAAGAGTAAAAAAGCCAAATAACCCAATTTTTAAAATGGCTATGGATTTGAAAACCTTTTCTTCAAAAACAATAATGTCTAATAGGCACATGAAGAGATGTTCAACATTATTACCCACAAGGGAAATACAAATCAAAATCACAATGAGGTATCACTGACACCACTAAAATGGCTATAATCAGAGACAGACAATAACAAATGTTAACAAGAATGTGGAAAAACTGAAACCCTCATACATTGCTGGTGGGAATGTAAAATGGTGCAGCTACTTCGGAAAACAGTCTGGCAGTTTCTTAAAATGTTAAACATGGACTTACCATATGATCTAGCAATTCCAGTCTAGATATACCCATGAGAAATGAAAACACATGTCCACACAAAAACCTGTACATGAATGTTCATAGAAGCATTATTCACAAGAGCCAAAAAGTGGAAACAGCTCAAATGTACATCAGCTGGTGAATGGACAAACAAAATGTAGTATATCTATACAACGGAAAATTAGTCAACCACAAAAAGGAACAAAGTGCTGAATAAACCTTGAAAGCATTATGCTAAGTGAAAAGGCCAGATACAAAGGCCACATATTGTATGATTCTATTTATAATGAAGTCGCTAGAATAGGCAAATCCACCGAGACAGAAAGTAGATGATTGGTTGCCAGGGCTGGGGAGGTTGAGGGGAAATGGAGGGGGACTATTAATGGGTGTGAAGTCTCTTTCGGTGATGAAATGTCATAAAATTGTGGTAATGGTTGCACAATCTGTCACTGTACTAAAAACTACTGAGACAGAGTGAATTGTATAGTATGTGGGTTATAGCTCATAAGCCCCTTTTTTAAAAAAGAATATAAGAGGTCATACTTCTGGTAGGTTCACAGCACCATGGCCAGTGTGTAGGGGGTGCAGCCCCGGGTAACGTCCCTTCCCTCTGATGGTGACTTTTCTCTTGAGCATTGTTGCTCTGCCTGCTTTCTCCAACAGCAAAGAGTTGAACTGACAGAGGCCTTCTGGGAAGACAGGGCATTTCATTTTGAAGTCTGGGTAAGAATGGGATGATCCACCTTCCAAGCAGTGAGTGGTGCCTCTTCCTCAAGCTGCCACCACAGCTGCTGGAGCAGCCCCAGCTGGCCATACCAGCAGAGCTCTGGGACAAATACCAGAGTTTTGGCTTTTTCCAGCGGCCAAAAGTCTATGTTTAACAGTCAATGCTGGAGACTGAATACAAACTATGTCATCTTTAATCAATCACTCAATCAACATTTATTGAGCACCTACTGCATACCGAGCCCTGAAATAGACACAGTGCTTAGCATTGAGAGCACAAAGGTGAAAGACAAGTTCAAGGAGCACTGAGCCCAGTATAAGAGAAAGCAAGTCCAGAATAACACATGAGGGTAGCTGGGACGCACATGTGGGGCACCCAGACCAGACCGATGAAATGAAGAAGGTCTGCTGGATGAGCAAGCACTGAGTTGAACAGTAAAAGACAACTGCAGCTAACCACCGAGGAAGGAGGGGAGCAGACGTGATGCCAATGGCACAGATGGAGAGTCTGTAATCTGTGTTGTCAGCACTCCTCCTGCCTGTCTGGCATATCAAGCCTGCATCCTTCAGACTTCATTCCTCCACGCCTTAGAAAGCAGGGGCTAAAGGAGATGAGCTTACCCCTCAGCCACACTCGAGGAGAGGTTACTCCGTCACTGAAGCTCTGACCTGGCTGCGCAGCTAGAGGCAGTAAGCAGAGTCCCAGGAGCCCCTCCCAGCAACAACAATGATGGGTCAACTTACCTGCATTGTGACCACTTGTCTCAGTCATGTCTTGTACCTTTTTTACTTAGATAGCGATTAGTGAGTCCCTTTAACAGAGCCTGCCCTTTCCAAAGACATGATCCACCACACACTGTGGGCTTGGCTCCCGGGCTCTGGGAGGCCTCTGCCTTCCTCATGATGGACAACCCCCAGCCCTGCCCAGATCACTATATCTCTACCCTTGGCTCCTTCCTGACAACTCCTTGGCTGTGTTGGTGCCCATCCCTGGCTATCCAGCCCTCACTCCAGGTAAACACTGGCACTATATCCTGGGTGAGCCAACTCGTGTTGGTCTTGAGCTCCATTCCCTGGTGATGCCGCCACCTCTGTCTGCCAAGAAGTCTCTGGAAGGTAACTTCCCACTCGGTGCCAACAGAGCTCCCTCGGTGCCAACAGAGCTCCAAATCCAGCCCTTTATGCCTTTCACTCCTCTTTCTCAGCAACTCTCAGCTGCCCTGTAACACCTATCAGCCCTGCCCATACCACTCCCACCTAGAAGCATTAGGCTCTTACCTTCTCAAACAACCCTCTTTGGGCATGCAGGTCCACCCACTGGTGCACGTCCTGCCCCGCACATCCTGCCAACGGAGACTGAGTTTCACCAGGCTGACGTGGACATTATTCTTAGTGATCAAGACCATCTTTAAGATTCCACATTTACATGTCCCAATTTTTGTACACCATTCAGCTTTCTCTTTTCCTCTACAGCTGACCATAATAATAAACAAGTAAATTCCCTGTTATTGATTTTTTTTTAATTTTTACTTATTTATTTATTTTGGCTGGGCTGGGTCTTCACTGTGGCGTGCGGGCTTCTCTAGTTGCGGCATGCAGGCTCTAGATCGCAGGCTCAGTAGTTGCGGCGCGCGGGCTTAGCTGCAGTACGTGGGTTCTTAGTTCCCCGACCAGGGATGGAACCCAGGTCCCCTGCATGGGGAGTGCGGAGTCTTAACCACTGGACCTCCAGGGAAGACTCCCTGTTATTGATTTTAAAGGTTAGTAAATGGACAGGGCAGAGAATCACCCTGGAGAAGGGGTCATCGAGTGCAGCTCCAAGGGCTCTACAAAAGGCAGTCCTCAGGGCCACAGGGGCCCCTCTCCACAGGAATACCACCAGTCAAGGCCTCAAGCTGCACACCCTCCTCCAGTCCCAACATCATCTGCCTTACGTCTTCGTTCCCTAATAAGATATCTAGAGACAGCACCGTGCTGCTTAAAAAAATACTGACCTACGTGAAGTCAGACAGAGAAAGACAAATATCATGTGATATCACGTAAATGTGGAATCTACAAAAATGACGCAAATGAACTTATTTACAAAACAAAAATAGACTCATAGACATAGAAATCAAAGGGGAAGGGAGTAAATTTATACCAAGGGCATAAATGAGGAGTTTGGGATTAACAGATACACACTCTGTACTATATATAAAATAGATAAACAAGGGCTGACTTACAGAGCACAGGGAACTATACTCAATATCTTATAATAACCTATAATGGAAAAGAATCTGAAAAAGAATATATTGGGTTGGCCAAAAGGTTCGTTCGGGTTTTTCCACAACTTATGGGAAAACCCAAACGAACTTTTTAGCCAGCCCTATACATAAAGATAACTGAATCACTTTGCTGTACACCTGACACTAACACAACATTGTAAATCAACTATACTTCAATAAAAAAATATATATTTGACAATCACTGATCATATACCAGCCTCCACTCGGCATGCAACAACCCTACAAGATAAGTACTATTATCACCAGCTCACAGATGAGGACGCTGAAGGACAGAAGGGAAGTAGGATGTTCAAGCTCCCAGCCAAAAAGTGGCAGAGCGAGGTTTCAAATCCAGCCCATTTGACTGCAGAGTCCACGCTCTGAATCCTATTCTTCATTGGATGTGAATTAACGTAGGGAGTCTGCAAAGCTCAAAGCAGAATTTAGTGAAGCAGCCTAACTCATGGCAAGAACATGCCTTTGGAGTCCAACAGACCTCGATTCAAATTCCTGCTCTCCCACTTAAACCTGTGTCTTTGGCAGTCCATGAATCTCTTTAAGCCTCACTTTTTTTGTCTGTAAAATGAGGATGATAACACCTATTTTGCAAGCCTGATAGACTTGAATTAAACTGAAATAATGAGCGTGAGGCTCCTAACACAGTGCAGATGTGTGACTAAAGCATCGTTATCGCTCATGAGCTCAGACAACAGGGAGAACAGTAGTGGGGAAATGCAAAATTAGGGAGGATCAATGACTGGTAGAGATTTGGAGCAAAAGGAGAATCTGTAAAGCAGTAATTCTTAATTTGGCTACACACTGGAATCACCCAGAAAGCCTTACAAAAGCAGGCCTGCCCTACATCTGCTTTTTCGACAGCCTCCACGGGTGACTCTGGACCACGCTCCTGCACAACCGGGAAAGGGGAACAAGGACAGTCCTGAGAGGAGGAAGATGAGGCATGGGTAGAGAGGGGGAGGAAAACCAGAGGACAGCAGACCAATATCCTTATTGCTGTGTGATGCAGTCAGACCAGGCATTTACACCCATATCAATGCCCCTTGAGGCCCCACGATGGGCAAAGCCCTGGACTCATATGTGACCTCATCCCTCAGCAGGACAGAAGCACGTGTGTTTAGTAAATGTTTACAGGTGAGTGAGTGGTGGGTAGATGCGTGGATGATGTGACAAACCCATATGAGAACCTGCGGGTGGTCTGAGCACACCCAGTGAGGGCTCCAGGGGGACCACCATTAACATACAGCCTCCTGCCAACAGCCCTTCCTTTTTATGAACCCACGAAAGTGATTTATAGACTATTCGGACTTTTGAGCTCCCAGCCAGAGTACGCATCATGAACTCCAAAATTCCTTAATATCACTCCAAACATAAGACCACCCAGTCCCAGTGGGCAGCCGATCTCGGGTCAAAGGTAATCAGATCAAACTCATTCATTCCACGGTGAGAATGACTGAGAGACTAGACAGGGCAGCCTTTCAAAAAGAAGAGTTCGCTAATCTGAATGTACCTCCTCTCAATGTCACACATAAGAGGTATCTGTATCCTTCTCTTACCTCCCACCCACTCTGAAGCCTATGCCCGAGGGTCCCGACACAGACACGCTGCTCTCATCCTCACACGTGTCCAAGACTGTGTTTTCAGGCACATGTAGAAACCCTCTGAAAGGAAAACTCTTACAAAGGTGTAACGTGTAGCTCTCAAAAAAATGGGAATAATAAACGAGGCAGGAGGACTGGTGGGTTTGTGAGCTGTCCCACTAAGAGAGCCTAAAACCACATCTCTGCAGAAGGCCACCTGTCAGCAAGTCCATCTACAGTGGTGACGCCCACTAGACGCCATGTACAGAGGACGTGCGACCCTGCACCAGCCCATAAGCGTTCCGTGGAAGGCAGCATTCCTTTCCCACTGCCTCTACGTGTGTTTGCAGGTGCCATCTTGCTTTAAAATCCAGACAAGAGGCCACAATATGAACTTAGAGCAGGTCAAAGTCCATCAAAGTCCCCACTTCTGAAATGAATTTGCCATCTGGCCATTATCAAGAACCTACTGTGCTTAGTTAGCAATGCTGGGCACAGACCCCTGCACAGCTGATCCAACTTCTGGAACCCACAGGCAAATCTGACACACCATGTTTTAAATAGCCTCGCTTCATTTAACCAACAAAGAGGGAAAATAATTATTATGCAATTCCCAGCATCCATGAACCTTACAGCCACAAACAGGAGTTATTCCTCCATGTGGACAAGAAGCACATCTGTTCCGTATTTTGACATGTTCACAGTCGTATAAAAATGTCCTCACAGGGCTTCCCTGGTGGTGCAGTGGTTGAGAGTCCGCCTGCCGATGCAGGGGACACGGGTTCGTGCCCCGGTCCGGGAAGATCCCACGTGACGCGGAGCGGCTGGGCCCGTGAGCCATGGCCGCTGAGCCTGCGTGTCCAGAGCCTGTGCTCCGCAACGGGAGAGGCCAGAGGCCACAACAGTGAGAGGTCCGCGTACCGCAAAAAAAAAAAAAAAAAAAAAAAGTCCTCACAGCTGGCTCCTTGGGAACCTTACGAAGATGTAATCTGTGCTCATCCTGAGTTCTATAAATATTGGTCATGGGCTTTATTCCTCTTTGGTTTTTGACTGTCCTATTTTCACCTTCATTTTATATATTCAAAAAATAATTAAGATGTCACACATCCAAATAATGTAGGCAAAACAATTAAAACTTTAAAATTTAAATTGCATCCTGGGAGCCCTGCATTTCATGCTTATCAGTTTTGCTCCTAGCATCACATCCCACCACCACCACCACCACCAAAGCAAGCAGAGAGGGCAAGAGAGAGGAACGTCTCCAGAGCTGTAAAAATATGTTTTGGTCTTTGAACTAAATTCCTCTGCAAATTAAAACATTTTTCCTTAAAATATAATCAGACAAAATGGTGGAATTTGAGCCTCCAGATCATTTCCATTTAACAACCCAGTGCTGTGGGTACTGTTCGGCCCATTTCACAGATGCACAAATGAAGGGCTGGAGAAACAGCTACTAAATGGGAGCATCAGGAACTAAACCCTAAACTTCCAACCCCATGTCCATTTCTTGATCTGAGCTGATATGTTATAAATAATAAACAGCAATGACTTCACAAAAGCAAGAAAATGAAAAAGTATCAATGCGTTATCATTCAATAGTGCATTGATTTCACATCACAGTATTAATATATAAGTGATTTTATAATTCTAGTGATTGGTAACTGGAAGGACCAAAGAAATTCTACACAAAAGCTAGAAGCACTCACAGCCACGCTAGAAGAACAGCAAGGATGGCGCCCTCAGGTCTGGGAATGGAAGGGACAGCACTGTGAACACGTTAAGGACTCAGCTCGTCCTGTGGTCATGCCATCGGCACTCTGCTAGCTACTGTGATGGGTGCATGAGAATCCCAGGAGCTGACGACTTAGGCCTTGGTATCACTTAGAAACTTGGCAGAGATGCTGGATCTCAGGCCCCACCCCAGGCCCACCAAATCTATGTCCCGGGGTGATGCACAAGCACACTGAAGGCTGAGAAACTGCCCCTCACGCATTTGGGACCTGGGGGTGTAGGGCCACATTATACACAACCCTCGTCCTTTTGACGTGTCAGCTGCCTTGCCAAGTCCTTCATGCTTCTATCTCATTTAATCCCCCCATCCACACTATAAGGTGGGCACTATGATCCCTGATTTACAGATGAGGAAGTGGAGACCTGGAGAGGTTAAGTGAGGTCACAGAGCAGCAAGAGGTCAGGGCCATGAACCAACGTCAGCCCCAGAGCCTGCTGCCTCCACTCCAGGAGGTACGTCACCAACACTCCCAGCAGACAACCCCTTAGCACCTGCCTGACTTGGGGCTGGCTCTCCAGAGGGCTCAGCAGGATACAGGACAGCTCAGGAGGTGAGGGAGGCCTGTGCTGGGGTCCAGTACTGCCCAAACTTTCAAGAGGCAGCCTGGAGGTTGGGGGCCTTAAGTTCCTTAACGCAGGGAAGCTCAGTTTCTGCCTCTGTATGGAGGGGATAATGAAACCTCCCTCTAATGAGGCAGAAATGTGATCCCATAAGTCAAGCACTTAGTGCAGGTGGAACACAGGGCAAGGGTTCGGCTGCAGTTACCCTGAGGGCACTGAGAATCACCTGGGGAAGCTTTTAAGGGACACCGAAGCCCAGACTGAGCCCCAAGAAGTCAGACCGCACTGGCCTGCAGTGGGGTCCAGGCACCAGTTCTTTCTGGAAATTGCTCGGGTATCCCAATCCAGTGACTATTCCTACCTTAAATTGAAGTGTCTGACAGACAGACACTGGGAAAACTCTGGAACAATTTACAAAGTGACTTATTTTAATGAAGTCTGTAATTATTTTGCTAATATCTTATTATGATTTATTATTTTTATGTTTTTTACTAAACGCTCCAGTGTTTTTTATAACTAAGTGTGAAAATTCTGGGGTGTATCTTTTATTATAAAGATGAATAGTAAGGCCCCTGAATGATAATTCCCACTCTGAGAGCATGAATTTGTAAAAATGCCCTGGCACACACGAGGGCTTCTAATGTTCCAATCTCAGTAGGCAGCACAAAAGGAGGATGTGTCACTCATCTTGTAGATGACCTGAGATGTCTTTTTTTAAGGTGGGAAGAGAATCAGGGGGTTTCGTGAATGAATCAGGATTCTTCTTCCTACACCGACACACTCGTGGGTACGTGTCACCTTAGTGATGTCCTACTCTATTCTGCCAGTCTTGTTCCAAAAGGTGGGTTGCAGAGAGGCTGCGGAGGACAGAATACAACCCTGGCCAGCCCCCGGAGGAAACAGGAGGAGGGCAGTCCCAGAGATGGCTCCCAGCACCCTCCACCTGCCCAGGGCTTTCCACTGGGCCAAGGCCTGCTCCAGCTCTGGCCTTGGAGGGCATCACCCAGCAGTTCATGAGGAACTCAGGAGCCTGCACCCTGCACCACCACAGCCCCTTCCCAACAAAACTGTCCTCACAGATTTTCACTTCACTGTCATGACTTAGCAAAGTCTAACCAAGGAGAACTTTCCTACTGCCTTGCCAGCTGGAGTTTCTGACTTGCGTCACTGTTGGCCACAGCTTCAGGC
The DNA here is from genome assembly GCF_949987515.2 of Delphinus delphis. Classification (NCBI taxonomy): domain Eukaryota; kingdom Metazoa; phylum Chordata; class Mammalia; order Artiodactyla; family Delphinidae; genus Delphinus; species Delphinus delphis. The sequence continues at coordinate 50,721,044 of NC_082695.1, read as the reverse complement.
CAGGCCAACATGCCTCTCAGCAGATGTGAAACAAAAGATGCTGCCATGTGTAAACGGTGGGTTTTCTGCAGCTGATGAAAACTCACTGTGGTTCCAGTTTAGATACTCCGAAAAGTGGAATATATTTGGTAAGGCCTTAAAATTCAGAGAGTTATGAAATTCCACTCTGCACAAAGCCATTTCCCCTTCAGACATGAAAGAGTTTCATAATGTCACCTCAAAGGAGAAGCAGTGAATGTCAGGGAAAGAGGATGGAACAAAGTTACGGAAAGGTGGACTCTAGTCTAGGCCTTGCTGGTTGCTAGCTGTGTGACCCTGGACAAGTCACCCTTCCTCTCTGGGGTACTTTCATATATATATATATATATATATATATATATATATATATATACATATATATATATATGGAGATACTGACCAAGATACTATCTGGATATTGATCAAGAGGAGCACTCAGGTTCTTTGCAGTCATCAAAGTTTATGGATCTTTACTCAGAAAGGCCTCTTGGCCGCCATGATGAAAGGAAGAGCAAGAGATGACTGGCCTTCTTCACCCCTGGAGCTCTGTCAGGTTTTCTGCTTTGAAAAACTAAAAGGCAAAGCCCTGCCAACTCGGTTCTTTTCTCCTACCCTGTGCCTGCCCCAGAGGCCCCTGCTCCCTGTCATCTTCTCCTCTTCTCAGAGCTAAAATGAACAATCATAACTTCAAAGGCACCATGTAAAAGATTCCCGCCTAAAGAAACCAATAGACTTTTTGTAATGAATGTTAAAAGAATATATCCAAGAGAACTGAAAACATATGCATGTTCACCTAAACACCTGTACATGAATGTTCATAGCAGCATTAGTCCTAATAACCACAAAGGTGGAAACAACTCATATGTCCATCAACTGAGGGATAGGTAAGCAAAATGTCTAGAGCCATACAACGGAAGAGTGTTCAACCACAAAAAGAAATCAAGCACTGACCCATGCTATAGCGTGGATGAAGCTTGAAAACAGTGTGCTAAGTGGAAGGAACCAGACACAAAAGGCCACATATCATATGATTCCATTTATATGAAATTTCCAGAAGAGGCAAATCCTAGAGACAACAAGTAGGTTAGTGGTTGCCAAGGACCCAGAGAGGGGAATGGAGAGTAACTGCTGTTGGGTATTTAGGGAGTTGATAAAAATGTTCTGGAATTAGATAGTGGTGACGGTTGCACAATCCTGTGAATATACTGAAAAAACAGGGAGAATACTAAATGCTTTTTACAGGAGGGGGTAGTTTTATGGTATGTGTATTATCTCTCAATAAACTTGTCAAACATTGAGCGTATGTACCTAGCTATGTGGGATGCTTGTGTAAAAATCTTCACAAGTCTGCTGGTAGCATCACTGAGGGAAACCTGCCCTGTCCCACAGCCTCCAGTCCCTATGAGACAGGCTGATCACACTGGGCTCCCCGAGACAACGCCATCAAATACCTGAGTCATGTAGCTAATGAACCTCCCCCCTCACACCCATCTGCACCCCAGCTCCCAGCCAGCAGACCTGTGAGGGGAGAGAAGCCGGCCACATCTCCGTGAGCATCCTCTCCTGGGTGACTAACATATTTCTACACGTAAATCAATGAACTGGCCAAATGGGCGTTCAGGTTTGTTTAGCCAACTATGGCCAACCCGTGGTGCATCCCAGGTGAGGTTTCCTGCACAGATGCCTCATCCATAAAAGCTGAGGCCAGGTAAAGCTCCACGCTCACAGGTTTCCAGTACTTTTACTTCCTTAATTGCATCTGATCCTCACAAAAGCCCAGAGAGCATGGGATGTTGTTGTGTCCATTTTATAGACTATGAAACCGGCAATCAGAGAGATGCAATGACCCAACCAAAGTCACACACTAGTAGGAAGCAGTGCCCAGGGCAAGAACACCCAGCTCCTGGCCCCACGCTCTCTTGAAGACACCTGCCTGCCCCCCCTTCCCACGTTCTCGGCGGTTGAGAAAAACCGCGCAACGCGTCATCTGAAACGTCCTGTCTCCATAGCTAGTACTCAGTGGCTCACCTGTGGAATGAAGAGTCACCCAGCTGTCCCCCCAGAGCAAGAGGCCAGCCAAACTGCCACCTTCACATCTGAGACACAGAGACGGAAGCTTGTGGCCCTGACAGTTCCCTCTGGCTTTCCTCCCTAAACCGTCTTCACAATCCCTGTTCTTTTCTGACCATCTGATTCTGGGCTCTGTCCTCTCCTCCTCTGTCCATGAAGAAAAAAGAAGGACTCCATCTCAAAAGAGATGGCTGTAGGCACCCACTTCCTGGGCACATCTGGTGAATCCTCTGCCGCCCAGCCACCCTCACTGTCCCAGGGCCGGTGCTGTTCTCATCTCTGTGGACGAACTGGGTGAGAAGAGCACTTCCCCATGCCTGTCGATTCCCCAGGCTGCAGGCCCACCGCCTCAGTCTCACAGAGGCCTCCCTCTCAAATCAACCAGACCGACACTTCTCCGACTTGAATGCGCTCACCATTCACCCAGAGATCTGGGTGGGGCCTGAGATGCTGCATTCTAACCACGTGACACTGATGCTGCCGGCCTGGAGGCCACACTTTGAGTAGCAAGGTCCTGGGGTCTCCACTAAAGAATTGGGGCTGGGGGAGACAGAAAGCAACCAACCAGATTTAAAAGAAAACTGTCCCTCCCATTTAGAAGGGAAGTGGGCAGGAACAGAGTTTCTATCTCTTCTTTGTATGATTCCACTTCTGTGAGGAACCTAAGAGTCATCAAATTCATAGAGACAGAAAGGATATATAACTGATTCACTTTGTTATAAAGCAGAAACTAACACACCATTGTAAAGCAATTATACTCCAATAAAGATGTTAAAAAAATAAATAAAATAAAAATTAGTCTTCTATACAAAAAAAAAAAAAAAAGAAAGGATAATGATGGTTGCCAGGGACTGGGGTGAGGGGAGGGAGAATGGGGAGTTATTGTTTCATTTGTACGCAGTTTCAGATTTACAAGATGAGAATCGTTCTAAGGATGGATGGTGGTGATAGGTGCACAACAATGTGAATGTATTTAATACCACTGAACTGTATACACTTAAAAATGGTCAAGATGGTAAATTTTATGTGAGTGTATTTTACCACAATTTTTTTAAAAAGCAGTGATTAAAGGGAGAAACAGTCAATAACTTGCTTGCAAACATGTGCGACTTGAAACCAGCTTGCAAACAAGCATGGCTTGAAGTGGAGGGAGGTATTTCAAAATACTGAAATTCTGAACAAGCGAAGGGAAAGATCAGGAAAGACAGGGCACAAGGGAAAATGACAAAACAGCAGAAACAATGGAGAAACTGAGAGCCAAGATGATGTATTCTTTTATTAGAGGTAAGTTGTCTACTTAAGAAAAAAAACGCCAAATTTTCTCTTGAAGATTCTGGGTATTTCTGACCAAAGGGCTTCGTGTTGCCACTGAAGGGCCTGAATAAAGGCCCCCTGCTCAAATGTTAACAGGACCTTAGTTACAGCGCAGCTTTAGCTGGGAGAAAATCAGATATGAGTAATGACAGTATTCAGAGCTTAGCATCTCTCCCAATTGAGCAGATCTTTTATTTTTAACCTTTTGGAAAGCAGCAAATAATTTTGAAACGAGCAATGACAAGATCTGCTTCAAAAATAAAATACGAAACCAAAAAATGTCTCCTATGAGTCTGAAGATTTTACTAACAGGCAATTAACTTTAGCCTCAGTGATTTCACTTTACTTTCTTTTTGCAAAAGGCATATGGCCCCGCAGCACAACTACAAGGAAGTAACAGTTTCATTACAGGAGGTGAACACACAACTCCATGAAGTGCAGAGGAGGCTTCTTTCAGCCCACGTGGCATCACCTGGACCACATGGAAATCTGACTCCAAAACAAAGACCCGTTTAACACATAAAGAATATCCTAGGATTTCTCCATTTAACGATAATGAAAGTAAGGATTCAAAAATACAATGGTGGAAATTCATATCAAAACCACCACGAGATATCACCTCGCACCCACTGGAGTTACTGCTATCAAACCAAAATAAAAAATAACAATTGTTGGTGAGGATCTAGAGAAATTGGAACCTCATGCACTGTTGGTGAGAATGTAGAATGGTGCAGCCACAATGGAAAATAATATGGTGTTTCCTCAAGAAGTTAAAAATAGAAGTACCATATGATCCAGTGACAACACTTCTGAATATATAACCAAAACAACCGAAAGCAGGATCTCAAAGACATATGTGTTCACCGTTCACAGTAGCATTATTCACAACAGCCAACACACACATGATAGCAATGAGAAGGTGAGTCTGTTTATTAACCAAGTCACCAGAGACCATGTTGGCTCGTCACACTTCGTACAACAGTGAGCCCGATACAACTTTTCCCAACTCAACATCAGACTTGGATTCTGTCAAATTCTTTGACTCTAGTACGTCAGCGAACTTCAAAAACTCCCATGAGGACATCCCAGCTTCAGTATGAAAATGGAAAAGTCATCCCTCACTTCTCCCCATGGTACTTATGTTTTAAAGGCTATATGGATGTTTACCAGTCTAAATAGACAAAGTTAGGAAGCCAAGGAGCCCTTTAAATCCACAGTCATCACAGCTTGGATATTCTCAGGGGTCAACATTATTACCACATTTAAAAGACAGTGAACTCTAAAAGGCACCTGGAACAGTTCTTTACTCAAAAAGATAAAAAAGTTTTGGGAAGATGGAATTATGAAAATTTGTTTTAAAAATGGAATTAAAAAAAAAAAAAAAGACAGTGACTCAGGAAGTACGGCCAGAAAGGCAGAAAGAGGAGCCGTCTCTCCCCTCCCACCACAGCTGCCAAGAGATGAAAGATCTGCACTGACTGACAGTCCATCAGCGCCCTGAGATTTGTGTAAAAAGTTCAATTCATACCACTGAATTGTTTTAATTTGCAAAACAGCATAAATTTAATCCGAAAAATATGTGAGGATTAAAATCGCATTCAAAATGTCCTTTTAACTTCTGACATGTTTATTCACTTTCTGTAAGTTTGTGTTCAAGCAAATAGAAGGAAAACTCTATTTGTTTCTGAGTTGCCTACCCCACCATTCACGCTCCCATTCTTTCTCAGGAAAAGAGCCCCAGTTTTACTTAGGGTGGCCCTGCAACCAGCTAAAAGAATTCATTTCCATGACTCTTTAGCAGCTATTGTAGCTACAGAACTAAATTCAGGGCAATCCAATGTAAGCAGAAACTTCCAGAAAGTCTCCTCAGACTCCCTCCTCTCTGCTGCCTAGAATACAGAAGTGATGACTGGCGCTCAAGCAGGCATTCTGGACAGGAGGGGATGTGCTAAGAATGACACAGCAACAAGAGACAGGGAACCACATCCCTGATGACCTTGGAACTACCGTACTAGCCCTGGAATGCAACCCCCAGTCTTCTTTTACACAATAGGAAAGGATCTACTATCTTTAAACCATTCACTATTGTTTTGGGGGGTTGGTTATACAACGTAAAACTGAATTTTAAGTAACAATTTGAAGGAAAATTTTTAAAAAAATCACCAGTGGAGAGAGGATTCCATGAAGATGGAGGTAGTAGCAGAGGCATACTTTTTGAATCTTCCAAAATCCCACATAAAAATAGAGAAACTAATGAGCTATGGATATATAGGTTCTCTCTGTATGACTCCTTATAACTGCATGCGAATCTGTAGTTAACTCAAAATATTTTTAATTTCTAAATACTATCTTAAAATAAAAATCAACCAGATAACAAAACAAAAACCTCATAAACAGCATTTACAATAAAATGACAAATGTCAAGTACAACTAGGTGAGAAAAAATTGCACAAACACTAAAACATAGGTGGATGAGGACAAACCACCAACTGCGTGGTATTGTCATCTGCTCGGCAGAAAATGGAGAGACGTGAGGTCAGAAGAACCCAAAATAGCTAACAGGTATTCACTGGAAAGTATGGCAGGCTGATTTGAGAATAGCAGCTGAAACTGAGAGGGGTATTGACCAATCCAACCCAAGGCAAGTCATGAGCCCACTGCTGGACTCAGAGACTGGAGCAGTGTAGTCCCTATGGACATTTAAAATTGGTCCCCAGGGCATCCTTCCAGGATAGGAGTGACTGCTGGGAGTGGAATCAAAATTGAGCAAGATAGGAACAATAATACAAAGGAAGGTGATGGTCCAATTAAAAATGAGAGATAGAAACAGAGCCCAGAAATCTCAGAATGTAACCAGCCATTTCTCTGAACACTATATTAAAATAGACGAGGAAGCTCTGTGAAGTTAGAAAACACATCTGAAACAAACCTCCTTCTAAAAGTTCAGGAAAACTAATTTCACATAAAAATGAGCAACATAAATGTATAAAGGTCAAATTGCATGCAGAGTTATTATAGGGAAAAAGTGAATAAGGAGCTGAATAACATCTTTATAGACAATGAAAGTGTGCCAGAAAGACATATCTAAAGAACAAATCAAATTTGTAACCTACTTTTTAAAAAATGTGATAAAAGATGTAGAGAAATGATATAAGATAAGAAAGAACAATATAAATCAGAATTAGGAAAACTTAGAAATGAAATTATAGAACTCAGATACTTGAAAGAAAAGAAAATCACTAATCTTCAGATACGGCTATTAAACTAGAAGAAACACAAGAGCAAATAAATACAACAGCTAATCCTTTAAGATATGTGGAAAGTTAAATGGAGATTTTTTTAATTCAAAAAGAAAAGAAGAAAATGATTCAAAAGAAAGTAAATGACTAAAGGTAGGCAAAGAAGCTCTAACACACAGAGAATAGGAGTCCCTGAAGAAGACAAGCAAAACAAGGGAACACAACTAATATTGAAAACTATAATACAAGAAAACTTTCCTAAAATTAAAGAAGTATATGTATTTGAAAATACATATTGAAAGAACACACAATGTACCTGAGAATACTGGCCCAGAATGACCTACCCCAAGACACAGTCTAATTGTTGAACTTTACAGAAGAAAGAAAAAAAATCCTTTGGGAGTCTAAGCAAAAAAAGTGACATGTAAGGGAAAGAAAAGTGGATCGTCACCAGACTTTTCAAAAGTAACACCTTATATAGAAGGAAATGGAGTAACAAGGAAAGAAAATGTGAGCCGAGGACATTATATACAGCAAAAAATTTAAGTATAAATGTACCAATAAACTGTTAACAACGTGCAAAACCCCAAAGCTTTTTCTAAAGAATCTACTAGAATGAGGGTCCTCAAATTTTTTTCTCCAACTCCTTACACTCTTCAAATTACGGAGGCGCCCAAGGAGCTTCGTTTATGTGGGTGATAGCCACATAATTTACCTTTTAGAAATTAAAACAGAAAATTTTTAATGTTTTATTAATTAGTCAAAAATAACAAACCCACTAAATTCTAACATAAATAACATTTTAGGAAAAATAACTGTCTTCCTAAATAAAAATAATTTAGAGAAGAGTAGCATTGTTTTCATCTTTGTAAATCTCTTTACTATCTCTCCTAATACAAAACAGCCTGACTCACCTGTCTCTTAATGCATTCAATCTGTTATGATATCACAAATCACATAGTTTCTAGATAACTCCACTCTGCACCCGTGAGAGACAGAGAGTGGTGGAAAAAGGGGGAAATAACATTTTGGAATTATCATGAAAACAGTTTTGACCTCAAGGACTCCCTAACTGGAGAATGAGCTGCAGACATACAAAATGACACAAAATGAATATAAGGATTGATGGTGAACTTTAAACATGAAGGTACCTGTAGAGTAAACGAGGGCTAAAATGAAGAGAGGAGCTAAACATTCTGACACTTTAGATACTGATATAAAAAATGAAGAGAACAAATGCAAAAAGAAAATCTTAAGTCTTCTCAGTAATTATACTGCTGAGTCTTGTTATTCTGATACTTCTGCAAGTGTGACATAAAGTAAATGGGTAAAAATGGGCTATTCTATCCATTCCTGTTTTTGAGTGTAGCATCAGAGGCAACCCTACACTCATAACCCAACTCTTCCATCTCATGTGCCTCCAGTACCTTCTATCTAAGCAAGGTAACTTGTCCTTATTCTAGTCTGAACATGCCCAGAACTGAATACACAGACCATTTCTCCAAATCAGCTGCTCTTCCCAGTTCCTATGTTTCTTTTAGGGTTAGTTGTCCTCCCACCGTGCGGGGCTGGAAACTGCTGGATTTCCCCTGATTGGCTTTCTCTCCAGGTCAGCAAAAATACTCATAAAGAACATTGTCTGAACTGCCTCCAGACAGCCATTCAAAGTTTATGGGTCCTCTCACTCAACAATTCACTATCAGTGCATGGATTGGGGAGGGGCCAGTTAAATAAATCACTGTATCACCAGTCGAGCACTACATGTGCATCTGTAGGTGTGCTCATACTTGCTCACTCACACGTAGACCATCCCTGGAAAGATATACAAGAAATTGATGACACTGACAAGCTAAGCCAGGGTGACCAGGCAGGGTTGGGAGGGGACTGTTCACTCTTTGTGCCTTTTAATTTTCAAATTGTTTTATTACCTATTCAAAAGGATAAAATTACAGTTTCATTGCTAAATCAAGCCAATTTATTAAATGCGAATGACCCTGTACAGATAAAGACTTAGTTGATAATTCTAGGGAAACTCAGTTTATAAATACAAACCAATTAAAAGACAGAACCAGCTTTTAGTAGCTGGAAAAAAACAAAGTACGTGGATTCCTCTTCATCAAAACCCCAAGCCAGCCATCTGCCCAGACAGGCAGTAATTCTCGCCTGATAAAAATCCCCTGCCATATCCCATGCTGGAGACGGATGGACAATTGGTCACATCTATTCACTCTTCCTCTTGCTTCTCTGAGCCCTGCTTGGGTCTCTTCAAACCAAAGTGTGAGCTTGGTTCTCTGCAGAATTCAGCCTACACGAACGTCACCGAAACACATCCGTGCACCAGTATATCCCCTACAGCTCTTAGGGACCCTGGAAGAAACCAGAACCCAGACCTGCCATGCTCCATGGGCACCAGCTGAGCCTCAGAAAGGGTTTGGTAAAAACAGAAATGATATCATTCAGGCATCAATGAGGCAGGATTTTAAAAGGGGCCTCCATTTTTCCAAGGAGGCTCAATATAAGAAATACCCATTTTAATAAAATTTGGGTGGGTTTTTAAAACCTATAGCTACAAACATATTCTGTGCCTTTGTATGATGATCTAAATAAATCAGAGCCAAAATATTGGTTTCTTCCTCCAAACTATCTCAAAGGGATACCCCAAACAAAGAAAAACATCTGGGTTCTAAGGCAGTGGTCTCCCTTTACAACTAAACCACCAGGAGGTTTAATGACCAGCTGCAGTACCTAACTCATCCCAGATGCCTGGGACCATCTATTTCTTTGTTCCTTATAATCTTTCATGATCCATATTTATTTGATATACTGTTTTGTGTCGTTTTAATACTATATACCACTTCCAATCATTTTGGGAATCAGGAAAATGTCCAACAATATTCACTTAATCACGGGGTCAGGGCCAACCACGGCTTCCGCCAATCACACTTCACACACAATTATAACCCAGAGCCCCTCTCCACCACCAAGCCCCCCTCCAGTGCTTTGGTAGTGGGGGAAGCTGGTCAGCGACACCAGCCTCCTCTCCTCCACCCTGACCTCTTGGCTCTTCCCCAATTCATCCTATGTACCATTTCCAGAATATTCTTCCCCAAATCCTATTCCCATCATATTACTCCCCAGCTCAAAATCTGATTTCAGTGATTCTCTTATTTTCTACTTAGTAAGGTAAAAATCTCATTGTCTCTTTGTAAAGACTGTCTATGCAAAGACTTTATTAATAATCTTTATCTGGGCAGCACAATATTTAAATTGCTATTATCGTGTTTGAAACTAACAATGAACCCATGAAGCAGGTGGCATCCTCCCTAGTCGACAGCTCAGAAAACCCAGGTATTGGGCTTCCCTGGTGGTGCAGTGGTTAAGAGTCCGCCTGCCGGTGCAGGAGACGCGGCTTCGAGCCCTAGTCCGGGAGGATCCCACATGCCGCGGAGCAACTCAGTCCGTGGGCCACGGCTGCTGAGCCTGCGCTCTAGAGCCCGCGAGCCACTACTACTGGAGCCTGAGTGCCTGGAGCCCGTGCTCCGCAACAAGGGAAGCCACCGCAATGAGAAGCCCACGTACCTCAACGAGGAACGTACCTCAACGAGGAGCGGCCCTCGCTCACCGCAAGTAGAGAAAGCCCCTGCACAGCAATGAAGACCCAACGCAGCCAAAAATAAATAAATTAATTAAAAAAATAAAAGAAAACCCAGGTATTTCATACCCACCCCACCCCCACCCACGTTGTTTCCTGCCCTGGTCTTCTGTCCAGGTAGGTAGGGTTCTCTCTCCTCCTGCTCTCGCCCAACTGCGCGTCTTTTCTCCAGGAGCTCCCTCAGCCCCTCCATGTTACCTGCTTAAACCCTTCCAGGCGTTGACCAAGCCACTCACCTCCCAAGACCAATTTCTTGACTAATTGGACCATAGGACCAATCTCCTATGACCAATTTCTCTGTAGACCCCAGGCCTGTGAATCCAGATAGATTAGCTCTCTGCCCTCACGTGGGATCCCATCAGAACCCAGTTAGGAGCGAGGAGTAGGCCCAGTTAGTACAATTTAAGAGGAAGCCTTCTGGCCCCATCACAACACCCATTTTCTGAAACTTCTTAGAAAGCAAGGGTCATCTTCACTCACCTTTGCATTCTCTGGGTCTAACACAGTACCAGGCACACAACGTGGGCTCCTGACTTACTAGCTTCCTGAAGGAACGAGTCACCAGTTGTCCTGGTGCGGATCAGTCTATCAGACTCCTCTCAACACCAGTTGCGGTGGGCATGACCTAGGCTCCTGAGCACGGCGGTGGCTCTCCTGGGGGCACCTCCTGAGCCGTGGTTCTCAACTGGAGCCAGTTCTGCTCCCCAAGGGACATTTGGCAATGTCTGCAGTCATTTTTCGCTGTCACAGCTAGGGGGGTTGCTACTGGCGTCTAGTGGGTAAAGGCCAGAGATACCAGTAAACATCCTATCACGCACAGGATGACCCATAACAAATAAGTATCTGGCTCAAAATGTCAACGCTACCGAGGCGGAAAAATCCTGCTATAGAGGGAACAAAACATTGACAGAGGAAGTGCCCAAAAGACCTAGGCCCTCCAGAAGAATTAATGGAAACATCACATTAGTCGCCAGATGCAGATCCATCGTAAATGCTTTCAACATGACATTTTGCATGATTTAAAATTAAGCAGCACAGGCTTCTGCCCCGCAGCCATCCCAGAAGCATGTGGTGGGCACGGCAGACACTCCGGAATGACCACATCACAAAGTACAAGAGCTGGCTGCCGCATCTCTGCCTACTAATTTTAATCTCTCTTTCTCAAAGGTCATGAATATTTTCGGACCTCTTAGCACATGCATATTGTGGGCAGACTTGATCTCTGCTGCTTCCAGTTGACAAAGCACTTCATTTGCCAGCACCCCGAGCTGAGTTTACAGGCTTAACTCTGTCCCTGTCACTCTCCAAGGGACTTTTTTTAGTCCATTATCCTAATTGGCAAATGATACGTAAGTGCCAGAAAGCTATGTGTCCGTAATTATATTTATAATGAAAGCTTAATCTCCAAAAGAAACAGTAATTCATTAAAACCTCCCTTCCCATCTGCCGTTACAGGAGCCAAAAGAGAAAGAATCGGCTTCAAAGTGAGGTACAAATTAGCTGCCGTAGCATGAAACGCAGACAAAGCCAGACAAAGAGAAGCAAGAGATGCATCCTGCCTGGTCACTGCATCTTATCAGCACTTCAGGGAAACTCCAGAGGGATTCGGGAAGAAAAGGCAGATGACTCCATGGCCTGATATTGCAGCTGGACTCTCACCATGATCCCAAACTCCACTCCCTTATTATTCATACGGCTAGATGAAGACCACCGTGTGCCTTGCGGCCATGCATTGTGCTGGGGAAGCTGATCACAGCTGCCCCGTCATGCTTACAAAGCGCCAACTGTGTGCCAGATGGGGTTCTAAACCCCTGCTGTGGAACAACTCACCTAACCGCCAACAACCCTAGGACGGTCTCATTTTAACAGGTGAGAAAAGGGGCAGGGAGAAGTCGCTTGTCCAAGGTCACACAGCCTTTCAGTGGTGGAGCCAGGGTGTGAACCAGGTGAACTAGGGCAAGTCCAGCATCCCCGCAGCAGGACAACCAGCACTCACCACAGGCCAGGGGCCATGACAGTATTCACGTGCCCCATCTCACCTGTCAAGGACACGGAGGGCCAAGCGTCATCTTCCCTGTGGCGGGACACGTGAGCAGAGCCTGAAAGTCTGAGTAGGAATCAACAAAGGCAGACGCAGACCTGGAGTGGTGGGCCACAAGGCCTGCCTGGGAAGCCCCGCGGCCAGTCCTCCTGCGGAGCCCAGACCCCCAACCCACCTGTCAGGTAGGTGCACACAGTGACGACCGCCCCCCTACAAGACAGTCACCTGAGGCCTGGGGAGTTGAAATGACCTGCCCAAGGTCACACTGCTGAGTGGTGGAACCAGGCCTCAACCTGGGCACGTGTGCTACAAAGCTCTTGCTCTCAGAACTTCCGAAGACCCAGGACAGGCCACCCCGGGGCACTCCCCTGTGGCTGAGGCCCTGAACTTGCCTGAACTCCAATTCCCTGAGTTCGCCACTGTCCACAGCACCTCCTTTAGAACCTTCTGTTGTAAGGAAGCTTCCTGGGAAAGGCTGCCCTGACCTGGTTGAGGGAACCACGTGGACTACAGGATAATGCCCAGGTACCCACGAGCACTCCGTCAGGTGCAGGGATTCTAGCCCTTGTGTAGGATGAGGCCCAATCTTTGGCCAAATGGCTTCTCTTCACCTGTCCATGATTCTTCCCCCTTAAAAGTGGGTACACTCTGCCCTCATGCACCCAGTGCCTCTATGGTCCTCAAAACCTACTCCACAGAAAGGCCCTGAACCTCAGCACACTGCAGGCCTACACCTGGTGACAGTGAAGCACCCCTCCCGGAAGTGCTGGTGGCATCATCGTGTGAAACCAGGCCTTAGGCTCACGGAAAGATGCTCCAACATCAGAAACGGAGCCCTGACTGATCACTACAAGTTCCGGGCTCTCTGCCCTCAAATTCCTAAGTTCCCACTGCACAGGCAAAAATTCGTTACAGGTGAACATTCACGAACCTTCGTTCATGCCCAAGAGGAAAGAAAGCTAAGGCAGTGCCATTCCCTGTCCACAGAAGTGGACTCTTGATCTGTCCACGTTGGTTTCATTCATGAATGACACATGATTGGTCCATGTGGTCCAGTGGTTATTTCCCCCCAAATCTGGCAATCTCTCCATAAATTCTATTACACAATTACACCAGGTACCAGGGTTTATTAGTTTACTAACTTCCTTCTTCCCCCTCAGAATGCTCTGAGTGGAGAGTCATGCCAGACATCACAGAACCACTGTCACCAGTGAACGTGTGTCCTCTGCTACATCAGTCACTCACAAAGGGACTTTTCTCAAGCAAATATGCTGCAAATCTCAAAACCATGTCTTGTTCATACCTTGATACACCAAGCTGCAGAGGCCAGAGTGTGATGGGCTAAACTGCTTTTTTACATTATTCAGACAAGTGTTAACTGAAAATATCAAGGGTATATAGGATGTGCTCCCAGAAAATCAAAACAGGCAGGACTCGGCACAGCGGCCACGGTGCACACAGAGCAGGACCCCAGCCCTGGAACAGGCGCCATCTCCTCCTGTACAGCAGCGAGCGCCAGGAGGGCATCTGGCTGCATGCCCCCGACAGAGTCACATTTTATTTTAGACTCACTCCCTCCCTTTAACCTCAAATGCTTTAGCCTTAAAAAGAACAAAACTCAGGGCATCTCCAGTTTTAATTTAGCCTGGCACAGACATCCTGCTCCGAGCCGCGATCCCTGCAGAGGAAAGAAAGGCAGGAGCAGCTGCCTGTCATCCCCGCTCTGGACACATCACCCCTTTCTTCCATGTACACAGCTCATCTCTCCAAGCTGCTTGACAATGCAGCTCCATGCCTTCAGGAGAAGGGCTAGAGCTAAAAGTACTCACATCCCCAACTCCTGAGCCCCGTCTGCAGAGACCTTCTCTGTGGGGCTAACGGGGTCCAGGGATAACACTGTGGACCTTCCCCCCTGAATTCAGAAGCATGTGGGAAAAGAGGCACACCAGGCAGACTAATGGAGCCAGAAGACCACTGACACAGCTCAGGAGAGAGCTGGCCTTGCACCTGGGGCCAGAGGGCTTCCTAGCAGCTCAGGGAATGACCACCGGCCCACCACAGGGGCAGGCTGCTCGCTCGTGGCAGAGCAAAGACCTTGAGGGTCCTCAAAACAGGACACACGAAGAAGAGGGAGAGCCTGGGCCTTACCCGCTCACTGCTTTCTCCCATACCCACCCATCTCTCCTGGGGCAGGAGTGAAGGGGTCCAGGGGAGGCCACAGTGTCCTCTTGGGGAGCTGAGTAGAATTCCCTGCTCTCTCTAGAAGTAGGAAGAGTGGGACATAAGGCTTCCCTGAGATGTACTCACATCAGAGGAAAATGAAAATACATGCCACAGCATCCTAGGGGCTATGTGTATAGGGAGCACCTTTTTAGCATTCAATCCTCTAGGAAAGGACAATACGGAACTAGGTAAGTTCACTTGGAAATACGGAGGTGATTTCTTCAATTCTTGGGTGTGGGAGTGTTGCCCTCCTAAGGAATAAGGAAGGAAAAAAAAAAATGCACCTTGCAGGATCAGGTAGGAATTGAGGACTGCCTGCCCCAATCTGACATGCTGTGCCTTTCATGGAGCTGAGCTACAGACTCAAAAACATACTGTGTCCATTTTCTGTTTCTATCTGGGAGACAACGGACCAAGGAAGGCATGTGGGGACTCCAGAAGTTTTATTTGGTTTTCTCTGCTTAGGTTGGGCCTCACGTCTAGTTGAAGAATCACTGAAAAGTCGGAAAGACATGTCATGTTACAGAATCAGGAGCAGAGAAATGAAGAGTATAATTAAAACTTTATGAGCAAATATCCTTGGAGAAAAACACAACAAAAAGACAAAATATTTAAGAGAAAGCCCAATGTAACCAAACTATTAAAAAGACCCCCCAAAATACTTTTTAAATGTATACAGAGAATTTTCCCATATTTAAATGAACCATGTCCCCAAGTTCAGGTGGGAAAATTGAGGCTCAGCGTAGTTCTATGATTGGCTTCTAGAAACCCCAAAATCCTTCCTCCTCCGAGTTCCCTTTACTCCTCTGCCCCCAGAGAGAGGAAGATCCTCCACCCCTGCCCTTAAGGGTCACAGAGCATCACTGGGAAACAGGACACGGACAGATCACACACCTGGAGAAGCAAGAGGTGAACGGTGAATATACTGTGCTGAAAGCACTGGGGAGAGAAGGTACGTGGGCTGGAGCCCTTCGAATGGGGGATGGGAGACGGACATGGGATGAAGCTCAGGTATCCAGTGGACACAGCACACATCTCAACAATAGATCTAGCACTCAGGGAAGAGCTGGAAACTTCAAGCACACAGCTTGCAGTTAGAATCAAGAGTAGAGGGAACTGCTCCCAGACTTCAGACAATACTATTAAGGTACAGTAATCAAAACAGCATACGGTATCGGCACAAAAACAGACATATGGATCAATGCAACAGATTAGAGAGCCCAGAAATAAACCCACATATCTACGGCCAATTAATCTATGACAAAGAAGGCAAGAATATACAATGGAGAAAAGACAGTCTCTTCAAGCAAGTGATGTTGGGAAAGCTGGACAGCTGCATGTAAATCAATGAAGTTAGAACACTCCCTCACACCATATACAAAAATAAACTCAAAATGGCTTACAGACTTAAATATAAGACATGACACCATTAAACTCCTAGAAGAGAACATAGCCAAAACATTCTCTAACCTAAATCGTACCAATGTTTCCTTAGGTCAGTCTTCCAAGGCAATAGAAATAAAAGCAAAAATAAACAAATGGGATCTAACCAAACTTATAAGCTTTTGCACAGCTTATAAAGGAAACCATAAACAAAATGAAAAGACAACCTACAGACTGGGAGACAATATTTGCAAACAATGCAACAAATAAGGCCTTAATTTCCATAATATACAAACAGCTCATACAGCTCAATAACAAAAAGACAAACAACCCTGTCAAAAACTGGGCAGAAAACCTAAATAGACAATGCTCCAAAGAAGACATACAGATGGCCAATAGGCACATGAAAAGATGCTCAAAATCGCTAAGTGTTAGAGAAATGCAAATCAAAACTACCATGAGGTATCACCTCACACCAATCAGAACGGCCATCACCAAAAAGTCTACAAATGATAAATGCTGGAGAGGTTGTAGAGAAAAGGGAACCCTGCTAACGCTGTTGGTGGGAACGTAAATTGGTGCAGCCACTATGGAGAACAGTATGGAGGTTCCTTAAAAAACTAAAAATAGAACTACCATATGAACCAGCAATCCCACTCCTGGGCATATATCCAGAAAAGATGAAAACTCTAACTCAAAAAGATACATGTACCCCAATGTTCACAGCAGCACTATTTACAACAGCCAAGACATGGAAGCAACCTAAATGTCCTAAATATATATATATATATATATATATATATATATATATATACATACACACACACACACACACACACATACACACAATGGAATATTAGTCATAAAAAAGAAAACAATAATGCCATTTGTAGCAACATGGATGAGCCTAGAGATTATCACACTAAGTAAAGTAAGTCAAACAGAGAACGATAAATATCATATATCACTTATATGTGGAATCTAAAACTGATACAAATGAACTTATTTACAAAACAGAAACAGACCCACAGACATAGAAAACAAACTTATGGTTACCAAAGGGGAAAGGTGGGAGGGATAAATTAGGTGTTTGAGATGAGCAGATATAAACTATTCTATAATATAAAATAGATAAACAACAAGGTCCTACTGTATAGCACAGGGAACTATATTCAATATCTTGTAATAAACTATAATGGAAAAGAATCTGAAAAAGAATATATATATAGATACAAAAACACACACGTGTATATATATGTGTGTGTGTATATGTCTGTGTGTATATATATATATATATATATATATATATATAGCTGAATCACTTTGCTGTACACCAGAAACTCACACATGTAAATCAACTATACTTCAATTAAAACAAATTTTTTTTGAAGTAGAGGGAATTGGTTCATATTTGTACTGCATTTACTATGTACCTATTTATTTCCTTTATAGCACTTCACACAGTGGTGGCCCCCAGGAAGCATTTCATAAATGTTGATGAGTTATTTTCTAAGTCAGATGGAAAGCTGAATATTTCTCACATTACAGTAATATAAATGACAGTGATATTTTAAATCCCACCCCTAAGTTACTGTTTAATCTTGACAGTAGCAGCAACAAAGCTCCTGTTCATGGAAATCCTGCAGGGCAGCTGGATGCCGGGTTCTTGAGCTAAGACGGCCTCCAGGCTCATCAGTCCTTTCAGCAGCTCCGAAGGGAAACGCAAGGGTCTCCATTTATGAAGAAGTCAGTGGCATGTCCCGGGCCTGGCCCCCTGACGATGCTGGTACTGGAATCAGAATCCTGTCTCCCAGGGTTCCACCCTTACCTGCCAGCTCCCCTCAACCAGAACACCCCTGAAGAGGGACCAACACCCTCAGCTACAGTCTGGGCCCCCAGACCTCAGCAGGACCTCTCCAGGACACCTGCTTTTTTATTTATTTTTTATTTCTTATTTTGTCTTCTAAGCCATTTGTTTAAGAAAAATGAAGACATGCCAAAGGAGGATTATATAAAATAAAAACTGATATGTTTTAAATATTTAATCTTGGAGTCTAGGCAGGTGACATTTCAAGTCCTTCCCACAAGGCCCGACTGCCCTGCCCATGAGTGAGAACCCCACATTCCCTAAGCCCCCCAAGCAGGATGCCACAGCCTGGAGCCCCCTAAGAGTCCTGACAAAGGCCAGGCCTCAAGTCAGACTCTGGAAAGGACTGAACCCCAAACCTTGGAGGAGAGTCGAGGGGAGGCAGGGCTGCAACTAGAACCCCAAGGCCAAGTTGCCCCTGACTCCCCCATCCAGATACCTGCAGTGGGCACATACCAGTACTCTGCCCTCAAGAAGCCTGGCCTGAGTTGTTTCAGGCATTCTGGGAGGCCATCTCAACAGACACACTTCTCTTCAAGACTTCACTATCTTCTATCCAAAAAAAAAAATCTACAGCACAGGGCTTCCCTGGTGGCGCAGTGGTTGAGAGTCCGCCTGCCGATGCAGGGGACACGGGTTCGTGCCCCGATCTGGGAAGATCCCACATGCCGCGGAGCGGCTGGGCCCGTGAGCCATGGCCGCTGAGCCGCGCATCCGGAGCCTGTGCTCCGCAACGGGAGAGGCCACAACAGTGAGAGGCCCGTGTACCGCGAAAAAAAAAAAATCTACAGCACAAATTACATCAGTGATTCACCCAGCCTTGGCAATCCCTAGCCAGGCAGCTTTGTGAGCTCCTCTGTAGAGTCCCTAATGAGCTGGTAATTGTTTTTCTGGCTTTCTGATGAAGTGCAAAGCACTTCGTGGCACTCTGCACTGCTTCCTGGTGGCCTCAGAGTCCTCGGAGCCAACGCCTGGTGAAGGGGACAAAGGCCACCCATATCACCCTCACCAACCCAATCACCCACTCCCCACACCCAGGCGCCCTGAGCCACCAGCTCACTGCAGGGAAATTAGGGGCGGGAGAGGCCAGCACATGACATCATGGGACAGCTGTTTAAAGAAACCTAGGCCAAACAAGTCATTTTTTAAAATCCCCAGGATACTGAGTCAGTTGACAATATCACTGTTATATGTGTACTGAAAGTTTACCATCACTAATATAGTTGTTAACAAACATACTGATTGTATTTTTAGATACAATTGGAACAGCTCATCTCTGAGCATTTTGTAAATGTCAACTCATATAGAATTTTTTTTACTACTTTTATGGTGCTTAGAGCATAATTTTTCAACCCTAAAATTATGATACAATGTAACTAGCACTAGGCATTATGTTATGGTGTTTTTATTTCTTTTCATACATTTGACTGTCTGATTTCTGAGAAGCTTTATCCTCTATTTCAGCAGTCCCTTCTGGAGAACACGATCTGGGAACACAAAGAATGGGGGAGAAAAGCTGCCTTCACTAACACAAAACCCACTTCATTTCAATGAAGAAGAGAGTTTTTCAGTAAACATGCTATTTGATGTCTGCCAAAACTGAAGCATTCAAAAATGTATCAAAACCGGGATAATTAAAGAGAAGAGAAGCACAAAAATGACCCCAATGTCACTAGCTACATTAAGACTCAGAGTGGCCCTTCATTTCTCGGGTTGGCCAACTCCATTGTGTAATATCAAAGAGAATGTTAATGGAAATTTACTGGCCTATAGTTTCAAATCTGCCAATCAGAAAAGGGCAGCGGGTAAAACATACTTTGAATACATTAGTTCGGTATTAGTTGCGTTTCATATTTAAGAGTTCTACAATTCATTGTTGCATTTTAACATTTAATACAACCCTGGGATCCAGTTCTGGATAAGGAACACAGGGTCATTCAAGAATTGGAGAGAAGACATGCATTTCATACAAGTCAGTTCTGTCTGAGAATAAATCAGACACCCTAAAGGTAATTTCCTTTAAGAACCACTGGATAATTACATTTCAATGGTGCTCTAACAAGCTGTAAAGCAACAAAACACAAACTTTGTGAAAATGACGATGATATTCACCACCATTTACCCCAGGTAGCATGTGTCGGGCACCATGCTTGGGCCTGTACACACACTATCTCCATAAATATTTACATCACTGCCAGGGGGCAGGCACCAGGACCCCCTTGTCCTCTCTGTCACAAATAAGCAGATAGACCTCAGAGGGTTGAGTAACTTACTCATAGACACACAGAGGCAGGGCTGGCATTCAAACCCCAATTTGTCTGATTCTAAAGCACATACCCGTTCTCTGAGCCCACAAATCAATACACGATATAAGCTTTGTTTTTAAAAACTGGATCCAGCACCAATGAAATATTTAATCCTCACGATGATGCTTTAAGGAGATACTATCATTCCCTCTTGATAAATGAGGACATGGAGGCTCAGAGAGGTGAGGTTACTTGCTGAAGGTCACACAGCTCCTCAGAGGCAGGTCTGACTCTAGAGCCTGTGTTCTCTCGAAGGGCTCAGCAGAGGCCTGGAGCACGGTGAGCATCCGATCTAGACCAGCTAGCGCGAGGGAAGGCCCTGGAGTCAGGAAGACCCGGTGAGTATCTCAGCTCTGTCATATACTCCCCTCAGCACCCTGGCCAAGCAATCAGACCACGAGTGCCTCAGTCTCCTCCTATGTTAAATGGGAACAGTAATCCCCCTCAGAGGTTGTTGTGAGGATTAAAGGAGATAATATCTACAGAGCACTTCACTCAGTGTCTGGTGGGAAGGGAATGCAGTGGAAATTGCCCTTTCTGCTTTTATAAAAGAAAAACTTGGTAAAAAGTAACAAAACTGTACTGTTCCATTCAACAGTGGACAGATGTGGATTAGAATCCAGCTCTGCTGTCCAGCCCTCTGTCGCTGGGCAAGCTACCAAACGTCTTTGAATCTCATTTTCTTCTTCTGTAAAGTAAGGATAACGAATGTGTCAGGACGATAAATGACATAACCTATGTCAAGCACCCTGCACAAAGCAGGTGCTCAATAGTGGCAGCTGACAGGGCCTGGGGGTGACTCAGATGCAGCACAATGCCCCCCAAAACGCCCCAGGCGAAGCCAGCGTTTGTCCTCCTTCCCTGGACAACGGCGCCGTGGCAGGGCGCGATTCATAATGACACTGAATCTGCTTTGTGATTCATAATGACACTGAATCTGCTTTCAGACAAAATCTTCAGACTTAAATCCCTGTGCTCTTTCCATCCATCCATCCATCCATCCCTAGGTGACATCTAGGGCACACACCTCACTCACCCAGGAAGGAGACTGCCAAAGAACAGGGGACAGTCGGGCTAGAAGGGCTCTCAAAAGTCGTCATATGCCGCCTGCACGGGTCACCCGCCAGGCCTTGGCTACACCCACTCTGAACAATCGGAACCAGCATGCCCACTGAGGCACACTCGACCACTGGTCACGGGAACATCCACGATCACCCTTCATGACGCTTCACCGTCTCCTTCATTTGTTCTTCAATGGTCTGTCATCAGCTTGTTACATTTGGGGCCAGGAGCATCCCACCTCATTCCTTAAAAGAAGTGATGCAGGCTCTGTTCCCCAGAGGAGTCTTATATCAGGTCATTAGCCCAAATCACCACCATCTTACCTCCAACCACAGGACCCAGACTTAAAGGTCACAGCTCCACGGGGGGCCCAGACCACCCAGGGTAGAGGGAGCGAGTGGCCCCTCAGGCCCCACTCACATCACTCTGCCTAGCACCCAGGCCACGAGCAACCACGGACTGTGTCTCTCCAGCTTCACACAAGACCTCACAGAACTGACAGTCCTCCTGGAAATACTCTTTAAATGACATTCTACCCACTTTCACAGCTTTGTTACTTTCTATTTGCTTTCACATTCTATTTACTGCCTTTTATGCTTCTTTCTGAGAAAATACCAAAGAAATTCATTTCTGAAGCAAACGAATTAAACTTAAATACACGTCAGTTCTGCAGTCTTCTCAGTGGCTCTTTTGGGTTCCTGGACCCAATTCCAACGTGTGTGTGTGTGTGTGTGTGTGTGTGCGTGTGCGTGTGTGTATGCGTGTGTATGCGTGTGTGTATGCGTGTGTATGCGTGTGTGTTCCCCACACCAGCAAGCAATCCTCAGCCCACCCGCTGGGTGTCCTACAATTCACCTCAACGCTGACACTATCTACCTGGGCTCAGTCGTTGTCCTACAAGTGGTCCCACAAGACTGCCCCCACCCCACTTCAGAGGCCAATCCCAGGTCCAGGTTGTCACCCATGCTTCTGATCAACCAGCAATAGATCAGAGGTTCCAATGAACCACTCCTTGGGTTTGATTAATTTGCTAGAGCAGCTCATAGAACTTAGAGAAACATTTTACTCACTAGGTCACCAGTTCATTAGAGAAGGATGTAACTCAGGAACAGCCACATGGAAAAGATGCACAGGGCAAAGGAAAGAGAAAGGGCAAGGATCTTCCATGCCCTCTTCTCGCCTGCCACTCTCCCTGAATCTCCATGGGTTCACCAACCCAGAAGTTCTCTGAACCCCATCCTTTTGGGGTTTTTAATGGAGGCTTCATTATATGGTCATGACTGATTAGATCATTGCCCACTGGTGATTCATTCAACCTCTAGCCCCTCTTATCTCCCCAAAGGTCAGGAGGTAAATCGGAAAGTTCCAACCCTCTAATCACATGGTTGGCTCCACTGGCAACCAGCCCCCATCCCTAGATGGGGGTCCAAAAGTCACCTTGTTAATATAACAAAAAACATCTTTGTGGCTCTCATCACTTAGGAAATCCCAAGTGCTTTAGGAGCTCTGTGCCAGAAACAGGATGAAGACCAAATACACATTTCTTAATACAAACCACAATATCACAAGAGGCTTTATTTACTCAACAAATAATTTGAGGTCAGCTTCTGTAGGCTGGACACAAAACAGTCCACCTTCAATACTCAAGAGGTAACCTCTACCCGACACAGAATCCCTACCTCATAGATCTTCCCAGATGAGAACCAGATCTCCAAACCAGGAACAGGAAGACTCATGGCTTCCAGCCCAGAGCCCTTCTGTTCCTTTTGGGCAGCTCCTAAAGCCAGAGGCAACCATTTCCAGGAACTTCCCAACACGAAGCCCAAAACGAGAGGCCATGTGTCCAGTGGGTCAGGATGTAGCCTGGAAGGGACCCAGAAGCTCCAACTCCATCTCCAGGAGTCGGCAGCCCAGCTCAGAAGAAGGGATTTTAACTGCATTACTAAACGTGGTCAGCTCTTGAAGGGTGAAATCCATTTCTCTGGGCTGTTTGCTTTTCCCTAAGACAATCTGTGAAGCACACAGGAACTCGACTGCAAGACCGTCCTTTGAAGCCTGAGGAAACTTCACTTAGGGAAAATGTTACCTTAGATGTTTCGGCAGCCTTTCTCAGACTTTTCAAACCAGAAAGTTGCATTGGTATCTGCAATCACATATCTAGAAAAGGGCTAAAGACTATACAAAATGGCCTAAAAAGAGAAGCAGCAGGCCAGGGCAAAGACCACCAGTCAGGGAATTGAGAGCGTCAAGCCTTACTCCCTGCACCTCCCAAGCACGTGGCCTTGAGAAAATGCCTACCTGTCTCAGCCCCTCCCGAGGCTCAGGAGGGCTAGTGAGGGTCCGTGAAACGTGGGTGAGAAAGGAAAAACTGCAACGGTGTCATTCAGTGAACGTGGTTCCCATGACCTTTTTTAAATGGCTGAGATAAACAATCTACAGTTTAGGGTTAGGGTTAGTTCTTCTCAAACTAATCATCTCTGTAGCATTTTACAACTTTTGAAATACTGTAGCTGCATTATCTAATTTTAAGATTGTTATTAAGTGGACCATTGAATCTAAAGTGGAGGCTTTCTAAAAGACTAGGAAATGACTGAAGTGTTAAATGCACACCTAGCACTATACTTCGTCCCACAAAGATTCCCCTACATCCTTGTAAAGTACACCCCCTTCCTGCCCACACCATCACAGTGCAGTTACTAGGATACAGATACATCATATCACCTCTGGGTATAATTAACAACAGAATTTGTTCTTTTCAGTGATGCTAACAAGATTTCAGTTATACTAACCTTAATTTTCTCCTTTGCCATTTCGTCGCTATGACTCTATTATGTGAACTGGAGACCAACAGCACTTTAACAAATTCTCCAACACCTTTTTTTCTCCTTTGAATTAAATCTTCAACTGGCTGCATGTTTTGCTGAACTACTAATGCTTTCCATGTGTTTTTTTCCAAGTTAAAATATTTCCCATTAGGTATTTCTAACACAACAGAAATTGGTAAAATGCCCAAAGAATCCGCCTCCCCAAAAATCTGTTTTCTCCAAGTCTCTCGGAAAGACCTGAAAAGTACATGAGTGTACACCCAATCCCTGGAGAATCTCCATGTAGCAGGACACTTGCAAGCCATCCATCTTACTTTTCAGCTCCCAAGCCCTCTGGATATCAATGTCTCTAGTAATGAGACAAAGCATTTGTTTCCTGACATACACTTTTATTGATCCATGGTAAGAACAAGTCTGTCTCTTCACGGGGATCGGCACAAGCGCAGGGAGCCAGGCACAAGAGTTTGCATTGCACGCCACATGCGGGGCAGACCTGTGAGTGGAAAGTATTATAGGAAAGACACTCTTTTTTAAATAATTAATTAATTAATTAATTTTGGGCTGTGTTGGGTCTTCATTGCTGCACGCGGGCTTCCTCTAGTTGCGGCGAGCGGGGGCTATTCTTCCTTGTGATGTGTGAGCTTCTCATCGCGGTGGTTTCTCTTGTTGCAGAGCATGGGCTCTAGGCACGTGGGTTTCAGAAGCTGTGGCACGTGGGCTCAGTAGTTGTGGCTCGTGGGCTCTAGAGCGCAGGTTCAGTAGTTGCGGCTCACCGGCTTAGTTGCTCCGCAGCATTTGGGATCTTCCCAGACCAGGGATCGAACCGTGTCCCCTGCATTGGTAGGCAGATTCTTAACCACTGTACCACCAGGGAAGTCCCAGGACACTCTTGAAGAAATCGAAAGCACGGTGGCTTCTTTACCAGGGGTTGTTTTCTAGACAGAACTAAGGTGAACTTTGGAGTCTAACTGCCAGCACATGGTTTAAACTTGTCTTGTAACATCTGCTACAGGTGTCTCCACCAATACGACTACATTCTCCAGTGTCAATTTTTTTGTTGGCTAGAATTTCACTAGGACAATGCAAAGCAAACACAATGATAATGGTTCCAAGGCAACATTCAAATTCTATCATTCAACATCTAGAGATCCTTAGAGAGGAGAGGTAACAAAGTCCTATAGGGGCAATGAATAAATCATTTAAATAAGGTAAAATTCTTGGGTCAGGGGTGGAGAGCACAAACACGAAATAAACCTGCCAAAAGGGACCCTGATACACCAGCTTTTCTTGCCTGTGCAACTCACATTTGCTCGTGTGCATATTCCCTTTCTTGATGCCTCTTAATTTCCATAGCTGACCTGAGTTTCCAGCTGTACCTGGAAGGTTCTCGTGCTCTCTCATAGTTTGTGTCTCCTTTTCTTTATTCACCCCCATATTTATGTCTACCTGCATGTCTGCAGATGGTAGAGCCATTCTTTAAATTCATTCTCTAGCTGTTTTTAAATTTCTGGCAACAAATCCTTCCTGATCTATCTATCTACTCTATAGCATTTGTGACAGATATGTTGTTTGACAAGCTGGTGGTATGTTTCACATCCTTCCCATATCCTTTCTTCTGTTTTTGTCGGGGAGGGGGCACATCTGTCAATCACCGTTTGACTGTAAGGCACCTTAGAGGAGCCACCCTACACACAGAGTGGGGAGAGGCTGACAAGCTGACCTCCCCCAGCCCAGACCCAACGGCCTTCTAGACACATGGACATCCTGTGGGGTCTGTCATCTGGGAGCTGAGACAGATTAATAGGAAGCAGATGATAAGAAGTGTTTAATCTGATTAATCCAGAGAGCTTGTTTTTACCTAGAGTGCAGAACTCTGGGCAAAAATGGGTCACAGACTTGCTGGGGTATAAAAGGGAGGAGGTTTTAAAAAACAATACAGGCACCAGTCTCCTTCTGCAAAGGGAGACTCAGGATTTCAAACCCAGGCCCGTCTTGTGCCAAGACCACCGCCAGCCACTCAGGGCTCCGCAGAAAGACAGCAGGAACGGGAGTGGGCTCCAGGGTTTATGGAGAATCACTGGATCCCTACAGCAAAGGACAGAAAACAGGAATGTGACCCACTGCACCTAAACCCACTAGCGAAGAGTTTGGTCAGGACACGGTGAGTTTGGCCACTGTGACATCCACAAACAGGGCAGGAGGGAACCCCACCCCTAACCCAAGGCTGCAGAGGCAGGACAAGAACAGAACCGGCCTCCTGTGGGATGCGGGACACAGTCGGCAAGAAGCCCAGGTCCAAGACCTAGAGTCAGAGGAAGACGGGCAGGGGGCCCAAGAGGGGAAGGAATGACTCTAGAGGTGTCTCCTGCTCAGAGAACAGACTGTTCTACTCTGTTCCTGCAGATACCCAGTGGGCAGTGGGGGCCCTGCCACCTCGGGCAACAGGGCGCCAGCAGCACCTGTGCGGGCCTCCACCCCAGCACCCAGACGGGCTGGTCACCCAAGCTAATGCGTGTCACTGCACAGGCCACGGTGCCTCTGCATCCACGGTGCCAGGGGCTCCTCTTCTTCATTAGCTAATACAGAAGCACCACCCGGGTGCTACTAGGCCCAAGAGCGTCCGAAAGGCATTCTGATGTTAGCAGAAGGCCTAGTTTTCATGGGAGCCCCAAAGAGTCCACATCAAGAAGCAGTAAGGACCACATGGGAATCCAGGTGACACTCAGCAACCCGCCTGAGGGGTGAGGGTAACATGGGAAAAGGTAGCTGGAGGGGAGCCTCCCTGCAGGGCCTGGAGGGCCCAGCTCACACTGAACAGAGAGGGAAAGACAGTGAGTCAGAAAGCTCGGCAAGGTGGAGAGGACGGAGGAGCCCTGCTCGTATTCACAGGCATAAGAAGCAAGGCAGAACCTGAGAAAGGGACTGGAAACAAGGTGGGTTGATGGCAGGGCTCAGGGATCACGGCTCCATTCCCCACCCTCTGCACGCAGAAGCCCAGGGCCCTTTACACCATAGCGAGAGGGGGTTCAGACACTGGACAGAAACTGTACCTCACCAGGAGCCCCTGAGCTGCTGTCTGCACCACACACACTCACACACTACCTCCATCATCGCCAGTGAAAGCCGGCACTGAGACAGGGTCCTTCCCCATTAGACGCCACATAGCCTCAGGATCCTTCTCAACACTGTGCCCAGGGAGCCACCTTCTCTACATTGGCTGGCACATGAGCTGAATCCCCACAGTCACTCTTGTACTAGAAGGTTCTTGAAGAAATGCTCCACTGTTTGTCATTCGGCTCCTTGCAGTGACAGAGTAGTGCAAAGCACACAGCTGCATGACTTTGCCTGCGAGAGGAAAATGCTTTGCAAATGATATACTGATGCCTCGCTCTGTTGATGTTTCTGTTGCTGGAAAATGACTACATTTCTGATCAGTGGATGAAGCAGTCTTCTCCTACGTGGTTTTCTTGGCTTAAAAAATATCTTTATCCCTGTGATTTGACCTTTAATGAGAGATGAGACTCATCTCGTGGAGAGCTTAATCCCTTCGGCCACCTTGCCAGCTTCTGCCGAGCTCACCTCTATCTTACGGGCAGACCTCATCATCTCAGAGGTTTGGGGGAAATGCCTCTAAAAAGTCTAAAGACGCTTTGCACTGGGCTGTTCTTCCTGACTACGAGCACCAATGACACTTGGGAATCTTCAGCCAATTTTTTATCCTTTTGTTTAACTCAATGCTGGATGCTTAAAGGTGCCAGGGCTTCCCTGGTGGCGCAGTGGTTGAGAGTACGCCTGCCGATGCAGGGGACGCGGGTTCGTGCCCCAGTCCGGGAAGATCCCACATGCCGCGGAGCGGCTGGGCCCGTGAGCCATGGCCGCTGGGCCTGCGCGTCCGGAGACTGTGCTCCGCAACGGGGGAGGCCACAGCAGTGAGAGGCCCGCGTACTGCAGAAAAATTTTAAAAAAAAGTGCCAGCATTATGAGTCCCAGAGGATCAATCAACAGCGTTCATTTTCTTGATGAGAAGACAGGGTTTGCTTCAGACAACTGAAGCACAGAGGTTTTAAGCCGAACAAAATGCCTTTGAAGTCAGCTGGTAGAAAACACTCAGATATTAACTTTAGGATTCTAATGACTTCAAACCTTATTTTTTTTTTTAATTCTCAATTCCATTCCTTACTCCACAATTCTTCCACTCCTTTTCTCTTCATTATGAGACTTAGTCATCAGAGCCAGTTGGCCCTCTGAACATTTTTCTGGTGTCTGGCAACAGGATCACTTGCTAGGACCAAAAAATTTATTTTCTCTAGCTAACCTCATTAAATGCAGACTTCACATACCGGTCATAGATTTTTTTATTTATATCTGTTAAGTTCATGCCCACAATATGACCATTGTTTTTTTGAGGGGCTGAAGCTAGATTAAGAAGGCAAGGTATGCACTGTTTGCTACCTTATGTTACATCAAGTGGTCATACTAGAGACTTCCCTGGTGACGCAGTGGTGAAGAATCCGCCTGCCAATGCAGGGGACACGGGTTCGATCCCTGGTCCGGGAAGATTCCACATGCTGCGGAGCAACTAAGCCCATGTGCCACAACTACTGAGCCTGCGCTCTAGAGGCCGCAAACCACAACTACTGAGCCCGTATGCCACAACTACTGAAGCCTGTGCGCCCTAGAGCCCAGGTGCCGCAACCACTGAGCCCGAGTGCTGCAACTACTGAAGTCCGCGTACCTAGAGCCCGTGCTCCACAACAAGAGAAGCCACCGCAATGAGAAGCCTGCGCACCGCAACAAAGAGTAGCCCCCACTCGCTGCAACTAGAGAAAGCCCGCGTGCAGCAACAAAGACCCAACACAGCCAACAAATTTTTTAAAAAAGAAAAAAAATCAGGTTTAAAAAAAAAAGTAGTCATACTAAAAATGTGCAAAGTAATACAGTGGAGAGGAGCACAGAGGTACAAAAAGCTTGAGGCCTCTCTCGGTACCAAAATCTCATTCCAGCTTCCTACTATCAGCAAAGACCTGTCTCGGCTGCTTGCGGGGACCATCAAAGCAGTGCCCCGTGGCCTTCATTTCTCATGAGGTTTGCCTGGTTGCTCACCACGAAGGCTCCACTCCACTCTCATCCCAATGGGTACAGAGGTCCAAAGGTAACACTGGAGAATTCCAAAGGCATGTCTCCTCCAATTCATCCACACGCTGTCCTGGATTCTAAACATTCTATACTTAATTAAAACAGGGACAAAGGAGAAGAGAATATAGGGTGAAGAAGACATTATTTTGGAGAAATTTACTTGACAGCATTTTAAGCCCATGAGCCTAAGGTGATCCTGGATCCTTCCGGTCCAATCGTGCAGTGGGAAGGTAGGTCTTTGGGGGAGCTGCGTATAGTGCTAGGCCTAAGACAGCAGTCACTGTCCCATGCCTATAATCACTCAATCATTTCTTAGATGGTGAGGAGGGGAAATACCTTGAAAGGAAACAAGGACCCAACTAACTGATGTGAAAAAGGTTTTCTCCCCTTGTCATGCTTTCCTTTGCCATTTCAACTGAAGATTGTTCCCGGTTTGGTTTTTTTTTTTTTAATCCCAAAGAAATCTCATCTAATATTGCCATTTGGAACGGGAAAGAATATGTCACAATGGGGGCTGGTACATCACACATACGATGCATACATTCCTTTGTCTACACATAAACCAAAGGATAATATTTAATGCTATTATAATAAATCTATTCCAGATCTTGCCAATAACAGGAAGTGGAAGGGGAAAGAGGGTTTTTTAATACAAAGGAAGAACTTTGCCTTCTTGGGCATTGATGTTAATTCACACAGTCAAATCCTCTCATCCAAAACACTCAGGCCTGAACTAATTAATGGTGAAAACTGATTAAAGCAGAAATCTTTTAAAAATGACACATACACACCTGAAGACTTTAACTTGCAGCCATGGTGACTGACCGTCCTGTTTCTCTGGGATGAGACACAGTTGGTTGCCAGGCACACAGCACAGGAGATGCACCCTCACATCATTTGGGGCATGACCTTTCTTTGAATAAAGGTCTAATGGGACTCCCCGTGGACCTTCCTTCATGAAGCACTCACATAATCCCAATCTCAGTGTCTTAGAACTTACAAAGACTAGAATCCTTCTGGATTTTTACAACATTCCCCCACCTTCTGTAGTTATCACAACCCACTCATGTTGACAGAAATGCTTTTGTAGTAACTAATTTTGAATCTTTTCCAATATACTCACAGCAGTGACTTTGTATACCTGTACTTAATCAGTTTATAAAACGTTCACATCCCATTTCATTAAATTACATAATTCCAATAGTAAGTGCACCTGGCATAAGCAGGTTTGAGAACAAACACGCTGATCCCGTCAGCACCCAGTTTAACCCTTCAAATAGGAAGACCTGGGCGTCCTGAGAGACAGTGGGCTGGACTGGCTGCTGGGGCTCAGGTGCCATGGAGATGAGATGTGTGTTTACATGCATGACATGGGACCATAGAACAATACACCAGTTAATGCGGTGAGTCAATAATGTGGAAGCTGGTTAGAAAAACCCTGTACTTCAAACATTTTAAGTGTATACTGCCAAAGAATGAATTCTGTTAAAAGGTAGTGAGCTCATTAGGATTTTGATCTAGCCAGTTTGAGCGTAAATCTGCTTTCCACAGCCTTACTGTTCCTGGGAAATACCAATTCATACCCATGTCCCAAATCTCAGCTGGTTGTCAGCTATATTTCAACCAATATTCAGTATTGGTTGTATTCAGCACATGGTATGTGCCTGGATTCGTCCCAGATCCAGGATGAGGGTCAGAAGGGAATTCATCCAAAGTCATAGGTCACAGGCTTTTTCTTCAGGCAGACATGATTTATACACATAAAATAATTTGAAAAATATAAAGCAAGTAATAAAGAAAGCATATTTTGGTACATATTTTAAGGTCACTCAGTGCTACAGGCAGTTGAGGAGCAGGGTCAGTAATGAAGGTCCTACAGATCTCGTTTTGTCTCCAACGAGATCACGAACCCTCCTGACGCCCTGACCCTCCAGCCCCTGAGGTTTACGTGTCGGCTACACAATTACTCGCCAACCACAGAGTAAGACAAACACTCCCTCGGGACACCTGCAGCCTCACCCACTTCACACCAAATGAAGTAAAATTACACAGCTTCCCCTCCACATCCAGCTGTTCCCTCATCCCATCCCTGGGTCTCCAACAGGAAAGCAGGGAGAAAGAAGAGGAACCAGAGACGATTCCCTCCACTCCACCCATGCATGCCACACTCCAGGTGTAGACTGGGCCTCGACAGGATGATTGACGCTCTGCTAATTGCAGGCCTGAATTAAGACCACAACATGTATTAAATAAACACAAAATGACTCAGATATGGAAAACTTCTATGCATAAAATGAAATTTAGTTCCTTTCTTTTTCCTTTTTATATTACATACTTGCCTCAACTTGGCCCAATGCCAGGAGGACACCTTCCCATGGAGACTGTCTACTTAGCATAAATTACCACTTTTGTTACCATTCAGCCCACGTGTATAATGGGGAAAGCAATGGGTCCCGGAAAATCAGTGGCTGCAGGAATGGGCGTCAGTGGGGT
The DNA here is from genome assembly GCF_949987515.2 of Delphinus delphis. NCBI lineage: Eukaryota > Metazoa > Chordata > Mammalia > Artiodactyla > Delphinidae > Delphinus > Delphinus delphis. The sequence goes on along the minus strand of NC_082695.1, from coordinate 50,689,415 downwards.
TTCCCGAGTGACCGCAGGCAAGCCATCTGAACCACAAATACGTCCGCTCAACACCGTATTGCTCTGCATCCACGTGTGCCCTGTCCTGCACTGACCTGAGGCTTCCCTTCAATCTCCTGAGACCACAGCCTGGAGCTTCAGGCCCCACTGCCCCACAGGGAGCTGCAGAGAGCCACCAGAAGGCACGTAAAGGTCACTTCAGATTGGGATTGACATGTATACACTGATGTGTATAAAATGGGTGACTCATAAGAACCTGCTGTATAAAAAAATAAATTTAAAAAAAAAAAGGTCACTTCAACTGGCTGGAGGCACAGCCTCCAGGAAGAAGCCCATCTCTCCCAGCATTGCCAAAAAAGAACCTCATCACCGATGTGTCTGTCTTACCTCGAGCTCTGTTCACAAACCAAACAGCAAAGGCAGCCAGAATGAGACAGGGTTTCCAAACCTTGCCAGAAACAGCTTCCCTCAAATCTCTAACAATATATGACAGGGGCTAACCCCAGCATAGATAGCAAAATGGTGACTATTGCATTTCATTCCCGTAAGTGGCATTAATCATCACGTTTAATCACTGAGGGCAGATGACAAGCATCCCCTCCGGCAGATGTCACTCACCGATGCAGGCGTGGACCCTCACGGACAGCTGTGTCCTTAGGATGATGCTGTGCTTCTTGCCCCGCCTAACGGAGACAGGAGACAAAACATACATGGGCATCAGAGGAGTCAACAAGGTGACCCTACCTGCTGTCAATCAACTTGACGGTTCGCTTCGGACACCCACACCTGGTAGAGGCTCTCGATAAGCAGGAACCTACACAGAACAACAATGTATCCTGAAATGCTGTGACGTCACAGGGCTTTACGGGAAATAAAACAATGAAGTCTGACTCTGTTGGACTGGCACACACATTTCACTGCCAAACCCGGTCCACTCCACAGAGTTCCGTGTACTCGTGCCTGACCATGTTGGGAAATTTTTAAAATCTGTGCCCATGAAGTGAAATCCCTGGAATGTAACAGCACAAATCTGCTTGATCATTCCCATGGCTATTTTTACATGTTTTTGCATATCGGGAAAGGACACACATAGTGGGGTAATCAGAAAGAGCTGTTTTGCTGTGTATCAATTCAAGACATGGCTTTTCCCTGAAGACAGGAGTCAGCAAAGGGGGCGTGTAGGCTATTTGTCAGCAGAATGTCAAGGTACACCACACCTTGTCTCATCTTTGCTTCCTTTCACTTCATTTCTTATAAAGGAAGGAAAAGGATGGCCCCCTCCCCAGTTCTCCTCCCATGAGGGCTCAGCCCGCTTTCACAGAGAAGGACCGAAGCCCAGAGCAGATGAGAGAAGATAAATGGGGAGAACATGAGTCCTGGCTACCTAGGGTAGCAAAGGCTTTGAGGTTGGAAGAAAGGGGGAAGCCAGTGGACAAAGGTAAAATGGAGCCAGGAACCAGCACAGGAGCGGGTAACCAGCTCAGTGGCTGAGTTCCCTCCCCATCAGGGCTTCATGTATACCAGTCTCGCAGTATTTTCCCGCTTCCTGGTTTTGTGGTTGTGCTGGAGCAGAAGAGGACAGAAATCTCACCAGGGCACACTTAATATTGTGATATGAAGTCACAGGAATTATATTATAGTACTGAAACAATCATATTTTTTATTCTTGAGACCAAATAAGGGGAAAGTATGGTTTAAAAAATTTTTTTTTGATTCTTTTAAAGGAGAAAAGAAAACCACTTGCATGGTCCTACAAAAACATGCAGCAGCCTGCAACCCGGCAGCTCCTCGTGGGCAGAGAATCTGCATTCACAGTGCCTTCAAATGCAGCCAAGACCCTCCTTTTTAGTTAAACTATATGCAAGGTACTAGCCTCGAGTTTACACAAATACACAACACTCGACCCATCTTCAGAAGACAAGTTTGAGATTCCTATAAACACAGACTTCTTCAAAACTTTCTTCCTCACACAGAAAAAATCTTTTTCTCTCTTGACAGTCCTTTACAGGTGAGCTTTCCCATTTGGTATTTTTCTTGTTTCTAGTTGTGGCCTCCTCTTTTCTGTCTAGAGAAGTTCCTTTAGCATTTGTTGTAAAGCTGGTTTGGTGGCCCTGAATTCTTTTAGCTTTTGCTTGTCTGTAATGCTTTTGACTTCTCCATCAAACCTGAATGAGAACCCTGCTGGGTAGAGTATTCTTAGTTGTAGGTTTTTCCCTCTCATCACTTTAAATACATTGTGCCACTCCCTTCTGGCCTGCAGAGTTTCTGCTGAAAAGTAAGCTGATAACCTTATGGGGATTCCCTTGTGTGTTATTTGTTGCTTTTCCCTTGTTGCTTTCAACATTTTCTCCTTACCTTTAATTTGTGTCAATTTGATTATTATGTGTCTCAGCATGTTCCTCCTTGGGTTAATCCTGTATGGGAATCTCTGTGCCTCCAGGAGTTGGGTTACTGTTTCCTTTCTCATGTTAGGGAAGTTTTCAGCTATTATCTCTTCAAATATTTTCTCAGGCCCTTTGTCTCTCTCTTCTCCTTCTGGGACCCCTATAATGTGAATGTTGGTGCATTTGATGTTGTCCCAGAGGTCTCTTAAACTGTCCTCATTTCTTTTCATTCTTTATTCTGTTCTGTGGCAGTGACTTCCACCACTCTGTCTTCCAGCTCAATGATTCGTTCTTCTGCCTCATTTATTCTTTTTTTGGGGGGGGTCTCATTTATTCTGCTATTGATTCCTTCTAGTGTACTTTTCATTTCAGTTATTGTATTCTTCAACTCTATTTGGTTGTTCTTTATATTTTCTGACTCTTTGTTAAAATCTTCTTGTAACTTCTCGCTCTGTGCATCCGTTCTCTTCCCGAGTTCTTGGATCATCTTTACGATCATTACTCTGAACTCTTTCTCAGGTACATTGCCTATCTCCACTTCACTTAGTTGTTCTTCTGGGGTTTTATCTTGTTCCTTCATCTGGAACATATTCCTTTGCCATCTCATTTCGATTAAATTTCTCTAGACAGTCCTGATGTTGACATTCCTTCAATTCTTGTGATCATACTAGGAAGAAAGTTCCCATTAGTGCACTGAACTGAGCTGCTGAACAGCCTTTTGTGTGAATTCCCAGGAAAGGTATTCTGGGGTGGGGGCAGCAGCCACCAGGCTTGCAGCCTCACCCAGTGCTGAGCCAGGGGCTCAGCTGGGAGCAGAAACCAGTGAACCCCTGATGACGGCCAGACCCTAACTATTAGAAACAGCAAACCCAAAGTTCTTTAATCTGGAAGATTTTTTTGTAACTCATGTTATCAGCAGTTATGAATCAAAAATAAATACCAAATGGACAGTAGACAAAATACATGCTTTAGATGCCCAGAGGGGAAGAAGCACGAGATGGCAGGAGAAAATATTTCAGAATTCCTCAAGTTCTAGAGAAGTTCACAAGGGCCCATTGATAGCCCCACTTTTATCTTCAAACAACTGCAAAGGTGCATTTTGAGGAAGTGCTTCAGATTTCCCACAGAATTCTCCAGTCCCACAAGGACTGCAGACTGACCAGTCCCACAAGGACTGGTCACAAGGGATCCAGGCACCTGCATAAGAATTAGGACAGTGTTTCTGAGGAAGCCATCAGCACACCACTCTGGAGGTATCATCTTTTCTGCATTTTTCAATGTTTGTACATTGAGAAACCAGGCAATCAGACTGATTAAGTTAAACCCTAATAGAATTTAGGAGAGCATAGAACAAAAAAGGCCTATTTTTAAGTAGTTTTATCACTTATAATTCCTCTGCTTCAATATATTCACCTCCTTCCCTGCCTGCCCCTGTACACAAAATCCTACAATGAAAGAAACCTGAGTGGAATTGGGGACCAAAGGCTGTGGAAGTCCCTCAACAGGGAATGAGGGTCCAAAGCCCAGGAGTCCCTGGCAAAGGAGGGGGCCTTCCAAAGCAGAGACCAGGGAGTGGTGGGTGCAGCCAGGTCCACAGAAGTTGTCCTTCATCTCCCCCTGCAATCCCTACTTTCTCTCCTCTTTGACGCAGGTACCACTGTTGTGCCCACTTTGCAGATGCGGGAAGCAAAGCTTGTAGTAATGACGTAACCTGCATAAAGTCACATAGCTAATGGAAACAGACCAGGGCTGAAAGCAGAGTGTCTGACTCCACCGTCACCCACACCATCCTGCCTTTTGCTGTGTAAGTGCCTCGCTATATCACCTTCTCCAGCACTTTCTAAGCATAAAAAGTGTCCCAGGTTTTTTAAAGAACTGATTTGACCTCAATACTAAAATCTAACAAAAAAGGACACAAAAAATTAAGATGAAAATATCTAAGAAAATATTAGCAAATTCTTATTCTAAGAATTACAAGATGTCCATGTTTTATTTATCTATATCAAATATCAACGTATAGACGACACCCATCGTAAGGTCCTTTAAATTTGATAGCTTCCCTCCCTCCACCACAATATTTTATAATTGGGTAATGCTGATTGTTATGTATTTCTTCTATATATGCCATCTTGCTGCTAATATGGATTCTAAAAATCGTTTGGCTTATTCTCTTGGCTTCTTTCAGGGAAATAATCGTTTCATACGTCTTAAAATAATCACTTTATCCCCACTTTTCTAGTAAATATGCCCTTGTCTTCTGTTTCCTGGCTAAAACTTTCAGAGGAAAATTAAATAATCATGGATATACTTTCCCCTGCCCCCAGTGGGATACTATGTCAGTCTGGGTTCAGAAAATAATAATCATAATAGTTGTTAACATTTATGGAATGCTTATCGTGTGCCAGATGAGGTTCTAAGTACTTTCTACAGATTTAGTCTTCAGAAAACTCCTAGGAAGTAGGTAATATTATTGACATTTTTAAAGTAAGGAAGTTGAGGCCCAGAAGAGTTATGCGACGTAGCTGAAGTCACACAGAAAGTGACAGAGCTCGGACCCAACCCAGGCAGTCTGACCCCAGAGCCTGTACGCCTAGCACCTCCCTGAAGCTGCCTCCCAGATGGGTGTTCCTTCATCCATTCCCTCATTCCACACATGTTCACTGGTGACTAGTGCGTGCTGGACTCTATGTTCGATCCACAAAGGATCGTCTGCCTCAAGACAGCAATGCAGAAATCCTGCCTGCTAGCCTGCCGGGCAGATTTTGGACTGAAGACTGCAACATCAATTCTCACCTGAATTTCCAGCCTGCTGGCCCACTCTACAGATTTCAGACTTGCCAGCCCCCCAAATGGTGTGAGCCAGTTACTGGAAGTAAGTCTCTCTAGACAGCCTAGCTGGATTAGATAGATTAAACTAGATTAGACTAGATGGATAAGACATATCTTATTGGTTGTATTTCTCTGAAGAACCCTAATACAAACATTGATTATTTGCCTTCATGGAGCGTCCATGTTCTAAAACTGAAACCAGTGGGAGGCTGTCAGTGTGTGTTCACCATAAGCACTTTAATGGTCCTTTTCTCCCCGATATTGGCTTGCTGTATCAGCAGCCTCTCCTTCCAAGTCGGCCTGTTTGCAGCAGAGTGAAATGGGGGTGCATCAGTTACTAGAATCTGGTGACCCAGAGGCAAAGGCAGTTTAGTTTGACCTAAAGCTCCCCACGGAGATTCAGATCCCATTCCTATCAGCACAGCCACTGCCAGAAAAGTAGCACAGGCCTCAGAGACTAGCCACAGCCAACCGGCTGCCCATACCCAAGGTCAATGCTACCCAAGTGATGAGAGGACTAAAATAGATGCTCAGTTCAAGGAGACTCCAGCCGAGGCACACATGCCAGGGACTTGATGGCACTATCGCTGAAGGAACTTCCTGCAACTTCCCGGTTTCTCAGAACACCTGAGCTTCTCCTGCAATAATGTCTATGGCCTTGGGAAAAAGATCTGGTGTAACCAAGTACCACAGAACCAAGTCTGTTGGTTCTGAACCCATGTGTTTCAGTCCTGTCCCTGTCTCTCAAGAAAATATTTTTATAAAAATAACATACAAAGTCTTCGTAATGTAAGAACAAGTGCTTACATTATTTTATTGAGTGGCATGGAGCCAAAGGCTTGAAGACTTTTTCTTGCAATCAACAGCAGAATCGATGCCCCCAAATATTTCTCCACTCAAATTAGAACTAAACTATGATTTCAGTCAACAGTAGAAAACATACATTGGACAATGCAGCAGAAGCAGAGATTAGGGCCCCCCAGCAGCTGCCCCAGGATAAGCTTCCTCTTGGTCAGCTTCTGAAACTGTGAGACTCAGCCCATGCTCTGCCTGAGGAATGAAGAGGATTTGGACCAGTCATCAGCTAGTAAAAGGAGAGTACTAGTGAAGATTAATTTGCTCAGAAGCTCGAAGTCCAAGAGAGCTGGTTGCCACTACATTCGCCTCCAGATGCATTCTGGTCTCCCTTAGGAGATAGTAGTGGTGAAAAGCTAAACTCTGAAGCCAGCTATGTGATCCTGGACAAGTTACTTAGCCTCTGTGAGCCTCAGCTTCCTTGTCTGCAACATAGGATAATATTGTGCTTGTGGTGTCATATCTAAGAAACGAAGACTTACTCCTGTTTTCTTCTAAGAGTGTTACAGTTTTAGCTTTTCCCCCTCAGGTCTCTCCTAGTGGGAATGAAGCCTCTGTTCAACCCATTCACAACTCGCAGCTCCTACGCAATCCTGCTGTCTCTCCTCCTCAGCCCCACATTCTCCCCTTGACCTATCTCCACCTGCCTCCACCCCACTACTCTTCTGCTTCCTCTCTCCCCAAGGACACCACAAATCTCCTCCTTACTACACCCCTGGCCTTGCCTGGGTACTGTCACAACTTGATTTCTCCATGGCATAGTGTTCTTAACTGCCCCTTCTTTGAAATTTTCTCCTTGCTGAGGCAGACATTGCCAGTTACCCACCGATATGCATTTCCCCCTTCTGTCTTATAAAGAGAAGCTGATTTTGTTTGGGGTGACAGTGTACCCACCTAAAACTATATTTTCCAGTCTCCCTGGCTACTAAGAGTGGCCACATGACACAGTTCTCTCCAGTGAACTGCAGATGGAAATTGCTGGTGGAGGTTCTGGAAAAACTCTCTAAAGGGGGCAGACCCAGCTGGCACCAACATCTGTTCTTCACTCTTCCCATCTAAGGCAGGGACCTCATACCCTTAGTAATAAAGGTAGAGGGTTGGCTGGACACAAGCCCAAAATTCATGGTATAATCATGGACCTAAGTTCTGGACAATGGCATGTGACTGAAAGCTATGTGCACACAGAAGGGACATTCACCCCCTATGTCCACTTCCTTCTTCCTGGCAGCTGGGGTGCAGATGAGAAGGGAAAAGGTAAAGCCATCACTCTGGACACAGAGATGGGATTCTCATTTTCAGGACGGTACGGCTGCTCTACCAGTCCAAGGAAAGTTGTCTATATTTCGACTCTTACACAACAAAGAAATTTTTACCTTTATATTTAAACTCCACAATTTGGAATCTATCGGTTACATCAGAGAAAACTATACCCTAACCAACACATGACTTCCTGCCCTGCTGAGATGCTGGAGGGAGAGCAGCCATACTGTAACTATGATGAAGCATGAGAGATGAAAGCTACGTCATCAGGCTGGCGGAGTAGAAAGGTAAAAGGAGGCTGGGTTCCTAAGAGCATCTTGTAATCAACATATTGTCTTCAAAACAGCCTAATTATCTACCTCTTTTTTTAAACAGACTTCATTTTTTCAGAGAAGTTTTAGGTTTTCAACTCCCTTCCTCCAAGGGGTCACCTCCAGTCTCGCTGGTCCTTGATGTTTCTCACCTGAGTGCCAGGCCAATCTTTCTCACCTGGCCACCTTGCACCTTGAGCGTGGCTTGACATAACCTCAGAATAACATGTATAAACCTCTTCTCCCCCTCCCCAAACTGCCCCCCGTAACCTCACTACTTCTCTAAGTAGTCCACCGTCCACACACTATCCACCTAATGGCATGTGTCCATTTTATCCTCCTGTTTCTCTCTGCTCAACTAGTATCACATCTCCAGATTCCCCCAATGGTCCAGGCCCCAGTCCACCCGCCTTCCTCAGCCACCAGGTTCAGACCCATTAGGTCACTCCCTTCCCCCATCACAGTGGGCCACACCGACTGCAGCCTCCCTGTTCAAGGTTCTGTCCCCTCACCCCGCCCTCCCTGTTACTGGAGGAGTTCTGTGAGGGCTCCTTCTTTGCAGGCCAGTCCTCTTCTGACTCCTACCCACACCATAGAGCCAAGCGCCCACGTGGGCTCCACCACTCCTACTTGACTCCATCTTTGTCCTGTCATACAATCTGGCATTTGAAGGAACTTAGAGCCATGCCAGTTCCACTGTCCACTCAGCACGGAAGCTCATCTGTCTTGTCCGGGCATTCCTAAGCGGCTTTCCCCCAGGGTATTTGAAGGCACTGGCCTAGCACTGACCCGGAGCAGGTGTGCAGGGGCCTCTGGGCTGCTCTGCTAAGCTCAGCACTGAACCACCCCGCTGCCCCACAGGGCACCTTTTGTCTGAAAAGGGCCAGTTCTCTCATCCACCATGACCGGAGCAGGGCTTGGTGGTCGGCAGAGTTAGCCTTGCACTGAGAAGACGGGAGACGCTTAATCCTTCGATGATTTGCCAAAAGAGCCTCAGACAACAACACACCTGCGCTCTCAGCTGCAGATCATCACTTACGAGGAAAAGTGGGGGGAGACCCTTCCCTGCGTCCCATCCACACCCTAACCAGAATCTCTCTTTTGTCCAGGTTTTTTGTTTGTTGTTCAGTTTGGTTCTCTGAGTTCAGCTGGCTTTTAGATTTAGGTTTAAAATGTATTTTAGGTGATTTCCCATTCTACCAGGTCCAGATGCAGAGGAAACCGGACAGAGATGTGACTGGATGAGGTTAACTATTGTATCAGACAGTAAGAAGGGAAAACGACTTCTTACTCCTTCAAACTTGACATCTGGAATGTAGAGAACTCTTTTGAGAATCTGATGAAAGGCTCTGAAACCCCTCTCCACCCCAAAGCCCTGCATATCCACAAACTGCAGAAATCTCAGGGGTTCTTGCCCCCCGACACACACACATGGATCCTCGGCGCTCATGAGCTGCAGGCTGAGAAGTTAGGTGTCTAAGAATCAAACCAGAGCTCTCCCCAAACCCTTTCGTCCCTCCAAGCACATCCACTGCAAGGCTGGCGGGGTCGGCGCCCACCTGCCCCTGCGAATGGGCTTCCTCACAGCCCTTCCCACGTCCAGGCTTCACATCCTTCATCTCTGAGCCACAAGCCTCCCACTGTGGCTCCACCCACCCCACTCCACAGGTTTTCATCTGACTTTCCCCACCTCTACCTAACGCAGTGGGGACAGGAATGGGGGTGGCGGGGTGAGGAAGATCAGAGATAAGCACTGTCTCAGCGCTGACCCTCTAGCGCAGGCCCGAGGGGAGTCAAGCCGAGGAAAAGGTGAGCGCCCTGAGGTACTCCAGGTCAGGAGCACCTGGGGATGCGTACACCCCGTCCAACAACCACACTGGTCCTCACAGCATCCCTGAAGGCCCGTGCTTCTCAGGCCCACTCTGAGCTCTACCACACCTCAACCTGCTGTCCTTGCTACCTTTGCAAAGCCCCACTCTGTCACCTTCAGAGCTAACCTCTAACCCCACTTCTCTGTGACAGTTCCCTGTGCTCCGGTTTCCTTTCAGAGGCAGTGAGGGTGGGACTAAGCAGAAAGGTCGGGGGTGGGGGGTTGGGGAGGTAGAATCTGGCCCAGCTCTGCCCTGTGGGTAAGTCTCCAACCTTGGTTTTCTCAACTAAAGCAATGAGATCTCCCAGTGATGGACCTGCATAGACCCCATCCCAGGTCTAAAATCTGGTGATTCCCATTTCAGTGTATCATCTCAAATTCTGACCGTAATTATAGCAAGGGCTACTAGTTTGGGGTTTGTATTACATGCTGGGAACCAGCTTAATGTTTTAGACGCATTTTACCTATTTACATTGAGATAAAATCATCACATTTTACCTTGCAACAACCCAAGGAGGCAGTATTATGATTACATTACCCCACTTACAAGGAAACTGAGGTTTGGAGAGGTGAAGTAACATCCCCATGGCCACACAGCCGTAAGACTAACTGCAAAGCCCATGTCCCTAACCACCGTGCAGCACTGCTCTCTGCTACGCTCTGCTTGGGCAACAGAGACCCTGGTGGGATCCCTGCTCATACAAGGAGGGAAGTGGGCTTGGTTAATATTGTCCTCATTTTATAAATAAATTTTATAAACTCCCATCAGAGGTAAAGTGGCTTGCCCAATGTCCCACGACGGCAGGGTCGGGAATAATAACCCAGGGGCTTTGGCTTCCGCTGTACCCTGCTGTGCCTGCTAACTTCGCTGGCTTTGGAAGGCAATAAACAGACCTGGCCCTACTCTGCTAGCATAATAATTGCTTTGTCCTTCTACTTTTGAAGGTCTTTCTCCTCTTCTCCAACTAGCTATAGTCTGAGTGATCCTTCTAAACAAGGGGTAAGTTAAATTTTAGTCCGGCATAAAAGAGCAGCATATTGGACAAGAACAAAGAAACCAACTCCTCCACAAGGAAAACGGACTCAGAACACACTGTACCAACACCACCACCATCTCCATACAGCCTGCCACCCGTCTTCATGAGATGGCCACAACATGAGCAGGTATTTTCCTATAATTTACACCAAAACATCAAGAGAAAGAATGGTTTCATTTGCCCTTTTCATTCCTCGACAGGGCAATTCTTAACTAGGAAGAAATTATAATTTAACTCCCATTCGAGGGAGACATGAGTTCTCAAGCACACAGACTTCGCCAAGTGCCACGCTTCTAGGAGAGGACCTAGGAGGGACACTCAGTGCAAGTGGCACTGCAGATGTGCCCAGACACCTGCCACCTGTGCAGGAAATCTCCATCGGCAGGCTGCTTCCAGCCAGCTCCCAGTAACTTGCCATGGGCCACCAGTGCCCAGTGCTGGTAAATGACCTGGGGATCGCTAGGGTGACCCGGCAATGCCGGACAGCACCATCCTGGCGTGTCTTCTGCAACCCAGGCCAGGGACGGGGGATCTCCCCACCAGAGATCAGTAGAGGTAGATTCTTCACATTCTTCCAGACACAGAAGAATATCACGCTGAGTACGTGCCAGAGGACAAAGGGTGGGTCCCACAAATGAAGACTATTTCAAAGTCTGGGGTGAGTTTGGGACACAGCAGTCAAATGTGCGGCTACCCGACATCGTTTGGGTCACCTTCCCCTGTTTGCAGTTTCCCACATCGTGAGTCCTGCCTTCTCATCTTGCCATAATTCGTTTCCCCAGCACCCCGTGCTGGTGGAAATGTGGTGCAGAAATGTGATCAAGGCTGCATCTGTCAGATGAACCCATGGCTGGCCAGGTGATAGTTCACAAGGGAACAAAGTGAGAAGGAATGCCCCAGGATCCACTCCAGGTAGCTTGCAGCGGGCTCCCTGGCTCTTCAGGAACGGCCGCAAAGGGACTTCCAGCATCTGGACACTGGAGTTGACAGTGCGAGCTGTAGCGTCAGGGCCAGGTGACGGAGCAACCCTGCGGTGGGTGCTACTGCAGCTAGAGCCAGTGTGTCAGCCTGGAACTGAGGATGTCCTTGCAGGAACCAACCGTATGTCCCCACCGGTACGTATGTACATCTTCAGGAGAACCTGAAATGCCATTTCCCAGAAGCTCCTGGGACGGAGGAGGATCACAGACTTGGGAACCAGTCACACCTGTGTTCAAACGTGGCTCCGCCATCTACCGGCTCTGCCTCCCTGGACGTGTGATTTAACTCCTGGCCCTCGGTAGTTTCAAATGAAAAATGGAGACGATAAAATCCAATTCCATGTTTGTGATATTAACAGAATGAACTATTAAACAAACATACTGTGAAATAAGGTGCCTAACACAGTGGGTGGCATAGCAGGTGCTCCATAAAGCTTTATTTTCTTCCACTCTTAACTCTTGATACTGTTATCTAATATATTAACACTTTTTTCCTAAGCTGCCATCTCCAAACCAGTCAAGTTTTGTTAAGAAAGAAAAAATATCAAACAGGTCATGGTCTTCAAGCACAACACCACTAGAGACATTTTTCAAATCGGCAGTGATCTACTCATAACACTCCTGGGATCTGTTTGACCAATGAGACATGAAGTCATCCCATTAGACTGTCATCCAGCCTGAATGCTGACATGTTAAATAAAAGGATGTCATTATCAAGTACTTTGTAAAAACTACAGCAATGGATTTCCTCAAATCTATCAGTCTTATAATGTCAATTTTTTAAATGATGATGAGTAGAATCTGACGTGACTTAATAATGATACGCTTCACGTGTGTACAGCCTATGGCAGTTTCCAGGGTCTTCTGTGGCCCTTGGAACCACTCAGGAGACAGGAGGGGCATCCTCAGAGAACCTGCCTGGTTCCTACCAAGGACCCTGGTCTTGGTGCTCAAGTTCATGCCATTCAGGAATACATTCTGGGACCCTGCCATTCACCTGGCCACCAGTGCTCACTAAGTGCCTATAACATGCTGAGAAAACACTAGGCTGGATATTCAGACAGGCCCAGTTCTGACCTAGCAGAGTTTCAGTAGCAGAAAAGAGGGACAATTAAGGGAGAAAAGACCGTAAGTTGTGATGGATGTTAAAGCAGGGGAAACTCAGGAAGTCATCGGTACACACTGGTGTTAGGTAGGAAACAAACACTAAGAAGCTTCCCATTTTGCCTCCTTTTTTTGAGCCATTCATGAAAAATCAGCAGTCTCAGATAATATTCATGTGACTGTAATATATTTTTAAGTCAGGCAAGGTAGCTTCAAAACAAATTTTGGGGAGGTCCTTGGACACCGATGAAGATGGCTGGGCATTATTTGGAAAGGAACGGGGAGCCTCTGAAGGTGTCTAAGGAGGAAGGCGATAAAATCAGAGATAAACTTGGCTCTGGATGAATGAGGAATAGAAAGGGAGGTGGGGGGCCCCCATCCAAACAGTATTTCAATAATCTAGTAAATATATAACAGTATCTTACAAATATTAATGTCTTGGTTTGGGCAAATTTGCCATGGTTATGTAATATGTTAACACTACGGGAAGCTGGGTAAAGTGTATTTGGGAAATATCAGTGCTTTATTTTCAACTCTTCTGGAAGTTAAAAATCATCTCAACGTGAAAAGTTTAAAAAATCTGGAAAAGGATAAAACAATTACTAGAAAAAATCATCTAATAAATAGGGGAATGGCTAAGTGTATGACAATATTCCTACCGTGGTTTTGCTTTCTGTACACATCTCTGATTTTTTATGTGGACTGCCTTATTCAGACTCACAGCAATCAGAAATATTAAGCAATCCTATATGTAAGCTAAAAGTAACTTGATGTTAATTAACATAATTAAGAATTATTTTCTCCACAGTGGTGAATTCAAAAGATGATACAGTATAAAATGATCTGCAGAGGCATCTGTCAAGAAAACTTAATATCCAGTAATTGATCGTTAAAAACAATATATAAAACAGCTGTCAATCCACTAAAATTTGGAAAGTACTAATTTAAGTATATTTGGTTTAAAAAAAAAAACAGACTATTAAATACCATGTGCTTAATTAAACTACACCAGAAATTTTCCTACTCCTGAGTAGCTTCATCAAGAAGAGCTACTCCAATTCAAAAGGGTCTGCAGTTACTACTGGTGAATCACTTGCATCTCCCTTCTTTCTGTGTGACTGTGAGTGAAGACAAGGTCAAAGCTATGGTGGTTTCTCCAAGATATTTTAAGGCCTCAGTGACCCCCCATTTCGTGGAAAGTTGGGACCAGCTGGGAGGGACAGTTGTCGCTCTTACCCAGTGTCATCCTGGAAGCCTTCTAACTCGTCCCGTTGCTCGGCCAGGGTGGCCTCCAAGTCCAGGTAGGTGCCGTTGTGGGAGAGCTGCAGCGTGCAGTCATCTAGCTGCAAGAGAAAGAGTCTGTTATGCCCAGCCTGCTCCTGGGATGGGGATCTGTACAGGGAAATCACATCAGGTTGCCCTCATGTGTTTTTTAAAATCCAGCATTATTCTGAAATTTGGATCCTAACTGGAAGAAGTAGCATGTTCGTACAAATAGATTGGCAGCAAACCGCAAAACAGGTAGACAGAAATGGCACCTACTAAGGGAGTGATATTGACAGGGCGCCCAATACGTGGACAGGGGAGAGAAGTACCAGGCACTGGGCTAACGCCACTTTCCACTCTGAGGGGCCCAGGGGAAGCCATGGATTTGGGGAGTGGAAACCAAGATGCCGATGGGACCACTGATTGAGAGACACAGAGCTTAAAAGGCAAATCTGGTGGAGAAAACATGCTGTTTCCTTTGACTCAGCGAGAAGCCTACTTATTCAGAGTCTTTGGTCATACCTGGGCCATTATAATTAATAGTCGCTCAATAAACATTTTTACAATTGAACAAAAGGAAACATTATCCATCTGAATGACAATATATCCAAATTACAACACACCAAAGAGGACCTTAGGTCTCTTTGTTACTAGCCTCATTTTTCGAAAACTTATTTAACAAATCTTATATATTGTTAATTACATCCCATTCATAATTCTAAGCACTTTACATATGTTACGTCATTTGATTCTCACACAAACTCTTCACTTCTTTTGGTATCCCCATTTTACAATGAGGAAACTGAGGCACAGAGAGAGACTAAGTTACCTGCCCAATGTCACATCTGATAAATGGTGGAGCTGGGATTTGGATATAGGTGATTTCAGTCCAGGTCATGCTCTTGACCACTATGCTCTGCATCTTCTCTATGGCCAGAGACCTTCTAAGGACTTGAAAATATGCTTTCAAAACACAGCTTATGTCATCTGAGTGTTCTGGTGTGGCCCAGGTAACTCCACGTATTTACCAACCCCATTCCCTTTTCCCCCTGGGAACAGAGATCACATATCCCAGGCCTGTAGTTGGGCTACTACCATGTAACTGAGTGCTGACCACTGGAATATCAGTGAAAGGAAAGAAAGGTCCCAACCAGCCTGGCCATAACACCCCTGCAGAACCATCCACCTTTCTTCTCGTGTCTGTGGCTAGATGCAGAGGAGCCAGAGAAGACTCCCAAGTCTGGAAACCGACAGACCCTGGAGAGAAACAGCTCAGGTTCCTGAATCACTGCATGGAAGAGAGCATTCTGCTGCCTAGCCTCCACTGACCCATCCTGGACAGTGACAAGAGCAAGACGTGAGCCTTTGTGGCATTATATGACATTTAGAAAAACCAATACACTTAAAACTACAGGAAAGTAATTTTATCAAAGATTAACATTACAAGGAAATCCAAGTGTCTAACTTCATGCTTCGTTTCTCAGGCTGTAAGGACAGCTCTGATTATTCATCCACTTGGGTGAGTTAAGGCTCTTATTCCAAAATGCCAGGAGATTGAGGAAAAGTGGAGGCAAATACGTGGCCGCTTCAAAACATCTAGGTAAAGGCCTGATAATCCTCCTGGTGTAAGTGAGATTTCAAACAAGGAATTAGTCTCCTTTGATAGAAAAGCTTTGCTTATTATCCTCAACAAGAGAAACGCAGACTGTCAACTTGTCCAGAATCAGCATCTATAACAAGCTGCTAATTCTTGCAGAAACCCCGCAGTTCCGTGTTTCTGGTTATCCTCAACAGAATGAAAGGAATTTGTTCTTTATTATTTGTAAGAAATAGTTAAATCACTTGAAGGGGTTAATCCTATTTGATTCACTTGTTTTATTTCTCTAATAACAAACTATTAAAGGCGTGCTGGTGAGGGTCAGCATTCCTGACTGGCATTTTACAGATGGATCATCCCATCTGAGAAAGCAGAGACCAAACTGGCCAAACTCACCGTGCTGTGGTACGAGAGGTGTGCCCAGGGTTTGGGGGCAACACACAGGGGAGCTGGCTTCCCTGCCTGCGGAAGCAGCAGACAGGAAGGATTTCCTGCAGAAGGCGTCTCCTGGGCTAAGGGTCTCCTGCGGGCTGAAATCAGACTTTTATCATTGCTAGGTGGAAAATTCCACTGGAAACGGAACCCGTTACCATGTACACTGGACCATGTGTAAGTAGAGCTGTAATCACTGCAGCTCATCCTTGCTTTTAACTCCTATTGACATTTTCAACTAATAAAGCTTATGTGGTCCGTTCTGTTGATAGTATCAACACTTCTGCTCATTTTTAATCCCACATATAATCAACAGACTAGCAGATGGGGATAACAAAAGCCCTTTAAGCCATAACAATTTCTTTTGTCTCCATCCCTGGAAATGTTTGAGTCCAAAGAAAGTCCAAAGAAAGAAGCTTTTGGATAAAAAGTTTCTGCTTCCCCACTAGGGGGTCGAAGGCATTCTGAGGCTGTGGTCCACACTCAGGCCAGACAGAGAGGACCGAGTCCAAGAGGAAGTACTGCTGTGGTGTAGAGAGGCAGGATGTGCATGTGTATGTGGTATATATATTCCACCATGGCCCGTTTCAAGCTACCACCGCGAAGTCACTGAGCGTGGAGCTAAAAAAAGTTACACAGCAGCTCACCAGCATATAGTATTTTTATCATACAGATCCAGGAGATGTAAGTAACCTCCCAAGCATAGGTAGCAGAAAAATGTAATGAAACAATTAGGCAGTGACATGTTTTGAGTATTTTTTTTTTATTGAAGTACAGCTGATTTACAATGTTGTGTTAGCTTCAGGTGTAGAGCAAAGTGATTCAGTTATACATATATATGTACATATATTTGAATACTTTTTACCTTTGTTTCTTTTTTTATAACTGTTTATTTTTATAAATATCTGTTTTTTGGGTTTTTTATTTTTAATTGTTTATTTTTATAAATATCTGGGGTTTTTTTAACATCTTTATTGGAGTATAATTGCTTTACAATGGTGTGTTAGTTTCTGCTGCATAACAAAGTGAATCAGCTATACATATACATATACCTCCTTTACCTTTGTTTCTAATGTAACTTTTATTCGTTATACATTTATGCAGGATAATTTAACTTTTAATAATGGCTATATTGAACAAAATTCCTGAGATTTATTGATCAGCCCTTTCGAGCCACCCAGGCCAGCCCCAGCACACGCTGCTTCTGGCCCTCCTGGGTCATGAACTTGAGGCGCCTCAAGGGGAGACTAGCAGGGAGCAGATGGAAGCCTGAGCGACCCTGTCCCGGGCTTTCAGCCCCCACCACCCCCCAGCCCTACGCTCTTCTCCTCAGTTGGGGCAGAGGTGGATCACTGGGGCCAGCAGATACAGCCCCATCCTTACTGGAAGCCGTGTTTATTTTCCACATCATCTCCACCCATAGCTTCTGATTTGATCCCCAGCCGCTGGGGCGAATATCTGGTTTGCCTCACTGCTCACCCTGGCGCGCCAAGCATCTGCCTCCACATGCCACCGGCGGCCCCAAATCACAGCAGGAAGCCCTACCGTGTCCCCAGCCTGCTGACCACAGAATCCCAAAACCTTAGCAGAACTGCCTGTTCTCATCATCCCTCTCCTCACAGCCAGGGCATCATTAACTATGCCACTTCCATAGTTCAATTTTAACAAAATTATATGTCAGGCCCGGGCTGGGCACCAAGGAACACATAGACGCTTCCTTCCCTCAAAGATCATTTTGTCAAGAAAGTATGACACACCAATAGAACACAGGAGCATAAAAAGTCATTTAAGCCAACCGTCCAAATGTGTGAAAGTTCATCCTCAGTTATATTCCTTCTGCTATAATTAGCAGCCACAGCCTCCGGAGACCCAAGCATCCTCTATAAAACGGCCCCATCCCCCTGCCAGGAGAAAGGCTCCCTTGACTTCCTAAGCCAGGTGTCACAACCCTACCTCCCTAATTAACAGTTGGGCAATTTGTACAAGTCCTTCAACTAAAAGAGGGACGATGACTCTGTGCCTTTTAACCCCTCAGGAGGTGTGGGGGGATCCTCAAGTATGCCTATAGGAAGGGGGCAAGGTCAGACACTGACCCCCTTAGCGAGCCGGGGCATGTGGGCACGAAGGGGTCCCAGCAACACAGGCAGCCCGTAAAGACACCAAACAAACAAACACACACTGCCCGCTCCGTTCCACAACATGAGCCCTGCCGTCATTACACCCCAGACACACACGATTAATATTTAAACCATCACATGAGCCAAAGAGTAGGAATACAGGGCTCTTTGGCTGGACTGACACACAAAGAGTGAAATCCCCTCAGCACTTTGGGGTTCGGCTTTAGGTATCATTGTTAGAAACAAATTGATAGGTACACGCCAAGTGCAGTCTTCAGTCTTGTCAGGGACAACTAAGTAACAGTTATGAAAGAACGCAACAACAATGGGAACAGGCAGCGAGTGGCGGTTCATTCCAATCTGTTTATTAGAAAGGTTTGGACAGAACTGTCCAGACTCTGCCTACAGAGTGAAGGACTCAGACACCTCCCTGCCAGACCAGTTCCTGACGGGAACCTCAATTCCTACTGACACGGAGGCAACCTGATCCCCTCCCTGGGCCTTTCATGTCAAATGTCTTGCCGAATGACTTAAGGGCCCTGGAATTTCCTGACTCCAGTGATTTTCGTGTCAACCCTCATACCCTGGGAGCACGTCCCCTGCACTCCTTTCTTGGCCCTGGGTTCGGTGGCCAGGACACTGCCAGGCACTTCAGGACATAAGACAAAGCCAGAAGTCCTGCGGAAGATAACATGGCAGGACGATCACAGGAGAGCGGTTAGGGTAGGTGAGGGGCAGTGAGAGTGGTGTGGCTGGAGGACCAGGTTGCAGGCTCTGAACCTGTAGCCAGGAATCGGGGTGGGGGCGGGGGGGGGACAGGGTGCTGGGGAGGAGGTCAGTCACAGAGCCACATGAGGGACCCTTCCAAATACTTTGATATTTTGTGCCACTCCTCCGGGTCAAAACAAACCATTAAACGGGCCCTCGATCTCTGGGGACATGGAAAGAGCCCTCCGCTCCTGGCAGACAGCCTGGACAAGGTCACTCGTTTTCCTGACAGTTCCTACAAAGACAGTGCGTTCAAAAGGAAATGGCAGACTCACCATCCTGGGGAGGAACAATATCTGAAACAAGGCTGATGTCACGCCTCAACTTATACATGCTTTTCTTTCCTTAATCCGGTGAAGTGGCGTGTTTCTGGGTGGTTTAATGATTATCTGGGTTTGGCAGCAGGTCTAGAATAATCCTTAGTCTAGGCAATAAAGTTCTGTGGAACTCTGAAATAGATTTGCACGGAACTGTCCCATAAATATACATGAGGTCTATCCGTTAAGCTCATTTTGGTAAGAGTTCAGAAGTGGGAAAATATATGCTGATTTTTAAAAGAAAAAACCTAAAATAAATGCCATTTGCTTATGTCATTTCATGGGTTCCTCCCATCCCTCCATCCACATCCCTTGCATGTAATTTTTGCAGCTCCCTCCATCAAGAGGTGGATTCTTTCTCTGTTCCTGGAATCTGGGCCGGCCTGTGTCTAGCTCTGGCCAACATGGTAGCAAATGTGACACAGCAGAGACTTGAGAGGCACTTCCTCACTAGGGCCGGGCTCTCCTGTTGCTCTTGGAACTCTGTCACCACACGAAGAAGCCTGGGTTAGCCAGCCTCCAGGGTACCTGGTCGCTCCCGCTGCCCCTGCCAACAGCCTGCCAACTGCCACCCGCTGAGCGAGGCCACTCTGGGTCACCAAGCCTCCAGATGAGCCACCAGCTGATGACAGACACAGGAGGGAGCCAGCAGTTATGAGCCAAACTGGCCCAAAGCAGAACTGCCCAGCAGACCCACAGATTTGTGGGCCACTTTTCATGGCTGTTGCTTGAAGTCAATCTCCACTTCCCCTGAGCCTGCCTCCTCCACCCACAGCAGACAGGCGGCCCCCCAGGGGTTGCAATTTCACACTCGAAGTGCTCCGTACCTGGATCAGCGGTGGGTGAGAGGCTCACCCACCAAGGTGCCGCTGAACACACTATGACACTGCCAGCTCGGGGCAGGAATGCCAGCACCATGCCCAGCCCTCAGACGCCACAGAGCATACATGCCTGGCTCTGCCCCGGCCAGAGCCCAAGCCCCACCAGGGACAGAGGCCAGCAGCAGTTGCTGGGTAGAAAAGCCTGGAGCCCCAGGGAGCTGGGGAGCAGCCAGCGGCAAAGCCCTCCCGTGGACGCAAGGAGGCAGCAGCAGGTGAAACCCCGCATGAGTTGTGGCTCTAAGCCCTCAGAGCATGTTCCATTGTCCCATCATACAAAATGCACATTCAAAGGTTAAAAAGTATGAAGACTTTCAAAACAGCACCTGCAAGTGCAGGGCCCGCACTGGCCCCGCTCCTGGCTCGGAAGTGAAGCCCTGCTGTGGGCCCCATCTTGCTCCAGGGCCGGGTTCACTGTGGGCACTCTGAGTGCCCCCAATCCAGGCTCATCCCACTCGCAGAGCAGCACACAGGCCATGAGCGCGTCAGACGGTCCGTTCTAAGAGAGCTACACCATATCCTCCTCCAGTCGTGCTCTGGTCGCCAGGCAGTCATGTAGCTTATGGCTTCCCTCAACTTGGTGGTTCCTTCTAAAGGCAGCAGGACTACAGACTGGACTTAGCTGACAAGCAAAATGAGTCAGGAAAGAGAGCTTTCCAAAAAGCAGGGCCGCATGTCCCTTTCATAATTCTTAATAAAACCTTCATAAAACCCTGGCTCAGCCATTCAAGCTTTTGTGGGCTTCGGTTGCCCCATATCCCATAAGTGCCACTGCCAAGGGACAAGGTGGAGGGCACACACGCCATTTCCTAAGACGGGCAGTGAGGACATGGTGCTCATTTCGTCATCCTTCAAACTATACACACCATCCACATTCACCCCCTTCACATGTACTAACACACTTCACAATAAAAAGTGAACAGTTTCTTACAAAGGTGTGATTTTACATACTTTAAAAATAAAAGTAACACTTGGTCAGTTTTCTTTCGAAAAAGACCAAATGAAACTGACTCACATGATATCAGAAGAAATCGGTCCTGTTGGCTAATCTCAACAAATCATATTTAAACTTCTAAATCTCTCGGGGCCCATTGAGCCTCTTCGGAACAACGAATATATCATGGTACTTAATAAATGTTTTAGGGTCAAGGTCAAGGATATTTTTGAAGATCTAGCATATATGGGTTATGAAAAAATATGAATGTATTTACTTCGAAAGCGGTTGGATTTTACTTCCTCAGGAACCTTTTACAAGTTATGTTGTTTATGGCCAGCAACCTCAGGGAGAGAAGTAATGTCCTGAAATTGACTTAGGCAGTTTCCAAATCAAGCCCCACACTTCTATTTAAGTCAACAAAATTGCACAGCTCACCAACCAAAGGCAAAGACCTCTGCCAAATTCTGCAAGAAAGACAAAAGGCAAGTTTCCTCCCATTAAGAGCTTAAGCTGAGTGGGTGTGATAATCTGGGAGATATTTGGATTATTTTAAAGGGCCTTTCTATCATTAAATAAATAACCAAAAATGCATTAACTTTCTCTCTTGAAAAGGCTGAACTATATTTACTTGCGTTTACACGTACCTTTTTCCATTTCCTGTTTCTTTTCAGTCAAGTTGAAAAACAGTGTCAGCACCAAGTTTCAGTGTTATCCTTAATCTATTATCATTCACTCATTCAGATGAATAATGCTTTCCTGTCCACCTTCTCTGTGCCAGGCACTGTGCTATGTCCTAGCATGACAGACCAGGCTTCAGGGCTGTGGATAGGACCAACCACCAAACAGGGAAATAAGGGCAAGGAGTTAGTCACCTTTCCTATTTCTGTTCTTATTTTCACTGGGGAAGGAGTGCAGGGATCAGGGAGCTGAAGTATGATGGATATAAAAGCCCTGACACAGAAGGAGTATGAGTAGTTGAGATACAAAACGAAGGCAGGCCAAGGGCTCCGGAGAGGGAGTCTTCCTGGCCACAGCAGATTTTAGACTTGATTCTAAGGCAACGAGAAGTCGTGAAATTGGTTGTAAACAGATGCATGCAGGATCAGCTTTGCAGTATGATGACGGAAGGGGGAAGACAAATGAAGAGGCCACTGCAAGAATGGGGGGGGGGGCGATTTGAAGGTGTCTTGGACAATAGTGGAAGCAGTGGAAATGGAGAGAAAAGAAGAGAGAGGGGTAATATAGGGAAAGAGGGGAAGGGAAGAAGGAAAAGTCAGAACGACTTGGTGATTGATAAGATGTGGAGGCATCCTTGCTTGAGAGTGTCTTGCTTCAGCAAATTAATAAATGGTGCTACCATTTACCAACATGGGAAACATAGAAAAAGTTGTTGGCGGCAGGGAGATAGGATAAAATTGGGATTTTTGTTTTTAAGATGTTATGTCTATAACAAGTGGAGGTGTTGAATAGAGAAATAGAGTTGTGGGTTTGGGCATGAATAAAAACATGGTGGTTGAAGTCCCACAAGTGCACTGGAGAACCTAAAGACAGCAGCTAACTTTTTGTGGCTTGAGGATCTGCAGTGGTGCCCCCTTTTTCATTCCTAAGAGTGGAAATTCGTGCTTTCCCTTTTTTTTCTCTAATAGAGGTCCTTTATTCACTGATCAGTCTTTTCAAAGAACCAACTTTCTTTTTTAACATCTTTATAGGAGTATAATTGCTTTACAATGGTGTCTTAGTTTCTGCTTTATAACAAAGTGAATCAGTTATACATATACATATGTTCCCATAACTCCTCCCTCTTGCATCTCCCTCCCTCCTACCCTCCCTAACCCACCCATCCAGGTGGTCACAAAGCACCGAGCTGATCTCCCTGTGCTATGCGGCTGCTTCCCACTAGCTATCTAGTTTACGTTTGGTAGTGTATATATGTCCATGCCACTCTCTCGCTTTGTCACAGCTTACCCTTCCCCCTCCCCATATCCTCAAGTCCATTCTCTAGTAGGTCTGTGTCTTTATTCCCATCTTACCCATAGGTTCTTCATAACATATTTTTTTCTTAAATTCCATATATATGTGTTAGCATACGGTATTTGTCTTTCTCTTTCTGACTTACTTCACCCTGTATGACAGACTCTAGGCCCATCCATCTCACTACAAATAACTCAATTTCGTTTCTTTTTATGGCTGAGTAATATTCCATTGTATATATGTGCCACATCTTCTTTATCCATTCATCTGATGATGGACACTTAGGTTGTTTCCATCTCCTGGCTATTGTAAATAGAGCTGCAATGAACATTTTGGTACATGACTCTTTTTGAATTATGGTTTTCTCAGGGTATATGCCCAATAGTGGGATTGCTGGGTCATATGGTAGTTCTATTTGTAGTTTTTTAAGGAACCTCCATACTGTTCTACATAGTGGCTGTACCAATTCACATTCCCACCAGCAGTGCAAGAGTGTTCCCTTTTCTCCACACCCTCTCCAGCATTTATTGTTTCTAGATTTTTTGATTATGGCCATTCTGACTGGTATGAGATGATATCTCATTGTAGTTTTGATTTGCATTTCTCTAATGATTAATGATGTTGAGCATTCTTTCATGTGTTTGTTGGCAGTCTGTATATCTTCTTTGGAGAAATGTCCATTTAGGTCGTCTGCCCATTTTTGGATTGGGTTGTTTGTTTTTTTGTTATTGAGCTGCATGAGCTGCTTGTAAATTTTGGAGATTAATCCTTTGTCAGTTGCTTCATTTGCAAATATTTTCTCCCATTCTGAGGATTGTCTTTTGGTCTTGTTTATGGTTTCCTTTGCTGTGCAAAAGCTTTGAAGTTTCATTAGGTCCCATTTGTTTATTTTTGTTTTTATTTCCATTTCTCTAGGAGGTGGGTCAAAAAGGATCTTGCTGTGATTTATGTCATAGAGTGTTCTGCCTATGTTTTCCTCTAAGAGTTTGATAGTTTCTGGCCTTACATTTGGTCTTTAATCCATTTTGAGCTTATTTTTGTGTATGGTGTTAGGGAGTGCTCTAATCTCATACTTTTACATGTACCTGTCCAGTTTTCCCAGCACCACTTATTGAAGAGGCTGTCCTTTCTCCACTGTACATTCCTGCCTCCTTTATCAAAGATAAGGTGACCATATGTGCGTGGGTTTATCTCTGGGCTTTCTATCCTGTTCCATTGATCTATCTTTCTGTTTTTGTGCCACTACCATACTGTCTTGATTCTGTAGCTTTGTAGTATAGTCTGAAGTCAGGGAGCCTGATTCCTCCAGCTCTGTTTTTCGTTCTCAAGATTGCTTTTGGCTATTCGGGGTCTTTTGTGTTTCCATACAAATTGTGAAATTTTTTGTTCTACTTCTGTGAAAAATGCCAGTGGTAGTTTGATAGGGATTGCACTGAATCTGTAGATTGCTTTGGGTAGTAGAGTCATTTTCACAATGTTGATTCTTCCAATCCAAGAACATGGTATATCTCTCCATCTATTTGTATCATCTTTAATTTCTTTCATCAGTGTCTTATAATTTTCTGCATATAGGTCTTTTGTCTCCCTAGGTAGGTTTATTAAGTTTGCTTTCTATCTCATTAGTTTCTGTTATCTTTGCTATTTCCTTCCTTCCACATTCTTTGTGTTTAGTATACTGGTTTCTTCTACTGTATAAAATCATAAGGTTTTCAGTCTTTCTTCCTTTCAGTCATGTGCATTTAAGACTATAATTTTCCTCTAAGTAAGGTTTACCTACAGACCACAAGATCTGATATGTCATATTTTTATTATCTTCAGTCCAAAATATTTTCTAAATTCCACTGGGATTTCTTCTTTGACCCATGGGTTATTTAGAAGTGTATTACATAATTTCCAAATATTTAGGAATTTTCTAGCATCTTTTTTAATGTTGATTTCTAGCTTAATTTCACTATGGCCAGAAAATATACTCTGTAAGATTTCAATTCTTTAAAATTTCTTTTTGTAATTTTCTTGAAGTATAGTTGATTTACAGTGTTGTGTTTACTTTCTGCTGTATAGCAAAGTGACTCAGCTATACACACACACATATATATATATATATATATATATATATATATATACACTTCTCATAGTCTTTTCCATTTTGGTTTATCACAGGATACTGAATACAGTTCCCTGCACTATACAGTAGGAACCTGAAATTTCTTGAAACTTATTTTATGGCCCAGTAAATGCCAAGGAAGTGTACTCAACAGCTGCAGTGTTTGTTAAGTGAGATTCTCAAATCTCCTCTATCTGTATTGCTCTTAATCTGCTTATTCTATAGAGAAGTATATTAATCTCCCACTACAACTGTACATTTTTCTATTTTTCCTTTTAATTCTGTCAATATTTGATTGACTGATTGATTTATACTTCTTACTGAAAATATAATTTCCTAGTCTTTTAGCACCACAGGATTTCTTCTTATCTCTAGTAATGTTTCTTGCCTTAAAGATTATGTCATCTGTTACTAGTATGACCACACCACTGGGTTAGAGCTGCATGGCTTATCTTCTTCCAGTTTTTTACTTATAATATCTGGTACCCATATATTTAAGATGTATCTCTTGTAATTAGAATATAGTTTTTTTATCCAATCTTGACAATCTTAGTTTTTTAATAAAAGTATTTAATGAAGTCTGTTAACTCTAAAGTGATTGCTATTGTTTGGGTTCAAATCTACATGTTCAATATTTGACCTACATTTGACCTCCATTCTAATTTCCTTTTTTCTCCTTTCTTGGCATCTTTTGGTTTAATCTGCTATTCTTTATTATTCCATATTTCCTTTCTATTTCTTTATGTTATTCTATTTATTCCTAGTACATATTCTTTTATTAATTCTTTCAGTAATTCACCCTTGAGATAATCACATGGCTTCCTGACTCAACAGAACCTACTACAAATGAATGTTATCACTTCCCAGAAAAGGTAAGGGCAATAGACCACTTTAATATGGCCTATACCTTTTGACATATTGAGAAGTATATTCTGGACCCTATGACATAGTATTGTTTTGGCAGTCAATATTCATTTAAATTTACACACATATTTACTTTGGTCTCTGTACTTCATTCCTTCCTATGTTTCTGCGCTTCTGTGATAATTTCCTTCTGCCTGAAGAACTGTCTTTAGTATTTCTTTAGCGAGAGTGCATTGGCAACAAATTTTCTCAGTTCCTATTTTCTAGAAACATGTTTGTTTCACGTCCTTTTTTTTTTGTAACAGCTTTTTTGAGATATAATTCACACACCATATAATTCACCCATTTAGAGTGTACAATTCCCTAGCTTATATATTCAGAGTTGCCCATCCATCACCACAATAAATTTTAGAACGTTTCCACCACCCCAAAAAGAAACCATGTACCCATTGGTAGTAACTCCTCATTCCCACAAACACACCCCCTCTATACCTAGAAAGCACTAATCTATTTTCTGTCTCTATAGATTTGCCTATTCAAAACATTTTATGTAAATGGAATCACACAATAGTCTTTTGTGACTAGCTTATTTCAATTAGTATAAAGTTGTCAAGGTTCTTCCATACTATAGCATTTATCAGTACTTCATTCCCTTTATTGCTAAATAATATTCCATTACATGGATATACCACATTCGATTTATCCATTTATCAGCTGAGGGACATTGGGTTGTTTCCACTTTTGGGCTATTATGAAGAATACTACTATGAACATTTGTGTACAAGTTTTAACATAGACATATATTTTCATTTCTCTTGGGTATGTACCTAGGCGAAGAACTGCTGGGTCACATGACCTCTATATTTAGTATTTTAAGAAACTGCCAGGCTGTTTTCCAAAGAGGCTACACCATTTTACATTCCCACCAGCAATGCATGAGGGTTCCAATTTATCCAAAACTTCACCAGTGCTTGTTTCTTTGTTTTTTATTATAGCCATCTTAATAAATTTGAGTTGGTATTTCATGGTTTCAATTTGCATTTACCTGATGGCTAATGATTGTGAGCATCTCTTCATATATTTATTGGTCATTTCTGTATCTTCTGTGGAGAAAATGCTACATAAATTCTGTGTCCATTTTTAAATTGGGTGATTTGTCATTTTGTTGTTGAGTTGTAAGAATCCCTTACATATTGCAGATACAAGTCCTTTATTGGTTATATGACTTGCAAAAATATTCTCCCAAGCTATGAGCTGTCTTTTCACTTTCTCAGTGGTGTCCTTTGAAGCACAAAAGCTTTTAATTTTGATGAAGTACAATTTATCTATTTTTCCCTTTGTTGTTTGTGCTTTCGGTATCATATCCCCTTTACTTTAAAGGATATTTTTGAAGGATACAGAATTCTAAATTAGCAGTTATTTGCTTGGAGTACAGGCATACCTTGGAGACATTGCAGGTTAGGTTCCAGACCACTACAATAAAGTGAATATTGCAATAAAGTAAGTCACATGAATTTTTTGGTTTCTCAGTGCATGTAAAACTTATGTTTATACTATACTGTAGTCTAAGTGTGCAATAGTATTACGTCTGAAAAAAAATGTACACACCTTATTTAGAAAATACTTTATTGCTAAAAAAATACTCACCATCATGGGACAATGCAAGGTTGTCACAAACCTTCAATTTGTAAAAAAAAAAAAACACAGTATCGGGACTTCCCCAGTGGTCCAGTGGTAAAGAATCCCCCTTCCAATGCAGGGGACGCAGGTTCGATCCCTGGTTGGGGAACTAAGATCCCACATGCCACAGGGCAACTAAGCCCACGCGCCACAACTACTGAGCTCGTGCACCTCAACAAGAAAGCCCACGTGCTGCAAACTACAGAGCCCACGTGCCCTGGAGCCTGCGTGCCACAACTAGAGAGAGAAAACCCACACGCCACAGCTGGAGAGAAGCCTGCATGCCGCAACTAGAGAGAAACCCAAGCAGACCGTGCCGTAAGGAAAAGATCCCTCATGCCTCAGCAAAGCTCCCGTGTGCCACAACTAAGACCCAACACAGCCAAGAAAAATGAGGAAAATAAATAAATATTTTAAAAAAACCAACAACACAGTATCTGTGAAGCACAATAAGATGAAGTGCAAAAAAATGATGTATGCCTATACACACGAACTGTAACTCCGCTGTCTTCTAGCCTACATCATTTCAGTTGGAACATCAGCTGCCAGTATTACTGTTGCTCTTTTGAAGATAATCTATTTTTCTCAGGCTTCATTTAATATTTTGTCTTTAATTTCCATCAGTTTTACTATGAAATGCTTATGTGTGGTTTACCTGTATTTATCCTGCCTGGGGTTTATAGCACTTCTTGAACTTGTGGCTGATGTCATTTGTTAATTTTAGAAAATCTTGGCCATTATCTCTTCAAATATTGCTTCTGCCCATTCTCCTTTTTCTCCCATTCTAGGGCTCCAATACATATGTTTTAGACCATGACCCATATGCCTATCATGCTCTTTTCTGCATTCTCCATTTTTTTGCTCTCCATATATCTTAATATCTTCTACTGACCTAC
The DNA here is from genome assembly GCF_949987515.2 of Delphinus delphis. NCBI lineage: Eukaryota > Metazoa > Chordata > Mammalia > Artiodactyla > Delphinidae > Delphinus > Delphinus delphis. The sequence goes on along the minus strand of NC_082695.1, from coordinate 50,660,958 downwards.
ATTCCACATCATTAATTTTCTCTTCCTCTGTGTCTAATCTTCAGAGTGAACCCACCTACTCCATTCTTAATTTTTTGTATTTTTCATTTCTACATTTCCATTTGCTTCTTTAATTATATATATATATATATATATATATATCCATCCCTGTTTTGTTTTGTTTAAATTCTCCATCTTTCCTCTTTCGTTGAATGTATTTCTCATAACAGTTTTAGAGATTATATCTGGTAACTCTAGTATCTGGATCACCTATAGATATTTCTATGGTTTCCCCCAATCCTTGGTCATGTCTCTGGATATACCAGGCACATTTTATTGAATACAATCACTGTTTACAAGAAAAATTTTCAAGGCTCTGGGTAATAGCTTCCTTGCAGAGAGGATTTTCCTTTAGCTTCTGACAAACTGTAGATCACCTTAATCCAATTAATGACTGAGCTCACTCAAAACTAGGTTTCAGTCTTTGTATGCCTGGCCTGTTTTCAGTTAACACTGACTTCTAGGGTGTAACCTTTAGGGGGTCCTAACTGAATGCACGGAGTGTTTATTGGGATCCATGTATCTTGGTGAGCTCTGATCTCTGTTTCTTTTCTCCCCAGCACTATGAAACTGAGAGTAGCTTCGCTTAACTTCTCAGCCTCCTCACAGTCACTTTCTGCTTACCTTCATAGTCTCTGCACCTGCCATTGATGAACTGGTATACGCACCAAGGTGAAAAGAACTAAGAATGTCAGACTCATTGAGTATGACCTCCGTAAGTCTCCCTCCACTCTGGGATCTTGGCTTCCCAAGTCCTGGCTGCCTGGGAACTCTCTAGTGCCTTCAAAGACGTGTTTCTTGTCCTTTGTCTACCTTATCTGGGTGTTCTGGGTAGAAGTATTGGTCTGCTACAAGCTAGTGCATTATAGCCAGAAGTGTAACCAAGCAGGACCCTATGGGGCCTTCCTGGGACTGACCTGTTCCACATATCCTCTGCTGTGTCTCCTCTCTGAAGTACCCAGATAATAGTATCTCATGCATATTTCCTGAGTTTTTCAGATGCTAAAAACCACCACCAAATGGAAGAAATTAACTACTTGATGATCATGAACACATACTCCCAGACCTTCTGGCACCTAAGGATTGATAATGTTCACTCCCGTTATCTCAGCATCACAGAGAATTGTGCACGAGCTGATCACATATCCTGTGACGACCTCCCTCACCTTGCCTTTAAAAATGCTTTACTGAAACCCTTCAGGAACTTCAAGGTTTAGGGGGCATGAGCCAGCCATTCTCCTTGCTTGGCCCTGCAATAAACATTTCTCTGCTCCAAACCCCCGACATTTCAGTTTGTTTGGCCTCACCGTGCGTCAGGCACACAAGCTTCCTATCGGTAAAAGAAGCAGAAGCCCAAACATCTACTTAATAGTTTAAAACATTTACTATTCACTTGACATGAATTAACATTAATTATTTAATCCTCACACAAGGTATAAGGAAGGTACTACTATTATTCTCATCTTCTAATCAATGTAAAACTGTGGGGGCTTCCCTGGTGGCGCAGTGGTTGAGAGTCCGCCTGCCGATGCAGGGGACACGGGTTCGTGCCCCGATCCGGGAAGATCCCACATGCCGCGGAGCGGCTGGGCCCGTGAGCCATGGCCGCTGAGCCTGCGCGTCCGGAGCCTGTGCTCCGCAACGGGAGAGGCCACAACAGTGAGAGGCCCGAGTACCGCAAAAAAAAAACAAAAAAAAACTGTGGAGCACAAACTCACAGAAAACTGTAATTGACCAAACAACTTGCCCAAGATGACCACAATTAGTAGCAACTCAACCCAGACAGCCTGGCTCCTGAAACTGTACTGTTAGCTACAAAAGTATATCTAATAAGGGGGGAAAGGCACAGAAGTAAGCCCTCTGCAATTCAAACATTTAGAGATTGCATCAGAGAAAAGGAGACTGAAGAGGATCAGCCAGAGGGACCAGAGGAAAACCAGGAGAAGGCTGTCTTATAAGCCAAGGGAGGAGAGTATTTTAAGGAGAACATGGTAAACTGAGACTGTTACAATTATCATTTGAAAATAACCAGGCCTAGTGTTATCAGCTGCTCATCCCTTCACACAATAAAAATTAAAACCTTTGCAGAGACACTGGCATATCCAGTCCTCACATCCCATCCTTCTGCAAATGGTCACAGATCACACGCTGTGTCCCCAGTGTATTGTGCTCACCTGCCTGCCAAGGTGAGGTTGGGCAAAAGCACTCCTGAGAGCTAAACCACAGAAGCAAATTCATTCACTGAAAAGGGAACACTTCACAATTAGAGAAACCATGCAAATGTGACAGCGCTCACTGATGCTCTGTAAAGTCTTCAAAACTTCTACCTAAAATTTACAAGGGAATTTATATTATTGCCTCATACTTCAAAAATCTCCATTATTCACAGTCACTGAAAGAGAAAGACTGCAATGGGAAATGTAAAGAAAGTTGTCAACATGTGAAGACTTTGTATATTATGACAAGAACGAAGAGTCAGTGAAATGGGGAGAAAGAGAAGATCTAGGGGAAGGAGCGCCTTACTTCACTCCCATGAGCCACTAATAAAATAGATCCACTAAGAATAGGACTTATGCATAGGGCCACCTATGCCCACTATATAATTTGCAAGACCCAATGCAAACTGCAGGGCCCCATGTTCAATTCCTCTCTCAGCAGTCTCTCTTTCGACCTATAGAGGTGGCATTTTAATCTGCGATTTATTACTGCCCTTCCTTGAGCTCAGGGATACTCACTGGGCTTGTGTAGACCCTCAGCGGTGCCCACAACCCACCTGCACAACTCAGCACGTGGGCACGTGCCCACCTGCACCAGGCCCCTGCTGGGGCACAGTCCAGCGGAAGTCACCGGGCGGGGTGGGCAGATGGCGCAGCCCGCATCAGAGACCAGGTGCTGGGGAGGCAGAGGCAGGCAAAACCGCACGTGAGCAGAGGCCTCAAGCCCCCCAGCGCATGCTCCCTCGTCCCATCAGACTTTGCTTAAAAGACACAAAATCAATAGTAAAATTAAGAATTTCAAAACTGTGACCGTAGAGCATGAAACCCCAAGTGCAGGGCTCTGTGCAGACAACAGTGTCACACACCCGTGAAACCAGTCCTGGGGTCACCACTTACCACTGCCCCCGGGGTTCTAGGTTGTGAGCTAGAACCGGCTAGTTGACCACCTGCTCCTCTGATCTACCCCCATCCCTGTGTGGTGGGGCCTTAGAACATAACTGGGAATCACAAGCCCTACTGCCCAGTGCCTCTGCCGTCCCTAGAACAACGGTCCTTAAACTTCTGTGTGCACACTAACCTCCTGGGGGACAGTGTGTAAGGGAGCTTCCGAGGTCACGCCCCAATATTCTAATTCTGAGGGTCCGGGTGGGCAGGGCTCAGGACACTCCTCATTTCCCACCATCCCCAGGTGATCTGATGCTGGGGCCTGGGGCTCCACTCCGAGAACAGGTGCCAAAGACACCTAACTTGAGCTCCCCTGGGGGAAGGCAGAAGTCTCAGATTAGGTTGAGCACCAAGAACAGAAACTGCAAGGGGGTTGGGGGGTGGGGGGTGGTACCGATCTCTCCGGAACTTTTCCCTCTTCACCCAGTCCCCAGTCCCGCTCTGCCATATTTGTGTGCAGTGTTTTTCACGCTGAAAAAGTATGTCTCGGGATCCAAGTGTGTGGGTATTAACCCAGTGCCCCAGGGAAGGTCCACTGACTAATATCCTAGGAAAACACACAAACGGGCCAAGAATCCAGCTCCATCCGGCATGTGTGACATGAACACCCAGGAAGAGAAGCCACACCTCAGGGAAGTCCAGCTGGCCGTGACTGTGGACTTCTAGGAAGAGATTTCAAGAACACTAGAGGTGAGCTGCCCACTAGCCAGGAAAACCAGAACGCCCGAGTCACTCCAGGGCGTCCCCAGAGATCGGCCTTGGGGGGAAAAAATATCAGCCTCAGAGACAAAAGGCTGGGTCTCCAGGCCTGCGGCTGCCACCAAAGCAGCAGTGGAACGTGGGGCCAGCCAGTTACGGCATCTGTCGAGGGAGACCGGGGACACCAGAGTGCAACCTGCAACTTGCTGCTGCGCTCATTTCGGCCCACGTGGCCGTTTAAAGTATACATGTTTAGTTGCCAACGGTTAAAAGAGATTTACGTGAAATTCAGGTTTCCAGCATCTCTTAAAGAATGGGAGGATCTGGAAACCCGGGGCCATCCCTTCCAGGCCCAGGGAGGCCGGGCTGAAGCAGCACCCTCCCTTTATTTGGGGCAGTGCCATCCCAGTCCCCCGGGCCACCTGCCCACCTGGCTCATGTCCATTACTCATCTGGACAACCCTGGCTCAGGTGACTCCAAAGTCCTTTACCCTCAAACACTGTAGGATTAAATGTCCAGTTTCTTCATTTAGTTTCAACCATACATAACACCCATGTTCTTCTCAATAACCAGAGGATTTCAAATATCAGCAGCGTGAAATCAGCAGGGTGTTTTACTCTACTTCATTCCCTTAGTCATTCATTAACTAGATGACCAGACAACTCTAGTTTAGTGATCAGCTGGAACCCCTCAACCAAACACTCCACTCTTCAGTAGCTCACTGAGGTCTGTGCCGTCTTTAAGATCCTCAGCAACCCAGGTACCCAAGTCAGCATCCACTGCCCCACTGTTTGCTCCTTCCTGTCACCAGAGCAAACAGAAAACCCCATCAAGATGCCTGAAGCCCCGGTAAGGGGGGCCTTGCGCAGCGGCGATGCCTCGCCACACCTGGCATGACGAAGAGTAGGGCTGGTGAGAGCTGTAATTAAAGACTGGTGCCTGTACGCTTTGCCACAATTTTTTAAATCCAATTTTAAAATCCGCAAGCATCCATGTTTTTCTACATTACAACTTGTCCATTTTTAATTGAAAAAAAAAAAAAAACCCACTGTCCTGAGCAGTAGACCACACATGTCCTGGACAGATCCCTCCTGGGGCTCCCAGGCACTGATAGACAACCACAGGCAGGGGACGGCAAAAATGGAAAACTTCCATTTGTGAGGCCATATGCTCCAGTAAATTGTCCCTGAAAAACCTCCATATTGTCATCTTTAATTAGCGTTCGATAAATGTTTGAAGAGAAAAAAGTCATCAGCTCCTCTGAAGTTATTCACATTATACAGCAGCAGAAGCAGAGCTAACACTATAACCATGTCTGAAATATTTCGGGATCCCGTTCATTATGCAGGATACACATTTCTGGAACGAAAAATCAAAATTATCAGCACACGACTCAAGTATGTTCTGAGCTCATTTGAAAGTCTCAGACCTTCAATATATAAAAATAACTTTGAATCTAAGATGGTTGATGATCAAGTTTTGGAATCAATGAAAATTTTAAACATAGCACATTTTCTGGTAGTGAAAATCCCATGTGAAATTTTGAATTTATAGACTACTGCCTGTGAGATTCAAATCAGTCTTCAGTCATCTTTGGGGATCCAGAAAAACTTTACAGCTAAAAAGCATACTCCAATGTTGGCTTTTTAAAAAGTCAAAATCAGAATTTTCTTCAGGTCCCAGAAGCGGTTGCAGCGGCTTCAGCCAGAAGCCATGGCACGTCTGTGACAGGCCCTGGCTCGGGTCCCTTTCTGGTTGGGCACTCAAGGTAAAAGGATGCAGGTGTTTCTGGAAAACAGTTCATCCCTGCCACTTGCACAGAGGTGCACACGTGAACCCGACTGCCTCCTTGTTTTTGTAATTCACCTAAACGTGGAGCTGCTCGTGGCCACCACACGGTTTGGTTAGGCAGAGAGTAACCGTTCCCAGGTGCTTAAGAGGAACACTCTGGCCAGGCTGACACTGCAGCACCAGATGTGTCTGGTATATGAACACGTCCTCCGTCCTGTAAGCTTGCCACCAACCCGCATTCTATTCTTGCAGCAAGAGGCCCAGACCATCGTCACGTGCACAGGCACACCTGCTTCTCACACACCTTCATGCACCCTCACGGAGGGTAGTGGCCAATGGGTGGGAGCCATTCGTGCTTCAGGCGCCCTGTGCTGACCCTTCAGAGCCGCCGCTCCCTAGCAACAGAGGACTGCAAGGGGCACCCACATTTCTGCCCACCTGGAGGCTGGGAACAGTGACGTGTGCAGCGACATCCCCGTGGAGCAAGCTGGGCACCCCACACACACCCCGAGACAGGAGAGGGTTGGAGCAAAAGTGACAAAGGGCTCAGAGCTGAGAAATGCTGGAATCCTTGACACGAAGACTCCAAGTTCAGAGCTTTTTCTGCTGGGTGACTCCCATGAGCCCAGAAGGGGTCCTGGAGACTCACAGCTGCTCCCAAGGCCAAGGAGGGTAGGGACAGGCCTCAGGCACAGCTACTGAAAGACAGGGGCACACGGCCAGGCATGCTGGGCTGAATGTGCTGAAGGTGACACTGGAATGCTTCAGAAAGCCTCTCCCCAGCTGTCGGGCCCCTTACAGGATTGATTAAATTAGCCCGGAAGCTCTGAGCCAGAGTGGCAGGCAGGACGATTCCTTCTCTCTCCCCATTCACACTGGAGAATTCTAGTTAAACATACAGTCGCCTTATCAGTTTTAGTTGTCAGGGCAAGTCAGAAAGTGGGTTTCCTGGTACAGAGCATCCCGACCATGACTGAGAGCGGCCTGCAGAGCTTCTCTGTCCCTCAGGAAAGCCAGCCATGGAGGTTTCAGACTGAGACATTCCGGTCACTGCGCCGGGACTTAACAGCCATAAACGCTCAGCCAAAAACTGCCTTGATCTACCTCTTTAATAGGCTGAGGACTCCAACTTCTAGAAAGGGGACAGTACCTTTATAGTGGTAGAGAATTCTTAAATTCCCTCTTTTATGTTTTTTAAGAGGTATTGAACACCTGGTTTATGCAAGACATGGTGTTAGCTGTTGTTGAAAGCGTGATTCCTGTCTCTGAAACAGGTCATCTGATTATAGTTCCTCCTAGAACAAAGGTGGGACGTTAATACTGACCCCTGAAAGTCTACTCATGTGAGTGTCAATTTCTGGGCTTTTCATATTTCCCTTTTTTTTCCTTGATGGATAAGTATTATTAAAATGTAATCAGTAAAAAAAAAAAAAATTATTTCTTTTAGTACACTCAGGGTGGTCTGATCCGTGCTTCCTAGCCTTTAAAGTGGATAGGAATCACCTGCAGATCTTGCGAAATGCAGACTCTGACTCAGTCAGTGGGGCAGAGCTGGTATTCTGCATTTCTAAGGAGAGCCCGGTGACGCTGGTGTTGCCAGGAGGGGCCGGTGGGCAGTGAATGGGGGTGGAGGAGGGAGGGCGAGCACACACCTGTTGCAAGACGGGGAGTCAGGCAAGGCCTCCTGAATAAAGTGACACCTGACTCTGGCCAGGAATATGGACGTGATTTCAAAAGGCCCTTGTGAAGAATGGAGGGATGGGTAGGGACAAAGTCTCAGAAGCCAACAAGAAAGAAAAGAAGAGAAAGTACTTGCTTGACTTGTGATGCACTAAGGCGTCCAGTCTGACTGCTGGGTAGGGTAGCAGTTCCCAAACATGAGCATGTAACAGTCATCTGGGGGCTTCTTCCAATACAGAACGCAGGCCGCACTCCCAAAGTTCCAGGATCAACGGCAGGGCGGGATTTGCACGTCTAACAAATCCCCAGGTGATACTGAAGCTGCTGCCCAGGGACCACACTCTGAGAACTGCTAGGATGAGGTTTGTCAAACAAAGACAAAAGATGCTCCACCCCTTTGGGATTGACATGTATATACTGATGTGTATAAAATTGATGACTAATAAGAACCTGCTGTATAAAAAAATTAATTAAATTAAATTAAAAAATTAAAAAAAAAAAGATGCTCCACCCCAACCCCCCAGACATTCCAGGGAGGACAAGTGGATTGCCCAAAAGAGGCGGACTGTTCACATCTGGGAATGACCATGACAGCTCACGTTAGAGCCTGCCAAGGCAAAAATGGCTATAAACCCCAAAGGGCAATATCGTACATTCCTCTGGATTGGCTTTAATCCATCCCATCCAATTAAGTGGGGACTACATGGAATCCTTTGTCTGTAAATGAACTCCTGGAGAAGAATTCAGGTTGACAAATGACCACCCCTACACATCAGCGGGTCAAGTGTTCCAAGACCACATCAGTCAGTGGCAGCGGTCTTGGCCCTACAGCCATCCTCTCCAAGACTGATTTCCTCAGTCCCTCCTTCAGCAAGTAAAAATAGGACCCTGAAGAAGTCTAGAAAAGTCAGATCTCACAGGTGGAGACAGTGAGCTTCTGGAGCTGAGTCTGAGATAAACCCGGGGGCACCGGCAACTCCACTGACATCTGGGAACCAAGGGCTGGTCCGTGCAGGGTGAGTCAGGCAGAGGCTGCCACCGGCCAGGGACAGAGTGGGGGGCAGATGCACAAAGGGGACGACAAACCTGTGCCCTCAAGATGCTCCCAGGCAACAGCTGAGTGAGACGCACAAGCAAGTAAATGGAGGAGAGCGTGAGCCCAGGGGGCAGAGATTGATTCAAACCAAAGGGTCCTCTCCTTGGCTGCACCTTCAAGCCACATGGCAGAGCTGGCGGTGCTGTTAAAGTGTCACAATGCCAGAGGCCCACCTCAGGTCAACGAAGTCAGAATCTCCAGGAGCTGGGGCCCAGGCAGAGGGATACTGAAGGCCTAGGCCCTTCCAAACCTAAATCTGGCCCCTTAGCCCACAGGCCAAGAGCTGGATCCAGCCCTCGTGGTGACAGGCACAGAACATGCCATCGTGCCTGACCTGCACCAATAAAGAAACATTCCTTCCAGGAACTGCCTGAGCTGTGATGGGAATGGTGGTCCAGGACTGCAGAGACACACATCCTTCAAGTGTTTTGCCCCTCCAGTTGGCTTGAAGACAGAGGGGGAGAGGAAGACGCCCTCTGTGAGCTGTCAGAGATGCCACTGCCCCAACCACAAGGTCAAGTTAAAGTCCTAAACCACACACTCCAGCAGGTAGGAGCACTGGCCTGAAGCAGCTCGGTTCCTGACACACACACACATATCCTTTCACCCCGAGCTCTGCCGCAGCCCTGTGAGACAGAGTCATAATCGTCCCCTACCGCTGCCCCAGCTGCCAGAGGAGAAGCTGCAGTCTTATAACCAGAGCCAGCCCCTGTGTGAGCCAGTCTTGAGGAGGAAGTGGGGGAGCCCAGAAGAAGGGGTACCCTACATCCTCACAGATGTCTTGGGGCCACGGGTGCTGCAGGAAAGGGGACCCAAGGAAGCCAGTTATCAATGTGTTTCCCTCTTAGCTCCAGATTCACCCTTCAATACATGCTGTGCAATAATGGAAGGACTTCCTTCAAGCATTTCTCCGTTACAGCAGCACAGTGTTAAGCTTTCTCAGCAGAAGGTGCTGGAGGGACGCTGCAGGAGGAAGGAGCTGCAGGGAGAGAGAGTTGATGGTAAGGGGATGAGGACAGCCAGTGAGCCTCTGCCCAGCCCCCTAGCCAAAACGTGCTGTCTCCCAGCATCCTCACAGCCCCTGCACAGCCCTCCCAGTACAGACCTCGGGCCCTCCAGGCTTCCTGCCCACACTAGCATCCTCATTCCCTCTGCTCACTCGTTGCCTCCCCCCAGTCTCATCTCCTGTGGTCCTCCTGACAATATGGCCTTCCAGACAGACACCTGTGCTCCAGCCTCCTGCACTGAGTGCCCCCTCCCACTGCACACCCACACCAGTACCACAGCAGCTCGCCCACCCTGCCTGAACCCTGGAGGCTTGCTTCCTGTTTGCCCAGTGACTGAAGACCAGTGAAACCAGCAAACTTGTCTGCCCTCCAGCATGCTCAACTACACCTCCTCCAACAAGGTGTGAACCCCTTCCCAATCTGTCCTTCCTCAGATGCTCTCCCTCAGCCCTGGGGTACCACAGAGAGTTTTCATTTATCTTATAGTTACTCTTTCATCATAGTTTAGTAAATCCTTGTATTCAACTTCCCCTGTTTAAATCACTGTGTGGTTTCTACCTCCTAACTGGATCCAGACCACTACAACAGGAGAACTGTCCCTGACACATACCCCACAGAAGCTACACAGTAATAGAGGGCATCACCCAGGCCAGCAAACCTTGCATCATTCATCTGCTGACATCGGTGTACTCAGAGGAACAAGGGACCCCCTAGAGACAGCCTAACTTCTAGTGTAGTTTGTGACAATCAGTCCTGTTTCTTTGTCAATTGAGTACCTACGGAAGCCAATAAGAGTGGCTCAGACCCTCTTCTTGAAAATGCTTAAATTATCCACCAATTCAAAAGTTTTTTGTATGCTTACTGACAAAGGGTATTTCGCAGCCTATTTCTATCAAACACCAGAAGGGAAAGTCATTTGTACCTTATTGTTTATAATTTTTCACCCTTTTACAAAAGAAAACAGGAAATAATTGGATATACACCTCTTTGGAGGAAATCAGAAGCAGCAGAGTCTTACAAAGAAATTAGTACTCAAACTTTGTGATCTGGATGTAACAGGTATTAAAAGGGCAGGGAAACAGCTCAGGAGGGAGCAGAGAATATCTCCTCTCGAGGGCAGGGGGAACGTCAGGCCAGCTCCAGAGTCTTCCCAGCAGACAATCATTTTTCAGTGACTAGCCTGCCTCCCCATATGAAGCCAGCTCACACAAGCACTGGAGGCAACAGCCAGCTTTTCACAGGTTGGATCCCTACTGGACAAACTGCCCCCCAACGTGGTGGACCACAAGCCCCAATCGACCACTGGTCACCACCTTCAGCCTGCCCTCACCAGCAAGGACCTTATCCAACTCAGGCAAAGCCCATCCTCAGAGGTTCTCTTCAAGTTCCAAGAGGAGGAAGTTGATTGTAGGAAGCAAGAGTAATAAGGAAGTCTGTTCTGTAATTGTCAGCATCATGGCTTAGCTGGTTTTCCTCCAGCAACGCATAATAATAAATCCTTACATTTATAGAGCATCTTACAGCGCTCCAAATACTTTCACAAACGTCATTCCTTTTGGTGAAGGAAATCTCCTGCTACTTGAGATATTTTTTTTCTCTCAAATGCTTTGTTTTCACCTGGTCAGAAGCTTCTGTGTAATTCACTCCATGATGTAAAACACAGACCACAACATTAAGGGTCACCTCCACAGCACGAGGAGAAAACCTACGACTTTTTAAAAGCTAATACATTTGGTTACTTTGCACTTCACCTGGTTAATTTCAAGCCAGATCTAACTTGGTGGGTGCCCACTGAATGATTCCCCCCCACAGGTAGATGGAGAGCGCCAGCACTCCTACACTCAGGGCAGCTCTGTCAAGTTCAGAAACACCCTCAGGACCAGAAGCAAAGGCAGCCCCATGAACTCCTGGTAGACATGACTAATCAATCATCACATTCATTGTCCTGAGACCTGACCTCAAAATTGCACCCCAGGCAGGCATTATCAGTTGACGTCACTTGGCAGAAGCAAGAGAAAGCTATTTGCCCTTCCTCAGTCTCAGGTGGCTGGGGGCAGGCCCAGCAGCGCCCTGGGCTCCCTGTTTAAATTACTCCCTGGGATTCCCTCTCCTATTGGGACGTGGCTCGTGGGTCCCTGCAGGCATCCCAAGACATCTGTAGCCTTCCTGGGAACCTGCTCACCTTTGGACAAGACCACAGTGCCAGCTGGCCTCACCCCTTCTTCAGGTCCATTCCCATCCTTCACAGCTAAAACTCAACTCATCCACTCTCTCTTTCTACGTCTCCCTAATATGGAAACATCTCCAACACCTTCTTCATTATCACGAGGGAATATTTTTTAGAGATGTCAGGCCTCACACACAACGATTTACATCTCTCTAGAATCTTTTTATGTCTTCAGCACAACGGCTATATATTTATGAAATAATGATGGGCGAGGGAGTGTTGTACTTCCTGGTGGGAAGAAACATGGAGACTGAGGACAGCTGAGGACAGCAGCAGACTTCACTTTGCTTTGCCCACAGGCAGACTGTGGGCCAACAGTGTGGGAGGACAGAAGAGAGGCTAGCACCCACACACTCTCTTGCAAGCTGCACACACACACACCAAAGGTTTCAGAGCGGAGGGACATGGCTGGTGTTGAGCTCCAGGAATCCTTGTAGTTCCATAGACCAGCAGTTCCCCAACCATTTTGGCACCAGGGGCCGGTTTCATGGAAGACAATTTTTCCATGGACCAGGGTGGGCAGAGCGGGGAAGATGCGGTGGTGATTTCAGGATGATTCAAGCACGCTACATTTATTGTGCACTTTATTTCTATTATTATTACATTGTAATACATAATGAAAGAATTATACAACTCACCATAATGCTGACAGGAGGTGGAGCTCAGGTGGTAATGCGAGCGACGGGGAGCAGCTGTAAATAGAGATGGAGCTTTGCTCGCTCACCCACCGCTCACCTCCTGCTGTGCGGCCTGGTTCCTAACAGGCCAGGGACTGGTAGCGGTCTGTGGCCCAAGGGTTGGGGACCCCTGCCGTAGGTAACAGACTAGGAAGGAAGCTATCAAGGTGCTTTTAGGTAAGAGTCTTGAGGTGTGAAATTGGCAAGGGCCAGGGATGAAGCAGGCGGGGGCGATGGCCTCCAGCTTAGCCCACCGTTTCTCTGCACTCACACCCTAGGCAATTCCAGCTCACTCCTGGCTTTGATGACCACCCATCCCTTGCTGACTCCCTTCTGTAGAGCCCCGACTTAAACTCCAAACTTACAAATGCATTGCCTACTTGAAATCTGCACTTGGGTATGAACTGACAGCCCCAACTTAACACATCCAAACTGATCTCCTCACCTTCCCCATAAACCTGCTCCCACAGTCCTTCCATCTCAGCAAAGGGCAGCTCTGACTTTCCACCTGCTCTGGCCAAAACCTCAAGTCAGCCTCGACCCCTCTGTACCTCCCACATCCTACTCAATCTGCTGGGAAAGCATTAGCTCTGACCTCAGAATATATTTAGAATTATGGGCTTCTCCCACCATCCTCCTCCTAAATGGCTCCCAGCACCCACCTCTTCTCACCCTATAGACTCTCTCCACCCAGCAGTTCCAAGGGATCCTCTGTTCCACGAGTTGGATCATGACACTCTGCTGCTCAAATGCCCCCCTGCAAGGGCCACTCATTATAAAGCCCTGCTGTGACCTACAAGGCCCTACGTGAACTGCCCCTTATCTGTCTGCCTCTCTCCCACCACTCTTTCCCTCATTCACTGCACACCAGCTACTCTGGATTCCCGGTTGTTTCTCAGGCATGCCAAGCGCACTGCTGCTTCAGGGCCTTTGCACTTGCTGTTCTCTCTGTCGGGAACACTCCCCCCAAGACAGCCACGTAGTTTACGCCTCCCTTCCGGTAGGCCTCTGTTCCAGTGTCACCTTTTCAGAGTCCTTCCTTCACTGTTCCATACAAAACAGTAGCCCTGTCACTCTCTAGCCCCTTGCCTTCTTCTTCTACCCTTCACCACCTGACATACACTTGTCTGTCTTCCCCACCAGATTGTCAGTTCCATGAGGTCAGGAACTTTGTAGAATGTGGGACTTTGACAACTGAGCAGATAGAGTAGAAGCTTCCAAGAAGACAGACAGAGAAGCTGGAGCACCCAAGGATGTGAGGGTTTGAAGAGAACAGAAGGGAGCATGGAATAAAGCAGGGGTCAGCAAACAACAGCCTGCAGGCCAAATCCAGCCCATCACCTGTGTCCGAAAATAAAGCTTTATCCAAACATAGACATACCCATTTGTTTAAATATTGCCCATGGTGTGAGCTGCAGCAGAAGAATTAAGTAGTTGCAACACAGACTGTATGGCCTCAAAAGCATAAAATACTATCCGGTTCTTTATAGAAAACACTTGTCAACCTCTTGCTCAAAGCAGTGTTTTTCAAACTATAAACTCATAGACAACCCTTCTAAGAAAACGTCTACAAACCTTCCAGGAGGCCCAGACCCCAACTGAGAAATAGTTTCAGAGAGACTATGGTGGTGGTGGTGGCGGTGGTGGTGGTGGTGGTGGTGAAGGAAGAAGACAGACTTGGATTCGGTCCCCAGCACTGCCACTCAGCAGCTGTGTGAGCTTACATAAATCACTTAACTTCTCTGAAGCTCTTCTTTCTTATCAATAAAATAAGAACTACTACCAACCATCTTGCAGAACTATTGTGAGGAGTGGAGATTCTGAAGATAAAGCATCTAGCCGTGGCTAGCACACGGTACACGACTAATCATTTTTTGAGAATTTACCATATTCCAAGCACAGTCTAGATGCTACACATGTACCAACATCTAATCCTCACAAAACTCTAACTGGGCTGTGCCAACACCCAGTGGATTTTACTTATCTTTCACAAATACAATTTTTTAAAAACTTTTTGTAAATAAAGGTGATGAAGTCCATGGTTTCAGCATTGTTGTGGGAAAAGTCTGACTGGGGAACCAGGGAAAGACCTGAGCTGCCCTGGGGAGCAGTGTGGATCCCAGGGACACTCGGAACCTCTGTCCGTCTCCTCAGCTGCTTCCCAGATTAGCAGGAAAATCTCCCAATTCAAAGAAACCTCGTGACACACTTTGCAGAGATACCACACAAAGCAACAGATTTTGTGCCTATTTTTGGCTGGTCCAGATAACGGGTCGTTGCAGACTCTTGAATCACTGGATTAAAATGCCAGACTCAGCACAGAGAAACGGTGGGGTGTGGTGAAGACAACTCCGCTAGGCACCTGCTCCTGCTAAGTCTGTGTCCTAAACCACTGACGTTCTTTTGACTTTTTTACAAACCAAATAAGCTCAGTATTATTTTCTCAAGAAGTAGAGCAATTTAAACTACAATTATTAGTGTGAAATCTGTGGAGAAAATTCTACACCATTGAAACACACTGTCTGTTAAATCAGAGAAAAGAAGTTTCAACTCCCACTTGATATATGAGAAGCAGCACTAATTAAGACTGAGAGCAAATTCTTTTATGATCACTTTTTTTAGGAGTAAATAAGACGTTTTAATTTATTTGGTTAGACTGAAAACAAGCAAAATTTAAAGGGAAACCCTGATTTGGAGGTCAACCTGATTATGGTACTGGCATGCATATTTGAATCTTTCTGTTCCCAGAAACTCAAGTGTTTCTCATTTCTTTGCTTGACTTTTCTCGATACCAAGATAGGAACAGGCTGGAAACCTTAGTGCTTACAAAAGGCATTTTTTTATTTTTTTATTTTTTTTTTGCAGTACGCGGGCCTCTCACTGCTGTGGCCTCTCCCGTTGAGGAGCACAGGCTCCGGACACACAGGCTCAGCGGCCATGGCTCACGGGCCCAGCCGCTCCGCGGCATGTGGGATCTTCCCAGACCGGGGCACGAACCCGTGTCCCCTGCATCGGCAGGTGGACTCTCAACCACTGCACCACCAGGGAAGCCCCAAAAGGCATTTTTTTATTTCAACGTGACCACCATGCTCACAAAAGATGGACATGGCTGGGCTGCCACATGGTCCCAGCCAACACTACTCCGCAGATATATATCCACAGGGAAGAGGCAACTGCCCCAGCTTGCAGGAATCAGAGCCGATAAACCAAATTAAGTTTTATTTCCCTGTCTTAGTCAACTCGGGCTGCTATAACAAAACACTGTAGACTACATGACTTTAACAACAGAAATTCACTTCTCACAGAGGCTAGGAAGTCCAAGATTAATGATCTAGGAGATTCAGTTCTTGGTGAGGATCCTCGTCCTGAATTGGGGGAGGGGGACAAAAACATTCAGCCCATAACATTCCCTGAATAAAATGTTTAACATCTTTTCATTCAGCTTCTGAAAATGGAATTCTTGCCTTCTCAAAGCGGTCCTCTCTACTGCCCACTGGGTCGAAGTTCCACCACATTCTGAAGTCTTAGCATTTGTGTCTCATCTACAAAATACTAATTTACATCTGTCCTTTTTCAAAATAAATGTCCTTCTGTCTTTTTCATCTGTGGGTGTGGGCTCCCTAGCAAGAATTCTGACTCTCTGCAGCAGAGTAAGAGAAGAGGAGGGGGCGGGAGTGGGGAGAGAGGAGGAGAAGAGAGAGGAACCAGCATCTCTGGTTTCCTGCCTCCTGCACACTGCACTCCACACACTGCCAGCATCATCTATTATGGATAAAGCGGAGACGATGGAGCCCTAGTGTCTCCAAGGAAGACAAAGGGCCACAGAAATGGATACTTCACTACTTCCTGGTCCTCGGGCTCCACAGGGACCACAATGCTGAAGCACTCACTATGCTCAGGAATGAGCATAAGTCTGGAACTTTATCATCTCCTCCCTCTTTTCCAGATAGCCAGTCCTCAAATGGCAAAAGCCAAGAGATTCTATACCAGCCTCTTCCATCGTCTGTGTCTTTTTAAGCAAGTTTTTAAAAATTATTATTTAAGTTTCACATTTAGAAAAGGATACAAATCAATGAATTTTCACAGTGAACACACCCATGTAACCAACACTCGGATAAAAAAAATAGAACATTACTGGTACCCCAGGAGCCCAACCAGCCACTGAAACCTCCTTATCACCAAAGGTAACTGCTTTCTTAACTTATAAAATCATGAACTAGTTTCCCTGTACTTGAACTGGATATAAATTACAGTAGGTAATCTCCTGTGTCTTCTTTTACTTCTCTCACTCAACTATATATCTGTGAGATTCAACCATGTTGTTACATGGATATAACAGTACATCTTCTGTGCTGTTTAGTATTCTGTTGTAGGAGTACAATTATCCATTCCACTGTTGATAAACTTTGCATTATTTCAGTTCTGTTTTGCTACCACAGAGATTGCTACTGTGGACATTCAGATATATAGCTAGCTAGCTAGCTAGCTAGCTATAGATATATACACACATACATATATATACATATGCATGTGTATATATCTGTATATCTTTGGGGACATGTATGTATACATATCTGTTGGGCCTCTATTTAGGAGTGAAATTGCTGGGTCCTGGAGCATGCAGGTATACGGCTTTGTAACTATAAAAGAGTACTGAAGAGTGAGTATGTGAGTGTTCCTTTGATTCCACATCTTTGCCAACTATTAGTATTATCATGCTTTTAAAGTTTAACCATTTTGGTAGGTGTGCAGTAGCAACTTGGTTTTAATTTGCATTTCGCTGATGAACAAAGTCTATGGGCCATTTGGATATCACCTTGAGGTGCCTGTTTAAGACTTCTGCCCATTCTTCTGTTAGATTGTGTCTTTTCTTATTTATTTAGTGGAAGTAGAAGCTCTTTATAAATTTTGAATGTGAGTCCTTTGTTGAATACATACATATACACAGATAGAGAGCACAAAATTATCTCCTCCCATTTTGTGACTTTCCCTTTCATGTGTATTGATGTCTTTTGATGAACAAGATCTTAACTTTAATGTACTCCAAATTATCACATTTATTCCTTTATGGCTGGTGCCTTTTTATCTTGTCTAAAAATCTTTGCCTACCCAAAGTTGTGAATATATTTTTCTTTGTTATTTTCTAAGGGCTTTACTGTTATACCTTTCACCATTAGATCTGTGATCCAACTGGAATTGAATTTTGAATATAGTGCAAGGTAAGGGTCAACATTCATTTGCTTCCATGTGGATATCCAACTGACCTAGCACTGTTTACTCAAAGAACAAACTCTTCCCACTACACTGCAGCATTATCTCTGTCATCACCAATGAGTGTGTGGCTATGTTTGTGGACTCTATGCTGTTCCAACACTCTAGTTATCTATCCCTGAACCAATACCACAATGTTTTACTTACTGTAACTTTAAAAGAAGTCTTGATCTCTGGTAGTGTAATTGCTCCAACTTGGCTCTTTTCAAGACTATCTTGGCCATTTGGGGCCTTTTGCATTTCCATACACATTTTAGAACACATTGGTCAATTTCTACCAAAAGAAATCTCCTGGGATTTTTACCTGGGATTATATACATCAACTTGGGACAAATGACATCTTTACAATATTGAAGGTTCCAATTTATGAACATTTTATCTCTCTCCATTTAATTCAGTTTTTTTAAATATCCACCATATCTAAGTAGAGGTCTTGAATACCTTTGGTCAAATGTATTCCTAGATACCTGATGATTTGACTCCTGTCATTTTTATTTTCTAACTTTTGTCACTGGGATACAGAATAAAGTTTGATTCTTGCATACTGACTTTGTATCCAGTGACTTTGCTAAATTCATTTGTTAATTCTAATTGTTTAACTATAGATCATTTTGAATAATCTCTGTATTTAATCATGATGTCTACAAATGACAATTTCATTTTCTTTCAAATCCTTAGACTTTTTATTTCTTTTCCTTGCCTTGTTGTACCTGTAAGGACTTCCTGCGACATGTAGAAAAGAAGTGATTATAGCTGACCTCCTTGTCTCAATTTCAGGACTTTCAAAATTTTACAATGAAATATGATATTTGCTCTATTTTTTAAAAGAATATCTGCCGTTCACTGAGATCCAAGTTTTCTAAGATTGTTTTTTTATCACAAATGGGTACACACTTTAGCAAATGCTTTTTCTGTATTGTGAACATACGATTTTTCTCTTTCAGCCTGTTAGTATATTGGATAACACTGAATTTTGAATATTAAACCAAATTTTCATTCCTGGAATGAATCCAACTTGGTGCTCTGTCCTATCCTTTGAATAAATTGTTGAACTTATTTTGCCAATATTTTGTTTAGATTTATATCTTCACTTATGAAAGAGATTGACCTAGGCAGTTTTCCTTTCTTGTAATGTCCTTGTCAGGTTTGGGGTTCAAGGTTATGCTAGGCTCATAAAATGAGCTGCAGAATGTTCAACTCTTCTTCTATTCTCTAGAGGACTTGGTATAAGATTGGTGCTATTTCTTCCCTAAATATTTGGCAAATTCACTAGTAAAGACATGTGAGCCTGAGATTTCTTTATAGGAAGGGTTTTATTTACGAATTCAATTTCTTTAAGACCCAAATATGCTAAATTTTGGTAAATGTGCCATGTGAACTTGTAAAGAATGTGTATTCCACAACTGTTGGGTGTAGTGGTCTGTATATGTCAGTTAGGATATGGTTATTAGTATTCAAATCTTCTGTAGCCGTACAGACTTTCTGTCCACTTCTGCTATTAGTTACTAAAAAAGTATGCTAAAAACCCACTTTCATTATAAATTTATCTCTCCTTACAATTGTCAAAATTTGTTTTATATATTCTGTTAGATGCAAACAAATTTAGGGTTTCTGGTGTCTCCCTGACGAATTGTCCCTCTTTGTATCTAGCAGTGTTTTCTGTCTTAAGGTCTACTTTGTCTCATTTGCAATATCACCTTATTTTCTTGGTATATCTTTTTTTTTTTAAGTTATTATTTATTTATTTTTGGCTGCGTTGGGTCTTTGTCGCTGTGCACAGGCTTTCTCTAGTTGCGGTGAGCGAGGGCTACTCTTCATTGTGGTGCACGGGCTTCTCATTGCGGTGGCTTCTCTTGTTGCAGAGTACAGGCTCTAGGGCACGGGCTCAGTAGTTGTGACTCACGGGCTCTACAGCACAGGCTCAGCAGTTGTGGTGCATGGACTCAGTAGCTCTGTGACATTTGGGATCTTCCCAGACCAGGGCTCGAACCCATGTCCCCTACCTTGGCAGGCAGATTCTTAACCACTGTGTCACCAGGGAAGTCCTTGGTATATCTTTTTTTGCATTCATTTACTATCAGTCTTCCTGTGTTTCTATATTTAGGAAATATTTGTAAGCAGCATTTAATTGGATTTTGCAGGGGTTTTTTAAATTAAATTTCACAGTTTCAGAGTTTTAATTGGAATATTTAGCCCATTTTCATTTAATGTAGTTACTGATAGATTTGGATTTAAATCTACATTCTATTTGTTTTCTATTTGTTCTACATGTTCAATGTTCCTTTTTCTCTCAATTACCTCAATTTTCACCTTCTTCTGGATTAATCATGTATTTTAAAATATTCCCTTCTCTATTAGGTTGTTAATTATATATTCTTTTACTACTATTTTAAGGGTTATCACGTAAACAACATCCTTGACTTACAATTGACTAGCACTTTTCTATTCTCCAGAAAATAAAAGGGCTTCAATCCTATTTACCTCTCTTATTCTTTTGTACTGTTCCTTGTTGTATATTTCAATCTTACATGTACTTTAATCCCATGAGACATTTGTAGAATCAGTAGTTCATTTAGATTTACTCATATATTTACCTTATCCATTGATCTTCATTCTCTTCTACGTTTCCATGCTTCTATCTGTGAGCTTATGCCTCTTTCTGAGGAACTCCTGTTAGCATTTTTGGGGTGTGTCTGCTGACAATAAATTCAGTCTTTACTTGTCTGGAAATGATTTTATTTCATCTTTACCTCTGAGGAAAATCTAGATATAAAATTCTACTTTGGCATTATTTTTCTTCAACAGTTTAAAGATATATTTCATTGTCTTCTGGATTTCATCATTTCAGTTGAGGAGTCAGTCGTTAGTCCTGTTCTTTCCTTGAAGGTAATATGTCTTTTTTCTCAGGCTGCTTTTAAATTTCCTTTTTGTCTTTGGTTTTCAGAAGTATTACTGACACATCTCTGTTTTTCTTTATCCTGCTTGGTATTTATAGTACTTCTTTAGTCTATGGCTTGGTGTATTTCAGTGGTTTTGGAAAATTCTCTGAATCTCTTGGAATATTGCTTCTTCCATTATTTTTCTGGAATTCCAATGGCAGGTGTATTAGACCTTTCCATTATGTATCGTATATCTTTGGTGACTATTTCCTTTAGTTTTCATCTTTTTTTCTCTCCCTGTTTTAGGCAGGATATTTCTACTCACCTATCTTCTAGATCACTAAATCTCTCTTCAGCTCTATCTAAGTCACTGTTAAATCCACCTACTTACACTTAATATCACTGATTCTATTTCAGTTCTAGAATTTCTATTTGATTTTTTATATATATAAATAGAGTCCAGTTCTCTTAAAACTCTCCATCTTGTCATTTCCGTTCTTGAACCTATTAATCACTGATATTAAAGTCTATCAGATAATTACAGTATCTGTATCACCTGTGGGCCTGTTCTGCGTGTCTTTTTCATCTCTTGATCCTGCCGCTTCATATGCCTGGCATTTCTTTAACTGAATGATGGATGTTTTATATATATATTTAAAACTATAAAGGATCTAGATGTTGTTACATGATTTTCTGATTTTCTTTAGTTTGTGGCAGGCAACTAGATCAGGAAGAGATTATCTTAATCCAGTCAGGGGTTGAGCTGATTCAAGGCTTCGTCTCATTCTTTATAAACTTGGTCTATTCTGGTCAGCTAATTTGAGATTGGGTTTCAGTCTTTATAAAGTTGACCTGTTTTTAGTAAGCAAGTTCTTCTAGAATACAGTCTTTCAGGGCTCTTAAATGAAGTAAGAGGGTATTTATAAGCATGAGGTATTTCCAGGATCTCTCCATCTTTGTAAGCCCTTACCTGTCATTTTTATCTCCTCAGCATCATAAGACTATTTGTAGTTCTACTCAGCCTTTCAACTTCTCAGCCTGTGCTGCTTAAGAATCAACTTTTTTTTTTTTTTTTTTTTTGGCTAGGGGACCTTAGAGACCAGCCAGTAACACATGAGGAATTAAATTTGAAATGGAACTGATCTTTACAGATTTCATCTTCAGTCACTTTCTAAAATACACACCAGAAGCCTATAACCAGGATGGAAAGATCATCCAAAAAAATAAAAAAAATAATACTATAAATCTGAAGGAAAGAAAATAAATGGCTGAGAAAGTGTTGGAGGAGGCAGTGGCAATCACTTTGGGGGATTCAAAGATGATTGAGAGCAGGATTCTATCCAATGAGCATCCCTCCTCTCCCGAGGCAGAAGAAATTCAAAAACATTATCATAATCTAAAGGGTAAGGAAAACCTGAAAAAGTGGAGACTGGGAAGGCAAGCAGGAGGATGGTTACTTCTGGCCAGACTCAGCAGAGCAGACTCCATGGAGGCCACAGCACCTGTTAGAGCCAGACCCTGAAAGATAGGAAGGTTTTGGGGTAGCTGATCACTGGTATGGGGGGTAGAGTGTGGCTCAGTCAGAGAACAACTCAGGAGGGAGGTGCAGATGCCTGAAACCAAGTTATTTCCTGCATCCCCAAACCTACCTTCACTAATGTATACAGTTTGGAAAATACACTAGGACACAAAGTCCCAAAATGATCTTCCCTCTATTTACTGCCAGGGACCTCTGCTTATGGAGTAATATAGTTATTGAAAGAGGCAGCCTGCATAGGGGCAAGAAACAGCTTGTGATCCGTGTGTCAGGGAATAGTAGGACAAAGACAGGCTGAATTCAGGTTGTGGTGAGCCATGAATATCAAATTAAGAACATCAAATTACTTTGGCTTTCGGCCACAGGATCCAAAGCAAAACTGTTCTAACCAAACCATCTTTCTTCTCTCAACTCAGCTCAACACAGTTCTCTCTGGGCACCATTCACCCAGGCCACAAAAGATGGGGAGCTGGCAGGAGCAGGCAAAGCAGATGGTAAGGAAAATTTAGAACACAAAGTCCTGCAATGGGGTGCACCAGCAAATTCTTCCACATAACACTATGGTAAAGAAGACACTTTAAAAAACTGCACTGGATGGGATTGTCTGTGAGGCAAGATTGCAGATAATGAGAGACATCAACTAGCATGTTTTATTACTCATAAAATGCAGCCCTTGCTGGCTTGGGGGTCACAGCCCAGGCATATCAGAATGCCTCTACCCACCCCTTCTAGCACCCCCAGAGTTTCACTGTGACCAGGCAAAGTGAAACTTTTGATCCCCGTAACAGAGGACCTGCATCCAGGTTCCCAGCACTGAGGCACCTGGATGGTCCCCTTCTGCCCTCCACCCCAGCCCCAGGTCCTCTCGGTGGAGTATTCTGAGGGTGCTAAAACTACTTCTCCCCAAATATGTTCACCCCTCAATCATCACAGTAGCACACAAGATCCTAATTGCCAGTTTAACTGTTTTTCTAGATTATAAGTAATTGGCAGATATGAACTATCTAATACCTCCCTGGATATTTAGTCCATACCTGACACTCACAATACATTGGCTTCATTTTTCAATTTGCTTGAAAGCCTTGGAACTTGACCCCAGATCTGCTGATCATGAGGACTCACTATGGATGGACCAAATCCTGGTTACAAAGGCCAAAACTTGGGCCCGGCATCCCAGGCCCTTCATAAACTGGCCTCTACTCATCTCACACTCCCCGCTCTCCAAGCCTCTAACCCACTCTCCCCTTCCCCATGCACCTAAAGCCACCTCTGCTCTCCAGACTTGACTAAATCCTACCTCCTTCTTGAGGTCACCCCGGACGACATCAGTCTGACTCCCACTGGGGAAGGGACCCAGTCAGGGAATCCCAACCCTGTGATGATACAAGAAAGACAAGCAGCCTCAGAACAGCTCCCTTTCTCTGAGTGGGCCAAGCGCTGTGCTAAATGCTTTCCAGGTGCAATTCCATTTAAGGCTTGCAACCACCCTCTAAGGAAGGTATTATTGTTCCCATGTTGTAGATGCACAAATTGAAGCACAGAGAGATGGGAAGCATGTCTGTGGGATACAAGGCCTGTGCTTTAGACCATTATGCTGGACTAAACAGAAGGCCAAAGGCGCACTCACAAGGGGCACCTACATGGCCTCGAGGGCAGTGGGGGGGTGGGGGCGGTGGCAGGTGGCAGCACCCAGCAGCCACATCTGACACTTAACAGGCAGCAATAAGTGTTCGTGGAATGAATGAGGGAGTTTGTGCCAGAGCCGTCTGTTTAAGAAGATGAGGATGACCCAGCCAGAAGAAGGGGAAGGGGGCGGGATACCGAGGGAACCCAAAGCAAGGGCAGGCAAGCATGAAGAAGCGAGGAAGGTGAGGAACTAAGGCAGTCGGACTACCGAAGCATAAAACATGAGATGGAAAATGGAAAGGGACAAGACTGGACAGAGGGGACCCTGCCAGGTCACTGGACGCAGCACCCAGGCCTCCAGGTGTTGGTGATGAGCCGTAACAAAAGGGGGTGGCCAGCTGGACCCCGCAGTTCCAACTCTACGTGCCCAACACCAAACCTCCCAACTGCCTCGTGAAACTTGCCCTTCCTTTCAGCTCCACAGGCTCCAGGGCCGCCCCAGCTTCCTCTGGTGCCTCTGCTCCCGTCTTGCCCCTGCATCCATCCCCCACCCAGCTGCAAGGGGGCCAACCTGGGGTTCAGCAGTGAAGAAAACAGACACAGTATCTGCCCTCCTGGAGATTCCCCAAGGATGTCCCCCTTCCCGTCATCCTCTCAAGAGGAAGCAGTGTGTCCCCTTGACCATTCTCCTGGCCCAGTACACCCTGGGACTGTACTGGAAGGTGGGCAGTTTCCGGTCACCCGCTGCTCTTTCATTTTCAAGGGTGGAGCCACCCAGCTCCACCATCCCTTTTCATACCTGACCTCGAGGCCCTGGCACCCTCCGCCCCAATTTCTGCCACCCTCTTGGAAGGCCCTGCCCCTCCCCCCGACCTCAACAGCCTAGCACCCGGTTCCTCAGCAAGAAAGAAGTGGAGGAGACACACACATACTGGGTCCTGGTTACCAACCACACAAACTCACTCACTTCCTGGGCTCCCAGCTGGCCCCCGAAGAGGTGCTGGCTACTCCCCACCTTCTCACTCCTTGCGCCTGGCCCAGGGACTGACCGTAACTGTTTGATTTAAACTGAGGGGAAAGCAACGGTTCTATGTACTCCAGAAGTGCAATACTTATTGATGAAGATCAGCAGTAGTTCCATTCTCAGAAAGCCCTGAGCCAGGAGAGAAAAGACAAATGACTTCAGCCTCATCATCCAGCAGCTGTGGAGGCTGAGCTGAGAAGACCTGGTCCCTCCGTCCTCTCGGGCCTCGCCAGCCACCCCACACACCCCCAAGGGAGGGGAGCGCCCATTCCTGTTCACCTGAAAGCCTTCCCACAGTCCACACGTAGGAGCACCGGGCTCAGCGAAACCCACAGTAGCAGGGGTGGGTTCCAGCCTCATCCTGCAGAGATGACGGAGTCTCACCACTCCCCGCTGGACACCTGGAGAGCCACACACCCAGTGTCACCAAAAGGAACAATGACACTTGCTGGAAACGCTTCTGTGTTTTTAGGAAGAATACCTGTGGGTAAGAGGGCCTGCTGGATCTCCCTGCGAAGCGATGCCGAAAACACGTAAGGAAACCTAGAGAAGAGCTGGCAGGGAGGAACGCTGGGGTGAGGCCCACGTTTCTTATTTTACAGACCTGCACCGATCACCTTCTAACACCTGGTTAACTTGCTATTCTGCTTTTTTTATTATCTCTCCCTGCATCTCTCCCACTAGTATAGAAACTCCGAGAAGATTAGGATTCATGCCTGTCTTGTCCACTGTCGTTTCTCCGTTGTTTAAAACGGAGCCTGGCACATTTTTTGTTCAAGAAAAATGTGGTGACTGAAGGGATACATGAGTAACATGGTGATGACTGGGGTTCACGAGCACTGTGCTGTGAGGACATCACGAGGCTCCTCAACACGCCGCCAGTTAGCATCGATCCCAGGAGAAGCAGTAGCCTCGCCTAAAACTGTGCGTGAAGCCCGCGCCCTAAAAAGGCTGGTGCTGCAGCAGGCGGGGCGCAGGTGGGCAGTGCAGTTTGCCGTCGGGGTTCAGCCCTCAATCCACTGATTGGAAAGTGATTGGAAATTATTAAAACACTAATGACACCTAAGGCCCTTCCATCAACAATGACTGATCCACGTGACCCAAATACACTGTGGAATATGCACAAACAGCTCCATAAGGTCAAAGAGCGGAGCCTCTCCTGCATCAGACGGATTTTTAGCCCCAGTGACCCTGGCAGTAGAATCAGAGCAATCCCATTGTTGCCCGAGAACAACTTAAATGCGGCAGAGCCCAACCTTCTCCCACCCGCTCGAGAAGACAGAAGCAGAGCAGGGTCCGGGTGTGCGGTGGGCAAAACCTCTCCTCGACCCTCACCGATTCCCCCTGCTTTGGCAAACTCTAGTCAGCAGAAAAACACTGCCCAGAATAATGAAATTTAAACTGTTTAGACTTCGCAGAATTGGGTACATTGATTTAATGGAGCTGGCATGTTCCGCTTCAGGGACCGGGCAGGCCTAGGGGCTTTGAAATGAAATGAAAGCAACGGCTCTCCAAGAAAGGGTTAGGGGAGAAAAGAAGCTTACAGACCCCAGAGCCCGAGACACAAAGAACCTCCCCTCCCTTCCCGCTCCTCGGCCCAGAGGATTAGCTCTCATCTCACTCCTGTCTCACCAGCATCAGGCATGTACAGCCACAGCAGGCAGGGAGCTACCACTTCCTGGCCTGGCAGGTCACAGCCGCTGGGGGCAGCTCACCAAGGAGAAGACAGGGGACACACACGCCAAATCAGGACACCAAAATCATGCTTCCAAAAATCACAGTGATGACAGAAGTGACAGGGACTTTGCCTGGCTGAGCACTGCTGGTGTTCGCAGAGAGAGCGCAGAGCAGGGGGGCCTCCCCACCGGCAGGCGCAGGGCAGGAACTAATGAGGTGCACGTGTGAGCACCCGCAGGTTTTGGGTTTTCATCTCAGTGCCCCACCTCCGCACTGCTGCCATGAGGCCGGGCCTCTAACCGAAAGGCTGTTCACAAACTCTACTGTTACGAGCAAAGTTCAGAATCTCGGGATGTGCCAGAGGCCCCCGGGTCCACCTTAAGCCCTACATCCCCTCCGAAGAAGCCCCCCACTTTCATCTGTAAGGGAACCCGGTGAAAGTTTCTGCACGCTGGGTGAATGAGGGAACCAAGAGGCTCGGGGTTAGGAAGATGCGTTAGAGGGGAAAGACTTGGGTCATGAGAGGCGGAATCTGGAATACAAAGCTCTTGGGTATCCAAGGAAGTGGGCAGAGACCAGGAAAAGCCCGGGAAGGAGGGGGAGAGAGAGGGGGGCTGACTTCTCAGGGACGCAGCTAAGAGGCACTGTCCCAAACATCCTGGCACAACTAAAGGGCAAATGGAACTCACCTAAATAAAGGCCAATCACAATTGCCTGCATAAGCACAGTCCCCAACTTACACCAGGGTGGCCTTCACAAGTCCACTATGGCTTGGCTGTCTGGAGCTCTGAACGCATTTTCCATAGGAATGAAGTGATACCTATGGTTAGGATATCAGGCCAGCTTGTCACCATCATGGCCTGTGAGTTCTGGGCAACATGGCCCATGCTTTATTCTTCCTTGATTTCCAAGTGCACCACAGAGAACCTGACAAAGGACAACTCACATCCGTGCAGGGTGAGTGAAGGACTCCTGCACAGGTCAGGCACGATTTCATATTGAACTTCCTTTTCTCAAAGGATGAACATGGTGACATCTTCAATTTCTAAAGGTACTTGGAGAATTGCACAGAACTCCCCTCTTTAGGTCCTTGACCTAATTTACGTACTCTAATACCCTCAGGACAGTAGGTATTCCCAGGTAACCCTGCAGAATGGAAAGGGAGCTGAAAGGGGGGCTCTGTGTATTTCAGGCAGGCCCCCAGGCAGGGAGTTTCATCCAGCCAAGCACAAATGGGATGAGTAGGAAGCCCAGATGAAGGATGTGGTCCTCCACTGAGAGCCACCTTGAGGCCTTGGCAACCTTCTGGACATGGAGCTTTCCCTTAGTAAAGAGGTCAAAGATATTCGGGAACTGGACTTTTTATATTATAGCCTCAGAACTTAAATATGTCACTCTTCCCATTGTTCCTGCCGCCTCCCTCACTTCAGATCTGGTCTCTGACTTGGCAGAAGAAGAGAACCACATCCTTAGCCCTCTGTGCCCCTCGATTTCTGCTTACTTCATCCCTATGCTCCACCATCCAAGTGCAGTTTTCATATGCTAACATTCTCCAAGGCTGCTCTTCGTTTATTTACGGTATTTTGCCAACTGGTAGAACTTCTGGTGATTTGTGCTGCAGGGGTCATCGTCCCTTTGTAAAGCTGCCGGATGAGAGTGTGGAGCAAGTGCTGGGTGACATCAGGGCGATGAGGCTGAGGGGGGACACCGGGATTCCTCCACAACACAGCCTCGAAGGCTCGAGAATAAAGAACAGTCAAATAACTACAAACAATGACTTTTCAATTAAGGGTCCTTTCTGCGGGCAGTGTTTTCAAAAGTAATTATACTCTGAAGTCCAAAGACTCAAATAACAAATTCTTCTGACAAAGGGTAATTTGCCCGATAAGTAAAAACCTCCTGACAGTCCTGCTAAGGAGAGGGGCAGGTAATCCTCTGCCAAAAAGCCTTCCCACTTCTAGGAATTTATTCTAGCAAAATGAAAACTTACGTTCCATAAAATCTCTACACAAATGTATAGAGCAGGAAAGGGGGTGTGGCGTGGCAGCGAAGAGATCAGCCTCCAGGCCAAACGTCTACAGCCGCTTTGTATGTAAGCACTGAAAACTGGAAACAACACGAATGCCCTTCAACAAGTGAATGGGTAAACAGAATGGCACATCCATTCAATGGATACCACTCCTCATTAAAAAGGAATGAATCAGGGATGCACCCTTAGGTGGATCTCAGGGGCATTACGCAGAGCGAAAGAAGCAAGTCTCTAAAGGTTACATACTAAGTGGTTCTATTTATATGGATGGCATTCTGGGAAAAAGCAAAGCTATAGGGAGAGAGAACAGATTCGTGGTTGCCAGGGATGGGGGTGAGGGGATGACTAACTACAAAGGGGAAGCCCTAGAGAATTCTTCTGGTTGCTGGAATTGTTCTGTATCCTGGGGTAGTTACAAGAATCTAGGCATGTAGTGGTACATAATCTACAAAAATATCGAATCACAATATTGTACTCCTGAAGCTATTATAATAAGTCAATTATACTTCAATTTTTTAAAAGCCTAAACATATGTTAAAACTCAAAGGATTGAACACCAAAAAACAAAAGTGAATTTTACTGTATATAGATTTATTTTTTATTAACTTTTTTTTTTGGCTGTACCGCGTGGCATGGGGGACCTTAGTTCCCTGACCAGGGATCAAACCCGTACCTGCTGCACGGAGTCTTAACCACTGGACCACCAGGCAAGTCCCTAGATGTCTTTTTTAAAAGTTCACAAATTCTTTGACACTCTTCCCAGGAAACAATGGTGTCTAATTCCCCTGCCCTTGAATGTGGGCCAGGCTTGGCGACTCCCTTCTAAGGAGTACAATACAAGGAGAGCGATGGTTTAAAAAAGCGATACGACATCCCCCGGCCCTGGCCCTCACTCTTTGGAGACCTGAGCAGCCACATAAGAGGTCTAGCTACCCGGAAGCCACCACGCTAGAGAGTCCTGATGTGAGACCACAGAGACATAGAGAGAGATGCCCAAGGAGCTCCCAGCCCGGACACCAGACTTGTGACTGAAGAGCTCCTGAGTCCATCATCTGGCTGCAAACTCAAGAGAGACTGAGCCAGAACTGCTCAGAGCTGCTCCCAAATTCCTGGCCCAAGGAACTGTGAGTGATAATAAAAATGTTTTAAGCAACTAGGCTTTAGAGCGACTTGTTCACAGCCATGGATAACTAATATAGGCACATTTTTTGAGCAACTGCCATGTGACAGACACCTTCTCATATATTATCTTGTCTATTTTTCATTCATTTCATCATTTACCAAGCACTTTCTACATGCTAAGGGCTATCTATGGAATAGGGAGAGAAGTGCTGGAATCAGACTGTGAGGGCTGAGAGATGGGGTCAAAGCCAGGGGGTGATTCTTGGTTTGGGCAGCTGGCTGGATGGTGAAGTTCCACACTGAGGCAGGACGGGTCTGTGGGAAGATAACACGATGCCTTCCATCTAGACACAGTGCACCTTCAACATCTGCGGGATCCCCAGGAGGAGCTGTCCAGGGGGCAGCTGGGTAGTTGGCCTCAGGACCAGAGAGAGCGCTGGGCCCCTGATGCCAACCAGGGGGTCGTCGGAAAGCCCTGGAAGCCGCCCAGGAAAGGAGCTCCACTGCAAGAAGAAGGCCTGGTCCTGGAACAGAGCCAACATGCAAAGAGCAGGAGGGAGCAGAAAGTTAGAGGAACAGAGGGAAGGTGGATCTCTCACCATCAAACTTAGAACAGCGAGCATTCCTCGGAGGAGATGACCAGAAACGGCAAGTGTTGCTAAGAGATTAAATAAGACAAAGACTGGAAGGTGTCCACGCCGTGAATGACAAGTGCCTCAGTGAGAGCAGTATCGCTGCGATGGGAGGGAGGGTGCCGGATAGAGCAGGAGGGAAAGTGAGGCAGACGGTAGGGCTCAGACAAGGTCTAAGACTCAGGTTGCTCAGAGGGGTGAACGTGGAAGAAAGATAGATGCAGGGAGGAGGGGATTTCTGGATAAAGGAGGCATTAGCCTATCTGAAGGCTAAACGAGGGATCCCAGAGGGAAGCAGTGGTTGAAGGTCCAGCGGAAAGGGGCCTGGCTGGTCCAGGAGAGGGGACACAGCTCCCGTTAGGAAGGAGGGCGGGCACATGGGGGCAGATGGACAGGCGGGTGGGGACAGGAGCTGCGTCTGAAGGTTCTGCTTTGTCTCTGCAGTGGCGGGCAAGGCAGGGAGAGGGAGGCCAGGGAAACAGGAGCACGGCCTGCCGGTGCCCATCGGGCAGCGGGACTGGAGGCCACGAAAGCCAAGTGATGCCAACATGCAAGAGTAGGATCCTTTTTTTTTTTTTTTGCGGTACGCGGGCCTCTCACTGCTGTGGCCTCTCCCGCTGCGGAGCACAGGCTCCGGACGCGCAGGCTCAGCAGCCATGGCTCACGGGCCCAGTCGCTCCGCGGCATGTGGGATCTTCCCGGACCGGGGCACGAACCCGTGTCCCCTGCATCGGCAGGCGGACTCTCAACCACTGCGCCACCAGGGAAGCCCAAGAGTAGGATCCTTTTTTTCGTTTTGTCCATGACAGCCCCATAAGGGAGATGCTGTGTTCAAAGATTTGAGGAGAGGGCGTGCGGAGCGCGCGGGCTGGGCCGGAGCTGGGGCCCACCCCATTTCACCCACCCTTGGTTTCACTCATTTTGGTTCCTGTGTTGGCCCTAACAGAGTCTGACACTGAGCAGACACCCCATGAAAGAGAGGAAGGAGGGAGAAAGGGTCACATCTTAAACCCTCATGGGCTAACACCTCAGCCCACCAGGAATCAGCAGCAAGTGGGGCCCTGGGCTTCGGGACAGCCTGCGCCCTGGGCCCAGGCCAGGCCCCTCCCGGGCGGCTTGTTTCTGATGCTTTTCCTCCTCCCACGCATCGGTCATAGATGGCTTTGCAGTTACTGCCTGTCCATCCCTCTCCTCTCTTCTTTGCCCTGGTTTTCCTTCCCTCAATTTTTCTCTGTAATCATTTTCTTCCCAAATTTGTTATTTATCTCCTTTTCCCTTCCTTCTCCTTTGTTTCCACTACATGGAATGGAAGTAACTTCTGAAACAGTTTTGCGCTCACTGTTTGTACCAGCCCAGCCCCGTGGCCCACAGCTGTAGGTCACCACCTTCCGGCCAGCCACTCTCACTCGCCCAGAGCCGTCGTACCTGATCCCAACGCCCATCCCATCTGCTTCTCACCTGCATGGAACACCCTTCCCCTTTCCTTTCAACCACTCACACCCCACCCACTCTCTCCAGGAGGCTTTCTGGACTGTGCAGTCCACGTGGATTTCTTCCACTTCTGACATGGCTATAGCCCAGGCTGCTTGCATCACACTTAGACGTGAGTCATATGCTGCCTTCAGAGGTTACTTCACTTTTTGTTATGTTTCTGACTTATTTCCCCAACCAATCATGACAATAAAAGGGTTAATGATCATGTCCTGGGATCAGTGGCATTGATAGAAATAAACCTTCCCATTTAGCCAAGCCTGCTCCCTTGTAAAAAATAATCACCAGGTGGTTACATGTGACGTCTATGAACTCAGCTGAAATTTCCCCGATTGTGCTCGTCTATCAATACAAACTTCCCTGGGTGCCAGCATATGTTCCTCACACTTACCTCTGACAGACTGAGGCGGGGAGTCCTTGTGGGAGACTGTTGGGCCTGAGGTCAGAAGATGTGTACCTGAGTTCTAGCCCCGCCACCTTTGTGCGTCAGTCCTGAAAGCAACATCATTTTCGTTTTCTGAACTTGGAGACAGGGCCTAAATGCCCCATCTCCCTCTACTGCAGGGTTGTGTGAGGATCAGCCAGGCGAACCTATGTCCCAGTGCCTTGTGAACTGCACAGACACGCCGGGGCTCTGTTCCTGGCGTATTCGGTGATGAATCACCGTCCACAAAAATGCACCCAGTTCTGGGAACAAAAAACCGCTCATATCCTTGACTATTGTTCTGGACAGGATGCCCAACAGCTCTCTTTTCCCTGCCCCCAGACAGACACATGGAACTGCTGAACTTGAATGCAGGACCCCGGGAAGACTGGACAGCCTCTTCCACCTCCGGGCACTGGTCATTCAGACACTCGCCACTCGGGACCTACCAAGTCCTACAGAAGCCAGAGGGCTGGTGATGTACGGAAGCTGGGATCAGGAGCCAGCCCGAGCACTCCTGTGGCCTGCAGCTAGGATCTGATACAGCAAAGGGGTAACAGATCCCCCTTAGGTGAGTGCCATCACCTGAAATAAAATCTCCCCAGAGCCTCCAAGGTTGGCAAAGGGCTGAATCTCCCCAGTGGAGAGAAGGGCGGTTGCACTCCGCGGGTAGCACTCCAGTCTCCCAGATCCACCCCCTGCTCAGAATTTCCCACTGCTCACAGCTGCTGTGGCCACCTGTGCCCCCCGCGCAAGCTCACAACTCTCTTCACCACATAACTGCCACGCTCAGCCTGGGCAGGAACGGTAAAGGAGGCCTGCAGAAGGCTCAGGTACAGCCAGGAAAGTGGGAGGAGGCAGCGCTTCCCCATCTTGCACTGCAGCCCTCAAGCCTGGCCCCATGGAGCAGACCTCATGGCCCCCACCCAGGAGGGCCCCAGGCTCGTGCCCGCCCCTCCAAACGCAACAGGAAATGACCCTGACGGATGGCGGGCCTTCTTCTGCCAACCTGAGGATTCCTGTCCGAGGACCTAGCCTGGGCCTAGTGCGGAAGAGGCCAGAATACAAGGATTTGAGACTCTGAAAAGCTGGTTAGGCCCCACTCACCCGCCGTTTGTGAGGGAAATTATAACATGCAAATCATGTTTATGGATTAGGAATCTGACAAAGGTTTGAGGATATCTTCTATTCTTTTTTTTTTTAACATCTTTATTGGAGTATAATTGCTTTACCATGCTGTGTTAGTTTCTGCTGTATAACAAAGTGGATCAGCTATACATATACATATATCCCCATATCTCCTCCCTCTTGTGTCTCCCTCCCTCCCACCCTCCCTACCCCACAAAGCACCGAGCTGATCTCCCTGTGCTATGCGACTGCTTCCCACTAGCTATCGATTTTACCTTTGGTAGTGTTGCGATCATCATGTATATAAATATATACTGCACTTTTTTCACTTAACCTTCTTTCAGATAGTCAAAAACTATTTATTAGGGCTTACTGTGTATCAGGCACTGTTCTAGGAACTCTGAACTGAACGGTGAGTTGAAATGCACTTCCTGCTACTGAGGGTTTACAGCTGGTGGGAAGATGGTGACATGGGATGAAATAAGAACCAGAGTGTCACAAGTGGGAGGGGGCTAGGAGCACAGCCTGCACAGACCAAGGGGGAGGGCTGGCAAAGCCCAGCAGAGGTGAGCCTCAGACATGGTCTCACCCCAGGCTGGAGGATGGAGGGGCAGTCCAGGGAGAGGTAAGACATTAAACTACCATCCAGGGCAGCCTCTTAGTGAAACTGCAAGCATTTTAGCACAGCCAGGGCTCGGGAGGGGCAGGTGGGGGGAAGGACAGTCGGGGCAATGTGGGAGTGGCAGACAAGAGGCCAGGTCCCAGAGAGCCCTGGGTGTCCTTATGATGAGTTGTGATTCTACCCTGTCAGTAATGGGGAAGCACCAGAGTAAAGGAGGAGGAGGCAGGGAAAGTAGGTTGGGGGATGGATCACTTTCATCTGGAGCCGGGAGTCCAAATGAGAGCCCGGATGACTCGGCAATGGAAGGGTGGGGACTGGATGGGTGCACAGGAACCAAGGCTGACAAGACGTTCTCATGGTGTTTCCAACGAATGAGATGCAGAAGGGGCGTGGTGAGCAGGTCTGGGAGAAAGAAGTTACTGGTCTCATCTTTAACATTTCTTACCTACATGTCCGCATGTACAATTTCATGACTCATGCAGGGTGTTATGAATTGAATGTGTCTCCCCAAAATTCATATGTTGAGGCCCTACCCCTCCATATGATGGTATTAGGAGGTGGGGCCTTTGAGCGGTCACTAGGTTTAAATGATGTCATGAGGGTAGGACCTCCATGACAGGATTAGTGCCCTGATAAGAAATATAAGAGACACCAGAGCTTCCTCTCTGCCATGTGAGGTCACAGCAAGGAGGCGGCCATCTGCAAGCCAGAAAGAAGGGCTTCACCAAGAACCAAATCTGCCAGCACCTCACCCTTGGACATCCCAGCCTCCAGAACTGTGAGAAATAAACGTCTGTCGTTGAAGCCCCCCCATTCTATGGTATTTTGTTACGGCAGCCTGAGCTGACTAAGGTATGAGTTATTTTAATAGCTAGCCAATATTCTAACCATAATAAAACATAATGACTTAATATCTCCCTTGTTGTTGGACATTTTTTAGCTTTTCATTATAAAACAATCCTCAAATATCTTTATACATATAGTACTTTCATCATTTTTATGTATCTCTTCAAATAATTCCTGTAAGTAGGGTCACTGGGTCAAAAACAATCATTTTTATGACTTGTGTATATTGCCAAGTCTCTAGAAAGAGGCAGGGTCATCGACTACACTACCCACAGGATATGAGTGCCCCTGTTTTCTCAAAGCATTAACAACTAATGAGATGTATCTTTGTCTTACTAATATCATATTGTTATACTGAACATTGAATACGTGCATTCATGAAATGTAATCGATCTAACTTTAAAGTACAGTCATGATTTTGTCCCTCAAAACAGGGAGAGGCAATGGGATACATACACATAATTTATTCAAGGTTTTCACAATCTTCTCTGAGTACCACCGGGTTATCTTCCCAGAATTCAAATGTCACTCTCTGCTATGACACCAGCTGTACCTGCAAGAAGGAGGTAGGACTGGAGCTGGGCTTCCCATCCTGGCCCAGGTCTTCAACAGTCCTATATGGACTTAGGGACCATCTTCCCAACCATCGCCAATGCTTAAAATGGGGGAAACTGCTCCCATCTAAGATGAATTCTTTACCCTTCTACTCAGCAACTAAACATCTAATAATTCATCTTAAGGAAGCAATCAAAGCATAAAGATTATTTTTTCTGCAAGTATATATATAAAACAGCATTATCTGCATTTTTTTTACTGGCAACTGACTAAACATCCAATGGTTCATTCATTCATATATTCATTTAATGAAGATTTATTAAGGACCAACCACAGATAGGAAGGGTGGGAGGGAGGGAGACGCAAGAGGGAAGAGATACGGCGATATATGTATATGTATAGCTGATTCACTTAGTTATAAAGCAGAAACTAACACACCATTGTAAAGCAATTATACTCCAATAAAGATGTTAAAAAAAAAAAAAAAGGACCAAGCACAGGAGAAATAAACATTGAAGAAGACAGAGCCCTTTCCCTCACAGAGCACGGGAGCAATGCTTACATCTGGGCCATAGTACATGCACAGGCTGGATCACCATGTTGTCATTAAAGATGATACACTCCAAGAATATTTAATGACTTGGGAAAGTATTCAGATATTTATATTTTTATCAAACATTTAAAACATTATAAATGTTTGAAAACATTATATATTTTAATTCTGGTAAGACGCAAAAGTGTTAAGAGTGGTTCCCTCTGGGTAATAAGGAAATGATTTCTATTTCTTCAGTGTGCTTTTCTGTAGTCTCAAAATTTATACACATGTTCATTCTGTGATGGGAACAGATGCTTTGTCTGTTTTATAAGGGTAGACTCCTTGCTTCCTGGCCTGTCTCTCATTGAACCTAGCTTTGTTAGCCGTGATCTCTCCCCAGCAATGTCTCCCTGATTCCACACGAACAGTTTAAGTTCACAGTAAAACGGAACTGCAAGTGTGAAGATGCCTTAGGGTACCAGACCATATACATATCAAGATACATACACTGATTTGAGTAATAAAAACAATCCAGATGACTCAGCTTTAACACGAAAAGAAAGCAGCTTTTTACTTCTGCCACCACAGGGAAAAGTATACAGACTTTCTGCAACTCCCTCCAGGCACTATCTGCAGGTCCCAGGTCCCAGGTCACTCTACTTACCAAACCCTGAGGTCACGGTTCTTCTGCCTTATCCATCCTATTTCCATCCTCTTGGGCTCAGTCAGCCAGTTGATGGTCCAGACCCACTTCCATCCCCATCTGTGGGGATATGAGGATTCACCTTTCCAGGTGAAAATCAGGGACAAATAAAGAATAAAGTCTAGCAAATAAAGTTCAAAAATGGATAAACGCCATACTTGAAAGGAGGGGACCAACTGCTCTCTATCATACATGAAGAAGCAGCTAGAATGTGTTTGACCAGAGGCTTTACAGAAGGGACTTCTGCATGGAGACAGCTGGGGTAAGGAGACCGCTCTTTTTTCCCTCCAACTCTAAAGTGTGTGATAATTCACTCGTTCAACACCTATTTACTGTATACGCATGATGTACCAAGCACTGTTCCAGGCTCTAGGGCTACACCAGTAAACCAAGCAAGCAACCCTCATGGAGCAGCAGGCCAGCCACTCAAGGGCTTCGGAGTAACCCTGAATGGCAGGGGGCCTGAGTGAGGTTTTAGAGCAGAGGAGTGACATGCTCTCTCTTTCCTCTTTAGCCAATCACACAGGCCTGATTCCTGAGCTGTTCCCTCACATTAAAACCCACTGAATGGGGGCTTCCCTGGTGGCGCAGCGGTTGAGAGTCCGCCTGCCGATGCAGGTTCGCGCTCCGGTCCGGGAAGATCCCACATGCCGTGGAGCGGCTGGGCCCGTGAGCCATGGCCACTGAGCCTGGGCGTCCGGAGCCTGCACTCCGCAAAGGGAGAGGCCACAGCGGTGAGTGGCCCGTGTACCGCAAAAAAAAAAAAAAAAAAAAAAAAAAAAACCACTGAATGGACCCTATCTCTAACCTTTTACTTTTTTCCTATTAATGGCCATGTTCCAAGGCAAGGAGGGAACCTTCACCCTGCCCCGTCAAGACTTGCTGTAAACTACAGTGAGACAGTGAGAGAGGTGTTAGACCAAGAACACACTGCTAGATAGGGGAGCAGGGAGGCCAGAAACACCCCCTCGAGGCTGTGGATGCAACGGAAGTCGGGGAGGCAGTGGAGACTGTGCTCCGAGTGACTCAATACCCAGTCTTCAGTCGGCTGCTTCCCCGGAGGTCCAGCACCTGCACCCCCCAGCTGCCTGCAGCCTCCGTGATGAAATCAGAGGACCAGACGGCAGTGCCCTCACAATGGTCATAAGGGTTAAAAGCTAGGTTCCCAGGCTGTAGCACAATTAATAGTAAATTTTGTTTTCATTTAATAAAACTACAGATATGGGGGCGGGGGGAAGCACTGCTTAAACCAGCTGTCTCCACCCCAGTACCACCGCTCACTCATGCTTTTCATGAATTGTGAGGGATGTTACCATCAACTCTGGATTAATCAATTATAACCAGGGGAGGGTTGGAGAAGGTGACCTCAAATCACAGATAAAACAAAACTCCCCCTAAAGTGGTATTGGTATAAACTTCTTTAGTCAAAATTGTGGCCAGTTTTAGGCAACCGGGTGAATGGCTGCAATGCTGTGTGTGACCCTAGTTGAGCCAGAAGGACCTCCTTCTCATGTCCTCTCTGAGGACCCACTGCTCTGTCTCCAGCCTGCTCTAAACACGTCAGCATCTGGCCACTCAGGAGTGTTTGCCCATCAGCATTTTCTATGAACCCCAAGCCACTCTTGGGATCTGATAAACCAGTTAGAAGATGCATCAGTTAGTTACCTTCTATTCTGAGAACTTCACAATAATCTTTGGCTTGTCCTGTGCACTCTGGTTAAGACCCTGGCATTTCATTCCCTGTGGTAATACCAGCGTATGAAGAGTCCAAGTAGCCTAATCAATAACAAAAAAGTCTTCTTCTGGGTTTTCCTCTTTCCAAGAATGCTAAAAATATTTGATGAGGTGACCCACAAACTAATTTTTCTGTGTCATTCTTGCCAAACCTAGGAGTATTAGTCTGTATTGAATTGCAAGTTCTTTAACATTTTCCCTTTTCTCAACATCTTCAACAATTTTGAGATTTCTTTTTTTCTAACATTAAGTTCTAAACATTTTCCCTTGGAGTCCAACTTTTTAATTTCTAGGCTCCAAATCTAAGTGGGGAAGAGAAGGTATGTTTCCAAGTTGTATATAGATACAGTGCAGATTCTGTTTGTCACTACGTGGGTCTAAAAATAGACAAACTTCTGGTTGTATAGATAATTTTGCTGATGTGCGGTAACTTTATTTTCTGAATGAGCTAAAATCAAAAGTTGCCCGTGATGCTGAGTGCCAAGGTATACAATCAACTTACATTTTCATATGCATTACAACATCACTGCATTCTGAGATCCTCTCTCGAGGCATACTGAAGATGGAGGCCAAGCTGACTCGCTAGGAATGGGGCACGACCCCGGCGTGGCCAAGAAAGCATGTCACAGCCTCCAGGAGCCACTGGGAAACTGAGCACTTTTATATTGATATCGTTAATTATAGCCTTAGCAACTTCTCAGTTTAGTGATAAAAATTTAGATGCATGTGCTCCATGTATAATATCTCTACCCTAACACTTTTTACTAAACTAACAGTTTATGTAACTGATGCCTGCTGAGTTCATCATTGGAATTGACTGAGCCGAGAAAGATACTCTGAACATGAAAAGACTGATGTCCTACGTTTGTTTTTCAAAAATCCTAAGAAGAACACGACTGTCAGGGTGGGAAGGAAGGTATCAGTGGAGGCACTACAAAAAATTTACTGATTGGCCATCTCAGCCACAGCAAACACACTAAGGACACACGGTGACACTTAATGAAAGGACGCTGATCCCAAAGGGAACATCAGAACTCATAACCTAATTTTTTAGCTCTTTTATTTAAAAAAAAAAAAAGTTCAACATATGCAAAAGTACAGAAAATAGTATAATGACTCCCCCACAGACCTATAATCCAGCTTTAACTCAAATTCTATCTTGTTGCCTCTATACACTCACCCACCTATTTACTTGCCCCTCATCCAAGATAATTTTGAAGCAAATTCTAGACATTATATAACTTCATCTGTAAATATTTCAGTATTTATCTCTGAAAGATAGACTTTTCCTTAAACATAACACAGTAGTATTATCACACTTTAATAATTTTAATGTTAAATATCTTTATTAATTTTGTTTTAATTTTTTATTTTTTTATTAATTTAACTTCAACAATTTTTAATATCAAAAAGTCACTATTCAGGTTTCCCCAATGGTCTCAAATATTTGTTTACAATTTTTTTTTTTGGCCGCACAGCTTATGGGGATCCCTGACCAGGGATTGAACCCACCCCCTTGGCAGTGAAAGTGTGGAGTCCTAACCACTTGACCACCAGGGAATTCCCTACAATGTGTTTGTTTGAATCAATGTCCAGTTAGAGCCACACATTGCAATTGGTTGATATATCTCTTAAATCTCTTTTAATCTAAGGTTTCCTTCCATCTCCATCTTTTTTTCCTTTACAATGTATTTGTTGGTAAAACTATAATTTCCCACAATCTGTATTTTGCTGATTACATCCCTGTGGTGAGGCTTAACATTCACTATAACTTAATTTCCCCCATTCTTTCTTACTTAGTTCAGAACAAGGCACAGAAACACATCCCAATAAAATAGCTAAAACAACAAAACAAAAAGCAGTCTGCTTGTCTCTGGAAAGGACCAGATGCTGACAAACCCAAGACTGAAAATGCCCCACAGACACGGAACCAGCTACATGGATTAGAAAGCCAGGTTTAAATCGGGGACATTCCTGAGCTGGCCACAGTAAACAGGGCCATCACCTGCAGGTGACACAGTGTGGAGGTTGCAGGAGTGGTGACTGTTTTCTGTCTGAGGACAGAAAGGTTTCCAAGGTTCAAAAGTTTCATCTTCAGAGAGAAATAAACCATGGAGGGGAAAGGAGGCTGGGGGAGGGGTGCTCCTGAGTTGGCCTTAGCATGTTAATCAGTTTTAAATCTGCCACCACTAAAAACTAACATTTCAGAGTCCAGAGGAGGGCAAAGGCAGTCCTGTTGTTTTCCAGAGGGAAGCAGGTTGGACTCTGAGGACAAGAGGCACAGACTCCCAGAGCTTCTACACTGGAAGGACAACCAGAGCACAACCATTTAAGTCACAAACTGTGACAGGCAGCAGCGTGAAAAGGCAATGCAGTCAGCCCCCTCCCCCCACCCCTCCCCCTGCACAGAAAGCATGTGCTCTGCTGGTTTTCTAATAACGGGACACAGTTGGCTACAAACCCTGGAGGAAAAAAAGACTTGACCTTAAATCCCAGCTCCTCCACTTAAAAGCAGTGTGACCTTAGATAACCTGCCTAACCTCCCTGTGCCTCAGTTTCCCCATCTGTTAACTGGAGATACCATTGTCTGTCTGCTAGAACTCTCGTGAGGGTCAGTGAAGTTATTCGCCGAGGCCCACAGTACAGTGCCCAGCACAAGCTCATTATATGTTAGCCCTTTGCCCCCAAAGATTTCTACCAGGCCACCCCAACCCAAACCCTTGCAGGGAGCCAGGACAGCACCTGCTGGATGTCTAGCTGCGTTACCGATGCGGTCTGTGGCCATGCATGAAGCAAAGCCAACTGACCCATAAAGGGTTCAATCCCATGATCCTGATCTCAATAGCACGGCTCCAACCAACTGAGCTAATTACGGTACAGTCGGATTCGACTCAGCTTGCACGGAGACACTCTTAGCTGTTCATACAACATTCTTAAACAGTTTTGTCCTAAGATGCTATGTGACACAACACACTTGCCAACTTTACTAATGACCTCATCTTTAAAAAATCTTAATGTAATGTAGCAAACAGATGTGTCCCTTAAGAGGATTAAGGTGGAAATTCATTAGAGCAATAATACCAGTGGATTTGTGTTCTAAAACTAACACCCATCAATCAACTTAGTGCACACTCCATCTTAGCACTGCTCAGCTTCCAGGAGAACCCTGGAGAACTGGACAGCCCAGGTCTTTACCCTCGAGGAAGTTATCTGTGAACAGGGGAGACGGAGAGAACCCTCCTAGCCCTGTACTGAGTCTGACCTAAATGACCTCTAATCCATGCTGCTCAGACTGCAGGAATCACCAAGGCATCTCGGGGAAATGCACATTCTGCTTCAGCAGGTCTGGGGAGGCCTGAGAGTGCATTTCTAAGAGCCCAGGTGATGCCCAGCCCACACTGAGAGGACCAAGGTTCTAATCCTCACAGCAACTGGCTATCTGACAGGTGGGATAGCTGAGGCAGCAAGGGAACCACAAAGACAAAGGTAGTGAGAAAGGAATGAACAGGGCACAGTCAAGGCTAATCCAATGAGAGCATGGAACTCTGAAACGTGGGCAGGCTGCCTGGAAGGAAAAAACTCAAGACACAAAAGTAGTAGAGTCATTAAGGACTCAGACCTGGTGCCAAATGCCAGCTCTGGAATGTCCCACTCACATGGCCCACCGACTTTTTTATGCTTTGGGCTCTTCTGCTGTGAGATGCAACAGTACCAGCGCCCGACCCACGGGGTGGCCGCGGGCTTGGCAAGATGATGCGTGTCTGGGACGGTGCTTGGCTCGGGCACGTGGCCAGGACCTGGGAACTGTT
Source organism: Delphinus delphis (assembly GCF_949987515.2). Lineage (NCBI taxonomy): Eukaryota > Metazoa > Chordata > Mammalia > Artiodactyla > Delphinidae > Delphinus > Delphinus delphis. The sequence goes on along the minus strand of NC_082695.1, from coordinate 50,618,936 downwards.
ATTACTCTACTCTCTGGTCCGCAGCAGCCACGGAAACATTCCCTGAATTAAATTACTAGGTCATAATTGCTGTTTTGACACGCAAGCTAGTTACCAGTTTTTTGGTACCACCACAATTCCAGTTTTGCCTATCAAAAAGAAGCAAGAATCCTTACAGCCTTCACTTTTGGTGTCAAACAATCCAAAGACATCTAAGCTTTGAAAGGTCTAGGATTCTATTAATTCTACTGCACAGTTTTTTCTAAATTATAAGTCCTGTAATTACAATTATTTTTCTTCTTAAGACACTGAACCAGAAATAAACACCTGTTTATGCAGCATTTGAAAACAAAAGGCCTCACATAGTCCAGATAAAACATATAACCACCAAAATAAACATCTCCCTCAGTGAGAATACGGTACCTGTTCTGACCTTTCTGTTATCAGACTAATCATTTATTTAATTATTCTCTTAGAAATACTATAAAAGGCTGGGGTGGTTTTTTATTTTTCCGTCTAGCAGCTTGGGGAAAAACATGATAAAGCATTATAAGCACATGTTGTTTTCGTCCAAGACAATGGTTTAAATGAACAACTAACTTCAAATGGAGTCAGCAAACATGAGATAAATGTATACATATTTCATTAGGTTAGGAAAAGATGCATAGACTCAAGTTTGGGCTGGAAAGGACCTAAGAGGTTAACCAGTTCAAAGGTTCCCAGCACAGGAGAATCTCTTGGGGAGCTTTACAGATTAAGACCCTCTGCAGGGGCCTTTTAGGGGGCTTGTTACACAGGTGTGTTCACTTAGTGACGATTCATCCAGCCGCTCACTTAGGCCCTGCACGCTTTGCTGTGTGTGCCGTCTCCTTCAAGCAGAAGTCTACACCCCCAGGCAGGACGGCTGAGGATGCTGAAGTGTCTGCATGTTTCACAATCACGCTTCTCCCCTCTCACCACCCAGAACGCCCCATGCCCCAGGAACTCCTCCTCTTGCCAGGCTGGGCTCCATGGGACATGGAAACCGTACCCATGGCAGGGGCTTGCCCATTCCCTCACTGTTAGCTAATTCACAGCAGGGTTCGTAACTATTTGTTCCCACCTCTGACTGTGAACCCTACCAGGCTGGAATTCTGTCTCAAGGCTCTTACTCATGCTTGTAACACCTGCCCCAGGTCAAAAAGTACCTGGCCTAGGAAGCTGATTCAGGAAACTCCTCAAGTTAATGGAATGGAAGCCCGAGGAGATGCGGCTTCTGCCCACAGCCAAACAGCTGGTCCAGGGAGCAGAACAGCAGTGGAGTCTCAAGCCGCACAGACAAGGTTTGAATCTCAGCTCCCCACTCGTAACAGAGAAACTAGGTTATTTAATTGCTCTCTGCCTCAGTTTCCTCATCTGTAAAATAGGTATAGTAAAAGTCTGCACTTCACAGACGTCTGTAATATTAAATGAGATCCTGCACTGACATCCCTAATAGAGTACAAACCTACATACCAAGTGCTCAAAACTCATTGGCTCTTTCTATCGCAGATGCATCATCCAATCCAGCAGATTCCCTGCTGGAAATTAACTAGCATTTTACAATATAAATGTGCACCTAGGCACATAAACGCCCTGAATTCTCCTTTACAGAACGCTGCTAACAGAACTAGCCAATCGGTCGGCTCTAGATGTGAAAAACAATGCCAAACATCTGACTATATTGCAAGGGTCTGCAGGCAAAAGACTCAGACTGAGCATGGCTGGGCCCCCCGCAGGACAAGGAGTCAAGGGTCTCTGTGGGACGTATTTGGGTTCCCTTTATTCTACAAGGGCCATCTCAGAAAGTCCTGTGAGCCAGGGCAACTGCTGTGCTGTGGCTTCTAGGGGGTCGGGGGCAGTGGAGGGGGTGGTGTAATGCTGGAGCATCAGGATCTCCTATGAGACCAGGAACACTGGATCAAGGCTATGGGGCTATTCCATGGAAACATAAAAATGTACTTCAGGTTCCAGCTTGAAAGGTCAGCCGGTGTACATAGGGCTTGAAATCCAAGGAAAGTACTTCAAGGTCACAGGACCACAATTATGAGTCTTCTGTGGTTTCAACAAAAGATCACTGTAATCAGAGACCATAATGAATGAAATAACCATGATGCTGAGGAAGCCCTTCGAAAACTCTTAACTGAACCCACTGGTTGAGAAGAACCAAATAACTGACAAAAGTGATTCTGATAAGCTGAGTCCACAATAAAAACATCATTCTCCCAATCCAACCTTTTATGGCCAGAGAGGTTCCCAGGAGCAGTGACTGTATCCATCCTGCACCAGCACAGAGAAAAGGAGATAGAACTGCCCCATTCCTCATTCCTGAAGACAGGTTACTCATTAAGAAGTGGCGTTTGGGGGTGGGGGGTGGGAGAAGCAGTGATATAATAGACACCACTGCCAATGTTCACCAGTACCCACACCAACCTCCCTATTTCCAAGGCAGGTGAACAGCATACAGAAGTCTAAAAAAAATTTTAAATCGATTTTGTTCTTTTTGGCATCAAGGGTTATCTCTTCCAAATATTTATCAGTGTTGATCCTCAAGGAATAAATCATCTACAAGCTCTGATATGAACCCTAAGCCAACAAAAAAATGTACGGGGGAAGTAATTCTTCAAGGTGCAGTCACTAAGTGGGAGGAAGGGCTCTCCTGGGTAACTAAATGCTTGGCTTTCAACGCCCAGCTCTTCGCAGCACACACTTTGCAAGATGCCTGCCCTGAAAAGGGTTAAAAAAAAAACTATCGGGTGGACTGAGAAGCCATTCTTCCCAGGGGACACTCATTTGGGGCTCTGTGCGCGCGCCGCCCCTCCGCGCCCCCGCCCCTCCTCCCACAGCCACTGCTCCTCCAAGGTCCCCCAGGCCACCTGCTTCTTCTAAGGAAAAGGGGCTGCTCCGAGCACTATCGTAGCGCGCGGGCGGCGCCCTCCGCGGTGCCCCGCAGGGGAGGAAGGAGAGGTGTCCCCGGGAAGCGTGCTTTGTCGCGAGGGTCGCGCGGCCGCCCGCAGCGGCCCCAGAGGCCTGAGAGGTTTCGTCCCGCGCGTCGCTCGGGTCTCCTCTGCGAAGGACCAGAGCCCCCCGGGGCCCGGGTTCTTTCCGCGCGCCGCTCGGCGCCCGCCCGGGTGCGGGGACCGACTGCCGGCGTCCGAGCCCCACCCCGCCCACCCGGCCGAGCGAACGGCGCGGCGTGGGGAACCTTCTCCATCCCGCCTCCGACCGGCGCCGCACCTGTTCTGCCCAGTCCGCCGCCCCCCCGCCCCCGCTCCGGGCCGGAACGCGGGGCTGTCCTCCTCGCTGGCCTAGGAGAACCCGAGCCAGCCGGCGGGCGCCCGGACCCCTCTGCCTAACGGAGAGGGGGGAGGTCTGCCCTTGGGCGCTTGTCTCTCGGCTGCGCCCAGCCCAGCTTGCCCGTGGCGACCCTACCCCGGCGCGCCCCGCAGCAGGGACTGCGTCCCGGGGGCCCAGCCCTCCAGCGCCGGGCCGTACCTTGTGTGGCGCCCGCAGCAGCCGGTGGACCCCGGCCAGCTGGGTACCGAGCGCGAGGTCCTCGCGGAACGTGAACAGCGGCGGCCGGCTGGGCTCGGGGAAGTTGGTGCTGTTGAAAGGGTCCGTATCGTCCAAGAACTGCACCCGGCAAGCCAGCGTGGCCATGATGCATCCCTGCCCCGGGGGGGCGCGGGCCCCGGGATCTGCGGGGCCGCGGACCGGGACGCCGGGGTCACCGCGAGCTGTGGAGGCCGCGGCCGCAGCTCGCTGGCTCGCGGGCTCACAGGCTCCGGCCGCGGGGGGCGGGGCGGGGGCGGGGCCGGCGGGCCCCCTCCTTCCTCTCGCTCTCCGGCTCCTCCCCTCCGGCGTCCCCCTTGTGCCCGCCCGGCTGCCGCCGAGACCCACGCGACCCGCCGCGTGGAACAGGAAAGGGAGGATGGCTCGTGCAGTATCCGCTGCCCTGCGCCAAGTCCGCTGGCGGCGGCGGCGGGGCGGAGAACCCCCCGACCCCCGGCGGGCAGACCCCAGCAGCGCGGACACCGCCTGGGCCACCGGCTGCACGTGCGCCCCGAGACCGAGGGAGCCCCGGCCGAGCTGCACCCCTCGGGGCTCGGGGAACCGGGGTATGGGGGCGGGGCGGGGGCATAGCCGTCCCCTGGCTGCTTATCCATCTGGGAGAGGGCTTAACTCTTTCCAGATGAAGGCGGCGGCGGCCGGGCTCCCGCTGCCTGGACTCGGAAAACCCCAGCTGGGCTCCAGGAGGCGAGGAAGCCGGCCCCCGGCAAGCAAGCGGGGTGGTGGCAGGCACCTGGAGCCCTGGCGAGGGTTCCGGGGGAGGTTTCCCTTGGGGAGAAGGAAACTACAAAGGAGGAGGGTGAACCGGCGAACCCTGGTAGCTGTTCTTAAGAGACAAGCCCGGGGGCGCCAGGCGGGAGGCCTGGGGAGCTGCGAGGCTCCGCTTCGACACCCCAGCGCCAGGCCTGACGCCCTGGTTGACCCTCGGCATGACTGCGGCCTCTTAGCCAGTTAGGTCTTCGAAAGCCCTAAACGGAGCTAGTGGGGCCGCGGGGGGCGCTTCCGGCGAGGTCACCGAATTGCACGGAGCCGGCAGAGAGCTAGGGACCCGCTGGCAACCGAGGGACTTGCAGGGAAGGTTTGCAGCCTGCCCGCCTTGGCCTGCCTGAGCCTCGAGACTCCTGGCTGCTCAAGGGTGACCCCCTTCGTTTCCAATAAGAACTCCCGGTTTTCTCCATTACCAGGCTGTGGCCAAGGTCGCGGTTCTCCCTGTATCTTAAGTAGGTCTTATGGAATATACCCAATCGCTCTCACATCCGCGTCTTCACAAGGCGGCTCAAGAACATGTCTCTCTCCTTTTCTTCTGGCTTCAAGGCAAGAAACACTCATCCCATACTTAGCCTCTTCACCCGCACCTTTAACCTTTTCTCTCTATGGAACCTCCCAGTCACTCGTGAGGCTTATGCCTGTTCTTAAAATAACAATGATCCATGACACCTGCTCATTCCAGCAGAACTTCTAGTTCTCCTTGCATTTGCTAATCAACTCTCTGCATGAGTCCTTTAGACAGGCCAGTACACCAACTTCACCATCAGCTCTTGGCCAGAACACTAAACCTGAAAATCCCATTCCTTTGACCCCCACTTCCTACCCTCCCATTTTCACCACCACGTTCGCCCCTCCTCAGTGAGGGAGCCCTCCAGTCTTTCTGGCCACCCCATTTCTCATCTCTGTCCCAACATGAATGCCACCCCATCAGCTCAGAGGCCTCCTTAATGTACCACTTTCCCGGCCTCACCTGTCAGTCCCTAGGTTGCTCCCTCCCCATCCGCCAAGTGCCTGCTGGCAATAGTCACTCTCAATGACCTATACACCCCAGGTTCCTCAGCACTGCTCAGTGTGGCCTCCCACTCCTCTCAGGCTGCCACACACTTCTGCCACTTTCCTCTACCTACAGATTATTCAGTAAAGAAAATCATGTCTCCAGTGTGAAGTCCTCCCCTTCCAGCACTCCCTCCTCTCCATCTTCCATCTCCAGCCTACACCTCCTCCATCTCAGAAGATGACCAAAGCCCTGATTTTCCTCTTGCTCAAGGCTCTACCTCCATCTGGACACTGAGTCCCTCTCTTCCCAGTTGCTCTGTCACTGATCTAGCCTCCTTCTTCCTTCCTTCCTGGGCTCCTTCCCCTGAGAATCAGGACTGGCTTCCTGGCATGAAACTTGGGCAGTCACATAGATCCCCGCACTTAGAAGAGCCCCACACTGGTTTCACACTCTGCTGTTGCTGTCTTAAAATTCTTAATGATTTAGGGCTTCCCTGGTGGCGCAGTGGTTGAGAGTCCACCTGCCGATGCAGGGGACACAGGTTCGTGCCCTGGTCCGGGAGGATCCCACATGCCGCGGAGCGGCTGGGCCCGTGAGCCATGGCCGCTGAGCCTGTGCATCTGGAGCCTGTGCTCCGCAGCGGGAGAGGCCACAACAGTGAGAGGCCCGCGTACCGCAAAAAAAAAAAAAAATTCTTAATGATTTAACAAGAGGACCCGAATTTTCATTGTGCATTGGGATCCACAAGTCATGTAGCTGGTCCTGATGAGAATAAATACTCAAGTGTTTTCCATCTTAAAAGCTACATCTTTATGAAGCTTGCCTCTCAGTAGCTTATCTCTTCTTCACTTCCTGACCAGCTTCTGAACGAAAGAGCTATATTCATTTCTCAGCATCCTCACCACCTCTTTGCTGGTGAGGATGACCATCTCACCACCTGGCGGGCAGCCCTCCCTGCTGTTCTGAGATCATCAATGCCATCCTAATTGCCTTGTCTGGGGAACACCTCAGCTCTGCTACCCACCTTCTCGGCAGCATCTGTCACTCTGGACCACTCCTTTCCCAAACTCTCTTCCTCTCAGCTTCATTAGTTCTACCCACTCTGGGTTACCTTCTCCCTCTTTGGCAGCTTCTCAGTCCCTCTGGGCTCTGTTCTCCTCTTAAGAATAGAGCATCACAGCTACCGTTACTGTTAATACATCTCTCTGCTCCCACTAAACTGAAAGCTCCTCTAGGGCAGGGACCATGTGGTATTCAACCCTAAACCACCACCACCCCCCGCCCAGTGCCTGGCAGAGTGCCTAGCACAGAAAAGGACACAATAAATGTCTGATGAATGAGTGAACATCAGAGTCAGCTTGCGTCCTGGATCTTGCTGTTGGTCACTATGACCTGTCACTGAATCAGCTTTTGAAATATTTCTCAACTCTCCCCCTGTCTAGCCCTCACTTCCCATGCTAGACTTCTAATGAGCCTCTCTTCCCCAGTCTTGCAACCTACATTTGATCTTCTACTGGTTTCCCCAGAACCAGTGATCATTCTTAAATGTGCATTAGATGTGTCATATCTTAGGGTAAAATCCTTACATGCCAAACCCCTTCGCATCACCCACAAGACCATCTAAGATCTGCCCCACTCTTAGGCTCCAGGCTCACCTCTGGTCAGTCCCCACTTCACATCCTGGCCACGTTGAACTTGTTACCCTTTCCTAGACATGCTGAGATTTTTCATGGTGAGCTTCTCAACCTGAAATGCTTTTATTGATGCCTATCTAGTTGGCCAGCTGAATCCATTTATCCTCCAATGCACATTTCTAAGATCAGCTCTTCTAGAGAGCCATCTCCAGCTTCACCCCAGACAAGAACGGTCTCTCTTTCCTCTGTGGTCTCAGATTACTTTCTACATGTCTCTATGGTAGCTCTTTTCATGTTGCACTGAAAATACTTGCTTACCCATATGCCTACTCTACCAAACCATAAGACTTTTAGGATTGGAATTTGTCTTACTCAATTTTAGTTTTAAAACTTCAAATAGCGACTGGCACCTAAAACGAAACCTTTTAAAAATTTAATCATATAGGTCATCCTCAATTCTTTTGAGGATTTCTGCCCTGACAACTCCCTTGAAACTGCTCCTAGCAATAAATTTTTCCTCTGATTAACAGCCAATTTTTTTCTCAACGTATTTTTTGAAATCATTCTGTTTTAGTAATGTAATGCTTTCTCTTAGTTTAAAAGGTTAAGAGTAATAAAAAGTTATAACAAAAACTATCAGCCCCTGTTTCACAATCGCCACCCACATCCCACCCCGCTTCCCAGAGGCACTCACTTCTAAATAATAAGGACACTGCTCTACTTTGATCAAGGAATTTTAGAGAATACACTGACTTTCTTACCTGCTAAAATTACAGACCACTTCCCCATGGTTATGTTACTCTTGTTCACTTTTACGTCAAGTAGTGCACATGATTACATGGCCTTTCTAGTACAACTTTTTGGTTTTTTCTGAAGTTAATATTTGCCTCAATTTTTTTTTCAGTTGCTTATTTTTTTCTTGAGCAGCTGGTTAGATTTCATATCCTGCAACAGCTCTGAAAACTCCTCTTTTAATAATGTCAGATAATTTCTCAATGCTATATTTTCCCCCTCAGACATCCCTCCCAGAAGCATTCCTCTGGCAGTCCTCCATCCTCCTGCTCTGATTTGGAATGCGGCTCTCTCAGCCCTATCCTACTTGAAATTTCCTTGTCATCTCTCTTGTGTGGGAACCCCTGGTTCCCAGGTCACATGTCATATTGTTTTTTGGTTTACTCTCTCAATTTTTGTCAATACATAGCCCAGTAGCTTCCTGAGAAAACATACGTTTTTGAGAAATTTTATGTCTGAAAGTATTTTTATTCTCTATCCTCACTCTTGCCTTGGTGTGGTTGTTTTGTTAGCAAAGATGGCCACATCCCTTCCCATCCCTTTTCCCCCCACCATTTTGCAATATGACTTTGCCACTTTTCCCATCAAAAGGCAGGGTCTATTTCCCCACAGCTTGAATGGGGATGGCTGTGTGACTTACCTTGATAGAATATGTTGGTGGTGGAATCGTGTGGCTATTGAAACTAGACCTCAAGAATCCTTACAGCATCTGCTCTCACCCTCTCGGCATATGGACTTGAAACTACCATGTGAAGAAGCCAGGTCCTAGGAAAAGTGGTAAGAAAATTACTACTGAAGACTGGGAATATGGTTACCTGTGTTATGCAGCAAGAAAACAATTGCCCACAGTAATTTGGAAGATAGAAAATGTATCTGATGAACTTGTAGACTTGACTAAGGAGATCTCTCCTCCTCCATCCAGTAAGTTAGACCTGGCTTTCTCCCATTGGCAGTCTTAGGGTAGCATGCTAAGAGTTCAACAGCAAAACCTGCAGGGTCTCTTGAACCTTGAGCTCAGAGTTTATGCTGTGTCACATTTGCCACTGCTTTTTTAACCAAAGTAAGTCAAGGCCAGCCTAGATTCAAAGAGCGGGGAAAGAGAATCCACTCCCTGATGGGAGGAGAAGCAAAGTCACATTGCAGAAAGGCATCACTCCCCACATATAAGTGACTCTTGCAGTCGTCTTTGCAACACATAATTCTAGGTTGAAAATGATTTTCACTCAATTTTGAGACATTGCTTCATTACTGCCTTTGAGACGATGTGTGGTCTGGTGATCACCTACTTTGTATATGTAACATTTTCTTTTCCCTCTCTCTGGAATATTTTGAACCTTTTCATTATTCCCAATATATTGAAATTACATCATAAATTACCCTGGAGGGAGTTCATTTTCATTCATCATATTGAGACTCCATTGCTATTTCTAGCCTAGGGATCCTGTTCTTTGATTTGTGGGAATGTACTTGAATCATGTCTTTGATAATTTCCTCTCCACAGTTTTCTCTGCTTGCTCTTTCTGGAACTCCTATTATTTGGATATTGGACACTAAACAGACCTTCTAATTTTCTTAACTTTTCCACCCTGTTCATCTCTTTGATTATTTTGTTCCAATTTTTGTGAGATTTTTCTCAACTATATGTTCCTTCTCTTTTACTGAATTTTTTTTTTTTTACTTTTTTTTTTTTTTTTTTTTTTGACTGCACAACATGGCATGTGGGATCTTAGTTCCCCGACCAGGGATGGAACCCGCACCCACTGCACTGAAAGCGCAGAGTCTTAACCACTGGACCACCAGGGAAGTCCTCTGAATTTTTAATTTCAGCATTCACGTTTTTAATTTTCAAGAACTTTTTTATTGTTCTCTGATTTTCCGTGTTATTCTTGTTTTCAGGATTTCCCTGATATTATTGATTACATTTTCTCTAAAGTTTTCATTTCGTTTTACTGTTTCTATGTTCTTTGAGGGTTTTTTTCCCTTCTCTTTCCTTCAGCCTTTTTCTTTTATAGTAGAATTTATCCTCAAATTCCTGTGATCCTTGGCTGTTAGTTCATATTAAAAACTGATTGGGGGCTTCCCTGGTGGAGCAGTGGTTGAGAGTCTGCCTGCCGATGCAGGGGACACGGGTTCGTGCCCCGATCCAGGAAGATCCCACATGCTGCGGAGCGGCTGGGCCCGTGAGCCATGGCTGCTGAGCCTGCGCATCCAGAGCCTGTGCTCTGCAACAGGAGAGTCCACAACAGTGAGAGGCCCGCGTACAGAAAAAAAAAAAAAAAAAAACTGATTGGAAGTTTTGAGGTATAACAGAGGCACTTTGCCTGGTGGGCTTCACTGCAGACAAGCTGGTGGACAGATGGCTTTTTCCATGAGTATCTTCAGGTCCTCTCTCTGGGGTAATTTACTTTATCCAGGAAAGTTCTTACCAGTACTTCTCTTAGCCCAGAGCAAGAGGGGCCCCTGCCTTAGGCTCCATGCATTAGAGAGCCTCACTCTGCCCACCCCTCTCTAAAGGGCAAGGAGTCCATAGGTCCAAGTGTTCATGCCCACCTGGCACCCAAGCTGCTCTCTCTTCAGATTGGTCTCCAGGTACCTGGAACCACAGAACCCTCTGCCCAAATGACCTTGAACATATTTCCAATGCTTATGTGTGTCTCTTCCCTGGGTGATCCCCTTAAGGGTGGCCCCTGCTGCTTCCTGGCCTAAGAAGAGGCTATGGAGTGGTTGTTTGCAATGGGGTATGGGCAGAGTTTGGACGTGCAGGATCTGGTGGCCACACTTCTGGAGTTCATGTCTCAGGGGTGGGAGGAGAAAGGATACCGCTATGGTGGCAACCAGGGGCTTGGCCAGCTCTCCTCATGCCATCCTTTTCCTGTGTGGAGTGCCAAGGAGTCAGAATTCTAAATTCAGATCTGTCCTTCCAAGTCGTTATGAAGGTATATTTGTCAACGTAGGAAGAGCACATTTTACTTAACATTTTGTTTGATTTATGAATTTTAAATATATTTAGATGTATGCATTATGGGCCTCCATTTGAACTTTTGCCTTGGGCCACACATATGTTGGGAGGGGGCCTCGTTAGCCTCACTGGAACTGGGCCGGGGGGAAGGGGTGGGATCACTCCATCCACTCTGCTGTTTCACTTACCCTCCCCCATCTCCCACTGCCAGGCACACTCCTACCTTCTCCAAATCCTGAAGCCACTCTGGCTCATTTCTTCAGACTATGCCTGCTGCCTCCTTGGAGCTAACAAGTTGCCTACCACAAAAAAAATGGGCTAAACCAAGGAAGAAATGGAGTGTATTTTTCTTACAATACATCCAGGACCCCCAGTCCAGGGAACCTGAAATGCCAGGTCCAGCATGCTACTGAAACACTACAGTTATAAGTCAGTACATTTCTACTGGAAAACATTATAACAATACCTAACAATACTCTCATAGCTATTATCCTGGAATCCCACTCATGTTCCTAGGAAATCACTTGAAAGAAGCAAAAATAAACGAATAAGTAAATATATAAATAGCCATGTTCAAAAGGTTAGCTGCATCCTTACTTATAAAATTTAAAACTAGAAACGTATATGTCTGTCCATAGGGGTATGTTTTTAATTACTTACAATACATAAATACAGCCATGCATTCATTTAACATACCCATCAAGATCTCAGGTCTCAGTCCCGACTGGAGCAAGCAGTGTCCAGCATAAGTCACTATTTCAGAGTGATGACAAAAAAAATTACTTTCCACCCACAGGTGGGAGAGAAAAGACCAAGACAGGTCTTCATGTGGCTGTTTACCTTAGAAAGTGAATAAAATGTGATTTATTCTGTAAACTTCAAAAGAACAAAGTAGGGCTTCCCTGGTGGCGCAGTGGTTGAGAGTCCGCCTGCCGATGCGGGGGACACGGTTTCGCGCCCCGGTCCGGGAGGATCCCACATGCCGCGGAGCGGCTGGGCCCGTGAGCCATGGCCGCTGAACCTGCGCGTCCGGAGCCTGTGCTCCGCAACGGGAGAGACCACAACAGTGAGAGGCCCACGTATCACAAAAAATGCACCAGGAAAGAAGAGCAGCCAGAAAACCAAGCAAAGGTGAAGTCATTGCAAAAGTAACGAAGCTCAGCTCAGGGCCGCTCACCTGAAACAGACGTCTTCCAAAGCCCCGTCTTTTCTCATGCAAGTAAAGGTTAGCTTCTGTGCCCAATTTTTATTTGTATCCTTTTCCTTCAAGAGGACTTTAAAACTGTACGAACTTCGGGACCACAAGACCTGTATCTGTTGCTGACAGAAGGTACCATATATTAAAAAGAGGGGGAGGGAGGGAGGGAGAGAGAGAGACAGGGATAGAACTGCCAATTCAAAGCAGCATCCTTTAAAATCCTAAGAAAAATAGGGAACCTCAAAAAAATGGTTGATGCAATATAGGTTCAAAGTTCATCTGACGAAGAAATAATTCATGAACCAACTCTTTTTAAGAACCAACTTTTTAAAGGACTCTGCCATCAGCATAGACATTTTTCTCAGAGCTGGTCCATTAAGAAAGGCAGGCAAGGAGTCAGAAGTGCCGTAATGTTTGCCTGCCTTCTGCTGGATTTGCTGACCCAATCTGAACAATTTTTCAGCTTCTTGAAGGAACAAAATCTGCACTTACCTAATGTTGCCACCAGGTGGCAGACGTGGCTTACTCAGGCATAATTATTTTGCGGCACTGTGCTAAACACAAATTGTCCCATTTAATTCTCAAACAATTTTATGAGGAAAGTACTGTGGTTTTTCTCACTTTTCAAATGAGGTTTAGAGATGTTCAATAACTTGCTCACATGGAATGATGCTTGCCGTGATTTTAATTTGGGGATCTGCAAAGTGAGATACATAGAAGTTAATTCTGTCAGCCCCCCGCCCCACCAAAAAAAGAATTGGAAAAAAACAGGCTGAAGGTGTCTGTCAGCTGGAGCCTAGGTTTCTTTCTGCTTCCAGTTACACCCTGAACTCTCCTTGCAGTGAGATGAGCCTCAGCCTTTCTCGGAGAAATCAGGCGCTCCAAACACTGCCCATCCAGTGAAGCCTTCATCCACTGTCAGGGTCCCCGGCAGGCCGCTTGCATCAATCAGAACACTCCTCAAAAGCCCGCCGGCATTCAGTTCTAGCAGTGTATCTCTGGATCCACTGGATCCCTGCAGTCTGTGCTCTCCTCGGCTGCTTACTGGCTACATAAAGGAACCTGAGAAAGATGGGGAACATTTGGCCCCAATGGCTTCTTCTTTTTTTTTTTTTTTTTTTTTGTGGTACGCAGGCCTCTCACTATTGTGGCCTCTTCCGTTGCGGAGCACAGGCTCCGGACGCACAGGCTCAGCGGCCACGGCTCACGGGCCCAGCCGCTCCACAGCATGTGGGATCTTCCCGGACTGGGGCACGAACCCGTGTCCCCTGCATCGGCAGGCGGACTCTTAACCACTGCGCCACCAGGGAAGCCCTTCATAGTGTTTTTACTTGTATCAAAAGCAAAGTAGGGCTTCCCTGGTGGCGCAGTGGTTGAGAGTCCTCCTGCCGATGCAGGGGACGCGGGTTCATCGTGGAGCGGCTGGGCCCGTGAGCCATGGCCGCTGAGCCTGCGCGTCCGGAGCCTATGCTCCGCAACGGGAGAGGCCATGACGGTGAGAGGCCCGCGTACCGCAAAAAAAAAAAAAAAAAAAGCAAAGCAATTTGTTTAATAAAAAATATGGCTTTCCTAACTTTACACCACAGGGAGCTGGAAAAAGAGGAATGAACTAAATGCAAAGTTAGCAGAAGGAAGGAAATAACAGATCAGAGCAGAAGTAAGAAAAATAGAAAACAGAAAAACAGGAGAAATCAACAAAAACTGTGTTGGGTTTTTTGAAAAGATAAAATTTACAAACCTTAGCTAAACGAACAAAAAAGAGAAACTCATAAATAAAATCAGAAATGAAAGAAGAGATATTACAACTCTGATGACACAGAAGTAAAAAGAATCATAAGAGACTACTATGAACAAGGACTTGCCTGGCAGTCCAGTGGTTAAGACTCTGCGTTTCCACTGCAGGAGGCATGTGTTCAGTCCCTGGCTGGGGAACTAAGATCCTGCAAGCCTCACAGCACAGCCAAAAAAAACAAAACAAACAAACAAAAACAATTATACTCCAACGAACTGAATAATCTTTAAAATAAATAAATAAATTCCTAGTAACCTACAACCTATCAAGAATAAATCATGAAGAAATAGAAAGTCTGGGCTTCCCTGGTGACGCAGTGGTTGAGAGTCCGCCTGCCGATGCAGGGGACCCGGGTTCATGCCCCGGTCCGGGAAGATCTCACATGCCGCAGAGCGGCTGGGCCCGTGAGCCATGGCCGCTGAGCCTGCGCGTCGAGAGCCTGTACTCTGCAACGGAAGAGGCCACAGCAGTGAGAGGCCTGCGTACCGCAAAAAAAAAAAAAAAAAAAAAAAAAAAAAAAAGAAATAGAAAGTCTGAACAGACCTACAACAGGTATGGAGATTAAATCAATAATCAAAAAATCTCCCAACAAAGAAAAGTCCAGGATCAGATGGCTTCACTGGTGAAACATTTAAAGAAGAATTAAAGCCAATCCTTCTCAAACTATTCTCCAAAAATGAAGATGAGGGAATGCTTCCAAACTCATTTTATGATGCCAGTATTACTCTTACCAAGCTAAACAAAGACACCACCAGAAAAGAAAACTACAGGCCTATATCCCTGATGAATATAGGTGCAAAAATCCTCAACAAAATACCAGCAAAACAAATCTAAGAGCACATTAAAAGAATCATACACCATGACCAAGTGGGAGGAATCCCTTGGATGCAAGAATGGTTCAACTTATGAAAATCAATTAATGTGATACATTAACAGAATAAAGGATAAAAATCACATTATCATCTAAATAGATGCAGATAAAATATTTGACAAAACTCAACACCCTTTCATGATACAAACTCTCAGCAAACTAGGAGTAGAAGGAAAGTAACTCAACAAAATAAAGGCTACATATGAAAAGCCCACACCTAAAATCATGCTCAAAGGGGAAAAACTGAAAGCTTTTCCTCTAAGTTCAGGAATAAGGCAAGGATGCCTATTCTTGCGACTTCTATTCAACATAGTACTGGAAGTAAAGTGTGATGAAAGAAATTAAAGAAAACATCAAAAAATGGAAAGACATTCCATGTTCATGGATTGGAAGACTTATTATTGTTAAGGTGTCCAACTACCCAAAGCAATCTACAGAGTCAATGAAAACCCTATCAAATCTCAATGGCATTTTTTATAGAAATAGAGAAAAAACAATTCTATAATTCATATGGAATCATGAAACACTACAAATAGCTAAAGCAACCCTGAGAAAGAAAAACAAATCTGGAGGCATGACACTTTCTGTTTCAAAATGTATTACAAAGCTATAGTAATCAAAACAATATGGCACTGCAATAAAGACAGACATATGGGCTGATGCAACAGAACAGAGAGCACAGAAATAAACCCACACATATGCAGTCAACTGGTATTCAGCAAGGGTGCCAATAATACACAATGGGGAAAGGATAGTCTCAACAAATGGTGTTGGGAAAATTGGATATCCAAATACAAAAGAATAAAATTGGACCCTGATTTTACACCATACAGAAAAATCAACTCAAAATGGATTAAAAGCTTAAACATAACACCTGAAACTGTAAAACTCCTAAAAGAAAGCATAGGGGAAAAGCCTCATGACACTGGTCCAGCAATGATTTCATGGATATGAAATCAAAGCTGCAGGCAACAAAAATAAAAGTAAATAAGTGAAACTACATCAAACTAAAAAACTTCTGAACAGCAAAGAAGCAATCAACAGAGTGAAAGGCAATCTACTGAATAGGAGAAAATAGTTGCAAACCATATATTTGATCATGGGTTAATCTCCAAAATATATAAGGAGTTCCTACAACTCAATAGCAAAACACACACACACATGCATGCATGCACACACACACACACACACACACACACACACACACACACATGCACAAATAACCCAATTTTTAAAAATGGGCTTAGTGATTGAATAGACATTTCTCCAAAGAAGACATACAAATGACAAACAGGTATATGAATAAATGCTCAATGTCGCTAATCATCAGGAAAAAGTGAATCAAAACCACAGTGAGATATCATCTCACACTCACTATTATGAAAAAAGGCAAAAGTCAGCAAGCGTTGGTGAGGATGTGGAGAAAACTGAACGCTTGCATGCTTGCTGGTAGGAATGCAAAATGGTGCAGCTGCTATAGAAAACAGTATGAAAACTCCTCAAAAACTTAAGAATAGAATTACTATATGATCCAGCAATCCCACTTCTAGGTATTTATCCAAAAGAATTGAAATCAGGACCCCGAAGAGATAGTAGCACTCCCATGTTCATTGCAGCACTATACGCAATAGTCAAAAGGTGGAAACAACCTAAATGTCCACGGACAGATGAATGGATAAAAAAAAGTGATACATACATGCAATGAAATACTATTCAGCCTTAATTTAAAAAAGAAGGAATCCTGAGAAAGAAAAACGTGTGACAACATGGATGAACCTTGAGGACCTTCATGCTAAATGAAATATAAGCCAGTCTCAGGAAGACAAATACTGTATGATTCCACTTATATGAGGATACCCCACTTATATGAGGTATCTAAAATAGTCAAATTCATAGAATCAGAGAGTATAATGGTGATTGCCAGGGGCTGGGGGAAGGAGGAAATAGGAGTTACTCATTAAAGACCATAAAGTTTCAGTTAAACAGGATGAATACACTCTAGAAACCTGCTGTACAACATTGTACCTATAGCCAACAATGACGTATGTACACTTAAAAATTTAGGAAGGTAGATCCCATGTTAACTGTTCTTACCACAATAAAATAAAATCTTTCTTAAAAATTCTATTCGTAAGTTTCATATAAGACCACCTGCTACTAACATAGCAAATCTATTAGCCTAAGTGCAAGTCCCTGCTTTCATGAGCCTGCCTTTGGCCTAGTTTCAGGGACACATATGACACCTTAGCAGGCTGGGCACCATCTCTTGATCAATGTTGTGCTCTTTGAGCAAGAGAAAGAGAACTTAAGAGGAATAAAACATTCCCAATAGAGCCAAAGCCCCACGTGCCCTCCCTGTTTCTAGTTCTCCACCCCCAAAGTGTATAACTTATCATTCTATCCATTTCTTTCTTTTACTACATACTACTTACGTATGTATCCCTAAAGCAATGCATGGTAGTGTTTTGCTTGATTTTTTGGGCAATCTTACTGCACATGTTCTGAAACTTGCTTCTTTCTCTCAACATTGTGTTCTTATCCCTTCGTTTTCACTATCACTTTTTTTCCATTCTCCTGTTAACAGACACTTAGGTCCTTTCCAACTCTGGGTATTAGAAATACTGTTATAAACACTCTATTCTGTTTTCACATACATAAGAATATGGAATGTGTATGGAGGGCCACGTTCTAAATGAGTTTTTTGCCTGTGTGACCTGCAATGCAGGCTCATCTATCTCAGCCTAGAAGTCAAACCATAACATCAGAGGCGAATATCCTGGAATATTTGACTGTATTTTTGACCCCTCTAGAATTTTCTCACCGAGGAACATCTGGACATTTTAAGTAAATCCCAAATGACAAATGCATGCATTGGAGTTTAACATGTTTTTGAAGCACTCCATATCATACCTGATGATTTATTGGTCTGTCTTTCCCCTCTTGGTGTTGTCTCTATGGTGAGATCTTTGAATACACATTCTGCTTCTTTCATTTCTGTAGCCCTAGAACCTGTTCAGCACATTTTGAATGAAAAGCAAACGAATGGACATCTTTCAGTAAGAGGACGGAATCACTGGCTCCCTTTTCTGTCCCATAAGGCTGAGGAGAGGATGAGGATGCATCTCAGTGGGAAGAATTCAGCACCACCTCCCTGCTCAAAGGAGTCACTCTAAAGCGTGTAGAAGAGAACCTCTCCCTCGGCTACAAGAACCATGAAGGGAACACGTGATGTTGCCTATACTCAGGACATATAAAAAACACAGTTTGACTTTCTGTGACTTTCTGGAATTTGGTGTTAGAATTAAGTTCAAGGGACATGACATTGCCCTTGATTTTCATATTCTTCTAGAAGCACATAGGGCTGAAGTTCAGGAGGTGGGAACCAAGGGAGGGACAGAGAATCATAGATGCCCAAGAAATCTGAATATGAAATCACTCCACAAAGTCTACAAAATATACTTTTAGCTAAAATCGCATATGGGAAATCTTGAAATTAGGCCAAAAAGACAATTTACATTTGAAATCAATCAATCAATTTTAAAAACAGGACCAGCTTTAATAAAGCCAGTGAGTCAACAGATTTTATTGAGCACCTATTATCTGCCAGCACTAGAAATACACTGGTGAGCCAGAGAGGCACCGGCCCTGTCCTCATGGAGCTCACAGTCTGATGGAGACAGATAGATGTGAAATCAACTATTATAAGTAATTAATAAAACACTTGTTCATTAAAATGTCTGAAATCATTCCCAAAATTATTGACTGAAAAAAAGTGACATGGGTACGGGTAAGAACAAAATGAATCACGCTTTATATCTGAAAATATGTTCATGACATAGGTGACCAAATTCTTGAAGAACATGCTTTCTTACTTGGCTCCAGTCATATTTGATGGAATGCAAATTCTTGGAAAATGCTTTGGCATGCTGTCTGGGAGGAGTTTCCTCATGTATGGAACTGGCCTGAATGAGGGCCATCAGCTGAGTACGTTTTTCTCCCATCGGTTAGCTGATGAGGACAGGCCCAGATACATAATACAGTATTGCTGGGCCTTCAAAGAGGCTGAATTTATAATAAATAGTTTGAAATAATAAATCATCTAACCTCATTTTCCTCCTCTTTCACTCACCTCAGAAACTACTGAATCAGAGGCCACTTTTTACACTTAATCCTGCCACCAAATAAAAGTGCAAGCACAAAATTCCATCTCGACAACCTCAACAGAGGTATTCCTTGTCTTTAAAATCCCACATTATGCTGGGAAAAACACAAAGTCCTATAAATAAGGTAAGGAAACAGATTGGCTCCTATTTCCAAGGACTCTGACTAGGTCAGGCAGGGAAGCCTGAGCCTGCTGTGTTAAACAATTGAGCAGTAGGTAAGACCGGCTTTAGGAAGCTGCTGTGGGCAGTGGTGGGCAGGGGTTTAGGGAAAAGAAGTGACTGGACAAACGAACAATCCAGGTGGAAGGTACTAAATGTCTGGCCAATAACCTGGGGCTCACACGTGGACTCCATGCTTCAGAAGGACTTGGCAGGGTGGATGCAGAGGGTACATACTGTGGGTTGCTACAGACGACAGGGCAAGACCCATGGCTGGAAATCACAGGAGGCAAATATAAGCTCAGTACAGGAAGGAACCTTGGAGCAACTCAATGGAATGGATAACTTCTTTAGAGAGTGAGCTTTCCATCACTGGACATATTCAACTGGAAGCTGCCGGAGGACTCATCGGAGAGGGTATAGATGGGATCCCTCAACCTCCAAAGTTCCTCTCTTTTTTTTTTTTTATAATAACTATAGAGTATAACCTTTATTTTTTTTAATTTTATTTCTTTATACAGCAGGTTCTTATTAGTTATCTATTTTATACATATTAGTGTATATATGTCAATCCTAATCTCCCAATTCATCCCACCACCACCACCCCCACTTTCCCCCCTTGGTGTCCATACGTTTGTTCTCTGCATCTGCGTCTCTATTTCTGCCCTGCAAACCGGTTCATCTGTACCATTCTTTGAGATTCCACATATATACATTAATACACTATATTTGTTTTTCTCTTTCTGACTTACTTCACTCTGTATGACAGTCTGTAGGTGCATCCACATCTCTACAAATGACCCAGTTTTGTTCCTTTTTATGGCTGAGTAATATTCCATTGTATATATGTACCATACCTTCTTGATCCATTTGTCTGTTGATGGGCATTTAGGTTGCTTCCATGACCTGGTTATTGTAAATAGGGCGACAATAAACATTGTGGTGCATGTGTCTTTTTGAATTATGGTTTTCTCTGGGTATATGCCCAGTAGTGGGGTTGCTGGGTCATATGGTAATTCTATTTTTAGTTTTTTAAGGAAACTCCATACTGTTCTCCATAGTAGCTGTATCAATTTACATTCCCACCAACAGTGCAGGAGAGTTCCCTTTTCTCCACACCTTCTCCAGCATTTGTTGTTTGTAGATTTTCTGATGATGCCCATTCTAACCAGTGTGAGGTGATACCTGATTGTAGTGCTTTTTGTTGTTGTTGTTGTTTTTTGGCTGCATCTGACCTTCATTGTTGGGTCTTCACTGAGTGCACTGTTGTTGCACTCAGTCTTTCTCTAGTTGCTGCGAGTAAGGGTTACTCTTCATTGCAGTGCACGGGTGTCTCATTGCAGTGGCTTCTCTTGTTTCAGAGCTCAGGCTCTAGGTGTGTGGGCTTCAGTACTTTTGGCACATGGGCTCATGTGTTTGTGTTTCTTACATTTCTTTCCCTGTAGTTGATATGTAGTCTCATAGCATTGTGATTGGAAAAGATGCTTGATATGATTTCAATTTTCTTCAATTTACTGAGGCTTGATTTGTGACCCAAGATGTGATCTATCCTGGAGAATGTTCCATGCACACTTGAGAAGAAAGTATAATCTGCTGTTTTCGGATGGAATGTCCTATAAATATCAATTAAATCGATCTGGTCTACTGTGTCCTTTAAAGCTTGTTTTTCCTTATTAATTTTCTGTCTGGATGATCTGTCCATTGGTGTAAGTGAGGTGTTAAAGCCCCCCACTATTATTGTGTAACTGTCGATTTCCTCTTTTCTAGCTGTTAGCAGTTGCCTTATATATTGAAGTGCTCCTATGTTGGGTACATATATATTTATAATTGTTATATCTTCTTCTTGGATTGATCCCTTGATCATTATGTAGTGCCCTGCCTTGTCTCTTGTAACATTCTTTATTTTAAAGTCTATTTTATCTGATATGAGTATTGCTACTCCAGCTTTCTTTTGATTTCCATTTGCATGGAATATCTTTTTCCATCCCCTCCCTTTCAGTCTGTATGTGTCCCTAGGTCTGAAGTGGGTCTCTTGTAGACAGCATATATATGGGTCTTGTTTTTGTATCCATTCAGCAAGCCTGTGTCTTTTGGTTGAGGCATTTAATCCATTCACGTTTAAGATAATTATCGATATGTATGTTCCTATTTCCATTTTAATTGTTTTGGGTTTGTTTTTGTAGGTCCTTTTCTTCTCTTGTGTTTCCCACTTAGAGAAGTTCCTTTAACATTTGTTGTAGAGCTGCTTTGGTGGTGCTGAATTCTTTTAGCTTTTGCTTGTCTGTAAAGCTTTTTATTTCTCCATCAAATCTGAATGAGATCCTTGCTGGGTAGAGTAATCTTCGTTGTAAGTTCTTCCCTTTCATCACTTTAAGTATATCATGCCACTCCCTTCTGGCTTGTAGAGGTTCTGCTGAGAAATCAGCTGTTAACCTTATGGGAGTTCTCTTGTATGTTATTTGTCATTTTTCCCTTGCTGCTTTCAATAATTTTTCTTTGTCTTTCATTTTTGCCAATTTGATTACTATGTGTCTCGGTGTGTTTCTCCTTGGGTTTATCCTGTATGGGACTCTTTGCACTTCCTGGACTTGAGTGGCTATTTCCTTTCCCATGTTAGGGAAGTTTTTGACTATAATCTCTTCAAATATTTTTTTGGGTCCTTTCTCTCTCTCCTCTCCTTCTGGGACCCCTATAATGCGAATGTTGTTGCATTTAATGTTGTCCCAGAGGTCTCTTAGGCTGTCTTCATTTCTTTTCATTCTTTTTTCTTTATTCTGTTCTGCAGCAGTGAATTCCACCATTCTGTCTTCCAGGTCTCCTTATCCATTCTTCTGCCTCAGGTATTCTGCTATTGATTCCTTCTAGTGTAATTTTCATTTCAGTTATTGTATTGTTCATCTCTGTTTGTTTGTTCTTTAATTCTTCTAGATCTTTGTTAAACATTTTTTGCATCTTCTCGATCTTTGCTTCCATTCTTTTTCGAGGTCCTGTACCATCTTTACTATCATTATTCTGAATTCTTTTTCTGGAAAGTTGCCTATCTCCACTTCATTTAGTTGTTTTTCTGGGGTTTTATCTTGTTCCTTCATCTGGTACATAGTCCTCTGCCTTTTCATTTTGTCTATCTGTGAATGTGGTTTTCATTCCACAGGATGCAGGATTGTAGTTCTTCTTGCTTCCGCTGTCTGCCCTCTGGTGGATGGGGCTATCTAAGAGGCTTGTGCAAGTTTCCTGTTGGGAGGGACTGGTGGCGGGTAGAGCTGAGTGTTGCTTAGGTGGGCAGAGCTCAGTAAAACTTTAATCTGCTTGTCTGCTGATGGGTGGCGCTGAGTTCCCTCTCTGTTGGTTGTTTGGCCAGAGGTGACCCAGCACTGGAGCCTACCCAGGCTCTTTGGTGGGGCTAGTGGCAGACTCTGGGAGGGCTCATGCCAAGGAGTACTTCCCAGAACTTCTGCTGCCAGTGTCCTCACGGTGAGCCACAGCCACCCCCCGCCTCTGCAGGAGACCCTCCAACACTAGCAGGTAGGTCTGGTTCAGTATTCTATGGGGTCACTTCTCCTTCCCCCTGGGGCCTGATGTGCACACTACGCTGCGTGTGCCCTCCAAGAGTGGGGTCTGTTTCCCCCAGTCCTGTTGAAGTCCAATCGAATCCCGCTAGCCTTCAAAGTCTGATTCTCTGGGAATTCCTCTTCCTGTTGCCAGATTGCCAGTTTGGGAAGCCTGATGTGGGTCTCAGAACTTTCACTCCAGTGGGTGGACTTCTGTGGTATAATTGTTCTCCAATTTGTGAGTCATCCACCCAGCAGTTATGGGATTTGATTTTATTGTGATTGCGCCCCTCCTACCATCTCACTGTGGCTTCTCCTTTGTCTTTGGATGTGGGGTATCTTTTTTGGTGAGTTTCAGTGTCCTCCTGTCGATGACTGTTCAGCAGTTAGTTGTGATTCCAGTGCTCTCGCAAGAGCGAGTGAGTGCACGTCCTTCTACTCCACCATCCTGAAAAAACCTCCGAGTCCAAAGTTCCTCTCTTGACTAGGATTTGGAGGCTCTGGGTGGATGGACCAACACTGTCTGATGGGCTTCTGGAAGGGAACACAATTGCTCATATAACACCGAGTCACTGAGTGTGACATCAAGCTTGCTAGCAATCCTCAGTGCAGCAACTCAAAGGGGGAGAGGAATGATGGGCAGGAGTAGGAAGTAGGAGGAAGGGGGTTGCTGGCCTGCGCCTTGATCAACACATCCTGGTCAAATGTCTCCTAAGGAATGTGGACACAAGTCACACTAGGGCCTGAGCATAAACCCAGCTCCTCTGTGTACATGAGGGAAGGGAGGCACTTTCTCATTCCCTCAAGATTACTGGGCACAGACTACCTTCCTCAGTGCAAGAAGACAGCCTAAAGTGTCTTTCTAAAGGCAAAGTAGGAGCATAGTAAAATGGCAAAATAGAGGAGGTTAAATATTCCCAGTGAGAGTCACTAAAAATCTCATCTAATTAGAAATGATCATACTTCTAACACATGTGGGAGCCTTGCTGGGTGTGGATGCAGCACTTGTGCTAAATTTGCCTCTTGGAAAGCCAGAAGCCTCAGAACTGCCCTCCTGAGTGGGGCTGTGCACACAAGGAGAGTGTGGAGTTAGAGGAAGAAGGAAGCTAGTGAAGGCACTCTCTACCTTCAAGAGGAAAAGAACTCTCTGTGTTCAAAAGACCAAGTTCTACCAAACACGTTGTTGATCTTAATGAGGGCAGAGACAGTTGAACACACAAAATCCAAAGTTAGTAGAAGGAAAGAAATCATAAAGAGCAGAGCAGAAATAAATGAAATAGAGACTAAAAAACAATAGAAAATATCAATGAAACTAAACTGGATCTTTGAAAAGATGAACAAAATTGATAAACCTTTAGCCGGACTCATCAAGGGAAAAAACTGAGAGGGCCCAAAGAAATAAAATTGGAAAAGAAAAAGGAGAAGTTACAACCAACACCAATGAGATACAAATCATCAGAGGTTACTACAACTCTACACCAATAAAACGAACAACCTAGAAGAAATGGACGAATTCCTATGGGTCTTTGTTGCTGCACACGGGCTTCCTCTAGTTGCGGTAAGTCGCTGTAGTGTGAGGGCTTCTCATCGCGGTGGCTTCTCTTGTTGCGGAGCACGGACTCTAGGCATGCAGGCTTCAGTAGTTGTGGTTCATGGGCTCTAGAGCTCAGGCTCAATAGTTGTGCCGCACGGGCGTAGTTGCTCTGTGGCATGTGGGATCTTCCTGGACCAGGGCTTGAACCCATGTCCCCTGCATTGGCGGGCGGATGCTTAACCACTGTGCCACTAGGCAAGTCCCTATATGGGCAATTTATATATGTATGTATGTATGTATATGTATATATATATGTGTGTGTGTGTGTGTGTGTGTGTGTGTGTGTGTGTGTGTGTGTGTATACATATATATATATATTTTGGCCACACTACGTGGCATGCAGGATACAGGATATTAGCTCCTTGACCAGGGATCAAACCCATGCCCCCTGCAGTGGAAGCACGGAGTCTTAACCATTGGACCACAGGGAAGTCCCTGGGCAATTAATCTATGACAGAGGAGGCAAGATATACAACAGGGAGAAGACAACCTCTTCAATAAATGATGCTGGGAAAACCGGATAGTTACGTGCAAAAGAATCAAAATGGACTACTCTTTCACATCATGTACAAAGATAAATTCAAAATGGATTAAAGACTTAAATGTAAGACTGAAGCCGTAAAACTTCTAGAAGAAAACATAGGCAGTAGTCTCTTTGACATCACTCTTAGCAATATTTTTTGGATATGTCTCCTCAGGGCAAGGGAAGCAAAAGCAAAAATAAACAAATGGGACTATGTCAAACTAAAAAGCTTTTGCACAACGAAGAAGACTATCAACAACAAATAGGACACCTACTGAATGGGAGAGGATATTTGCAAATGATGTATCCAATAAGGGGTTAATATCCAAAGTATATAAAGAGTTCATACAATGCAACATAAACACACAAACAAATAAAAGCCCTTGATTAAAAAATGGGCAGAGCACCTGAGTAGACATTTTTCCAAAGAAGACATAGATGGCCAACAGGCACATGAAAAGATGCTCCGTCCCTATCAGTGGAATTGGTGCCGTTATAAAGGAGACCCCAGAGAGCTCCCTCACCCCTTCTACTAGGTGAGGACACAGGAAGAAGGAGCTGGCTGTGAACAGGAAGAGGGGCCTGACCAGACACTGAATCTGCAAGCACCTTGACCTTGGACTGCCAGTCTCCAGAACTGTGAAAAATAAATATCTGTTGTTTATAAGCCAAAAAAAAAGAAAAAAGAGAAAGAAAAGGAAAAGAAAGAAAGAAAAGATGCTCAACATCACTAATCATCAGGGAAATGCAAATCAAAACCACAATGAGATATCACCTCATACCTGTCAGAATGGCTATCATCAAAAAGGCAAACAAATTACAAGTGCTGATGAAGATATGGAGAAAAGGCAACCCTTGTGCACTATTGATGGGAATGTAAATTGGTACAACCACAATGGAAAACAATATAGAGGTTCCTCAAAAAATTATAAATAGAGGGGCTTCCCTGGTGGCACAGTGGTTGAGAGTCCGCCTGCCAATGCAGGGGACACGGGTTTGTGCCCCGGTCCGGGAAGGTCCCACATGCCGTGGAGTGGCTGGGCCCATGAGCCATGGCCGCTGAGCCATGGCCGCTGAGCCTGCGCATCCGGAGCCTGTGCTCCATGACGGGAGAGGCCCCAATAGTGAGAGGCCCGTGTACTGCAAAAAAAAAAAAAAAAAAAAAAAATTATAAATAGAACTACCATATGATCCAGCAATTCTACTCCTGAATTGTTATCTAAAGAAAATGAAAACACTAATTCAAAGAGATATTTGCATCCCAATGTTCATTCCAGCATATTTACAATAGCCAAGATATGGAAGCAACCTAAGTTGAATGGATAAAGAGATATGGTACATATATACAATGGAATATTACTCAGACATAAAAAAGAATGAAATCTTGCCATTTTTGACAACATGGATGGACTTAGGATACTATGGTAATTGTGAAGTAAATTGGACAGAGAAAGACAAATACTATATGATTTTACTTATATGTGGAATCTGAAAAACAAAACAAATGAGCAAACATAACTAAACAGAAACAGAGTCATAGATACAGAGAACAAACAGGTAGCTGCCAGAAGTGGGGGGCAGGGGTGGGAGGAGGAGAGAAACAGGTGAGGGAAATTAAGAGGTACAAACTTTCAGTTGCAAAATAAATGAGTCAAGGTTATGAAATGTACAGTGTGGGGAATATAGTCAATAATTATGTAATATCTTTGTATGATGAGATATCATATCTAGACTTATCCTGATGATCATTTTGAAAGGTATAGAAATATTGAATCACTCTGTTGTGTACCGGGGACTAACATAATGTTGTAGGTCAATTATACTTCAGAACAAACAAACAAACTCATAGAAAAAGAGATCAGATTTGTGGTTACCAGAGGGGGGAGGTGGGTGGGGGATTGGATGAAGGAAGTCAAAAGGTACAAACTTCCAGTTATTAGATAAATAAGTAGCAGGGATGTAATGTACAACATGATAAATACAGTGAACACTGCTGTATGTTATGTATGAAATTTAGGAGAGTAAATCCTATGAGTTCCCTTCACGAGGAAAAGTTACATATTGTTTTCTATTTCTTTAATTTTATATCTATGTGAGACGATTCACTAAACTTACTAGGGTAATCATTTCATGATGTATATAAGTCAAATCATTATGCTGTACGCCTTAAACTTACACAGTGCTGTATGTCAATTATATCTCAGCAAAACTGGAAGAAAGAAAAGAATGGAGATAGTTGTAAAAGAGAAATTTTAATATATGCTGAAAAAAACTTTAGGAGATAACTTCCTGCTGTTTCTCAGAAGCATGTAAATCATAGTGTTCTATGTTTTCTTTCAACACAGGGAGCACCTGAGATCCTACAGACAGGTAACATGGAGAAGATAAATCCAAAGAGGTATGCATCAGGTACAGCCCAAAGTTCACCTGTGAACAAAACAGTAACAACAGAAGTTAGATTATTTTAGCAGTTAAAATACTTTTGTAAATAATAATGTTCCACTAAAATTAAGTCAGATCTTTAAAAACATGTACTGGGACTTGATATGTCCTGTCTGTCATTTAGTAGAAGGTAGTGAGAAACAAGGAGAATCCTAATATCCTAGACCACACAGATTCTCGTTTTAAAGTATTCTTTCCCGATAGTTAGCCTGTACCTCTTTATTGCTGGACCTATTATTTTCTCCTTCCTGTGTACCCTGAGTTTCCCACAGGAGGGCTTCTTCCTCCTCTGGGCCTCTGACCACGGTCAGGCCGATTTCTGCTCTGTTCCCTGATGTAAAAACCATTTTGTGAAAATACGGGCAAAACTCAGCATTTTCTATAAGAACGTGTGACGTAAATTAAATTCTCCAAATTCTCCAGAATAAGGATGGGAGGTCGAAAATGAAGAGTTGTGTAAGTCTACTCAAGGTTTGCCATCATCGGAGAGAGAAAAACAAATATCATATATTAACACATATATGTGGAATCTAGAAAAATGGTATAGACCAGGGGTCCACCACCCCTGGGTCGCGGACCAGTAGCAGTCCGCGGTCTGTTAGGAACAGGGCCACACAGCAGGAGGTGAGCAGCGGGTGAGCGAGCAAAGTTTCATCTGCCGCTCCCCATCGCTCCCCATCGCTCCCCATCGCTCCCGCTCACATTACTGCCTGAACCATCCCGGTGTCTCCCATCCCCATCCATGGAAAAACTGCCTTCCACGAAACCGGTCCCTGGTGCCAAAAAGGTTGGGGACTGCTGGTATAAATTATCCTTTTTGCAAAGCAGAGAGAGAGACATAGACGTAGAAAACAAATGTATAGATACCAAGCGGGGAAGGGGGTGGGGTGGGAGGAATTGGGAGATTGGGATTGATACATATATACTATTGATACTATGTATAAAATAGAGAGCTAATGAGGACACACGATATAGCACAGGGAACTCTACTTAATGCACTGTGGTGACCTAAATGAGAAGGAAATCCAAAAAAGAGAGGATATATGTATATGTATAGCTTATTCATTTTGCTGTACAGTAGAAACTAACACAATATTGTAAAGCAACTATACTCCAATAAAAATTAATTTTAAAATAAAACCCTACAAACAGTGAGAGCTGGAGAGGGCATGGAGAAAGGGAACCCTCCTATGCTGTTGGTGAGAGTGGAAATTGATAATAGCCACTGTGGAGAACAGTATAGAGGTTCCTTAAAAAACTAAAAATAGAGCTACCAGCATGATCCAGCGGTCCCACTCCTGGGTGTATATCCAGAGAAAGCCATGATTTGAAAGGACATATGCACCCCAAGGTTCATTGCAGCTCTATTTGCAATAGCCAAGACATGGAAGCAACCAAAATGTCCATCAACACATGAATGGATAAAGGAGATGTGGTCCATATAGACAATGGAGTATTACTCAGCCATAAAAAGGAATGAGATAACGCCATCTGCAGCAACACTGACGGACCTAGAGATGATCATACTAACTGAACTAAGTCAGACAGGGAAAGACAAATATCATAGGATCACTTATAGATGGAAACTAAAAATGGATACAAATGAACTACTTGACAAAACAGAAACAGACTCACAGACTTAGAAAAGAAACTTATGGTTGGGGGGGGGGAAGTAGGGGGGGCGGAGGGATAAATTAGGAGGTTGGGATTAACATATACACACTAATATATATATAAAACAGATCATCAACAAGGACCTGCTCTACAGCACAGGGAACTCTACTCGGCACTCTGTAATAACCTAAATGGGGAAAGAATCAGAAAAAGAATAGATATATGGATATGTATAACTGAATCAAGTTGCTGTCTACCTCAAACAAACACAACATTGTAAGTCAACTCTACACCAATATAAAATAAAAGTTAAATTAAAACAAAAACAAAAAACGTTTGCCATCAATGCAAGTGAGCCAGTAACAACACTTTGGAGTATGTGATGTGCTCCCAGATCTGTGATAACATCAGTTGGCCACCACTACGTTCCAGGCCCCAAGCTAGGGACTGGGGATAAATTAATTCCTTAATATTCGTGTACATATAGGTGAAGAGTACACAGGAACTCTCTGTACTATCTTTGCAATTTTTTTGTAAATCTAAAATTATTCCAAATTTAAAAAATAAAAAGATTTATGCACAAGAATTATTGTGATGCTGAGAAATACCATTTCCATGTACCATAGTATTGTGCGCACACATCCTCTCTCCTGGCAACCTGCATGGGGCAGGCTCCAGGTCCCCACGTCCCCAGCTGGCACGGCCTGCCACAGCTGAGCAAACAGACTTGTTGGTATAATACTCAAGCGCAACAGCTCTGCAGACCATACCTATCCATATCCGTAAGGAGAGTTTTGTCAATCAAATACTGTGAAACAAAGCTCTGGTTTTGGAGAAACACAGGAAACGATGCAGAACATTTTACCGTGAGTTAACTTGCCAGTTTATTACTGGGAAGAGATGAAATGCTTGCATTATTTCTGTTAATTTTCAAGAATTGTTCTGTGCAGCCTGATTGCTTATTTGGCTTCCTGGAATTCTTTGCAAACCAAAAGTCCTCACAGAAAGTGCAAGCCCGGAAATAAATGGATGTTCCTAATGAATCAATCTCTTAGAAGTTCAGCTTTTATAATCTGGGATCCACAACAACACTTAGTCATTTTAGCCCTCAAGAAGATGACTTACAAACTTAGTATAGTGGAATTTATTTTCTATGCAGCTACCCTATTCACCATAAGGCATTTTTATTCTTCATGAGATTTCTGTGGCGAAGAAAATAATGATTGAGACAATAGAATTACTTTACTTATTTACTATTTCTCTCTTTTTTTTTTTCCCTTGGCTGCACCGTACAGCATGTGGTATCTTAGTTCGCAGACCAGGGGTGGAACACGTGCCCCCTGCAGTGCAAGCACAGAGTCTTAAGCACTGGACTACCAGGAAAGTCCCCCCCACTTTTTTTTTAAAACTATTTCTTATCTATACTCCATATCTCTTCAACAAGATTTGAAAGCATCAAAGATACATGTCATAAAAATAGTGAGGAAATGAATGGAAAGGAAAAATAAGACAGTGTCGCGGATAAGGTCTGCATCTTGATGGTAGCCCATCAGCCTTACAACGTTTTCCGACTTCTGAAAATTACTCAGCACTAGTAAGGATTAGTTCTGGTGTAGACAATGCATCAGGAACTTAAAATGGGGTGTCATTTTTAGCAATCATGCTTACCTTTCTCTCTCGCCTCTCAGAAAGCTTTTGGAAAACATTTCGGTTTCTCTGCCCAGTTTGCTGATCGATGCAAATCATCTGGCATCTGTGACAAGGTCCCAAAACCTGGGAGGTGAGAAGGGAAAAGACAGCGTTGCCATGAAAGTGACCAGACTGTCACACTCTGCAGGGAGGAATCTGGGTCCAGGAAGAATCGTTGTAAACAGCCAATTTCAGACTCACAGAGAAATACTCAAACTGCACAGAGCCAGGAAGTGCCGCCTCTTCCCAATGCCCGCTAGGGAATCACCCACATTCGTTTATCAGCTTAAAGGCTACTGCATCAGGGCTTTGAAGAAAACAAAGAGTGGTTGTGACTCACAGGTGGTTATCAGGGAATGTTGGGCTTCCTCCAGGGAAGAAAAGAACTGATTGGAGGGCATACTGGGAGAAGATGAACAGCCACACACCCTGCGCTGCTCTCGTGGCCACAGATCGCTCGAGACTGCGAGACTGCAGCAAGTAGCTCACACGATCACACGCGCCCCTGTGAAACACACTCGCTGAGAGCTGAGAGCTGCTGGCTTTCTTTCTCTTTTTTAATTACTCCACAATACATAACGGACATCGTTCGGTGTCCGTTCGCAAACAGCTATCTCATCCCCGGATTTTGCAGTTTTCACCATGGCCTGGCATTCCCATGGGTTGATGCGCTTAGCTCTTCTCCTTTGAAGCCATGTGCATAATTTCTAATGCTTTGCTGTAATCAATAATTTTGCAATAAAGGCCCTAATTCACATAACTCTCTTTCCTGTTTGAATTTTTCTTTAGGCTAAATCTCCCAAAAGGAGATTATAAAGTCAACAGGTATAAACCTTTTATGACTTGATGATATCCAGTGAAAAATTGCTTTCCAAAAGAGATGTGTTAGATTTTCCCACATTGCAACTGCTTCAGCACTGAGTATTATCACCAACAAACATCTCTTAAGCATTTACTTAAAAAAAATTTTTAATTGAAGTATAGTTGATTTACAATGTCTCAGGTACACAGCACAGTGATCTGAAAAAAATATAAATTACATAAATATATATAATATTTATATAATATAATATATATTTATATAAATATAATATTTATATTATATAATATTTATATATAGTATAATAAGAATATAAATATATTCTTTTTCAGATTCTTTTCCATTATAGGTTATTGCAAGATATCGAGTACAGTTCCCGGTGCTATACAGTAAGTCCTTGTTGTTTATTTTATATATATTAGCATGTATCTGTTAATCCCAGATTCCTAATTTAGCATTTACTTTTTGAAAGGCACATTATTAACTATAGCTTATACTTTTTAATGCCTGCACAGGACAACACTGTATGGATGTATTGTACTTTATTTAATCAACTTCATTTTTATGGAGACACAGATGTAGAAAACAAACATATGGATACCAAGGGGGAAGGGGGGTGGGTGGGAGGAGTTGGGAGTTTGGGATTGACATATATACATTATTGATACTATGTGTAAAATAGATAACTAATGAGAACATACTATACAGCACAGGGAACTCTACTTAATGCACTGTGGTGACCTAAATGGGAAGGAAATCCAAAAAAGAGGGGATATATGTGTATGTATAGCTGATTCATTTTGCTGTACAGTAGAAACTAACATAACATTGTAAATCAACTACACTTCAATAAAAATTAATTTTTAAAAACTTCCCTTTTGGGCTACCCTGGTGGCGCAGTGGTTGGGAGTCCGCCTGCCGATGCAGGGGACACGGGTTCGTGCCCCAGTCAGGGAAGATCCCACATGCCGCAGAGCGGCTGGGCCCGTGGGCCATGGCCGCTGGGCCTGCGCGTCCGGAGCCTGTGCTCCGCAACGGGAGAGACCACAACAGTAAGAGGCCCGCGTACTGCAAAAAAAAAAAAAAAAAAAAACTTCCCGTTTATGGATATTTAGGATGTTCTCCAATTTTTCATATTTATAAAGTATTGCAATGAGTAATTTCGTAAAATATCTTTGCATATTTGTAACAGTATTTTTTATGGAATAGATTTCTATGAGTGAAATTATTGGGTCAAAGGGCATGCATATTTTAACTTTCATTAATTAATGTTTATTAAGTATCATGACCTAAAGAAAGCAAAGCATCTCAGAAAGGTGTTTTTAGAGTCCTTCTTGTATTCATGTACCCAGGTACCTTACAACTTCCTTGTTACAAGGTAAGTTTCTGACAGTGATCCTGGTCTAGTTGTAGTGCTTTCTCTTTTCCTTCTTTTCTTCCTTTATTTCTCCCTCTCTCTATATACCTATCATATACTTAGTGCCTACTCTGTACCAGGCAGGATGTGTAAAAGCAGGTGCTTTTTTTTTTTGCGGTACGCGGGCCTCTCACTGCTGTGGCCTTTCCCCTTGCGGAGCACAGTCTCCGGACGCGCAGGCTCAGCGGCCATGGCTCACGGGCCCAGCCACTCCGCGGCATGTGGGATCTTCCCGGACCGGGGCACGAACCCGTGTCCCCTGCATCGGCAGGGCGACTCTCAACCACTGCGCCACCAGGGAAGCCCTTTTTTTTCTTTTTTAACATCTTTATTGGAGTATAATTGCTTTAAAGTGGTGTGTTGGTTTCTGCTTTATAACAAAGTGAATCAGTTATACATATACATATGTTCCCATATCTCTTCCCTCTTGCATCTCCCTCCCTATCCCACCCCTCTAGGTGGTCACAAAGCACCAAGCGGATCTCCCTGTGCTATGCGGCTGCTTCCCACTACCTATCTATTTTACGTTTGGTAGTGTATATATGTCCATGCCACTCTCTCACTTTGTCACAGCTTACCCTTCCCCCTCCCCGTGTCCTCAAGTCCATGCTCTAGTAGGTCTGTGTCTTTATTCCCGTCTTACCTCTAGGTTCTTCATGACCTTTTTTTTTTTTTCTTAGATTCCATATATATGTGTTAGCATACGGTATTTGTTTTTCTCTTTCTGACTTACTTCACTCTGTATGACAGACTCTACGTCCATCCACCTCACTGCAAATAACTCAATTTCGTTTATTTTTATGGCTGAGTAATATTCCATTGTATGTATGTGCCACATCTTCTTTATCCATTCATCTGTTGATGGACACTTAGGTTGCTTTCATGTCCTGGCTATTATAAATAGAGCAGCAATGAACATTTTGGTACATGACTCTTTTTGAACAACCCAATCCAATAATGGGCAGAAGACCTAAATACACATTTCTCCAAAGAAGATATACAGATTGCCAACAAACACATGAAAGAATGCTCAACATCATTAATCATTAGAGAAATGCAAATCAAAACTACAATGAGATATCATCTCACACCGGTCAGAATGGCCATCATCAAAAAATCTAGAAACAGTAAGTGCTGGAGAGGGTGTGGAGAAAAGGGAATCCTCTTGCACTGTTGGTGGGAATGCAAATTGGTACAGCCACTATGGAGAACAGTATGGAGTTTCCTTAAAAAACTAAAAATAGAATTACCATATGACCCAGCAATCCATTACTGGGCATGTACCCTGAGAGCAGGTGCTTTTATAGCATGGCAGGGACACAGCAACAGAAAATGAAGAAGAGTCAGCCAGGATGGAGGATTGAGCGGAATGACAGAAGGCTGGTGCCAGAGAGGTCTGTGGAAGAGAAAAGAGATAATTCTTTCAAGGGGGAGCAGCTTCCAGGATAAGAGGAAGCTTGGAGAGTTAAATGAGTAACAAAGATCTTTCGGACATCTTTTTCTTCTATTGGTGCCACACAGTTTATCCCTACCCCAAACCCCAGACCTCTGAAATCCTTCATTAAGGGTTAAATTATTGTTTACTGCTTTCCTGGAAGTTAGAGTGATGTTCCATTTGAGTGCAGTAGCCCTATTACAATCAGTTTATACAACTGGCTAATTACTGTTTTTAGATAATTTCATTCCCCACTGAAGAACTGGGGACATCCTGTGCAGATGACCCATCCTTCTGTCCCCAGCTATTCCATAGCTTTCCTGCCCATTCATTCCATCAGCAATTTGGAGCACTTACTCTGGGTAAGGACTGTCCTAGACCCCAGAGGAACAGCAGGGACTAAATAGACTTGGTCCCCACCCTCATAAGCTCTGAAGAAATAAGGAGACACTGTGCAGAGTGTGACCTTGTGGTGGGTCAGGAACAACCTTTCCAAGGAGGTAACATCTGAGCTCAGACCCTGTAGGATCTGGAGGAAAAGTGCTCCATGTGTAATGGACAGCAGGGCTGAGGTGCTAAGGCAGGAAGCTTGGCTTGTTTAGGGAATGGAGAGAAGGTCTGCAGGGCAGGCAGAAGGGGAGGGGTGATGAGCTCGGGGAGATGGGAGAGGCCGGAGGATCAGGTCTCGGGGGCCTTATCTGCCCTAAGGAGGAATGTAGATGTTAGCTGAAGACTTCAGGTTTGGGGAGCCCAAAGCCTGGGGAGGGAGGGCATCCTGGAGGCTTCGCCTCTAACTGCAAGCTGCCCCCCAGCTGCCAACGAGGCCAGAAGCGAGAGAGCATGGGGAGAAGGTACAGTCACCATGGGCACTGAAGGACCATGAGGCATCTGGGTCCTCCTCCACAAGCTCCAGACAGCGAGAAAATCCAGCAGGTTTCAGGAGGAGGACGTTCTCATAGACACAAGCATTCCAAGAAACAGAGTTGAAGCCTAGACACGGCGACAAAGTCTGTACCTTCATCACCTGTACGTTCTCTCTTCCCCACGTGAAACTGCTGCCCTCCCCGGAGGAAGGAGGGATGGATCATTCCAAGGGGCACCCCAGGATGCAGGTGTCACATACCCTTCTGCTGAGATTTTGTGGGTAAGAGTCAACGCCTGGTGGGGGTGGGGCACGTGATGGGGCATGGGATTCCCTGCTACCTGCTACCATCCCGGCCTAGGACTGAGGTCAATCCCCATTGGCAACCCTTGAGGAAGGATAATAGAACTCCTGGGAACTTACCTGGAAATGCAAGGAACCAACTGAAATTTCATCCCATTTCTCTTCTTCAAAAGCCCTTGTTCCACTGGTAATAATATTGGCACGGAAACGCGAGATGAGATTGTTCACTGGGAATAATTCTTCCTTTCCATTCTCATCACTGTTTAAGACATACCCAAAAGAGAAAAGGTGGGGAAGGGTGGACAACTGCACTATTGTAATAATTCAACATTTCTACCACTCGATGCCTGAGTTCATCAATTGTACTCTGGCCTGAGGCTTCGATGATCAGAACAAGCTTTTATCATGAGTGCAAGGCCAAGAGACACACATCTGTTGGACAGACCTCTGTGATCTCCCTGGAATGTGGTCCCATCTCCATGGAGAAGCCCACAAGAGGCAGTGCAATGGGTGAGTAGATATTTGCTGAAGAGATGAAGAACTTTGGAAACCAAGTGAACTGGGATCGAGTGGATAAACTTATGAGAAAATACCAATTCTACAGAGTCAGGACAAGGCATTTAAAGACTGTCAACAGGCTTATTATCAAGGACCTAAAAAGTATCAAGAGCTCACACTCTTTTTAGATATTAGAACATCATAAAGCAACATAGAGTATACATGGGACGTTTTAATATTTATTTCCTATAGAGAACCGATTGGTGGTTGCCAGCGGTGGGGAGAAGGGTGGGCAAAATGGGTGAAAGGGGTCAAAAGGTACAAACTTCCAGTTATAAAATAAACAAGTCATGGGGATGTAATGTATAGCATGGCAACTATAGTTAATAATACTGTATTGTCTAAAAAACGACTGTATTGCATATTTAAAAGGTATTAAGAGAACAAATCTTAAGTACTCATAAAAAGAAAAAAATTTTGCAGGACTTCCCTGGTGGTGCAGTGGTTAAGAATCCACCTGCCAGTGCAGGGGACACGGGTTCAATCCCTCGTCCAGGAAGATCCCACATGCCCTGAAGCAACTAAGCCCATGCGCCACAACTACTGAGTCTGCACTCCAGAGCCCGCAAGTCACAACTACTGAGCCCACGTGCCACAACTACTGAAGCACGCGTGACTAGAGCCCATGCTCCACAACAAAGACAAGCCACTGCAATGAGAAGCCTGAGCACCATAACAGAGTAGCCCCCGCTCTCTACAACTAGAGAAAGCCTGCGCATAGCAATGAAGACCCAACACAGGCAAAAATAAATAAATAAATTTATTTAAAAAAGAAAAAGAAATAAACAATCTTTAAAAAAAAATTTCCAGCTATGTGTGATGACAGATGTTTACTAGACTTACTGTGATCATTTCTCAGTATATACAAATATAGAATCATGTTGTACACCTGAAACTAATATAATGTTGCATGTCAATTGTATCTCGATTAAAAATTTTATTTCCTAGCTTCCATCCCATTTGCAGTTTTAACTAAGCATATGCTATTTTTGTAATTCTTGTTTAAAATTTTTGTTTATTAGCACAAGTTACCATTAAACAGCTCCCTGCACCTCCATGCACGCCCTCCCCTAAGGTAAAAAAACACTGAAAAAGCATCTGCAAACTTCAACAGAGGAACACACTGTATGATCCCATTAAATTGAGTTTAAGAAAAGGTGAAACTGTCTAGGGTGAAAGAAGGCATAATAGTGGCAACCTTCAGTGGGGTTGACCAAGAAGGGACATGAGGAAGGGGTCTATGGTTCTAGAAATGTTCTCTACCTGATCTGGATGGTGGTTACGTGGGTATATACATCTGTAAACATTCACTAAACTATGTACTTATGATTTTTGCACTTTGTTGTACTTTAATAAAAATTTTTGAAGTTTGGAGGGAGGGAAATCCTTGAGCATGACTGGAATTTGCCCTGGAGACAGAACTGAAAGACACTGGGGGAGAGTAAGGGGTCCCATGTCTGTATATCAAAGCCCCTGGCATGTGAAAAGCCAGGGACCAGGATACCCAAGTCCAGCTTTGTCCCTAACTATGGGCAACACCCACAATCGATGAGGACTGCAGGGCCCTTGTGGGAAATGAGAGGGTTAGCACTTTCCAGTCCTAAAATCCTTTGATTCTGGATTTACCCTTCAGGTTATAAACAAACAAACAAACAAAACTCCCTTTGTGCTTTTTAATAGGGAAAGTTTTATGTCCAAAAGCTACCATGGCCTGCATGGAGACAATACCATCCATCAAATTTGAAAACAGAACCAGGGATGCTATGTACTAACCACAGGCTGTTTCTCCTACCTTTGACCACCTGGCCTTCCTACCTCCTGCTTGTCAGCTCTGCACTAAACCAGGACTGCAGGAACCAGGGCTGCAGCAAGCCTGTCCCCACCTCCTCTCTTTCCACACCAAGAATCCCAGAAAACTGCAGACCTGCTCCATCCAGGGCCCAGGGTACCTGAGGAAGGGGGTCACTCAGTACCGGGAAAACTCAGTGAACGCCCAGGGACCAGGCATCACACTTCAGCTCCTAAAGAGGGCAGCCTGGACCTCGGCAAGGGAACACTGTTGTGTGTTTTTGCCAATGACTATAAACAGGAATTACTACAAACAGTCCATTTTTGTAGCTTTTATTAAGCTATATGTGTACATGTTTGTGCATGTGCACACATGTGCCCAGGACCACAGGGCACGTGAGCGTCACAGGAGCCCCAGCTCATGGTGTTGACAGGTGTGGACAATGAATGATCTGCCGGTCCCAACTCTTACGTAAGAGCTGGGTGATTTTTCTTTTTTGCCCCGATTGTCTGATTACCTTGGGACTTCAATTTCCTCTGAAGGACAATGAGGGGGCTTGAACCAACCAAGACGCTTTCTAGAGCTGACTTTTCCAGGACCCTTGGGAGATCCCTGGGTGGGAGTGAGCAGGCAAGGGTGCTAGTTCTGTCTGATGATACAAACAAATAGTATCTACAATTACAACTTTAAAAGCTTTCATAACCACTCTTCTTTTCACTTAAAATGACTGTGGAAGTAATGCAAGGCTCCTAGGGGCCAGGGGACAGTGGGAGAGTGGGCAACAAAAGTGGGTCCAGGGGGCTTCCCTGGTGGCGCAGTGGTTGAGAGTCCGCCTGCCGATGCAGGGGACACGGGTTCGTGCCCCGGTCCAGGAGGATCCCGCGTGTCGCGGAGCGACTGGGCCTGTGAGCCATGGCCGCTGGGCCTGCGCGTCCGGAGCCTGTGCTCCGCAACGGGAGAGGCCACGACAGTGAGAGGCCCGCGTACAGAAAAAAAAAAAAAAAATGTGGGTCCAATTGCTGGCGATTACATTCAACTAAATGTTTAAGAATTGAAATGATTAAAAATGAGGGTTGGGATTCTCCGCCAAGCATCCTGAGGGCATCAAGAAGGACATTGGAAGGTAAAAGAGAACCCTCTAAAAGATTAAGGGAAACTGGCCTAAAAAGTTTTGTGACTTCTCTGGGCCTCAGTTTCTCAATGAAGGGTCTGGACTCATGATTCGCAGACATTTTCTCCCTAGGGAGGTGACCAGCTCACTCCCAGGGGCAAGTAGTTACACCTGCCTGCTATTCCCAAGGTAAATAGCAAATAGTACAGGGATCTTACCTGGTGCTTAATTGCTGCTGAAGTTCCAAAACACTGGATCTGTTTATCAGCAGATACTGTGCCTCATTCACCAGAGAGAGGGTGGCTGTTGTACAAGCAGATTGATCTAAAAGTGATGGAGTATTTAAAGGAAGAGTTGTTGGAGAGGGAAACAACCTAAGTGTCCACTGATGGATAAATGGTTAAGGAAATGTGGTATACATACACAGTGGAATATTATTCAGCCATAAAAAAATGAAATCTCGCCATTTAATGACAACATGGATGGACCTTGAGGGTATTATGCTAAGTGAAAAGTCAGATGGAGAAAGACATATACTGTATAATCTCACTTAGCTACAGAATCTAAAACAAAACAAAACAAGCTCATAGATCCAGAGAACAGATTGGTGGTTGCCAGAGGTGGGGGGCGGGGGGCGGCGGGGTTTGGCAAAATGGGTGAAGGTTAAAAGGTACGAACTTCCACTTATAAAATAAATAAGTCCTGGGGATGTAATGTCTAGTGTGGTGACTTCAGTTAATAATACTGTATTGCATATTTGAAAGTTCTCATCATAAGAAAAAAATTTGTAACTGTGTGACGATGGGTATTAACTGGATTTATCGTGATGATCATTTTGCAATATATACAAATGTCAAATTACTATGTTGTATGCCTGAAACTAATATAATGTTGTATGTCAATTATACCTAAATTTAAAAATTAAGATAAAATAAATTAGAAAAGAAGAGTTGCTTTCTTGGAATGCAAATGAATCATGCTTCCATTGACTTGCATTTTTTAAATTTAATTTTTATCTTATAATAGAGTGTAGTTGATTTACAATGTTGTGTTAGTTTCAGGTGTAAGCAAAGTGATTCAGCTATACGTATACGTATATTCATTCTTTCTCAGATTCTTTTCCCATATAGGTTATTACAGAATATTGAGTAGAATTCCTGGCCTGATTAGTACTTGAATGGAAGACTTGCATTTTTAAATATTAGGGACTGTTTCTAAAGGGAAGAAAATGGTGCCCTGGAAATAAAAAATGTTCTAAGCATGGCTCAAACTTCTCAAAAACAGAAAGAACATAAGCTTCTAGAATATGCTGTTGATAATCTGGAAAAAAATAATAAAATGCTGAAGTTAAATTCTTCCAGCAAAGGAAACTTGGAGGCAACACTTAAAGGAGGAGAGATGGGGCTGCAGGGCGGAGGTGGGGAAGTGGCGGGGGTCGGGGGGGACCTTCCCCAAGCAAGAAGAAGGGCCTTGATGAGGGTCACAGGCCCAGTGAGATCTTCTGAATCTGGTCAGTGAATCTAGGCAGGGAGAAGCTGGGTTCTGCCCTTGGGCAAGTGTGTAATATTGACTTTAGAAATAAATAATACAAGTTTTAAAACTACTGAAAAGAAAAAAAAAAGAGTGGAAGAAAATATCAAGGGCCTCCAGAACTACTGCAGCCCATCACCCAGCTTCCAGCTCCCACTTTTTGGGCCATAGCTGTCTTTATACAAGATGTTGATGATAAAGGCTGGCCGGGCCAAAACCTAATGAGCTGTCTCTGAACTAGGCCTGTGGACCCCAGAGTACCCGAGAATGGACACTTCCAAGAGAATCGCTTACAGATTCTCTATTTCCATGTCTTCTTTGCTAAAATGGCTCTGCCGGAGCAGTGAGGTGCAATCCCAGGCCCCTCCACAAAAGGCCCTTCTCACCCTTCACAGGGCAAAGGCCGCACCTCTCCTATGGCGCATTGGCCCTGGGGGCTAAAAATCTCCAGGGTGGAAAACAAAAGACCAGTTCAAAACCCTGGGGTCTGTGCTGAGAAAATAAAAGTCTCTCAAGCTTGGGTGACTGATCCTCCTGTAGGTCAGATGGGTTCCAATTCTTTGCTAACCACAAAACTGCCGGAACTAATTAAGTTGTCAAGTGACAGATGATTAAAGTCATCTTGATGTTAGATCCCTGTGCCTCAGAAGAAAGGTTTGAGTGACAGCGCGTTAACCAAACACCTTCATCCCCAGCTGTTTACTGACTTAAATAAGATTCTTCAGAAGAGAACCAGTGCTGAACACCAGCTATTCTGATGATAGGTGACAGTCATTCATGGACATGGGAATTAATCACAGGTGGCCAGCCATCTCATTAAGAGATTCATTTTCCACTATTTTTTTCTCTTTATGTTTAATAACTATTTTTTGAAATTTATAATATACTTTTGTTGCTTTGATCAACTGTGTACTATTAAAAACTATGATAAGAACTCAACCTAGGAAAAATTTCCTAACACTGAGACTCTACAATCACAGGAAACTTTAAGAAATTTTATATATTTCAATTTATATATAATTTTAGTTTCAGATAAATATGGTAGGGTGATCAAGGAAAGAGTTTCAAGCATAAAATATATAACACTAAGATAAAATTCCTTCAAGGAAGTGGAATGGAAATACAAGTTGAAGAAAGAAAATGAAAGAAAGAAAATTTCTGTACCTTAAAAAACAGTTTGTTTATACACATATTTTTAAGTTAATACTCATAAGACTCAAATCACTATGGTATTGAGACTCCACTGGTTTATATTTAAAAGGGCAATGTACAAGTTTTAATTTTAAATGACTACAGGCGTACATTGTTTTATTGCATTTCACTTTATCATGCCTCGCAAGTACTTCACAGGTATTAAGTTTTTTACAAATTGA
The DNA here is from genome assembly GCF_949987515.2 of Delphinus delphis. Taxonomy (NCBI): domain Eukaryota; kingdom Metazoa; phylum Chordata; class Mammalia; order Artiodactyla; family Delphinidae; genus Delphinus; species Delphinus delphis. The sequence goes on along the minus strand of NC_082695.1, from coordinate 50,577,428 downwards.
ATGTTTGTGGCAACACTGCATCGAGCAAATCCATTGCACCATTGTTCCAACTGCATTTGCTCACTTCATATCTCTGTGTTGCATTTTGGTAGTTCTCACAATATTTCAAACTTTTTCATTATTATATTTGTTATAGTGATCTGTGATCAGTGATCTTTGATGTTACTATGACTTACTGAAGGCTCAGATAATGGTTAGAGTTTTTTAGCCAAAAAGTATTTCTAATTAAGTTATGCACACTGATTTTTAGACATAATGCTATTACATACTTAATAGATTACAAGAGTGTAAACATAACTTTTATACGCACTGGGAAACCAAAACATTTTTGTGACTTGCTTTATTGAAATGGTCTGGAACCGAACTCTCAGTATCTCCAAAATAAGCCTGTATATTTGCAATATGCTGGAAATCACATCCTTTGCAACTTTTTTTTTTTTTAAATTTAGATGACAACGTAAAGAGGTAGTGTAGCTTTAAAAAATTTCTTCTAAGGTGTACCAACACAAAAATGTTCAAAGGCCTAGACCTAGACCATCAGAGACCTCTCCACCGTAAATGGCATCTTTGAAGTATAATATTCACAAGCTGACACTCCTGATCCTGTATCGAGCAGCCAACGGATTCATTCTGCTCCCACCTTTGCCTACCCAGGTCCCATCTCCCACTAGGACAGTCACTGCCGCCTCCTGCCTGGACTCTTTGCTTCCTTCATTTCCCTCTCCCTTGCAGCCTCCACACCTCACCAGGGGTGTCTTTCTAATGCAAGCTGCATCATGAAACTCCCCAGGGTAGAATTCTTCAGTTCTTCAACCTGAAGACAGTGCTTACTTACTCCTCAGCAGCACATTCATCTCTTCTCTCTAGCTCTGCCCCATCACTCCCCTACCCATGTCTGACCCTCCTAAACCCTTCTCTGAACCCATGAAATGCCAAGCTCTGCCATGCTGCTCCTCAGTAATCTTCTTGCCTTTCTCTGCCTGGAACACTTCTACTCTCCTGTTAAGATGCAGCTCCAAACTCACCTCTTCCCTGAAGCCCACCATGACTCACTCCAGGTGTAGATCTACAAGCCAGTCCCCCAGGGAGCTAGTGACTAAGCCAGGTCATTCCTGCACAAACCAGTAATGTGGCAACTCTCCAGTCCATTCATTTATTCATCTGGTATTTACTGAGCAACTACTATGTGCCAGGTCTGTTCTAAGCCCTGAACAAAGCAGAGAAAAACCCCTCCGTCACAGAGCTTATGATCTAACAGAGGGAAGACAGAACATAAACAGGATAACTGACTCAAATGCATGGCCTATAGGATGTGAAAAGTGCCACAGAGAAAAATAAAACAGGGAATGAGCTGGAGGTTCAGGTAGGGGCCCTGGTTCTAAGGAGGGCAGCCAGGCAAGGCTCCCCCGAGAAGGTGACATTTGAGCAGACACCTGAAAACTCTCTCTTCCTATATGGTACTGTTAGCTCAAAGTACTTTCTTCTCTGCTGTCTCATTTTATGCTCACAACAGCTTACGGCGGGAAAAACTGTCAAAACCCTTAAATCTAAGTAGATGACATGCCGTTACAATGTTCTGCCGTCGAGTTCTACAGAAGTTCAACACCAATGGGTTCAAGGATTTGCCAAGGTCTCAACAACTTTGGTGTCAGGACCAAGACTAGAAGTCCAGATTTTCTTAGTATACAGCAAGCTACCAATGTTTTTCTTTAACAAAACTTAATTGTGCTTCTAAACATGCAGGACTGAGGCAGAGAGCTTGAGCAGAGGCTGCAAGCCCCCCTCGGCCTCCTCGGGCTCATCCTGGAGACCACACATGGGTCCTGCTGACCTGGGGGACACCACAGCACCTTTCTGCCAGAGGCTGACCCCCCCTACTTTCTGTTCATGAGCACGTTGCCCTGTCAATCCATTTTGTGGGCTGATTTTCGTGTCTGCAAGGGTTAAACCCAAGTGCCTGTCCCCTAAGAAGCAATCCGAAATGTGATACCTTTGCCTCGTTTCTTCCTTGCATTTCTTTGAAAGTCTGAACTTTGTCTGATCAAATGATACGGACGGCCAAAAAACTTTGACAACCAGCTTGAAATTTTTTCTCCACAGTCATAAGTATTTACCCTGGCAGAAAAAAAAAAAAAAAAAAGAAGGAAAGATGTTATGTAGTATTCCTTTAAATAACTGAAATAGCAAAAAGTTATGTAATATAATATTATATAATTAATATAATATAATATAAAAACATGAAGCCCCCAACAAGACAGAAATCTACAGTGACAAGTGTGCTTAGGAAGTCGCAATGAGATTCCCAAGGCACGGGAAGGCCTGGGATCTGGAGCTTATGCAAAGCTTTCAGATCAAATTAAAAGCTTTAGAAATGTCTCTTGAAAGACTTTGTTTATATTACTTACAGCCACTGAGAACCACAAAGCTTGGAATTTAAGAGCTTCCAGAGCATTATTTTGCTTTAAGAAGCTCCGGAACCCAGACCCGTGTCCTGGTTTTTTTACTATAGGCCTGACTGGAATATCTTCTCTCACGGCCATGCTGTAGGGACTGACGTGTTTGGTTTCTGAAAAGAACACTATGGCCATAAGTCACTGATATAAGTACATTTTTTGATCTGGTTTTTTAAAACTCTTCAAACTTCTAGAATTTTTAAATAGAATTTTAAATTTTTTAAAAATTATAATCTACACATCTCCAGAACTAATCATGCAAAATTGCTAATAACGTACATTGGGATTACAAGATAGATATTATTGAAAACTTATCCTAATTTTTACTGGGAAAAATAGCTGCCTTTAGGATCTAGAAAGGAAAGGGAAGAATGAAACCTTGCTTTGTAGACATTCTCTCTGGTGCTTTGAGAGATGCACCTAAGTCCATTTTTCATCATATTGAGCACTTGTGGTTCTGAGTATAAGAAGGCTGGCCTCTAGCTATCGAAAAGCTTTATTAACCAGAAAATGCCATTCCTCTCAGATGCAGCTAAATGAAATCTACAACCAGGGAAGAGCCTGATAAATAATTGCAGGTACCCCTAGATAGCTATATTTCTCTCTATGAGAAGATTTGCTATAGTGACATGCAGAAATGTTTACCCCAAATTCATTGCCCTATTTGAAAATGTGCTATGATGAGTGTTTAAATCTGCACAAGAACTAACAAGAGGATGCAGAGTGTGCTCACCCCTTGGGCCCCAGGATGGGCCAGGGCCCATGATGCTCAATTGTATAGAGCACAATCTTCACGCTATCACCTTCCCACCTTTCCTGAGCATGTAGCCCTTCATCATCCCAGCGTGACCTGGGGCACTAACAACTTGAGTCCAATTTGGATGTAGCTTGAGTATTTGACATATCATCTCGTGACTTACTTGTTTGCAGTGCAGAAGGAAATGTACTCTGACTCAGTACTATGCATATCACCAATTACTGAGCACAAACATACCCACCAACTACTTTATTGTGTTAACTAATAGGCAATTAGCATTTTAAAAGACTTCTACTATATATAAATCCCTACTGAACTGTTAAGGGTTAACCATTTTAGTATTTGGGGGGTAAACTAGTTGGGGTATTAGATGCGCTGGGAACCCATCAGATAGGGGCCCACAATCAGAAAATTTGTATTCCACATGTTTTCAGGTTGAAATTAGATTTAGGTTAAAAGGGATGCAGAAATTTGATGTATTCAATAAATTGATTTGTAAATATTTACGATCAAGAAATAAAATGAAATCCTATAACACTCAACCTCATTTTCTATGTTTCCTAGAATTCAGCAGATGATTTACCATCAATAACTCAGATTAGGTAATAATCCACAACTATATGGAATATAATTGTTGAACTATCACTTGAAAGTTCTACAACCTGAGGGACATCTTGACACTCCTCTCAGCTTCCACATCCAATTCATCGGCGAGTTCAGGTTATTCTACCTCCAGAGTATATTATATCTGATGCCCACCTGATTTTCTCTCTGACCCTGATCCAAGCCTCCATCTCATCTCACCTGTGTTACTAACACAGATGCTCAGCTGGCCTTCCCACTTGCACCTGACCGTCTTCCAACTTTTCTACACCCACCAGCCAATTTTTTCAAGCTGTGAATTGGGTCCCTTGACTCACCACTCCCCTGCGGCCACCCCTCTGAGCTCCACCATGCCTCCTCCAAACTGTCCCCTGCCTCACCTCACCTCCCTCCACACCACACTGTTCCAGGGTCTACAGGAAGCAACACAGACAGTCCTGCTCTCTCGGGGTTGGCATTCTAGCAGGAGGGACTGAAGGTATATGTTGGGGAAAAGATTAATGAGAAGGAGAAGAATTCAGCAGAGCAAGTGGAGAGGGAGGGGCTGGCTCCTAGGGGAGGTCAGATGGGCCCTCTGAGAAGGAGGTTTTTCAGCAGAGACCCGATGAGGTGAGGAAGTGAACCCTGCGGGGGTATAAACAGGGAAAGAGCATTCCAGGCAGAGGGACCAACAAGTGCAAAGACCTAAGGAGGAAGCACACTTACTAGGTGTGAAGAAGAGCTAGGAGCCAGTGTGGTTGGAGTGGAGTGTGCGAGGGGGAAGCGGCAGCAGACTGGACAGAGGATGCAGCCGAGGACCGATGGCACAGGGCATTGCTCTCTTCCCCACTCTGAGCCACCCTGCAGCTAGACCTGCGAATGTCACCTGCTGCAGCCTCACCTGTCCGCACAGACCTTGCTTTGGCAAATCTGAGCCGGTTTGCTGTTCTCCTCAAGTGACACCGCTATAGGCTCCATCCCTATTGAATAAAGGTTAGAGACAAATTTATCATCATGGAAAAAAAAACAAGTATGTCCAAAAAAAAGTCCATTGTCCTGAAATATACAAGAATTTTAATGACCCTGGAAATTGGTTGAATCAAGTAAGTGGCTGAGTCTTGGAAATCTCTTTACAACACAGAGATTCTCTTCCTCATTATCGGTACCACCAACAGCGTGTGCATCGAGCAGCTTTGTCATGGAAGGCTCTGCACTGGGGCAGTCACATCCACAGTCCCTGGAACACTACAAATTCCTCTGAATGCTTTCTCTACCTCTGCATGACTCCACATCCTGACATCATTGCTCACTAGGCTACCTTAGATCCTGTAGAAATAGGCAGGCAGACATGAAGGCTCACTCTGTCAGGATGTCAGCATAGTGTCAATTCTCAGTAGCCCCTAGGAATCAGCATCAAATTGGATTCCTGCATCAATCATCATTATCACCAAGAAAAAAAAACCCAAAAAACTGTTATTATGTCAGTGGGGTTGGGAAGCCATTCTTTTCTAAAAAATTGTTACATACATCGTACATACAAAGGAGTGTTTAACATATATACATAGTGGTCTGAAGAATAATAAACACTCGTATACCCAGTACTCAGCGAAAGTGGTATTCATTCTTTCAATAGATTAAAATAAAATATGTGGAAGAAACTAGAGGAAACTGATCCATGGCCACTGATGGGTGAAAGACCTTTGCTAAAGCCTGGAACGGCTGAGGGCCTCTGCCACTCTGCACTCCTTCTCATCCTTCGTGAGTCATTAAAAATATAGGGAACTGCATGAAGCCAAGACACCTGAGCGGAATTTGTGGCGGCTCCTACTCTGTGGACTCCTCCTGTGTGGCCCACCCGTGCCCTGCACCCTCTCAGCATTGCCGCCAGTCACACTGCTCACCGGCATGACCCAACCTGCCCCCAGCAAGCACACAGCAAGCACACCTGTATCCCTGCTCATGCTGGTCCTGCTTCATCACACACAGCACAGCAACGGGTACATCCATTCCTACTCACGAGCGTCAGATCATGACTGCTACCCAGACCCATGCCAAGCACGACAAGCCTTTCACCACAACAAAGACAGAGAAGTAACAATATGCGTAAGAGGTATTTCATCAGCTCTGTCCCCTGCTTGTCCATGTCTTACACAAGCATGACCAGTTCCACACTCCTGTCCCTGTGTGGGGAAGGCCAGAAGAGGCCTCATCCAGAAAGCTCCAGAAGTTTGGAGAGTGCTGTGCTGAGTGATTAGAGATGCTGCTGTGTCAAAAGGCTGTTCATGGGGCTTCCCTAGTGGCGCAGTGGTTGGGGGTCTGCCTGCCGATGCAGGGGACACGGGTTCGTGCCCCAGTCTGGGAAGATCCCACATGCCGCGGAGCGGCTGGGCCCGTGAGCCGTGGCCACTGGGCCTGTGCATCTGGAGACTGTGCTCCACGGCGGGAGAGGCCACAGCAGTGAGAGGCCCACGAACCGCAAAACAAACAAACAAAAAAAGGCTGTTCATGGAAGGATGGGATTGCACCAGGTGTGCACCCACAGGGGAGAGCAGTAAAGTGAGTCCTGGAACATTGGTTATGAGGAAGTAACCACAGCAGGGGGACAGCACGTGTACAAATGCACAGTGGAAATGCACCCCTGGGCTGCCAGCAGGAGGCCTGCACTCAGCCTCTTTCTACCCTTACCCAAGACTCTGCACAAAACATATATAATCATAAATATGGCCCTCAGCTGGCTTATAAAGGTCATCGCAGGCCTCTTGCTAAACAGGCAACCTAATCTGGGGTCCCCATATGGATTGAGCTCAAGGGTTGCCCCCAACAAAGTTCATGGGGATTGAGTTCATTCCGGATATACTAAGCCCTGTGCTTGTACAGCTCAGAGATACAGAGAAATAAAAGATTCCAACCTCTGGACTCAAGATACCTGAAATCTTTTGGAGTGACAAGTCATTTACATAAAACAATTATAATGCCTTGTTTTAATGTTTATTATTTAGGGCCAAAAGTTTGTCCTACCATACGTGTCCTGAAAAGGATGCCCTTCCTCCACCCACAGTGCTGGAAGTCCCTACAAGTGAGCAGAACATCTGATATACCACACCACCTCACAAAGTGCTGCTGATTTGGAGTGGAAGATATTTGGGTATTTGTTTTTGCTCTCTCTCATTCCTTATATTCTGGGATAAATCCTATTTAGTCATGACATACATTTTTATGCTTCAGAGAATAGAAAGAAGAGTAACCCATTCAACTCTTTTTGTATGTTAATATCCTGGGTATACAAATGTAAACAAGAAAAGTATAATAGAAGAGGGTAACATCTCAATTCAAAGAAATGGAAAGATATCCCATGCTCTTGAATTGGAAGAATTAATATTGTTAAAATGGCCATACTACCCAAAGTAATCTAAATATGTAATACGATCCCTATCAAATTACCCATGACATTTTTCACAAAACTAGAACAAATAATCCTAAAATTTATATGGAACCACAAAAGACCCAGAATTGCCAAAGAAATCCTGAGGAAAAAGAGCAAAGCTGGAGGGACTTCCCTTGTGATGCAGTGGTTAGGAATCCCGTTGCCAATGCAGGGGACATGGGTTTGATCCTTGGTCCGGGAAGATGCCACATGCCACAGAGCAACTGAGCCCATGTGCCACAGCTGCTGAGCCTGCACTCTGGAGCCTGCGAGTCACAATTACTGAGCCCACATGTCACAATTACTGAAGCCCGCACACCTAGAGCCTGTGATCCACAACAAGAGAAGCCACAGCAATGAGAGGTCCACACACTGCAACAAAGAGTAGCCTCTGCTTGCTACGACTAGAGAAAAACCCGTGCACAGCAACAAAGACCCAACACAGCCATAAATTAATTAATTAATTAATTTTTAAATAAAAGAACAAAGCTGGAGACATAACCCTCCCAGACTTCAGACAATACTACAAAGCTACAGTAATCAAAACAGCACGGCATTGACATAAAAACAGACATATGGATCAATGGAACAGAATAAACAGCCCAGAAATAAACCTACACACCTACGGTCAATTAAACTTCAACAAAGGAGGCAAGAATATACGATGGAGAAAAACAGTCTCTTCAGCAAGTGGTGTTGGGAAAGCTGGACAGCCACATATAAATCAATGATGTTAGAACACACCCTCACACCATACACAAAAATAAACTCAAAATGGCTTAAAGACTTAAGCATAAGACATGACACCATAAAACTCCTAGAAGAGAACATAGGCAAAACATTCTCTGACATAAATCATACCAATGTTTTCATAAGTCAGTCTCCCAAGACAATAGAAATAAAAGCAAAAATAAACAAATGGGACCTCATCAAACTTACAAGCTTTTGCACAGCAAAGGAAACCATAAACAAAATGAAACAACTACCTACAGACTGGGAGAAAATATTTGCAAATGATGTGACCAACAGGGCTTAACTTCCAAAATATACAAACACCTCATATAGCTCAATAACAAAAAAGCAAACAACTCAGTCAAAAAATGGGCAGAAGACCTAAACAGACATTTCTCTAGAGAAGACACACAGATCAACAATAGGTGCATGAAAAGATGCGCAACAGCAATTAATTATTAGAGAATTGCAACTCAAAACTACAAAGAGGTACCACCTCACACCAGTCAGAATGGCTATCACTAAAAATATATGTAAATAACAAATGCTGGAGAGGGTGTGGAGGAAAGGGAAACCTCCTCCACTGTTGATGGGAATATAAACTGGTGCAGCCACTATGGAGGCTCCTTAAAAAACTAAAAATAGAATTACCATATGATCCAGCAATCCCACTCCTAGGAATATATCCAGAAAAAACAATAATACAAAAAGATACATGCACTCCAACATTCACTGCAGCACTATTTACAATAGCCAAGACATGGAAGCAATCTAAATGTTCATCAAGAGATGAGTGGATAAAGAAGATGTGGTATATATATGCAATGGAATATTACTCAGCCCTAAAAAAGAATGATATAATGCTATTTGCAGCAACATGGATGGACCTAGAGATTATCATACTAAGTGAAGTAAGTCAGACAGAGAAAGACAAATATCATACAATATCACTTATGTGTGGAATCTAAATAATGATACAAATGAACTTATTTACAAAAGAGAAACAGACTCACAGACATAGAAAACAAAGTTATGGTTAAAGAGGGGGATAAATTAGGAGTTTGAGATTAGCAGATACAAACAATTATATATAAAATACATAAACAACAAGGTCCTACTGTATAGCATAGGAAACTATATTCAGTATTTTGTAATAAACTATAATGGAAAAGAATCTGAAAATGTATATACATATATATACTATACATATATACTATATATATATTTATAACTGAATCATTTTGCTTATACCAGAAACTAACAACATTGTAAATCAACTATACTTCAATAAAAAAAATTTTTTTAAAGAAGATAACTTCTCAATCTCACTAATAAGAATAGGTACAAAAATACCAATAAAATATTAGCAAACTAAATCCATCAATGTATCAAAAAATCATTGCCAAATAGTTTTTTTCTTTTCTCCAAGGATGCAAGGATAGTTCAGTACTAGACAATCGACTAATGTTAAGATATCACACTAATAGACTATAGGGAAAAAATATAACCAACAGATGCAGAAAGAGCATTTAGTAAGAACTATTAATCATGATAAAACTTTTGGCTAAATTTAAAAAAATACTTTAGCCTGGTAAAACAAATCTATTAAAAATGTACAGTAAATACAACTCTTATTTCTGAAATTTTAGAAGAATTTTATTCAAGTCAGTAATAAAAAAGGATATTTCCCATCACTGCTCCATGCAACAAGAAAAGAAGAAAAAAGAGGGAGTGAATAAAAATTGAAAAGGAAGATATGAAACCGTCATTATTAGAAGATGATATGCCTATTTATATAGAACATGCGAGAAAATCTTCAGACCAACTAATAAAACTAACAGGAATTCAGAAAAAGTACTGGGTAAAACACTGATATACAAAAGTCAACAGTGTTTCTATACTACAACAGTGTTTCTATACTACAAAAATAACCAGTTAAAATATTTAATAGAAAAAAAAGATAGTGCTCAAAATACTCAAATAAACAATTATATAACAAAAAGTGTGCAAAAATTTTCTGGAAAATAGTATTAAAATTATTTTAATAAATTATTATTAAAATTTTGGAGTAAAGAAATCTTCATGGAGAGAGGTACTATTTATATATAGAGGACTCAATATTATATGATATAAATTCTCCTGAAATTAATTTATAATATTACAATCAAAATATGATTACAAAATATGTAATTTTGCAATCAAAATCCCAATGAAAATAATAGAGAATGTCAGAATGGATAAAAAGCATGAGCCAACTGTATGCTGGATACAAGAAACTCACTTTAAATATGATATAGGCAGATTAAATGTAAAATGGAGCCATAAAGAAAATGAAAAGGAAGTCTACACAATGGGAGAAAATATTTGCAAATCTGATCTAAAAAGTGACTTATATTCAAATACATAAAGAATTCTTACAACTCAATAATTTAAAAATAAGTAAGCAAAGAATTTAAATAGATATTTTTCTGAAGAAGATACACACATGGACAATAAACACATAAAAAGATGGTCAATATCATTAGTCATTAGGGAAAAGCAAATCAAAACCATGTGAGGTACTGCTACACACCCATTAGGATGGCTATTAAAAAAAACAACAATAGGGCTTCCCTGGTGACGCAGTGCTTGAGAGTCCGCCTGCCGATGCAGAGGACGTGGGTTCCTGCCAGGTCCGGGAAGATCCCATGTGCCGTGGAGCAGCTGGGCCTGTGGGCCATGGCCGCTGAGCCTGTGCGTCCGGAGCCTGTGCTCCGCAACGGGAGAGGCCACAACAGGGAGAGGCCCGCGTACCGGAAAAAAAAAAAAAAAAAACAAAAAAAAAAAAACAGAAAATAACAAGTGTTGAGGAAGATGTGGAAATTGGAAACTTCATATGTTGCTGGTGGGAATGTAAAATGGTGATGGAGTCACTTTGGAAATGCTAAACACAGAGTTACCATATGACCCAGCAATTCCATTCCTAGGTACATATCCAACAGAATTGAAAACATGTCCACACAAAAATTTATACATAAATGTTCACAGCAGCGTTATTCATAATAACCACAAATGGAAACAATCCAAATATCCACCAACTGATGAATGGATAAAAAAATATGGTATATCTATACAATGGAATATTATTCAACAATATGGATGACCCTTAAAAACATTATACTAAGTGAAAGAAGCCAGTCATATATTGTTGCCATTTATATGAAACATCCAGAATAGGCAACTCCATAGAAACAGATAGTAGATTAGTGGTTGCCAGAAGCCAGGGATAAGGTTGGGAATGGGGAGTGACTGCTAATGTGTATGGGGTTTCTCTTTGAGGGTGAGGTAAATGTTCTAAAATTGATGGTGGTGATGGTTGTACAACCTTGTGAATATACCAAACATATCGTTGAATGGTACACTTTAAATGAATACATTTTATGGGATGTTACATAAATATCGATAAAGCTAGAAGAAATAAATATAAAGGTGGAAAATGATACACCATACAAACACTAACCACAAGAGAGCTGAACGGCTATATTCATATCAGACAAAGAATTTCACACTTCACATTTTGAAACAAAGAAAATGACCATGCATAAAGAGGAGCATTACTTAGGGAACAATTCACCAAGGAGACATAATAATACTAAGTGAAGCAAAAACTAAGAGAACTAAGGGGAAAATAGACAAACCCACAATTACAGTTGGGGACTTCAACACTCTTCTTTCAGTAAGCAGCAGAACTGGTAGCGAGTACATAAAAATTCAGCAAGTACAGAGAAAAACAGCAATACCATCAACCAACTGGTATAGAACTGACATCTATAGAACACTCCACCCAACAACAGGATACACATTCTTTTCAAGTGTATATGGAACACTCACGGCAATAAATAACATCCTTGGTCATAAACCAAACCTTAACAAATTTTAATTTAAAATCTATAAAGTATGTTCTCTCTTTTGGAGAGTTTAGTGGAATTAAACTGAAAATCAATAGCAGAATGAAAACAGAAACATCTCCAAATATATAGAAATTAACACACTTCTGTAATCCATGGGTCAAAATGAATATAAAGAGAACAAGTAAGGACATAAAAAGATGCTTAACATCATTAGCCAGTAGGGAAATGAAAATTAAAATCATGACGAGATTGGAGTTCCCTGGTGGCCTAGTAGTTAGGATTCCAGGCTTTGACTGTTGTGGCCGGGGTTCAATCCCTGGTCAAGGAACTAAGACCCCGCAAGACACATGGTATGGCCAAAAAAAATCATGATGAGATGCCATTACACACCTATTAAAATAAATAAAACAAAAAATACCGACAATACCAAAAGCTGACAGAATGTGGAACAACTGGAACTCTCATACATTGCTGGCGGGAATGAAAAACGATTCGGTCATTCTAGAAAATGGTTTGGCAGTTGCTTTCAAAGGTAAACATATCCAAAAAAAAAAAAAAAGGTAAACATATCCTTACCATATGACTCAGCAATCAACGCCTAGTATTTATTCTAGAGAAATGAAAACTTGTGATCAACCAAAAACCCGCACATGAATGTTTAGAGCAGCTCTATTCATAACTGCTCAAAACTGGAAACAAGCCAAATGTCCTTTAACAGATGAATGGATGAACACACCCTAGTATATCCATACAATGGAATACTACGCAACAATAAAAAAAGAATAAACTACCGATTCATGCAGTAACTTAGATGGGACTTAAAGGCGTCATGCCGAGTGAAAGAAGCCAATGTCAGAAGGTCACATATTGTATATTCTATTTATATAACATTCGCAAAAAAATAAAACTATAGTGATAGAGAACAGATCTCTGATTGCCAGGTGTTAAGGGTGGGGAGAAGAGAGACTATAAAGGGTTAGCATGAGGGAGTTTTCTGGGGTGATGGAACTGTTTTGTACCTTGATGGTGGGAGTGACTACACAAATCCGTGCATGTGTTAAAATTCATAGAGGGAACAAAAGGCCAAGAATAGCCAAGACAATCTGGAAGCATGAGGTAGGAGGACATGCCCTACCAGATATCAAAATTCATTCTATAGTTATTAACATTGGCTTATTGGTTCAAGAAAAAATAAACCACTGGAACAGAATAGAACACCTACAGCCAAGAAACATAATCATTGAATACATGGAAATGGGATATATCACAAAAGTACAGCTATAAGTTAGGAGGGAAATTGGAATATTCTATAAATGGTAGGTGGGGTGTGGAAGGAGAAGGAATGAGACCAAGGAGAAGTACATAGGGAATTTCAGCTATATCTGTAATGTTTTTAAGTATTAAAAGAAGGAGGAGGAGGAAGAGGTAGCAGAGAAGGGAGGAAGGAGGAGGGTAGTAGGAGGTAAGAGAAGTGGGAAGGAGTAGGGAGAGGAGGAGGAGAAATTGAGGCAAATGTGGCCAAATGTGAAGGTTTGTTAAAACTGGATGCTGTAAGTACATATTATAGTATTCTCTATACTTGTGCTGTCCAACACTGTAGCCACTAGCCACATTTGGTAATTTAAATTAATTAGAATCACATAAAATTAAAATGTAGTTCCAGCGTCCTGCTAGTCACATTTCATGCACTCAGTAGCCACATCTGATTGGTGGCTACCAAACTGGACAATGTAGATGTTGAACATTTCCATCATCATATAAGGGTCCACTGGACAGAGATGGCCTATGAATTTATATGTGTTAGTTCATAATAAAAATCCACAAGGGGGAATTCCCTGGCAGTCCAGTGGTTAGGACTCCACGCTTTCACCGCTGAGGACCCAGGTTCGATCCTGGTCTGGGAACTAAGACCCCGCAAGCCGTGCCGCCAAAAAAACAAAAAAAATCCACAAGGAAGAATCAAAGCTTGCAGAACATATGATGAGTGAAGGAATTAAAAGGAATGTAAGTAAAAGGACAACATATAATTTCAATATCTATATCTCTTTACTTTCTGATTGGACCGTCAGATCTTCACCTCTTCCCAAAAATCTGCCCCCGAAGAAATTCCAAAAATGCAAAAGGAACAAACTTTCCGTTGTCTCTTCTAGACATCATTTCACTTCCTTTTGGATTATTTTAATATTTGGTAAAGGAAAAGCCATGACTTTACTTTCCTATGAGAAAAAAAGCTACTCTTGACAGCTGCTTTGTAAAACTGAACCCAGTTTTCAGACCTTGGGCATTGATGACCATGATCCTTCGCTGCAGGTCAATGAAGGGCTGGATCAGGCAGAGCCGGGGTTCCTGCTTCTGACTCAGGCAAACACCGTTGTGATTCACAACCATCCAGCTCCGGTCGTACAGCAGCCCTTGATTTCCTAGAGGCCACCTGGTCACCTAAACAAAAAGGTCAATGTATTTTAAGCCAGGGCTCCTCAAAAATCATCTTCGCCTTTATTGCACAGCGGCTGTACTAAAGCAGAGGACTTCAGAAATTCAGCACAGACTCCTGAAGGAAAAAAGGGATGAAGAGAAGGAAGTAAAACAAAGGAGACAATGCAAAGGAGACTTTGGGGTTGAGATACCTTCCATTCACCCTCCAGATCCAGTTTGCACCCTTCTCCACTTCAACCTGCTTTTTAAGTAGGTAATGCGTGTGCACAGCACAACATTCTGGGAGCACAAGAGTGTACTTGAAAAGTAGGTCTCCGCCCCAGCCTGTGTCCCACTCCCCTCCCCACAGGCCTCCACTGCACCTGCTTTCTGTGTGTCCTTCCACAGTGGTGGATGCCTGAACAGGCATATATCCTTGTACTACAGACCTATTGCACAAATTGTGGCTACACTGGAATGGTCCCTGAGTTGATCCACTTTAAGTGTGTAAGTTTTCCTCAATTCTTCATATTTCTACAAAATTAAAATACAAATTATGCCCAGTGCCCAGATCTTGCATTTAATACCATTCTCCAATAGAAAGAAGCAGAATTCTTTGGAGAAATGGTTTATTCCAGGGCTGGGTCAGGGAATATACAAGATGAGCCAGGAGCACCCTGTAGTGCTAGAAAAGTAAGGAAGTGCTCAAAACACAAACTGATGGAGGTATGTCAAAGGGATGCAGGAGTCAACTGAAAGCATGCCCAATGGCCAAAACTGGAAAATACTGAATAGTAATAATAATAATAATGTAGTACTGAATTATAATCCAAAGTATAAAATAAATACCCATGAGTCCAAATAAATAAATAGAAAAAGTCAAATCCCTCCTCATACAGAAGAATCCCAAATAATTGATGTAGGTATTCCCTCCTCAAGAAGGTGGAGTGTAACTCCCTATAACTCCCTACCCCTTAAGTGTGGGCTACACTTAGTGACTTGCTTCCAAAGAGAACAGTATAGGAACAGAGTGGAGGGGAAATTTTACAGTGAAGAAACCTGGCAAATACCGGGTGCTCCAGGTTCATGTCAATAGTGGTAAGTCATGCTGACAGTACCCTAATATGATATGATGAGAATAGCCCTTTACTTCTGTGGTCTTACTTCCAAAACAAACCATAACCCCAGTCTAATCCTCAGAAAGACATCAGACAAACCCAAACTGATGGATATTCTTTTTTTTTTTTTTTATTCGCTACGCGGGCCTCTCACTGCTGTGGCCTCTCCTGTTGCGGAGCACAGGCTCCAGATGCGCAGGCCCAGCAGCCACGGCTCACGGACCCAGCCGCTCCGCGGCATGTGGGATCTCCCCGGACCGGGGCATGAACCCGCGTCCCCTGCATCGGCAGGCAGACTCTCAACCACTGCGCCACCAGGGAAGCCCTACTGATGGATATTCTAAAAAATACCTGACGGATACTCCTCAAAACTATCAAGGTTATAAAAACAAGGAAAGTCTGAGAGACTGGTACAGCCCAGAGGAGCCTAGGGAGACACAAGAACTAAATGTCATATGGTGTCCTGGATGGGATCTGGAACAGAAAAAGAACATTAGGGGAAACCTAATGAAATTTCAATAACGTGGGACGAGGTCTTTGCAGGAGTTTTGTCCGCAAGTTACACAAGTTGCTTACAGCGCGGCAGGTGCAGTAGTTCCACCCGTGAGGGCTCTTCTGGAGACAGCTGTCTGTTAAAGAAGGGTGTAGGTGAAGCAATGCTTTTGAAATAGTATTACGATTAAGAGACCAACATTCGCACACTAATTGTGAATCAATTTCATCCTGTCATTTTCCTCTGAGCACTCAAATCAACTTCTCAAAGGAATCTGAAAACTTCAATTGGGGGTAATGAAGAAAGGAAAGCAATTTTTAATCTAGGGGCACTTTGGGAAGGGTTCTGCTGGGAAGGACCTGAGGGAAGACTGAGGCATCAGGGGAAGTGAAGGAGAGGAGCTGCGGGCCCCAGGGGGAGGGCGCAGAACTCAAGAAGAAACAGTGTCAAGGCAAACTGAACTCAAGCAAGGTAAGCCCTGTATCCAAGATGCAGAAATGTGGTGCAGTGGGATGGGAGTGGGGAGGGTACTTTGAGGACTGACAAACCCGGGCTTAAATCTCACGTCAGCTAGTTATTAGCTTTGGACAACTAACCTTCCTGAGCCTTGGCTTTGTCATGTGTAAAATGGACGTTATTATCATTTCTCATAGGACTGAGTGAAACCTAAAACAAAATATAAAATGTAAAGCAGCTGAAATATATCAGATGATCCACAGATGTTAATCCCTTTACCTCTGCCCTTCACTTGTCTTGTGCATCAGACCTCTCCCCATAGACTACGGCTGCTTCTGCTAGTACAGCACTCAAGTTCAGCAATACTATAGTCTATATAATTGTAGCTAGGCCCAGAAACCACCATTAAATCATTATTTCTATAGGAGAACATGTTTTGAATTACAAATAACTTTTTAGAAGACAGTCTGTTATTGGGAGGCATTTCTCCATGGATTTCTCATTTCTGCATGTCTGTTTCAACAAGCAGAAGTACTAACTGTCCTTTGATCCAGACTACTTTTTCAAGGATGTTTGTATAGTGAACAGCTCTACAACCCTCTGGAGCAGAGGGCAGGTTTGCCCACAGTCTGATATTATAAAGGTAATGGCTTCTCCCTGATCGAAGACTACACAGGTTGGCTGGCATCCTATTATGAAAGAGTCAGGTTTCCTGAGTTAGAGGTTTCTGAACATGAGCACGGCATCCACCTGGGCCCCTCTGGACCCTGTCTTGGGACCTGGGGCACAAAGAGAAGCAACACACCATGAAGCTCATGCTGCATGCTGGGTTGTGAGTAAGTCCTTTATCTCTGACCCAGGAATCTCATGTCTTCTGTCAGCATCCATGAAACTGTGGCAGGCTGTTTCTCAGACCTTCACACCCATCTGTTGGAACATGTGTATCATTTACTGGCTTCCTTCCTCCTTCTTCTTCTTTGTCTGGGCCAAGTTTTCAGCCAGTGTGTCTGTGTTGCCATGTGAGGGGTGAGCTTTCAGCTGGTGCAGCTGGGCTTTGGGTTATGGAAGGAGTTGGGCAAATAAGTATTCATTGAGGACAGTGGGAGCCAGGGTTCTCACAGGATTTACAAGTGCAGAAAGGGGGACGGCTAAATAAACGTTATGGTGTTGGGTTGGAATTGGAGGTATTAGTACGAAATCATGGCCTATGGATAGATGATGGAGATGGATGGATAGATGATAGATACATAGATACATAGATACATAGATATGTGTGTGTGTGTGTCATAAAGTGTCTGCTTCCCTTCTGAAATACTTCACACCCTGAGAGAAGGAACCATTTCCATTTTGCTCATCACTGCACAGCAAGTGCAGGCCCAGGGCCCAGCAGGTAGCAGGTGTTCAGTGTATAGTTTCTGAAAGAGCAGATGGATAGAAGACCTTTAGCAAAAAAGGAAACCTACTGAGTTTCAGTGTCCTTGTCTGTAAAATGGAACACTAATTCCTGCTACACTATCTGTGCAATGCGGCTCTTCTATGGGACATGACTCATCTGTGAAAATAGAGTCCTGTTACTCCTCACCTGCCTCCATTCAGGAGTGGAGGTGAACTTACTTATTTAAGGTCTCAGATTGGAGGACAGGCTCCTGTGTGACCAGCCCGAAATGCAGGTGACAAACAGCCTTGACCATGGTATGTCCGACCAGGAGCCAGGGAGCCTGTCATCCCAGAGGCTCAGGAGGCTGGGAACTTTCTATGAGGCTGTCTTTCTATGATCTATGTGTGTCCCTGGGACTTGGTCTCTAGCTCCCAGCTCCGGTGACTACCAGGTCAGCATGTTTACAGACATTATGTAGTTCACCTTCACGGGAAGAGCTGAGTGGAACAGACGCATGAGAGCAGGGACCCAGGGAGTCAGCAGACCTGGATTCAAATCCTTGCTCTATCATTTATTAGGGGGTCATGACCTGGGCAAAGTGCTTAACCTCAGTAGCCCCCAGGCTCCATATCTATAAAATGGGGGTGATATTACCCAGTACCTCATAATATTGTTTTGAGGATCGAATGAAACAAAGCACGTACGATGCTTCAGCAGGGAGCCAGCACACACACATTCGGTGAAAGTTACATCCTTAACTATCAACAGTAACTAGGTGGTCACACCCAGAAATAGGATCCTCTCAGGGGTCCCCCTAAGCAGAGCCACGGTCAAAAGTCAGCCCAAACCAAGAAAGGCAGAATGAGAGTGGCTACTAAGATTTTGATTTTCTGCATGCTTTCCTTCACTTCCTGAACTTTTTCCTTTGCTTTATCAAACAACATTATAAAGTAAACAAAAAAGAAGCAATCTCTTTAGCTGCCACTAAAACCCTTACCTCAAATGCGGCACAGGATTTGATTGGGTAGAGGAAAAGGTTGGTGACGATGTGTGACCCAAGGCCCCCATCCAGGATGCCTGCAGCTTTCTCTGAAGGGGTCTGCTGGGTTCTGGTGGTCTCCAGCAGAGGTGGGCGCAAACTCACAGCATCCACAGTGGTGGGTGCGTTGTCCCAAACCCTGGAGTCTGGGGAAGCATCTTCCTGAGGTGAGGGACTACGTCTGGCCCTGGTGGCAGGCAGGCT
Source organism: Delphinus delphis (assembly GCF_949987515.2). Classification (NCBI taxonomy): domain Eukaryota; kingdom Metazoa; phylum Chordata; class Mammalia; order Artiodactyla; family Delphinidae; genus Delphinus; species Delphinus delphis. The sequence goes on along the minus strand of NC_082695.1, from coordinate 50,558,487 downwards.
CTCTGCTGACAGGGCTCCAGCCTCCCCAGGCGTGGCCAGAGGGAGAGGCTGGCCATGAGACGGGTGCAGTCGGGTTGCTATGATGAACCTGAGAAAGGCCTGGGCATCCTCAAGCGTAGACATGTATCCAAACGAAATTCTCACAGATCCCGTTGGCTGCCCATCTATGAGGTCCACATCGTCACCGCAGACATGACCAGCCTAGAATAAAGAAATAAGTCAGCCAGAGTGACTCATTCCTCACGGATAAAGTGGAAACCATTTTGTAAAACAAGTTTTGTTAATTTTATAATATAAATTTAACCCAGGAAAAAAGAACTGCAACACTAATAGGAGCCGTGTGCCTGAGGCATAGTTCCAGAAGCACAGAGACTCACTCTCTGGACATCACTCTTTGCTTAACTGTGAATTGGGATCTATACCAATCTCAGGGGGCCACTAAAAAGTCTAAAAGATACAACATTGTAAATCAACTATACTTCAATAAAAATAAATAAATAAATTTGTTTTTTTAAGTTTAAAAGAAATCATTCATGGAAAGCATTTACCAGAAACACGCACACAGTGCTCACCCACAGAGGTATCAAAAGACAGACCAAAGTTTCAGAAGCACAGATGGGTCAGCTCCTTGGTCTACCTAGGGCTTAAGTGAGAGGACCACCTGCTGGCCATGCCTCTTAGCCTCTCTCAGAACCAAAGGGAGGTCTGCATCCCTGACAGCTGCCCTTTGACAAGAGGGCAAGACAGAGGTGCTGCCCCTATGAATAACCGGCCCAAGGCCAGGATGAAAGCCAAAGGCAGTATGAGTGCCCAGTCGGGAGGTGGTGAAAGAAAGGCAAGATGTCCCCAAGCCTCTCCAAGCCTGGCAGCCTGGTCGCTGCTCCAGCTGCCTACCTCCCCCAGAGCTGAACCCAAGTCAGTCACCCAAGGAGATGAAGCCACGGCATTCCACAGGATCAATATTACATCAGGAACTGCATTCGTTTCTGTTCTAAGACTCCTTCTCTCTCTTTCTATTTATTTTATTTTATTATTATTATTTTTTAACCACACCATGTGGTGTGAGGGATCTTAGTTCCCCGACCAGGCATCAAACCCACACCCTGTGCAGTGGAAGCACCGAGTCTTAACCACTGGGCCGCCAGGGAATTCCCCCTTCTCTCTCTCTCTCTTTTTTTTTTTTTTAAGATTTATCTTTTTTGGGGTTTTTTTGGCTGCATCAGGCCTTAGTTGTGGCACGCAGGATCTTCATTGAGGCATGCAGGATCTTTCATTGTGGCGCGTGGGCTTCTCTCTAGTTGTGGCATGCGGGTTTTCTCTCTCTAGTTGTTGCACGTTGGCTCCTGAGCACGTGGGCTCTGTAGTCTGCAGCACGTGGGCTCTAGTTGAGGTGCACAAGCTCAGTAGTTGTGGCGTGCGGGCCTAGTTACCCCGCAGCGTGTGGGATCTTAGTATCCTGACCAGGGATCGAACCTGCGTCCCCGGCATTGTAAGGTGGATTCTTTACCACTGGACCACCAGGGGAGTTCCCCCCTCCTTTTTTAAATAAAACATTGTTCACAGTTGGTTGGGATTTAATATATTCAATATTTAGTGGCAACCAAAAGAAACTTAAGTTAGAAACTATTCTGATATAAAGAAGGGCTCTTTGCCACTCAAACCATTCTTATGAAATGGTTCAAAACAGGCTGTACCTTGAAGTAACAAACCAGCCCAGAGGAGCGGCAGGAAGAGAGGGGACCTGAGAAATGCAGAATGCCCCGTAGAAGAGTTCCTCTCCTCACCCAACCCAGACATGAGCTACCTCCTGCTTGGAGATTTCGCGCTGGCAGGACTGAACTAGCTAAGGGCCCTCTGCGTGTACGAGCACATTTTCACATTTGCTTGACCCCTGTTAAAAGCCCTCTTCTGAAAAAAAAAAAAAAAAAAAAAAAAAAAACCTCTTCTGCCTCTAAATGTTTGCCCTCAAACTAAAAAATGACTGCCAGAGACATAGTATCTTGAAGTGGTTTCTATTTTTGTTGACCCTTTTTCTTTACACATTCACAGGGTGGGCTCAGAGAAATGAGCTCGCAGATCCAGCCCTGACCCCAGACACACGACCAGCCTCTAATGAAGTTAGAGGCACCGCCACTGGGGTTTGCTGGCTAGCGTTTGGACCACACGATCCAGTACCAACCTGAAGATGCTTCTTGATCATCTCATCACTTATCCCCAGGTGTCTCTGGCAGGCCCCAGTGTTACAGAAGCAGCCGGTTCGCACGTGGATGTTGTGAAGACTGGCCATTTTATCGACCTGCGGGGTTAATATATGACATGGAACCAGTGTTAGGAGTGTCCAGTTTTACTCTGATTGCCTGGGAAGGAGTTTCAGATCCACACTTGGACCTCTCTTTCTTAACAGTAAAATGAAAATATGAGCTTGGAATTTTGCTCTAAGGGGCCATGATCTATCGTGGGTTTACTAAATACATTTTATAAAATGTTACTGATAATTAAATCTTATCCAGTTGGGTTATAAACATAGGCCTGAGAAAAGTGAAAGATATCAAATTCACACCAAACTCCAAGTTAAGAGCTCACATGTAAAACAAACAATCTGATTTCTTAAATGAGCAGACATTTTTCCAAAGAAGACACACAAATGCCCAACAGGTACATGAAAAGGTACTCAACATCACTAATTGTCAGGAAAATGTAAATCAAAACCGCAATGACATCAGCTCTCAAATATCTAATAAATATCACACCTGTTAGAACAGCTATTGTCAGAAAGACAACACATAACAGGAGGTGGAGAGAATGTGGAGAAAAGGGAATCCTCGTGCACTGCTGGTGGGAATGTAAGCTGGTGAGGAACTATGGAAAACAGTATGGAGGTTCCTTAAAAAATGTAAAATAGGGCTTCCCTGGTGGCGCAGTGGTTGAGAATCTGCCTGCTAATGCAGGGGACATGGGTTCGAGCCCTGGTCTGGGAAGTTCCCACATGCCGCGTAGCGGCTGGGCCCGTGAGCCACAACTACTGAGCCTGCGCGTCTGGAGCCTGTGCTCCGCAACAAGAGAAGCCGCGATAGTGAGAGGCCCTCGATAGTGAGAGGCCCGCGCACCGCGATGAAGAGTGGCCCCCCGCTTGCCACAACTAGAGAAAGCCCTCGCACAGAAATGAAGACCCAGCACAGCCAAAAATAAAATAAATAAACAAACAAACAAAAAAATGTAAAATAGAATGAATTGCTGGAACTTTGATCCAGCAATTCTACCTCTGGGTATTTATCCGAAGGAAATGAAATCACTGTCTTGAAAAGATATCTGCACCCCCATGTTCATTACAGTATTTGCACTAGCCAACAAATGGAAACAACTTAAGTATCCATCAAAGGATGAATGGATAAAAAATATGTGATTTATAAATAGTATTATTCGGCTATAAAAAAGGAAATCCTGCCATCTGTGACAACGTGGATGGACCTTGAGGGCATTATGCTAAGTCATAATGAAATACGCTAAGTCATAATGAAAACTGCTAAGAAATGAGTCAGACAAAGACAAATACTGTATGATCTCATCTACATGTGGAATCAAATCAAAATTCATAGATACTGAGAGCAGATTGGTGACTGCCAGAGGCAAGGGATGGGGGTCGTGAAGGTGGTCAAAAGATACAAACTTCTAGTTCTAAGAAAAATAAGTCCTGGGGATGTACTGTACCGCATGGTGACTATAGTTAACAACACTGCATGGCGCATGTACAAGTTGCTGAGAGAGTAAGTCCTGAAAGCCGTCATCACAAGAAAAACAATTTGTAACTATGTGTGGTGACGGGTGTTAACTAAACCTGTAGTAATCATTTCGCAATATACATATATATCAAATCACTGCACTGTACACCTAAAACTAATACAATGTTATACATCAGTTATATCTCAATTGTTAAAAAATATTTTTAGTAAATTAATCTTTGAAAAAAGAGCCCACATGTTTCAAGGGAGATTCACAAAAATAAAATCTGAGGGCGGCTGGGACGTGGGGCAGCTCCCTGGCATCCTCTGCTTCCGGGTAGATTCCCGGAGCAGGACTTAGCAGAGCTACCAGTCAGAGCAGCTCTGCCTCAGCTCCCAGCCCAGGCTACAAACATTACTGTGTTGACACTGTGGGTTATCGATTTGCTTTCATAATGTTTCAGACTTTGGGTTGAATCACAGAACTAACTGCTGCTCAATCCAGAAGTTCCAAGGCTCTTTCCCGTCCCCTGGAAGCTAGGCAGGTGATTCGTAGTCACAAGACTCAAAGGTGAGCTGGCACGAGGGATGTTTATCCCAGCTCTTCTGTTTGTGGGTCCAGGGCTCCATTCTCCCAAGGGCCTGGGGGCCCAGTGAGGGTCCTCAGCCCTGGTGACTCAGGTTAAACTTGGGGGAGTGCCCTAAATGCATTCAAGGAAACAAACACATCTTGCCCAGTCAGAGAAGCCTTTGAAACTTTTCTCCCTGGGAAGTACAGGTGGGGGACACAGACACAGGTCACCAGGTGGTCAGCCTGGCCTCCCCGCTAGGCAAGCGCAGCGGTGTTACCTCCCACACACCCTTATGGGAACTACACTGTCTTCCCTTTAGCCGTCTCCCCTGGATGGTCAGAGTGAAAAGAAGCCACCTCTGCTGGTGAAATCCCAGGAGTTCCCTGCTCTCTGAGGTGAGACCTGGCGGCACCACTGGGTCTGGCCTACTCCACCTCCAGGATCAGGTGGTCTCCATTCAAGGGGCAGCCCCTAGGAAAGCCCCTCACTCCCCGACCCCAACTCCAGCCAAGCTGAATGAGAAGTCTCCCCCACCCACCCCGTATCCACTATTCCAGCTACCACAGCCACAAAACAAGGCACCCAAACCTGGCGGCCTAAAACAATAACCACTTTATTGTGCTCACGGCTACAGGGGGGTCAGGAATTCAGAAAAACCCCAGAGGAGCTGGCTTGTCTGAGCTGGGAAGACTAGAAGGCTGGGAGCGACATGACGTCTGGGGCTGGAATCACCTGGAGACTCAGCTTCTCATGTATGCGTCTGGCCTCCAAGCCAGAAGGGGTCAAAGCAGACAGTCACCATCATGCCTGCTTTTGGCTTCCTCACAGCATGGCCGCTCAGTGTAAAACTCCTTACACAGTAACTCGAGGCTCCAAAAGTGAATGCCCCGGAGAGCAGTGCTGATGCTGCGGGGCCTTTTCTGACCCAGCCTCCAAAGCCAAGCAGTGTCACCTTCTGTAGCATTCTGTTGGTTATGAGTGAGTCATAGACCTGCCAAGATTCTAAGGGGAAGAGACAGGGACCCCACCTAGAAGAGCATGTGGGTGGAAGAGGCTGTTTCGGCCACGCTTACCCTTCATACTAATTTCTCATCACAACTTCATCTCCTCTCACCCTGAGACCTTTGGAATCCCACACAGGCTCGGCCAGTGCCCAGCCAGGTGAAGGAGTTGGCTGCTGGGGCAGGATGAGCGCTGCATCCAGGGAGGGTGAGAAACCGGCCTGACCACAGTGCAATAGAGCACTTGCTTCATACCAGCTCAGTGCTAAGGGGCTGTGTATTGTAACTCATTTAATCCTCGTGACAACCTATCAGCAGGGAAGATTGTTACCCCCATTTCACGGAGACTTGGGGAGCTTACATTAACTCACCCAAGCTCCCAGAGCCAGCAAGAGGCAGTCCAAATCTTAACCCACCCTCTTAACCACTGGATAGACTGACTTCCAACAGAGGGGAGAATGCAATTCGGAGATTTGGATGTCAAAAACAAGAACCCAAAATCTTCTCACAGAAGGCTCAATTCTTTCACGCATCCCTTGAAAAAGAGACAGCCAGATCCAGCCATGACGCCATCTGATCTTTCCGAAGGCCCCCCAAATCCCTGTGGGATTCCCACATGTGAAGGAGCCCAGGAAAACCCAAGATTCTCCCGGGCCGGCACAGCTGGCCATGCCTCAGCCTCGGCCTCCACTCATAGGATGAGCTTCCTCTACAAAGGCACAGAGGGAGAAACCCATCCTGTGCGATGCCTTGGAGAATGAAGGTCCTGGTGAAGTCAGCCAGGCACCCAGATAGGCTCCCTGAGGGGGAGGGGGAGTCTTCCTTTTGAGGCTTCTCTGGCAAATGGGGGGGGGGTTCTTTCACCGCTGCTTGGTCCAAGCAGAACCCTGTAGGCCCACCACCCCCCGCCAAGGACAAAGGCTGCCTCTTATTTGTAGAAAAGCTGAAGTCTCCCAGGCCTCCCAGAGTCACAAAAGAAAAGGCTTGAGCAGTTAATGATTAGGGCAAGAGAGTCACAGACTCTGTGTCTGATGAAAGAATGGGATTAATGCCATTGCTTGTAATAATCTATATCTTTGTGGGCATAGGAATAACTGTAGCTTGCTCTGCCCATATATGTGAGCGGGCAACTAAAACTGTCAACAAAGAGATGCTACAGACCCATGTCGACGTCTTTCACTCTAAGATCTCGACACCTTCTCTCAGCATGAAGCAGTTACAGAAGATGGACCTTCACTCCTATTCCCATAGAAATGTAATGATGTCTGATAGTGGGGATTTGTAAGCAGCTCTTTTGCCCCTTTTCTGTTTGTTCATTTCTGTTTTCCTCAGACAGACCTTAATTGTAAAAATGAGATCACTAGGTAACATTTAACCTAACTCCGGACTTCTGCTCTACTGAATGTACACAGTGCCTTGCTTAACCGGTTGATTCCTTTCCTGGATTAAAAGGAGTAAGAATGAAGAATTAAGTAGTTAAAGAATGACTGACTCTCTAATTAAGTAGTTAAAGAATAACAGCTTCCCTGTTAGCAAATTTGCAGGCGGATAACAGGGGCAAGAGAACATCCAATTGCAGGTGGACCATGAGGACAAGACAGTACCAAACGAAGATCAGAAGTCAGTGGGTCTGCACACAATGGAAAGATGATGACAATCTGATCTCCTACCTTAATGATTAACTGAGACTCTTTCCCCTTTTTCCCTTTAAAAATTGTCATGGCTGAGCAGAATCTTTGGAGTTGGTCTCCAGACAAGAGTCCACTTTCTCCCCAGATTGCCAGTTTTTCTGAATAAAGCACCTTTCCTTTCTACTGACACTTGCCCCTCGATTATTAGCTTTTGAGTGGTGAGCAACCCAGCCTGAGTTTGGTAACATGCCTGCCACAGCACACTTCATGGTCGCTTGTCTGCCCTCCTCCACACCCCTGAAAACATACACTTATTTTAGGTTTGAGAACGAAACTTATTGTACCAATAACCTAGAATAACATATTTGAGAAGGCAAAGCTTTGGCCCCGATGTATTTTCCACCATCCCTCAGAAGCATTTACAATCACCCGCTTCTGAGTGGTGCTGGGCTGTGTAAGTGAGGGGCAGTGTGGGCTGGGGTCTTCACAGTCAACTCACCCAAGGGACAGCTTATGGTTGTAGAGTGTTGGCCCGTGGACACCAGTGAGAACCAACATTTCCCCCAGAGAATATTTCTCAAGTTGGTTCCTCAGTGAGTTTATGGCTATTCAGAAGTGGGGACAGGATTCCTTGAGAAATGGATTTTGTTTGAGAAATTCTGGGTTTGACAAAGGTGTGTGGAGATAGTGGCTTTCAAGGGAAGACGAGCACTATCTTCCAAACTTATGTGATGATCAAATCTGCTCCTCACGGCAGTTCTAGAAACCCGGGCTCTGAGAAGGGCCTTGAGCTCCCCATGCCCCGTGTGTGACAGCCCATCTGCTGACCACCTAGGGCCATGTCTGAGTGCTCAGTGTGACTCTAGATTTCTTAATGTACTGGGCAGTGGCCAGCTTACTCAGCTGTGGTAAGGATCCAAGCAGTTCCCAAACCTGAATTGTTTTCATGGGAAAATACATACAAAGGGTATATCTACAGAAAATACTTTATAACCAATCTACCAAATCCTTTGAACTCATAATATGGATGAACTATGGCAGACATAAGGGCTTTTGTGCTACTAAGGACATCATTCCTACTTCATTAAATAAAAAAAGAGTTATGAGTTCCAAGCAACATGCAAACAAATGGTGGTAAGAGGCCCAGAATTTTGTGTAACACTATGATATGGTCTGATGTATCAGTGGGGCTACCAAGCTGTTTGTACATGAAACGACATCAGACAGGCTGTTCTGTCTACACTACCTTAGGGTGTCTTCCCTTGCTGGCAAGCTTCAGCTGTCCCCTCCCACTGCCATCAGAGACTCGACCTCTCTCTTTCCATTTGAAATTGATCACCTGTAGCTAAATAAGGAGGGCTGAAGAACTAAATAGCTGTGCTTGTTAGAACAAGAGTAAAGAGCCTCTAAGCAAGGACCAGTGGCCTCTCCAACAGTGCACAGGATTCATCATGGCTATTGCAAGGGCCCAGAGGCCTTGACTGCAAATTTCAGGGCTCAGAAAGGCTTCAGAATTCCAGACAAGAGTGATTCTGTTGTGAACAGGTCAGCAAGATGAAAAGAAAACCCACCTGGGAGTAACCAATGATGTTCCCATTGTCATCGAGCACGTTGAAGCTGATGACCGGACCCTGAACCTCTGGGCTGCTGAACTCAGAGTCGCTATAAATCTGCACGACAGGGGCTCCGTTGGGGTACCGAAGGGCGGACAGGGCGGCGTAGGTGTACCGAGCCAGGGTAAAGGTGTGCTGCCTGATGTTCTCCATTCCACCTCAAAACAGTTATGAAGACAAAAGGGGATCATGAACTCTATGTAAAATTCACTATCTCATTTTTAAGAAAATGAGATCATTATAACTGGCAAACTTGGACCTCATATTAATGATTTTAAATACTTGTAAATAGTTCATGGTACTGCCCACATGATAAATGATTAGGTCATTGGTACCGAACGACAGTTTACCACTGCTGCTTCTGCGGAATTTTTCCATAGGAATTGTTGCTGTCATCTTCCTTTTTTTTTTTTTTCCAGCTTTTTGCACTTTAATGTGTAATACTCGAGGTACAAGAAAACTGCATCTAACATTGTCCTAAATCAGAGAAATCAGATCAGTCCTCAAGGGCTCCAGAGTGAACAGCATCTTCATAACCTCCATGCTTACTGTCTTTGCTTTCTGGGTATAATTTGATAAGATCATTAATTTGAAGAATGGTGATTGCAGCTTCAGTTGCAACTTTCAAACTCTTAACTTTAACTATGGTTGGTTCAAACCCCCCTGCTTGTTTGTTGTCTTGGGGTTTACCATTGACCAAGTCAAGACCAATCCATTTTAGATTTTTGCGTTCTGGGTTAACTTGAGTCTCATCATGAAAAGCTCTTAATTTTGCAATCAGATCTGTGGAGTCTTGGGCAGCATTAACTGCAAGAGTATTAGGAATAACAAGAAGAGATCTTGCAAACTCGGCAATAGCAAGCTGTTCCCGGGAGCCCGTGCTGGTACGTAGTTTTTGAGGTGTATGGAAAGGGCTGTTTCTACAGCACCCTCACCCGGAGCCACAGATTCCGACTCCAAAACTCTTCACTACACAAAGAGCTCCACCTCGTCACACGTGAAATCATTTGCCCCACGTAAGATGACTGACGCAGAGGTATGAGCCTCAGTGCTATTTAAAACAGTGAAATTCTTAAATCAATGCTTTAATAAGTCCATGCAGAAATCCACTCTAAGTGCCTTGATGAAATCCTGCTTACACAGGACATTTAGACATGGAAGCAATGTCTAGACCATGGAGAAGAGATGAAATGGTTACTTCACCTCAATTTACAATGGCCCAACATTATTTTACCCCATGCGTATAACTGCTTATATCACTGAAAGACTATAGCAGCCAATAAATGGGAAGTCATCTTCCTTTAAAAAAAAAAAAATGTTACTTAAGCATTCAGATAATTTAGACCCTTTGGTAACAGATTGCAAAAATGTACAATTTTGTCTTTAAATGTATCTCTTTTTTGCTGTTACTGTTTGTTTACGTTAATTTTTAAATCTTTTTTTTTTTTTTTTTTTTTTTTTTTAGTTTCTTGGCCACACCTCACAGCATTCAGGATCCTAGTTCCCCCACCAGGGATCGAACCTGCGTCCCCTGCAGTGGCAGCTCGGTGTCCCAACCACTGGAGTGCCAGGGAAGTTCCCTAAATCATTTTAATATTATACAAAGCAGTTAAGGATACTTACTATAACATGGATGAACCCTGAAAACATTATGCGAAGTGAAATAAGCCAGACACAAAAGGACAAATATTGTATTATTCCTCTTACATAAGGTTACTAGGGGCTGGGGGAGGGGAAATGGGGAGTTACTGTTTCTTCAGTTTGGGATGATGAAAGTCCTGGAGAAGGATAGTGGCGATGGTTGCTCAACGATGTGAATATACTTAATGCCACTGAATTGAATATTTTAAAAGGGCTAAACTGGTACATTTTATGTTATATAGATTTCACCACAATTTTTTCTAAAAAAGAGCCTAACTAAATAGGAAAAATCAGGGTTTGCCTTACTGTGGGGCTGATATTGTCAGTCTGCCTTCAGAGGTGGCCCTGGCTGTGTCAGACCCTCTCACTTGTGGTTTGGATACCTTGCTAGTATCTGTCCTTGAGAAAGTGCTCATTTCTCAATGTCTATCTTGATTATCTCCCCTTTGTCTGGATGATGCCCACTCACCTCCCTGCATTACTGTCACGACAGCCCTCCCATGAATTCTGTCTGCCCGCAGTTATAGGCTTAGGCTGAGGACCTAAGGGTCCTCTTATTATGATGAGAGAGAGAGAGAGAGAGAGAGAGAGAGAGAGAGAGAGAGAGGGCTGCCTAACTGCTAAGCCGCGTCCCTGGTTCACCATGACCCCATACCCATGTGGACGGTACAAGCAGTTCTAGAAGCTTAGCCTCTGACAGGAGCGTCCAGAGCGCAGCAGGAGTGAGGAGTCATGGCTCACCAGACAGAGGTTCTTCCAGCCTTGTGCCTTGTGCCAAGCCCCATAAGATGGGAAGTGGCATCCATCTGTGTGTTAGCCTGTGGGGAATGTCCCCCACCTGCTCACACACCCCAAGCACTTGTCAGGAAAGAAAACATGTATCATTGCAAAGGCCAGCAGAAGAGACAGTGTTTGGGGGCTCAGGGTTAGACCTTAGCATTGCCTGGGTTTAAACCCTAGCGTTCCCAGGTTCCAGCTCCCTGGTCCTGGGGAAGGCATTCAACGTCTCTGAGCATAAGCTCCTTCGTGGTCAAAGTGGGCTCATCATAAAGTTCCCCTGTGGGAAGACCCAGCAAGGTAAGAGCTAAATAAGGCCTCAGGATCTGTAAGCATTCCCAGTGCAGGGACCAAGGAGGGCTCCTCTGCGTCTGTGAGGTTATTAAGCTCTGGATTTGGAATGTCTATCACTTGTTAAAATGTTCTTTTACCGACCAAAAAAAAAGGTCCAGTTTCTTGCTCTTGCCTCAGAAGTCATTTCTGGAAGTTCTTTAGAATCAGCTTCATCTGCATCGGTGCAGAGCTGCCATGTGCCGCTCACCTGCACAGACTCTCTCCTTATCTGAATCCCACCCAGGCCAGGGCTCCCTCGAGGACACGGGCAACAGGAAGCAAATTCCACACAGATAAAGAGGTCCACTGACCTGTGAGGCGCTCTAAGACATCGAATCCATGTTTCAGCGCTATCACGTCAAGGAAGGAGATGGTACCATCTTCAAATCTGTAATGGTGGTGAGGGCGACGAGGTCAAGCTGCGGCTAACTCCTCCGTGTGCATTTTGTATATGTGACAACGGGGCTTTGACTCTAGCCTTAGCCGGAATCCATGGAGACCTTGCCTCTGCTGCCTTATACAACGCTGCTCTCCCCTCTCCTTCTCAAGACAGAGGGCCATGCACACCAAGACATGCCGGCTGCCTCTGGGCCTGACCTGGTCTGCAGCTTACTTGGGATGGGCTGGCAGTGGTGATAAAGGGCCCTGAAAGACAGTCACCACCTTGGAAGACTTCAGACTTGACAAAACCTCAAGTGCTGTGGGTTCTGGAAATGCTGCCCTTGACCCCAAGAGAGCACCACTGACAGGGCATCAATCCAGTCAGATCAATTGTGCAGCCACGAGGTTCTTGACAAGAGCCTATGATTATGAAGTCTATAGGACCACAGCTATTATAAGACTCTCAATAAACTTCCTGATTATCATTATAATTATATTTGCATTTTATAATTATTCATTTAGACAAAATCCTCATCAAATCTTTACTGTCCATGTACTGCATGCCGGGCACTGTTCTAGGTGCTAAGGATACGGCAGTTAACGTGACAGGTAGGATCCCTGCCTTCACAGGGCACAGAAACAAGGAGTAACAAACAGCAAACATGCAGGGAAGCCAAATAAGCATCAAGCCGGGGGGTGACGAGTGCAATGAAGTTGCCTAAGCAGGAGGGCTGGCGGCTGCTTTAGATGAGATGGTCAGGGGAAGTCCTCTCCGAGGGAGATCATTCAAGCAGTGACCGAGTGGAATTAAGGGAGCGAAGGAAACTGCTCATTTTTGAAAACAGTTTTGGAGGGAGACAGAGTTCCAGGGAGAGGGTGCAGCAAAGGCCCTGAGCAGGTAGAGCCAGAACAGCAAGGAGGTCAGTGAGGCCAGGAGCAAGACAGCAAGGCGGAGGGCTTCACCCTGGATGAGACGAGTGGCCGGAGGGCTCTGAGCAGAGAGGAGTGGCGATGGGGCCTAGGTTTTGATAAAACGCCTCTGGCTGCTTCATTAGTGAGGGGGAAGCCTGGGGCACAGCGAGGAGTTCCCAGCAAGCATCCCACAAAGGGTGGTGACAAACAGCAGTCTTTATGCAAGTTGAAGTTTTCAATGGAAATACCGTGCTTTGTATTTTAACACTCTAGGGATAAGAGTTGCTCAAAATATCATTACCGGAATGTTAATATCCTTATAAAACTAATGGTAATTAATAGATATACAGAAGTAATAATGAATCGGTTGACAGTTAATTGACCATTAATAAGTTAGTAACTAATGACTCCTTAATAAATTAAACATGATTAGGCAATAATGGCTTCTGTTATTAATTGATCAATAATAAATAATTATTGATTGATCAATAATTAACAGACTCTTAGGAGAAAAGGGAGATGTTTTTGTTTCCATCAGGGGTTGTTTCTCACTGGGTTATAAAACAGAAAAGGTTAAGAACAGAGTTCAGATGCATGTTCAAGAGACATTTGAGCTCGGTATTAAATCTCAAGCTCTAGTGCTAGGTTCACACGAAAAACATGAAGCTTCTAATGGTAAATAAGTACATTCAGCTTTCTGCGAATCCTGGTGCGGCACCTGCTATAAGGCGATTCACCCAAATTGAAGGCAAGAGGTCCGGTCCAGCCCAGCCCACGCATGCCGTGCCTGTAATGAGCTGCCCCACTCCTCTAGGTCTTCAGGTGCCCCTACTGACTAAATAAAGTTCGGGTTGTCATTTTGTTCTGCCTTTAATTTACATGATGTTGTGCCTGTCATTCTTTTCTCACTTGCTTATATTATATGCTACGTTATCACACTTGGATTCAAAAGGTTTTACATTAGCTTTCCTGTTTTAGAATCGCGCAACTCTGGAGAAGTCCTAAATGAAAGAGACATCAGAGAGCCTCATAGCCTACTGATGCCAACTCAACCTTGGTGCTTCACCTATATTAGCTCTAAAGAACTGTATCCTTTTAGAGATGCACTTTATAGGAAAAACATGAGGTGCAGAGATCAAGTCACAGGCTCCTATTCCCACAAACAGTGTGCAGTGGAGCCAGGATTCACTCCCCAACGATCCAGCTCCAGAACCTACACTCTAGACTATGACTCTACTGCCGGGACCATGCGCCTACCTGCAGGACCCTTGAGTCTGCACCTGGGTCTGCGGGGCATCTGAGCCACCTTCCCATACAGGCCCCGGGGCCTTCTCAGGCACCAGCAGAGTGACCAGCTCCTGGCCCCCACCTCATGGTATCTCCCACTGTTGGACCCAGCAGAACCCTGGGTCAGCTGCCATTTTCACCCTCTCATACCTTCAACGTTACGGTCCCCAGCCACTGGCATCTGGGGGATTCCTGGGCACGAGCCACACCACCTGCCCCTGCACCCTGAGAATGACACATAGACCAACAAACCCAGGCAAGGAGCTGCCAGCCCTCAAACTTCCTTGGTAACCCCTGGGAGGCTCACAGAGGCTGCTGTTAGCTGTGCCCCCGAGTCTGGTGGCCTCTGATATAACTGGTTCCTCTTGCTGACTAGACACCAAGCTGAGCTGATACTAGCTGCTGAAATACAGCTATGCTGTCAACATGTATGCACACCTGTTCCAAATGGTACCATCCTTTTAAATCACTGCTTCAGTTGCTGCCCCCTCATGTCAGTGCTGTGGCAAAAGGCCTGGGGCCCATCCTCCTCACTCCCTGGAAGGCCTTCATCTCTTCTGCTCGCAGCCCTTCCCTGCAGGCCCTCATCCTCCCACAGCTGTGGAGAAGCCCACACACAGGGCAGAGTTCACAGCCCGCTATGGCAGCTCCAGCTGACCTCTGACTCCCGGATCCGGGCCCTGCCACCCAGCACCTCCCTTGCACCATCCTACAGGTGGCATAGGCCAGACCCGAGCCTTGCTGAGCTCCAGCGGCCACTCCCATCGCCGGGTTACCTTTCAGCCACTGACTCTCTGGGGATATAGAAGTCTTCTTTTGCAAGGTATGCAGTGGCCGTGCCTCCTCCAAAGTAGGTTTTCCTCAGCAGAGGAGCTGAGCGGCTATTCACCAGCAGGGCGCCCAGGCCAGTGGGGAAGCCAAAGATCTTATAGAAGGAGAGGGGGACAAAGTCTGCCCGGTGAACCGACAGGTCCAGAGGCGAGGTGCCCACGTAGGCAGCCGCATCCAGCAGTACGAACCACTTCCCAGGCCCGCCCACGGGGCACATCCGCCCGGACTTGACCTCTTCTATCCAGGACAGGGGGTACCTGGTCCCGGAAAAGTTACTCTGAGCTGGGTAGCAGAAGAGATGCAGAGGCTGGCCGTCGGGGTCGCTGGCAGCGGTAGCATCCTGTTCTTCCGCCAGCCACATGTCCTCTGGCCTGACTGGGATGGAAGTGATGTTCATGGCCGCGACGACCTCCCTCATGCCCACCACAGACGTGTGGCTGTCAGTGAGGTAACAGAAGTGACTCCCGCTGCTTTCCGGGCCTGGGGGCACCCACGGGAAAGCCTCTGCCACCAGTTTAAGAGCAGCAGTGCTCCCGGCCGTGAAAATCACAGTGTAGTCCTCTGGGGAGGTGTGGAAGTGTGCCAGGATTCTGGAAGAGGCATAGCATCACGGAACTCCTTGGTTTCCCTCCAGTGTTAAATGTTTGGAGCTAGTTGTATTTCAACTAAATACGACATCTGTCTACCTTAAGAGCTAGGAAAAAGCCAGATAGGGTTTGCCACATTGTGAAGTTAGGGCAGGGGCAGAGGAAGTTGTGGGAAGAGATGGCAAATGGGTGCAAACCGGCAAAATCACCCAGCCTCCCAAATCCCCACCCCCAAATGGAGAAGACAAAAATCCACAACTACTTTAAACTCAGTTGAAAACACCCCTTCTCGGTCTACTGTCTGGCTCTATCATAACAAGTTTTCAATCATCAACTTGTTTAACACTGCTTTTAATACGGGCAGCCCTATAGCAAAAGAGTATCATTTTCAAACTAGAAATAATTTGAAATTGTATAGATTCAAATATCTTTAGGTACCACCTAAATTATTTGCCAAAAACTAATTAATTTGTTATGTGCAAATATTAGTAAAGGGGGGAAAACTGAAAAAACAAGATGTCTAAATCTGAAATACGAAAAGAAAAAAAAACAGAGAAAGCGTTTTTTTTTTCTCCCTGAAAAGAAGACTTAGGAACCTGGGTCACTCTGGCCCCCAGGAACTCTGGCACCAGCCCAGAGCCACACACAACAGCTTGGGCACCTCAGAGGTGCCTACCTGTGCTTCTGGCCGGCCCCGCTCTGCACCTGCTCAGCCTCACCTTCCTGTCCTCTGACCCTGATGGTTGTCAGCGTGCATGTGTGGCCATTTAGCTGAACGTGATCTTCCTGAAACCAGCTCAGAAGATCTGTGGGATGTGGGCAGGTGGCAGGAAGTCCATCCACCCACAGGTGCCACACAAGTTGGCGCCTCTGCTGCTCACCTGTAGCGCACCTGCTCCACCGTGTCATGGGTGAGCCTGCTGCTGCTGTTCTGGCTGTGAGGATTACCTGCCAGGTTACAAAGACAAAGCTGTTGGGTCACTACTTACAGTCTCTCCTTTTTTTTTTTTTTTTTTTTTTTGCGGTACGCGGGCCTCTCACTGTTGTGGCCTCTCCCGTTGCGGAGCACAGGCCCCGGACGCACAGGCTCAGCGGCCATGGCTCACGGGCGCAGCCGCTCCGCGGCATGTGGGATCCTCCCACACCGGGGCACGAACCCGTGTCCGCTGCACCGGCAGGCAGACTCTCAACCACTGCGCCACCAGGGAAGCCCTATAGTCTCTCCTTTTGTGTTCCTCCAAAATCGTCTCCCTCAGTTTCTCAAAATTTAAGCAAAAAAAATATCATAGGACCCAGCCTTCCCCAAGTTTCAAACAGTAAATTTAATCAGGGAAGTGAGAAAATGCAGTAAGAAAGGAAAAGTCAAGCAAGACAAAATAATAATGGTTTAGCCATTAAACAAAGTCAAGAACCTTTAGTTCCTCCTCAAGGGCTATAGATAAGATTCCGGGCCCTATCCTTTGAGCTATTTTATAGATACTAAAACCCATACCAGGTGGAAGAAGTTAACTGTATGCTGCCCCTCCGCAGTTCTCCATTCACATCTGCACCGCTCTCCTCCCCTCCCTGGTTCTGGGCTGGAGTGTCTTGGCTCACGCTGTTCCTCCTGCCTAATCTGCCCTCTCCTCTTTTCCGAGTGAATTCCTGCTCTTCCTCTAGCATCCGCCCCACTCCTGTAGAAGCTTTCTGTGACACTCACGCTGCCAACTCACCGTCACTCTGCAGATACAGACCCCCGTAGTGCCGGGGACTTTTGGTCACAGCCCTTTGCTCAATTGATAATTTACTTTATTTACATTTTACACTACTTTACTTTTCTTTTCTTTTTTTTTTTAACATTTATTTGGCGATCACTTGATTGAGGTCTTGTCTTTACTAGACCACAGTCCATGAAGGCAGGGACTGTATTACTTTGTTCCCATTACAACACCATGCCCCCAACACCAGAGTGGCTTAATAAACATTTACAGGGTGAATGAATGAACGAATGAATGTTCCTCCTGCTGTCCCACCCTCTGCACTGTGCTGGTCCCACAGGGTCATCCCACCACCAAACACAGCACCCCGTGCCCTTCCTGCCACTGACCCCTTCTTCTGGAAGTAACCTGTGTGTCCCTGAGGCAGTCCCTCCCACCCAGCAGCACATGTGCTACAGGGACTGACCCTGGGTGCTTGCTTGCCTGACCCCCTCTCTCACGGGGCTTACTCAGCTTTGTGTGTTCAGCACTGTCCCCGCCTGTTAATGTGACATTTTATTAAGCATAGATATATTAGCTGAATGTAGTTGGCTAACGTTCAGTGCAAAATCAGTTATGCTGTGTTTTTCTTTACCATAAACATTTTCCATGAGATCTTTAGTGAAGCTTGTAAGCTGGCTCTGGGGGAACAGCGTGGCTCCTGCATGGTCAAGATAGACAGTTCCTGAAAGAAAACACAAAATAAAGCTGGGATTATTCTTCAGAGGTATTCCACTCATCTCACCTAGATCTAGTTTGTGTGACCTGACCAGCGCCCATATGATGTGTTTAGACGTAACACCAGGCCACTGATTTCTCCCAGCCTTTTGACATGCATGCTCTTTTTTAATATTCTTTCTCTTATTCTTTTCCATTAAGGTTTATCACAATATACTGAATACAGTTCCCTGTGCTATGCAGTAGGATCTTGGTGTTTATCCATCCTGTATATACTCGTTTGCATCTGCTAACCCCGAACTCCCAGTCCTTCCCTCCCCCATCCCTCTCCCCCTTGATGTGCGCTTCTGAATTCAAGTGGAGGCATGAGCAATGGAAGAACTGCACTTTCGACATCTAATGACCCTTAGAGCCCTGACAGCCTTCTTGATGAACCAGCTCTCTTCTGAACCTGGGAGAGCAGCCCGCACAGAGGAGAAGCCCAGCGGACGTTCATGCTTCAGGATGGCAAAGCTATTTCATGTTATGACACACACCCTCTTCTGAAATTTCCGCACAGCTTCCCAGGCTGTCAAGCCCTGATTCTACATTTCCATAGTGAGTTCCAAAGTCCTCAACCCTACAACAGCTGTGACAGCTTCGGAGATGACTGGGAATGGCTGTGGTCTTTCCAGTCTCTCTCATAAGCAGAGAAAGGTAAATTTAGATGACAGTGAGATACCAAGCGTTACCACTCAGATTGCCCCAGATCAAAAGGATAACTCACTGTATGGGGGAGGGTGTGGGGAAACAGGTCCGCTCTTACACGGCTGGTAGGAGGGTAAATGGGTGCAACTTCTTTATGGACAGAAATTTAGCAATATCACTCATGCTTTAAAAATGCAAACTCCCTTGACCTAGCAATTTGTCTTCCAGGAATCTGTCTTATAAATTGTGAAATGGTCTGTCAGTGAGGACATTCAGTGCAGCACTGTCTGTAAGAGCAAAGCGTTGGAAATGACTTAAATATCTATCAACATGTATTTAAAATAAAGAATTTGAATACAGCCATCTAGTACTGACATGGAACAAACTCCAAGATATGTTTTCAAGAACATACAATAAGAATAGATTCTTCATGCACTTAACAAATATTTTTTGTTTTGTGCAGGATGGATTTTTCATTTATTTTATAAAAGCTTTATTGAGATTAATTCACATACTGTAAAATTTGCCCTTTTAAAGTTTCTGATTTAGTGGTTTTAGTATATTCGTAAAGTCGTGCAACCATGGCCACTATCTAATTTTAGAACACTTCATTCATCCCCAAAAGAGACCCCATACCCATTACCACTCACTCCCCAGATCCACCCAGCCCTAGCCCCTGGCAATCACCAATCTATTTTCTGCCTCTGTAGATCTGTCTACACTGGACATTGCATATAAATGAATCATACAACATGTGGTCTTTTGTGTCTAGCTTCTTTCACGTAGTATAATAATTCAAGTGCATCCATATTGTAGCATGTATCAGACTTCATTCCTTTCTTGGGACTGAATAGTATTCCATTGCATGGATATGCCACATATTTCGTTTATCTATTCATCTGTTGATGAATATTTGGGTTGTTTCCAATTTTGCCTATTATAAATAATGCTGTTATGAATATTTGTATACAAGTTTCTGTGTGGACATATGTTTTCTCCCATTTGGTTGGTTGTTCTTTCACTTCCTTTATGATAGCCATTGAAAAAAAAATTTTTTTAATTTTGATGAAGTCCAATTTGTCTATTTTTGTTGCTTGTAAATTTGGTGTCATAAGAAACCATTGCCTAATCCAAGGTCCTGATGATTTATACTTATGCTTTCTTCTAAGAGTTTTATTCTTTCAGCTCTTATATTTAGGCTTTGGCCCTTTTGAGTTAATTTTTTAATACAGTGTTGAAGAGGGGTCCAACTTCAGTCTTTGGTGTGTGGATACACCATTTAAGAGACTATTCTTTCTCCTGTTTAATAGTCTTGGCATCCTGTTGAAAATAAATTGACCATAGATGTATGGGTTTATTTCTGGTCTTACAACTCTACTCCACTGGTCTATGTATCTATCCTTAGGCCAATGCCACATTGTTCATTGTTTTGATTACTATAACTTTATGTAAATCTTACTTACCTTTACTTTTATGGCAGTGTAAGTCCTTCCACTTTGTTCTCTTTTTTTCAGTAATTTTTATTTTATTTTATATTTTGGCTGCATTGGGTCTTCATTGCTGCACATGGGCTTTCTCTAGTTAACAGCGAGCAGGGGCTACTTTTCGTTGCAGAGCACGGGCTCTAGGCACACAGGCTTCAATAGTTGCAGCATGCTGGCTCAGTAGTTGTGGCTCGCAGGCTCTAGAGCACAGGCTCAGTAGTTGTGGCACACAGGCTTAGTTGCTCCGTGGCATGTGGGATCTTCCTGGACCAGAGCTCGAACCCATGTCCCCTGCGTTAACAGGCAGATTCCCAACCACTGCGCCACCAGGGAAGTCCCTCAACTTTGTTCTTTTTCAAGATTGCTTTGGGTATTCTGGATCCTTTGCATTTCCATATGAATTTTAGGATCAACTTGTCAAAAAACTGTCCGGGATTTTGATAGGAATTGCATTGAATCTGTAGGTAATTTGGGGAGTATTGCCATCTTAACAATATTAAGTCTTCCAATCCATGAATACAGGATGTCTTTCCATTTATTTAGGTCTTTTTTTTTTTTTGTGGTACACAGGCCTCTCACTGTTGTGGCCTCTCCCGTTGCGGAGCACAGGCTCCGGACGCGCAGGCTCAGCGGCTGTGGCTCACGGGCCCAGCCGCTCCACGGCATGTGGGATCTTCCCGGACCGGGGCACGAACCCATGTCCTCTGCATCGGCAGGCGGACTCTCAACCACTGCGCCACCAGGGAAGCCCTATTTAGGTCTTCTTTTATTTCAATGATATTTTGTAGTTTTCAGTGTATGTCTTATACTTCTTTTGATAAATTTATTGCTGTGTATGTTATTCTTTTTGATGCTTTGGGAATTGTTTCCTTTATTTCACTTTCATAGTGTTCATTGATACTGTATAGAAATTGAATTGACGTTTGTATCCTGACCGTCTATCCTACAACTTTCCTGAACTTGTTTTTTTAGTACTAATAGCTTTGTGTGTGGATTTTTTAGGCTCTTCTGTATACAAGATTATACTCTCAGCAAGTAGAGATGCTTTACTTCCTCCTCTCCAATCTGGATGTATTTTATTTCATTTTGTTGCCTAATTGTCCTGGACAGAACTTCTAGCACAATACTGAATAGAAGTGGTGAGAAGAGACGTCCTTGCCTTGTTCCTGATCCTAATGGTAAAATTTTCATTCTTTCACCTGTAAGTATGATGTTAGCTGTGGTTTTTTTGTAGATGGCCTTTATCAGGTTGATTAAATTTCCCTTTATTCCTAGCTTATTGAGTGTTTTTATATTCAAGAAATACTTACTGAGCATGTACTGTGTTCCAGGCACTGTTCTAAGTGCTGGGGACATAACAGCAGTCAAAATAGAAGCTGGTATGATAATGACAGAGAAAGACCATAAACAAATAAATATTAACTATGTCAGGTGGTAAGACATGTTATGGCTCAACTATGTAAAAAAAAAACTACCCATGTACACACACATATAAATATAGATGAGCACTGGAAAGGCAAACAAGACACAAAGGGCAGCAGTTGACTCTGGGGTGGCCATAGTGGTGGCAACTGGAGTTGGGGGTGCTCCCTGGGCATTCTTCATCCTCTTTTGACACCTTTTGAATTTGGTACCATGTTAAATGTATTACCTAGCCAAAAAAATTAGTTTTAAAATAATGTTCTCATTTACTAAAGATTCAGAAATAGAAAGGTACCACACCATAAGAAAGGCATTTGTCCACCCAGCATCAGGGAGACGCTCATGGGGAGCATTAGTGTCACTATTAGAAGAAGTAGGCAAACGACCCCCAAACCAATCAGCATTAGGTCTTCAAGAAAGGGAATTCCAGGGTCTCTTCTGACTCATGCACCTTCAGTTCTTGGTTCCATGCAGGGTGAGTGACCATCAGTCAGCACCCAGAGGCTTTAAGAACCACTTGAACCACAACTGTGTAATCAATATGCTCCCTTCACCAAAACAAGGACATTCCCATCCAATGGGTTATGCAAAATATTTCAGCACGTACAGGTTAAGCATTTAATTATCCAGAGCAACCATTTAACCAGACAAATTCTCAAACCTGCAAGAAAACTTTGGGGGTGGGTAGGGGTCAGGGATAGAAAGAGGAGGTGAATCTTACGTTATTGTGGTTTGGTTTGCTTGTTTTTCCCTGCTCTCCTTCTGGTTGGTTTGTTTCTGTGTGAAAAAAGAGGGGGCTATGTTCCTAGACTCCCAGCAGCGGTAAGGGTGAGTTTATAGTCCACAACGTCTACTTCAAGCATAATGTAGAGGAAATGCTGGGAAATTGTACTAGATAGATAGGTAGGTAGGTAGGTAGATAATCACAGAACACTGTCACAATTACAGTAGATGTTAAAGGGCACTGAAGGCCAGCCTGGGATCCTGGCTATCACATCTAAACTTTACATTTGAGGAAAAGGGTGCTGTTCTCTGAGAGACAAGAAGGAAACAAGGAGGGATCTAGTTTCTACTTTCCCAGGGTAGTGTTGAGGGGAGAGGTCAGCCAATGATGGGTGTGAGGGATGAGAGCTGGAGGGGATTAGGGGATTAAGGAGGAGTGATGCTGAAATAATTACCTACTGTACTATAACAGCTTCTGGGATTTGCTTAAAAAGAATGGGGAGACTTTCTCAAGTCCTCTGCCCCTGTGGGTATTCATTCTATAGGTGTCTCTATTTCTGTGGGTAGGAAGTTTCTATAACCAAAAAAGTTCAGAGAGAAAAGGAAAGAGAGAGACAAACAGACAGAGGGGGCACTGTCTCCAGCAGGTGAATGGGCAACTAGGAAGATCAGAGAGGGAGTGAAGAGAGGCTGCCAGAGGGCCCCTGTCTCCTCCCTTGAGCTTCCCTACTTAAGTACAGACGGGGCGACTCGAGGAGGAGCGCACAGCCCTTAAAGCTCCCAAAGGCGGGGGGGTGGGGGGGAATCACGTTCCGGAACATGAGAAAATGACCCAAAGAGCTGAAGTCAGTTACCTGATAACTGAAACATGAATCATGGTTGCTGCTCTGCCACAAGCAGGCAAGCGGCACCAACTGTTCACCACGACAGAATAAATACACCTCAAATCCCAGTGCCCGGCGCCACGACCTGCCCACTTACCCGGCACCCCTCCCAGTTCAAACAGCACGCCCTTCTAAGGCTTGGTGAAGCCCCTCACAGAAGGTTGCTGGAAAAGGATGAGTCCCGACCCGGTGCGGAACGCCCTCCTGCCCTGCAGCAGTGGGTTGGGAGGACCACTGGCCAGATCAAGTTTGTCTTCCAAGTTAACCTGCCTGTTACGCCTTGAGGAACTCGAAGGCACGATAAGATCCCGGTCCTCACATCCAATGTTCTGGCTCGTCCTGTACTTAAAGTTCAAATTGCACGGTTTGCTAATTCTTCAGGTACCCCAGCGAGCTGGACTTCCGAGGCATTGTTCTGCCTACACTAGTGAGAAAAATGAGACTTCGAAAATACAAACTGCTGGGAGCCATCCCAGCGGAGTCTGGAGCGCAGCCTCGGGAAGCTCCTGCACGGCGGCCGCAGCCCCTCGGTCTCCAACCCGCGCGCCCGCAGAGTCGCGGTCCCAACCCCGCGAGCTGGCCGCCCGTGCACCGCTCCCGTCCCCGGGCAATCACACGAACAGTCACGGCCGCCTGTCATTCCTGCATTTTGCAACCCCGGTTCCAGTTGGAACTTTAGAGCCGGGTGTCTCATGGCAAGCGAAGGCAAAAAGAATCCTCAGCCCTATTTGCAGAGAGCGGAGACAGGTGGCAAAGGACCACTTTGGTCCTACATCCCTGGAAAGTCTAAGGAGCAAGAAGTCTCGGGGTTGCAGATGGGACCTCAGGGAGTCGCGTACACAAAGAGAGCTCGTGGACACATCCCTCCAGGTCTTTCGATTCAAAATGGGTCCCTAATGAGGTAACGCCGCTCCCGCCGGGAGCAAAAGTTCCTTCCACGTCGGTTCTAGAAACCGCGTGTCCCACACGGCCTCCCGGCAGGCCCGGCGCAGCTGCCCCCGCCGGTCTCACCTGCCAGGCGGCCGAACTCGCGCGCCCGGAGCTCGTGCAGGCTGCGCCGGCCGTACCCGTAGGCGAGAGGCTGCGGGCTCGAGTCCAGGAACTGCGCAAAGGCCAGCAGCTCGGTCCCCGACTGCTCGGCCCCGCCAGCCATGACCCAGGCCTGAGCGCCGCGCAGTCCAAGTGGGCTGCGCCGGGGAAACGCCGAGGCCCGCCCGCCGCGACTCCGCCCCGCCGCGTCCCGGCCGCGCCTCCCGGCCAGCCAGTGGCACCGCGTCCCCGCCGAGGGGCGGCGCCTCTCCCGGCAGGCCGGGCTTGCCCCGGGCTCGCTGACTCTTGGAGTTTCACTGCTTTCTGCCCTTTTCCCACCTGGGGGCAGGGGGAGGGCGTGCCAGTGGTTGTCTCTTTTAACTGCTTTCCAACGGAGTCCACGGAGACACCCCCAGACCCTTGGAACACAAAGTTCTCGTTTACGGTACCACGGAGAGGCTGATGCAAGATGCAATGAATTGCTTTTTGCTGCTGGGCATCCTGGAACCTGGCGATCCTCCCCGCCGACTCTCCCTGGCCCGAGCCCAGCGCAGCGCCCGGGAGCCTCACTCTCCGTGGAGGAACCCCAGTGTGCGGGGCGGGGCGTTTGCAAGGAGACTTCCCCAATTGCTGTTCCCCAGTGGGGCGTGTGCTCGGCGTTTCTGAGAATGTGGCTGAGCAAAAGGTGGAAGAGGAAAAAGATTGGGGACCGATGAGTTTGGTTAATAAGGTCGCGGCAGGTGGGCACCGTCGGGACCCGGTAGCTCCAGTGTGACCCAAGCAAAAGCACCTCCTCCGCTCCGCCAGGGGCCTGCATCCCAGGACACCATTGCCTCAAGTGTGGAGAGGCGGGCCAAACCCACGGGCGGGAATTGCCCGGCCCAGTGTGAGTGTGGAAGTGGGTGGGCAGGCGGGGGCCGGCTTCCGGGGGTGGAGTGAAAGGTACTGGAGGCCCAGGAAAGGTGCCCGAGGTGAGGGGAGGGCTGTGCAGAACCCGCATCGGAGGGCGGCAAAGTCTGGAGGCTTAAGTGAGGACTCAGATTCGGGTCCTTGGGGACCGAAGGTGGGGCCCCAGGAATGGACCACTGGCTCTGTTGTAGGAAAAATGGGGCGTGAGAGGGTGGTCTTGGTCATATCCCAAGTCATACTCCTGGGGCAGACGGTGCAGATAAGAATTCAAGAGCTAGCCATAGTAAAGTGAAAGGTTTATTTAGACAGGCACACACTCCCTACAAAGTGTGGTTCGTCTCAGAAGGCGAGAGAGGTGCCAGGGAAATATCGGGTGTTTAGTTTTTATGGGCTGGGTAATTTCATAGGCTATGAGCGGGAGGAATATTCTAGCTATCTTAGAGAAGGGGCAGGGATTTTCAGGAATTCGGGCAGCACCCACTTTTGGTCTTTTATGGAACTGTCATGGCACGGGTGTGTCATTTAGCAGATGCTAATGTATTACAATGAGAGTATAATGAGGCTCAAGGCCTACTGGAAGTTGAATCTTCCGCCATCTTGAGCCTAGTAGGTTCTAACCAGTTTTTGTCACTTCCTGTTCTTCTTAATGGCTGTGTCATTCCTTTAATGCTTGTGCTCTGCCCCCTTCCTTTCTGTCTCAGCTCTCAAAGCATGCTGCAGTGGGACAAGGTGGGAAGGGCACACAGGCCACAAGTACACTGCCTGTGCTACAGCCAGGCCCTCAGTCACCCTGTGTGTGCGCTGCAGGCACCTTGGGATGCGTGACAATGCGTGGAGTAGACTCCCCGGTCCAGCCTCTGCTTGTATAAAAAGCAAGGGTTCTGCTGCCCGGTGGCCCACCAGCCCCTCCTGGCTCAGCCCCCAATACCAGGTCTGAGAAAGACCCTGGGGGTCGGGGAGGCGGGTTGTGTCCCAGGCCAGAGCCGTTGGGTACCGGGCTGCAGTGCTACAGCCGGTGCCTAGGCTTCCCCTTGCCTAGGTGGCCCCTGCCTGAAGACCGCCCTAGCTAGTCTCACTCACTGCAGAATCCCCAGGATCAGGACTTCCCTGGAGGTCCAGTGGCTAAGACTCCACGCTCCCAACGCAGGGGCCTGGGTTTGATCCCTGGTCAGGGAACTAGATCCTGCACGCCGCAACTAAGAGTTCACATGCCGCAACTGAAGATCCCCGATTCTGCATGCTGCAACGAAGAAAGATCCCACATGCCTTAACTAAGACCCGGCGCAGCCAAATATATAAATAAATATTTTTTAAAAAGAATCCCCAGGGGCTTCCCTGGTGGCGCAGTGGTTGAGGGTCCGCCTGCCGATGCAGGGGACGCGGGTTCGTGCCCCGGTCCGGGAGGATCCCACGTGCCGCGGAGCGGCTGGGCCCGTGAGCTGTGGCCGCTGAGCCTGCGCGTCCGGAGCCTGTGCTCCGCAACGGGAGAGGCCACAGCAGTGAGAGGCCCGCGTACCACAAAAAAAAAAAAAAAAAAAAAAAAGAATCCCCAGGACCTTACTCTGGAAGGAATGAACGTTATCGATGGATGGATGCCCGAGTTTGCCCCTTAGCATTCACCATCCAACCACCTCCCTGCGGCATACCGTTTGGCCATACTTGGAGCAGGAACCTTGGGCATCTTGGCCTCACTCCCTTGCACTCTAACCTCTAAATTTGACTTCTGGCAACAGTACCGACAGGAGCAGGCACTGCACTGGGCACATGTATACTCTTATCTGTGCTAATTATTCAACAGTTAAATAAACAGATCTATGAGGTGGCTCTTACAGGTGGGGTAGCTGTGGCAGAGAGAGGTAGAGTAACTTGCTCGAGGGCACACAGCTAGAAGAAGGTGGACAAGCTAGCGCCTGGGAAGTCAGTCTCCAGAGCCCAACCAGTTCAATGTGTTCAACAATCTCTCCGGTGTAAGCCACGGTGGTCCTCAGGGCCTCCGCCTCCCCACCTCTAAGTTGGGGAGAGTGCTGGGGGTTGATGCTCCCCTCACCCCTCCTTTTAATGCGCTACTTCTTGCCGAGGATCTCCTTGAGGCCAGCCCTTTCAGGAATTAACCTGCCAGAATCATCTGGAAGCCTATTAAAATGCAAATTCTGATTAAGTTGGGGGGCGTGGTGGTTAAGGTTCTGTGTTTCTGACTCACCTGGGCGATGTGGACACTAGAGTCCTTGGACTGCACCCTGACCAGTGAGGGCCTAGGTTACTTCCCTGGGAATGTAAGGAGTACCTCTCCTCAAGGTGTTATGTGGCCAAGTAACAAATCACAAATCCACAAGGGTGTTCCTTTAGGACAAACTTGCTAGGGAACAATCTGAATGGGCCAAGTCAGAACTCCTTTAAAAAAAATTTTTTTTTAATTGTGTTAAAATATACATAACATAAAATTTACCCCTCTTAGCCATTTTTAAGTGCACAGTTCAGTAATATCAGGTACGGGAAGGAATGAACCACCCTGTTGTGCAAACAATCTCCAGAACTCTTTTCATCTTGCAAAACTTAAACTCTATACCCATTAAATAAGAACTCCCCTTTCCCCCTCCCCCAGCCTCTGGCAATCACCATTCTATTTTCTGTATCTACAAATTTGGCTACTCCAGATACCTCATATAAGTGGAATCATACAGTATTTGTCTTTCTGTGACTAGCTTATTTCACTCAGCATAATGTCCATGGGGCAGCATGTGTTCAGAATTTCCTTCCTTTTTCAGGCTGAATAATGTTTCACTGTATGTATATACCATATTCTTTGACCCATTCATCTGTTGATGAACACTTGGAATACTTCCACCTCTTGGTTCTTGCAAATATGCTATGAACATGGGTGCATGAGTATCTCTTTGAGAATTTACTTCCAATTCTTTTGGATATATATAGTCAGAAGTGGGATTGCTGGATCATACGGCAGTTCTATTTTTAAGTTTTGAGGAATTGCCATAGTGTTGCCCATAGCAGCTACACCATTTTACGTTCTCACCAATGGTGCACAAGGGCTCCAATTCCTCCATATTCTCACCAACAGTTATTTTCTGGTTTTGTTTGGTTTGGTTAGGTTTTTGTTATTGTAACAGTAGCCATCCTACTGGGTGTGAGGCGGCCTCTCATAGTGTTGTTGATTTGCATTTCCCTAATGTTTAGTGGTGTTGAGTATCTTTTCACGTGCTTATTGGCCATTTATATATCATCTTTGGAGAATTGTCTGTTCAAGTCCTTTGCTCCCCCCTGCTCTGCCCCCAACTTGGTTTTTTTTTTTTGGTGGTACGCGGGCCTCTCACTGTTGCGGCCTCTCCCGTTGAGGAGCACAGGCTCCGGACACGCAGGCTCAGCGGCCATGGCTCACGGGCCCAGCCGCTCCGCAGCATGTGGGATCTTCCCGGACCGGGGCACGAACCCGTGTCCCCTGCATCGGCAGGCAGACTCTCAACCACTGCGCCACCAGGGAAGCCCTTGGTCGTTTTTTTATTGTTGAGTTGTAGGAGTTCTTTATATAGACTGGATATTAACCCTTCATCAGATCTATCATTTGCAATATTTTCTCCCATTCTGTAGGTTGCCTTTTCACTCTGTTGACTGTGTCCTTTGATGTACAGTGCCGAACCCTTAAGGTCATTAAAAACCACTGAATTACCACTTAGTCAACAAGTATCTTTAAGCCCCTGGCTCTGCCCAGGGGGCTGTGTGCTCAGGAGGGTGTGAAGATATTGTGCCTACATCCTCGTAGGGAAATGACACAGACAATGGGGGCTGAGCGCCCTGTTGCTTCGCTCCAGGATGCAAGTGTAGAATGGCAGGAGAGAAGAGAGAAAGGAGCTCCTTCCAACCAGGGAGTCCAGGGAAGGCACCCCAAAGGAGGAAGCCTGTGATCTGGGCCACAGTAAAGAAGGGAGGGTAGGGTGGGTGGGGACATCGGGAGCCTCAGTCTCTAATGGGCACCTTCAAGTGCATTTCACCAAGATTCCCTGGGCCTCTACTGCCACAAAGAGACTGTCAGAAATCGGATTGCTCGCTCTTACCCGGCCTGAAGCAGAACCTCCAGTCCCCATCAGTGAACGTCTTACACGTGTTCATCGTTCAATGAACGCCTGTGCTATAGGCCTACCACTGCTTCATCTGCTGGCCCTGGGACCTTGGAATAGCCTGAGCTGGTCCATGCTGAGGTCCCAGGCAGCCAGCCTCTGCACCCAAAGTTCACAGCTTTGTAGTGAAACAGCTCTTCAGCTCCTCCAGACACCCCTCTCTCAACCAAGAACTGTGAAAAATATGTCTATAGCCAGATTGGGTAGACAGCCCCAATTTTGTCTTAAAATCTTTCCCCCTTGGTGAGGCTCTGCCCCGGTCCATCCCACTCAGCCTGGTTCTGTACTCAGGATGATGTGTTCCCTGGCAATGGACTCCATTCTTGAGAATCTCCACAATACAGGAGACATTCATTCATGCAGTATTTATTCATTCAATCACTTGGCAACAGTTCAGTGAGTGCCTCTCAGAGTTAGAGTCTGTGGGGATTGAGGAAGGAGGTGGGGCAGGTTTGGGGGCAGGTTTTGAAAGGCAGGTTTAAGTCGGTTTAAGGGAATAGAATTTCATTCTGAAGATTTCTGAGCAAGAAAGTGTCCCCAAGAGGTGATTTCGACCAAACTGTCTAATGACTGTGCCCAGGCTGGATGGGGTGGTGGAGTTGGGGGCAGGGAAACCAGCTACAACCTCTTGGAACTGTCCAGGCTTAATTACTGCAGATGAAAATGTGCTTTGGCAGGGACACTCATTCAATGTTCGTTGGGAAGCTGCTCCCTGCTAGGAACATGGTAGGTGCTGAGAAGACAACAGTCCATAAGGCAGCCTCTGGGCTGAGAGGCCCCCAGGACAGTGAAGAAGATGGCTCTACGGCCAGGTCGCCTTTCTGTGCTGCAGAGCCCAAGAAGGGGCCTTCCTTCAAAAGGTTGAGCCTCCTCCACCTAGGACTCCAGAGGGTCCTGGGTTGGGAGGTAGCATTCCATGTACAATGGCCTGGAGGTGCAAAAGGCTCAGAAAATTCCCAAAGCAGGAACTTCAGTGAGGCTGGAGCACAGCCTGTGGTAGGGGATGAGGGGTAGGGATGGGGACTGAGGCAAGAGAGTGGGGCAGACCCTGCGGTGCAGAGGAGCATGGCTGGGGTCCAGGAGAGACGGGAAGAGTTGTGTCTGAGGCCAGTGACATTTAAGGATCACCTGCCTCCATGTCACTGACTAATGAGAAGGTACAGTCAGAGAGATGGGAGGAGAGCTAGAGGAGAGCGCATTGGTGGTAACTAAGGCTGAAAAGCCAGTTAGGACAAGGACTGATCAGATTATGCAACTTGCTTGGTTCGGTGATATGCAGTGACCTAAGTGACCATTTCTGTTATGCTGGTGGGGATGGAAGCTCCATTATAACGGTCCAGTCTTAAATGGTAAGGAAGGGTAGAGGTTTTCCACTGACTAAAACCCCCGAGGCCTCTTGATCATGGAGGTAGTTGGGAGTTGCCAATTATGACGGATCATATTTTCTGCCAAGTAGTTGAGATGGGGTCGGTGTTTCAGAGGAGGTTGAATTTAGTTTGGATAATGAAATTGGTGCTTCCTGCCAGAAGTGAAATGCATACCTCCCTAACAATGAGAACCTGCTGACCTAGATATCCTGACACCGGAGAAATCAGAAGGCCTGCAGAGCAGGAAGAGAGACAGCAGTGGAGCAGGTTTCTCTCCAGAGCCTGGAGGTTGGAAGCTCTGGCAGAAACAACTTGAGAGCCCTGGAAAAAAAGATCAGAAAACCCCAGGAAGCTCCCTCCCCTGGAGTGATAGGAGACCCTTTTTGTGAACAGAAGTTAGAAGGGCAGCTCAAAATCACCATGTTTGGGAACAAGGCTCCATTATATCCAGACTCATGTTCAAAACAACACCCGGCCCTTCGCCCTGAGTACTAGGCAGACCACAGGAGTGAGAGGGTGGGTGGACCCACAGCTGAGGCCCTTTTCCTGGGGGCCCAGCTTCTCCCTGATCATTCAAGGGTGGGTGGACTGGGCCAAACCACACCCTTCTTGCTCCCTTCTGGGTTGACATCTCCTTCCTGCTCTTTGTTCCCTACCTCTTTATGCCACCAAGACAGGGAAAGGATCTGATGCCAATTTCCCTATTTACTGACCAGTGGATTACACTGAAGAATGCTTCCTCCACCAGCCAGCCATCTGTGCGATCAAACTTATTCTTGAATTCAGCAAATATCTGACAGTACACAGGGCCAGCTACATTGTGCTAGGTGCTATGGAAAACAAGAAAACAAATCTGATGCCCTGGACAGAGGGGGAAGACGGCGGAAAAGTAAGACCCGGAGATCACCTTCCTCCCCACAGGTACATCAGAAATACATCGACACGTGGAACAACTCCTACAGAACACCCACTGAACGCTGGCAGCAGACCTCCCAAAAGGCAAGAAACTCCCCACGTACCTGGGTAGGGAAAAAGAAAAAAGAATAAACACAGACAAAAGAACAGGGACGGGACCTGCACCAGTGGGAGGGAGCTGTGAAGGACGAAAGGTTTCCACACAATAGGAAGCCCCTTCGCGGGCGGAGACTGCGGGTGGCGGAGGGGGAAGCTTCGGAGCCGCGGAGGAGAGCACAGCAACAGGGGTGCAGAGGGCAAAGCAGAGATTCCCGCACAGAGGATCAGGGCCGACCGGCACTCACCAGCCCGAGAGGCTTCTCTGCTCACCCGCCGGGGTGGGCAGGAGCGAGCTGAGTCTCGCTCGGGCTTCAGTCCGACGCAGGGAGAGGAATGGGGTTGGCGGCGTGAACACAGCCTGCAGGGGGTTAGTGCACCACGCCTAGCCGGGAGGGAGTCCGGGGGGGAAAAGTCTGGACCTGCCGAAGAGGCAACAGACTTTTTCTTCCCTCTTTGTTTCCTGGTGCACGAGGAGAGGGGATTAAGAGCGCTGCTTAAAGGAGCTCCAGAGACGGCCGCGAGCCGTGGCTAAAAGCGCGGACGCCAGAGACGGGCATGAGACGCTAAGGCTGCTGCTGCTGCCACCAAGAAGCCTGTGTGCGAGCACAGGTCACTATCCACACCCCCCTTCCGGGGAGCCTGTGCAGCCCGCCACTGCCAGGATCCCGGGATCCAGGGACAAGTTCCCCGGGAGAACGCACGGCGCACCTCAGGCTGGTGCAACGTCACGCTGGCCTCTGCCGCCGCAGGCTCGCCCCGCATCCGTACCCCTCCCTCCCCCCGGCCTGAGTGAGCCAGAGTCCCCGAATCTGCTGCTCCTTTAACCCCGTCCTGTCTGAGCGAAGAACAGACGCCCTCCGGCGACCTACATGCAGAGGCGGGGCCAAATCCAAAACTGAGCCCTGGGAGCTGTGTGAACAAAGAAGAGAAAGGGAAATCTCTCCCAACAGCCTCAGGAACAGCGGGTTAAATCTCCACAATCAACTTGATGGACCCTGCATCGGTGGAATACCTGAATAGACAACGAATCATCCCAAATTGAGGAGGTGGACTTTGAGAGCAGGATTTATTATTTTTTCCCCTTTTCCTCTCTTTGTGAGTGTGTATGTATATGCTTCTGTGTGAGACTTTGTCTGTATAGCTTTGCTTTCACCATTGTCCTAGGGTTCTGTCCGTCCGTTTTTTTGTTTTTTTACTTAAAAAAATTTTTTTTAATAATTATTTTTTATTTTAATAGCTTTATTTTATCTTTATTTTATTTTATCCTCTTTTTTTCTTTCCTTCTTTCTACTTTTTCTCCCTCTTATTCTGAGCCGTGTGGATTAAAGGCTCTTGGAGCTACAGCCAAGAGTCAGTGCTGTGCCTCTGACATGGGAGAGCCAACTTCAGGACACTGGTCCACAAGAGACCTCCCAGCTCCATGTAATATCAAATGGCAAAAATCTCCCAGAGATCTCCATCTCAACACCAACACCCAGCTTCACTCAATGACCAGCAAGCTACAGTGCTGGACACCCTATGCCAAACAACTTGCAAGACAGGAACACAACCCCACCCATTAGCAGACAGGCTGCCTAAAATCATAAAAAGGCCACAGACACCCCAAAACACACCATCAGACGTGGACCTGCCCACCAGAAGACAATATCCAGCCTCATCCACCAGAACACAGGCACTAGTCCCCTCCACCAGAAAGCCTACACAACCCACAAGCCACTGGGGACAGACACCAAAAACAACGGGAACTACGAACCTGCAGCCTGCAAAAAGGAGACCCCAAACACAGTAAGATAAGCAAAATGAGAAGACAGAAAAACACACAGCAGATGAAGGAGCAAGAAAAAAACCCGCCAGACCTAACAAATGAAGAGGAAATAGGCAGTCTACCTGAAAAAGAATTCAGAATAATGATAGTAAAGATGATCCAAAATCTTGGAAATAGAAAAGACAAAATGCAAGAAACATTTAACAAGGACCCAGAAGAACTAAAGAGGAAACAAGCAATGATGAACAACACAATAAATGAAATTAAAAATACTCTAGAAGGGATCAATAGCAGAATAACTGAGGCAGAAGAACGGATAAGTGACCTGGAAGATAAAATAGTGGAAATAACTACTGCAGAGCAGAATAAAGAAAAAAGAATGAAAAGAACTGAGAACAGTTTCAGAGACCTCTGGGACAACATTAAATGCACCAACATTCGAATTATAGGGGTTCCAGAAGAAAAAGAAAAAGAAAGGGACTGAGAAAATATTTGAAGAGATTATAGTTGAAAACTTCCCTAACATGGGAAAGGAAATAGTTAATCAAGTCCAGGAAGCACAGAAAGTCCCTTACAGGATAAATCCAAGGAGAAACACGCCAAGACACGTATTAATCAAACTGTCAAATATTAAATACAAAGAAAACATATTAAAAGCAGCAAGGGAAAAACAACAAATAACACACAAAGGAATCCCCATAAGGTTAACAGCTGATCTTTCAGCAGAAATTCTGCAAGCCAGAAGGGACTGGCAGGACATATTTAAAGTAATGAAGGAGAAAAACCTGCAACCAAGATTACTCTACCCAGCAAGGATCTCATTCAGATTTGATGGAGAAGTTAAAACTTTTACAGACAAGCAAAAGCTGAGAGAGTTTAGCACCACGAAACCAGCTTTACAACAAATGCTAAAGGAACTTCTCTAGGCAAGAAACACAAGAGAAGGAAAAGACCTACAATAACAAACCCAAAACAATTAAGAAAATGG
Source organism: Delphinus delphis (assembly GCF_949987515.2). Taxonomy (NCBI): domain Eukaryota; kingdom Metazoa; phylum Chordata; class Mammalia; order Artiodactyla; family Delphinidae; genus Delphinus; species Delphinus delphis. The sequence goes on along the minus strand of NC_082695.1, from coordinate 50,524,386 downwards.
GAATAGGAACATACATACCGATAATTACCTTAAATGTAAATGGATTAAATGCTCCTAACAAAAGACACAGACTGGCTGAATGGATACAAAAACAAGACCCATATATATGCTGTCTACAAGAGACCCACTTCAGACCTAGGGACATATACAGACTGAAAGTGAGGGGATGGAAAAATATATTCCAGGCCAATGGAAACCAAAAGAAAGCTGGAGTAGCAATTCTCATATCAGACAAAACAGACTTTAAAATAAAGACTATTACAAGAGACAAAAAAGGACACTACAGGGCTTCCCTGGTGGCACAGTGGTTGAGAGTCTGCCTGCCGATGCAGGGGACACGGGTTCATGCCCCGGTCTGAGAAGATCCCACATGCGGCAGAACGGCTGGGCCCATGAGCCATGGCCGCTGAGCCTGCACGTCCAGAGCCTGTGCTCCGCAATGGGAGAGGCCACAATGGTGAGAGTCCCGCATACCGCAAAAAAAAAAAAAAAAAAAAAAGGCCACTACATAATGATTAAGGGATCGATCCAAGAAGAAGATATAACAATTGTAAATATTTATGCACCCAACATAGGAGCACCTCAATACATAAGGCAAATACTAACAGCCATAAAAGGGGAAATCGACAGTTAACACATTCATAGTAGGGGACTTTAACACCCCACTTTCACCAATGGACAGATCATCCAAAATAAAAATAAATAAGGAAACACAAGCTTTAAATGATACATTAAACAAGAGGGACTTAATTGATATTTATAGGACGTTCCATCCAAAAACAACAGAATACACATTTTTCTCAAGTGCTCATAGAACATTCTCCAGGATAGATCATATCTTGGGTCACAAATCAAGCCTTGGTGAATTTAAGAAAATTGAAATTGTATCAAGTATCTTTTCCGACCACAATGCTATGAGACTAGATATCAATTACAGGAAAAGATTTGTAAAAAATACAAACACATGGAGGCTAAACAATACACTACTTAATAACGAAGTGATCACTGAAGAAATCAAAGAGGAAATCAAAAAATACTTAGAAACAAATGACAATGGAGACACAACAACCCAAAACCTATGGGATGCAGGAAGAACAGTTCTAAGAGGGAAGTTTATAGCAATACAATCCTACTTTAAGAAACAGGAAACATGTCAAATAAACAACCTAACCTTGCACCTCAAGCAATTAGAGAAAGAAGAACAAAAACACCCCAAAGTTAGCAGAAGGAAAGAAATCATAAAGATCAGATCAGAAATAAATGAAAAAGAAATGAAGGAAATGATAGCAAAGATCAATAAAACTAAAAGCTGGTTCTTTGAGAAGATAAACAAAATTGATAAACCATTAGCCAGACTCATCAAGAAAAAAAGCGAGAAGACTCAAATCAATAGAATTAGAAATGAAAAAGGAGAAGTAAAAAAAATACAATGTATTTTTTTGCGGAAATACAAAAAATCATGAGAGATTACTACAAGCAACTCTATGCCAATAAAATGGACAACCTGGAAGAAATGGACAAATTCTTAGAAATGCACAACCTGCCAAGACTGAATCAGAAAGAAACAGAAAATATGAACAGACCAATCACAAGCACTGATTTGAAACTGTGATTAAAAATCTTCCAACAAACAAAAGCCCAGGACCAGATGACTTCATAGGCGAATTCTATCAAACATTTAGAGAAGAGCTAACACCTATCCTTCTCAAACTCTTCCAAAATATAGCAAAGGGAGGAACACTCCCAAACTCATTCTACGAGGCTACCATCACCCTGATACCAAAACCAGACAAAGATGTGACAAAGAAAGAAAACTACAGGCCAGTATCACTGATGAATATAGATGCAAAAATCCTCAACAAAATACTAGCAAACAGAATCCAAGAGCACATTAAAAGGATCATACACCATGATCAAGTGGGGTTTATTCCAGGAAAGCAAGGAATCTTCAATATACGCAAATCAATCAACGTGATACACCATATTAACAAACTGAAGGAGAAAAACCATATGATTATCTCAATAGATGCAGGAAAAGCTTTTGACAAAGTTCAACACCCATTTATGATAAAAACCCTGCAGAAAGTAGGCACAGAGGGAACTTTCCTCAACATAATAAAGGCCATATACGACAAACCCACAGCCAACATCATCCTCAATGGTGAAAAACTGAAACCATTTCCACTAAGATCAGGAACAAGACAAAGTTGCCCACTCTCACCACTCTTATTCAACATAGTTTTGGAAGTTTTAGCCACAGCAATCAGAGAAGAAAAGGAAATAAAAGGAATCCAAATCGGAAAAGAAGAAGTAAAGCTGTCACTGTTTGCAGATGACATGATACTATACACAGAGAATCCTAAAGATGCTACCAGAAAACTACTAGAGCTAATCAATGAATTTGGTAAAGTAGCAGGATACAAAATTAACGCACAGAAATCTCTGGCATTCCTCTACACTAATGATTAAAAATCTGAAAGTGAAATTAAGAAAACACTCCCATTTACCATTGCAACAAAAAGAATACCTAGGAATAAACCTACCTAAGGAGACAAAAGACCTGTGTGCAGAAAATTATATGACACTGATGAAAGAAATTAAAGATACAGATAGATGGAGAGATATACCATGTTCTTGGATTGGAAGAATCAACATTGTGAAAATGACTCTACTACCCAAAGCAATCTACAGATTCAATGCAATCCCTATCAAACTACCACTGGCATTTTTCACAGAACTAGAACAAAAAATTTCACAATTTGTATGGAAACACAAAAGACCCCAAATAGCCAAAGCAATCTTGAGAACGAAAAACGGAGCTGGAGGAATCAGGTTCCCTGACTTCAGACTATACTACAAAGCTACAGTAATCAAGACAGTATGGTATTTGAGTCTCCCTCAAATTCCCACAGTCTGCCTTTGGAACCAATAACCATGGCTGCCCCCCCTGAGGCTACTGGGAAGACAGTGATTTGGCTCCTTGTTGCCCATGGTAAACATGTGCTGGGAACACAACCCAATCACGTCTCCTCCATCTAGGACAGTCATGTAGGTCAGAAGATAGCAACTGCTTAGGTTGGCACTTGGCATCAGTCTGAGCTTTGATGCTGTGACTCAGGCAGAAAAATGAAATTATCAGGGAAAACAAGGAAGGGCAGGTCAGGGATTCTGAAATACTCCTCAGCAACTCCACAGCAAAGCTGCACGACTACCTTTTGCTTTAGATGTTATGAACTACTCCAGTATGGTTCCAAGTGTTCTCCTTTAGCAGATGAAGACCATCATGGTAAAAGTACAGTGTATGTGTATGAAGTTCAATATACTGTCCAAATGTACAGCAAGTCCTGGGAACACTTACTGAACTGAATTAATTACACACGTGATTACTGAGGAAGATGCTTCAGGACAACTTGGGAAAACTGTCTATCTACAACTGGCAAAACAACAACCAACCATGAACTTGGTCTAAGACTAGGCCTGCTTTCAGGAGACCTTAGGGGGTTGAGTTCCGTGCTGGAAAAGGCTCTAAAGGACTGTTAGTCCACTGAATCTGCTCCGGAATCCCAAGTGCGCAGGATCTGAACAAACTGCTGTGTGCCAATGGGAAGATTCAGATCCTTCAGCAGATAAGCAAAGAAATCATACTTCACAGCATCCTGGTTTCTGAGGTTAAGAAGCTCAGGTGCTCACTGCCTTGGTGCATACACGCTCACATGCACACACACAGCCCTAAGGGTGTAAGACAAATTTATACAGATTCAGTGGTCTAGAACTGCACTGTCCAAATATGGATATAGCCACTAGCCACAGGTGGCTAGTGAGCATTTGAAATGTGGCTAGTATGAATTGAGATGAGCTGTAAGTGTAAAATGCAATTTGTAGTGTACAAAGATTTCATACAGAAGAAAGGGTAAAATATCTCCATAATTTTTTATATTGACTATATTAAAATGATACTATTTGAGATATACTGGATTTGAACACATGTGTCATTAAAATAAGTTACACCTCTTTCTTTTTACTTTATGTGGCTACCAGAAAAGTTTAAAGTACATAGGTAGCTCACATTATATTTCTGTTGGACTAGAAATACTGGATAGTTCTGGTCTAAAAACCTTCATTTAGACTAAGTATCACTTAACTTCTTTGGAAGTAAAATGTCATGTTAGATAATAGCATAAACTCCCACCAAGAAAATCCTCGCCTCCTTCCTTCCAGCTGTTTACTATGTACAGTGTGCAAAGTGGCAGTCTGCCAGGTGGCTCATGTTCCCACAGGGTCAGGAGAGGCCTGGCTCTCCCACCAGTCTTCACAGGCTCTCCCACACCCTCTCTTAACCTCTCTCCACCCAACTCCCAAGTGCTCAGCTCTCATGGGCAGCCTCCCAAAGCTCAGCAGGCACACCCAACACTGTCTTTCTGGTGTGTTCTTCTGCCCTCTGTTCCCATCGCGCCCTCTCCCTGGGGCACATCCTTCACGCTCATGACTTCATCCTTCCTCTTGTGACTCATCCTTGCAACTTCACAGAAATTCAGGTGATTCAGACGCTACTTTCCAGCCCCTATATCTCTCAGTTACTTTAAGCACTTCAAGTCAAACTCTGAAGGAAGCATCTATGTACTTTTAAAGAATAAGAGAAGGGACCAACTACAGTTCAAACTCACAACCTGCCAAATTCCTAGAATGGTTGGTGTGTACTAGGAGGCAGGGGTCAAGACCACACTTTGTGTGGTCTGCGTATTTACAAAAAACTGTTAAAATAAAAATTGAGTAATCTGGGTTTTATCTCTTTTTATTTTTGAGGCTATCCCTCACAGGAGGGTAGTAAATAATGAAACGTCCCAAACATTTGAAAAGAGAAGGCCCGAAATGACACAAAATTAGGCAAATTTGCTCATGAAGAAAGAAAGAATAGAGGCTCTCAATCTGGGACACACAGATGCAGGTCTGAATCCCTGAAAGTATGGGCAAGGTTCTGAGACTGTGTGTATATAAACATTTCGAGCAAAGAGTCTGTAGCTTTCATCATATTTCAAAGGGTCTGAGACTCACATGAGGACTACTGCCTTAGGTCTTAAGCATGAAATGCAATGAAATTATGAGGTAAAGAAAGGTTATCTATTTACATGATAAATATTTTTAAGACACCAACGAGTATATGCTTGCAGTCATTAAGTCCATTACAGAGCACATCTGTTAACTCTGTGTATCTTCACAGTGTGATCTTCACCACAACTTGCAAAGTGTAACCATTCAGTGCCTTCTGCTTCATTCTGTTCAGCTTTTCCATTACAGTTCTTCCAGCATAATTTTTTGATAGCAAGTGTATGACTTTGGCTAAAACAAAGATAGAGAAATCATGAAATGAATGTATGCTATGACTATGAAATATTTTTCTGGGTGCTCACCTGCATATTAATTCAGTTAGTATGCTCTTCCTATTAGTGTTGTTAACATAAATAGAAGTCAAAACCTGACCATGTAATTGTACAGGTTTTAAAATACCATCACTAATATTTTAGCAATTTTATGTTAGCCTTGAAAATATTTTACTTACTGACCAAGGACACCATCAAAAAGAGCAAGAAATAGACAATGCATTTATGTCAAATTTTGCTTTAACCATCAATTTTAACTATTAAAATCAGTCTTTCAGGTAACATTACTAAATGTGTTTCTTTTCTAAAGAATTCCAACTTTACAACATATTCTATATTTGATCTTCTGACATCCCTGTAACTTGAATGGACGCTTACTCTCATTATTTACTGCTGGGTAAGAAAAGATAGTGAAAGATTTAATAAACTACCCAGTGAAAGAACCTTGGTCTCCAATGTGACCTGTAACTGCATGACCCTGGGCAAGATGTTCATATTAACACACTACCCCCAGCCCCCATCCTCATGGCTGACCTAGGATGCTACCAAACATAGATTATTAATAAATCTCTATGAAATATAATATCCTCTATAAATTTAACCTGCAAACTAGTCCTCCAAACCAAAACGGAATAAGGTGAATATGGTGCAAGTTTTAAAGCAGTAAACACTGAAAATAATACCTGAGCTCACAAACTATACTTGCAGACTCTGAGAGTCCCTGTCACCAACGCACTCTCAGGATCAAAAGAATGAAGCATAGCCTCGAAGTGATGAAACACATTTAAAAAAATCAGCACACCAGAACCTAAGTCACCAAATGACTGTGAGCCCCTGCAAGTGGCCACTCTAGAAGGGTCCACACATTCCAACAATGCTGCTGTGCCTCAGTGTTTCCTGAAATTCTCCTAAAGGAAACGCTTCCACACAGACTACGACCTGAGTATTCTCAATGAGAGCTCATCTTCCTTTGAGGATGAATTTGATTACTGAAAGAAGTCAAAGGTCATCTGGATATGAGCTTATAAATAAGATGAAGGTTAAGCTAAAAAAAAAAAAAGAAGTGAATGGTCAAAATGAGGAAAACTTTATATAAAAGGTATCATAATTGGCTTTCTTGCATCACTAGTAAGCTAGTTTTGAACACAGTTCCTAAAGAGAAGTTCCAAAAATATTTTAAGTGACAGCAACATCACTGGGATCTCATTTGTTCTGGATTAATATTAAAGTTCTCTCATTTCATTAAAAGAATGATTTGAAGTAGTGACATCACTGAAACAAGAATATATTTAGACTAGTATATATATATAGTACTTTGTTTCCCAGAGAAGTTACTTTGAGGGACAGTACTTATTTGGCTATATATGCTTTGAGATGGTATGTTTCGTTTCTTTTCTTTTTTGGTAATGTTCTTTAAATCCAGCGTGTTAACAGATCACATTTAGAAGACAGGGAGTTCGGGGAGCCAACCTAGAAGGCAGTGTTTGCTTATATTACCTTCGTTTATATTTCATTATCAGCAAAACCTTTCATTTGAAAAGTACTCGTAATCTGATAAGTGTAATATTAGAAATCCAAATAATATAAGGTAAGCCAGGAATTAGTTCTTGCAAATCCAAAGTCACCATAATGACTAAAAAACTTTTAAATGAAAAACTCAAATTCTGTACATGTCCCCTGCCCATACTTTCTGAGGGGCTTCTTGCCACTGTTCCACATTCGGGCCACAGAAGTGGTCTGGGTACTAGGCAGAGGCAGAGCAAGCATCATGGGTAGGGCAAAGTGAAAGGAAGGAAAAGAAGAGGAGGGGAGGCCAGGAAGAGAGGAATTTTCAAGTGCCTGAAACATGGAATTTCATTGGATACCTCTCTCTTCAGTAAGCCAATAGCATGAACTGTTTCAACAGCTAAACCCAGCATCAGAGAGGTGGGAGAGAACCCATGAGGACAGCAGTAATAAAGCAGATCTCATTTTAAATACATTTAAATAAATACAATTATCATGAGCATTAACATGCTTTGCTGGTAAGGAGACAAACTCCCCTGGAAGGTATATCTTGTACAATATGTCTCTCGGCATCAAGCCAATGACCTTCCTCATGATGCTGTTGCTTGGAATTGTATTTGAAGTTATATTTTGGATAGTTTAAATACATGAAGGTTGAAGAATCCTAAAACAAATCTAACACAGAATGACATGAATGACTTTTTGAAAGTTTAGTCATTTTTAACTAACGAAATGGGTAAAGAAGTAGATTAAAAAGTGTTCCCTGCTGTCTAAGCAGGCGGATGAGGAGGAGGCTGTAAACAGCAGGTGCTCTGAGCGGCTCAGGTGGCAAAGGCCCACGCCCGGGGCACGAGGCTCAGGAGCACTTACTCTGCCTGAAGGCTGGTCACAGGGCTTTGAGGGGCACTTGACGGTTTACTCTATCCCAGGATGTGAGCTAAAGCGTTCAAACACGAGATTCGCCTACCAAACACAATCTATAATATTTCCAAAACACCACCACCATTTTGAATTAAATTTTACTAAGATTCTACTTAGTCAAATTCTGAAACTCATCATTATGAAAATCACTTTCATCTCCAATGCGTTGTCTGTAAACACAGTATCATGCAAACAAGCAATTTGGTCAAATAAACTTTTAAAAACCAAGTGCAATACAGTAATAAACGTCAATCTCAAGAGACTGTCACAAAACACAGAGGTACAAATTAGCAGTAAGCACCATGAAGAGATTTGTGTTTCTCTCCATGCAAATGTGACATAAGATTTGCTGCTAAAGACTCCATGATATCTATCTAATCTGATGGAAGCAAAAACAGGAAGGAAATACCTTTGACTTGTTTCTACACAGTGCCTCCAGTCATTTATTTCTGGAACTTGATCAGTCTTTTTCCAAGAATATAAACAAATCTTTCCACACTCTAATCCTACTGCAACAACGTATCTGTTTTTAAGGGAAGGGAAAGACAGTGATTAATTTAGCATGAACTTCTGTTATCTCCATCATCACCAATCTAAAGTAGTTCTTCAGTGCTCCCAACTGTCTCTGGCTTACAAAGGACTCTGTTTAAAATTCGGGCCCAGGATCCAGTGCGCTGCTCTACCGTGCGCTCACAGAGCCTCCTCTCCATCGAGGATGCTCACAGTTTTACCTCTGCCCTCTGCTGGCAAGGCCCATAAGCCAGTGTTTCCCTGGCTGGCAGCAGAGACCCTTGTTCTACCGAAGATACTTGTTACAGAGAAAGCACCACAGTCCTAAATTTGGTGAAATAAGAACCTTTGAGCCACCCTCCCAATCTCTATTTCACCACGCTGAATATCATCAAGCTCTATCAATTCAGCAATTCTTTTGAGGGGAGTTCCCCCTGGTGGTCCAGTGTTTGGGGCTCTGAGCTTCCACTGTTGGGGGGGCCTGGGTTTGATCCCTGATCTGGGAACTAGGATCCCACAAGCCACGCAGCGCAGCCAAACCAACAAACAAATAAATAAATAAATAGGGGTTGATCAGAAAGATAAGATAAAATAAAATGGTGTTAAAAACAAAAAAGAAATCCTATGAGAAACATAAGCATTATAAAAAAAAATGGTTAACTTGGAAGCTAAGAGAACCCAAAGATGAAAGTATAAGAGGGCTACACATTGAGAAACTAAGTGGTCTTCTTAAAGAAAACATAAGATGAAGCCCCACACAGAGACTGACCTTTGGGAAAGGTTAAGTACTGGGCAGACACTGACGGCAGTCACAGCTCCGCCCACGTCCAGAACGGAGGAGCAGGGGCCGATGCTGTGCTCAGTGGAGTCATCGCTGGAGTCGCACTCACCCCAGACAACCACCTAACACAGACAGATCAAACGCTGTAAAACTTTCTCTTTGCAAGGTTTCTAGCAATGCATTAGAGCGTTTCAATGGCATAGAGGACACTGACATTTTAAAAAATGCATCATTTTCATTTGTGTTCCAGGACTTCTGACCATTTCAAGCATCACAGAGAAGCCACCATGTAGCAGATACATGTCTCTGAGACCTCAACTACCCTCATCTTTGTGCTGGTCCAAAGATGACTGTCCCCGCCCAGAGACCAGGTGTGTTTAGCCTGCTCTTTACACTCAGGAAACCAGTTCTGATCCAGTGAGATTCTGTCCACCATGTCCTCAAGGTGCTCGTGCACCACCCCAAGAAATTACCACAAAATGCATGAACCAACCAAGTCCCTGGCTCTTCTTCTACACCACCCACTGCTCATGGAATCAGCTCAGCTCACTCGGGAGGCCCTAACCTTGATGATACACCGCATAAGAAATGAGGCTTTCCTGGAAGCTCATGCCTCAGAAGGGTGTGAATGGTCACAAAGAAATGGAGAGGGAAGTGAAAACGCAGGACCAAAGCAAGATTCTGAGCAGAGGGCTCCGCCCAAGCAAGCAGGAGTGCATTTCTGAGACTGCATGGCGGATGATGCTTTGTCCGTTTCAGCCTTGACCTAACTGTGACAGCCACAGCTGGACCATCTGCTACCGGGCCTGACTGTGGAAGGCAGAAGCAGTCCTGCTGCCTGAGCAGCTAGCAGAGAGTAGGAAGACAAATGCCGGGGAAGAAATGAATAGGCAAATGACAGAAGTAAAGGTCTGAGAGAAAGCACTTCAGAGGCTAACATTTCAGTGTTTCATTGAGTGACAGCATGCTGTGTTAGTCCTCTGCTTCTGTAACTTGTACCATGACTGTGACTGGAGAGGGCAGGAGAGGAGAGGAAACACTCAAGTGCCTCAGCGCCTCTGGTCTGCAGGAAGTGCAGAAAAAGGAAAGGATGCTTTAAAGAGCATGAAAACAGAGGAAAGACCAGAGGCCAGGGGAACATTTCCCAGAGAACAAGGGCGAGGGTCATGGTCAAGAACCTACTGCTAGCTAACTTGTTCTGATTTTTTTCACAGCTCGTGACACACCCAGGCACACACCCCGCCTCCTTCGCTGAATGAAAAGGTAATAATCATTCATTATAGAAAGAATTTTAAATTCCCAAAAGTACGAAAAAGAAAAGCAGAAACTGTCTTTCCCTGTGTCCCTCCACCCACTCCTGCTCTCCTGCTTTCTTTATCCTGACCCATTTCCTTTACCACTTTTCTCCTACTGGAGCCATCTGATAGTCATGTGTCTGAAGGGACGACTTCTCGTATTTGATATTTTAGAGACATGCATTATAGAATTTAACAAGAAAAGCCTTTTTATGTATGCATATGAAAAACACAGAAGGAAATAAATAAACTGATTTTTAAAAGATGTATCAGAAAATTAGGATTATGTGCTTTTTATCCAAACACACCTGTAATATTATTATTTTACATTTGAAAAAATATTAAGTTAAAAAAAATTACCTTTTTGTCCCGACTTCCAGTGAAGAAATACTTGCCATCAGGACTCCAATCACAAGACCAAATAATTCTACTGTGCACAGCAGTGATTTTGTTAGTGAAGGCAAAGAGACTGAAAACTGGGTCTGAAAGAAACACATATGCACTAGTCACAAAGTGGAGAGAGCAGCTTTTTACCTATTAGAAAGCTATGTTTAAATGCCATATACAACATGTAATTTAACAATCAATTTATATACACAGACTTTTGCAACCAAGGCCAGGCAGCTGATCCCTCACCAGAAGGCTATGTGCATATAGTTATTTTTCTAGTAGGAAATGCTTTTATACTGACTAGTCACTCTCTAGTGACTGATGACAAACATCTTCTGGACACTTAACTAAAAGTTCAATTTATGCTTATGGAAGAAGGCTGATGAAATTTAAACTTACTCGGGAAGTAGCCAGATCTGTGTATTAAGCTATGGAAAAAAAAGACTAATGAACCCTTAAATAACGTAAAAGAAAAAAACGAACTTAAAAAAAATCTCTTCCCTTGCAATATTTTAAGTGTAGGGTAACTAACTTCTAGCCCTCATACGGACTAAACGTAAAAGACGTAACTGTGTATGGAGGGTAGACTAATGTATCTATTAATCCACAATCCATAAAGATATAGCAAATTAAAGGATTTGTTATTAGTATAATATCACTTTAACTTTTTTAAAAAAAGTTGCATGTTAGGAAATCACTAGTTGCAAATGAAATCAGTCTGTTACAACATATACTGCTCAGTATGTGTCATAGTCCCTGGTATTCTCTAAAACACAAAAAACCCAAAGGACTAAAAATATCATAAGATCAAATTGCAGTAGGTTTTATCAATGGAAAAATTAAAAACAGGATTAAACAACACAAAGTACTTTAAACGCTCTCTAGATTTTACCTACCCAATGAAAGTGGAAGAATAAGAATAGGCTACTGCTGCAATCACACGAAGCTTTTTTGCCTTTTCCTTTTTTTTTTCAATTTATGCCAGATCCAAAGTAGAATGCAGGTAGGTGTGTTAACATTTTGCCCAGGGGTCATGTTATTCACAAATGGATGCCTAAAACACCCCCTCCCAATTCTCCCAATTATCACTGTGACAGAGGTGGGTAGGTGAATGGTAAAGACAATGGTCCTTCTGAGTTTCATAATTTAACTGTATATTCATTATTCCTGTCCCATAAAATCCTCAGTATATATCATCCATTTGGTTTTATGGTGGCATTCTGTAACCATCTGCAAAATCCAAATTTTCTACATGTAGATTTTTATGTTTCTTTAACTGAGATGTCTGAATACATATCATCCTTACAAGGAAGGTCAAGTCTTCCTCAGTTATCACAAAACTTTGAAAGACTCACAACAACCAGACTCTGCCCTTCACCCTATTATCATTTCTATTTCTCTTTACACAATAGCTGCTCAAAGTAGGTAAATGGACATAACTGTTTCACTAATAATCTTCCCAACCAGCAGCTGTTTTACCTAACTCAGGTGAGATTGTGTCCTGCCTTTTCCACAGTGACCAGGTCCGATCTCTGGAAACAGCTAGTAAGAACTTGTCATCAGGAGAGAAGGCCATCTGTGTGACAGTCAAACTGTGGAAAATTAAATTCTGCACCTGTTTCCAAGATGCAGTGTTCCAAAGAATGATAGCTGCATGCTCTTTCTTAGCTGCCTATAGGACAGAGATGAAACAATAAAGCAATTAAAGTGAAATAAACTGAAAACATTTTTCAAAATAATATATTGTTTCTATGGTATTTTTTATGTATCTGTGTAAAAAATAAAACAACTTCTGAGAAAATACTATAAATACTATAACCAGGTGTAACCTCTGAGAAGAGACAGACTGGAATTAGAAATGATGAATAATTAGAGACTGGCACTGAAATCAGAATTTTAAAAATTGAGTTATATTTAACATACAATATTATATTAGTTTCAGGTGTATGACATAGTGGTTCAATATTTTTATACATTATGAAATGATCACCACAGTAAGTCTAGTTACTATCCATCATCATACAAAGTTGTTACCATATTATTGACTATATCCCCTATGGGTACCTTACATCCTTGTGACTTATTTATTTTATAACTGAAAGTTTATACCTCTTAAACCCCTACTTCAGTCATTCCTCCACCCCGCTGAAAACACCCTGTCTATTCCCTGTACCTATGAATCTGTTTCTGTTTTGTTTGTTCATTTGTTTTGGTTTTTAGATTCCATATATAAATGAAATCATTTGGTGTGTGTCTTTCTCTAACTTATTTACTCATTTCACTTAGCATAATACCCTCCAGGTCCATCCATGTTGCCACAAATGGCAAGATTTCATTCCTCTTTTTTAAGGCTGAGTAATATTCCATCACACACACACACACACACACACACACACACACACACACACACACCACCCCTTCCTTATCCATTCCTCTATCATTGGGCACTTAGGTTGCTTCCATATCTTGGCTATTGTAAAGAATGCTACAATGAACATAGAGGTACATATATCTTTATAAATTAATGTTTTCATTTCCTTTGGATAAACAGCCAAAAGAAGAAGTGCTGGGTCATATGGTATAGTTCTATTTTTAATTTTTTGAGGAACCTCCATACTACTTTAATATTTTACAAGAAGAATACATCTGTGTATTAACTGTGTAATTAGTAGTTTAGAAACTTTCACTTCTGGTCAATATGGAGTAACAGGGACCAGATTTACTCTCTTGTGTGAAAAAAACTAAAAGATCAGACAAAATACACGAAATAATGGCACTCCAAAATATTAGATATCTAGCAACAAAGAACACTGATACCTAAAAGACAAAATGAATCACAGAGTAGGAAAAAAAGAAAAAAACAATCACTGAACTCTATGACAACGTCAAGCAGCCAAATATAACTATGGTCTGCAAAAGGATGAGAAAAAAATGCTTAAAAAGATAATGGCCAAAAAATTTCCAAATTCAATGAAAACAATAAACCTACAGATCTAAGACGTTCAATAAAACCCAAGCACAAGAAACATGAAGAAAACTATACCAACAGTAATCAAATTGTTTAAAACCACTGAAAAATATAAAATTGCAGTTGGGGGAAAAAACCCATTACTAAGTAACAAAGAAAAATGACAGTGGGCTTCTCATCCAAAACAATGCAAGTCAGAGGAAAATGGAGCAACATTTTTGAAGTACCTAAGGGAAAACCACCAATTCTTTAGCCACCACTAATACTGTTAAAAAATGAAGGAGAAATAGATCCTTTTCAGACAGGCAAAAAGCTGAAAAAATTCCTGACCAGCAGAACTGCATTATGAGGAATGTTAAGAACATCCTGTAGGCAGCACGAAAATAATATCTGATGGAAAAAATATTTTTATTATTTAAATATCTTTAGGGATAATTAACTGTTAAAGTATAAATAATATTGTGGGATTTCTGTGAAGAAGTAAAATGTACAAAAACAATACCACAAAGTAGAAGGAAATGAAAGTATACTTATGTTATCATACACAAATAGTGCAGTATTACTTGATGGTAAACTGTGGTAAATTAAAGATATATAGTATAAAATGTGAAACAACCAATAAAATAACAAAGAGTTATATCTACTAAACAAAACAAAAGAAATAAAATGGAATCATAAAAAGGAATCACTTAATCCAAAATAAGTATAATGGATCAAAGAACAGATAGATCAAATAGAAAACAAATAGCAAGATGACAGGAGTTAATCTATCATATCAATTATTACGTCAAATGCAAATGATCTAATAAGCACCCCTATTAAAATGAAAGATTATCAAGATGAGAAAAACAGCAAGACCCAATTATATGCTGTCTCCAAGAAACCCACTTGAAATAAAAGGAAACAAACAGCTTAAAGTAAAATGATGGAAAAAGATACATAATTCAAGCACTACTCAAAGGAAACCTGGAGTGGCTACACTAACATCAGAGAAAGTAGACTTCAGAGCAGAAAATATTACCAGAAGTAAAGAGGTTCATTGCATAAGAAACTAGTCAGTTAATCAAGAGAAAATAACCATCATAAATGTTTAGGATCTAACAACAGAACTTCAAAAATACATAAAGTACAAACTGAAGGAACTATAAGGATTAAAAGACAAGTCCACAATTATAGTTAGAGATTTCAAAATGCCATTCACGACAGAACCAAAAGAATAAAGTAGACAATATTGTCAACCAATGTAATTCGTATTTTCAGAACACTTGACCCAAAATAAACAGAATCCAAATTCTTCTCAAAAGAACATGGAAATTTACCAAGATTAAATATCAAAGGATTGAAGTCATACTATGTTTTCTGAACAAAATAAACTTAAATTAGAAATCAATAACAGAAAGATATCTGAAAAACACTCAGTATATGGAAACTAATACATTTCAAAATAACCTAAGTTAAAAAATAAAATCAAAGAGAAATTAGAAAGTGCTTTTAATTGAATGAAAACACAACGTATCAAAATTTGCAGAATGCCTCGAAAGCAATACTTAGAGGAAAACTTATAGCACTTAACACCTATATTAGAAAGAAAGATCTAGAATCAATGACCTCAGTTTTAACCTTATTAGAGACAGAAAAAGAAATGAGGACTTCCCTGGTAGTGCAGTGGTTAAGAATCTGCCTGCCAATGCAGAGGACACGGTTCAAGCCCTGGTCCAGGAGGATCCCACATGCCGCGGAGCAACTAAACCTGTGTGCCACAACTACTGAGCCTGTGCTCTACAGCCTGTGAGCCACAAATACTGAGCCCACGTGCCACAACTACTGAAGCCTGTGCACCTAGAGCCTGTGCTCCGCAACAAGAGAAGCCACCACAGTGAGAAGCCAGTGCACCACAATGGAGTGCAGCTCCTGTTCGTCGCAACTAGAGAAAGCCCGTATGCAGCAACGAAGACCCAATGCAGCCAGAAGTAAATCAAAATAAATAAAATAAATAAACCAAAAGCTTGTTCTCTGAAAATATTAATAAAATCATAAACTCATTAATTTCCTGGTCAATTCCCAGAATTCTCTCCCACAAAAAAAAAAAAAAAAAAAAAAAAGAGGGTATGAGAGAAAAGAGACAAATTGCCAATAACAGGAATAAGAAAGGTAACATCACCAGGGATTCTTCAGGTAATAAAAGGATCAAAAGGGAATACTATGAACAACTTTATGCCAATAAATATGACAAATCAGATAAAAGGGGCAAATTTCCTGAAAGACACAAACCATCAAAGTACACCCACGAAAAATTAGATATCTTGAATGAAATAGCCCTGTATCTATTTAAAAAATTATAGGTAGTTAAAAACCTTCCCACAAAGATAACTCAAGGTCAGTTTGCTTCACTGGGAAATTCTACCAAATATTTAAAAAAGGAAATACCAATTCTTCACAAACTCTTCCAGAAAATTGCAAAGGAGGAAATATTTCTATGAGGCTAATATTACTGTGATACCAAAACCAGATGAAGCCATTACAAGGAAAGAAAACTACACAGCAATGTCTCTCACATACTATATATGAAAGTTTTAAACAAAATTTTAGCAAATTGAATCCAACAATATATAAAAATATAAGAAATCATCAACAATATGAAAAGGCAACCTACTGAATGGGAGAAAATGTTTGCAAATCATCTGATAAGGGGTTAATATAAAAACTATATAAAGAACATATACATCTGAATAGCAAAATATAAAATTAAATTAAATAAAAAATAGGCAAAGAATCTAAATAGACATTTTTCCAAAGAAGACATATACATGGCCAACAGAAACATGAAAAGATGCTCAACATCACTAATCATAAGGGTAATGCAAATCAAAACCACAATGAGATATCACCTTACACCCATTAGAATGGCTATCAACAAAAAGACAAGGAATAAGTGCTGGAGAGGATATGGGGAAAAGGGAACCCTGTGCCTTGCTGGTGGAAATGTAAACTGGTGCAGCCACTATGAAAAACAGTATGGAGGTTCCTCAAAAAATTAAAACTGGAATTAACATATGATCCAGCAATTCCACTTCTGGGTATTTACCCAAAGAAAATAAAAACACTAACTTGAAAAGATATGTGTACCCCCATGTTCACTGCAGCATTACTTATGATAGCCAACATATGGAAACAACCTAAGTGTCCATCAAATGGATAAAGAAAATGGATCAATGGATAAAGAAAACGGACAGACACACACACCATGGTGGAAGAGTATTCAGCCATAAAAAACAATGAGGGCTTCCCTGGTGGCGCAGTGGTTGAGAGTCCGCCTGCTGATGCAGGGGACACAGTCGCGGAGCGACTGGGCCCGTGAGCCATGGCCGCTGAGCCTCCGCGTCCGGAGCCTGTGCTCCGCAACGGGAGAGGCCACAACAGTGAGAGGCCCGCGTACCGCAAAAAAACAAAACAAAATAAAACAAACAAAAAAAAACAATGAAATATTTCCATTTGTGACAACATGGACAGACCTTGTGGGCATTATGCTAAGTGAAATAAGTCAGACAAAGACAAATACTGTACGATCTCACTTATAAGCAGAATCTAAAAACAGCAACAATAAAAAAACCCACCAAGCTCATAGACATACAGAGAATGAATTGGGAGATGCCAGAAGCCAAGACTGGGGGATATATGAAATGGGTGAAGGGAGTCAAAACGTACAAACGTCCAGCTATAAATAACTAAGTCAGGGGGATGTAACATAGAGCATGGTGATTATAGTTAATATTACACTGCGTATTTGAAAGTTGCTGAAATCTTAAAAGTCCTCAGCAGAAAAAAAAAAAAATTTCTTGTAACTATGTATGATGATGGATGTTAGCTAGACTTATTGTGGTGATCACTTCACAATGTATACAAATATTGATCATTATGTTGTACACCTGAAACTAATATAATGTTATATATGTCAGTTATACCTCAATAAAAAGAATAATTGAAAAAAAAAAATATATATATAATATAAGCATTTGGGGTTTGGTTCCAGGAATGCAAAGTTGGTTCATCATTTGAAAAATCAATCCATGTAATTCACCATATTAATAAACTAAAATGGGAAAAACATATGATCATGTTAAGAGATAAAGAAAAAACATTTGACAAAACCTAACATCCATTCCTGATAAAAACTCTCTGCAAACTAGGAACCGCAGGGAGATTTTGCAACCTGATAAAGAAGAGCCATAAAAAAAATCCACAGCAAGCATAACACTTAATGGACAAAACTAAATATTCTGTTGCTGAGATGAGGAATAAGGTGAGGACTTCTGATGTTACAACGTCTAGTCAACATTAAGACATCCATATGGGAAAGGAAGAAGTAAAATTTTCTTTATTCACAGGCAACATAAGCATCTATGTGGAAAATCCAATATCTACAATAAAGCTATAAGAAGTAATAAGTTTAGCAAGTTGCAGGATAAAAGACTGATTACAAAAAGCAACTGCATTTCCTTATGTGAGCAATGAACAATCTGACATAAAATATATGAAATAAGGATAAATCTGACAAAATATGTGTAAGACCTGACACTGAAAAGTACAAAATATTCCTGATAATATTAAGATGTTAACACTGGGGAAAATTGGGTAGGAGGTATAATGGTATTCTAGGTACTATCTCTGCAACTTTCGTTAAATATAAAATTATTCCAAAATAAAAGGCTTACTAAAAAAAAACAAACAAAACCCTGAGAGAAATTAAAGATCTAAATAAATGAGAGGCATACTGCATTCATGTGTCAAGACTCAATATTGTTAAAATTCTTCCACAATTAATCTATAGATTCAATGCAATCCCCATCAAAATTCCAGCACATACTTTTGTAGAAACTGTCAAGCTGATTATAAAATTCATGTGGAAAAGTAAAGAACCTAGAATAGCCAAAATACATTTGAAAAGTGAGAAGAGAGTTAGAAGACAATTACTTCCTGGTTTCAAGACACAGTATAAAAAGCTATAGTTGTTAAAGAGACTGTGGCACTGGCATCAAAACAGGAAAGAAAAAAAAAAAAAGATGAGTAGGACAAAATAAAGTCTAGAAATAGACCCAAACATATATGGACAGCTAATTTTGACAAAGATGCAAAAGGTACGAGGTGAAGGGATAGTCTTTTCAACAAATAATGATGGAACAACTGGATATCCACATGCAAAAAAAATCAACTGTAATATATACTCCATACAACAGGAAGAATTAATAAAAGATGTATCATAGGTCTAAACATAAAACTTAAAATCTATAAAACTCCTAGAACAAAATGCGGCAGAAGAACTTGAGTCAGGCAAAGATTTCTTTCTTTCCTTTTTCTTTTATGGCCACTCTGCACAGCATGCGGGATCTTAGTTCCCTGACCAGGGATCAAACCTGCGCCCTCTGCAGTGGGAGTGTGAAATCATAACCACTGGACCACCAGGAAGTCCCAGGCAAAGATTTCTTAGATACTACATTAGAAGCACAAACCCAATACAGAAAAAAATTGATAAATTAGACTTCACCAAAACATACAACTTCTGCTCTTTGAAAAACATTGTTAAGAAAATGAAGGAAATGTCACTGGGGAAAACTACCTACATAGCATATATCTGATAAAGTAGTATCCAGTGTATATAAAGAGCTTTTCAAAATTCGGTAATAAGAAAACAATACAATAAAGAACTGGGCAAAAGATTTGACCAGATACTTCATCAAAGAAGACATACAGCTGGAAAATTAGCACATGAAAAGCTGTTCAACATCATTAATCATTACGGAAATGCAAATTACAGGCACAATGAGATATTACAAACCTATCAGAATGGCTAATGTTAAAAAGATTGACAATACCACGCACTGGTGAGGGCGTGGAGCAACTGGAACTCTCATGTATTGCTAGTGGGATTGTAAAATGGTACAGCCACTTTGGAAAATAGTTTGTCAATTTCTTAAAAATTTAAATATACATCTACCATATACCCAGCAATTCTACTCATATGTATTTACTCAAGAGAAATGAAAGCATATATCCATGCAAAGACTTGTATACAAATATTCATAACTGCTTTATTAATAAAAGCCAAAAACTGGAAACCACCCAAATGTCCATTAATAAGTGTATGGATCAACAAATTGTAGTATATCTGTAAAAGGGAAGACTATGCAGAAAAAAAAATGAGCAACTGATACATGGAACAACATGGATGAATCTCAAATTATTACGCTAAATGAAAAAAGCCAGATGAAAAAGAGTGCATACTATATGACTCCATTTATACAAAAATTTAGAAAATGTAAACTACTCTATCATGATAAAAAGCAGATTAGTGGTTTACTAGGGATGGGGCAGAGGACATTTGGGGGGCTGATGGTATGTTCACTATCTTGATATGTAGTGATGATTTCACAGGTATAAACATATGTCAAAATTTATCAAATTGTTCACTTTCAACATGCAGTTGACAGCACGCTAATGACACCTAAATAAAGTAGCTAAAAATGTTAGTTCAAAAAAGAAATGCACATAGTTGCTACAAGTGAGCCAACTTGAAAAGGAGAAAATAATTATGTGATTGACAGTGCCCTAAGACACAAATTAGCTGCTCAGTAGAAGCACAGTTATTCTTGCTACTTATGCCCTATTCTTTCCAAAGGGCCTTGTATTAACAGAAGGAAGTACCACCCTCTCAGTACCACCCTCACAAAGAGGACAACAAACAAGGGGGTGGGGCAGAAGGAGCACAACAATTATTTCCTAGGAGGTCCCTCAATACAGGCCAGTAGCAAGAAACCACAGCAAGAGCAGGGACAAAAAACAAACATACCAAAAAACCCCCAAAACAAAACAACCCCATAGGTGCCCATCCAGGTGGGCAGCTCTCATCATCATGCTTAAAACAGATAAATAAATTAATTTTCTTGGTGTCTTAATAAATAAATTTTAGGAAAGTTAGGGGAATGTGTAGGTCTCAGACCTTTCACACAATCCTCCACAGTATATAAATACTGAATAGCAAGTTCAAGATCATTCTCCCAGGCAGATGTCTGAGATGCACTATTCCACAGTGTCACGTGCTGGTGGCTCATTGAGCTGGCCACCATCCTGCCTCACCGTGGCAAGGGCCAAGGGACTCTACTCACTTAGGTCAGCACCCACAGTGTCCTCAAGAGATGGTCAGATGGCATACATGGTGCGGGGTTTCACCTTCTCATTCCCCTCTGTCTCCAGGACTCCCATTACTAAAAATTTATGCTACCACATTTTTAGCTCTCATTTTAAGATACCTGATTAAATAGTTTCTGAGTAGGGGCATAAATCGGCTCAAACCAAGTATTTAAGAACAAAAATGTGCAGCTGAAACAGATTTAAAAGGCAACTGCAAGCTTCTGATGGGACAGAATGGAAAAGAGACTGAGAAAGCAAGATTCAGAAAAATCAGGCACCTGTGGCCTTTCGTGTCAAATTCTGCCTCCATCACTACTAAGCTTGCAGGAGCCTGATGACTCAAATAACCTGTGACCAAGTAGAATAAAAAAGTAAAATGCCCTACCTTACAAGCTGAGGCAAGCAGTGTCTTTGAATTGCTACAAGCAACACAAAATATTTCATAACCATGTCCGTATCTAAAATTTAAAAAGAGAAAATGGATGACCCCTGTAAGTAAGTAATTAGTAAATGTACCTATTCCTGTGCTGCAAAATTTTTAAATGAGAGAAGAAATCAATCTCTCCAGCTAACACACAGTTCTTTTAAGAAACATTGTACTTTTGTCTAGGTAAATATTTGGGGTAAAAGCAGAGACTGGAGAAAAATGCCAACTTCCTAGTAGTAATACAACTTATTCAAACAACTAGATTAAAATACAAGTTTTCACCGCCAGCCAGCCACTACCATAAATAACAAACCATAGAAAGGTCCTGATAGGGAAATACTGTAGGAAAAAAAAGACCAAGAGAATAACAAAACTTAAAATTTTTTTTAAAAAGGAAAAAAAATAGTGTTATGTCTCTCTACTTTAAAAATCAAGACCAATAAATCTAGTAAATATAATACATAGCAATATAAATATCTATGTGAAGTTTGATTTTCACCCCTTATGAAGGCCATCAAGAGATGTTTACAGCAGGAGGGAAAATGTAGGTAAGAGGAAAGCAAAGGAGAAAATCAAATTGGTTGGGAAGGGGGCATCACAAGTTACGATCGAATCAGACTAAAGAGCTAAGTACAACTTAACTTACAGTTTTTGAACTTCAGGCCACAAAGTATTTTGCAGAAGATGATCCTCAGTGGGAGGTTCTACAATAAATTTATAGCATTGCAATTAATTTTTCCACTTTCATGCGGATAAACAAGTGAATTCTGCAGCACTTATTTAGGTCAGTGGTGACAGACCCCATACTATGTGTACGGTACTAACGATTCTAGAGAACCATCTTTTTGCCTTTTCTTACCAGTAAGTATGGAGGGTTGAAAGGCCACCTGGTGATATTCGAAACCAGTACTAGTTAACAGCTCCTCTTCATCAGAAGGCTGAGAAGCTATATCTCCTAGTTTAAAACAAACATCAACATCATAAATGTAGTCACCAACTTTATGTCTCCTGCACATGTCCCAATATTACGGCCACTAGTTAGAAAATAGTGGTACCTGAAGGCAGTGTAGTTCAACGCTGTATCCGCGTGATGGCAAAGCCAAGGGTATTTCCACTACTCTGGTATTTTCCAAATGCGCTCCTTAGAGCACCGGTCAATTCCATAGATTCCTTCCTTTTCCTTTGACCTAATGTTTCCCAAACTTTTTAAACTGTGGAACACATTTTTCAAGCTATCCACATTAGCATCTGTGGTTGTGAGTGCTCCATGAAATACACTTTGTAAAAGCAGCACCTATTTCAGGGTCTGCATGTGTACACAGAGTAGTTACCATGAAATAGCTCATAGAAGAGAGATGCGTGTACTGTGATTTTTAAAAATAATAAATCACCTGTAATGAACATTAGGTACATAATATACAAATGTGTAACTAGGTTTTAAGCACCACTATAGGTTCAGTAATTTTGGAGACGAAAGCCTTACCCTGAAAGACAGCTTTATTTGATAATCCCAAAGCAGGGACGGTAGCTCCTTCTGGAAGATCACCATCTTGCTGGAATAAAAAGTATGATACATGTTTTAAATGCTAAAAGTTACTGTTACCTCAGTCACTATAAAAAAATGTTATGCTCACAAATGCTGAGAAGCAGTGTAAAGACCATTTTACCATTCTGTGTAGATATCTGCCCACACTTCCATTTCCTGAACTGAGAGATGCAATACTAAGCAATCACTCTCCAGCAGAGAGGCTCCAGCTAATCCCCAGCCCCGACCCAATCCATAACGTCGGGCATCCTCTCATCCACAAGCTCACTGAACCCTGACAGCTTAATGGGTGTCAGGGTGTGACAAGGAAAGCACTGTGCTGGCTTCTAGCAAAGAATGGGCGGAGAATGGAAGGCCTGGAGCTTTATTTCCAAGAGTCTCACAGGCACATCCCTGGTGATGCTCATATAAACACACGTTTCCCAGGAAGGCACATAGTATTTTCATTAAACATATTTAAAATTTTGAATACTTTAAAACCTTGTAACAGAGTGCCCTTTGAAGTGGCAATAATCTGCTTATATCCTACAATATCAATTAAATTATTACATATGAAACAAATGCTAACCATCAAAAGTGGCACATGTCCATAAGCTAAGAGCATTTCTTACAATTTAAATTTTAATACAGGGGCTGGAACTGAACACAAACATGAGCTATGGGAATTTAAACCATCACCAAGAATAGGTACCTGAAATGCAGGATGCTTTATTTTAGAAAACAAGAAAAATAAAAAACCATGGAAAAGAGCAATAAGAGGCATTCCTATATATCCCAACATTTAGTATGGGAACAAACCCAAAAAGCAGCAAGAGGCTTTCCAGTCTACAGGATTCCTGTATCTTAGGACACAGAATTGAATATACACCTGGGACTAGCCTCTTATGGAATCCTAAAACCACATTTCAATCCCTAGAATTGTCAGATCCTCAAACCAACTTGCCCTCCACCACCATATGCTCAGCACGGTATAATAACCAGTCGAGGCCTCCCTTTTGATCTTGTTCCACTGTCCATTAGCATTAGAAACAGCATAACAGAATCTTTCATCTCCTTTACCTAATCAAGAGAGCCTGTGGCCTGAGGCGCCCATGATACACTCCAAGAAACATAGTTGGACATTTCTTTTAAAATGACTCTTACTTTCTTCTCCAGTCTTACCCAGACTGGTGCTAGTGTCCCTGCCTTCAAAGTCTCTGGGCTCAAAGGTATCCTGCTCCCACATAACTCTTCGCCCCAAAGTGCTTTTCATCACTTTCTTTGTTTAGGGACCTCCGCTGGTACCAGAGTCTGAACTATGCCTGCCTCCCAAGGTCCTCCACCATTTGACTTTCCCCCAGCCCCTCCATTTCCCTCTATATACTCTTCATTCAAGCAGCTCTGGCCACCCCACTGCTCTCTGTCCTTCCATCTGCCTATCAAAATTGTACTCATCCTTTTCAAGATCAGAAGCAAATTCATGACCCAACTCTAAGTACTGCAACGGACTGTATGACGTGCACTTCTGTGTAACACAACTACCTTCCTACTTACTTTCCCTTCCTTCATAACTGGTTACTTTATAATGTTTATAACCATGTATTTTTGTAAGTGCTCAAATCTTTTGTAGAAAGGAGGTATAAACAAACATTAATAAAAACTTACCCTTTCAAAACTCAAATGAAGCCCCATTTTCTCATTACTCTACTACAGCGACCACTTCCTCCTATGAAAATTACTTTAGTCACAAGATTTAGCAATTAACTGGTTTCATCTAATAATTGCAGGTACATTAGTTCCATTGTCCACTACCCCAATCTACATCTAGATGGTAATCTCCTTGAAAATATGACCCATCTATTATGCTTTGTTTTATCGTAGTTATCAAGCACAGTGAAGACGCACAGTATTCATGCCTTAATTTAACATTTTAATTCTTTACAGTCTCTTGGGCTTAACTGTTACAAAATTTCTTATATTAATATTTAAATTACTGCCTGCCACAGTGCACACAAAAGTTTGTCAAGCCAATAATAAAATGATTTGACTTTCTTTCTACCCATATACTCCATTTACAGCCTTAAGTGAAACTTTCTAAAATTTTCTTTTTTTTTTTTTTCGGTACGCAGGCCTCTCCCGTTGCGGAGCATAGGCTCCGGACGCGCAGGCTCAGCAGCCATGGCTCACGGGCCTAGCTGCTCCGCGGCATGTGGGATCTTCCCAGACCGGGACATGATCCCGTGTCCCCTGCATCGGCAGGCGGACTCTCAACCACTGCGCCACCAGGGAAGCCCTAAAATTTTATATGAAGGGTTAACTAGATCTAGTTAACATTTAGAGGAATACTCACATTACAAAGTACGTGATTCAGTGACTGGCCCGTAATGGCACAAAAATTTTCCACAAAAATTCGAGGTGCAGAAAATACTCGAAGAACTTTTTCATCCGCTCCAGATACAAACTGAAACCTACTGATCATTGCCAAACATTTCAGGTCATATCCATGTATCTGAGGCCTTGCAATTTCATGCCAGGTCACCTGGGTATCAAAATAAGATAAACAAAAATGATCACACATTTCAAAAACTGAATTCTTTTCAACAAGCAAAATACCAGACACAAAATCATTCATTATGCCATGGAAATGTGACCATGGGGCAGATTCATCCAAGTCGTTCTGTTTATCAACAGATCAATACTTTTTATTGCTGAGTAGTATTCCCTTGTACAGCTATACCACAACTTGTTGATCTAGTCACCTACTTACAGACATTTGGGTTGTTTTCCAGTTTTTGTCTTACTAGAAAAAGTCACAAATTTTCGTGTATAAGTCTTTGCACGAATATATTTCTCTTGGGTAAATATTACCTATGGGTATAATAACTGGATGATGTGGATGTATATTTAAATTTTTAAGAAACTGCCAAATGATGTCCCAAAGTGGCTGTCCAGTTTAGAATCCCACCAGCAGTGTATGAGAGATCCAGCTGCCCACACCCTCCCTCATCAACACTAGTGCAGTCAGCCTTTCAACTGTAATCATTCTAATAGGGATGTCATAGTATCTCATTGTAGCTTTAATGTGCATTTCCCTAATGACTAATGGTATTGAGAATCTTTTCCTGTTCTTATTTTCCATCCATACATCTTCTTTGGATAAACATCTTTTGCCCCCTTTTTTTAAAAAATGGATTGTTTTCTTTTTTTTTTTTTTTTTTTTGCGGTACGCGGGCCTCTCACTGCTGCCGCCTCCCCCGTTGCGTGAGCCATGGCTCACGGGCCCAGCCGCTCCGCGGCACGTGGGATCATCCCGGACCGGGACACAAACCCGCGTCCCCTGCATCGGCAGGCAGACTCTCAACCACTGCGCCACCAGGGAAGCCCAAAATGGATTGTTTTCTTATTACTGAGTTCCAAAAAGTTCTTTATATACTCTAGATAAAAATCTTTATCAGGTATGTTTTGTAAATACTTTCTCCCAGTTTGTGACTTTTCATTCTCCTGACAATGTCTTTCAAAGAGCAGAATTTCACATTTTGGTAAAGTCTGATTTATTGATTTTTTTTTAAAGGATGATGAATAAACAACAACTGAGTTATACTGATAACAAATTACCAAGAGCCACAGAAAACCACTCCAAAATTATTTGCCTTGTTTTTTACTTGACTGTAGTGTTGTTCCCAATGTCCTCAACTCTACCAATTTTAATCTACCACATGCTGCTGAAGCAGAAATGTCAGTGGCCAATTTCATTAGCTTCATAGACTGACCCAGAGTCAGTTCCATGAATTTTTATCAGAAACTGAAGCTGACTATAGTTTCTCTGAGTATACAGTTCAATGGTTTATCAGTGGTAAAGTTTTATTGCGGTTTTTTAAAGCTCAGGGCCAAGCCTGAAAAGTTCCTTGAACAAAAACTGGCCTCGACCACTATTATTTAACACTATATGATGTTAGAAATTAGCTTTTACTACAGACTTGATAGTGTTTCTTTCTTTTTTTGGCTGCGCTACGCGGTCTGTGGAATCCTAGTTCCTTGACCAGGGACCGAACCCAAACCCGAGCCCTCGGCAGTGAAAATACAGAGTCTCAGCCACTGGACCATCAGGGAATTCCCTTGTCAGTGTTTCCTAATGAGTTACATCTAAAATTACAAGGTATTATGAGAACTTTTATGTGGAACTGAAGTAAACACATTTTGACAGCTAACATTTTAATTGTTTGAATTATAAAGAATATGTGTATGCTTAAGTTTCCTTTCACTGAAATACAGTTGAAATAAAATGTAGTGTTATGTTAGTTTCAGGTGTGTAACATAGTGACTCGACATTTAAATACATTACAAAATCGTCAACCATGGTAAGTCTAGTAACCACCTGTCCCCATACAAAGTTATTACAGCATTATTCACCATATTCCTTATGCTGTATATCACACTCTTGTGACTTATTTATAACTGGAAGTTTGTGCCTCTTAATCCCTTCACCTATTTCACCTGGCTTCAAACCTCTGGCAAACACCCGTTTTTTTTCTTTGCATCTATAAGTCTGTTTTCACTTTGTTCGTTTGTTTTGTTTTTTAGACTCCACATATTAGATCATAAGGTATTTGTCTTTCTCTATCTGACTTATTTCACTCAGCACAATACCCTCCAGATCCATGTTGTGATAAATGGCAAGACTTCATTTTTTTTTCCATTTTTAAAAATTTTTTATTTTTTAATTTTATTGAAGTAGTTGATCTACAATGTTGTGTTAATTTCTGCTGTACAGCAAAGTGACTCAGTTGTGCATATATTTCAGACTTCATTTTTTTAATAGCTGAGTAATATTCCATTGCCTATATACCACATCTTCTTCATCTACTCATCAATGGACACTTAGCTGCTTCCATATCTTGGCTATTATAAATAATGCTTCAATAAACAAAGAGGTGAATACATTTTTTCTAATTAGTGTTTTTGTTTTCTTCAAGTAAATACCCAGAAGTAAGACTGCTAGATCATGGGGTGGTTCTATTTTTAATATTCTGAGAAACCTCAATACCATTTTCCACAGTGGCTGCACCAAACTTACATTCCCACCAACAGTGCAGGAGGACTCCTCTTCTCCACCTCCTGGCCAACAGTCATTATTTGTTATCTATTTGATGATGACCATTCTGACAGGTGTGGGGTGGTAACTCATTGTGGTTTTGATTTGCATTTCCCTGATGATTAGTGATGCTGAGCATCTTTTCATGGGTCTGTTGGCCATCTGTATGTCTTCTTTGGAATGCTTCAGTTTTTAAGAAAATACGAAACCATTTTCCAGACTGGCTATACCATTTTGCATTCCCATTAGCAATGTAAGAAAGATCCGGTCACTCGGCATCCTTACAACCACTTGCTATTGTCAGTATTTTATACCTTAGCCATTCTAGAGGGTGTGTAGCGGCATCTCATCATGGATTTAATCTGCATTTCCCTAATGGCTAATGTTGCTGTTCCACTTTTCATGTGCTCATGGATGTTTTGTAAAGTGGATCAGTCAAGTAGGAAGACATTTTACCTGTGATTGGTCTTTTCTCTTCCATGGAGCAAAAAGTCGAGTTGTCTGGTCATTACCAACAGTAATGATAAATTCTCCTTCTGGATCCCATGTTAGGTCTTGGACACCATCAAAGTGTCCTGAAATAACAATCTCTGGAGTCCACTCTCTCTGCAATGAAAGTGCTCATGACACATCAAAATAATCAAAGACCATCACTCAAAATTAAACCTGATAATGCCTTCATCACTCAGGTCTGATATGGGAAAGACCTTAGCCCCCAAGCA
The DNA here is from genome assembly GCF_949987515.2 of Delphinus delphis. Lineage (NCBI taxonomy): Eukaryota > Metazoa > Chordata > Mammalia > Artiodactyla > Delphinidae > Delphinus > Delphinus delphis. Next base: position 50,495,686 of record NC_082695.1, on the reverse strand, counting down.
AGGTGAAGAGCTAAGTAAACAAGATGGGAACTTAAAGTAATAGGATCTGTTTTCCAGTCAAGTATCAATATATTAGAACTTAAACATTCAAGCATGCGTTGTGTCCTTCAAAGCAGTAACCTTGGGAAAGTCCCCTCCATTCATCATTTATGACTGCCTCCTAGAACACTGCCTAACCTTTTGGGCCTCAATTAACCCTTCTGTAAAAGAGCTACCTAGATCATACGTTTGTTACAAGAATTAGATGAATCTATATTTGTACAAGGCTGGCCCATACTAGATACTATGTGAGTATTTATCTGTCAAACTAAATAGTAGAGCACTGTGTAATATGAGTCTGTAGATTCTGTGTGCCTGACCAACTTTCTTTATTAAGTGAAAAGAGCTGTAGGTGTAGAGGACAGAGGTTAAATCAAACATAGTTAGTCCACCTCCTGAGAGAACCTGCATCAGCAACCACATAAACAAACAGTGAAATGAAATACAGAAAATGTCATATGCCTGGTCCACAGAGCATCTTTTTCAACAACTCAAGTGGTGGTAAAACTTGAACTTTAGAGGAAAATTATATTTGTATAAATAGCTAAAAGGTCATTCAAAGCCAAGTCTGATTAATATGGTCAGCTAAGCTATATTATTTTCTGGTCAAAAACATGAATAGGCTGGAACAAAGAAATGCTGTTAATTTCTTCTGTGACATAAAAATTGATTCTAAAGTTAGCACTAATGGGAGGTTCCAAAAAGTTCTGAACAAAGTGCAGCACTTTTGACTATGGGTACAGTCCTAAAGGGCAGTGTTTGTTTTTAGAAATCACCCCTGATTGCAATAAATTTCCACTCTGGTGTGGGATGCTGACAATGGAGGAGGCTGTGCATGTGTGGGGGGAAGGGGAAAATGGGAACTCTGCATTTTCTGCTCAGTTTTTCTGTAAACCTAAAATTTCTCTAAAAAATAAAGTCTAGGGACTTCCCTGGCGGTCCAGTGGTTAAGACTTCACCTTCCAATGCAGGGAGTGCGGGTTTGATCTCCGGTTGGGGAGCTAAGATCCCACACGCCTCTCAGCCAAAAAACCAAACCATAAAACTGAAGCAATATTGTAACAAATTCAATGAAAGACTTTAAAATCGGTCCTCATCAAAAAGCAAAAAAAAATATTTAAAATAAACAAAAGTCTATAAAAAATCACCCTAAATACTTGGTAAATAGCTATTATAAATATGAAGTCAAGTTACAAGCAAAAGTACAGTGAAATTCTGTCCTCTGGTTTGAGTTTCTCCCTACTTAACTGATGCTTTTTTCTATGAAGGCCCTCTGAAGACCAGCTGAAATACAGCTCAAAGGAGCTCTGAACAAAATTAAGGGACTTCCCTGGTGGTACAGTGGTTGAGAATCCGCCTGCCAATGCAGAGGACACAGGTTCGAACCCTGGTCCAGGAAGATCCCACATGCCACGGAGCAACTAAGCCTGTGCACCACAACTACTGAGTCTGCGCTCTAGAGCCCGCAAGCCACAACTACCGAAGCCCGCGCTCTAGGGCCCATGCTCTGCAACAAGAGAAGCCACCACAGTGAGAAGGTCTGCACACCACAATGAAGAGTAGCCCCCGCGAGCCACAACTAGAGAAAGCCCGCACGCAGCTACGAAGACCCAACACAGCCAAAAATAAAGTAAAAAAAAAGAACAAAATTACATTCATCCTAAAAAATATCTTATTTACAAGTGTCATAGCTAATGGTTCCCTGGTTCATTTAACAGTAAAAACAGTCTTAAAGATCAACTCCAAATCGAAGATACAAGGGAAAAGTAAATCACTCCCTATACTGAGAATTCAAATCCTCCTACCTGACACAACTATTACAAAGCCCACAAAATAAAGGTCATGCAAATCCATGAATTTGTACTTAAGTACCACACACTAACCAATTGCACCACTGGGGCTCCATGAATTTTTACTTTGTAAGGGAAGCCATAAGCTGCACATTCAAAATCTGCTAACTCACATTTTGCTCTATGTTCTGACTTCTTTGATTTATTTATTTAAAATATATAGTACCCAGTATGTACCAGGCCCTACTTCTCATACTATACCAATATTAATTCATTTTAGTATCATAAAAATCCTCTGAGTAGGTGCTATTACTGTCCACATTTTACTGATGAGGAACCTGAGACAAAAGTTCAGTAATGACCTCAAAAACACAGCTAGTAAGTGCTAGGGCCAAGATCCGTGTGCTCCTACCCACTTTTCCTGCTATCTCATTTCCCCAAACCCAAAAAAGCAGATCAGAAGCAAATTAGAAAGAAGAGATTGGAATAATGCTGAGAGGCAGCTAAATGATTAGAGGAAGATTACCCCTCTCTGAGAAGAGACTAAAAACTATAAGATCTAGAACAGCCCAATATTTGGAGGACTATTTAGAATTACACATATCAAGAGCCCCTGAGAGAATTAATATATTTTGTCATAAAATAACAGGTGCTTCTAATGCCCTTGTGTCAGTCATTCATTCAATAATTATCAATGGAGTACCTAGCTATCCAACAGGAAAATATCAAATTATGTTATTTTTAAGAAGACAAGAGGGACTTCCCTGGTGGCGCAGTGGTTAAGAATCTACCTGCCAATGCAGGGGACATGGGTTCAAGCCCTGGTCCGGGAAGATCCCACATGCCACGGAGCAACTAAGCACGTGCACCACAACTACTGAGCCTGCACTCTAGAGCCCGTGAGCCACAACTACTGAGCCCGCGAGCCACAACTACTGAAGCCTGCATGCCTAGAGCCCGTACTCCACAACAAGAGAAGCCACCGCAATGAGAAGCCCGTGCACCACAACGAAGAGTAGCCCCCACTCGCAGCAACTAGAGAAAGCCTGTGCACAGCAACGAAGACCCAACACAACCAAAAATAAATTAATTAATTAAAAAAGAAAATTAATTTTAAAAAAGACGAAGAAATTATACATTTTAGGAAAAACTCCTACCACAAAATGTATATAGCTTTAATGGAGAGCTTAAAATTTATACAGCTTTAACTTCCCTTATGTAAGTTTACCTACCTGCAAATTTCAGTATCTCAACAATGCTGGACAACTGAATTTTATTCTTAGAAAAGCATGAGTTTCTTAACTAATATAACTACAGAATAAATTTACATAAAGAAGTGATGTCACCTGAACTTAAATGCCTCTACTATGCTTCTGTAGAGTGCTATACGTAAAACAACAGTTTTCCTAGGTTTCACGTAGGATTCACTTTATCTAATCAGAAATGATTTAAAAGCACTTTTCTTACTGGGTTAGTGGCATTCTGTTTCCAAAGGTGCAGTGCCCCGTGGAAAGCATGAGCAATGATCATGGAGCCATCTTCACTGAACTGGCAATCATAAAATCCCAGGGTATTGCCACCTACTTCTCCTACTCGAACCTATTCAACAATAGACGAAAAACAATTCAGAACCAATTTCTCACAACAGAAATCACTCATTCCAGAGATTATGTTCTCACTTATTTAACGTACACAAAGAGCAAATATTTGCAGCTCTAGGAATACAGACTTGGGATTTATTGTTTAATAAACCCAGTTTTCTGTTCCTTAAGTATTCACATTTTACCTGTTCTAGCCAAACGCCTGACTCTTCATCTGGAGCCCAAAGAATCATGGTTTTATCCATTGAGGCAGACAATAATCTCACTGGCTGTTGCAGAACACCATCTAAAGAAAAAAAAAAAACAAAACTAATGCCTTTAGGTGATCAACAAGCATCCTGTTTGTAGATTACCAGAAAAACATAACATGGGTACTATAAGAACATTCACTGTTGCACTGCAATAGCAAAACATTGGAAACAACACAAAAGTCTATCAGTAGAAGACCAGATAAACAAGTTGTGGTAATATTTAGACAATGAAATGTTATACTGCAATAAAAATAAGTAAATTAGAGTTACATGAAGCCAAACCATGTTAAGCTAAAAAGACAGGTCGTATGAGGACAAAGGCATATTGATATCAAGTTTTAATAGCTGTAAAACAATACTGTTTATGGTTACACAAATGTGCAGTAAAAGTATAAAAATATGCATGGGAATAATATACACTGAATTCAGCCTCAAGGGAAGGATGAAGGGGAAAAGGTTCAGGAAAAACTATACAGGGATTCCCCAGTTTCTATAATATTTAATTTATCTTTTTTTAACTGCAGCAAATATAGCATAATATAATAAAAGCTGGATGGTGTTACCTGAGCATTAATTATTGCTATTCTCTATTGTTGTCTTGGGGAAGGGGCTGGGGGAAGAACATGAGGCTGCTGCCGTGCGCACCTCTACACCCCAGCATCAGTCGTCACTCCATAAACAGAAGTTAAGGGCAAAAGAAAGAGTGGGAAGTCTTTACTTTTTCATAAATGATGTATCTTGATATTACCAACTTTATATTTCCAAGGGTAAAGGTTCCAGTGAAGCTGGCTTGAAAGTTAACTTCTCTTAAATCCCATAAGGACTAGGTAAAAACTTTAAAGAAAAAAAGTTAAAAGGCATATGGCAGTTATGGCATCATGGCAGGAAGCATACTTTTCCCTCTTAGAAATACAATTTTCAACAGAATTGAGTGTCTAGCAGAACAGGGCTGCAGTATTACACTTTGCCAACTTGAAACTGTCTTATAGTCGATATTCCTAATTACACTCAAAAAATATCCTCTACTTCATTTGTTCAGCTTAAAATTCTGTAAGTGAGAGTGTACTGAAATGACAGCTTTGTGTATGTTTTTCTTCCTACCTTTGTAAAATGAAGGCTGCCAATGAACTGCATTTACCCAGTTTTCATGACCAGCCAGCACAGTCTCCAGAGTAACTGCAAATGCTATTTTAATACCTGCAACAACAAAAAAAGGATTCTTTCCACAAAGCTCTTCTAAAAATAACATTTTCAATACCAGCTCGGTTGTACAATTACATCCAAAGAAAAAAAATCAGAACAGAACATGATTTATTTTCAACAAAAAGCATTCATTCTAAATTTCATTAACTTTACCCACTGTTCATAACTACAGGAGAAAAAAGTTCTAAAGATATATAAATTTTTTTTACATTTTCACTACCTAGTCACAATAAAAATTAAGGAATATGTTCTATTTTAAATTTTCAGGGATACTCTTACACTGCAATTAAAAAACAAAAACAGGGAATTCCCTGGCGGTCCAGTCAGTGGGACTCCACACTTTCACTGCCAAGGTCCCGGGTTCAGTTCCTGGTTGGGGAGCTAAGATCCTGCAAGCCACACAGTGCAGCCAAAAAAACAAAAAAGACTCAAAAAAAGCAAAAACAGACATGCCAGCCTCCTTGCTATCCTCACTCATTTTGTGTAATAAGTCTAAAGTACCATTTTAAAAAAAAACCTAAGATAAATGCAGAAATAAAGGAAGTCAAATCAGTACTGTGACCTTTCAAACAAAATTAATGAAAATATCACAAAAATGTTCATATTTGGAAATAGCTACTCACAATATGCTGGTTATAGTATTTCTTGGTTCTCTCCAGAAATCTGTTACCAAATCTCAACTCCAATGGGCTTTACAACCAAGAAGAGTAATGACAAAGAATATTCCTGGATGAAATGTTTACTGAGGACTTATTTTATAATTTAGATATACATCCAAAAATATCTCCTTCAAATACAACATCCCAACAGGATCTACCATGGAGGATTACTGTTCTGATGCCAGATAGTAAGAAAATCAGAATTATATATACTACTCAAATATAGGGATTTAGTTGTCTCTGATGAATATCCTCCAAAAAAGGTATGAATAATTCACATTAACCCTTTAGATCTTCCTATGCTAAAACTGCAAATTAAGTAATATTTTACAAACTAATTTATTGAGAAAGTAACATTATTTTCAGCAATTTAAAAAAATCTCACTAACATGGTTCAGAAAGAAAATAAGTTTCATATATGAAAAATGACTTACCCTCACATAAAAATAAAAAAGGAAAAATGCACATATCAGTTTCAGCTAGGGATCTGATACTTCTGAAAACCTAACCTTCGGGCTTCCCTGGTGGCGCAGTGGTTGAGAGTCCGCCTGCCAATGCAGGGGACACAGATTCGTACCCTGGTCCGGGAAGATCTCACATGCCGCGGAGCGGCTGGGCCCGTTGAGCCATGGCCGCTGAGCCTGCGCGTCCGGAGCCTGTGCTCCGCAATGGGAAAGGCCACAACAGAGGCCTGCGTACCACAAAAAAAAAAAAAAAAAAAAAAAAAAACTAACCTTCACATATGTGTGTAGTGAAACATAAGTAAATCAGCTAGGAAACCTGAGTATTGTTAAATCAAATATTTTCATTATTACTCACTTTCACTTTCTATAGTAAAAGTATTTTCTTTCAGTCTTATATTATCATCTTCTTGAGTTTCTAAAAATGTCGATTTTATATACAGCCTCCATATGCGTATCAGGCAATCTTGTGAACAGCTTGCTAGGAAAAGATCTCTACCTAATTAAAAAAACAAATTTTATTACTTTTAAAACATTCTGTTCTTAAATTTAAGTATAAGAGTTTTTCTTCTACAATATACACATTTCTAGATTTCCTGAAAAAATTAGACTTTGCTTCCTTATCCTTCATTCATTTGACCTATATTCATTTTCAATAACACTGACAAATATAGACAATGCTAATAAATGGTTATAATATGTGGTATTCCTATACAATCTATTAATTTCTAAAAAGAACTTCTCAAGAATGTCTGCATGTGTAACAACTAGTGTCCTCTTACAAACATCAACTTGTTTCATCCTCTACCAACCCGACTAATAGTTAATACAAGGGATAAGTATCCTCTTTTCTAATCGGGCCAATAGGAAAATGTTACATACAAAGAAAATTTTTAATTAAAACATACACGGGGGACTTCCCTGGTGGTACAGTGGTTAAGACTCCACACTCCCAATGCAGGGGGCCCGGGTTCAATCCCTTCTCAGGGAACTAGATCCCACATGCATGCCGCAACTAAGGAGCCGACAAGCCACAACTAAGGAGCCCGCCTGCTGCAACTAAGACCCGGTGCCACCAAATAAATAAATAAATAAATAAGAGGTTGCTTTGAAATTACACATACTTGTCCCCATTATATGTACTTTAGCAAAATTTCATACTGACCAAAGGCTGCCCATTCCACGCCTCTTATCCAATCCTCATGTCCAGATAGAAAAAGCACTTTCTGAAACTAGTAAGATAACAAAAATCATAGGACTTGATGTAAGAATTTAATATTTTCATGTATATCAGTGACTTAATTTGGTCCCAGCCAGTCTGACTGCATTGCTTTTTTTTTTTTTTTACTGGTAACACTATCTGATCAGACATCAGATAGAGCTCTCATTTGGGAATGAAAAATCTCATAATCATCCAAATTTAACTGAGCAATCCTGAGCAGATAATATCTGTAGTTCTCAAATACACTAAACATTCCCAAGGTAAAATGACATATGCTGTGGACACAATATAGAAAAAAGCTGGGTGGTTGAACATTCACAGTCATTTTTAACTTTCTTATAAAATGCAAAGAAACAAATACCTCTGTTATTAACTAAACGAGCCTAGAGTTAACCAACCCTCTTTCTGAAACTTCCCTCTAGTTTAACCACTCAAAGAATAGGTAAAGCTCAGAAGGACAAATAACCACTGCTAGGGAAGACAAAACACTACTACAGCATCTTCCTTCTCTTCTTCCCCACCTAACGACCTGTTTCCCCCAACGCCTCTGGACCTGGTAGCCAAAGCAGCAGCAGTATACCTGGTGTTCAAAGAGTGCAAAACTGTTTAATGGAAGACTGCCAGAAAAGATTCTCCTATTGGATTATTTAGATTGGAACATCCCCCAAATCCTATAATCTAGAAATAATCTGTATTAAGATATGTAATTAAGCAGAACATAATTCTAGCCTCTTAAGAAACATCATTAATTACCTGATCATTCTGTTGAACAAATAAGTGAATTTTGCAGTCATCATCGCCACATGCTAATATTGGTACTGGTGGGGGGAAAAGAGGCATTGCTGTAAGTATTCCATCATATGTTATGACCATCACCTATGCTGGATTCTAAGCTCTAGGTAAAGAATCCTGACTCCTGCTTCCCACACCACTGAACAAATAAATTGAAAGTGCTCAATAAACATCTTTAGGAATAAAATGAATATTCTAAAATGTTCCATTAAATGGTTACTCGGCAAAGAATGACTATTAACTGAGAATCCTTTCCTTTATTCTGTGTTATTTACGATAGAAGGAGCAGTAAAAGGAGAAGCTCGAGAGCAAGCTGGGAGCATTTAACTATGTCAGCCAGAAGACTAACAGGAAACGTTGTTAGCCCAAGTGAATAATAAAATTTCTGGGAGAGCTACTATGAGCCCAGCATCAGGGCTACTGTACAAAGATTTAAGGGTATGTTTGTTACTTTGAGGACCCTACATTTTGAGAATTTGATAGTAAAACAAAATCCATGAAGTAAAGAACAAAATAAAAGAGCATATAACTAACTATGTGGATAAAAAGTTATGAAAGGTGTGACTGTAAAATTAGTTTTCTTTAAATCAACGTAAAAAAAAAAAAAAGCCAAAAACTCCAGTCACTTGGCCTCAACGTAGATGCAAAGAAATCAAATTCTATGTAATGAAACCAGAATGTGCGTAGTTCCTCCTCCTGGGGAGCCCTCGCACAAAGTGGAACGTCACGTGAGAGCACAGAGTCGCAGCTCCTGCTGCAAAGGGCAAAAGAGCCTGGAGGCTTCCAGGCCTGGCCTCTCCCCACCAGGTCTGTCCTCCAGGTAACTGAGGAGGCACAAGACTGTCTGACTTGCATTGGCCATCATCTTTGTGGAGGACAATCAAAGATAGGTACAGACGGGTTTCACAGCAAAAGGGGAATTTTTTCTTTGGAGATTTTAAGTGGTCTTAGGCAAACTGTCATTACACAGGGTGCTGTCATTACATAGGGTGCTGTCATTATGCAGGTGCAGGGGCTGTCACCTTGACAGAAATACTCATATGATCCATGTTCAGTACTTTTCTCAACTTATCCCAGACCTTCACCTTCTACAGAGCTAGGTAATTTTCCCAAATTATATCTATATACATCGACAGTATATTTGATAAATAGCAGTACCAATCTTGAGTACATATTGAGTCACTTAAATTTTTAACTGCTACTAAAGTTTCTAATAGCCACCTCCCTTAACCCCCTTTGACCTTATGTTTTATACACAGGTCATTTGAATACTGAGAACAAAAGTATGTTATCCATGTCTCAACTTGTTTCCTGAAAACATTTAGACACAAAATTGAGATCCAGTATGTTTTTTAGGTTCTGGTTGTATGGGGATATAAAAATACATTCCTCTTTCAATATACACTTAGCAGGATACTCACCATCAGTATTAGGCAAAAAAGACAAGCAGAGAGCCAGAGTGAATCCATTTCCAAAGTCCAAGGTCTGAAGGCATGTCACTAAGAAATAATAAAACACATCACGAACAACTAACTCTGAGTGTATCCAACCTTAGAGGTTGGGTAGCATCATCAGATGTCAGCAGGGAGATGAGAGAAGTCAGTCCTGAGCCCCCAGGGATGATGGGAATTTAAATGGCCAATTTCTAACAAGGTTACAGAGAACAAAAAGACATATGAAAAGACTTTGAAGGAATTTACATTATCAAACAGTTTGGTAAAGAGGAATTATGGAAAAGTGCAAAAGAAACAAACATGTAGATTAGAATTCTAATATTTTTAATACAGCTTGAAAGACTGAAAAATTACATGAATGCTCTTCTAAGTTGTCCTTCATATGATAATTAAATTACTTAATTTCATTTGTTTGGATCACAATGTCTCTAAACTTACCTTCAGAACCCTGTTTAGACCAGACTCGAATAGTAGAATCAGAAGCTGCAGACACTATCAGTGTATGTAATGCAACATCCAATGCCCTCCTCTGGTAAACAGCATGCACTGCATAAACAGGTCCTTCATGACCGTGGAGGTGGACTGCTTTTAAAAGCTGAATCACAAAGAATAACAAAAGCATTATGATAAAAAAGGAATTATCAGTTTCACCTGTATTTAACTAGATCAGAGGATTAAAGGTACTGTTAAAATGCCTGATCCAGAAGTAAGTCCTCTCAACTGAGAAGAATGTAAACGTTTGAGAATCCTGCCTGATCATATTAACTATACACAAAATGTGCACACCCTTTGACACAGCAATCTCACATCTGAGAATCTACTCTGAGAGAGCAGTACTAGTTTAACAAGTAATAAAAGACAAATGCAGAAGGACATTCATCACACACCCTTTAGGAAAACTTCAATCAACCTATAAGTATTAATAGGAAACTGATTAAATAATTGTAGACATATTCTAAGCCAACAAAAAGGATAATGCATGCTTATTACCATGGAAAGACATGCATGACTTTGACATTTTTGAAGAATATAGGCCAGCTTTGTGGACTGTCCCTCCCCTCGGATTAGTCTGATATTTCCTCATGAACAGACTCAGGGTGTACATTTTGACGTCACCACTACATAACTGCATCACATCAGGAGGCACACAATGTCAGTCTGTCTCACTTTTAGTAAAATTAACCCTGATATTTTAGTAGAGGTAGTATCTGCCATGCTTTTTCACTGTGAAATTAATTTTTTTTTTTGGTGGTAATATGTGAGATTATACTTTGGGACTGAGTAAATACTCTATTTTCCATCAAACTTTTACCAAGTTATGTTTAGCATCCACTCATAATACTTACCTGTATCAGAGTTACAAAATGGAAAAATGACAAAAAGAACTGGGAAATCCCATCTGTTCATCAAGTCTTCTAGCTTGCCATGCAAGATTATTCCCTGCAGCAGCATTTCTATTTTGGATCTACTTTTTTAGAGTTCCAAATATGTGAGATTCTACCACCTCCTTTGAGACGTACCTTTTGTAAACTGTTGTCTGCTGAAACAGAGGTGGCTCTTAAATGTCTCCTCAATTATTTTCCCAATTAGTTAAGCAGAACTCTGCCACTCAAGAAGGTAATTGATAGTTACATATAAGGGGGTCTGTACACTAACTTCCTGTAATTAACCTTTGGCTTCTCTGAAAAAAACACTTTTTAAAACTCAAGTACAATAAAGTCACTTTCATGTATAATTATACACACATAACCAGAGATCTGGAACAATGTTCATTAGAATGTTAACTGTTGAAATTTTGTATCTTTTTCCTTCTTCCTATTTTTCTGTATTTAAACTTTACGTGAGTCTGTATCATTACCCCCTGAAACATTAAATCTATGGAAAAACTCACTTCACATCCTTTTTTTTCTATTTTATTTTTTTAAAAATTGAAGTATAGTTGATTTACAATGTTGCATTGTGTTAGTTTATGGTGTAGTTATATATATATATATACACACACACACGTATTCTTTTTCATTATGGTTTATTACAGGATATTGAACATAGTTCCCTGCGCTATGCAGTAGGACGTTGTTGTTTATCTATTTTATATATTAGTAGTTTGTATCTGCTAATCCCAAACTCCTAATTTATCCCCACTCCCAGCCCCTTTCCCCTTTAGTAACCATAAGTTTGTTTTCTATGTCACTTCACATCTTTTAAGCAGGGTTGTATTTCAACGATTAGAGAATCTTAAAAGCTCAAACAAAACAAATCTCTCAAGTTCACCAGCTTTTAAAAAAACGATGCCCACTGTTCGGAGACTCAAATCGCTCATTATACCAGCTTAGAATTATTTCCTTTTATCAGAAGTCAAGATGTAGTGAACACCTGTGTGCATGGAAATGCATACCAGAAGGAAGCTTTAAGCCTCTAAGGTTATAATATGTGACTTCTTCCCCCAAATCCCCTTATTCCCTTCATCCCTCTTTTATGCCTTTCATCCTCCTCCCTGTTTGGCCTCACATTCTACTTTCCCGTCCGTCTCTAAGTTCGCTGTCTGCCATCAGATACTCAGCCTGCAATCCTCTCTACTGACAGAAGCGTAGGGCAGCACTGAGGAAAGAGTCTTGCAAATCTCAACTCAAGGTCTCAAAAATGAGTGCTCAAATGGCTCTCTCTGGATTCCTCTGCCAAGGTAAATCCAAACAGGAGCTGCTTTGCTACACAACCATTAGAACTCTCATTCAAGTCTAAGTGACCCCACAATCCCCTCCTCCACACCTGCCCCCTGTCTCTGGCTGGCAATACAAGTAACATGTTAACAACTGAATTCCACATCTTCCCTCTAACTTGCCTATTTTGCTTTGTAAAAGTATCTTTCTTCCAGAGCCCTGAGCCAGAATCCCACCCTTTTTGATTTCTCACTCCTCTACCCAATAGCTCCCTACTCCTTCGACAACTATCTAGTCAATGCCAAAATCATTTTCCTTCAAAAATATATCCCATATCTCTTCCTTCATATTTTTTTCCTATCCTAATTTGGCACACTCCTGTCATTCATCTTCTTCGGTATTCATACTCCACTGGTTAGAAATCCTCAATGACTTCCAAATGCCTGCCAATAAAAAACAAACTCTTGAAGCAAGTATTCAAATTCTCACGAGATCTTCTCCTTCTCTACTTCTCTAATATTACAGCCCATAAGTGTTATCTAGAAACATTTCCAAAACTATGTTCCTCAAAGTTACAAGGGATACTAAAAGATCTGAAGAAAAAAAAAAAATCAGACTTGAAGTAAGTTTAGGAAATATTAGTTAAACAAAGATAAGCAGGTTTTTCCATATCAGAACTTTTCAGAGTCTTCACTATGCTCACAGGCATTATGATTCTCTAAGAGAAGTATATGATATGCATTGTTTCCCAAACTTGACTGGCCACAATCAATAACTGAGAGATGAATAATTCTCTGAACAAGCTCTGGAAAGCCCTGCCCTTAAAACATCTTAGGCTTTGGTTAACACTGGATACTTCTGAGCAAATGGTCACCTTTCTTACCTGCACTTTGATTCATATATTTTCCCTACCTGGAACCCTCACCACTTTAATGTTTCCTAAGGAAATCATCTCACACTATCAGACCTAACCGAAAGGCCACCTCTTAAATCTCTAGTGAACTTCCACAGCAGCATGGTTGTGGTACAGCAAGTGAAATCACCCACCCAGAGCCACCTTTGTACTTCAGTTATTCAAGTGCATTTTGCTTTCAAAACTATGTACACGATTCATGAATAGGATTCTGCCTCATCTACTACACCTTCCGCATGGCAGATGTTCAAACATATGATGCACTAACTTTACATTTTTAATCTTTGCTTGTGACTAGAAACAACCTAAATGTCTATCAGTAGAGGTCCATACACACCCAGTATTGCATATTATAACATCACTCAGAATTATGTAAATCTATACCCACGTGATAACTGCTGTCCTATGCACAGAGCAGTATTAATTTTTGCTACCAATGAAAACAAGACAAACATACCCTGTAAGAGCAGTCTGAAAATTATTCCAAATGATGAGAAATTCACGGAAATGACTGACAGCATATGAATACAGAAGCAGATTACAGGGAAGGGTACAAGGCCTGTGAAGTATGGAATATACAGGATCTGGATTACTGACAAGCAAGAATGAGGAAACTTCATAAAGGAAGAACACAGTAGAAATGAGGGAAAAGACTGAAAATAAAAGTAGATATAACAGTCATTTCTTATAACCATAAACATGTCTACCCACCTGATTATTCTCTGTTTCCCAGTGAATCACTTGATTATCAGATCCTCCAGAAACTAATTCAGTAGAAGGAGCTGAAAAAAAATCATACCTCAGTAAACATTTTAATTCTTTTCCAGCTATTTTGAAAAATTTCAAAGCTATAGAAAAGATAAAAGAAAACTCATATACCTTTACCTAGCTTCACCAACTGTTTAGATTTTGCCATATTTGCTCAATTATCTTGCTCTATGTACACACACACACCCTTTTTGTTTTTGACAAACGATTTAAAAATAAGTTGGAGGGACTTCCCTGGTGGCGCAGTGGTTAAGAATCTGCCTGCCAATGCGGGGGGATGTGGGTTCGAGTCCTGGTCCAGGAAGATCCCACATGTCGCGGAGCAACTAAGCCAGTGCGCCACATCTACTGAACTTGTGCTCTAGAGCCTGCGAGCCACAACTACTGAGCCCACATGCCACAGCTACTGAGCTTGCGTGCCACAACTACTGAAGCCTGCCTGCCACAGCTACTGAAGCCCACGCACCTGGAGCCCGTGCTCCACAACAAGAGAAGCCACCACAATGAGAAGCCCACGCACCGCAACAAAGAGTAGCCCCTGCTCGCCACAACTAGAGGAAGCCCGCGTGCAGCAACCAAGACCCAACGCAGCCAAAAACAAATAGATAAAATAAATAAATTTACAAACAAACAAACAAAAATAAGTTGGAGACATGATGACCTCTGATCCTTAAATATTTTACCATTTTTCCCAAGAACTGGAACATTCTCCTGCATTACCACAATACAATTATCACATTCAACAATTTTAACACTGATACAGTATTGTTATGTAATACATAATCCATCTTAAAATTTCCCCAAATTGTCCCAGTAATGTATTTTATAACTTTTTTTTAAGTTAGAATCTAAGGACCACACATTGTGCATTTGGTTGTCACATCTTTTTAGTCTCCTTTAATCTTGAATAGTTTCCCAGTTCCCTCCTTTTTTGTGACAATGAGAGTCCAGGCCAGTTGTTTTGCAGAATGTCCCTCAATCTGGATATGTCTGGTTGTTTCCTCATAAGATTCAGGCTAAACACTTTTGACAGAAATAACACATATGAGACATTACAGTCAGCTGCTGCTATCAAGTAGTACATGACATATTTTTGAGATCACATTTCAAAATACCTCTTTTAAACACTTACAACTTTTTGTTGAAGACAGAAGAGAAAGGGAGTAAGAACGAAAAAAGGGGGAAATAATCTAACATAATTTTGGTTTGGATTTTGCATCCATTTTCTTCTTCTGGCTTATGTCTAGATAGTTAGGTTAAGAAGCTGGGGAACTGTCTAAAGAACATTACATTTATACTCAGAAGTCCCAGGTTCACGTCCTAAGCCTGCTGCCAGCCAGCTGTGATCTTGGACTTTAATTTCTTCATGTGTCACAGAAATTAAGCCATTTACCTAACTACGTGCTTTTGATAATTACTATAAGGTACATGAAGGTAATGTGTTAAAAATCAGACACTTTAAAAATATGAAATGGTATTATTAGAATTTTATATGTCACCGATACCCGGGTTAGAAAGAATACATGAGTTATCTGACAGTGGAGCCAAATCTGAGGAAACCAATCATAACAGAGATTACAGTGATACACAAGCAGTTCATTTTACGTAACCTCACTTTTAAAGGGAAAATAAAACATACAAGCCCAAATTAATATTTTATAACAAATCCCTATACTGAGATTCAAGTAGTCTTTGATGTCATTTGGTGGCAGTTAATATAATTACAATTGTGTTTTAGTATCTGCACTAACAGCCACTCTTTCTAAGATTTAATGGTTTTTACTGACCTACTGCGACTAATCCTGCATCACCAACCGAGGTAAGTAGTTTATTAAACATTTTTTTTAATGTCACAGATAAAAATCATAACCAAGTCGCACTAATTCAGGAAATTCTGCATTTGTGCCTAGCTCAGAATGCTCTCAATACATATTTAATAAACAGAATAATAAATAAAATTAATTGAGAATCCATAAAAATACTACTGTAGGTATATTTAAGACACCTGAGGAAATTCCATAGGATTTTAGAAGTCCACCTAAAAGCATTCTTAATTAAAAATTCTGGAGCTATGGAATCTTAGAGATGGAAGAGACCTAGAGATAATCTAGTCCAGCAATTCTCAGACTTTTTGATATCAGGATTCCTTTATACTCTTAAAATTTTTTCAGGACCCCAAAGACCTTTTGTTTATATAGGCTATATGTACCAATATTAACCACATTAGAAATTAAAACTGAGAAATATGAAAAATATTTGTTTATTAGTTTACTTAAAAGTAACAATGAACCCCATTAACATAAATAACATTTTTATGGGGGGAACCTTGTATTTTCCAAAACAAAAAATTAATAAGAAGAAAGGCACTGTTTTATATTTCAGCAAATCTCTTTAACGTCTGACTTTATTAGAATACAGCTGGATTTTCATATCTGCTTCTGTATTTAATCTGTTGCAATATCCCACACCATGCAGCCACTGGAAAATGGCACTGCATACTTGTGACGGAATGAGAATGAAAACTAGGAATAACTTATTATTATTCCGAAAATAATTTTGACCTCACAGGTGTCAAGAATCACTCAGGGTCCCCTGATTCAGTCCAAACATTTACTTTTCATATGTTACTAAGATGAAACTGGGGTCAAGAGAGATGCAATGCCCTGCCTAAAAAAACAATAGTTTGTCTGTGGTAGAAAGAGACCTAACAAGCCAAATCTTTTGAATCCCAACCTGGGCCTCAACACAGGCCCTGATTACAGCTTTGGATCAAAAGCAATGGTGGGGTCTTGCCTCAGTAATGGGCTGCCTCTACCTTCATCCTAAGCACCGCTGTGTTATCCATGCTTCAACTGCTATAAAATAAAAGTACAGGTCAGATAGTTCACTGGGCATACCATTTTTCTTCTATTTTCTAATTGCATAATATCAGATAAGCTAATGCTAAATTAAGAAAAGTCAGATTAATACTTACAACCATCCTGTTTACAAATCCACTGTATGCAGTTGACTCGAGCAGTGTGACCATTCAGGTTGGTAATAACAACACTTTTCTTTAGAGAAGAAAACACTTGTTAGTAAATTAGGATTTATCCTACAGAGGAATTAATGAATTAATAAAAATCAGATTTCAGTGTTTTTGATGCTAATAAAAAGTTCAGTATTATTTCAAACAGAATCACCTTCCTTTATGAACTATTAACCATGGCTTAAATCATCCATTCACTTTTTAATTCATTCCTGCCTTTCTCCCCACTCCACATTCACTCACCTCTGTCCTCTTCTTGTCTGGGAAGCCTGTCTTGAAATCCCAGACCAGATAAGGACCTTGTTCCCACATATCTTAGGGCCTACTTCTACCATGCTTGCACCAATTTGAGAATTTGGTTGACAAAAAAACCCTTCAAGAGAGGAATTTGTGATTAATGGATACAAATTCGTGGCTCACTTTGTATGCCTTGGCTGATCTGGTGTTGGGTTCTTCAGCCTTAATGACCCAAGGTCACCAGGCCACAACTACTAAGGTCCTCAAACAGCAGATCCCTTCAGGGCCTACAGCCAGGTTCCCTGCAGACCCTCAGATTGCTGCTTTCACCAATGTCACTCCACACTTGGGCTTTTCTTCCCCCACTGCTTAAGACTCTATTCCTACTGAGCCCTCCACTTTATAGGCCCTTTCTCTACTGATTGCCTAGAGCACTGGCTTGATACCTACTTGTATGTCAACAGGAATTCTCATGGCTGAGAAAAAGGTTTACGGGTAAATGTGCATAAACTAACATATTTCACATATGGGTTGAGGTTAGGAAACAATTTAAAGCATTTCATTGTCTTTCTCACTAGAATCAGAATTCCTTGATGGGCAGGAGTTATTACCCATTATCTTTGTGTCATCACCACTCAGTTCAAGGTTAGCCCATAAAGGGTCTTCAAAAGTTTGCTGAATGAACATCACCCCCAAAACTTTACTTTAGCATCTGATGTGTTCTTATTCTTATATTTCACTAAATACCCAGCTAACAAATATTTAACAAAACAAAATAAGTACTTTTTAGGCTCCATATACTTTTTTTTGATGTTAAAATCCCCTAACATGGCCAGCAAATTATCATTAAATAAAAATGTGATAGAGGGCATGGGGCACAAACCCATTAAACAGCTGCAGAAAGACAGGCTTCCAAAGCCTTGGTTAATAGCCATTGTAAAGTTTACCCTTGGTTTTAAATGCTTTATCTTGCCAGTTAACAGTGCATGGTAATAACAAAACAAAAACTGGGAGGAGATGAGCAAGGGCAAGATAAGAAAAATGAATACAATTATTTCATTTATAAGTTCAAATCTGCAACGGATATGAGGATGACGGAATTTTTTTTAATTGAAGTATACTTGATTTACAACATTTCAGCTACATTTCAGTACAACAAGTGATTCAGTCATATATATATATATGTATTCATTTTCAGATTCTCTTCCACTGTAGGTTATTACAAGATATTGAATATAGTTCCCTGTGCTATACAGTATGTCCTTGTTGTTTATCTATTTTATATATAGTAGTGTGTATCTGTTAATCCCAAACTCCTAATTTATCCCTCCCCCCTTCCCCTTTGGTAACCATAAGTTTGTTTTCTCTGTCTGTGAGTCTATTTCTGTTTTGTAAATAAGTTCATTTGTATCATTATTTAGATTCCACCCATAAGCAATACCATACGGTATTTGTCTTTGATTTACTTCACTTAGTATGATAATCTCTAGATCCATCCATGTTGCTGCAAATAGCATTACCTCATTCTTTTTTATGGCTGAGTAATATTCCATTGTGTGTGTGTGTGTGTGTGTGTATATATATATATATATATATATACTATATCTTTATCCATTCATCTGTTGATGGAAACTTACATTGCTTCCATGTCTTGGCTACTGTAAACAGCACTGCTATGAACAATGGGGTGCACATATCTTTTTGAATTAGAGTTTTTGTCTTTTCCAGATATATGCCCAGGAATGGGATTGCTGGATCATACAGTAACTCTATTTTTAGGTTTTTAAGGAACGTCTACACTGTTCTCCATAGTGGCTACACCAATTTACATTTCTCCCAACACACTGTAGGAGGAGGGTTCCCTTTTCTCCACACCCTCTCCAGCATTTATTGTTTGTAGACTTTTTGATAATGGTCATTCAGACCCGTGTGAGGAGAAACCTCATTTTAGTTTTGATTTGCATTTCTCCAATAATTAGCGATGTTGAGCATCTTTTCATGTGCCTGGTGGCCATCTGTATGTCTAGGATGATGGAATTTTTAATCAAATTAATAAAGCAGTGAGATAAGAAAAACATAATATCTATCTCCTGCACTGCATTTTAATTTCCAGCACTTTACTTTTTATACTGAGGCTCCTTTTGAGAAGCAACACTAACTGCATTGTCCAAAATTAGCCAGGGGGGATGAAGTCATGATGAACTCTGGGAAGAATTGCAGAA
Source organism: Delphinus delphis (assembly GCF_949987515.2). Lineage (NCBI taxonomy): Eukaryota > Metazoa > Chordata > Mammalia > Artiodactyla > Delphinidae > Delphinus > Delphinus delphis. The sequence continues at coordinate 50,476,389 of NC_082695.1, read as the reverse complement.
ACTAGTCACTTGAGAAGTTTGATAGGGAAAAGGCCAAGGGTGCAGTTCAGGGAATGGGTAAGTCCTGCCTTACACCTAGTGCTTAGGGTCCCCATCCCCTATGACCTTTACCCCAATGGCACTTTCTTTAAAATGTCCATTCTCAAAGCTAAAACACAAGTGATATGCCTTTGAAATTCAAGAAAACAAAAGCTTATTTGGTAACACTAAGGGAAACACAGAAATGAGATAGCATCTGTGTGATAGCTTCAACCGATACCTAAACTGCACATCTTTTAAAGCTCAAACTGATTCTTTAACAGTACTACAGTTCCCACAGGCGGCTTCGGAAAAGGTTGTCATCATTTGAGATTCTACCTGGGGCTAACAAGCCACTGGTAGGACATGGTGACCCCAGGCTGACGCAGCGCACAAGAGGGCGAGGAGCGAATCCCGCTCTCCAGAGCCAGACTCCTCGCCCAGACACCCTCCCCGAAGCGGACAGGACAGCACACCCGGTCTCCACACTCTGGAGCGGCGTCTACAGTCCGCCCCAAGAACACCCAGCATATTTGGCCCCAGAAGCACACGGGGTCGGGCGTATGGCCACTTCTCTTACCTGAGGGTCATAGAGCACCACGGAACAGGACGTGCCGAAGGCCAGAAGTCCTCCGGGCCCGGAGGTCCAGCTCAGGGCTCCCCGCACCCGGTTCGGGCAGCAAAACACGTGAGAGGTCTCCAGCACAGGTGCCACCATGTTGCTGCCCGGTCAACGGCCGAAAGCTGGGCACGCACTTCCGCCCTCGGAGCGGAACTGCTCGGCCGCCGCGTCTCCCGCTGGCGTTATCCGCACCGCGTTTCCAAGGCGGCCGGGGGCGGGACGGGGGCGACCCCACCCACCTCCCCTGCCAGTGGTCCTCAGTGCCCGGTTGCCTCTACCAGCGCCTGTCTCCTGGATCTTGGCCCAGGGCACAAGCACGGCCTCCGTCCCAGGAAGGAAGACCCGACCGGAACAGCTCAGGACCCTCTAGAAAGACCCGGGGCTCGTGTGCCAGGGCGGCGGTAGGAGCGTTCCACTGCCCCTCACGGCCGGGCTCCCAGCAGCATACGGGGCTGGCTCGGTGGGGAGCCTTGGCGAGAGTGTCGCCGGCCTCAGAGAGGCGAGGGCGCAGAGGGGCTCGAGGAAAGAGCCCCCGACTGATCTCGGCGCTCAGAGCTCACCCGGACCGCGTCTCCGCCCCCTCCCGCCCTTGCGAGCCCCGCGGAGCCGGCAAACCGGCGGACGCGCGGATCCGCTTGCCAGGGACGGGGTGGAGCCGCACTGCGCATGCCCCGCAGTCATGGCCGACGGGGGCGGTGGTTCCCGGCGGCGCGCTACGAGCGGCGGTAATTAGTAATTGTCCTCCTCCCGGGAGGCTACGGCGCGTTGGGCGCTGCTTCCCGGTGTCTGCGCGGCGCTACCCCGACCGAGGGGCAGCCGGGCCGATGAGACCGCCGCTTCTCCGTGCCGTGTAGAGGTTTTTAGGGAGAGAAGCACGGGCCGGTTCCGAGCCCTCCGGACCGCCGGCGGGAACTGAAGCGGCGCGCGGGACCGGGCCGTGGGACGGCGAGGCCGCGGAGAGGTGAGTCCCGCAGGTCCGGGAGAGGCGGGCGGAGAGGGGTACCCCGCGGGCCGGCAAGGCCACACTTCCATTTGGACTTCCCATCCCACAGATGGGCTTCAGGGTCCAACGCGGTAAGGAAACGGTTTGTCCTGTTGATCTCATTTTCGAAAAAGGTACTGTCGTGTTTAAAAATAGCCTTTAGAAACAGTTTTGTGCCCTCTTTCCCGTTTTCTACACTCACCCGTTTCTCCAGGCCCTTTTCTTCTGCTTTCTTTTCTCCAACACCCGCGGACTTGCGGGGACCGGGACCGCCCTAATCATCCTTCGTGGAGCAAGGCACGGAGCTGCCCTTGAGCCGTTCGTCTGTGTTGTCCCGACGTATCTCGCTCCTCTCCTCTCTTCTGCGAATTATTTCTTAATGGTTCTCTTCTGCCTATTAAAACTTCAGGCCCCAAGGATTGTTCTTTCAGGAGTCTAGCCCCGTGGTAGTGCGTACTTCCATTTTCCACAGTACGATAAGCAGCAGTTGTGCAATACTGCTGACAGTGTTTGGAGCATTTCCACATACATCCATTCATGTGGTTTTCTCAGTCACCCTATAAAATGGGTATTACCAGTGGGTCCAAGGAAGAACAGCCGAAAGTGGTAGAGCTAGGTTGCCTCTCTCGCCCTTGCTGTCTCACTCCAGAGTCCGACATCTAAGTCTTTCACTGGAGGCAGATGAATTTAGTCATGATCACTACCCATCATTGGTGCTGGACATCTGCTGGCTGGGTCCTGAGATATTAGCCTATACGCTTATCTGGATTATACCTCCCTCTCCTTAACTGAATTCAGTGCTTAACTGGATTCCTAACTCCTCTTTGGAGCATAGGCCTTTGGTTCCAAGCACTATTGTATGAATGAGTAATAGTCTGACAAAATTTTCACTGGTTTATAGCAATACAAGAGCAACATAGTTTTTTATGAAGTTTAATTTACTTAAAAACTGCAGTCATTCAAAAGAATGTGATACCTTTATATGTACTGACATGGAAAGATGTCATTTGTTGAGGGGGAAGAAAAAATATCCCATTTGTGTGGTTAGGGCACACATCTGCCTGAGTATGCATGAGGGAGTCACAAGAAAGTGGCAGAATTGGGTGCCCTTGAAGAGTGGGATTTCAGGAGAGAAGCCTCAAAGTGATTTGCATATAGTTTAAGAAAAAAATTTTAAATGCGACTTACTCTGAGATTGCCATTTCTGCTTTTTTTGATATTGAAAGATTGTTCTATGAAATGATGATGGTGGTGGTGGAGGTAGTTAGTCGGGTTTTCTTTTGTTTTAAATCGTTGTTCGAAGCAATAAGAAGTTGCCAGTGTGGCTGTGGTCACCTGGACCCCTCCGGTCTCTGAATTACTGTTGCATTTACAGTGCTAAGTACGGAGTCTTAGCACTCAGCTGCTTTCCAGTTGTTTCCCATGCTTTAGCAATGCAGGGGTAGAGCCTAGGACTCCAGTTCTTTTTTTCTTTTGTTTTACTACACTGATCACACTAGACGATGCTCTGTAAAACTTGGTTATTTGATTAGACATCGGTTTTCAGCATAGGATTTCTTAATTCAAATTGTTTTGGAAGTGAAGGCAAGGATTTTTTTTTTCTGTCTTCTTTAGGAAGGTGCAATGGCGAGGAATTTATCAGTGATCTTGATCCTGACCTTCGTTCTGTCAGTCACACATCCCCTTCATGAAGTAGGACCAGCCACTGCTTTCCCTCAGACCACTGAGAAAATTATTCCGAATTGGGAATCTGGCATTAATGTTGACTTGGCAGTTACCACACGGCAGCATCATCTGCAGCAGCTTTTCCATCGCTATGGAGAAAATAATTCCTTGTCAATTGAAGGGTTCAGAAAATTGCTTCAGAATATAGGCATAGATAAGATTAAGAGAATCCATATACACCATGACCATGAGCATCACTCTGACCATGAGCATCACTCTCACCATAATCATGCTGCTTCCAGTAAAAATCGAAAAGCTCTTTGCCCAGACCATGACTCTGATAGTTCAAGTAAAGAGCCTAGAAACAGCCAGGGGAAAGGACCTCATCGATCAGAACATGCCAGTGGTAGAAAGAATGTTTTAATCAAGGATGGTGCTGGTGCTAGTGAAGTGACCTCAACTGTGTATAATGCTGTCTCTGAAGGAACTCACTTTCTAGAGACCATAGAAACTCCAAAACATGGAAAACTTCTCCCCAAAGGTGTGAGCAGTTCCACTCTACCCAGTGTCACAGAAAAGAGCTGGGCGACCTGGCTGGCTAGTAGGAAAACAAATGAATCTGTGAGTGAGCCCAGAAATGGCTTTATGTATTCCAGAAGCACAAATGAAAATACTCAGGAGGTAAGATGAGTGCTGTTCATTATTTTAATCAATATGCCTGCTTGTCTGTCCTGTCATTGCCATTCTATCTCAGTTGTAAGGAGTTTAAAATAAAAATAAAATGGTGAGTTCATTGAAAGGGGAATTTCTACTCTCTCAGCAAGGCACTTAGCTCAAAGTGTCCCTACTATGTTGTAAACGTCCCTGATACAAAACTTGGGGCGGGGGGTAGTTCTTTGGTAAGAATAGTGCTGCCTGCTGAAACCACTTTCTAATATAGAGTTTAAAGTAAGTGTAGAAAAAAGATATCAAAATTATTTTTGGAGAAAATCTTTAAAGGAGAATCCCATTAATTAAAACACAGAAACCGGAAGGTCAAAAGAGCAGGAGTTAGAATCCCTGTTTTAGGAAAAGGTGTGGTTGGAAGGGCTGAAGAGTGCGGGAAGAGCAGCTTCGCCTCCTTGGCAGAGGGATCACAGTGACCTGTGGAGTGACTGGCAAAGCAGCGATATGCTGGACACGTGAGAAGTCTGGGCAGTGACCTTCTGAGTTCATGTGTTTTTTCCTAGACTAGACTTCCAGACTGTACACAATTTGCTTTGGCTGAGAGATGTCAACAACAAGGAGTTAGTTGGTATACATTAATAGGCAAAACTTAAGTACTTCATTCAAACCGTCACATGATTTACTAATTCTGGGATAATCCTACTAATGGTCATTCCCATAGCGACACTAGTGATAAAGTTTGTTCTGAGTAGTATTGGCCAAGATTTGTGGGGGTTTAAAGTAACTTCATAGAAGATGAGAAACAGGTGCTACCACCAGTTTTTTTGGTGAGACGGGAGAGCTTACATACCCTAGAGATTCTCTTCAAACTAAGCTTGTCATCTAATTAAACGTTTGAAACAACAGCCTGCTGGTACAGGTTTATTTTATTAACCAGCCTTGTCGTCCGCAAGAGTAATCGACATAATTTAATATTCTCTCGTTGTGGAGCATTACTTTGCCAAATATGCAGACAGAACTGAGCTAAGTTTTGCAATTACAGTTGTTGCTAGAAGAGTGACATGTCTTGGGCTTGTTTAGACCAGGTAGGGTAGCGTTAGTACTAAAACAACATATTTCTCAATCTCTAGTGAACCTGTCTTGAAATTAAAGCTCATTTCCTTAATAGATTTATACAGTGAGTTAACAGGCTTGTGAATGTCCATTTATCCTCAAGTTTTTTCCACTTGAGGCTTTCTCCCAAGGTGACTAGTGATGTGACTGCTTCTCCCAAGAAGAAATAGGTAGAAGAGATGCGAAATCACCACTGTGACGTAATATCTCCAGGTAGCTTGAGGCAAGTTCCAAAGTACTTAAAACTAAAGTTGATTTTGATTTACCTTAACTTAAATAAAAAAGTAGGTACCTTCAGTAGGAAAAGGGTGTTGTGTCATCAAACAGCCTTTATGGATTCTCTAATGGGAGTACCTTTTGGTGATTTCACTGTTTCCTTTTCTTCAGTGTTTCAATGCATCAAAGCTGCTTACATCTCATGGCATGGGCATCCAGGTTCCACTGAATGCCACCGAGTTCAACTATCTCTGCCCAGCCATCATCAATCAGATTGATACTAGATCATGTCTGATTCATACAACGAGTGAAAAGAAAGCTGAAATCCCTCCAAAGACGTATTCTTTACAAATAGGTAAAATTGCCTTTTTTGTGTAAAAATCATTTCCAATAGATATATTTATGTTGTACTTTTCCTTATATTTACATCAACCTATTCATTTTTCAGCGTAATTCCAAATATATCATCTTAATTGTTCTCTGCCTTGAATGTGAAGAAAGCAAGTGTGTTAGCCTTACCCTTAAAACAAACAAAAACGAGAAAATAAAATTTAGATCATAATTTGTCTGAGGTCCTCCCACAGGATATGTCAGGGTCATTCAAAATTTGGGATCTTTATATGTTGTCATACTGTTTGGAGGATGGTCAGAGTTAATCTCTGCTGTTAAGGAGCCTAATTCTCGTACATTCTTATTAATAGATGAAATCAGGATACGCTCTGCTATAGTGTAAGTTGCATTGCTCAGAAACTATAATGAAAAATTAATTACTTTGTTCACTGAAGAAATTATTGAATTCCCAGTTTCCTTTTCTTACTCTTTTCTTCTCTGCTTCTTTCCTTCCTTCCTTCCCTAACTTTTTCCTCTTCTCTCTCATAATTTAGCTGTTATGGGAGTCTGAAAGCTCAGTTCCCAAGTGAGCTAGAGTTCATCTTTGGTAACCGTGTTTTCCCCTCCCTTCACCCCTAGCTGAAGAATTTTCCACTAGGTTTATGCCCTTTACCTGAAGGGTTCAGTCACATTGTTCATTTGATCAAATTTCTTGGTTATTACTCTGTTACCACAGTCCTATTCCACTGAGTTTGTATTTCTTTAGCTCCCCTGCTTTTAATTTGTCTTAAGCCACTCCACAGTCTCTCTTTTAAAGGTTATCAATTGTATTCTTTTTCCTTTCTCTGTTTTGTTTGACAGCCTGGGTTGGTGGCTTTATAGCCATTTCTGTCATCAGTTTCCTGTCTTTGCTGGGTGTTATCTTAGTGCCTCTCATGAATCGGGTGTTTTTCAAGTTTCTTCTGAGTTTCCTTGTGGCATTGGCTGTTGGGACACTGAGTGGTGATGCTTTTTTACACCTTCTTCCACATGTAAGTACAGTAATTTATCCCATTAGTGTATTTTACTATTCAACATTAAATATATGTGTGTGTTTGTCTATATATGTGTGTGTGTGTGTGTGTGTGTGTGTGTGTGTGTGTGTACTTTTGGTTTGTGCTTTGTATTGATATGTATAAAAGGCTGGAAATTTGGTTTCTAGGAGCACGTGGGTGGGGTGTACCCTGTGACCCCCCCGTCTCACCTCTGTTAGTGTGTGCCACACCTGGTTCCCTCACACGCAGTGGCAGAATTTCCTGTTGCACTCAGCTGCAGGCCACTGGGGCAGTGCACCTGGATCTCGGGTACCTGCCAGGGCCCATTACCCAGACTGGGCTTCTTGTAAGCACACTGACGACTATGGTAGGGGCTTTTCAGCTGGGAGTATAAGCAGTAGACACTATATGCCTATTAAGTTTTGCAGTTCCCTCTTATTTGTGGCCATGGGAAAACATTGGAAATACCCACTACCTTATTTTATGAGGGTCATTGGGGAATGTGTCTGTCTTTACATTGAACAGATCCACTCTATTAAGTGCCATCGTACATTACATACCTTAAGCTGTAGATCGCTGCTGCTTGTTGGTCATTTTATTTTTAATATCCTAAACTTCCCCTCATTCCGAAGTATCACATTAATTGCCTAATTCTGAATAATTTCAAATTTGATGTTAATTATCTTAGCCAATTTTTCTGACGTGTGAAACTACTCAATTTATAAAATCCATATTATTTTGCCTTTAGTCTCATGCAAGTCATCACCATAGTCACAGCCATGAAGAACCAGCAATGGAAATAAAGAGAGGACCGCTTTTCAGCCATCTCTCTTCTCAAAACATAGAAGAAAGTACCTATTTTGATTCCACGTGGAAAGGTCTGACAGCTCTGGGAGGCTTGTATTTCATGTTTCTTGTTGAACATGTCCTCACATTGATCAAGCAATTTAAAGATAAGAAGAAAAAGGTAAAAGTATTCTGAATACTTACTAGGCATTGGACATTTATTTAGAGCAGTACTTGAACTAAACTGGGCTTGTCCAGGGTGTATGATCTTCATTTGTGAGGGGGTTCAGTACCTTTTTGTTCCCAGAAGCATTCATGGAGAGCAGTTCTGTATCTTTATAACCCTGGAGATCTCTATCTTCAGTACTCCTTCAAAGTCACAAGACCGTAAGAAAGGCAAGGGTAAAAATCTATACAAATCACCAAACAAGGCACACACAGGGCCTTGAAGATGAGAAGCATCGTGATTATGGCATTGATGGTGCCAGTGGTTTCACGGGTACATACTTATCCCAAAACTCGAGTTGTATACATTAAATATGTACAGCTTTTTATATGTCAATTATACCTCAATAAAGTGGCTTAAGAAAAAAATATCATGGATTAACTTTTAAATTACTCATGGAGTAGCTGAATATTATGTTTTGTTTGAAAGACTATGTGACTTTCACATACTTGCCCTTTGCAAATTGCCACCAGAAGATAGTGTGAAGCTGAACAGTAGGCTATTTCTGGTAAAAATATCTTTGGAGTTGCCTATGATTATCTGCCTCTTCTTATCTGATGTGACTGGGCAAATGAGTCAAAAGACTGTCCTCATGGGGACTCTTAAAAATGACATGTACACATCTTGGATGTTTGTGTACTCGTATACTGGTCATTTGATGTTGACCAAACTTTTCTTTGAGTTGGAGTTCTGTATGATCATTTTTTTTCTCTATAGCCATGCTGCTTCATCTAAATTTCCAATTTTGGTTTCTCTAAAATTGAGCAAGAGGTTACATACTTGTAAAGTTATTTTAAGTGTAGAATCTAGATTTTTGGAAATATAAAAAATTTTATACAGTGATTGCCTTATGTAATTTTTTTTGAACTTTATTTTTCTTGTGCAGCACATTCTCATTAGTTATCTGTTTTATACGTATTAGTGTATATATGTCAATCCCAATCTCCCAATTCATCCCACCCCCCCGCACCCCCTCTTTCCCCCCTTGCTGTCCATATGTTTGTTCTCTACATCTGTGTCTCTATTTCTGCCTTGTTAACCGGTTCATCTGTACCATTTTTCTAGATTCCACATATATGCATTAATATATGAAATTTTTTTTTCTCTTTCTGACTTTCTTCACTCTGTATGACAGTCTCTAGGTCCATCCACACCTATACAAGTGACCCAGTTTCGTTCCTTTTTATGGCTGAGTAATATTCCATTGTATATATGTACCACATCTTCTTTATCCATTCGTCTGTCAATGGGCATTTAGGTTGCTTCCATGACCTGGCTATTGTGAAGTGCTGCAGTGAACATTGGGGTGCATGTGTCTTTTTGAATTATGGTTTTCTCTGGATATATGCCCAGGAGTAGGATTGCTGGGTCATATGGTAATTCTATCTTTAGTGCCTTATATAATTTAATAGCCTTTTTTTTTTTAAACAACTTGCCTTTGAATCTTTCAGAAGCCTTCAACTTAAGTTTTCATGGAAGTAACTATTCTCACCATCATTTCATAGTTTGAGTAATATGTAATTAAATTGTGCAATTGCAATAACAGGTATAGCTGGCATGAAGAGGCTTGAAAACCAACATAGTTGATTCTTGCTGAGCATAGAGCTCACGTTGGGAATCAAGTGCATGTGTGAAGAGAAGAGTGGCCTCCTCCATCCTGTGAATATTTGCCCATATGGATTCTACATTCACTAAAATCTCAAATTGCAAATTTTGAACATTTACTGAACCTCAATTTACAGGAAAGAAGTGAAATAACAATAGCTTAATCGTTCTTAATCCAGGAAGTCATCTTCTATGTTCCTGTTGTCCCTGTTGCTTCACGTGGATGGGTTTGAGATTATATCCATACTTCTTTGCATTCTCTGGGATTATTCTCACCTTAAAAAAAAAAAAAAAAAAAAAAGATCATTTTTTAGGGTGTTTTTGGGGGAGGGGTTGTTTGTGTTTATTTGTGTTACTGTGTTTCTATTTCAAATGCCATAATTTAGCATTCTAATTTCAATTTACTTTTCAAGTTTTACCTAAAGATTGCTTTATATTCATCTGGCACTCTAACATGGGACTCTAAGAGGTAGGCTCTCTGTTGTCTAATACAGAACAGTATTTTTTAGACTCTTAAATTAATAATCATTTGTGAATTGTGAAATAAATCTTGTGTCACGACCAATGTTTTTAAATGCAACCGTGATATTACAGTATATTCCATATATTACTGTGTTTATTACATACATTACTGTGAACTGTAGTCAAAGAAGTTTGATAATCTCTGTTCTAAAATAGTTTCTACTAGAATGTAAGATCTTAAGAGCCAGGACCTCTCTGTCTTCTTTACTGCTGTATCTCCAGTGCCTAGAATAGTGTCTGGCACATAATAGATGATTGGTAAATATTTGTTACATGTAAAAAAAACATTAAATGGCAAGTAAGCATAATTTCTAGACAAAGACTTCACACAGGAGTTTTGCAAACATTACATGTTCTCTTCCTTTTTATTTTTTTAGAATTTTTATTTATTATTTTTTTTTATATTTTTATTTTATTTATTTTTTTATACAGCAGGTTCTTATTAGTCATCAATTTTATATACATCAGTGTATACATGTCAATCCCAATTGTCCAATTCAGCACACCACCATCCCCACGCCCCCGCGGCTTTTCCCCCTTGGTGTCCATACGTTTGTTCTCTACATCTGTGTCTCAAATTCTGTCCTGCAAACTAGTTCATCTGTACCATTTTTCTAGGTTCCACATACATGCGTTAATATACGATATTTGTTTTTCTCTTTCTGACTTACTTCACTCTGTATGGCAGTCTCTAGCTCCATCCACGTCTCTACAAATGACTCAATTTCATTCCTTTTTATGGCTGAGTAATATTCCATTGTATATATGTACTACAACTTCTTTATCCATTCGTCTGTCGATGGGCATTGATGTTGCTTCCATGACCTGGCTATTGTAAATACTGCTGCAATGAACATTGGGGTGCATGTGTCTTTTTGAATTATGGTTTTCTCTGGGTATATGCCCAGTAGTGGGATTACTAGATCATATGGTAATTCTATTTTTAGTTTTTAAGGAACCTGCATACTGTTCTCCATAGTGGCTGTATCAATTTACATTCCCACCAACAGTGCAAGAGGGTTCCCTTTTCTCCACACCCTCTCCAGCATTTGTTGCTTGTAGATTTTATGGTGATGCCCATTCTAACTGGTGTGAGGTGATACCTCATTGTAGTTTTGATTTGCATTTCTCTAATAATTAGTGATGTTGATCAGCTTTTCATGTGCTTCTTGGCCATGTGTATGTCTTCTTTGGAGAAAGAAGACATACTGCATGAGCTGTCTATATATTTTGGAGATTAATCCTTTGTCCATTGATTCATTTGCAAATATTTTCTCCCATTCTGAGGGTTGTCTTTTTGTCTTGTTTATGGTTTCCTTTGCTGTGCAAAAGCTTTGAAGTTTCATTAGGTCCCATTCGTTTATTTTTGTTTTTATTTCCATTACTCTAGGAGGTGGATAAAAAAAGATCTTGCTGTGATTAATGTCAAAGGCTGTTCCTCCTATGTTTTCCTCTAAGAGTTTTATAGTGTCCAGTCTTACATTTAGGTCTCAAATCCATTTTGGGTTTATTTTTGTGTATGGTGTTAGGGAGTGTTCTAATTTCATTCTTTTACATGTAGCTGTCCAGTTTTCCCAGCACCATTTATTGAAGAGACTGTCTTTTCTCCATTGTATATCCTTGCCTCCTTTGTCATAGATTAGTTGACCATAGGTGCGTGGGTTTATCTCTGGGCTTTCTGTCTTGTTCCATTGATCTATGTTTCTGTTTTTATGCCAGTACCACAGTCTTGCTTACTGTAGTTCTGTAGTATAGTCTGAAGTCAGGGAGGCTGATTCCTCCAGCTCCGTTTTTTTCCCTCAAGACTACTTTGGCTATTTGGGGTCTTTTGTGTCACCATACAAATTTTAAGATTATTTGTTCTAGTTCCGTAAAAAATGCCACTGGTAATTTGTTAGGGATTGCTTTGAATCCATAGATAGCTTTGGGTAATATAGTCATTTTTACAATATTGATTCTTCCAATCTAAGAACATGGTACATCTCTCCATCTGTTGGTATCATCTTTAATTTCCTTCATCAGTGTCATAATTTTCTGCATACAGGTCTTTTGTCTCCCTAGGTAGGTGTATTCCTAGGTATTTTATTCTTTTTGTTGCAATGGTAAATGGGAGTGTTTCCTTAATTTCACTTTCAGATTTTTCATCATTAGTATATAGGAATGCAAGAGATTTCTGCGCATTAATTTTGTATCCTGCAACTTTTCCAAATTCATTGATTAGCTCTAGTAGTTTCCTGGTGGCATCTTTAGGATTCTCTATGTATAGTATCATGTCATCTGCAAACAGTGAGAGTTTTACTTCTTCTTTTCCAATTTGGATTCCTTTTATTTCTTTTTCTTTTCTGATTGCCATGGCTAGGACTTCCAAAACTATGTTGAATAATAGTGGTGAGAGTGGACATCCTTGTCTTGTTCCTGATCTTAGAGGAAATGCTTTCAGTTTTTCACCATTGAGAATGATGTTTGCTGTGTGTTTGTCATATATGGCCTTTATTATGTTGAGGTAGTTTCCCTCTATGCCCACTATCTGAAGAGTTTTTAACATAAATGGGTGTTGAATTTTGTCAGAAGCTTTTTCTGCATCTATTGAAATGATCATATGGTTTTTATTCTTCATTTTGTTAATATGGTATATCACATTGATTGATTTGAGTATACTGAAGAATCCTTGCATCCCTGGGATAAATCCCACTTGATCATGGTATGGTGTATGATCCTTTTAATGTGTTCTTGGATTCTGTTTGCTTGTATTTTGTTGGGATATTTGCATCTATATTCATCAGTGATATTGGTCTTTAATTTTCTTTTTTTGTAGTATGTTTGTCTGGTTTTGGTGTCAGGGTGATGGTGGCCTCATAGAATGAGTTTAGGAGTGTTCCTTCCTCCACAATTTTTTGGAGGAGTTTGAGAAGGATGGGTGTTAGCTCTTCTCTAAATGTTTGATAGAATTCACCTGTGAAGCCATCTGGACCTGGACTTTCGTTTGTTGGAAGATTTTTAATCGCAGTTTCAATTTCATTACTTGTGATTGGTCTGTTCATATTTTCTATTTCTTCCTGGTTCAGTCTTGGAAGGTTTTTTCTTCCTAAGAATTTGTCCATTTCTTCCAAGTTGTCCATTTTATTGGCATAGAGTTGCTTATAGTAGTCTCTTAGGATGCTTTGTATTTCTGTGGTGTCTGTTTTAACTTCTCCTTTTTCATTTCTAATTTTGTTGATTTGAGTCCTCTCCCTCTGTTTCTTCATGAGTCTGGCTAATGGTTTATCAATTTTGTTTATCTTCTCAAAGAACCAGCTTTTAGTTTTATTGATCTTTGCTATTGTTTTTTTTGTTTCTATTTCATTTATTTCTGCTCTGATCTTTATGAATTCTTTCCTTCTGCTAACTTTGGGTTTTGTTTGTTCTTCTTTCTCTAGTTCCTTTAGGTGTAAGGTTAGATTGTTTATTTGAGATTTTTCTTGTTTCTTGAGGTAGGGTTGTATAGCTATAAACTTGCCTCTTAGAACCGCTTTTACTGCATCCCATAGGTTTTGGATCATCGTGTTTTCATTGTCATTTGTCTCTAGGTATTTTTTGATTTCCTCTTTGATTTTTTCAGTAATCTCTTGGTTATTTAGTAACGTATTGTTTAGCCTCCATGTGTTTGTGTTTTTTTATGTTTTTTTCCCTGTAGTTCATTTCTAATCTCATAGTGTGGTCAGAAAAGATGCTTGATATGATTTCAGTTTTCTTAAGTTTACTGAGGCTTGATTTGTGACCCAAGATGTGATCTATCCTGGAGAATGTTCCGTGTGCACTTGAGAAGAAAGTGTAATCTGCTGTTTTTGGATGGAATGTCCTATAAATATCAATTAAATCTATCTGGTCTCTTGTGTCATTTAAAGCTTCTGTTTCCTTATTTATTTTCATTTTGGATGCTCTGTCCATTGGTGTAAGTGAGGTGTTAAAGTCCCCCACTATTATTGTGTTACTGTCGATTTCCTCTTTTATAGCTGTTAGTATTTGCCTTATGTATTGAGGTGTGCCTATGTTGGGTGCATATGTATTTATAATTGTTATATCTTCTCCTTGGATTGATCCCTTGATCATTATGTAGTGTCCTTCCTTGTCTCTTGTAACATTCTTTATTTTAAAGTCTATTTTATCTGATATGAGTATTGCTACTCCAGCTTTCTTTTGATTTCCATTTGCATGGAATATCTTTTTCCATCCCCTCACTTTCAGTCTGTATGTGTCCCTAGGTCTGAAGTGGGTCTCTTGTAGACAGCATATATATATGGGTCTTGTTTTTGTATCCATTCAGCAAGCCTGTGTCTTTTGGTTGGAGCATTTAATCCATTCACATTTAAGGTAATTATCGATATGTATGTTCCTATGACCATTTCCTTAATTGTTTTGGGTTTGTTTTTGTAGGTCCTTTTCTTCTCTTGTGTTTCCCACTTAGAGAAGTTCCTTTAGCGTTTGTTGTAGCGCTGGTTTGGTGGTGTTGAATTCTTTTAGCTTTTGCTTGTCTGTAAAGCTTTTGATTTCTTCATCGAATCTGAATGAGATCCTTGCTGGGTAGAATAATCTTGGTTGTAGGTTCTTCCCTTTCATCACTTTAAGTATATCATGCCACTCCCTTCTGGCTTGTAGACTTTCTGCTGAGAAATCAGCTGTTAACCTTATGGGAGTTCCCTTATATGTTATTTGTCGTTTTTCCCTTGCTGCTTTCAATAATTTTTCTTTGTCTTTAATTTTTGCCGGTTTGATTACTATGTGTCTCGGTGTGTTTCTCCTTGGGTTTATCCTGTATGGGACTCGTTTCGCTTCCTGGACTTGGGTGGCTATTTCCTTTCTCCTGTTAGGGAAGTTTTCAACTATAATCTCTGTAAATATTTTCTCTGGTCCTTTCTCTCTCTCTTCTCCTTCTGGGACCCCTATAATGCGAATGTTGTTGCATTTAATGTTGTCCCAGAGGTCTCTTAGGCTGTCTTTATTTCTTTTCATTCTTTTTTCTTTATTCTCTTAGGCAGCAGTGAATTCCACCATTCTGTCTTCCAGGTCACTTATCCTTTCTTCTGCCTCAGTTATTCTGCTATTGATTCCTTCTAGTGTAGTTTTCATTTCAGTTATTGTATTGTTCATCTCTGTTTGTTTGTTCTTTAATTCTTCTAGGTCTTTGTTAAACATTTCTTGTGTCTTCTCGATCTTTTCCTCCATTCCTTTTCCGAGGTCCTGGATCATCTTCACTATCATTATTCTGAATTCTTTTTCTGGAAGGTTGCCTATCTCCACTTCATTTAGTTGGTTTTCTGTGGTTTTATCTTGTTCCTTCATCTGGTACATAGCCCTTTGCCTTTTCATCTTGTCTATCTTTCTCTGAATGTGGTTTTCGTTCCACAGGCTGCAGGATTGTAGTTCTTGCTTCTGCTGTCTGCCCTCTGGTGGATGAGGCTATCTAAGAGGCTTGTGGAAGTTTCCTGATGGGAGGGACTGGTGGTGGGTAGAGCTGAGTGTTGCTTGAGTGGGCAGAGCTCAGTAAAACTTTAATCTGCTTGTCTGCTGATGGGTGGGGCTTGGTTCCCTCCCTGTTGGTTGTTTG
Source organism: Delphinus delphis (assembly GCF_949987515.2). NCBI lineage: Eukaryota > Metazoa > Chordata > Mammalia > Artiodactyla > Delphinidae > Delphinus > Delphinus delphis. Next base: position 50,461,020 of record NC_082695.1, on the reverse strand, counting down.
GCCTGAGGCAACCCAACACTGGAGCCTACCTGGGCTCTTTGGTGGGACTAATGACAGACTCTGGGAGGGTTCACGCCAAGGAGTACTTCCCAGAACTTCTGCTGCCAGTATCCTTGTCGCCACGGTGAGCCACAGCCACTGCCCGCCTCTGCAGGAGATCCTCCAACACTAGCAGGTAGGTGTGGTTCAGTCTTCCCTGGGGTCACTGCTCCTTCCCCTGGGTCCGGATGCACACACTACTTTGTGTGTGCCCTCCAAGAGTGGAGTCTTTGTTTCCCCCAGTCCTTTCGAAGTCCTGCAATCAAATCCCACTAGCCTTCAAAGTCTGATTCTCTAAGAATTCCTCCTCCCGTTGCCGGACCCCCAGGTTGGGAAGCCTGACGGGCTCAGAACCTTCACTCCAGTTGGTGGACCCCTGTGGTATAAATGTTCTCAGTCTGTGAGTCACCCACCCAGCAGTTATGGGATTTGATTTTACTGTGATTGGGCCCCTCCTGCCATCTCACTGTGGCTTCTCCTTTGTCTTTGGTTGTGGGGTATCTTTTTTGGTGAGTTCCAGTGTCTTCCTGTCAGTGATTGTCCAGCAGCTAGTTGTTATTCTGGTGTTCTCACAAGAGGGAGTGAGAGCACGTCCTTCTACTCCTCTATCTTGGTTCCTCCCCTATTCCTTTTTAGAAAATATTTAGTTTCTCTTTTTTCAAGGGCATCCAGATCTTAGTGTTATTTACATAACAGCTTTTAATCTCATTTGGTTCTCTCAAAAAGAAAAACACTATTCGTTATATGGCAAGTATTCAGAGCTCTTCAGACCCATAACAGAAAATGTTACCTACGATTTCCCTTAAGACATCCATCCTGCACCCCTGGAAAATTCTATATGTCATAGTTTTAGGTTACCTTCCATATATGTCGATCTGAAATCTCTACATTCAGATTAGGGTTAAATCACATACTTGGTGTAGTTAGATGGTTATAATAGTTCCATGTCAAACTTTCTTTCTACTGGATTCTCAGGTTTCTTGCTCATGCTGGAAACCAGAGAATCATCTCTGTCTCCCTCATCCTTATATCCAACCTAGTTTTATTAGATGTATCCAGAAATGTAATTTTTCATTTCTCTCCATCTTCCTTACTATCATCCTGGTCCATGCCAGACTTACATGGGTGATAGCAGTTGCCTCCTAACTGGCCTGTCTACATTATTCTGTTGTCCTAATGCAGAGGAGAGCAGGCAGAGGGATTTGTTTAAATGTTTGTTATATGCTCTCATATATATATGTTCTCATAGCACTGTGTATTTTTCCTTGTAAAACTTATCAAAAATTTCAATCAAAGAATTGTATAATCATTACCTGTGTAAAGCTTCCCTCCCTGTGGGTGATAAGCTTCCTTGAGAACAAGGACTATGTGTATCTTGTTTTACGACATATTGATATATTGCCACCATTCAGCGCAGGGAACATTACAGGCTCTTAATACTTAGGGAATGAAAGAATTGCTTAAAAAGTCTATGTACTACAGATAATCATTGGCAAACAAATAAAGTATCAACTAAAGTAATTTAAAATATCATGAATTCACTTATTTTCACAAATATTTAAGTACTTTCTCTGTGTTTGAGGCATTTTGCTAGAGGTAGGTATAAAGATTTGTCTGTGCTTGCCTTTAAAAACTCTTATAACCTAAGAAGGTACAGATATTTTATATACTGTTAGAGCTAGAATGAAATCTCAGGTATGGTGATGATTAAGTCATATTCAAATGATACTGCAGATAAGAAATCTATTATTTTTGTGACAGTTTTCGTTATCTTGAATATTCTGTGTAAGTAGTAATAAACAGGCACCGTTGTTCAAACAGTGACCTTTATTCTTGGGCTCTGAGATATGGACAATATCTCAAGTATGGTATTCAGTTGGTTAAAAAACCTAGTGATAAACTCAAGGCTAACTAATAGAGATTTGTTTAAAAAGACAAAAGCTTGTTAATGGTGTTTTACTACATGAAGAGTATTTTAGTTTTATAACAAGTACATATCGATATCACGGTATAGTTTTAATTTATAAAAAGTATGGAAAGTATGGGGTTTCAGTGCCCAAAAGAGGCACTGGAGGAAACTAAGCAATTGGTTAGCAGATCACTAAATTCCTGGAGAACATGCCTCTAGCTGGTTCTAAATCAATGGCCTGAGGCAGAGCTCAGCTTTAATGTGTATATGAGTTGCCTGGAGATCTAGTTAAACTCCCCGTTCTAATCCATTAGGTCTGGGGTGTAGCCTGAGACTGTGCATTTATAACAAGCTCCCAGGGGATGCAGTGCTGTTTGCATAAGACCAAATTTAGACTGTGTGACCTAGGGGGACATTCAGAAAGATGAGTATGTAACTTTTCTTTCATACTACTGAAGCATTAATTCTTTACCTTTCTGAAGAGTTTATGCCTAAAACAAACTACCAGGTGCTATGCAAGTTAAGTACAGGCCCTGCCCTTAGATGGGGTTTATTCCATTAGAAGTCTGTTACTCTGCTGTCTTTTCCGATGAAATCTTTTGCTTAACTGTTTACCTAAAGATGTATGCATAAGCAAACTGCCTATTTTAAAGTATTGCTTTTCCTTGCTATTGTAGAATCAGAAAAAACCTGAAAATGATGATGATGTGGAGATTAAGAAGCAGTTGTCCCAGTATGAATCTCAACTGTCAACAAATGAGGAGAAAGTAGACGCAGATGATCGTAAGTCCTTATAAATCTAAGAGCTGGAGGGAATTCAGTGCTCTGTGATTTGCAGGCAACCTGGACTGTCTGGAAGAGGGGGAACCATATTCCAGCCCCACCCGCACCCCCTTTTTTTTTGGCTGCGCCACGTGGCTTATGGGATCTTAGTTCCCTGGCTAGGGATCGAACCTAGGCCCTAGCAGTGAAAGCACGGAGCCCTAACCACTGGACCGCCAGGGAATTCCTCCACCCCTCCCCCCGCTCTTTTTTTTTAAACTGATACTTTCTTTTAATTGCCAGTGAGTTGGTTATTTCTATATATACTTACATCTCTTTTTTCTCTAATTTTTTATTTTGAGGTAAATTCAGACTTAGAGAAAAGTTCCAAGAATAGTACAAAGAATTCCTGTACCCCTTTCTTATATTCCCCATTTATTTTACCTACATTTATCATTCTTTGTCTCTTTCAAAGACATACATACACATTTTTTTCCTAAACGATTTGAGAATAAGTTACAAACATGATGCTTCTTTACCTCAAAATGCTTAAGTTTATGTTTCCTAAGAAAAAGGACATTCATTCCCTTGTAATCACAGTTCAGTGATCAAAATCAGGAAATTAAAGCTGATACAATGCCATTTTCTAGTCTATAGACCTTTTTCCAATTGTCTTAATTGTGTTTTTCCAATTGTCTTAATAATTTCTTTATACTCCCCTAACCCCTAAAAGGAAAAGAAATGATCCAGAGTACAATTCAGGATCAAATGTTGCATCTAATTTCCCCTCATTTGGGGTTTGTCTAATGTTTTCACATTAGGTTGATCAGTTTGGGCAGGAATACCACAAAGTGGTATTGCATCCTTTTCAGTGACATGGTGTGCCACCCGACATGATGCTTTCTGTCACACACAGGTGGTGTTAATTTTGATCACGTGGCTAACGTTGTGTCTACCATGTTTCTCCACTGTAAAGTTACTGTTTCCTGTAACTTGTTAGCTTGGCATTTCTTGTTGGACAGACTCAGTTAAAATTAAAATTTTAAACAAAACGCCTTACGACGACCTTCGAGGTCCTGCCCTGCCCTCCACTCTCCCCGATGGTTTGCCCTGTCCAGCCTCACTGGCCTCCTTTTCATCCGTTGAGCACACCAGGTCTGTCTCAGGGCCTGGCACTCACTGTTTCTTCAGTTCGGAGTACTCTTCTCCCGGGTCTTCATATAAATTCCCCCTATCATTCCAATCTCAACTCAGACATCTCGTCCTCAGAGGTCTTCCCTGATCACCTGAATACAAAGGTCTCCCAGTCATTCTCCTTCATGTTACCCTGTTCTATTTTCTTCCCATGCCTTCCAATGCCTTAGATTACCTTATTTATACATGTATTTCTTTGTTAAGTGGCTATCTACCCACAAGACAATAAGCTTCTCGAAGGCAGAGACTTTGTGCTGACGCACTTTGTCCCAGTATCTGGGCAGGTGCCTGGCCCAGAGCAGATACTCAATATATAGTTGCTGGCTAAGGAGGAAGAACTTTATTGTTGCTACCAAGTTATTTGTAAGATTTCCTGTCCACCCTTTATTTTCCAGCATGTTGCTTTTCTCTAAAGAGCAAGTGAATACTCGCATTCGTCTTCCTGTATCTATTCTGTCTTCAACCTCTGTAATGGGCTCCAGTGAAATTTTTAATGATGAGAGGAAACAGCTATTCTAGAATTGGGCCACAGTATTGGGAATGCTCCCAAGAAAGTTGATACCAGTGTATAAAAAAGAAAAAACAAAAACTTATTGTTGCAATTTATTTTACACAGATAGATAACAAATGTTTCTTGGTGATGATGGTATTTCAGATTCTTGTTTTTCCTTTTTTTTTTTGACCATGCCACGCGGCTTGCAGGGATCTTAGTTCGCCGACCAGGTATTGAACCCAGGCCCTTGGCAGTGAAAGCACCAAGTTCTAACCACTGGACTGCCAGGGAATTCCCCTCTTCTGTTTTTCCTTGAATTTTGAAAGAGAGGAACTCAGATGACAGAATTATGCATGTTTTTTATTTCCAATTTTCAGTATTTTTCTGGAATATTTTTCTTAAATATTTTAAATACCAAAAATGAAATATTTTTATAAAGTAAGTATGTGCTTCTTTTATAATATATGGAAAAAAATCATCTTTAAAAACATAAGGAGGTAGAAGAAATTAAGGGAGGATCTGGGGGTAGTTACTGAAGGTTAACATTTAAAATTCATTCTTAGTACGTGAGATCATTTAACTACTGATGTTTTTCATCAACAATACTCTAATGTCTAGTTCTGCCAGGTCTGTGTGAGAGAGTGCCATGCTTTAAGATCTTTTGTTGACTTTGTCAGTGGAGATGTTTGAAATGTGTCCATGCACATTAACAAAGCCATTTGACTTTGTCCCAATGTCCTTTATGTTTATACCTAGGACCTGAAGGCTATTTGCGAGCTGACTCACAAGAGCCCTCCCACTTTGATTCTCAACAGCCAGCAATCTTGGAAGAAGAGGAGGTCATGATAGCTCATGCTCATCCACAGGAAGTTTACAATGAATACGTACCCAGAGGGTGCAAGAATAAATGCCATTCGCATTTCCATGATACACTTGGCCAGTCAGATGACCTTGTTCACCACCATCATGACTACCATCATATTCTCCATCACCACCACCACCAAAACCACCACCCACACAGTCACAGTCAGCGCTACTCTCGGGAGGAGCTGAAGGATGCCGGCATTGCCACACTGGCATGGATGGTGATCATGGGGGACGGCCTGCACAATTTCAGCGATGGCCTAGCAATTGGTATATATCTACGTATCTGTCCCTTGTTGGTTGACTCTGAAAATGTCACATGAAAGTACCAGTCTTGTTTTAACAAGGAATAGGTTGGTTTGATAAGGCTATTGACTTCTAAGATTATCAAACTGTTATTTCATTTTTTGCTGCTTTGACAATGAAGTACTTGATAAATGTTAGTTTAAGTGCTGGAAACTGTGCTTGGCCCTTTATGTAAATTGTGACTACCAAAAGTTGTTTTAATTTGCAGGCTCAGGCTCTAAGGTGTTTGGAGCACATGTGAGGATTTTTTTTTCCCCCAATACATTTGAGTTCCCTTATCTGCAATATAAACAGTATTTATTAAAGTGAAATACTTCCATCATCTTTTCTTTTATGCTAAAGGAATCTTCATATATCTGATAAGTTTAATTACTAATCTCTACCCAAAGAAGAATTATAGTTTTTTTGCTATTAAATTGTTGTGCTACAATTGAGCGGTAATAGAAATACTTAAAAATTGTAGTAACTTAGTGCTGGGAGGAACCATGGAAATAAGTACAGATTAGGTAGCCAAGGCCTGGCAAGGTGAACCACTTGCCAAGGAGGCAGTGCTGTTTTGTAGCCCAGCCTGGCTCCCTGGGAGGTTGGTGCTCTTCCTTCTCCGCACTGTGCACAGCATAAGCGACAACGGAGGATGTGCGAACACTCAGACATGGTAGTCTGATTATATAGTGAATTCCTCTGAGGCCAGGAAACGTATTTGTACTCTTGACTGCTGAGGGTTTTTTCCTAAACCTTTTAAATCAGTCTGTTTCATATTTTTAAGTAAGTGTTCTATGTGGTAGCAATTTACTTCTCAGGTTTGCATAAGATCATTTAATCACTCTAAGGCATAGTGGAACCTTCCCTTCTCAATTGTATCTGCTTGTGCTCCTTTGGGAAATTTAAATCTAATTGAATGTAATCTAACATTACTTATGGAGAAGGTACAGAGTGCAGTTGAGAAAGTTCTGTTTATTCACAACCAGAATATATTTTATTTCTTGTGTATTTCATTGTGTATGCTGTTAAGATTTTAAAAATACACACCCACAAAATAATGCAGTGATTTTTACACAGGTGCTGCTTTTACTGAAGGTTTATCGAGTGGTTTAAGTACTTCTGTTGCTGTGTTTTGTCATGAGTTGCCTCATGAATTAGGTAAGAGAACCCTACAAATGGTATTTTCCAGGTGGGTAAAGTGTCTTAGTGTCCCTGGCTTTTGCTAATGATAACTTCCGGCAAGCTTCCTCATTTATGCCTTCTCCTAAGTCTACTAACCTAGCCAGCTTTCTTTCTTACTGAGGACAAGTTTGTTTCCAGCCAGAATTCTAACCCTGCGATTACAATTACACAATTGCCTGTGTGGGGTTGCCAGAGAGATACCTGAGTCCCCTCTCTTTTCCTCTTCCCCTACCAGATATCTTCCTATACCAGCATACTGGTGACATCAGTGATCGTTTTCTTCATATGCACAATATGAATAAGACCACAGGAATCTAAAGAATCATCTTCCATTAACAGACAGAAGTTGACAAAGAGTATTTCAGTCACTAGAGCTAAAGAAATGAGAAGTTGATGAATAGTGTTTTGAATTCTTTTTCTCTGTCACTGGGACTTAAAACCTTCCCAGAGTTGTCCTGGTTCCCAGTTCGTGTCCTTGTTTTTCTTCATATAGATGCATATTCGCACACACCTGTAACGCCATTTTCACTTTTGTTCCTTGGCATGTGATCTGCCATTTAGAAGGCCTCCCGTCTTCATGCTCCATGCTTGTAAGCCTCAACATCTGGTCTGTGTTGTGCATTCTATTTTTATTTATTTATTTATTGTTGGCCACACCATGTGGCTTGTGGGATCTTAGTTCCCCAACCAGGGTTCGAACCTGGGCCCCCTGCAGTGGAAACGCAGAGTCCTAACCACTGGACTGCCAGGGAATTCCCTATGTTCCACATTCTAGATCCTTCATGCACCATGAAGCCTCTCTCAGCTATTCTCATCTTAATTTCTTTTTTTCTCCTTTTATAACCAGAACATTAGACTCTTTAGCTCTTAATTATATATTTCCTTAATCATTTGCTGATCATTTCATTTGTGTTCTCTACTCCCTCTTCCTCCTTGTAGCCAGTTAAAAGCTCCTTAAAGACAGTGCAAGAGCACAATAGTTGATACTTATTGACATTTGTACTATTGACATTCATCGACAAAGTGGAAACCTTAAGAAATACTTTGGATAAAAGATATCTTAGTTTATAAAGCTGTTAGGATGTTTACACTGATTAACACTGTTAACCCTGAATAATTCTTTTTTTTTTTTTTTTAGTTAATTAATTGATTTTTCTGTCTGTCTTGGGTCTTTGTTGCTGTGCTCAGGCTTTCTCTAGTTGCAGCGAGCGGGGACTACTCTTCGTTGTGGTGCGCGGTCTTCTCGTTGTGGTGGCTTCTCTTGTTGTGGAGCACAGGCTCTAGGCACGCGGGCTTCAGTAGTTGCGGCACACAGGCTCAGTAGTTGTGGTATGTGGGCTCAGTAGTTGCGGCTTCCAGGCTCTGGAGCACAGGCTCAGTAGTTGTGGCACATGGGCTTAGCTGCTCTGCATCATGTGGGGTCTTCCCGGACCAGGGGTCAAACCCGTGTCCCTGCATTGGCAGGCGGATTCTCAACCACTGCACCACCAGGGGAGCCCTGGAGAATTTCTTAAATCTGGAAAGTTTTTTGCGTATGTGTCTTAAAAATGATTTTTTAATTACCTTATCTCCTTTTTTTGTTTTCTGTTAAAGGTGACTTTGCTGTTTTACTAAAGGCTGGCATGACTGTTAAGCAGGCTGTTCTTTATAATGCTCTGTCAGCCATGCTGGCATATCTTGGAATGGCAACAGGAATTTTCATTGGTCATTATGCTGAAAATGTTTCTATGTGGATATTTGCACTTACTGCGGGCTTGTTCATGTATGTTGCTCTGGTTGATATGGTAAGTTTTTAAGAAGTCAGTAGAGAAAATGTTCAATGAAACCATTTTTAAAAGGGTTTAGATTAAATATCGTTGCAGTGAGAAGTGATTCTATGCTCGACAAAGTAGCATATAAACTATAAGTCCTTGATGGTTTTATCTTTTTGGATTGTTGCTCACAAGCACATCTTTGTCCTGCCTAATGTGTATAAGGATACACAAAAGTATCTACCCCCTTCTGATGTGTCTTTTTGAGAGGAGAGTTTCAGTAATTAGGCATTGAACTGTCTATAGACATGTAGGAAACCTAGCACAAGCCACATACTGTTGGCGAACTGTGTATACTTCAGAATGCTTAAAGGTTTCTTATTAATGGACGAAGGAGTCATCTTTTTGTCACCAAAGTCCACCTAACAATCTCAGCCAATCTTATTGCTAAAATTATATTTTATATGATGTAAGGCTTCCATATCTCTGAATTTCAAGTGAGCCACATGTTATATACAGATACAGACAGTAAGCAGGGTAATCAGTGTAGCTCTCCATTTTACAGTGGAGCAAACTGGACCAATATAAATTTTGACTTGCTGAGCAGACCATGAATAGTCATTGTTAATTAAGCTGTTAAAAAATGCTGTGTGACATTATTAGCTAGAGTCAGTGTATATATGTGGTCATGTTTTAGAGAATTGACTCATAATATATCCAGCTACATATAAAGCCGTCTTGCAGATTCTTCTAAAAACTAATCTGTGGTTCTGGAAACTTAAAGGTTGCTCTTTTTTTTTTTAAGGTGCCTGAGATGCTGCACAATGATGCTAGTGACCATGGATGTAGCCGCTGGGGATACTTCTTTTTACAGAATGCTGGGATACTTTTGGGATTTGGAATTATGTTGCTTATTTCCATATTTGAACATAAAATTGTGTTTCGTATAAATTTCTAATTAGGGTGTAAATGCTAGAGTAGCTTAAAGCTATAGTTTGCTGTCTATAGTTTGAGTAGGTCATAGGGAGATGAGTTAGTATGCTGTGATGTGTAGCATTTACGGTTAGTGGATTTTGTGATTTTTGTATTGAATATTGCCATTTGTTATGCTTATAAGGTCAGTTATGGTGGTAACATAAAGGTACGTTTAATATTTAAGTTATTCTATTTGGGAAATGTAAGCTATATGTGCAATTTACCAATATTACCGGTTTATGGTATAAACAAGAGGTTTGGCATGACATGTTCTGTATATTTCAGAAAAAAAATGTCTTTAATGCTTTTTCTAGGACTAATTTAATATAGTAATTCCCATGCTGGATTTTAGGCCTCTGAAGAACTGCTGGTGTTTAGGAGTAAGAATACACGTGAAGCCTAAGATACCAATAAAGCTTAAACTGAATTTAAGCTAAGAAATAAGGGAAAAAAGAGAAGAAACTGTATAAATTGAGAAGGCATAGGTTTCATATTAAAAAATCACAAAACTGGTTTAAAAATAGAAGGGAAAAATTTAGATTTAAATGAAAAAAAGCAATATTGAGTATAGAGTACATTGATAAACATTTTTGTCAGAGTATTAATGTTCCCATAAAATCTCAGCACTTTTTACTAATTTAGTTGTACATTTAACTTTGTATAATAGAGACATCTAAATGTATTTAATAAACTCAAGCAAAATATATCACTTGACCAAGAAATTGGAATTTTAAAATATTTGTGTGGATGTACACCAGATGAGTATGAGCAAGTTTATGTATTGTCAAAAGACTTGGATATCCCAGGTTAACTTACGTGTCACCCAAGTTACATTACTGGATGTTCTGGTTATCTGGTTTACCACATGTCAGCATATTAGAATTTCGATATATATTAGGACATTAAAACCGTACTGGTTATAATTTGACTTCTTGGATTCAGAAAGTACTTTGGTATCTTTCAGTGCTTCAATGTTGTTGTTATGAGCAATTGTCATTTTTATATGTAGTACTTTAGATGTACTAGGGTTGTATGGCATTCTCTAGATGTTGCTTTTCTACAAAATAAATTCCCTGTGTCAGCTTGATATCAGATAACAGATTTTCTTTTCTTTTTTTTTTACCATCTTAACCATTTTTAAGCATACAGCTCAATAATTTTATGTATATTCACATTGTTATGCAGTTGATTTCCAAAACTTTTTCACCTTGCAAAACTGAAACTATACCCACTAAACAACTCTTTGTTTCCTTCTCCCCACAACCCCTGGTGACCACCATTCTACTTTCTATTTCTATGAATTTGAGATATCTGATTTTCTTAAGTATAATCCAGATTATATATACTTATCAACACATTTATATTATTGTATTGGGTGGGCTTATTCAATTTTTAAATTGTTTATCACAAAGGGCACTTCAGAAAATATTGGTCCACAGTTTATTCCAAGCTGTCCCTAACTTAAAAAAACAAAAAACAAACCCCAGAGCCTAAGCTTGAAAAGACGCACTAATGCCCTACATTCTAAAGAGAATTAAGAACAACTGGACAAGACCATATAGCCCACCTACTGAAAGACAATTGGACCAGCATTTCTATTCCCCAAACCAAGTGAAAGAGGAATGAGTAATGAGAATTACTTGGATTGGGGGGTGCCTGAAAAGATGAGATGAGGCATCTCCTTCTCGGGCTGAATGATTACTCTGCTTCAGAAACCCACAGATCTACCCTAATGCCACTGCTGGATCAGTGCAAGATGAAGTTCTAGAATCATTGGAAATGTTCCTCCAGGAGTTTTGGAAACACAGACTTGTACCTACTTCTTTCACACAGATTCTCAAGGTGGGAGGTGTGCTGGACCAGCCCACAAAACAGGATGATAGCAGCCTTAGTTCCCACTCCAGTTTGAACTCACTAGTGAGTATGTAGAAGATTTAAGTAGTTGGTTCCCATGGCTCCCTGTGGGAGAGAATGGAGATTAGAGGAAAATGCAGGAACTGTAGAATATGAACCAAAGGCTGATCCTTTGCGGGGGAAAAACTTATCAGACTGATAGAAAATGAAAAGGCACAAATAACTAATATCTTGAATGAAAAAGGAGACATAAATAGAGATATAAGGTAGATTCAAGCAATAATTAAATTATTTGAAATTTTTACAGATTTTTCTGGAAAAATAAATGTCCACTCAAGGAAAAATTGAGAATCAGTAACTGTTAAAAGAAAATGCTCACCACATCACAGTCGTCCTCACCCTCCCTCAAAATAACACCCTTTTGCTGTGAGTTTTACCAAAACTTCAAGTAACACGTTTATCCAAGTAGATTCTGGGGTAAGAAAAAAAGAATGTTCATCATGTTAATTGAGGTTAGTGTAATCTTGATACAAAACCATGCTGGGAAGGCAATCTGCCTTGTACCCTAAGTCTCCCTACACATTCATGCCAGCGACGTCAAGAATATAAGGCCCTGAACACTCTTTGCCTCGATTAATTATCAGTGAACAACTCTGAAAGATGAGGGCTGAGACAAAGAGCAGGCCTTGTATAAGAGAGGTGGATTCCCCAAGCTCAGTTTTCCTCAATGCTACACAAACAGCGTGTGTGGCATCTGCCTGAAAACTTTCACTTTGCTTCTGTGAAACTTGGGGTCAAGAGGGGCTGATACAAATGCTGCTCATGCTGCTTGCTCTGCTGTGAGCAGTAAAGTCCTTTGTGTCCAGGAGTCCCATGTCTTATGCCCCTATCCACAAAACAGACAGGCTAACTTCTAGCTTCTAAACTGGATAAAATGTCAAAACCTCACAGGGTTTTATAACGTATAGGGAAAGTATAGTATAGGGAGAGCAAAAATGAATATAGATATAAGAATCTTAAATGAAACAGCAAATCAAACTCAGCAGTGTATGTTATGATCCGGTAAGTGGTCCTAGGAATACAAAGATGGTTCATCAGAAAACCCATTACTGTAATATACCATGTTAACAGATTGAAGTGGAAAAATACAATCAAATTTATTTACTATAATTCTCATTCAGGATTAAAGAAAGACATTTCTTTAGAAACAAGAAAATTATTAGAATTTGAGAAGTCTAAAAACTTGTCTCCTTGAATATTCCCATCCTGTGAAGTCAAGGATTTAAGAAAGAGTAGCAGTGGAGTGGGGAGGGGAAATGTGAAGAGAGGGAGGAACTGATGGAGACCAAAAAGAAAGAAACTCCAACTCCAAAGATGGAGTGGAGCTTGAAACTCCTAACTTGCATGCTTACATATAAAGTATAATGAATGCTGAAGGAAGTAGCAGGCTGCCACAGTTCTATAGCTATGTCATTGATAGCTTGAATGGATGTTTTCCTTTTTAAAAATTGTGGTAAAATATACATAACATAAAATTTACTATTTAAACCATTTTTAAGTATAGTTCAGTGGCTTTACATACATACAATTCACATTGTACTCGGCACCATCCATGTCCAGAACTCTTTCATCATCCCATACTGAAACTGTACCCTTTAAACAATAATTCCCCATTCTTCCCTCCTCCCTCCATTCTTACCTTCCTTCCCTGGTAACCATGGTCCTACTTTTTGTCTCTACATACTATTTGACTATTCTAGGTACAACATATAAGTGGAATCATACAATATTGGTCCACGTGAGTCTGGTTTATTTCACTTAGTATAATGTCTTCAAGGTTCATCCATGTTGAAGCATATGTCAGAAATTCTTTCCTTTTTAAGGCTGAATAATATTTCATTGTATGTATATACCACATTTTGTTGATGCATTCATCCGTCAATGAACATTTGAGTTGTTCCATCTTTTGGCTGTTGCAGATTCGCTACTATGAACATAAGTACAAATATCTGTTTCCCTGCTTTCAATTCATGGGAGGTATATACACAGAAGTGGAATTGCTAGATCATATGGTAATTCTACGTTTAATTTTTTGAAGAGCCGCCATACCATTTCCCACAGTGACTGCACAATTTCACATTCCCACTAGCACAAGGGTTCCAATTTTTCCACATCCTCACCAACATTTGTTTTCTGTTTTGTTTGTTGCTTTTTGATAATAGCCACCCTTATGGGGGGGTTAAGTCATGTCTTATTGTGGTTTTGATTTGCATTTCCATAATGACTAATGATGTTGAGAATATTTTCATATGCTTGTTGGCCATTTGTATATGTTCTTTGGAGAATTTATTCAAATTCTTTGCCCATTCTTAAACTGAGTTGTTTTTTGTTGTTGAGTTGTAGGAGTTCTTCACATATTTGGAATATTAATCCCTTATGAGATATGTAATTTACAAATATTTTCTCCCATTTTGTGAGTTGCTTTGTTACTCTGTTCATACTGTCCTTCAGTGCACAAAAAAATTTAATTAAGTCCAATTTGTCTGTTTCTTTAGCTACCTGTACCTTTGGTGTCATGTCTAAGAAATCATTGCCACATCCAATATCATGAAGATTTTTCCCTATGTTTTCTTCTAAGAGCCTTGTGGTTTTAGCTCTTTGATCCATTTTGAGTTAATTTTTCCATATGGTATTACATAAGGGTCCAACTTCATTCTTTCGCATGTGGATCCAGTTTTCCCAGCACCATTTGTTGTTATCCTTTCCTCCACTGAATAGTCTTGGCACCCTTGTTGGAAGTCATTTAACTGTATTTGCAAGGGTTTATTTCTGGGCTCTCTATTCTATTCCATTGGTCTATGTATCTGTTCTAAGGCCAGTGTCACACTATTGATTACTATAGCTTTCTGACCATATTTATTTGAGTATTCTACTGAAGTTTCTACTCTGTCTTGATTACTGTAGCTTTATAATAATCCTTGAAATCAGTAAATCTTGAAATTATGACTTCTTCAAGTTTGCTTACTTTTCTTCAAAAATGTTTAAGCTATACTATTTCCTTCCTTTCCTATGTAAATTTTACAGTCAGTATTTCAATCTCCAGAAGTATTGTGCTTGGATTTTTACTGGAATTAGGTTTAAAATATAGATAAATTTGGGAAGAATTGACAGCTTAGCAATATTTATTCTTTGGATCAATGAACAACAATATATCTGCCCATTTATTTAGTTCTTTACAATTTTCTTTCATTGGTGTATAGTGTTCAGCATGCAAATTCTGCACACATTTTGTTGGAATTATACTTAAGTATTTCGTGGTTTTGGTGCCATTATAAGTCATTCTTGTTTCAATTTCAATTTCTAATTTCTTTTTTAGTATGTAGAAATGCAATTGATTTCTGTGTGTTAACCTTATATCCTACAACCTTGCTAAACTCATTTATTCTAGGAGATTTTTGTAGATAGTTTGGGATTTTCTATGTAGTCTTCTATGCCTTTTGTTTCTTTTCCTTTTATTATTACACTGGCTAAAACTTTCTGTATGATGTTGAATAGGAATGGTGAAAGTGGACATCTTTGCTCTGTTCTGATCTTAGTAGGAGAGGCAGTCAAGTTTTTCACCATTAGGTAGTGTTAGCTGTAAGTTTTTTGTAGATCTCTTTTATCAGCTTGAGGAAATTCTCTTCCACTCATAGTTTGCTGAGAATTTTTATCATGAATGAATGTTGAATTTTGTCAAATGCTTTCTTGGTATCAATTAATATGATCTGTATGGTTCTAATATGATAGACTACATAAATTAATTTTCAAATGATGAACTAACCTTGCCTTCCGAGGATAACTCTCATTGTACATGATATGTTATCCTTTTTGTATATTGCTGGGTCCAGTGTACAAATATTTTGTTGAGTATTTTTGTTTCTGTTATGTTCATGATGGATATTGGTCTGAAGCTTTTTGCACTGCCATTATCTGATGTTAGTGTCAGAATAATGCTGACTGCATAAAATGAATAGGGAAGTGTTTCCTCCTTTTTTATTTTCTGGAAATGATTGTGTATAGAATTGGTATTATTTCTTCCTTATATTTTTGTTAGAACTCACCACTGAAACAATCTGGACCTAGAGTTTTCTTTCAAGGTTTTTAGTCTATCTATTCAATTCCTTTAATAGATATAGGAATATTCAGGTCATCTATTTAATCTTGAATGAATTTTGGTAATTTATTTATGTCTTTCAAGAAATTGGTCCATTTTATCTAAGTTGCCATATTTATAGGTATAAAGTTGTTTATAGTATTCATTTATCCTCTTAACAACAACAGTAGGTCTGTAATGATATCATTCCTACTATTGGTAATGTGTGTCTTCTTTTTTCTTGATCAGTCAGACTACAGGTTTGTCAATCTTAGTGATTTTCTCAAAAAATAAACTTTTAGTTTCATTGATTTTCTCTATTGTTTATCTGTTTTCAATTGCATTAATTTCTATTCTTTATTATTTCCTTCATTCTCCTTGTTTCCAGTTTATTTTGTTTTTTGTTTCCTAACTTATTAAAGTGGAAGCTTAGATCATTGATTTGAAATCTTTCTTCTTTTTTAATATAAACATTTAATGCTATAAATTTCCCTCTAGATATTGCTTTAACTGCATCCTACAAATTTTGATACATTGCATTTTTCATTTTTCTTCAGTTAAAAATAAAAGGATAAAAGAATACCATACTGACATAAAGTTGGCAACTTAGATCAAATGGATCAATTCATCAAAAACCACAAATTACCAAAACTCACCCAAGATAAATAAGCAACCTAAATAGTATTGTAACGATTAAAGAACTTGAATTTGTAGTTAAAACCTTCTGAAAAAGAGATTTACAGGCTGAGATGGTTTCATTGGTGAATTCTACCAAATATATAAAGAAGAAAAATACCAAAAGTAAATGATGTCTCTTAGAAAATAGGAGGGAACACTTCCCAACTTATTTTATGAGACCAACATTACTGATTTCAAACAGACATGTCAGGGAATTCCCTAGTGGTCCAGTGGTTAGGACGCAGTGCTTTCAGTGCTGTAGGCCCAGGTTCAATCCGTGGTTGGGGAACTACCATCCCACAAACTATGCGGTGCAGCCAAAGTAAAAAAAAATTTAAAAAATCAGGTCAGTACGAGAAAACTATAAGAAAAATCACATGATCATATCAATTGATGCAGAAAAAATATGTGACACGTATTAGCCATTTATGATTAAGAAAAAACAATTCAGCAGACTATGCCTTACATCATACTTACTGGTGAAAGACCAAATGCTTTCCCCTAAAATCAGATATAAAGCAAGGATTTCCACTCTTACTACTCATTTTCAACAGCTTACTGGAAATCCTAGCCAGTACAATAAGGGGAGAAAACTTAATTAAAATGCATGAAGATTGGAAAAGAAAATATAAAATTGTTCCTAATCACATATGACATGATTGTCTACATATAAAATCCCAAGAAATCTACAAAAAAAACCCTCCTAGCACTAATAAGTTATTTTAGCAAGGTTACAGTGTGTGTCAACAACACAAGTCAATCGTGATTCTATTTTTTGGCAGTGGACAATTGGAAACTGAAATTTTCAAATAAAATTCTGTTTATAATAACTCCTGCCAAAATGCAACCTTTAGGTATAAATCTAACAAAACATGTACAGCATTTTTATGCTGAAAGCTACAAAATGCTGATAGAAATGAAGGAAGGAAGGAAGAGAGTAAGGGAGGGAGGGAGAGAGGGAGGAAGGAAAGCTAAATGAGAACCATACCATGTTCATGGATTGGAAAGCTCAATATAGTAAATATGTCCATTTAAATCAAAATCCCAGGAGGATCATTTTATTTTATTTTATTTTATTTTATTTTATTTTATTTTAAACAGGTGCCCACCTCACTTTCTCTTCCTTGCCAGACTTTATTTTTATTTTTTTGCATCTTTATTGGAGTATAATTTCTTTACAATGGTGTGTTAGTTTCTGCTTCATAACAAAGTGAATCAGTTATACATATACATATGTTCCCATATCTCTTCCCTCTTGCGTCTCCCTCCCTCCCATCCTCCCTATCCCAACCCTCTAGGTGGTCACAAAACGCCGAGCTATCTCCCTGTGCTATGCAGCTGCTTCCCACTAGCTATCTATTTTACAATTGGTAGTGTATATATGTCCTTACCACTCTCTCACTTTGTCACAGCTTACCCTTCTCCCTCCGCATATCCTCAAGTCCATTCTCTAGTAGGTCTGTGTCTTTATTCCCATCTTACCCCTAGGTTCTTCATGATATTTTTTGGTTTTTTCCTTAGATTCCATATATATGTGTTAGCCTACAGTATTTGTCTTTCTCTTTCTGACTTACTTCACTCTGTATGACAGACTCTAGGTCCATCCACCTCACTACAAATAACTCAATTTCGTTTCTTTTTACGGCTGAGTAATATTCCATTGTATATATGTGCCACATCTTCTTTATCCATTCATTCAATGATGGACGTTTAGAAGGTTGCTTCCATTTCCTGGCTATTGTAAATAGAGCTGCAATGAACATTTTGGTACGTGACTCTTTTTGAATTATGGTTTTCTCAGGGTATAAGCCCAGCAGTGGGATTGATGGGTCATATGGTAGTTCTATTTGTAGTTTTTTAAGGAACCTCCATACTGTTCTCCATAGTGGCTGTACCAATTCACATTCCCACCAGCAGTGCAAGAGTGTTCCCTTTTCTCCACACCCTCTCCAGCATTTATTGTTTCTAGATTTCTTGATGATGGCCATTCTGACTGGTGTGAGGTGATATCTCATTGTAGTTTTGTTTTGCATTTCTCTTATGATTAAAGATGTTAAGCATTCTTTCATGTGTTTGCTGGCAATCTGTATATCTTCTTTGGAGAAATGTCTATTTAGGTCTTCTGCCCATTTTTGGATTGGATTGTTTGTTTTTTTGTTATTGAGCTGCATGAGCTGCTTGTAAATTTTGGAGATTAATCCTTTGTCAGTTGCTTCATTTGCAAATATTTTCTCCCATTCTGAGGATTGTCTTTTGGTCTTGTTTATGGTTTCCTTTGCTGTGCAAAAGCTTTGAAGTTTCATTACGCCCCATTTGTTTATTTTTGTTTTTGTTTCCATTTCTGTAGGAGGTGGGTCAAAAAGATTCTTGCTGTGATTTATGTTATAGAGTGTTCTGCCTATGTTTTCCTCTAAGAGTTTGATAGTTTCTGGCCTTACATTTAGGTCTTTAATCCATTTTGAGCTTATTTTTGTGTATGGTGTCAGGGAGTATTCTAATCTCATACTTTTACATGTACCTGTCCAGTTTTCCCAGCACCACTTATTGAAGAGGCTGTCCTTTCTCCACTGTACATTCCTGCCTCCTTTATCAAAGATAAGGTGACTATATATGCGTGGGTTTATCTCTGGACTTTCTATCTTGTTCCATTGATCTATATTTCTGTTTTTGTGCCAGTACCATACTGTCTTGATTACTGTAGCTTTGTAGTACAGTCTGAAGTCAGGGAGCCTGATTCCTCCAGTTCTATTTTTTGTTCTCAAGATTGATTTGGCTATCCGGGGTCTTTTGTGTTTCCATACAAATTGTGAAATTTTTTGTTCTAGTTCTGTGAAAAATGCTGGTGGTAGTTTGATAGGGATTGCATTGAATCTGTAGATTGCTTTGGGTAGTAGAGTTATTTTCACAATGTTGATTCTTCCAATCCAAGAACATGCTATATCTCTCCATCTATTTGTATCATCTTTAATTTTTTTCGTCAGTGTCTTATAATTTTCTGCATACAGGTCTTTTGTCTCCTTAGGTAGGTTTGTTCCTAGATATTTTATTCTTTTTGTTGCAGTGGTAAATGGGAGTGTTTTCTTAATTTCACTTTCAGGTTTTTCATCATTAGTGTATAGGAATGCCAGAGATTTCTGTGCATTAATTTTGTATCCTGCTACTTTACCAAATTCATTGATTAGCTCTAATAGTTTTCTGGCAGCATCTTTAGGATTCTCTGTTTATAGTATCTTGTCATCTGCAAACAGCTTTACTTCTTCTTTTCCGATTTGGATTCCTTTTATTTCCTTTTCTTCTCTGATTGCTGTGGCTAAAACTTCCAAAACTATGTTGAATAAGAGTGATGAGAGTGGGCAACCTTGTCTTGTTCCCGCTTAGTGGAAATGCTTTCAGTTTTTCACCATTGAGGATGATGTTGGCTGTGGGTTTGTCATATATGGCCTTTATTATGTTGAGGAAAGTTCCCTCTATGCCTACTTTCTTCAGGGTTTTTATCATAAATGGGTGTTGAATTTTGTCGAAAGCTTTCTCTGCATCTATTGAGATGATCATATGGTTTTTCTCCTTCAATTTGTTAATATGGTGTATCACGTTGATTGATTTGCGTATATTGAAGATTCCTTGCATTCCTAGAATAAACTGCACTTGATAATGGTGTAGGATCCTTTTAATGTGTTGTAGGATTCTGTTTGCTAGTATTTTGTTGAGGATTTTTGCATCTATGTTCATCAGTAATATTGACCTGTAGTTTTCTTTCTTTGTGACATCCTTGTCTGGTTTTGGTATTAGGGTGATGGTGGCCTCGTAGAATGAGTTTGGGAGTGTTCCTCCCTCTGCTATATTTTGGAAGAGTTTGAGAAGGATAGGTGTTAGCTCTTCTCTAAATGTTTGATAGAATTCGCCTGTGAATCCATCTGGTCCTGGGCTTTTGTTTGTTGGAAGATTTTTAATCACAATTTCAATTTCAGTGCTTGTGATTGGTCTGTTCATATTTTCTATTTCTTCCTGATTCAGTCTTGGCAGGTTGTGCATTTCTAAGAATTTCTTCCAGGTTGTCCATTTTATTGGCATAGAGTTGCTTGTAGTAATCTCTCATGATGTTTTGTATTTCTGCAGTGTCTGTTGTTACTTCTCCTTTTTCGTTTCTAATTATATGATTTGAGTCTTCTCCCTTTTTTTCTTGATGAGTCTGGCTAATGGTTTATTAATTATGTTGATCTTCTCAAAGAACCAGCTTTTAGTTTTATTAATCTTTGCTGTCGTTTCCTTCATTTCTTTTTCATTTATTTCTGATCTGATCTTTATGATTTCTTTCCTTCTCCTAACGTTGGGGTGTTTTTGTTCTTCTTTCTCTAATTGCTTTAGGTGCAAGGTTAGGTTGTTTATTCAAGATGTTTCCTGTTTCTTAAGGTAGGATTGTATTGCTATAAACTTCCCTCTTAGAACTACTTTTGCTGCATCCCATAGGTTTTGGGTCGTTGTGTCTCCATTGTCATTTGTTTCTAAGTATTTTTTGATTTCCTTTTTGATTTCTTCAGTGATCACTTCGTTATTAAGTAGTGTATTATTTAGCCTCCATGTGTTTGTATTTTTTACAGATCTTTTCCTGTAATTGATATCTAGTCTCAAAGCATTGTGGTTGGAAAAGATACTTGATACGATTTCAATTTTCTTAAATTTACCAAGGCTTGATTTGTGACCCAAGATATGATCTATCCTGGAGAATGTTCCATGAGCACTTGAGAAAAATGTGTATTCTGTTGTTTTTGGATGGAACGTCCTATAAATATCAATTAAGTCCATCTTGTTTAATGTATCATTTAAAGTTTGTGTTTCCTTATTTTTTTTCATTTTGGATGATCTGTCCATTGGTGAAAGTGGGGTGTTAAAGTGGGGTGTTAATTAGGGTGTTACCCTAATTAAAACTTACATTTACACAAAAACTTGTATAAAAGTTCTATACGTAATTGCCAGAAACTGGAAACTACCCAAATATCCTCAACAGTTGGATACATCATACTCTGGTGTATTTGCTCAATACAATACTATTCAGTATTAAAAGGAATGGACAACTGATATATATAGCAACTTCCATCAATATCAAAGGCATTGTGCTTAGTGGAAAAAGAGATACAAAATGTTACATATTAGATGTTTCCATTTATACGACATTCTGGAGGAGATAATATGAGAGGGAGGGACTTCCCTGGTGGCGCAATGGTTAAGAATCGGCCTGCCAATGTAGGGGACATGGGTTCAAGCCCTGGTCTGGGAAGACCCCACATGCCATGGAGCAACTAAGCCCGTGCACCACAACTACTGAGCCTGTGCTCTAGAGCCCACACGCCACAAGTACTGAGCCTGTGTGCCACAACTACTGAAGCCCATGTGCCTAGAGCCCGTGCTCCACAACAAGAGAAGCCACCTCAATGAGAAGCCCATGCACCGCAACAAGGAGTAGCCCCCGCTCGCTGCAACTAGAGAAACCCCGCACGCAGCAACGAAGACCAAACACAGCCAAAAAAAAAAAAAAAAAAAAGAGGGAGAACAGGCCAGTAGTCCCAGGGTTCGTGTTGTGGGGAGGGTGTGACCATAAAGTGTTAACACACGGAGTTTTTTTTGAGGAGATGGAACCAGTCTGTATCCTGATTCTGATGATGATTACACAAGTCTATACGTGTAATAAAAGTTATAGAACTCTACTGAAAATTTAAAAAGTAATTTTCCTGTAAAACTTTTGTTGATTTAGTTATACAGTGAATAATATCAAGTTATTTATTTATACAAGATTGTGGATGTGTGCTTATAGATTTTGGAAGTATATATAGTAAAGTGGGAGAGTTTAGTATTCTTTTTTTTTTTTTTTTTTTTTGGCCACGCAGGGAACTCCCATTTCGTATTCTTTATAAATTTTCTCTACTTTAATTTTATTTTCTTTACCATGCCTTATTTTTGGGGTAAAATATACATCTCATAAATGGTACTGTTCAACCATTTTTAAGTGGACAGTTCACTGACATTAAATACATTTATATTGTTGTGAAAGCATCATCACCACCCATCTCCAAAACCTTTTCAGCATCCTATTCTGGGGAAATCTGTATCCATTAAAGAATAATTCCCTATTCTCCCTACCCCCAGCCCTTGGAAACCATGGTCCTACTTTCTGTTTCCATGTATTTAACTATTCTAGGTACACCATATAAATGGAATCATACAATATCTGTCCTTTTGAGTCTGGCTTATTTTACTTGTTTTAATGTTTTAAGGTTCATCCATGTTGTAGCATGTGTCAGAATGTCCTTCCTTTTTAAGGCTGAATAATGTCCACTATATCTATGTACCATACTTTATTTATCCATTCATCCAGTGATGTAGGATTGCTTCCACGTTTTGGCTATTGTGAACAATGCTGCTATGAACATAGGTGCACAAACATTGATATCTGTTTGAGTCTCTGCTTCCATTCTTTGGGGTATATGCCCAGAAGTGGAATTGCTGAATCATAATTATATGTTTAATATTTTGAGGACCTGCCATACCATTTTCCACAGCAAACCATACAATTTTAAACTTCCAATGCCATGTTTCTTTGTGTGGTTTTTTTTTATTTTTATTTTTTAGAGGAAAGGTAAATCTAAGGGTCCTTTTTTTAAAACTTTTATATTGGAGTATAGTTGATTTACAATATTGCGTTAGTTTCAGGTGTACAGCAAAGGGATTCCGTTACATAAACATATATCTATTCTTTTTTCAGATTCTTTTCCCGTTTAGGTTATTACAGAATATTGAGTAGAGTTCCCTGTGCTATACAATAGAACTGCCATGTTTTTATTTTAAGCCAAGAATAAGTATATTTGCATTGGGGCAAGAATTATATAATTAAATTATTTTTAAGTTTAAGTGTAAAATTCTATGATTCTTTTACAACTAATTTAATGGTAAGATTTGTGAACTGACTTACAAAATTAACCATCATTTGTAAAGTTGTTTCTGGGAGAAAATGCCTTCATAGATTCCTTGTGTTGGCTTAGAAAGTTTTTTTATACTTGGGGATGCCAAGTATAAATATCTAGACTGTATTTAAATCAGTGCAGTAAACCTGATTTAATGGAACCAGTCTGCCGCCTTGTGGAATTTTAATGCAACTTCCAATTTTACAAATTGAGAGGATGGCTGTAATTTAGAAGCGATGCCACTTGTGTTCAACCATTAGGTTTTTTCCAGCGTCAATTTAAAGAACCAGTTTTATTTAACATATCTATGCAAGATCTATATGAGGATAACTTAAAAGTGTTGCTAATGGACACAAGTATTTGAATAAATGTAAAGGTATTTTATGTTCTTGTCTAGGAGGAATACACAAAACACATGCATTGAGTGGTCATGGAAAAAGATTCAAATCGCTTTTCACCATATAAAAGATTGCATATTGCAAAACTTCTCACTCTTAAGAAAAAATGCAATTTAAAAATAAAATTGTTTACAACGTGTATGAACCTTGAAAACATTATGCTAAAGTGAAATAAGCCAGACACTAAAGGACAAATATTATATTTGTCCTTTTTTATTGTATGGAGTTACCATTACAAAATAAGCTCTTAGGCTTCCCTGGTGGCACAGTGGTTAAGAATCCGTCTGCCAATGCAGGGGACACGGGTTCGAGCCCTGGTCTGGGAAGATCCCACGTGCCGCGGAGCAACTAAGCCCGTGCGCCACAACTACTGAGCCTGAGCTCTATAGCCCAGGAGCCACAACTACTGAAGCCCGCGCACCTAGAGCCCGTGCTCCGCAACAAGAGAAGCTACCGCAATGAAAAGCCTGCGCACCGCAACGAAGAGTAGCCCCTGCTCGCCGCAACTAGAGAAAACCCGCACAGAGCAACGAAGACGGAACGCAGCCAAAAATAAATAAATAAATAAAAATTTAAAAAATAAATAAATAAGCTCTTTACTTCCACTTTATCTTAGCTGAAAGCATTTAGCAAATGGGAAGGAGTTATGAAGTAAGAATAATAGCATTTATTAAAGTCTGTTGTAGGCCTGAACATAATTCTCTCAATCCTCATAACAACCCTGCAATATAGACCTGATTAGTTACATATTGCAGATGAGGAAAATGAAGCTCAGTAAAATTCATTGGTGTGTCAAAAGTCTCAGCACCACTTCATGCCACAGAAAGGGCTTAAAGTCCTGTCAGTTTCCAAAGCTGAAACACTGGGGAGTTCCCATTGGGCACCCCACCTTAAAAGGGATTTCCCGATCTGTTGTCTGATGTCCTTTTTCTCCATATCCTTTGAAACACATGGTTCCACATTAGAGATGTGGCTCATATCCCAAGCTCTGCGGGGCTGGCTCTTTGTGGATTATTTTCCCCAGTTCACAAGAAAGTATATGGTGCTGAACAGGGAGGCGTGATGTAGCAGGGCGGCTGCCTGCCAAACAGGCTGAGCTTGCTGGGCTGCACCATAAAATGCCAGGCTTTGAACAAAGGGGAACCATCCTAGTATTCCAGGACTTGGCTAGAACATACTCTAATAGTTTTAGAGAAACATTGCCAAATGGGCATGTTCATAGATGTCAGGCCAACATAGTTATGGATTGGAAAACCATACAGTCAACAAATACTTACTGAGTTCCTACTATGACTGTTCTATGTAATATTTTTTTTTCTATGTAATATTTTGTTAAGTATCAGAACAGACAAAAATCCCTGCCCTAATAGAGCTTTCAGTCTAGTAAGAATAGGCTGACAATAAGATAAATAGGTAAATTATGGCATGCATTGGAAAGTGATATTTTAAAAAAAGGATTACAGAATCAGATGTTTCTCCTGAAAAGAAAAGGCTAAAGGAAAATGTTGCTAAATCTTGCTAGTCAATATAACAAAATTGCTAGTCAATTCTCATCCTCATGTTGGTCAATTAGCAGCATTTGACATAGTTGATCATTCCCTTCTTCAAATGCATTCTGGGTTCCAGGATTCCACACTGCTGCTTTCCTCCTATCTTAGTGGCTAATATCCTTTGGCTGTTTTTAGGTTATTTCTTCTCATTTCCCCAACCTCTAAACATAGTAGTGCCCTGAGACCTTCTCTGTCAGTCTGCACTCCCTTGCTTGGTGATCTCATCCAGTCCCATGATTTAAATACTGTATATTGCCAAACTCCAAAATTATAACTACAGCCCAGACCCCTCCTCTGAATTGAAAGCTATTCAATTGCTTACCCAATGTCCCCACTTGTAATTACAAATTTAATATGAATTTCTGTTCTTTCCTCCTAAGAAACCTGCCCTCCCCACTGTCTTCCCACAGTTAATGGCAACTGTCAGCCTTCCAGTTTCAGCTTGGGCTGCAAACCCTAATGTCTTCCTTGACTTTCCTCTTTCACCCCTGTCTTCTTACCAGTAAATTTGGCCTGTTGTACTTGCCAAATATATCCAGAATGTGCCAGCTTCTCACCTTCGATATTTCCAGCCTAGTTCAAATTATCATCATCTCTTACTGCATTATCACAAGTACGGTTTTCCTCTGCTTTTCAAAAAGTTCGAGTTTTGCCACTTCACTTCTTGGAAAAACCTACATTAGTGCCTACTTTCTCTAACTGATAAAAGTCCAAAGAGGATTTTCGCTTTCATAAAAAAAAAAAAAAACGAAAATAGTGTTCAAGTTTGTTTTGCAGCTAGCTGGTTATAGAGGCTGCACCCGAAGCTCGGAGAATGACACCGCCAAGCTCCTTCCCCTGGAAATACACTCAGCATCTCAGCATCAAGCCGCCAGAGCTTTGCACTGTGTCTGTGATCATCTGCACTTTATCTCGATTTATTTTGTTCATCTGTTAGCAAGATGTGTCCTAAGGCAATTGCTTTTTCGCCTTCCGCCATTTCGGCTTAGAAAAAGTTTCATAGGATCGCTCTGCTTTCGGAGAGCAGGGCAAACCTGTACCTGGTCTCCCTCCTAACACCTTCGTCCCCGCTCCCTCAATCTTTTCTTAGAATGGCAGCTAGAGTGTTGGCTTTTTTAATTAAAATGTAAATAAGATCATGTCCTTTTTCTGTTCAACGCTTCTCAACAACTTTCCATCTCAGAGTAAAAGCCAAGCCCAAGTCCTCGCAGTGGTCCGTAAGGCTCTATATGATCATTCTTCCCTCCCTGGCCCTGTCTTACTCTCCGTCTCCTATTTCTCTCCTCTCTGATCACCCCACTCCAGCCACATGAGTCCTCCTTGCTGTTTCTTGAGCCACAACAGACACACTCCTGTCTTAGGACCTTTGCATTTGCTCTTCCCTCTGCTTGGTTCACCCTGAAATAACCGCTTGACTCAGGCTTCCCCTACTTCAGATTCTAAAGTGTCATCTCGGTGAGGCTTTCCCTGGCTAACGAATTTAAAACTTCCAAGTCACATCACCTCCCCCCGTCCCGCCCTTTACTTTTCCAGATGGCGCTTAATCTAACACCATATAACATTTACATACATGATTCATTCTTCACCTCTCTGGAAGTTCTATGAGGGGCAGGGATTTTTGTCCACTTTATTCATTGCTGTATCCCTAGGGCCTGGCTCATATTAGATGTTCAGTATGTCAACGTCCACCAGCCAGACCACCAGTCACACACCCACTGGTGAACAGTTGGGTTGTTGGCTTGTTGCAATGAGGGAGAACGCACACCAGAGGGAACCATGGAGTGACTCAGCAGATGTTAGCACTGACTTAGAGCAGTAAGGCTTGTGTATATTAGGTGATTTGCGGGGAGGTTTCAAGGAAGTGGGACTTTGCTCTGGATTGGATGCTGTCAGGAAACAGTAATAATTCCCTGGTTGGGTATCTTAATGAATTTTCTGGATAGAGGGAAGAGTGCAAGGCTGAAAACTGTCGGTAAAGCAGCAGCAGTTATATTAGCGGGGAGAGGGGGATGTTCAGTATTTTTGTGGTTTACACAGTGACCTCGTTTTTTATCTCTACTTAGATAAGATTTATGAAGTGGTTTTGTTTTTGCTTTGTTTTATCCTACTTTATCAAGGTCATAGAGTGGTCTTGATTGATGTAGGTGTTCTGTGAAATTGTTTATGTCCAGTAGGGAAAATACATGTCTATCTGTGAATGCCAGGCTAGAGGCTAATGCCACTTAGACCTGCCTAATAGGACCAGGCTAGTTCCCAAGGTCAGTGGTTGCTTTTCTCTTGTTCAAGTATATATTTTTTAATGATTTAATGAATGAATATAATGGTGGTCTTCATATACCTGAAGGGCTGTCCCATGAAATAGGCTCATTTTATAAGAATTCAGAGGGTAGAGTTGGGACAATGGGGAAAGTCACAGAGTGAGCAAGCTTCCACTCACTGTAAAAGCTTTAACAAAATGAGCCCCTCAACAGGAAGATGAATTCCAATGATTTGACTTCTCAGTGGTGACTGGAGAGTTAATGGATTGGGATATTATAGACGTGACTAAGGCACTGAATGGAAGGCTGGACTAATAGCCTCAGATTTTTGTGCAGTTCTGTGAAGATCTCCCCAAACCTGCTTGGCCTTCCAGCATTCTTCTTATGGAGTTCCCAGTAAGAATCAGACACTGGCTCCGCTAAGATGAAGAAAAACTGTCTAGGGCCTTTTAGGATTTCACAGTCTAGAAGTGGAGACAGACATGGAAGCAAACATCTGCAGTGTAGTTCTTAAGGGCAGTTCTGAAAAATAGTTCTCCCTGGAGGCAATTTCACCCCCCATGGGACATCTGGGAATGTCTGGAGACATTTCTGATTGTCACCAAGGTGGGGGGGTGGAGCGGTACTACTTACATCTAGTTGGTAGAGGCCATGCATGTTGCCAAGCATCCTACAGAGCACAGGTCAGCCCCACATCAAAGGATCTGTCATTCATCTCAGAATGTCAACAGTGCCAGTGTTGAGAAACCCTGTTCCAGAGGGAGGGGGAAAAAGTGAAAGATACATAGAGGGAGGAATGGGTCATGCTAGCTCTAGGGAACATCAGGAAAGGTTTTACAGAGGAGGTCATAACTGAGCTGGGTTTTGAAGGTGGGATAGGAATTCCCTGGTTTAAAAAAAAGTGCCTAATTATTTTAGAGAAACAATCTGAAATATTTATTGATAAATGATATGACGTCTGGGAATTCCCTGGCAGTCCAGTGGTTAGGACTCCACGCTTTCACTGCTGAGGGCCTGGGTTCAATCCCTGGTTGGGGAACTAAGATCCTGCAAGCAGCTTGGCAAAAAAAAAAAGCGTAATTCACTGCAAATAATTTAGTGTGGGTGTAGGGGTGGTGTGAGAAAGAGTCGAAGTTTGGCCAGGAGTTGAAAATTGTTGAAACTGTGGATGGATACGTGGAGGTTCATAATATTCTTCATTTTTTTATGTTCTTGAAATTTTCCGTAACAAAAATTCCAATCAAGTTTTTTCTTTTTATATTATGGTAAAATATACATAGCATAAGATTTACCATTTGAACCATTTTTTTAAGTGTACAATTCAGTGGCATTAAATACATTCACAATGTTGAACAACCATCACCACTATTTCCAGAACTTTCTCACCATCCCAAACAGAAATTCTGTACGCATTAAACAATAACTCCCCACTCCCTACTCCCCACAACTCCGGTAACCTCTGTTCTACTTTGTGTCTCTATGGATTTGCCTATTCTAGGTACTTCATATAGTTGAAATCATATATTTGTCCTTTTGTGTCAGGCTTATTTCACTAAGCATGTTTTCAAAGTTTACCCATGTTGTAACATGTATCAGAATTTTATGGCTGAACAATATCACATTGTTTGCATATAGTACATTTTGTTTGTCCATTCATCTGTTGATTCAAACCAATTTTAAAAGGAAATTCTTTATTTGGGGGAGGTGGGGGCAGGTGGTTGCAGGAAGGATAGTGTTTGCATGTTTAAAAGGATAGAAAGCAGTGGAGGGACTTACCTGGTGGTCCAGTAGTAAAGAATCCACCTCCAAATGCAGGGGACGCAGGTTCGATCCCTGGTCAGGGAACTACGATCCCACATGCCGCAGGGCAACTAAGCCCGCGTGCCACAACTACTGAGCTCATGCGCTGCAAACTACAGAGCCCACGTGCCCTGGAGTCCACTCACTACAACTAGAGAAAGAAAACCTACATGCCACAGCTAGAGAGAAGACTGAGTGCTGCAGTGAAAGATCCCACATGTCTCAACGACGATCCCTCATGCTGCACCTAAGACCCGACACAGCCAAAAATAAATAAATAAATAAGTAAAGAAAATAAATAAATATTTTTTTAAAAAGCAGTGGAAAATGGAATTGTATAGGATTGGGGAAATAGAGAAGTTTGTCACTGCTGGGGGCTCAAGAGCACAGAGAGGGGAACTGTGGCTGATGGGGCTGCTGAGAATGCTAGAACTGAGTTAATATGAGTCTTGTATGCCATACTAAGGCTATGATATTTTTCTTATAGGCAAGGGAGAATCAGTGGAGGTCCCTCCCCTGCCCCAATCAAAATATATTTATTATTTCTTCTCATTATACAACTAATACATGCTTGTAGTCAAAAATTCAAACCATACTGAAATATAAACATTTGAAAGAAGAAATCACTATTTTCTTATCCATACAGCTAACCACTATTAAAAGTTTGATGTATATTTCATATCAGAACTCACCAGCTGGGCTTCCCTGGTGGCGCAGTGGTTGAGAGTCCGCCTGCCGATGTAGGGGACACGGGTTCGCGCCCCGGTCCGGGAGGATTCCACATGCCGCGGAGCGGCTGGGCTCGTGCGCCATGGCCGCTGAGCCTGCGCGTCCGGAGCCTGTGCTCCGCAACAGGAGAGGCCACAACAGTGAGAGGCCCGCGTACCGCAAAAAAAAAAAAAACAAAAAAAAAACCTCACCAGCTGAAGACCACAAGAACCACCTAAAGTTAAAGTTAGATTTATTTAGCTTGCTGCAGCAAGGAAGAGCACACGCCAGAGAAACTGTGGGGATGGATCATTAAGAAGGAATTGGGGGGAATTCCCTGGCAGTTTTACTGCTATGGGGCCTGGGTTCAATCCCTGGTTTGGGAACTAAGATCCTGCAAGCCTCGTGGCATGGCCAAAAAAAAATTAAAAAAGGAATTAGGAAGGGTTTATTACAAGATTTGATCTTGTGCTGATTTTAAGGAGGTTTTAGGGAAAGCAGGATCCTGTTCTGGATTGGGCACTGCAGGAAGCAGGGGCAGTTTGGTGACTGAGTAGATCTTTGGAAATTTTTAACTGAAATGCCAAAGGATTAAGATTGAGCTAGAGATACCACTGGTAAAGGAGTTGTAATTATTTATGTATTTACAATATAAGAAAAAGGTAGTAGCCATTTTCATGGTTTCAGGGTGGCCTTGACTCTGTGTTGTTCCACAACAGTCTCAGAATAGCCTTTTCTGATTATTGTTTATATCTTGTGAGGCCTAGCTGATGTTTTGTTAGGAACATTATAGCTTAGTGTGAAAATTAATGAAGGGAAAAGTCACCAAAATGGAGTCGGGAGGTCAAAAGGGGGAGCTCTCACACACTTACCACTAGACCTCAATACAGATCCCAAAAGGAAGAGACAAACTCCATCACTGCAGCAGAAGTGACACTACTACCACCAGCAGGAGGAAAAAAAATAATTTCTTCTTGCCTGGCAACAGCCCAGCCAATGAAAAATCCACTATACTTCAAACTCCCAGTTTCCTCCAATGGACCTCTTGTTTCTAACAGCCCCTCCCAACTCCTCCTCCTCTATAAAAGAGTTTTCTCTCTTGTTTTACTGGGCTTGCCTGTGGTTTGCCATAGTCGCATGTCCTGAATTGTATTTCTTTGCTGTTCCCACATAAACTCATTTTGCCACTAAAAATAACTGGATGTTTTATAGTTTTAGGTTAACACTAGCTATCAGCTTCCAGGATTATCTTTTTACTTTCTCAGTTCCCTGTTTTAATCAAGAGTGGATGAAGTCAGCCTGCAGGATATTTTATTCTGTGAAATTCAGATCCACTGTCAAGATTCCATTCATCAAAATGTTGTTTAGAGGACACTATCTGTTGTTGAATTAAAGTCAGTACTTCATATTTTGTTAGAAGATGAGCTGTTGAATCATCTGAGGTGACAATGGCTGCATGGCAGCATCTACATATAGGGGAAAATCAGCCAAAGTACCTGACCTAATTTCTTGTTTCCTGAAACATTTTGGTAGTACTAAAGATTCCAGAGGGCTTCCCTGGTGGCACAGTGGTTGGAAGTCCGCCTGCCGATGCAGGGGACGCGGGTTCGTGCCCCGGTCTGTGAGGATCCCACATGCTGCGGAGCGGCTGGGCCCGTGAGCCATGGCCGCTGAGCCTGCGTGTCCGGAGCCTGTGCTCTGCAACGGGAGAGGCCACAACAGTGAGAGGTCCGCGTACTGCAAAAAAAAAAAAAAGATTCCAGAGAAGTCTGTAGGAATCTAAGTACATTTTTCTTTTAAGATAACATATATTCCACCTTGAGGGGTCAATATTATATCTAGAGCAACTCTATTTTGATCACTGCCTATCCAAGCTTATGAAATTTTGAAAGAGGGGTTCTATGACTGGTGGTATTCATTTACCTTTCCTGTTACTTCCTTTCCCTAACACATAGCATCCCCCCTCTTACTTTTTGGTGGAGACAAAAACATCCCTTCCTAGGTGTGAAATGATAGGGATTTTAGACTTTTGAATGTCTTGACTGTTGTGGTGTAAGCCATATAAAAAGTTGTTAATGGGGCATTGCCTGGTGGTCCAGTGGTTAGGACTCCACCCTTCCACTGCAGGGGGCATGGGTTCAGTCCCTCCTTGGGGAATTTACATCCTGCAAGCCACAAGGCGCAGCCAAAAAAAGTTGTTAGTAATTGAATCTAATTAACCAGGGAATCAACTGATTTTTTACAAGGGAAATATACTAGAGGGAACTGGGTAGCACTCAAAGGAAAATGGATACAAACCCAACAGTTAGTTTTATTATATGTTTTAGCTAAATCACAAGAAAATCACATTAGGTATTAGACTCATACCAAGGACTAACTGAAGATAAAAAGAGCAATATTAAGAATGGGGCCTTACAAGTATTGTGGTCAAGAGGTACCCAGAGTCTTAAACCAAAAGAGAAGAAGAAAAATAACTAGAAAAATAAAGAACAAGAGCATATATATTAAAGCATGATAATCTGTGATTCTTGGTATTTGGGTCTAGTTCTGTGGGTCTTGAGTAGGAGTTGTTTACTTTATGCAGTTTTTAACTTGATCTGAAGGGCTTGGGTGGATGTTTCTCCTATCTGGAGTTTTCTACTTCTGCGGATTCCTAAGACTCCTCAGATGAAGGTTTTTTCCTGTAACAGTTTTCCAGTGTGGTGGTTCCAAAACATGTCTGTGAGTTGTTGACGCTCCTTCCATCAAGAGGTGGAGTCTATGTCCCTACACCCATGAACTGGGGTGGGCTTTGACTACCTTGTCTAATAAAATAAGATAGAAGCAACGTTGTATGACTTCCAGTTGCCCCTGGGGCACTCACTCTAGGAGGCTTCTGCAGTTCTCTAAGGGATCTGCTTATCCTGGGGCTGCCATGCAAAGAGATCATGTGAAGATGAGAGGGAGGAAGGAGGGGAGGAGAGAGACAGATGAGGAAAAGAAGAAGAAGGAGGAGGAGGAGGAGGAGGAGGAGAAAAAGAAGAAGGAGAAGAAGAATGGGAGGGGGAGGAGGGGGAGAGATGAGAGGGGAAGGAAAGAAAGAGGAGGGGAGGGGAGGACAGGGAAGGGAAGGGGAGAAGAGATGGGTCTGAAGGTCCTAGCTCTTTCAACTCCCAGTTGTTTGAGTCTTCCCAGCCCAGGGACCAAACATGAGTGAAGAAGCCTTTGAGATGACACTAGCCACAATCTGGCTGTAACCGCATATGAGACTTTAAATGCTAACTGCCTAGATGAGCTCAGTTAATTCCCCAGATTTTAAAAAGATTTTATTTATTTATTTTTGGCTGCATTGGGTCTTCACTGTTGTGCGCAGGCTTCCTCTAGTTGCAGCGAGCAGTGGCTACTCTTCATTGTGGTGCGCGGGCTTCTCATTGCAGTGGCTTCTCTTGTTGCAGAGCGCAGGCTCTAGGTAAGCAGGCTTCAGTAGTTGTGGTGTGCAGGCTCAGTAGTTATGGCACATGGGCTTCATTGCTCCGTGGCATGTGGGATCTTCCCGGACCAGGGCTCGAACCCATGTCCCATGCACTGGCAGGCGGATTCTTAACCACTGTTTCGCCAGGGAAGCCCAATTCCCCAGAGTTTTGAGCAAAATAAAATGGTTGTTATTGTTTGAAGTTGCTCTTTTTGGGTGGTTTGTTATGCTCCAAGAGACAACCAGAACACAATGAATTGATGATGGCTTGTGTCCCTCTAATTGAGAGACTTGAATCCAGGGATCAGTACCTTGGAATTTTATTGTCATGTAACTTGATAACAGCACTTGCTAAGGTCCTTTCTATTGAAATTGTTCTCTGATCCTCTTCATAATCTAAAAGCTCCTGGTCTAAGATTATGTAGAAGCTGATTAGGTGACTGGTGAGGACAATGGCCATGCATACCTTTTGGTAGCAAGACTAAACAGCTTTCCCTAATTTATTATATTTAGTACCATTATCAGAGTAGAGGAGAGTAGTATACTCTATTGAGGATTAATTCATAATTATCCTGAGAGCATCGAAAAAACTCCATAGTCTTTAATTTAGTTCATAAAATGTATTACACACACTATCAGTGGACAAGAACATTTAAACCTGAAATCTGTAAGTAAAATCTTTTGTAGACTGTTATAGTACAGTCTTTGTATATGAACATTAGTATGCTTTTTTTAAACCTGAGAAATACATTATTGAAACATATGTAGGGACTTCCCTGGTGGCCCAGTAGGTAAGGCTCCATTCTCCCAATGCAGGGGGCCCAGGTTCAATCCCTGGTCAGGGAACTAGATCCTGTATGCATGCCGTAACCAAGCATTCTCATGCCACAACTAAGAAGCCCGCATGTCGCAACAAAGATCCTGTGAGCGGCAACAAAGACCCAGTGCAGCCAAAATAAATAAATATTTTAAAAAAGAAACATATGTATATTAATAACTTACTTATACATAGCACAGGGAATTATAGTTATCATCTTCTAATAACTTATAAAGGAGTATAATCTGCAAAACTGCTGAGTCACTATGCTGTACATCTGAAACTAATATAATACTGTAAATCACTTATACTTAAAATTTAAAAAATTTTAAAGTAAAAAAATAACTTACACAAAGTTTAACTTAGAAAGACTGAAATTTTTTAGCTTGTAAATTTTCTTTTATCCTAAGTTTGGTAAACATAAGAGCTCTCATAGCAGTTTTGGGTCCATTACAAAGTGGAGAATGTGAAATAAACTTAATTATTTCTATTAGGTTTCCTTTTTTTTTTTGTACTGAAATAAGATGCATAGAATTAACATCTTAATTACATAGAATTAACCATTTGAAAATGTACAATTTAATGGTATTTAGTACATCTGCAATGTGTTGCAGCCACCACTTCTGTCTTGTTCCAAAACATTTTTATCACCCCAAAAGAAAATCCACATTAAACACTCACTCCCATCCCCCACCTCCCATGCACCCTAGCAACCACTTTCTGTCTCTGGATTTACCTATTCTGGATATTTACATATAAATGGAATCATAAATATGTGATCTTTTGTGTCTGGCTTCTTTCACTTAGCATAATGTTTTTGAGGTTCATCTATCTTCTACCGTGCATTACTATTTCATTCATTTTTATGGCTGAATAACATGCTACACTGTTTTTATTATTGTAGCTTTGTAGGAAGTTTTGAAATCAGAAACTGTGAGCTCTCCAACTTTGCTTTCCTTTTTCAAGATTGTTTTGGTCATTCAGTGTCCCTTGCAATTCCATATGAATTTTAGGATCAGCTTTTCTATTTCTGCGCAAAAGACCATTGGGATTTTAATGAATTGCACTGAACCTGAAAATTGCTTTGGGTAGTATTTCCATATTAACAATATGTCTTCCTATCTATAAATAAGATTTGTCTTTCTACTTATTTACGTCTTTAATTTATTTCAACAGTATTTTATAGTTTTCAGTGTATACCTGAAAATCCTCTTGGTTAAATGCATTCCTAGGTATTTTATTATTTTTGATGTTACTATAAATGGGACTGTTTTCCTAAATTAATTGTCAAATTTTTCATTGCTGGTGTATAGAAATACAACTGATTTTTTTGTGTTCATCTGGTATCCTGTAATTTTGCTGAATTAATTTATTAGTTCTAATTATTTTTTATGGATTCCTTATATATACAATTTTCTATATATAAGATCATATCTTCTGCAATAGGATATACATTTACCTCCTCCTTTCCAATTCCGATACCTTGTATTTCTTTTTCCTTGCCTAATTTCTATGGCTAGAACTTCCAGTATAATGTTGAAAAGAAGGGGCAAAAATAGGTATCCTTGTCTTTCCTGATCCTAGGGGGAAAGCTTTCAGTCTTTCACCATTAAATATAGTGTTAGCTGTGGGTTTTTCCATACATATTCTTTATTATGTTGAGAATAAAAATATTCCTACTTTGATGAGCATTTTTTTTTCTTATCATATAGGGATGCTGGATTTTGTCATATGCTTTTTTTTCCCCACTAATTGAAATGATCATGTGTTTCTTCTTCATTCTATTTATATGGTGTATCATATTGATTGATTTTTGTATTTGAACCACCCTTGCATTCTTGGGATAAATCCCACTTGGTCTTCATGTATAATCTTTCAATATGATGCTGGATTTGGTTTGCTAGTATTTTGTTAAGGATTTTATATTCCTTGTATACCACATATTCATAAGTGATATTTGTCTACAGTGTCTTCTTGTGATAGTCTTCCTTTTTTAAGTTGAAGGGGCATATCTTCTTGTTACTTGGTGGCCATTCCAAGAAAGCCAAAGATAGTTTATGGAAAAAAATGCATTGTTCTAAATTTGAGGCCTGTATTTGGGAAGACAAATTGAGAAATATGGTCAGAGGACCCAAGACATGAAAATAAGTCATAATTATCTAAGGGCATAAACAGTTACAATCACTATTTTGAAAACACAGCAATAATTAACAATGTCAATAAATACAGATCTAACTGCATGTTGTGGAAAGCCATGGTACACTTGTTAGGGGAACCACTGACTAAAACCGCCCACCTTAGCCAGGCCTGATAGTAAACACTTGCATGAGTTATCTTACAGCAGGAGGTCCTCCTAAGGAACGCAGAACTAACAAGCTACCACCAGCTGGAAGAATTTGGGAAAGGTCAAAAGGAGAGAGGAGACGTCAGTCCATATGTCCTAACAGCCTCCCAGAATCCTTCTTGCTGGAATCCATCTTGGCAGAGTGATGCACAAACCATTAGGAAGGACCCTGAGTCAGAATGATTGGCCAGAGACAACCTGGAAACTAACTCCATTACCATAAAGCCTGAGACTGTGAGCCACGTGGCAGAGCAGTTCTCCTGGGTTCCCTTACCCTGCTGCTCTCCACCCGGGCACCCGTTCCCAATAAAGTGGACATATGAATTATATATATTCTCTCCGCAGCTAGATTTTGCTCTCAGTGACATATATGTAGATATGTATAATTATAAATAACATAGACTAGTGGTGTAAGTACTAAATAAGTCATTCAAGTCAGTTAATGACATAGAAAGGAAATTCTCACATGTATTGGACTGGTTGGGAAAGAAAAGAAGGTAGAATTCAAGGTGGTCTTTAAAGTTAAGGTAGACTTGGGGCTTCCCTGGTGGCGCAGTGGTTAAGAATCTGCTTGCCAATGCAGGGGACACGGGTTCGAACCCTGGTCCAGGAGGATTCCACATGCCGCAGAGTGGCTGGGCCCGTGTGCCACAACTACGGAGCCTGCACACCACAACTGCTGAAGCCTGTGTGCCACAACTACTGAAGCCCGTGTGCCACAGCCGCTGGGGCCCATGCACCTGGAGCCCATGCTCCGAAACAGAGAGAGGCCACCACAGTGAGAAGCCCATGCACCACAACAGAGAGTAGCCTCCACTTGCTGCAACTAGAGAAAGCCCACACACAGCAACAGAGACCCAATGCAGCCAAAAATAAAATAAATTAATTTAAAAAATAAAGTTAATGTAGAATAGATAGAGAAGGAGGGAGTGGGAAGAGTTGGAATCTCAGGTGAAGACAATTTGGGAGAAGATATGAAGCCATTTTGGTGGCTTCAAGGCTCAGGGAATAGTGTTGAAGATACTCTTAGGTCTTGGGAGACAGGTTAAAGTTGGATTAAGTTAAGGCTTAGAACTAGACTAAGCAGATAGGATAAAGAAAAGGATGTAAAATGAGGGAAAGAGAAGAATGTAGAGATAGGAATTAATATTGGAGTGAGAGGAAGAGGAAGGAGAGTTACCTCACCTCTTGAGGTATCTCTGAACCTCAAGCTGTAGTGACATTAAAAATGGGAAAGAGAAGCTATACTTATAATCAAACAAACAAATAAATAGGCAAAGTTCTTGAACAGTGTTTCCCAAAAGATGGCTTAGGAATTCCTGTGGTTTCTTATATACCTTTCTTGAAATTTTTTGTATTAATATTTAGAATATGACAGCATCTGTCTTCTGTTTCTTTTGTGAATTATCATAGTTAAGACAAGTGCTATGTCCAAATGTGCTGAATTAATTATGAGATTTCTGAAATTAATTTTTAACTATGTAATATATGAATATGTTCTTGTAAAAAATGAAAACAATTCAGACACAGCTTAAGGGCACCAATTCTTATCCTCTCTTATTTGCATACTTATGAATTCTTATAAAATATATACTTTTATAAAACAAACATTATACTGTACTTATTTTTTGTAACTTAAAAACAATCCACCATTGGATTTATGAATCTTTTAAGCTGCTGCATGTATTCTGTAAGATGAAGTATCACAATTGATTTAGCCATTTACATGATGAAAGTCCCAACTCTTCACTGTTACTGAGCTGGACCACACAACTAGCATTTGGCGCCTTGTGCAAACACGCTGGTGTTTAAGAGATTTTTAATTAACCCTTGGTAAATACAGTTTCTCCCAGGAGGAGGGTTCTAAGCCTGGCAAACACCGCCCCGCCTCCGGCCCAGACCCAGGCGGCACGCCCCCCGACCGCCTCTCCAGGGCGCGTCTCTTCCCCGCCCCTTCCGCTCGGCCTCGGCAGAGCCTGTTCGGTGGGCGGGGCGTGGGTAGGCCGTGACGTCACTGCCGGCTGGTCGCCATCTTGCTGGTTTGCGGCCGATCTTGGAAGTGGCGGCAGCGGTGGTGAGGGCGTGGGGAAGGGTGGGGTGAGGGGGCGAGGCCGCGGCGGGGGCGGCGAAACTCTCCTCCCCCTCAGCCTCACCGCGTGGGACGGCGTGAGCACGGTATCGGAGTGATGTCCGCTTTCTCTGAGGCGGCGCTGGAGAAGAAGCTGTCGGAGTTGAGCAACTCGCAGCAGAGCGTGCAGACCCTGTCCCTGTGGCTAATCCACCACCGCAAGCACTCGCGGCCCATCGTCACAGTGTGGGAGCGGGAGCTGCGGAAAGGTGAGTCGGCCGCGCCTCTCGGCCTCTCCCCGCCGCTCCCTGCCGCTCCCCGCCACCCGGCCAGTTCCCTGGCATCCCCGGGACCACCCCCCTCCTTAGGAGCCCCATTCCCCTAGCGACCCCAACTCCCGACTGCCCCGCACGCCGCCTCCCCAGGGCCCCGGGCTTCCTGGCGTCGGTGGTCTGCGGGCCAGGAGGAGCGGCGTGTACTGCGTTTCCTGCAAAGTCTACGTTTAGTAGGTGTTGTTGAAGAAGGTATTGTATAAAGGATTAACATTTCTATTGGTTTAACGTGGAAACAGTAGCCAGGGGCTCAGCACTCCGCACCTAATTACAGTCAGAAATTTAGGCAGTCAGGTTTTTTCATTGGGTACATTATAATGGAGGATAGAGGAGGGGAAAGATTGGTATGGGGAGATACTTCCATTATTTCTATAACACATCAACTCAAACTTGTGAAATTAAGGGGAAACATAGTTTTAGAGCTGGGGAGTGTAAAATAAGATGCGTGATGCAATGGAAAGAACTCTGAATTTGTAGATTTCAGAGGAGATGGATTAGGGAGATTTCTTAATTTCTGGATTGCAAGTGCCTCACCTGAAAATGAGGGAATTAGATTAAGTTGATCTAAGGTCCTTTCTTGCTCTATGATTACATGCCTCTGGGGCAGCGTCTTTATTTTGCAAAGCATTCTATAGTGCTCCTGTAAATGAAGTTAACTTTTTTTCAGCTGTAGTCTGCTGTCACTAAAATATCTAGAAGAATCATTTCACTACTGCAGAGCAGATTTATCCGTAAGAACTGATTGTATGATGGTACGACTGAAAATTAAAATATTTCATTTGCTTAGTCTGAATTTGTACCTTAATTCTTATTTCATTCGGTAAAGAGAATGGGCACTCTTAATTGTTGTTTCAGACATCCTAATGTACCTGATACGATGGTTATTATTAATTGTTTTAACAAGCCATTGTTAATCAAGTAGATGCTTGTGTACTGATCCATATGAAAGCCACATGATGATTAATATCAGAGCCAAAATGTGGCATTGGCTATATAGAGTGGAGACATTCTGTATGTTTTCTTGTGTATTTGCTTGTGGTTAATCCCTTAGAACAGTGGTCTCCAACCTTTTTGACACCAGAGACTGGTTTCATGGAAGACAATTTTTCCACGGACCTGGGGGGGAGCAGGATGGTTTGGGGATGATTCAAGAGCATTACATTTATTGTGCACTTTATTTCTATTATTATTACGTTGTAATACATAATGAAATAATTGTACAACTCACTATAATGCAGAATCAGTGGGAGCCCTGAGCTTGTTTTCCTGCAACTAGATGGTCCCATGTGGGGGTGATGGGAGACAGTGATACCCTAAGTGTGTTGCTTATGTCCAGTCTACTCCGTAAGATGCAGCTTAATTGTCACTTGCCACTCACTGATAGGGTTTTGATATGAGTCTGCAAGCAGTTGATTTATTATGGTCTCTGTGCAGTCAAACCTCTCTGCTAATGATAATCTGCATTTGCAGCCGCTCCCCAGCGCTAGCATCACCGCCTCAGCTCCACCTCAGATCACCAGGCATTAGATTCTCATAAGGAGCATGCAACCTAGATCCCTGGCATGCGCAGTTCACAGTAGGGTTCGTGCTCCTATGAGAATTTAATGCTGCTGCTGATCTGACACGAGGTGGAGCTCAGGTGGTAATGCGAGTGACGGGGAGCAGCTGTAAATACAGATGAAGCTTCGCTCACTTGCCCACTGCTCACCTTCTGCTGTGCAGCCCAGTTCCTAACATGCCATGGACCAGTACCGGTCTGTGGCCCCGCAGTTGGGGACCCCTGCCTTAGAATAAGTTGATGTAGAGCCCTGTTTTTCACTTCATATGTAAATGTATGTGTATTGGCTGTCATGGAGGAATTCACCTGTGAGTGGCCGAAAAGGTTTGAGAAACACAGATATAAATGTCTGGCAAATAGCTGTGAACTTTGAGAAGGCAGGAATTGTCTTTGCTTTTCTACCTTACTAGATATGAAAATCAACAACAGGTTTATATTTGGGAGTGGGGTGGGGAGGGAAGAAAGAGCATAAGGATTGGTACCCAAATTGTTCTTAAGAACTACCACAAATCAGTAGAAAAATGGCCATACTGTTAAAAGGCATTTTACGTAAGCGGAAACCTGAAAGGCCTATAAATGACACTCAATCTTACTAATCAAGAAAAAATAAATCAATGAAGTACCACTTTAGACCCTTTGGTTTGCAAAATTAAAATTATGATAGGAAATGCCCTGCCAGTCCAGTGGTTAGGACCCGGCGTTTTCACTGCCTGGGACCCCAGTTCGATTTCTGGTTGGAGAAGTAAGCTCCCGTGGGGTACAGCCAAAAAAAAAAAAAAAGAAAAACAGGTGTGACAGTACCTAGGATTGGTGAGGATGACAGGAAACAAGAACTCTCTCACACTGCTGACTGTAGTGTAAAAAAGGAGATGTGTTTCCATTTGTTTCCAACTCTAAAGAAGTTGGAAACAAAGATGTGTTTCCATTTGTTTCCAACTCTAAAGAAGTTGAAGGTATATGTCCTTTGGCCTACCAGTTCCATGAATATATCCTGGAAACTCAAGAAATTATGTTTATTGTAGCCTCTTAATAACAAAATTAGATAAACACTTTAAACATCTCATTAGTTAGAGTATGGACAAATATATTTTGTCTTTCATACAGTATAATATAATACTGTCCAACAGTTTTTGTGAATGAACTAGAGCTGCATGAAACAACATGACATGAATATTGGGCTAAGAAAGCAAGGTGCAGACCAATATGCTATATAGTGAAAGTTTGAAAACATGCAGAACAATACTCTATATTGTTTACAGGTATCTGTAGCTAGAACATGCATAGAAATGATTAACACCATAGTCCAAGATAGTGGCTACCATAAGGAAGAGAGGGAATGAAAATGGATCTGTGTTAGCTTATAGTACATATATATGAAACATTTTTTGAAACAAATGGAAAATGATAAGATGTTCTATTAGCTGAGTTTGGGGATGTTTTCATATGTTAAAATGTTTCATAAATAGAGTTAAAGGCATATAAATAGATGCTTTAGGAGGAGAATAGTGTTGGGTGATGATGGTGATGATAGAAATGGTAGTAATAGTGGAGGTGATGATCATGCTGCTGCTGCTGCAGCTGCAGCTGCAGTTCTCAGTGTGCTCTGGGCTTTTCTGCCAAGGGTTTCCTTTCCTTGACACACGATTGTGCCTTTGTAGGGTGTAGCCATTATGTCCTCCCCATTCTCTGCAGTTTTGCTCATCAACTTTAGGATCCTCTCTTTCCTTTAGCATAATGATAGTGACAGTAATTTACTGAGTACAAGGCATTGTTTTAGACATCTTACTGTGATATCTTGACTCCTCACATTATCTCTGCAAAGTAAGTATTTTTGAAAGGAATTGATCAAATTTGAAATGTCAAGAAATTAAGGAAAATTAGTTGAACATTTTGTATTAAGCTAGGCATTCTTTAGTTTCTTGAAGTGTTTAAAGAAGACAAAAATGTGACATCGGTAGGAAAAATTACTGCTCAAAATATGAGAATGAGTAGGTAAAATGATACGTCAGATATGGTAATCATGCAGTTGTAAAGATTTCCCCTTTGTCCACTTTTCTCATTTTTGTCTCCTTTAAAGAAAGATAATTTATTTTTGGAGGAATATACCCCGTGGCCCTTATGAAGACCAAAGTAGCTATAATTTCCCTGATAAATGCAATAGAGTGTAACCAAAAACATAAGTGACCATTTTGTTGTTTTGTAACAGCTCTATTGAGTTATAATTAAGATACCATACAATTTACCCATTTGGTTTTTAGTATATCATATATTGTAAAACCATCACCACAATAAATTTTAGAACATTTTCATAACCCATGCCTTTTAGCTGTCATTCCCGCTTCCCCACCTCTAGGCAACCACTAATTTACTTTGTTTCTATAGATTTACCTTAAATGGAATCATATGATATATAGTCTTTTGTGACTAGGCTTCCTTTGCTTAGGATAAT
This sequence comes from Delphinus delphis, assembly GCF_949987515.2. NCBI lineage: Eukaryota > Metazoa > Chordata > Mammalia > Artiodactyla > Delphinidae > Delphinus > Delphinus delphis. Next base: position 50,418,207 of record NC_082695.1, on the reverse strand, counting down.
ATCCTCTAGGCTCATTCTTGTTGTAGCATGTATTTAGTACTTCATCCCTTTTTATGGCCAAATAATAATCCATTGTATGCATTTATCCATTCATCAGTTGATAGACATTTGGGTTGATTCCACTTTTTGGCTATTATGAACAATACTGCTATGAATATTTGTGTACAAGTTTTTGTGTGGATGTGTTTTAATTTTTCTTGGATATATACCTAGGAATAGAATTGCTAGGTCATATATGAACTCTACATTTAATGTTTTGGGGAGTTGCCAGACTGTTTTCCACAGTGACTGCATCATTATACATTCCTGCCTGCAGTGTATGAGGGTCCAATTTCTCCACATCTTTAACAACACTTATTATTATCTGTCTTTTTGATTATAGATACCCTGTTGGGTGTAAAGTGTCTTGTGGTTTTGATTTGTGTTTCCCTGATGACTAATGCTGTTGAGCATATTTTCATTTGCTTATTGGCCATTTGTATGTCATCTTTGGAGAACTGTCTATTCAGATCCTTGCCCATTTTAAAATTGCATTGTCTTTTTTTTTTAATTTTAGAATTTCATTTTTTTTATACAGCAGGTTCTTATTAGTTGTCTTTTATTATTAAGTGTTCTTTATTTTATTTTTTAAATTTGTTTTTTAAAATTTATTTTTACATCTTTATTGAAGTATAATTGCTTTACAATGGTGTTAGTTTCTGCTTTATAACAAAGTGAATCAGCTATACATATACATATATCTTTATGTATTTTACATACAAGTCTGTTATCAGATCCATGACTTGCAAATATTTTCTCCCATTCATTGGGTTGTCTTTTCACTTTCTTAATACTGTCTTTTGAAGGTGATTGTTTTAAACTCTGAACTTCTCAGTAGTGGGCTAAATTATAAATTAGCCCACTAATTAAATTATATGTTGCATTAATTGCTGTAGAAATATCATCCATGAATGTACCAGAATTTACGAAACAACACTGACAGGCTCTTTCCTACATGCAAACACTAGGCTCTTTCCTACATGCAAGTACAAGAACAACAAGTCTCTGCAAGAGTTGTAGAAAGAGAATAGATAGGAGGAAGTTCTTTGTAGTTGATTAGAGTTGCTGCTTTCAGTAGTCTAGTTGATTGAGTCGTTTACACTTGCCTCTTGTATGTTATTCATATTTGAGTCTTAACAAAATCATAATTGTCTCAGCCCTTTAGAGTATGTTAATTCACCCTGTATTTATTATCTTATATATGTCTAGCATTGGATATATTCCAGTCATAAAACAACGTGTTTTTTTGGTTTTGTTTTGGCCATGCCGCGTGGCTTGCGGGATCTTAGTTCCCTGACCAGGGATTGAACCCGGGCCACAGCAGTGAAAGTGCCAGGTCCTAACCACTGGACCGGCAGGGATATATTTATATGTCAAATATATTTCAATTAAAAAAATAAATAAAAAGAAAGAACGTTGGTCCCTGCCCTCGTAGAATTTGTAGTCTCATGGGGAGGGCAAACAACGAACAAGAAAATTGTAAATATAAGTTTTGTATTAAGTGCATTTAAGGGAGGAGAACCTTAAGTAGTTAGATGGTGAGGGAAATGATCTCTGTAAGGTGACCTTCAATTAAAGACCTCTCTGAACCAGCTATGCCATAAATGGGGAGGAGGTATTCAGCTACTGGGATATGTGAAGATGCTGAGGCAAGAAATAGCTTGGAATGCAAAGAGCCAAACCTGGGAATGTTCAGCCCTTGAGTGCTCTTTACTGTTTTTCCCCCACTGGCAACAATTAAAATATTAAAATGCCTAAAGTTTAGATTTTCCTAATATTTGTAATCACTTGTTAAAATCAGTACTTTGTTATCAATAAACTGTATTAGACATCTTTCAGGGAACTAATTATCACTTTATATTGTATTATAGACTGGGGGATTATGTGTTGGTTATGAAGTAGATAGTGGGTTCCTATAGGTGGTTGTTTTCCAAGTTTTAGCCTGCATAATCTCAACATATTGCCTTTGATAAAGGTTCTTAAATATGTCGAATTAACATTTATATTCATGAATATGGCTTTAGGTTTGTAAGTGGTGCTAAAATAAGTATATTCTTAGATACTCTATTTGGTTTTAGAAAAATACAAAAGGTTAAAGAACATTTTTCATCCTCTTTAAAAACATGTAGCCATATAAATCCTTAAAACGAAGAGATTCTGTTTTTGAATTGACAATTCAATGGCTTTTATATTGTCTAATACTGTTATTTTGGAAATACTATACTTTTTTGTAGTTAGCATTAAACAAGTAAGTTAGACAGTGTTTATATTTTGTTAATTACACTAAGAATTTGTTTTTCTCAAATCTGTATGACTTTTATGCACCTCAGTGTAGTCATCATCCAGCTGTAACAGTTATATTCTTTGTTAACAACTTTAAAAAAGTTAATTTCTTAAAATATCATCAAATATCCAGCTAGTATTTGTTTCCTTGATTGTCTCACATTTTTTAAATTTTAGCCAGTTATTTGAATCAGGATGCAAGTAAAGTTTCTTCATTGCATTTGATTATTATATTTAAGTTCCTTTACATCTATGGATTCCCTCTTTTATTTTAAATTTATTGTTTGAAAAAATCACATTGGTTGTTACATAGATATTCTCAGGGTCTAGACCAGGGATTATCGACTGTATGATTAAAGGATCCCTTTATTTTTGTAAAAATTATTAAAAGCCCCTGATCTTTCATTTATGTGGTTTATATTTACTGGGAGTTATATTAGAAAGTGAAACCTTGAAAAATATTTATTTAATAATTATTATTTTAAAACTGTGGTACTAAATTGATTTTATGTTAACATAAAATGACATTTTTAATGAAAAATAACTTAAAAATATTAGAGAAAGGAGTGATTGTTTTACATTTTTGCAAATCTTTGTCTGTCTTAATTAAAGACAGCTGAATTCTCATGTCAGCTTTTCCATTCAGTCTTCTTGTGATGTATATCACATAACCGCAGGAATATAACACTGTACACAGGTGAGAGGATGAGAGCGAAAAAGACAAATAATGTCTTAGTATTATTGTGAAAATAGTTTTGAGTTCATGGACTCCATGAAAGGGTTTTGAGGACCCGCCAACAATTCACAAACCAGATACTAAGAGCTAGGCCATTTCCTATTATTGGTAGTTAGATCAAGAGGCAGCACCCATTGCTTTGCCTTAAGCAGACATATTCCCTCCAAAATGTTAATTCCTACTCAGTGTGAACTTAAACCAAATTTATGAAATTTCCCTTTGGGTTATAATATAATTTTCTTTAGGTTCTCTTTCCTATAACATACAGCTTTTTTAAAAATCGATGATTTGATGTTGTTTTTACGGCTCCAAAATTTAAGGAAATTATCCTTAAATTTCTAATAAAAATAAAGGTGTGCGCCTGCATTAAACAAACATAATTATAGTTCATAATTTTACAAGTGTATTTTTGAATAAAATGAAATTTTCATTTGATATGTAAAAGTTTCTCCTGTTGGTTTCCTTTACTCATCAAATACCTATTGAGCTCCTGCTCTGTTGCTAGACCAAGGATGATTCAGTGGATAAGGGAGACATAGCTTACATATCAGTCAGGGCAACAGACTCTGCTAAATTAGTAACTTCATAGTGATACAAAGAGAAATATCAATATAATTGGGAAACTAGCTTAGTTTAGGCAATTGATTTGAGATTTGAATTTACTAGGAGCTGTACAAAGTATGTAGACATAGTTTTTACTGTTGCTTTAATCGTTTGAATGTCGTTTTATGTCAAACAAAGGTTATTTGACATTTTAAATGTAACATTTCAGTTCACAACTCCTTTTTGGAACTAGACAGGATAATAAAGTAAATATTTTAGGTAGACTTTTAATGTTTTATGTCTGCAAAGAACTTTAAGTGATTTAAGATTTTTAAAATCCTTTTGTTTGTAAAAATGTATGAAGAGGATTATAATAATGAATTATTTATGTAGTCACCTTGCAGTCATCTAGGTTATTTGGTCATTTTTGGTTCTCTTGGCTTTTATCAGGTAACTGTTAGTCTTGTTCTTCTTCTTTTTTTTTTTTTTTTTTTTGCGGTACGCAGGCCTCTCCCTGTTGTGGCCTTTCCCGTTGCGGAGCACAGGCTCTGGACGCGCAGGCTCAGCGGCCATGGCTCACTGGGGCACGAACCCGTGTCCCCTGCATCGGCAGGCAGACTCTCAACCACTGCGCCACCAGGGAAGCCCTCTTGTTCTTCTTTTTATAGCTTTTCCTTAGTCCCTTTTATATCTATAATAACTGAGAAACTAAGAAAAAAATTACCATTCTATATACTTTCCAGGTGTATTTTTTAAAATACAGTATATTTTAGTAGGTAGTAACATGCATGTAATACGAAATTTAAAAGTCCCAAAGCCTCCTTTCCACTCTTCTCCCCCTGCCACCCATTTTCCTTACCCAGAATCAATGTTAAGTTTATTCTTCCAGAATTTTCTGTGCATATATAGTCATCTACATATGTTACAGTTTCTTTCTCTCTTTCATGTTTAGACAAATGGTTGGATATTATATAGATTTCTCTGTGCTTTTGCTTTTCTTTTTAATATATCTTTCAGATTATGATGTATTTATGTATATGATGTTGCCTCAATTAAAAAAATGACTGCACTGTATTCCATTTTATGGATGCACCAAAATTTATATAACTGTTACTCTATTGATGAACATTTAGGATGTGTCAGTTTATCTTATAGTTTATAAGTATTAATTTATGTTACTAAATATTCTTATTTTCTTAACGGTTTCAGCTGATAGAAGTGGTAGGCATTGGTTTATCACACCATTTTTTTTTAAGTTCTTTTTACCTCCACCCATTTGAAATGCCTCCTTTAACATACACTCAGTTTTCATATATATATTTGGCATATTTGTAGACTGTCATTCTGCTCCATTCATCGGACTACTCATGTATCACTGTCACACTCTTTATTATGTTTTCACATCTAGTAGGACATCCCACTCCAACCCCCCGCCAGCCTGCAAATTGCTCTTCTTTTTTTTTTTCCCCAGAGTTTTCTTGTGTCTTCTTGTTTTGTTTTTCCATATAAACGCTAGAATCAACTTGTCATTTGCAAGAAAAAAATTATTTTGGTATTTTATTAGCTCAAAGAGAATTCACATCTTTTTTTTTTTTTTTTTTTTTCTTTCTTCATGGCATGTGGGATCTTAGTTCCCTGACCAGGGATTGAACCCGTGCCCCCTGCAGTGGAAGCTCAGAGTCTTAACCACTGGACTGCCAGGAAATTCCCGAGAATTTACATCTTTATGATGGCTAATCTTCTTAGGCTGAGAACTGTGCAGTCTTATTCTAAATGTATTTGTTGTAATTGTTTAAGTAAGTGGTTCTCAAACTTGTTCAGGTATTCGTTCATGATGCCTTGTAAAGCCCTGTGAAGACCATCACAAAATGCACATTTAAGTTTACAGTAACTGTATAACTTTGCACTAAATGTATCTCATTTAATTCTAGTACAGGCTAATAGAAGAAAGTGTCAGAGGATTGTCACGTTATGCGAAAGCACTTAAAACTGAAAACATTTACATTCATTAAGGTTTTGTTTTTTGTTTTTTTCTTTGTAAATTGGGAAAATGGTTTGCATTGGTTGATTTTTGTGATGACATTTTGGTCCAGTTCAAGGAATATTCTTCTTCAAGAGCATGGTTTAAAAACCTTATCTATTTATGAATGGATGAACAAGATGTACGTATATGCAATGGAATACTACTCAGCCATAAAAAAGAATGAAATAATGCCATTTGCAGCAACATGGATGGACTTAGAGATTGTCATACTAAGTGAAGTAAGTCAGAGAGAGAATGAAAAATGCCATATGATATCACTTGTATGTGGAATCTAAAACATAACACAAATGAACCAATCTATGAAACAGACTCACAGACCTAGAGAATAGACTTGTGGTTGCTAAGGGGGGCGGGGGAGGGATGGACTGGGAGTTGAGGGTTAGTAGATGCAAACTATTATATATGGAATGGATAAACAACAAGGTCCTACTGTATGGCACAGGGAACTATATGTGATAAACCATAATGGCAAAGAATATAAAAAAGAATGTATATATATGTATAACTGAATCACCTTGCTGTATAGCAAAAATTAACACAACATTGCAAATCAACTACACAACAATTAAAAAAAACCTTTGTCTATTTAATTCAACATGCTGTTTTCATCTCTTTAGTATTGGAATAAATCATAATGTGTATGGTATTCTATTTTATAGATTATTCTTTTAAACAAGGAGGTTTGGGTAGTTAAGGACCATGTTTTTCCTGAACTATCAAAAAATTCAGTTTTCTTAGTAGAAAATCATGAGTTATCTTGAAGAGCACTTGTGATGGTTAATTTTATGTGTCAAATTGACTGGGCCACAGGTGGCTTTAGATATTTGGTCAAACAGTATTTTGGGTATGTCTGTGAAGATGTTTCTGGCTGAGATAAAACATTTTAATCTGTAGAGTGAGTAAAGCAGGTTGTCCTTAATGTTGATGGGCCTCTTTCAGTCAGTTAAGGGCTGGAATAGAACAAAAAGGCTGATGCTTCTGTGAGTAAGAGGGAAACTTGTCCGGCCTGACTGCCTTCTTTCCTTCCTTTGGACTTAAAGTGAAACATGGGCTCTTCCCAGATCTTGAGTCTGCTTTCTGACAAGTGCTATGCCATCAGCTCTCCTGGGTCTCCAGTTTGCTGACTGCAGACCTTGGGACTTGACAGCCTCTATAATCACATGAACCAGTTCCTTATAATTTCTTTCTGTGTATGCACACACACCTTATTAGTTCTGTTTCTCTGGAAAACCCTGAGTAATGTATACATAATCCAGATTTACAACAATTTAATTAGTAAATCAACTAATACTTAATGTGGATTTAATCAAGTTTATTGTTTTAGAATTTTAAAAATGCAGTTGATGTGCTATAACTAGCACATAAAAACGCTTAATGATTAAGAATAATTTCACTTTATTTATTTTTAAAATTTTTTTAAATTTATTTTTATTTATTTTTTTGGCTGCGTTGGGTTTTCATTGCTGTGCACGGGCTTTCTCTAGTTGCAGCGAGTGGGGGCTGCTCTTCGTTGCAGTGCACAGGCTTCTCATTGCAGTGGCTTCTCTTGTTGAGGAGCACGGGCTCTAGGCGCGTGGGCTTCAGTAGTTGTGGCATGCGGGCTTCAGTAGTTGTGGCTCACAGGCTCTAGAGTACAGGCTCAGTAGTTGTGGCACATGGGCTTGGTTGCTCTGCAGCATGTGGGATCTTCCCGGATCAGGGATTGAACCCATGTCCCCAGCATTGGCAGGTGGATTCTTTTTTTTTTTAAAGAATATTTTTTTAAATTAATTAATTAATTAATTTATTTTTGGCTGTGTTGGGTCTTAGTTTCTGTGCAAGGGCTTTCTCTAGTTGCTGCAAGCGGGGGCCACTCTTCATCGCAGTGCTTGGGCCTCTCACTGTTGCGGCCTCTCTTGTTGCGGAGCACAGGCTCCAGAGGCGCAGGCTCGGTAGTTGTAGCTCACGGACCTAGTTGCTCCACGGCATGTGGGATCTTCCCAGACCAGGGCTCGAACCCGTGTCCCCTGCATTGGCAGGCCGATTCTCAACCACTGCGCCACCAGGGAAGCCCTGGCAGGTGGATTCTTAACCACTGTGCCGCCAGGGAAGTCCCACTTTATATATTTATAATTGACACTTTAGGTGTAATTTTTGCTTTCTTCCATCAATATGCTGATGATTCAATATTCTTTTTTTTTTTTAGCAGTCTCAATGTCACTGTATTTCTTGAGCACCTCAAACTCAGCATGTACAATGCAACACTTTGTCATCTTTCCCCACTCTTGTCCCACTTCCCTGTTACTCTTCCTGTATTTCCTATTTGAGTGAAAGGGATTACCGTCTACCAGTTGCCTAATTTCAGAACTTCAAGATTATCTTGACAACTCTCTTTATACATACCTCACCTGCAGCTTTTTATTGCTATTTTAGCAGTATTCTGTTTGTCTCTGCTATCCCATCCCACTGCCCAGCTCCTCATCTTTTACTAGCACTCTTGCAGTAATCCTACTCCTAGGTATATATTCAGAAGAATTGAAAGTAGGTATTCAAGCAAATACTATACAAGAATGCTCATAGCAGTGTTATTCACAGTACTCAAAAGGTGGAAACAACCTGAACGTCCATTAGTGGATGAATAGATTTATGTGGTATATCCATGCAATGAAATATTATTCAGCCATAGAAAGGAATGAAATACTGATTCATGGTACAATGTGGATGAATCTCAAAAACATATGAAGTGAGGACTTACCTGGTGGTCCAGTGGTTAAGAATCCTCCTGCCAGTGCAGGAGACATGGGTTCGATCCCTGCTCCAGGAAGATCCCATGTGCTGCGGGACAGCTAATCCAGTGTGCCACAACTACTGAGCCCATGCTCTAGAGCCCATGAGCTGTAACTACTGAGCCCACGCGCCACAACTACTGAAGCCTGCACGCCTAGAGCCTGTGCTCTGCAACAAGAGAAGCCAATGCAATGAGGAGCCTGAGCACCACAACGAAGAGTAGCCCCTGCTTGCTGTAACTAGAGGAAGCCTGTGTGCAGCAACGAAGGCCCAACAGCAGCCAAAAAACAAAAAACAGAAAAGAAAGGAAAAATGAAGAGAAAGAAGCCAGACACAAAAGGTCGCATATCGTAGGATTTCATTTTATATGAAATATCTGTTGAATACCAATAGAATATATGATTCCACAAAGGGAGAAAGTCGTTGCCAGGGACTGGGGGGGGAGAAGAGTAATGGGAAATGAATGACTGTTTAATGGGTATGAGGTTGTCTTTGGGGGTGACAAACGTGTTTTGGAAATAGATGTAGGTGATAGTTGCACAACTATATGGTAAATGCTCCTGGATTATACACTTTAACATGGTTAATTTAATGTAATGTGAACTTTCTCTCAATTAAAAAAAAGATGATATAGGGAATTACCCAGCGGTCCAGTGGTTGAGAATCCGGGCTTTCATTGCCAAGGGCACAGGTTCGATCCCTCGTTGGGGAACTAAAATCCCACAAGCATTACAGTGTGGCCAAAAAAATAAATAAATAAAAATATAAAAATAAAAAAAGGTGGGGCTTCCCTGGTGGCGCAGTGGTTGAGAATCCACCTGCCGATGCAGGGGACACGGGTTCGTGCCCCGGTCCGGGAAGATCCTACATGCCGCAGAGCGGCTGGGCCCGTGAGCCATGGCTGCTGAGCCTGCGCGTCGGGAGCCTGTGTGCCGCAACGGGAGAGGCCACAGCAGTGGGAGGCCCGCGTGCTGCCAAAAAAAAAAAAAAAAGTGATATAAACACATTGCACTTTTATGTGTCTTTTTTGTTGTCACAAACTACATTTTTTTTTTTTTTTTTTTTGGCTGCGCAGTACACCATGTGCGGTATGCAGCATGCGGGGTCTTAGTTCCCTGACCAGAGATTGAACCTGGGCCTCCTGCATTGGGATCGTGGAGTCTTAACCACTGGACCACCAGGGAAGTCCCACAAACTGCATCTTATATATGTTGTGTGCCCATCATCAGACTTATTATTATTTTATACATTTCTATTTTAATTCACATAGGAAACAAAAAGAGAAGTTACCAACCAAAAAATAAAGTAATACTGGCTTTTATATTTACTTTACTGATGTTCGTTATTTCTTTATATGGCTTCTAGTTATGATCTAGTGTCCTTTCATGTCAGTCTGAAGGACTCTCTTTAGCATTTCTTGTAGGAGACATCTACTACCAATAAAGTCCTTCAGGTTTTGTTTACCTTGAAATGTCTTAATTTCTTCTTCAGTATTGAAGGGTAGTTTTGCCAGATTTAAAATTCTTGGTCGACATTCCCCACCTCACCCCCACCCCCAGGGGTTTAAATATGACATCTCATAGCCTTCTGGCCTCCACAGTTTGATGAGAAATTGTTAATTTTATTGAGGCTCCCTTGTGTTTACATGACAGTGAGTCGCTAATTGCTGCTTTCAAAAATTCTTTGTCTTTGTCTTTGGACAGTTTGATTATAGTGTTTCTCAGTGTGGGTCTCTGAGTTATTCCTACCTGGAGTTCATTGAGCTTCTTAGATTCGTAGATTCATGCCTTTTTTAAAATTTGTGGAGTTGGGGGCCATTATTTCTCCATATATTCTTTATGCACCCTCTTCTCTTTCTCAGACTCCTATAATGTGTGTTTGTTAGCTTGGTGGTGTCCCACAGGTACATTTCACTCTGTTCTCTTGCCTTTATTCTTTTTCTTTCTGCTCCCCAGACTCCATTTCAATGGTCTTATCTTCATATTTGTCAGTTCTCTTTATTCTTGACATTTTCTCTGGTGTCACCTCCATGTACTTTTTATTGCTATTATTATAGCATTTAACATATAGTATTTTAGTGGTTCTGTGTTGAGTTTCTTATTACTGGAGGACTGAGCCTATTCCTTTGTTTCCTCAACGTAGCATACAGTAGATACACAGTAAGTATGTGTTGAGTGAGCTACTGAATGAATGTTGCAAAGTATATAGAATGAGACTTTCAGAGCTAGAAGGAGTATTACAGAATGTTTTGCTGTTTTTTTTAAAGAGTAGTGCCTGAATTTGGAACTTCTGACATCTTAAGGCAAATATTGAACTCCATTTACAAACATTTACCTGATTGAGAGAAAGACTTGAAAAATTTCCAGCTTTTTCAGTCTATCATATTGTTCTGCTCTTGCCATATTTATCCATCTTTAGAGAAGTGGTTCTTAAAGTGTGGTAACTGGATCCCCCTTGGTGGATCACCAAGACCCTTTTAAGAGGCATATGGGACAAGGTAAAAAATGTTTTCATAGTACTACTGAGATGTTCCTCTCCCCTGGCCCTTTTCACTGTGTTGGCATGTTCTGTGGTGGTGTAAAAGCAAAGGTGGGTGAAAACTGGTAGTGTCTAATCAGTAGTCAAGGCAGAGACACCAGACTGTACCAGTAATCATTGTATTTTTCACACCACACGTTCACAGCTTAAAAAATATATCACTTACCTGACAGTGCTCATCAGCGTAGCTCAGATTACTAATTTGGTTAAATCTTGACCCTTGAGTGCATGTGTCTCTGTGCGTGTGTGTGCGTGTGCACTTTTTTCGTTGTGTAAAATATACATAACATAAAATTTAACGTTTTAACCTTTTTTTCTTTCTCTTTATTGTGGTAAAATATACATAATATAAATTTACTATTTTAACCATTTTTTAAGTGTACAGTTCAGTGCAGTTAAGTCCATTCACATTGTTTTGCAGCTGTCATCACCATCCACCTCCAGAACTTTTTTCATTTTCCCAAACTGAAACTCCATTCCCATTAAACAATAATTCCCTTTTCTCTCCCAGCACCTGGCAACCACCCGTCTACTTCCTGTCAGTTTGAATTCAGCTACTCTAGTTGCCTCATTTAAGTGAAATCATACAGTTTATTCTTTTGTGACTGGCTTATTTAACTTAGCATAATATCTTCAAGGTTCATCCATGCTGTAGCATGTGTCAGAACTTCTTTCCTTTTAAAAGGCTGAATAATACTCTTGTATGTATATACCACATTTTATTTATTTGTTGATGACATTAGGGTTGCTTCCACTTTTTGGCTATTGTGAATAATGCTGGTATGAACATGGTTGTACAAATATCTGTTTGAGTCCCTTCTTATTTTGAGTATGTACCGAGAAGTGAAGTTGGTAAATCATATGGTAATTCGATGCTAATTTTTTTAAAAATAAATTTATTTTACTTATTTATTTTTGGCTGCATTGGGTCTTTCGTTGCTGCACGCAGGCTTTCTCTAGTTGCAGCGAACGGGGGCTACTCTTCGTTGTGGTGCTCGTGCTCCTCATTGTAGTGGCTTCTCTTGTTGCAGAGCACGGGCTCTAGGTGCGTGGGCTTCAGTAGTTGCTACACATGGGCTCAGTAGTTGTGGCTCACAGGCTCTAGAACACAGGCAGGCTTAGTAGTTGTGGCGCATGGGCTTAGTTGCTCTGCGGCATGTGGGATCTTCCTGGACCAGGGCTCGAACCCATGTCCCCTGCATAGGCGGGAAGATTCTTAACCACTTTGCCACCAGGAAAGCTCTCTGTGTTTAATTTTTTGAGGAACAACTGTACTGTTTTCCATACTAGCTGTGCCATTTTACATTCCTACTTGCAGTGCACCAGGATTCCAATTTCTGCACGTTTTCATCAGTGCCTGTTATTTTCTGTTTTTTTCTTTTTTGTTTTGAAAAAAGACATTCTAATCGGAATGGAGTGGTATCTGTGGTTTTAATTTGCGGTTCCATAATGACTAGTGATGACTATATATGCAAGAGTTTTTTGCTATGCTCGCTCTTCCATTTTATTGGTCTATATGTCTGTCCTTATGCCTATACTACACTATTCTGATTACGATAGTTTTCTAGTAAGTATTGAAATCAGTTAGTATGAGTCTTTCAATTTTAATTTTCTTTTAAAATATTGTTTTGACTATTTGGGATCATTTGGGAATCTATATGAATTTTAAGATGAGTTTTTTGATTTCTACCAAAATGCCATTGGGAGTTTGATAAGGATTGCATTTAATTTGTAGGTTGCTTTGAGCAGTGTTATCTTAGCAATATTAAGTCTTCCAATCCGTGAAAATGGGATGTATTTCAATTTATTTGTATCTTCTTTTATTTCTTATTATAGTTTTCAGTGTACAAATCTTACACCTCTTTGGTTAAACTTATTCCTAAGTATTTTATTCTTTTTGATATAATGGTAAGTAGAATTCTTAATTTCTTTTTTGGATCATTCATTGTTAATCTATAGAAATGCAATTCATTTTTGAACGTTTTGTATTCTGCAACTTTGCTGAATTCATTTATTAGCTCTAACAGTTTTTTTGGACTCATTAGGGTTTTATACAAGTAACATCTGTGAACAGAGATAATTTTACCTCTTCCTTTCTAATTTGGATGTCTTATTTCTTTTTCTTACCTAATTGCTATGGCTAGAAGTTCCAATACTGTGTTGAATTAAAGTGGTAAAAGTGAACATCCTTCTCTTTTTCCTGATCTTAGGGGAAAAGCTGTCAGTCTTTGACTATTGAGTATTGCATTAGAGGTGATTAAATATCTTTTTAATAATCTGTGTGACAAAATGGGAAGTCTACATAAAGTACCGTATACTGAACATTCTGGAGGAAATATGCCTGTGTGATTGAGTTGTGAGCTAAACCAGATGCTTTTTTCATGGAGCACCATTTTATTTGAAAAAATGACAAGAGAAACTGTGATTATTCAGACATGGATATTTGGCAGATGTTTTCTCAAAAAAATGAATACAATGAACCTGTTCATCAAGGAAGACAACTGACAGTATTTGTTGCCCATTAGAAAATTCAAGTTTTCAAGCAAAAATTAGAATTTTGAAAAACTCAAATGTGCCATCATGAGCCTGACAACTTCCCAATGCTTTTAAACACTTTTCCAGTGAAATCAATAGTGATACTTACAAATGTGATTTTTTTATATTGCCTAATAAAATGTTTCAGCAGTTGGAATGTTTGTGTAACTCAGCAAACCAGTATTTTTCAAAAGACTTATGCATGATGTTACAAAATTATACAGGAGTCAAAGATCCATTCAAAGAGCATGGTAGCTTAAAGTATTTTGATGTAAGAGGGTTTTAGCCGTTCATTGATATGTTTTCAGATTCCATATTACAATTTAGAATCTTCTTAAAAACTACAACTTGTTGGATTTTGGTGTAGTTTCAAAGAATATCCACAATTATCTGTAAAGACTGTTAAAACATTTTTCTCTTACCAAGTTTATATTTGGATGTGGTCTGCTTTTTTTTTAACTTTACTTTTACTAAAACAATATATTGTGGTATGTTTAATAGGAAGCACATATGAGAATCCAGCTGTATTCTGTTGAACTGGAGATTTGCAAAAACGTAAAACAATATGATTCTTCTCACTTAAAATTTTTTTGGTGGAAATATATTTTTTAAACAAATGTTACTTATGTTAACATATAATTTTAAAAATTGTTTTTAAATGAACTAGCACATGTCTTAAGAATTCCTCTGTTTTAATTTTTAATAAGGTAAGTATTGGTGGATAAACAAAAGTTTTTTGGGGTTCTCAAGAATTTGTAAGAGTATGAAGGGGTCCTGAAACCAGAAAGTTTGAGAGTTGTTCTCAGATTAACAGAGACCATGGGTGCTTTGCATTAATTTTCTTTTAGTTCATCTCTATCTTGCCTAGTTTAATGTAGTAATTGTTTTCGTTTTTAAAGCTTTAGCTTTCAGATTCTTTTGGAGTTAAGTCACTGAAATTGATATTAATGTTTATAAATAAATATGTAGAGTGAACACTGGATTTTGTTTCAACCACCCTCTTCTGGGAGTGCTTTTGTAGTGATTTTTTAGCTTCAAAACTAGAGGACTTAAAATGAAATTTTTGAAAATACTGTTTATTTTTCTGTAACTACAGATTCACATTCATTTGTAAGAAATAATACAGAGGGGTCCTGTTTACCCATTTCCAGCTTCCCCCAATGATAGCATCATGGAAAACTAGTTTAAAATAAAATCTCTATAGATATTGAAAAACATCATTACTGTAATATTGACATTGATATAGTCAAAACATGGAACATTTCCATCACCACGAGGAACCCTCATGTTGCCTTTTAATAGCCACATCCACCTCAATCCCGGCACACCCTTATTTAACCCTAGTTTATTGAATTTTTCTTTTATGCGTTATGCTTTTAGTGTCAAGTTTAAGAACTCTGCTTAGCCCTGGATTCCAAAGATTTTTTTCCCTGTGTTTTGTTCTAAAATACTTATAGTTTTGCATTTAAGTCCATGATCCATTTTGAGTTAATTTTTATATAATGCGTGAAATTTAGGTCAAGGTTCAAATGCTCCAGCACCGTTTGTTGAAAAGGCAGGCTGTCTTTCCTTTATTGAATTGCTTTGCTCCCTTGTCAAAATTGACTTGAGTGTATTTGTGTGAGTCTGTTTCTGGGTTCTCTGTCCTATTCCATTGATCCATGTGTGTCTCCCTCCACCAATGCCACAGGTAATCTTGATAGCTATATGATAAGTCTTGAAATTGGGTAGATTGATGCCTTCCACTGTATTCCTTTGCAGAACTGTTTTAGCTACTCTGGTTCTTTTGCCTTTGTCTATAGACTTTAGAATATAATCTGGTCTATATCAATAAAAATTATTTTGCTGGGATTTTGATAAGAGTTGCATTAATCCTGCATATCAGTTTAGGGGAAATTGACCTCTTTATTATGTAACATCTTCTAATCCATGAACATGGTATATTTCTCTATTTATTTTGATCTTCTTTGACTTTTTTTTATCAGTATTATGTAGCTTTCAGCATACAAGTCCTGTACTTGTTTTGTTTTATTTACACTTAAGTATTTCAATTATTTTGAGCAATTTAAAGGGATATTTTATTTTTAATTTTATTTTTCTCATATTTATTCCTAATATATTGAAATACAACTGATATAATAGCCAAGACATGGAAACAACCTGAGTGTCTATCAAGAGATGAATGGATAAAGAAGTTGTGAGATATGCGCGCACACACACACACACACACCACACACCGCAGAATATCATTCAGCCTTAAAGAAGTGAGGAAATGCTGCCATTTTTAACAATGTGGATGGACCTTGAGGATGTAATGCTATGTGAAATAAATCAGAGAAGGATATACTGTACAATCTCACTTATATGTTGAATCTTAAAAAAAAAAAAAAAAAAAGCCACAAACCCAAACTCAGAAAAAGAAATCAGATTTGTGGTTGCCAGAGGTCGAGGTGTAGGAGGGGGAATTGGAAGAAGGTGGTCAAAAGGTACAAACTAACAGTTCTAAGATAAATAAGTAGTAGGGATGTAACGTACAACAGGATGACTATAATTAATACTGTTGTATGATATGTATGACAGTGTTAAGAAAATAAAGCCTAAGAGGTGTCATCGCAAGGAGAAAAAAATTTTTTTATCTTTTTGTTTTTGCGTCTATACGAGATGATAGTTAACTTACTGTGGTAATCAGTTCACAGTATATGTAAACCAAACCGTTATGCTGTACACCTTAAACTGATATAGTGCTGTATGTCAATTATATCTCAAAAAACTGGGGTGGGGGAAGCAGCTTTTTCTTTATTTTTATGTGTCAGTTTCATTTCTTCTTTTTTTTACTTTTATTATTTCCTCATGCTTCCTTGTGTTTATTTTGTTCTTCTTATTCTAGGTTTTTGAGGTGGGAGCTTAGATTATTGATTTTAGACTTGTTCATCTTTTCTAGTGTGTGCATTTAGTGCTGCAAGTTTCTCTCAGCACTGCTTCAGCTTCATCCCACAAATTTTGTATTTTCAACATATTTGCATATGCTAGTTGAAGCATTTTTATGATGGCTGCCTTAAAATCTTTGTCAATAATTCTCAAATCTCTGTCATCTTAGTGTTGGCATCTACTGACTGACTTTTTTCGTTCAGCTTGAGAGCCTCCTGGTACTTGGTATGATGGAAATTTTGCTGATCCATAGATTTTTTTGTATTATATTATGTTATGATACTCTGGACCTTACTTAATCCTGTTTAAGCTGGATTTCTCTGACACTACCCCATCAGGGGAAGGAGGTGTTCTTTGTTACTGTTGGGTGTGAGTGGGAGTTCTGGCTCCCCACGAGACTTCCGCTGATACCACAGAGTTGCTGGGCCACGGTGGAGGTGCTGACTTTCCACTAGGCCTTCTGTGACACCACCCCAGTGAGTGCCTCCTTACTGCTGAGTGGGGTGGAAGTCCAGGCTCCCTCCTTTGCCTTCTCTGACACTACTCTGGAGAGGTGTTGGGCTTCCACATTACAGCCTTTGCTGGTGTGGATGTGAGTAGGGTCATAGATTTTTCTTTTTTCTCTTTTCTTTTCCTTTCTGCGGTGTGTTTGGTTGGAGTAGATAGGGTATTTTCTAAAAGTTTTTCTGTCTTGCTAGGCTGCCCTTTTCCTGCTCCTTTGACGAGAGTGAGAAGGCTTTTGTTGGAACTTTTTATATCTGCACCTGTTAGGATTTCTGGGGTGCTGGCCTCTTCAACTTTGAATCTGAGATATATGAGGCAAAGTGAAAACTCTGGGAACTCACCTTGTGTTGAACTCCCAAGTTCCCTAGCCAGTCTGCTGCCTTTTCTTTTCCTATGTTTGGTTTATTTATAATGTCTAGGATTTGTAGTTGTGCTTTGCAGGAGGAATAGGGAAAAGTATGTCTGCTCTATCTTCTCAGAAGCAGAAGTCCTCTACAAATTGGGCTTTCTATTGGAATTGGTACACATCATTTGGAACTCTGAGACTAGTGTGTTCTACCAGTATTTTCTTGTCTTTGATATTATAGGATATTTTCGGGCTTGCCTGTTGTGTTAGTATTTTAACAAGCTTATTTTAATGTAACTATGCTAAACACTAAATTTTACTTTTTATCGGTTTAAAACATACATTTGTTGTATGTGTTTTAAAGTACAGTAGTATGTAAAATTGCTAAGTAAAAATTGATTGCAGAGAGGTCAGATATTCCCAGACTAATCTGTAAATTCAGGGCAGTCTGTAAGAAATGTAAAACTAATTCTATAGATCATTGGGAAATGTGAATGTGGAGGAAGAGCCAAGGCAATCTTTGTCTTGTGAATTTTGACAGTTTTGAAGGGAAAACAATAATGAAAGTAGTGTGCCCTTTTAGGTATCCACGTAGACTGTAAAGACATTGAAATTAGGAGAGTATGATGTCGGTAGAGGAAGAGAAATATATATATATGAAAGGAACAGAGTAGAGATTTGTGAGAAGACCTATTTTATGTGGGCATTTGGTAAATTAGACACTTGAAACTCATGTGATAAGAGATGGAATATTAATAAATGATTCTTAGATTCCTAACTAATATCATATGAAATTAATCCAGTTGAATTAAAGATATAACATTGAAAAGAATCAACTATAGAGTCATGTAAGAAAAATACATATTTATAATCATTTCTAGTTTTGGATCATGAAAGGACTTTCTAAATACAATATAGGCCATGAGTCATATAGGAAATAGATTTGGCTACATAAAGTTATAAAATCCCTGAATGCAGAAAATATCAAATTTTAATTTAAGCAACAGATTTGGAGAAAATATTTGCACTACCTAAAACAGGAAAAAGCTAATATGCATAACATATAAAATGCTCCTGTGAGTTGATAAAAAAACAAACAGCTCAGTAGGAAAATAGGGAAAATGATGTGAGTGGGGAACTTGAATTGAATTCCTTCAATTTACAAAAGAAGGAATATAAATGACTGAGAAATCAGCTTTAGTAATATATAGGGAATTGCAAATAAAAACAGGATCACTTTACTCCTGAGAGATTGGCAAAGATCTTAAATATTAATAGTATTATGTTGATGTTGGGAAATGAGCATTTTCACGTGGGAGGAGTTCAAACAGTTGGCCTTTTTGATGGGCAACTTGACAATATCTGTCCAAATTTAAACTGCATACCTTTTAACCTATCACCTCTGCCTGTCAAAATCTATCCTATAGAAATACTTGCTCAGGTTTACAAACATAAAAGATATTAAAGATTTGAAACAACATATATATATATATATATATATATATATCTCATGTGACTAAGTAGTTATTAAAAGGAATGAGGCTCTTAAAGAGAGTTTGTAACAGATCTGTTTATGAACACAAAAATGCTTTGGATATATGAAGTGTGAAGAAAACTGTAAAGCATTATGTGTAACATGATCTTACTGAAGAAAAAATTCTGTGTATGTGTGTATCTGTGAATAAGTATATAGTATTTGCAAAGGCACATTAAATGGTATGAAAAGGATACACATACTAAATAATTAACTCATTCATGGTGAGGGTGTGGAGATGAAAGGAGATTTCACTTTTTATGCTCAATTTTTATTTAATTTTTAAATTAACTGTTTATCATAGACTTAAAATTATATACAAAAGTAAGTAAAGACAATAAGATTTTGAACTTCCATGAACCCATCACCCAGCTGCATTGTTACTAACGTTATACCTTTCTGGTTTCATCTACCTAAATCTTTCCTACCCTGATACCTACTTATTTTCCTGTTTTTTTGTTTTTTTAAAGCAAAACCCAGACTTCAAACCATTTAAAACACATATGTCAGGATATATTTATAATAGATAAATTAAGCCTTATATTAAAATTTTAATGTAATTGTAAGAGCTCTGTCACACCTAACGAAGTTAACTTTGATTTTTGTTGAACCTAGTCCATGTTCAGTATCCTAGATTCCTTGAAAAATGTCTCTTTATAGTTAATGTTCAAAGTAGAATCCAAAAAGTTCCACTCATAACATTTGGTTAACAGTTCTCTTTAATTTGTGTCCCCTTTCCCCCTACATTTTTTTCATGTAGTTTACTTGTTGAGGAGACTGTGTCACATGGACTATAGAATTTCCCTCCTTAGGCATTTGGGTAATTCCGTCCTTATGGTGTCATTCCCAAAGAATACTGCATTACCTGTGTTATGCACTTCCTGCTGCATCACATTAAGAGATACCTAATGTCAAGTTGTTCTATATTTAGGGATGAGATTGATCAGTGGATTCAGTTGTTATCATTATGAATCCATTATGAAGTTCCTCATCACCTTTCACCCAGTGGTTTTAGCAGCTTCTGATGGTGGTTGGTTAGACTCCTTATTTTATCAGGAGTTGCGAAATTATGAATTTCTAGTTCTTTTATTCTTTCTGTGTTTATTATGCAGAATTCTTTTCTAACAGTGCCTCTCAAAAAGTGTAGGCCTCTGCAGCATCAGTATCACCTGGGAATTTGTTGGAAATGCAAATTCTTGGGTCCTATCCCAGACCTACATCAGAAACTATTGGTAGGAACCAGTTATCTGTGTATTAACAAGCCCTCTAAGTGGTTCTGAGGCATGCTGCAGTTTGAGCATTTGTTGCATAAGAACTTTCTTCATCAGCCATTGTTGACTCTGAAATTCAGTTCATCCAGGAAAAGGAGGATAAATGGCTTATTTTTTCCCCCTTGTCAGCTAAATTAGTTCTTTAGCAACCTTTTTTTTTTAAGTATTTTTAATGAACTTATGGATTTTTAGCTATTTGTGTTTCAGACCATTGTAGTCATTCTTTTTGATACTCTTTTGCCAGTGGCAGCATCTTGGGGCATTGCTTGTGTCCTTTGGATACAACCTTGGTAGTTTTTAAAATAATTTTCTTACTTTCTATCACGACGAGATGTTACAGGCTCATCTTATGTAGTTCCTGCTTTTATTAACAAAATGTTATTTAAGGACCATAGTATGTGTTGATTGATTTCAGTGCATTTCTTTTAGTGCGTTTAATTACTTTAATACTTCTTTCATTGGTAAATGGGGATAATAACTTATTCTGTAGGGTTGTTTTGAAGACTAAATGAGATACGTAATAAGCTTTTAGAACAGTGCCTAGGTCATAAGAAACTAGTCAGTATTATTTTAAAGATATTCTTAATAGGCCAAAAAAGTTTTAGTTTCAGTTCCACTCTATAAGCATAATGTGAATATACAATGTGATGTGTATTCTTTAGAACTCTTCCAGTTCACAGTGTCTTTTATAGTGGTGTAATGGTCCAGGATGAAGTTTGTGCTTTTCAAGATTTTAAGAATTCATTTGTTGTGTATACCAAAATGAAGGTTTTTAAAATTTGAGGAAGCAGAATTGCCTTGGGCCTTTTAGAATGGGAAAGATGTCCATTTGTCTGGGCCTAGGTGGAGTTTTTTTTTAAACCAGACATTGAGACAGGAGAGATCATGTGTAAATGCCCTTGCAGGACAAAGTCAGTTGGTGGAGCACCAAGTCAGTACTACCCAGAAGCCCTTTTCAGCATGGAGGCTCAAGTTAATCATTTAATATATAGCTCATGTTTCCATGTTATGACTTCTTTGTTGGTAACTCTTGATCCCCCTCAAATTCTTTCTTGATCTTCCCCCAGAGTAAAGCTATCTACTATGTGTGTGTTTGTTTGGATGTGTGTAATTCAATACTGTTAGATATCTTTCTATATTTGTATATAAATCTATCTCATTTTTTAACAGCTATAGAGTATTGGATTGTATGAATGTACCATGATTTAATTAGTTCTATCTTTTGTGTTTTATCATTAATATGCTTAGTGATTTCTTTGTGCATTTATGAGAAGATACCCATAGGATAAATTCCTGGAAGTGAAATTTGCAGGGTCAAGGGATTTGTGCATTACATTTTTCATAGATATTGCCAAATTATTTTTCTAAGAAGTCACACTAATTTATATTTTAATTACAATGTCTGAAGGTATCTAAAGGTGATAATCTTACCCATATTCTTGCCAACTTTAGTTAGTGTCAGACGTTCATCTTGATCAGTCTAACAGGTAGAAAATGATAGTTGGTTTTAATTGCTTAACATTTGTACTTTTTGACCTTCCCCTTCACACTACTTGCATATTTTTCAATGGGGTTATGATTTGTGAGAACTCTAGAATGGAGGAGGGGAAAAGAAGATATTTGAACTCAATACACTGAAAATAAGAAAGAGTGCTAGATCTGTAAGAAAGTAAAGTTTGTCTTCCATAATCAGAATTTGAAGTTGAGGTTTCTGAAAGTAGTGTAATTTTACATGTGTTCCCCTTTCAGCTGCTGGGTGAGGTTAAGACCAGAAGCTAAGCTAGTAGAACAAATAATTAAAGACATAAGTTTAGGCCAAAATTGATTGATTTAGTAAATGTTGAGCAAATTATGAATCAGCTGCTAGCCTTGATTCCATAGATTGGTAGATGAGACTGACAATTGTTGCTTTAGATGGAATTTAGTTGGGAAGCACCAGATTAAATTAAAACAATTATAGTTGGAGTAAATGCTCCATAGGAAAAGTATGAGGTGGTATGAGAGCATATCAGGGCTGCCTAACCTGTGTGTAGTGGGTGGTCAGGGAAAAATTAGAGGAAACCATTTAACTGAGGTCTAAAGCATGGGTAGGAGTTGGGGAAATTGGAGGAGGAGTAGTGTTGGGCATGAAGAGAGAGTAGTGTAGAGGTGGAGACAGACCTTTTTGGGCCTTTGGTTCATGTTAAGGATTTAAAATGTTATCTGGAGAACAGTAGAAAATCTTTGAAGGATTTTAAGCAAGGGATGGGCTACCAAAAGTGTGAGGCATCCTGGCAGTGATACAGGAGTATGCCAGCTCTATCCATTTTTCACCCACCTCAGCCATTAAGAAGCAGCCATCTGTGTCTGACTGAACTGTTTGTCCTGTCTGGGATAGATAGGATCCATTCAAGAACCATCTGTTGACTATGCGTTTTCTGTGGCAAAGAATATTACTAAGTTAAAGCAGTTTCTGCCTTACAGCCACCTATCCATCCATATGAACATGTTTTCTAGTCTGTGATTCAGCTTATCAGGGAAATAAATAAATAGGGCTGTCCAACAGTTGTTAATAAATCCTTAATAGATTTTTGTTTCAAGATAATGGCTTTTCTTCTGATGTCCTTCTATAAGAACTGCAGTAATGCTCATTGGTGCGTGTGTGTACATGCATGTGTGTATATACATATATATATTTGTTTATTAAATTTTTTTGCTGCTTCTCTATATAGAATGCTTCCCTTGGAAAGAAGGTTCCTGTATTTACAGATAAAACAACGTTTTTTTAGCTATTTGTTGTGTTTATGAGCATTATCATCTACTGTGGTTATAAATTTCAATCTACATAAAAACACAGTGATTAAATTAGATTATGATATTCTGTATCATATCAAAACAAGTAGGCATATGGTCTGAACAGTGTAAGAAAATAAGTAATGATCCTATCACTTTCTGATTATGAAGAAATAAAACTAGATTATGAACTCAGTATGAATTAGTGAGACTAGATGGCATTTCTGTAATCCTTTGAATAAGTTTGTTTCCTATTGTTTACTAGTCTGGATTCTTCTTTCTGAAGCTTTGTAATTGATCCTTATTTGAATTGTTTGTGAATTATTGTGAATCCATTTCTTACTTGTGTGATGAACTAAACTTGTATCGCCCTTTTTGGGGAGTATGCTCAACTTTTTAGGTAATACTATGTTCTCTTATATTAGCCAGCCAGACTTTATTATTATTATTATTTGTTTTGATGTACCTATTCATATACAAGGTCCCTGGAAAAGGGCTATACTTAGTACCTACAGGAGCTTAAGATTTAGTTCAGTGAGGTGAAATATAAGAAAATGGTTTCTCACAATACGTTGACTAGTCCTTACTTGGCTTATATTGGTACAAACATAGCAGTATACACACAGACTAACGGGGATATAATATTGAATTTATGGTTGCTTTCTCTGGTGGTGTCATATATTAGTGAAGACAAAGAATTAAAAAAAGAGAACTAACATACTTAGTCATGTCACCTATCATGTGCCAGTTTGTATGGTGCTTGCAAACTCCTGATTGAACAGGAAAGGTTATTTTTGGTCTGTGCCCAGCATGGTCCCTGGCACATAGCAAACATTAAATAAACGCTAGTTAAATTGAATGGAAGATTGAGAAAATATGTGTCTTTATAAGGAAACTGTGAACTGTAAAAACGTAGAAGTTGATTACATCAGACCCATTATTTAGCCTTATATTCTGTTGCCAATAGAGTTATTTCTTTAAGAAATTATGAAATGTCTTGTTTGCCCTTTCTGTTAACTTTGCATGTCTTTGTAACAATTTATGGCTCTGTTATATATAACTTATAAAAATTTATTTGAAAATCATTTTTGTGATTTTCTTCTGGAATTGCTTGTTGTGATTTGTTGCATTAGTTTATTATTTGTTCTACATAAAGTTTTAAATGGAAGTAAACTTTTCTCTGAAAATTTGGAGAAGGGTATAATTTATGGCAATTTCTAGTTTTTCTCATATTTTAGCCTGGGTTCCACAAGGAAAGAAATGAAAATTATGTTTTGGTATTTGGATTCCATACTAAAGCCATGCTCCTGGTACAGAGTTCATTCTTTGGAATATACTGGGAAATGTGTGTTGAAATCTTGAAAATTTTTACTTTAGTGTACATTGCAGAAATGATTCTGAATTATTTTCAAGAGATTAGTAGCTCACAAATTTTAAAAAACAGTGTAAAATGTATACTTTTAAATGTTTGTGGTAAAATAAACATAACAAAAAATTGACCGCTTTAATCATTTTTAGGTGTGAAGTTTAATGGTATTAAGTACATTTATCCTGTTATGCAACTATCATTAGCATCCATCTCCAGAACTCTTTTCCTATTATAAAACTGGAACTCTATACCCATTAAACAGTAACTCTCCATATCTCCCTCACCTAGCCCCTGGCAATCACCATTCTACTTTTTCTTTGAATTTGACTATTCTAGGCACCTGGTATAAATGGAATCACACAGTATATGTCTTTCTATGACTGGCTTGTTTCATTTAACTTGATGTCCTCTTGGTTCATTCATATTGTAGCATGTGTCAGAATGTCCTTTTTAAGGCTGAGTAGTATTCTATTTGTATGTATATACCACCTTTTGCTTATCCATTCATCTTTCGACAGACACTGGATTGCTTCCACTTTTTGGCTGTTGTGAATAATACTGCTAACATAAAATATTTTGATTGAGTTGCTACTAAATCTTCTCTAAAGGTAGTATCCTCTTTCATTTATGACAGTAGGCATAGTCCAGTTGTAAAGAGGGAATGCTTTGGAGTTGGACTTTTAAGATTCAAATCATGGCTGATCCCTTCCTGTCTGTTTCACTGTGGGCAGATAACCTTTTTGATGTCTATTTTTATTCAACTGCCAAATGCAGATAATAATGGTACCTTACATTATATGGATAAATTAGGTTTTATATATATATTTATCTATATATATATAAAGTGCTTAGAACAGATTTGAGTATTTAAACTCATTTTGATGCTAAGAAGGCAAATACTTGGATTAAATAATACTTCTAATACTTGGATTAAATAAGGCCTTTTCTTTGTGTGAGGTGTTTTGTGGGCAGAGGCAGAGGTAGGTACAAAAAAAAAAAAAGGGTTGAATACTGGGAAAGTTACCATTATTATTTTCATGGGAAAGGGTCCTGGTATCTTAACCAGTTATACTCTATGGCTTGACTAACCAGACAAGCCGGAAGAATCAGAAATTGGTCTCTGTATTGCCATCTCTCCCTTATCTTTATTCTATGCCAGCAACTTTCAAAAGCATGAAAATTGGTGGGCTGCAACTTTAGACAGGCAAACCAGGTTATGCAGTGGGTGGCACAGGTTTGTAAGGTCCGATCAGTTGTGACTCAGTATTTTACAGTTTCTTATGAGAAGGTTGGGATGCTAGTTTCCCCTAAAAGAAAAATGTGAACTCAAAAGTGGGTTAAATTTTAAATTGAATACTCAAATCTTGAGGACCAAGTGCATCTGGCCCAAATATTTGTCTTAAATCCAATAAACTGGCCCACATGAATAGTGCACTGGATTATCAGCCCTGATCATAAGTCCCCTACACCATCGTAATGTGGATGCCACAAAGTATGTTGTTTCTGAATATAATTGTACAACTTTGAATGATTCAATTTTAATTCTAGTAAAATTGAATTATGAAAATAGTCAATATAAAAGATTGTGTTCAACTAATAGGTTTTCCTTTTATATATGAATCTTAAGTCATATTTAATACTACTATGCCACTTAACATTGTAACCAGTAAAAAATGGATTCTGGTCAGCAATTAGTGAAATCTTATCTGCTCTTTTGGGAGGATGACTATACCCACAGAATATAGTGAGTAGGGGCATATTTTTGTCAAGATGAATCAGTTATTTAAGGCCATGTAATCCAAAGGGGGGAAAAAATCTAAACTTTGTCCATTTGGTTTCCCTAACATTTACTCTATTAGCTTGGCAAATATTTCTTTCATAAACAAAAAATATGTAATTGATTGAAGTGATATCTCTTTCAACCTATTTTACATTTTGTATTCTTTTATTTGACAATAATATTGAGTTTTAAATCAACATGGGTATTAAAATAGTCATAAATTCAGTTAAGATTTAGGGTACCATTTTAATAACATGACCAGTCATCATCTTAAGTGGCTGTATTTCATGTAGTGTTTAATAGTTTTAATAAAATTTAGTACAGGATAGTCAGAGGTGAGGATTTCTGTGTATAAAACTATTAGTTTGGAAATAATTATGACTAGCAATCAAGGATCGCTCAGCCAAGATGGATTCCAGTGAGAAGGATTCTGGGAGGTTGGCAGGATGTATGGACTGGCATCTCCTCTCTCTTTTGACCTTTCCCAAATTCTTCTGGTTTGTGGTAACTTGTTAGTTCCACGTTCTGAACCAGGACCTTCTGTTGTAAGATAACTCATGCAAGTGGTTACTATCTTGCCTGAACAGGGCGGGCGGTTTTGGTCAGTGTTTCCCTTAACAGTCTCTTCGTCTCACACTGGCTCTGCCAGACACAGGCGAGGAGGGGCCAGGGCCTTCCTCAAGCTGCGGCCTTGGCTTCCTCCCCGCCCGCCTGCCCACCTGACAGCTGGTCCATCCCTGGCCCTATGGTGCTCGTGTCCACGACACGAGGTGGTAGTATTTTTATTTTTAAGGTTTGATTTTTTTTTAATATAGAATTAGGCTTTTTATCTTGTGTCATGTAACAGTCTATTTCCTTACCACCAATATCTTTTTAATTTTGGATTAAATAAATAATTTGGAATAAATAAATAATTTTGTTTTGGGAAAAAAAAGACTAATCAAGGATAAGTGGTTTGGGCGACTTAGAACTGTAAGGAAACAGATATTTCATTGACTATCTCTGCCTCTTTAGTTCTCTTTTTTCCTCACGTGAGTGACCTTCAGAAACCAGAGTAGTTATCTTTTAAAGAATAATGACTTGCTAAGTTTGGTAGTAGAATGAGAAGTTAGGGTTGAACATAATACAAAAAGGTTAGTAAGTTTGTCGTAGTTCTCAAACTGCTTAATTCAGGTATTGAGAAAGTTTGTCTAAATTAAGTGAGGATATTTTAATTAGGTTAAATTTTTTTTTTTTTTTTTCAGCCAAACCAAACAGGAAGCTTACTTTTCTCTACCTAGCTAATGATGTCATTCAGAACAGCAAAAGGAAGGGGCCAGAGTTTACAAAAGATTTTGCACCAGTTATAGTGGAGGCTTTTAAGCATGTTTCAAGGTATGATAATTGTTTTGGGTACTAGGTAACCTGTTGTAAATGCCTAATGTGTCCTTTTGCTAAAACTTGCCTTAAGACATTAAAATAAAACAAAGTATATATTTCTTTGAAGTTTTCACTTGAAAAGACTTACCTGTAATGGCATTTGTAAATGTGTTAAATACTTGCTGTGAAGGAAACATTTTTTGAGCTGTTACTAAGGTGGGCATTTGGAGTACCTGAATTTCACCTTTTCCTTAAGTAACCAAAAGCAACTGCCATTTTGGAATGAAATTCATTGAGAATGAATGAATGTGTTGAATTGAAAATTTGTGTGCTTATAAAACTATCAATCTTCCAACTAATATTTCTGGAAAAACTTAGTACCCCTTTCATGTTGCTTATAATGATTTTAAGGTTTTCTAGTGTGTGGGTGTATGTCATAACATTTTTTAATGCTTTGGAAATATAGAATATTTAAAATAATCATAAGCCTGTTGAAAATTTTGCTACAGAAAAATTCTGAAGGTAGAAATCTGTACTTTTAAAATGCTTATTTCCAAACATTATATGCAAATATTTGGTAGATTACTGGGTAAACATTATTGGGGTAGGCGATTAAATCAATCTAAAGTATAGAATTCAGTGGTGAATGATGATCTGTGTTGAATGATTTAAGGATGAAAATATACTTACCACATGCCCTGCAGGTTCAGTCACAGTAGAAGCATTTTTTAAACAAATTATAGAGTGTGGAAAGAAAAATTACAGAGTGTGAAACACTACAGTATGTTGCTTTCTTAAATTAATATTATTTATCCTTCAATTTAGATACTCTTACCATCTTTTCAGGTGCTGGTATTTCTTAGAGTTTAGTCCTGGGCCTTCTTCTGGTGTCATATTCTTTACTAGCCCTCTGGGTGATTTCATACATTACATGTATTTATTTATTATCCATACCATAAAAACTGGCAATCTTATGCTTCAGTCCAGATGTTTTTCCTTTTAGTCCTGTATATCCAATTGCCTTTTGATTTCTAGTTGTATGCCTCCAAACATCTCAGACTCACTGTGTCTGTTATTGAACTCACTATGTCCTTCCTCCCTGTCAAACTTGCTTCCTCTCTGGGTTCACTCTGTTGATGAATGGCAACTCCATCTATCCAGATGCCCATGTGAGAAACTAGGTGTTATCTTGAACTCTCTGTGATATAGTGATTTATAATATATCAACTGTCCTTTCTCCTTCACGCCCCTTATCCCTTATAGTACATATAGTTCCCTCGGTTCTTTAGATTTCTTTCCATTCCAATTACCATAATGTCATTTCTGTATAATTACAGTAGCCTCCAGTATTGTTTAATCCACTTAGGAAACTGTAGCCAGAGTTGCAGAGCTGATACAACACTCTCTTGCCTTTGAGTGGTTCTCGTTTGTCCTAGACATCAAGTCTCAGGTCCTGAGTAAGACTTCAGGTGTTCCTTCATGGCCCAGGCTACCTGTTCAGTCTCCTGTCTCACATTCCCCCTGGCCATCCCCCCACCACCACACTCTCTCACACACACTCTATACACTATACAGTTTAAGCTAACTGAATCTCTTTTAGTTCTTTCTGCCTTAGGCCTTTTAATATATGTTGCTTCTCCCTAGAATTCAATAAAATATTTATTGACCACCTACTATGTGCTAGTCAGTGAGGATACAGTAGTGAAAGACAAAGTTCTGTTCTAATAGAGCTTACATTTTAGTGGATGACAAAGTAATAGACAAGTGAATATATATTAAAATGTCAAAAGATAAGTACTGTGAAGAAACTTAAAGCAGGGAAGGAGCTAGAGAGTGTGATGGTGCTCAGTTGTTTTATGAGATAAAGATTGACTGTTTTGGGGAGGTAGCATTTGAACAGAGACTAAAGGGAGGGATGAAACGAGCCATTTGACTCTAGGAAGAAAGGGTCCTAGGTAGAGAAAAAACTTGGCAGAAACAGTGAGATAGCCATGTGCTGGGCATGTTTGAAGATCAGCAAGGAGATTTATATTTAGGAAATGTGGACTGATAGGTAGCCAGGAAGCAGAATATGTCCACTTTGTGGCCCAGGATAAGAATTTCGCTTTTATTCTTGGTATGATTGGTGGTTCTTAGAGAACTGAGAGCAGTATCATATGATTTACTTTAGTAGGGAATAGAATGAAGGAGATAATTGTGGCTCATTCTATAGTGGTAGTGATGAAGGCGGTGAGAAGTGGTTGGAAGTAGTCTGCTTCCCACTTCCCTGTATATCCAGTCTTTAGAACTCAGATTAAATACATCATTTCCTCAAATACCCCTCCTCACATATCCTTCCTGATCTCTCTTGAAGTGGACTGTGTCTCTCTGTTAAGCCTGTTTTTAACACCCTGTTCTCTTTTGTGGCACTTATAAAAATACAGCTGCCATAAAGCTCCATTTGTATCTCCAGTGTCAGAGATAGTACCTTGATCAATAAATATTTGTTAAATAAGTTTAAAAATCACCCATTAGAAATCTTCCTTAGCTTTATGTTCATCCCCCATTAGGTTAGGGGTATCGTCTTGATAACCCCTAGTCACCAGTACTAACACTTTCATCATTTTTTGTTTAATAATATGTCTCTAAGCTCTTTAAGGGAAGCAGGGAATATGTCTATCTTAGTCACTTCACCCCTAAACTGCTGGTCACATAGTGGAACTCAGTAAACATTTGGGCAGCTTTTTTCAGGGAATGAGTGTCATTGTATTTAAAATCACCATTTTCTTTGCAATAGCACTATGCATTTTACTGTTAATATTTTTATCTTTCTTTAGTGAAACTGATGAAAGTTGTAAGAAGCACCTTGGAAGAGTGTTATCTATTTGGGAAGAAAGGTCTGTTTATGAAAATGATGTATTAGAACAACTTAAGCAAGCTCTGTGTAAGTATATAATCTTTTATCATTATCTCTTCATTAAAATGTATTCTCTGATTAAAACTTAAATGTTCTTTCAATTCAGATGGCGATAAGAAGCCTAGGAAGCGAACATATGAACAGATAAAGGTGGATGAGAATGAAAACTGTTCCTCTCTAGGATCTCCAAGTGAACCACCACAGGTAGTGGCTTTTCTCTGTTAAGGGAGTTAATTGCTAGTACTTCATGTAGCCATCAAGCTTTACTAATTTCAGTGTTTTACTTCTGTAAATTGACTTTTATTATAATTCTGGGTACAGGAAAGAAGCTATGTGAATAAGTCTTATTTTCTGATTAATACATTGCTTATGTTTAATGTAGTGTGCTGTATATTGTATATTAGGCGCTTACATTTTGCGTAGAAAGAGTATTTGATTGCTAAGTATAATTAGGTCTGATGAGATATCTACCATTTAAACAGTTTCCTTTTAAATAAATAAAACATTATATGATAAGACTATTTTGTTGTTTGATTTAAGTATGCTAAAAATTCCATGCCTAGAGATAAGCACCACTCTTTTAAGTATTTTTGCTTTTAAACATGTAAGAATGCATGTTAGAGTTAACGAGTATGTATTCATACAGTTCTATGTAACTATATAAAACCATGTAGTTCCATGGTAATAAAATAAGATGAATCAGAATCATTATCTTAATACTCCATGTCCTCCCAGGTTGATACAATATAGCATTTTCTAACCATCAGATGATTCCAAAAAGACATTTTTACCTTAATTATGTGGGCATTGAGTCTTAAAGCTTCCTGCTTCTATGTTTCAAACATATAGGAGGGATAGATAAAATTTTAAAGGAGAAAATGAAGACATAGCCATAGTCTTAAAACAAGGTAAATATTGCCATGGGCTACAAATGGTACAGAAACATAACTCAAAATGTGAGCCAGAGTATGGTTCCTGCTGAGCTTGTGTCTGGAAGCAGACATGGTTTGCATAAATTAGTATCCTGTAGAGTAACAAGAACTTAAGGAGTTGGAGACCTGGACCAGAACTCACTGCGTGAAACCTGAAGGTGGATGGAGCTCTTTCCGCCATGAAAAGAGCTTGAAATAAAGATACAACCAATTACTGCCTGGAATTGTGGATTTATATCAGTGTTAGTACTTAGGAGGCAGAAAGAATTTGACTGAGGGTCTCAGCTAGTACCTGAGTCAAGCCCCTGTTGGGGCTTAATGACAGGAATGCTGAAGCCCATATGGTCACCATGGATAAGAGCTTGAATAGAAATGTAATAGGAACATAACGTTTGGAACAACCAAACGCTAAGGCTTATATTTCTCTCTGTTTGGTAATAATTCAAGACAAGCACCGTAATGACTCCATGAACAGTATTTTACCCCAGTTCTAAATATAGGGTCTTACCCTCTCGTATTCTACCTCATGAAAGAGTAACCTAAGTTGTACTTCCTGGAGTTTCTGAGTAACCACCTGACTCTTCTCTAGTACTTGTGTAAAATGCTGTCGCGTTTTGTTTTATAATGACCATTTTCAGATTAGTTGTACTGCTTAATTCTCAGTGGTTCAGCTTTATAGTTACCATTTTATATATGTCATTCTTTATAAGAATGGCTAAAATTTCTCTTTATAGAATGTAGTTGAACTCATTTCATTCTCCTCTATCAGGAAGTCCTAGGCTAGTGTTGTTTCAGACAACTTTGCTTTCTTATCTGGATCCTTGACTGAGCGTTGGGAGAATTAGCTCATGTAGGAGTGTGAAGGTGCGATGAGAGTAGGTTGTAATTAAAGCATGCGTACATCGTCAAAACCGTAAAGCCAGGTTTCTTCTTAGAACTCCAGAAAATTTTAGAGCTTTCTAAGACTGATTAAAAAATAAAAATATATAAGTTGTTTGGGATACCATGAGAAACAAGCTTCCCGGTAATTGTCATTGCTCTTAAGCTCACTTTCATTGTAGAGGGGAAATATAACAAAATTATTTTTTTAAATTTTGGGATTTTAAACATGTAGTGGTGAATTAAAAGCACACTTGGGATAGTATATTTCTTATTAGGTTCCACTCATTCTTATCATGTTTGATCATTTGCTATGTACTAGACCCCAGTGATAGCATTTTTTTATAAGGGAATAACTTAAAGAAAAATCAGTTACTGGCTGTCGGTGTCATCTAAATATATACACAGAATTTGAATATCCTATGTTTCCTATATCCTATCATGTATGTGTGTAATTTCCTAGTGTTCTAGAATCTAGGCTTAGAGATGAAAAAAAGAAGGAAAAAAGAAAAAGGGAGGTGGGATGGGAATGGAGACTAGCAAAAAGAAAATTTACTCCATTTTCTTTGGAATAACTTTAGATATATTATGAATTGTGAAATCATCAGCAGAGACTTGCCCTTCCCTCCTAATTATAGCTGGTATGAAAACAGTGCAACTAAAATATTCTGATGATAAAATACTGGTTAAGCATTATATAAATATTAGTCACCAGATGTATGGAACTTTGTAATATTTTAATGATCTTAGTAATAAACCATAGGATAGTTAAGGTGCCATATTTGAACATACATATTCCAAAATTACATTTCTCTTATGCTTTAACTACTTTATTGAGAAATGGAATTTGGGGGGCTCTTGTATGTTGTGGTAGATGATGATTTGTATCCCCCATCCCCCAATATCAAATTTAATACAAAAAATTCTTATGTATAATGATAATACAGTGACTATAGCATATATAAAACTTGTATTCTCCAGGTTGAAATTATAGCCTACCTTTTACCACTGTATATATTTGGCTTATAAATGAATCACATTTTAATAGTCAGATAATTATTTTTACACTATCTGTCTCCACCACTAGAAATATCTATATGTTCCCAATTTATATATTTCCAATACCTAATATAGTGTAGCTTTTTTCTTAATATGTGAAAGAAATGGACTCTGAAAGCAGTTTAAACTAATAAATAGCCCATAAGGATTAAGGAATATGAAATAAATTTCAAGTCTTTTATATTTGTTTAAGCTTCACTAATTTTGGTTCTAAAGTTGTATAACTTTTTAGACTCTAGATCTCGTTAGAGCATTACAAGATCTAGAAAATGCAGCTTCTGGTGATGCAGCAGTTCATCAAAGGATAGCTTCTTTGCCTGTTGAAGTTCAAGAAGTATCCCTACTAGATAAAATAACAGGTAAGAAAAGAAAATGTGATCTGGAACTTTTTTGGGAGTTGGAGTAAGGAAACCACATATGGCATTGTTTTTGTTGTGTAATAATTTTGTTATTCTGTGCCTTTCTTAGATAAAGAATCTGGAGAAAGACTTTCTAAAATGGTAGAGGACGCTTGTATGTTGCTGGCAGATTACAATGGAAGATTGGCAGCTGAAATAGATGATAGGAAGCAACTCACTCGAATGTTAGCAGATTTTCTTCGTTGTCAAAAGGAAGCCCTTGCAGAGAAAGAGCATAAATTGGAAGTGCGTA
This sequence comes from Delphinus delphis, assembly GCF_949987515.2. NCBI lineage: Eukaryota > Metazoa > Chordata > Mammalia > Artiodactyla > Delphinidae > Delphinus > Delphinus delphis. The sequence goes on along the minus strand of NC_082695.1, from coordinate 50,384,443 downwards.
ACCTTTTCCTTATTTAGTGCTTATTTATTTAATTTATTTTTGGTAGGAATTTTAAAATAGCTTAATATTCCTGAACATTTTGCATTTTTTGGACATAGATCTTTTTAAACAATGGCCCAGGTAAGCTACTCCTTGCATTAATTGGTTTCTTTTTATTTGAACCAAATCAATCTGCCTAAGTAAATTTAGAAATTTGGAATTCGCAAAATTGGTTGCATTTTAAAATTATTCACGTGAAATTCCAGTAATAGTATTTCATCTTCTGAGCTTAAACCTTTATCTTCAAGAACAAAAATAATGGGAAAATAACAGTTGGTATAAAGTCTGGTGTCAACTACAGTAAATTATGGTTGGACTTAATTTCTGTCTGACTACATGCAGTCTTTTGGGTATACAGTTATGAAATAAAGACTTTTTGCTATGAGTATCCCCAGTCTCCCTGTTCCTGAACATCATTTTTGTTTGGGAAGGTAGTCTTCAAGTTACTCCTTTATTCCTATCCCTGATTCTGATGCTTAACATATTCCTACCCGACTCTTGGCTCAGACACACCCTTAGGTAGAAAGTTATTATTGTTTCTTTAAATTGAATGATGATTGATACTGTTGATGAGAAGTCTGGACACCCCTGGAAGGTGCAGGGGTTAAAAGAAGAAACACTCAAATTTCCTTTGAGCAGAGTAGCCATTGTCAGGGGTGGATGAACCAGATTGGTTTTATTTAAAAGAATCTTTCATTTGATTAGTTCTTGTTTAAATTGTTTGCTGCTGTAGCAATTTCTTTTTCAAATAATATGTAGGAGAATTTCTCATATGTCCGGATCCCTTTTTAAGACAGTTCTCTTTAAATTTGTAGGTATGTTATGATGCTGCCTCTGTTAAGTTGCTTTTATTTATTAGAGTTTAGTTCTTGTTTCAGCAGTCTCTAATTGTGCCAAAGATGATTGCCATCTCTACCTGTGAAAGCAGTTAATTAGTATCAGCAGCAGAGCTCTCCCACCCCAAATTGTAGCACTGTTTAGCATTGCACCTTTTCAGTCTGCCCCTCCTCCGCTCACATATACACACTCATAGTTGTTGGCATTGTACTCTACCTTCAGAGAGGCTGCCCAATTTTACATAGAAAGGAAAAGATAGAATTTTTCAAAAAAGTACATTTCATAGTTAACTTGCCAGTTTTTGATCTTGTGATGGAACTTCAATCCTAAACATACTGTTACTTGTTTTATTGTTAGCAGAATTAAGGGTAAGTAATGTCATACAATTTTTGTCTTTAGTCTTTGGTATGGTTTCTTTAACTTCTATTGAGCTTCTGTTGCAGGTATTGGACATGGGCGTATCTTCTAACGATGTCATCATCATTAGCATATTCTTCCTGCTAAAAATAAATATCAAAATCCAAAGCCTGAATTGTCTCATGTTTTTGAAAATTGAAGACTGAAGCTTTGTTATTCTACTGCATACTGCTTTCTCACTTAAACTGGTTATATATCACTCGTTACAAAAATAGCATTTATGTTTGAAACGTGTAGAAGAAAGACCAGATACCATCCCACTTTAACTCCCTCTTTTCCCAGTGCCTTCCAGCCAGAGTTCATGATTGATAATTATAGGTGGTGAGGCTGATGATAATAATGGCAGTAAAATTTACCATGTGTCAGGTACCAGCTGGATTTCATGATTGATAATTATAGGTGGTGAGGCTGATGATAATAATGGCAGTAAAATTTACCATGTGTCAGGTACTTTTCTAAGCACTTCACATGTATCAACTCATTTAATCCTATGTAGCAGGAAATGTTATTATCCAGATTTTACAGATAAAGGAAACTGAGGTACTGGGAGATTAAATAACTTGCTAAAGGTCACAAAGAGGTAGTGAGTTGTTTAGAACCTAGGGAGTCTGCCTGCAAAATGAGAATTTTGCTTTCAGTTTTTGCTTAAATGTACGATTACAGCAACAGCTAAAGCCCTCTCTCCAACTCTGTTTCCTCCCTCCTCGGAGGTAATCACTTTCTTAAAATAAAGTGTTCTAGGAACTTTTTTGTTGTTTTTTAGCATGACTGGATTTTCATATTATAAATAAACCACCTAAATTATGTCAAACGTTTCTTACAAGTAAAAAAAATTTAGATTTCTAATAAACTAGGAAGTTATTCCATATAACTCTTTGTAAATTATCATTTATAACTATGTGATTCTTGTGTCAGAAGATGTGAAAATGAGTTGAGTTATTTAGATACTTTTTTGTACCAAGTAGGTGGTATCCCTTTGAAGTTGAGGCTGAGAGGTCAGGATTTATACTTACCATATCAGCTGTGATAGCATCACATAGTTTTCACTTATCAGGCATCTTTGAACATCAACTGTGATTGACTAGGTATTGACATGTCATTAATTGCTCTTTAAAAAAAAAGACATAAATTTAAAGTATCAGCTCAGGAATTGGCTATTTCATATTTCTTAAGGAAGCCACTGTTAAAGCATTTGTAATGAATGAAAACATGAAGTGTTTTCAAAATTTTTGAAAATTATGAATCATTTTTTAAACTTGTAACTACCTTCAGCTGGTTATTAAAGCAGTTAACTTAAAATAGACTAATAAACCTAATTAATAAACCTAATTTATGTTTAAAAATCTATTTCATAGATTGCTATGGGAATCATTCACCATGATAACATCTTTGTTGCTCAATTTTTAATACTTTTTTCATGATTCAATTGGTATAAGAAAACATGCTTTTATAAAATCCCAATTTAGACTTCCATAGAAAATTGGAAATCAAAGTTTGATGGCTCTTAAAAGGGGAAATCAAATCATAGTTCCAAGTTCTAGAAGTCAGGATGGGAAAGCTGTCAGAAAGGATAGTGTTTATCTTTTGTAGTCTTACATCAGTATATTCAGAGTTACCTCATTTAAAAAAAATGAGGGGGGCTTCCCTGGTGGCGCAGTGGTTGAGAGTCCACCTGCCGATGCAGGGGACACGGGTTCGTACCCCGGTCCGGGAGGATCCCATATGCCGCAGAGCGGCTAGGCCCATGAGCCATGGCCGCTGAGCCTGCGCATCCGGAGCCTGTGCTCTGCAATGGGAGAGGCCACAGCAGTGAGAGGCCCGCGCACCGCAAAAAAAACCCAAACAAAAAAAATGAGGGCATAATCATTTTATGAATGTTGTTTATGTCAGTCCCTTCTCATGGTGTCAGATTGCATCCATTGAGTTGCTTTAAGTTTTGTGCATTATAGGTAGTACCAGAGAGAACATCCTGGTGATGCAGGTTTGTACAGCTGTGCTAGTATATCTGTTGGATTGATTCTCAGAAGTAGAATAAAATAGGTGGGTCAAAAAGAATGTCTGTTTAAATGTTGATAATGTACTCAAGCCCTACAAAAGGTTTTGCCTTTTTAAACTCCTTGAAGTATAAGTGCATCTTTTCCTGCACAACCTCACCCAGCACTGAATGTCAGTGATCTTTAAAATTTTTGCATATCTGATAGGTTAAAAAAAAATTTTTTTTATTCACTCAGATTGGTCATTTAAAAATATTTATTAGCCTTTTTATTTCTGCTGCAAATTTCCTATATCCTTTGGCTACTTTTCTGTTTGGTTCTAAGTTTATGGTTCTAAGACAAATTAATATTTGTCTTTGCCTTTATAGATTCTAGGTTTTTTGGATATAGTTAAGATCGCCTTCTCAATTCATAAATACAAGTTTTCTATAGTTTTTTTCCTCATAATTTTATCCATTAGGTTTTTTTGTTCATGGTATATATGATGTAGGGATATAACTAATTGTCTGAAAGTGATAGTAAATGTCCCGTCATTTATTGATTAAAGATTAGTCAATTAATGACAGTCTATATTTTACTATATTGTAAAATGCCATTTCTGTCATTTATTTCTATATATACATGTGTATACATGAATGTGGTCAGTTTTCTGTTCTACTGGCTCATTTGATTTACCCACATTTAGCTGCTTGGTAGATTTTTGTTTTTATTTTCGGTATTTTTCATGTCTGTAATTTTAGCTAATCATTATTGTGCATATGAATTATATTTTCTTCCCACTTATTATCATATATATTTGCCTTCATAATTAATATTTTAAATGACATTTTGCTAAGTAGACTTTTTTTTTTTTTTTTGCGGTACACGGGCCTCTCACTGTTGTGGCCTCTCCCGTTGCGGAGCACAGGCTCCGGACGCGCAGGCTCAGCGGCCATGGCTCACGGGCCCAGCCACTCCGCGGTATGTGGGATCTTCCCGGACCGGAGCACGAACCCGCATCCCCTGCATCGGCAGGCAGACTCTCAACCACTGCGCCACCAGGGAAGCCCAGTAGACATTTCTTAATTGGTCTTTTTAAGAGGGCTTGCTTTTATAAAATTTTGTTTTCCAAAATGTTCAATTTCCATTTTTTTAAGATGCTTAAAGATCAATTTTGTTTTGCCTGAGACATTTAGTGATTAGAAATGCTTAATGTCATCTCCCAATATAGGATATAAGAATGTTTGAAATATATAGCACTGAAAATGCAAATTTAAAAGTCTGTTGCTGAAGGTGTTGTTTTCATGTAGCTTTTTTGATGGTTATTGATTTATCAAATTACAAATACCATTCAAGGGGATAGTAGGAAGAATATGGAGAACTGCTTATGGAATCTTTCATCTGTGGTTCAGTTATTTCTTTATATTTTACTTTGTTTTTCCATTGAAATCATATTGATTTCATTTAAATTTAAAATTAATTTGATAAGATGGAGCTATATGGATTTTTTAAAGGAGCAAATGTTACTATTTTCTTAATGATTTCTTAGATAATTTTTCGAGATCGAAATATCATTAAGTCTAAAAACTTTTTATGGTTAATTTATCCATTAGTCAAGAATCATGTAATCTTTTAATTATTAATTATGCAAATAAGCTATTTTCATCATAGAAAAAAGCTATATACGCAAAAGGCTTAGCGCCATGTATTGGGTCCATGTATTATTTTGCATATTGTCCTTTTCATGTAATATTTTATGTTCATCTTATCATGTCAGTGCTTTCCTTTTTAATGTATGGATATATCATAGCTATCTGTTCTTTATGACCAATTGCTTTCATTGGTTTGATATTATAAACAGTATTGCAGTGAACATCTTTTTTTTTTTTTTTTTTTTTGGCCATACCACGCGGCTTGTGGGATCTTAGTTCCCCGACCGGGGATTGAACCCAGGCCCTCAGCAGTGAAAGCACCGAGTCCTAACCACTGGACCGCCAGGGAATTCCCAGTGAACGTCTCTTTTATTAACCCTTTACTCACTTATTTTTTTTAAATAAATAAATTCATTTATTTATGGCTGTATTGGGTCTTCATTGCTGAGCGCAGGCTTTCTCTAGTTGTGGTGAGTGGAGGCTTCTCGTCGTGGCTTCTGTTGTTGCGGAGCATGGGCTTTAGGCTTGCAGGCTTCACTAGTTGTGGCACGTGGGCTCATTAGTTGTGGCTTGTGGGCTCTAGAGCTCAGGCTCAATAGTTGTGGCGCACAGGCTTAGTTGCTCCATGGCATGTGGGATCTTCCCGGGCCAGGGATCGAACCTGTGTCCCTTGCATTGGCGGGCAGATTCTTAACCACTGTGTCACCAGGGAAGCCCCCTTTACTCACTTATATCATCTCTTGTGATAAACCCCTAAAGGTGAAATTGCTGATTCATGTTAAAGACTTTCAGTAAGATTATACTAGATCATTGTCTTCAGTGATTCCCGGATAATCATTATCTATATAGGTCTTCTCTTCTGAGCCATTCCTTTTCTCTAGAGAAAATGTTTTAAGTTTGCTGGGTAGCTAACATAGGGCATCTGTATTCAGAACCTCTTATCTGTGTGATTTGGATCTCCAAATGCAGATCTTTGGCTTAGTTTCTTATCCCTCATTTTTTGGCTCTATGGGATGAGTTTGAACAGATTGATGTAAAGATATCTATTTGATCTTCATTGTCAACCTTAAGACTCACCGTTATATTTCAAGGAGGTTGATGCCCCAAAGTCCTGAGACTTTCAAAATTACTCAGGGTGAATTACATTATTTTTGGTCATTATCCCTGTTTCAGTTTTTTCCGTCTTTCAAAAATTTCAGAACATTTGTGTACTGTGGTTCCCTCTTCTCTGTCTCTGTGGGTTTCTGCCCTTATAAATTGTTTTATTATTTTAGTGACTTTTTGGGAGGAGTGGAGATAAACATGAGTTCACTTTGTTATATAAATGGAAGACCTTTTGTGTCTAATTAAATAGAACTAATAATATGTTTCATAACTCCTGCCAAATTACTCTTGTCTGTTGCCTGGTTAACAACTGATATTCCTATTCCCTCTCTTAACTGTCTACATCACTGCAGCCAGATTGATCTTTTAAGAAAACAGGTCTCATCATTCCCCTATGTAAAACTCTCCAGTGCTTCCCATTTCACTTCTGGATATTAAACTCCATATAAGGCCTATGAGATCACTAGTCTTGAGTCTCCATTTAACCTCATCTTGTAACCATCTCAAAGGCATCCATTTTGCTCTTTAAGCAGATGAAGCAAGTTCTCACACCAGAGCTTTTGCTTTGCTGATTGCTAACAAGGTGGCTGGAGTGCTCTCTCCTAATCTTTACTTAGCTGGTTCCTTTTTTCATTCAGGTTTAAGTTCCTCTGTCACCTCTTTAGAGCCCTTCTGTATCCATTTCATTTGATTCCACCTACTCTTCTCCTGTATTACATTACTGATTCATGCCAATACATTGCTCCCTACTACTGTATTACATTGTCATTTTTGTTTTTTTAATTTTTTTTTCATGGAACTTACACTGCTTGAAATTTAAAACTTTGTATACTTAGTTATCATCTGTACCTGCCTGGAATGTGAGCACCATGAGAAGAAGAACTTTGTTTTGTTTTTCATGTTTATTGCTATATCCTAAGTGCTCGGAGCAGTCCTTTTCCCCTGGTAGGCAGTCAGGTGTTTTTGTTGAGTGAGTAAATGATAGTTGGCCATCGAATGATGAATGAATGAATGAATGCTAGTACAAATGTAGTTTGCAAGGAGTATGTAATGTTTATATTTTAAATTGGTGATTTCTTTTGTAAATTACAAAAGAATGATGCTTTGATAAAATGATTAAAGATACTTGATGTTTTTGAAGAAAGTCGTATCCAGCACAAAATAGGTTAACTAATTTTTTTTTTTTTTTTTTTTTTTTGTGGTACACGGGCCTCTCACTGTTGGGGCCTCTCCCGTTGCTGAGCACAGGCTCCGGACGCGCAGGCTCTGTGGCCATGGCTCATGGACCCAGTCGCTCCGCGGCATGTGGGATCCTCCCGGACCAGGGCACGAACCCGTGTCCCCTGCATCGGCAGGCGGACTCTCAACCACTGCGCCACCAGGGAAGCCCGGTTAACTAATTTTAAGTCATGTTAGTATAGCCCAGTACTTTAAAAAAAAGTGGTTGTGTGTTCAAGGACTGTGAATTCTAGAACTGCAGCTGAGCATTTTGAACTAAAGAATGAATGACCATTTTGAAATTTTAAAATTATTTTACCAGTTTGCCCTTTTTTTTCCTTTAGTAGAGTAACACATTAACAACATGTTGGAAAACATGAATGACAAATGAACAGTAGTACTCATGAGTCCATAAGTGCAGAATTTGTAAGCATCACAGTGCTACCTGGTGGAAGAACTGGAGCTACAAATGAAATCAGACCTTAATCCTGTGTTTGTTCATTAGGCTCTAATTGCTCTCTGCTTGTTAACTCCTTCGTGGAATAGAACTCATAATAGTAATATCCTTCAAGAGGGGCATTGCTCTCTCAGCTTGCTGTAGCAGCTGAGAATTACTAGGAATGAGATGAGATTGATAAGTAGGTTGGAACCAAATTGTGAAGGGAGTGAATGGCTGGCCGAGCAGATGGTTATAGTAGTCCAGAGGACAGAGAGGACTGGTAGTAGTAGTGTTTGGAGACCTGGTTATAGTTGCTAAGTGGATTAGAATGGCGAGAGATTTACAATAGGGAGACCAAGATATGACTTGATTGGAAATTTTTATATTGTGGGTAATGAAGGCCTGAACCATAGTTGATGATAGCAGTGAGAAAATAAAGGAATGGGCAGGTATGGGGAACAATTAAATCACCATAATTTGTTAATTGGGTCTGAGAAGTAGGAGGAATCAGTGATAAATGAGATATTGAAAATGATGGGGCACATAATTCTGGCACTGACTAAGAGGATATTGAACTAGGGAGCTAGTTTGGGGGGGGGGAAGGATGATTTTGGTTTTAAGTAGATCAATAAATTTTAGTTCTTTAAAAGAAATTATAGAAGTAGTATGTGCTCCTCATGGTTTAGAAACCATTGGTAAGCACAGAGGCCCCCTAAAGTCTCATTACCCCTTAAATAACCCTTGACAAGATTTGGAAGATGGAATCGATTATTACATTAGCATCTAATGACATTTTTACACATTGTCCTTTTTACACATTTACTGTAAACGTTTTCCCATGATTACAGATATTCTCATTTTAATAGCTAGATCATATTCTGCTTTAAAGAAGTATTTCTTTAGCCAGCTACCTGTTTAGCATTTGTATTTTCCAGTTTCTTGCCATTGAAAAACATTGTTTTGAATCACCTTTTAGCTAAAAATCTTTGCTTATCTGTGATAATTTTCTCAAATTCCTAGTAGGGGAAAACAAGAAAAAGTAATAAGCGATGTGATTTTCATGCTCAAGTCAGGTAGTTTAAGAAAATGAAATGAACGTCCTCTGCAATGGCAAGGGAAGGTGGAAGTGGGGACTCTTACTACATTGTGGATATAAATTCGTATATCACCCATTCTATGTGAAGGACAGTTGGCAATAAGTACCAGAGCCCTTATTTTACATGATTTTTTCCTGCTTTTGGCCTTCTGCCAGATCATTTTAGATTGCACAGTACTCTAAAAGTAGTTAGTGGGACAAATTCTGGGAGCACTTAAAGTGATGGTATAGTTTTTTTTTTCTTTTACATGAAAAAAAATTGTAGTTAAGATAGACATACAATTGATCATATTAACCATTTTTAAAAGTGTACAGTTCAGTTGTGTTAAGTATATTCATGTTCTTGTGTAACCAGTCTCCAGAACTCTTTTCATGTTGCAAAACTGAAACTATACCCATTAATCAACTCCCCATTCCCTACTGCCCCGGCTACCTGTCTCTATGAATTTGTCTATGCTAGGTATCTAATAAATGTGGAATCATACAGTATTTGTCCTTTTGTGACTGGCTTATTTCACTTAGCATTATGTTCTCTAGGTTCGTCCATGTCATACCATCTGCCAGAATTTTCTTTTTTAAGGCTGAATAATATTTCATAATATGTATAATACCACATTTTGTTTTCCCAATTATCCATCAGTGGACACTTGAGTAGCTTCCACCTTTTGGCTATTGTGAATAATGCTGCTGTGAACATGGGTTCATAGCAGATATCTCTTTGAGTCCTTGCTTCACATCTTTTGGGTGTATACCCAAAGGGATTGTTGGATCATATGGTAATTCTGTTTTTCATTTTTCTGGGAAAATGTTATTACCATACTATACCATCTGTAATGACAACTATTTTAGATTCCCACCAACAATGCACAGGGTTCCAATTTCTCCACATCCTTGCCAACACTTGTTTCTGTTTTTGTTGGTCAGTAGCCATCCTAATGGATGTGAGGTGGTATCTCACTGTGGTTTTGCTTTGCATTTTCCTAATAGTGATATTGAGCATCTTTTCATATACTTGTTGGCCATTTGTTTACCGCCTTTGGAGAAATCCTTTGTCCATTTTTTAAATGAGTGTTTTGTTTTTTCATTGAAAAGTGATGGTTATAGTCTTAGATTGATATTTGTTACTCGAAATAGTTTGGAGATCATCTAACCTACCCAGTGCTGGAAATTATTTTAGCACACTTCTTGAAAGATAGATTAATCTTTCTTCCCAAAAGATAGATTAATCTATCTGCTTGAATGTTTCTGATGTGAAGGGAGCATACGGTTCTGAGAGTAGTCTTCTCCATTTTCTGGGCAGTTGCTAGAAATTTATTATATACTTTTATTTATGAAATTTCACAAAAGTATTTGTTCACCTATGTGTGTGTGTGTGTGTGTGTGTGTGTGTGTGTGTGTGTGTGTGTGTGTGTGTGTGTGTGTACATTCACATTTATTCGTTGGGGAAAACGTGGAATATACCAGAAATCCAGAATGGTAGATAAAAACCACAACCTACTATTGATATTGAAATTGCATAATTTGAAATAGTAGCCCTCTTTTAGTTTCTCCCTCTCTTCTCTTTCTTCCTTACCGACCAGTTTTATTTATAGAATCCTAGATCCTTTTAGTGGTCTGTACAGAATCATATTTTTCTTATTTTTAGATTTTATTACATTATTCATATATTATTTGTCATTAAAAAATTTACTTGAGGGCTTCCCTGGTGGCGCAGTGGTTGAGAATCCGCCTGCCGATGCAGGGGACACTGGTTTGTGCCCCGGTCTGGGAAGATCCCACATGCCACGGAGCGGCTGGGCCCGTGAGCCGTGGCCGCTGAGCCTGCACGTCTGGAGCCTGTGCTCTGCAACGGGAGAGGCCACAACAGAGAGGCCTGCGTACCACACACACACACAAAAATTTACTTGTAAAGTTATTCCAGTCAACTATGTCAAAATAAAGGACAGAGATGTGGAAGTCATGAAGAATAACAAAATAGTGCAAGTCCTGGTGTGTCTGAGAGTGCCTTTCCTTTCTGCTCACCTGTGAATGTCTGCTTGGCTGAATATAGAATTCTTGGGTCACTTTTTTCTTTTGGCCTAATTACTGTATTTTTTCCTTTCTCATACACATTTAACAGTTTGACTATCATATGTCTAGGATATTGGCCTTTCATTAATTTGGCTTGACATTGATATGCCCTTTTATCGGAAAAATGCATGTTGCCTTTTATTTTTGTTAATTTTTTATAGTTTCTCTTTAAATTCCTATTACATATATATTGAATCTTTTGAATCTTTATTCCACATTGCTTATCTTTTTTCATCATTTTTTCTCCTTTCTGTTATTTTCCTTCAGTTTTTCCCATGAGTTTTTGTTGATGTTGCTGTTTTTGTTGTAGTTGTCCTTCCTCGCAGCATGCTTGTCTAATGGTGGGAGTGGAGAGTTTTGTCAGTTTTTTATCAGTCTCTATTGAAAAAAAGAGATTTATTACAGCTTTTACTTGGCCAGTTCACAGATTCTGCGACTCTGAGGCAAGTGCATAGGAAATCAGAGTCAGAGGAGGTGTTAGGGCCAGAGTTTTGTGAGTTTTCCCAGTCAGCCCAGACCTCACTGGAGCTTTGCCTCTCTTTTGCCAGCCCACCAGCCACACCATACAGTACTCCTTTAGTCATTGTGGTGCTTGGACCCTCTCCGTGCTGCTGGGAGTCCCCACGGGCGCAGGTTGCTTTGTTAAAGTGACACATACGAGAGTCTGCAGTATAAATATCTGTAACGACTGTAAAATAGTCCTGCATCCAGAGCTTGGTGAAGTCTACAGGAGTGTTGGGACCTATTCAATGTAAATGTAAAATACTGCTTAATTTGCTACTGTCTACTTTTTATAAACCTTAATATATGTTTCTTTGTAGGATAGCTTCTTATATTTTTTATTACTAGCAATGAGTGCTTAAAGCATTTTCTCTCCTTTTATTTTTGTAGCAAAATTCATTTTTTATTTGAATTTATTTATTTATTTTAAAATTTATTTATTTTTGGCTGCGTTGGGTCTTCGTTGCCGCGCACAGGATTTCTCTGGTTGCGGTGAGTGGGGGCTACTCTTCGTTGTGGTGTGTGGGCTTCTCATTGCGGTAGCTTCTCTTGTTGCGGAGCATGGACTCTAGGTGCGCGGGCTTCAGTACTTGTGGCTCGCGGGCTCTAGAGTGCAGGCTCAGTAGTGGCTCACTGAGCCACCAGTGGCTCACGGGCCCAGTTGCTCCGCGGCATGTGGGATCGTCCCAGACCAGGGCTGGAACCTGTGTCCCCTGCATTGGCAGGTGGATTCTTAACCACTGTGCCACCAGGGGAGTCCCTATTTATTTATTTTTTTATAGCAGCTTCTTATTAGTTATCTATTTTATACATATTAGTGTATATATGTCAATCCCAATCTCCCAATTCATCCCACCACCACTGGCCCCTCACTGTTCTCCTGTGGTGTCCATACGTTTGTTCTTTACATCTGTGTCTCTATTTCTGCCCTGCAAACCAGTTCATCTGTACCATTTTTCTAGATTCCACATATATGTGTTAATATACGATATTTGTTTTTCTCTTTCTGACTTACTTTACTCATATGACAGTCTCTAGGTCCATCCACGTCTCTACAAATGACCCAATTTCATTCCTTTTTATGGCTGAGTAATACTCCATTGTATATATGTACCACATCTTCTTTATCCATTCGTCTGTTGATGGGTATTTAAGTTGCTTTCATGACCTTGCTATTGTAAATAGTGCTGCAGTGAACATTGGGGTGCATGTGTCTTTTTGAATTATGGTTTCCTCCGGGTATATGCCCAGTAGTGAGGTTGCTGGGTCGTATGGTAATTCTATTTTTAGTTTTTTTTTTTTTTTTTTTTTTTGCGGTACACGGGCCTCCCACTGTTGTGGCCTCTCCCGTTGCAGAGAACAGGCTCTGGACGCGCAGGCTCAGTGACCATGGCTCACGGGCTTAGCCGCTCCGCGGCATGTGGGATCTTCCCAGACTGGGGCACGAACCTGTGTCCCCTGCATCGGCAGGCGGACTCTCAACCACTGCGCCACCAGGGAAGCCCTAGTTTTAGTTTTTTAAGGCACCTCCATACTGTTCTCCATAGTGGCTGTATCAATTTACATTCCCAGCACAGTGCAGGAGGGTTCCCTTTTCTCCACACCCTCTCCAGCATTTGTTGTTTGTAGATTTCTGATGATGCTCATTCTAACCAGTGTGAGGTGATACCTGATTGTAGTTTTGATTTGCATTTCTCTAATAATCAGTAATGTTGAGCAGCTTTTTACGTGCCTCTTGGCCATCTGTATTGTCTTCTTTGGAGAAAAGTCTGTTTAGGTCTTCTGCCCATCTTTTGATTGGGTTGTTTTTTTAATATTGAGCTGCATGAGCTGTTTATATATTTTGGAGATTAATCCTTTGTCCGTTGATTTGTTTGCAAATGTTTTCTCCCATTCTGAGGGTTGTGTTTTCGTCGTTCATAGTTTCCTTTGCTGTGCAAAAGCTTTTAAATTTCACTGGGTCCCATTTGTTTATTTTTGTTTTTATTTCCGTTATTCTAGGAGGTGGGTCAATCTCTCCCGGCTTTTAGATTACTTTTCCTAATCCATGGGTTTAGGAAATGTGCAAGTAAATAGGTATTTGAAAGTATATGTTTGGTGAAAATAATGGGCTCTGAGAAAGGATCTTAAGGATCATTTCAGTAAGCAAAGTAAATATATAATGAGTCTTTATACTTTTTATTCTTTAAGTAAAGAATATTTAAATTATTTCCTGTAAATAAAATATTTATTACAACATAAATAATGTAGAGCTTTTTTGGCTGCATATAAACTTTTTTCTAGGCTCTGAGGGGTCTTTTTTTTTTTTTTGGTGGCGTATATTTTTGACAATGTAGCACTGGCATTTTTTTGCTCATGCTAATTTTGGGACTACCTCTAACTTTTTAAACGTCAGCCATTCTGTTTTATTTTTTTTAAATTTTTTTAAAAAATTAATTAATTTATTTTGGGCTGCATTGGGACTTTGTTGCTGAGCGCGGCCGGCTTTCTCTAGTTGCGGCAAGCAAGGGCTGCTCTTTGTTGTGGTGCACGGGCTTCTCATTGTGGTAGCTTTTTTTGTTGTGGAGCACAGGCTCTAGGCCCGTGGGCCTCAGTAGTTGTGGCCCACGGGGTCAGTGGTTGTGACCCGCAGGCTCTAGAGCACAGGCTCAGTAGTTGTGGCCCACGGGCTTAGTTGCTCCACAGCATGTGGGATCTTCCTGGAGCAGGGCTCAAACCCGTGTCCCCTGCATTGGCAGGCGGATTCTTAACCAACTGCGCCACCAGGGAAGTCCACGTCAGCCATTCTTAATCTTGGAGTTGTTTGTCAGATTCTTATGTAATTAGTTTTTAAAATATATATATGTCTATGTTAATTAATTGAGTCAATGTTTAAGCCTGTAGAGTTTTTTTGAAAACTTGACTTTTGTTATTTCTTGTTTTGGTTCTCTTGGCTTTGTTTCTTCTTCAGATTTCTTAAGGATATATTCTAAATTATAGATAAAAATCATTTTATGTGTTCAAGAGATAAGGCTAAAAATATGCCTGTGGTTAGAAATTTTTCTCCGTTAATTGACTTGGTCTTGGATTCGTGAACACATCGAGAGGCAGTTTTAGCCTTGTGCTGAGGAGTAGGGACTCTGGAACTGGATTACCTGAGATTAGATTCTGGCTTCACCACTTACTAGCTGAGTGACATTCGGCAAAGCATTTGACCTCTCTGTACCTCAGTTTCCTTGTCTGTAAAATAGAGATAATAATTACACCTGCTTTATATGGTTATTATGAGATTTAAATGATTTGGGTGCTAAACTGCCCAGCATATAGGAAGTACCTCAGAAGTTGCAGCCACAAACAAAAAGACTTGGAGGTTTTCTAACTAGTTTATATCTGTTCTCTCATTTAACCAGTGAATTTATGTTTTATTTATAGGGATACTCTAAAAAGAGTATAAGATATCTGCAATGTTTTTATATCTGTAGTCCTCTCAAAAAGCGTTTATAGTCCTCTCAAGAAGTGTTTACATTCCTAGTTATATTCTTAGCATCTCAGTGATTGCAGCTGGATTCCTAAGTTCTTTTAAACAATATGTTGAATCATTTTCTAAGATTCTGACTTAATCTGCACCAGGCCTACCTCTCTTGTTTATAGAGTCTGCCTCTTTTCAGAATTAGGTACGGTATTTGCTGGTGTGTACCTTCTTGGTAGTTCTTCATGACATCTGAGATGTAATTGTCTCAGGAATCAAGTTGGTCTGAAGTGTTTTTTACCTTTTACCCCAGCATTCTGGAATGTAATTGATTCTGTTAAGAGACTTGGACTTAATTAAAGTGTGGTGTTCACATTATTTCCTTGCCTGATTTAGATTTTCACTCTATTCTGTAGAGAAAACAAAAGCAGAATAGATTTCTTTTTACGATGTTAGACTGAGTGGCAGCTTTTCCCACCTCCTAGAACTTATAGAAAATTTAATATATATTAAAATAAATTATAAAACCTAGTGTAGTCTGTCTTTATCATATAATTATATAATAAAGATGTATACATCTTATGTTACATATATATTACCTAAATATAAAATATAAAGATATAATGAAGAGAGGGAGATGAAACAGGAAGAGAAATGAAATGGAAGGAGAGAGATGAAATGAGAGGGTTGAGGTGAAATGTAGAGAGATAAGGAGCTGCACTGTTCAATAGGTGGCCACTAGCCACAGTGATATTTAAATTAATTACAATTAAATAAAATTTAAATTATCAGCACTAGCCATATTTCAGATGCTTAGTAGCCACATGTGGCTCTTGGCTACTCTGTTGAATAGTGCAGATGTAGAACATTTCCATTGTCACAGAAAGTTCTATTCATAATGATTGATAAAGATTGCTTAAAAGATAGATGTAGATAAAGTGGGGAAATTATATTTATTACATATGAGGTATGTAATAACTCCACTCTAATAAGAGAAGGAATGCTGTAGGTGCCCCCCTCCCTCAAGTGGCAGTCTTCTTAGAAGGTGGATTACTGACAGGAATTGAATTGAAGAAATAAACCACATCCTGGCATGTGCCCTCTTAAAGGTGGGAGCATCTCATTTACACAAATGCTCTATGCTCAGAAGTGGAACACCGGGAAGGAGGTTGGAACAACACAGTAACTAAGGGTGTTGCAGTGGAAACAATCAGGAAGGTCGACTCCTGTGCATTCCCCCCTTCCTGGGCCAGGTACCAGTGGTGAGGTGTCTGTGTCTTTGTAGGAGCTTGGAACAGGGGAAACGGGTAGTGTCTCCTCCAGGCTGGTGAAACCCAGGAGTGATGGGGATCATCTGTATCTGGAAAACCATTCCCTGGGATAATTCATGTTGGATCTTGTCCACTTTACTGATATCCCAAGTAGGTTGTACATACAGTCTAATTACATAAAAATAGTAACATCACTGGAACCATCAAACATTTTTGAAAGGACAGTACGTAAGACAGCAGATTCAAGAGGGAAGAACTTTTCCCCTAGGAAATAGTTGATAGAGGATTCAGCACAGTAATGTAAACTACTGAAAATGCCTAAACACCTCGAGATCCTGTTCCATCCCTAATTAGTATTCATCAGAAAACAGGGTGTCCTCACAGCCATGTTATGAAAAGCTCTGTACTGTTTTGTTCTGATCAACAAAGGAATGTTTGGGAATTCTAGGCAAGTAAGCAAGGAAACAGTGTAAGCAATGACATAAAAACCTCAATGGCTATGAAATGAGAGTAGGTGAGAGTGGAACAGTCGAACAAGTGAGATACTTTGTGAGATTTTGCAAAACTAAAATTGTGCTGATGAAGTTTAAACATAGTGTAGTAAGTCAGTGCTCCATTGTTGGCATATGATGCATTCCTAAAAATGTGAATAAAAATAAATTATACTAAATTTTAGCAACAAAAGCATATATTAAGAGGGACAATTTTTGCCCAGAGAGATTTTTTTAAATTACAAACTTCCTTGCTGTAGTTATTGATGTTTTTTAAGCCCCCATGTATTATTTGAGATATAAAGTTAGTAAGGACGTAAATTAATTATTAAATATAGACAATGCAATTTAAAAATAATATAGTCAGGAAGAACTGATCTTCAAGTTGAAGGATTTAGTTTTTATTGAACTGGATATTGCAGTGCTGATTTTGACATTTTGACAGCAGTCTCATCAACTTCTATCTGTCAAGCAGAAGATGTGTAACAATTTGTCATCTTCTCTTGCTTTCTTATGAAATGTAAAGAAGCATTATCGTCCTCTCTTTGGATTTGTGAAATTCCCTTTACTTTTGGATTACTGGAGTTTTTGATGTTGAATCCCAATTCAGAATAGTAAAATTCTGTTTTCATTATCTTTTAGCATGGAACACACAGCAAGCCAGCCAAAGTCCAGGGAGTATCTGTGTGGCAAGTATTCGCCACTCTTAGCATGTCTGACTTCTATCCTTGTATTTTTGTTGTTGTTTGTTTGTTTGTTTGTATCACAAGTATCAGCACCCACGTACCTCCTCAGACTTCTGTACAAAGCTGAAATGTTGACAGTAGTATCATGATAGGGTAGCTTTGACCTGTTTGCTAACGAATGTGTGAAAATCTGAATTTGGTGTCACAAAAGCTGTTTAGGATTATCTGTATATAGTGTATATACATAGGGAGTATTAGGTATACTGGTATATAGTATATATACATTTCACACAAAATGAACTTCGTGTTGTAAATGATAACAGAGTTAAGAGTTTCCTTTGACAGTAGAACTCAGCATGAGGCAAAGGAACAAAAACAGAGGAGAGAAAAAAAGATGGAAAGAAGGAAAACTGGGAGAAAGAAAGAAGATAGGAACAAAGAGTACAGCTTTCTTCACACCTGCCAGAATTTAATGTTGGTTCCTATCCAGCAGCTGCTATTGCCAGATGACTCTTTTTCTTCAGCTCGCTACCTAGACCTGTCTGAGAATTTATCTGTAGGAAGGAGTGGAGCATCTGGATGACTAGTGCTAGTGAGGTAGATTGACTTTTAGGACGTCAGCTCGGGCTCTGCCTGCTAGATTTCATTCTCTCTGCAATCCCATGTTGTTACTCCTTCCTGACTCATCAGTGAGCACCATTTTCCGTCATTTTGAGTGTCTACACTCATAATGAAAACAACAAAAACTCCTATTCATCAAGAAACCCTGCTCTTGGAGCCTCTAAGAGATTATTAGTTTTTAGATTCCCAGAATTCTTTGGCCTCTTGAATGCAATCCTGCATTCCCAATGCAATCCCAATCCTGCATAAGGGAAACATTTCCATACATTATGTGGGTGAAAAATTACCAGTGCCTAACCTGATACCTGCTATTGCACTTAAACTCCATTGTAAAGGAGATCATTTAAATTTTTATCATAAAATAATAACTGATACTTAGCATTTACTCTGTGTGAAGGTACCATTCTAGGTACTGATCGTATTTTTATTTGTGACTATATGAGGTGGATTACTATTATTATACCTGTTTTATGAATGAGAACACTGAGGCACAGAAGTATTAACATTATCTTCAAAGGAAATTTGAAAAATACATTAATTACATTAAAACGAATACATTAAAACCACTTAGCTCCTGATAACACTTCAATGTATTTCCTTAATCTTATAAAAATCATAGATTAAAAACACCATTGTAAGCATAATTATAAAAATGTTAAACAGTTGTAACCATACTGTGTACAAATTTACATCCAACTCAGGTATTTATCTTGGTTAGTCTTCAGTGAGTATGGAGTATGGATTAGAGTAATGAACTGAGAGTTATGAGTTTTAGAACTTACTGTGTGAACTTGAAGAAATTGTGCAATATCAAGCCCTTTTTTTCAAAATGTAGATATCAAACCTAATGATTTGTGAGATCTATTTAAGTTCTAAAATTCAGTGCTTTTGACTTTTCTCCTATTCCCTTCTTATAGTTAGAAACTTCTGAATACTTTAGAAATTCATCTCTTGAAAGCAATATGCAGAGTTTAAACTTTTTTCCTTGCCTTTTATTCCTAAAACACTTTCCCATCATAAAAACCGTACATGCTTATTATAGAAAATTTGGAAAATACTGAAAAAAAAAACCAACTCAAAAGTCTACACGAACCTCTGAAAACACTTATTAATATTTTAATGTGTTTCACTCCACTCTGGGTTTTTTGTTTGTTTTAAATAATTGTGTATATTCAGTCTCATCTTTTAAAAAATGTTTGTGAAAGTGATTTTTTAAAAACATTATAGGTGGCTAGCATTTATTGTATCTTTTGTTTCCTTTATTTCAAACAGGGGTGGAACTTTAAAAAAGGTCCATTTATCCACATCAGGATAAATAAGTTGTACTTACTGGATTTACTGAAAGAACTAGGTCCATGTGACAGATTGGGGTGGGGGGGGGATATTTACTATCAAGAATATTGGAAGTTATCTGTTTACTACAAGTCATTTCTTCTCTAAGTTCAGTCCTTGAGTACACCATTGTAATTTATTGGGGGAGTGGTATTTTTGTTAGCTATACCTTCTAATTTATTCACTCCTTACTTTTGAAGTAAGATTCATGTTAGAACTAGAATTTATCTTGTAATTTTCATATCATTGCACACATAAGATTTGATAAAGTAAAATGTGAACCTCTTAGATAGTTAAATCAATCAAAATTTTAAGGAGAGCCTTATGTCATTCACACTAACAGTCTCACAGAAAGAATTCTGTCAGGCATAACTTCCTAAAGCAAAAATTCTTTGTAAAGCATCTGCCAAATTTGGTCATGCTTAGATCAGGTTATGGAGAAAAGCACTGCTTCAAAGTAAAGTCAGTCCCATTCTTGGGATCTTTCTAATATCAGTGATCTTATTCCAATATAAAGTAATAGTCTTGGGTGTTTTTTAGGATTAATAAACTTAGTACATTTTAAAAGTGAGGTAATTTGCATACAATGAAAATGTACATATATTAACTAGGCAGGTCATTATCAGTAAATTTGATAAATTCTGATAACTTATTAGATGCTAAACACATTTTGCTACAGTAATGTGCTTTATATTCTAATTCCAAATGAGATTGTAGTTACCTTTTGACTTTCGGGACCATAGCTAAATGTGTTCAGTTTTCTTTGATTAAAAAGGTGTATTCATGAAACACCAGAAAGATTGCAGAAATATGAGAACATGGCCCTTTTTAACCTTTTTTGAGTTGCCAACAGGTTTGAAAAATGAACACGCGCACAAATTTGCTTACAACTTCAGTTGAATTAGGGCTGCCCCTAATATGCATCTTTGGCTCACAGTTTAATAACCATTGGTCCATAACTAGTGCAAATTGAATGGGAATCAATGTGAATCTTGCATTGCTTTCATTATCACTTTTCGCTGCTTAAAAATTTCTACTGTCAGTTCCTACATTTAGATTCCTCTAAGCTAACTGCATCAACATGATCAGGACCTGTTGGCATCACTTCATGGAAGAAAGCAGCGGTCATGTAGCTGTTAGTCAGCATGGTGATATAGCTATGGTAACATAAACAGTGTTAAGCTACACTAAGTGTTCAGAATATGGAAAGTACGTTCTGTTTTATTGGATGCTGGTTAAACAACAGCCGGATTTATGTATTGAACTCAGGCTGAATTCTGCGTTAGCAAAGGGAATTAACTTAGCACAGTGTTTATTCAGAGGCAGAGGCCAGGATGGCAAAGGAAATGGAAACAAAATACATTGGAGAACAGTTGAACAAATGGGGATATCAGAGATCAGACTTGAGGACAGGCATAATTTATGTGCTACCTGTCTTCAGATGCTTTGAAAGCTATCAGAAGAGAAGAGTTGGGTTTACATAAGAAGGCAGAACCTAGGACCAGTGGATATGTTCCAGGTGACAAGACCATTCTGGCAATTAGAACTGTCCTAATGTGAAAGGATTACTTAATAAATGTTTCAGCCTCAGCTATCTGCATCTACAGCAAACCTTAAATACTGCACCAATCCTGGCCAGATTAATGTAAAACCTCTCAATAAAGATTTATTTACCTCAGTTTTTATTGCCTGGTAATCACGTTCAGCTTTTGAAAAAATTACAAAGCATGCCAAAAGGCAAGAAACAGCCTGAAGAGACAAAACAAGGATCAGCAACAAATTCTTGTATGACACAAATTCTGGAATCACCAGTTCAGGAATTTAAAATAGCTGATTAATATGTTAACAGCTCTAATGAAAAGTAGACACCATTCAAGAACAGATCTAAGTAGAGGTGAACATGCTTAAGAAAGAATCAAAAGCAAATTTTAAATGTTAGAAATAAACACTGACAAATGAAAAGTGCCTTTGATGATCACCTCAGTAGACTGGACACTGCTGAGGAAAAAATCAGTGAGCTTGATAGTGGAAACTTTCCAAACTGAAATGCAAAAAGAAAATAGAACAAGCAACAACCTCCCCTCCCAAACAAAACAAAAACCAAACACAGAGCATTCAAGAATTGTGGGACAGTTTGGAAAAGTGTAACATACATGTGCTTGGAATACCAGAAGAACAAATGAAGCAGAAGAAATATTTGAAGTAATAATGGCCAAGAAATTCCAGAGTTAATGACAGACATCAAACCACTGACCCAGGAAACGCAGAACAAACACCCGACAGGATATCAGAAAATCTAGTCTGCACTTAGGTGTGTCATATTCAAACTGCAGAAAATGAAAGGCAAAGAGAAAACCTTGAAAAAAGCCAGAGGGAAAAAACATCTTACTTGTAGGCTAAGAATTACAGTGCACTTCTCAGTAGAATCACGCAAGAAGGGAGTGGGGTGAAAACTGTTCAAGGAAAAACAACCTAAAATTCTATATCCAGTGAAACTGTTCTTTAAAAGTGAAGGATAAAGTATTGTTTGCTGTTACTGAAGGTGGTCAAGAAGAGGTTGAATGACAAGGACAAGAGAAATGTTGGGTCTAATGTTTGCCTCACTGTATTCTATATATAAACAACTGGCTCTGGGAGATGGTAGTATATATTCAGCAAACATGTATTTCAGGTTTTTGAGGAATGTTACAAACCAGATTCCCTTCTTGGAGCTTCACTCTGGACATGAGCATATTGGAGATTGGAGCAGGGATGTAGCAGAGAAACTATGTGTGCTCCCAAACAGCCCAGAACCTCTGATTTGTGGCCTGCCTGTTAAAGCCTTGTGTAACAGTGTTCCATGGGACGCCCAATTTGGGAAATATCAAATTGGCTGACCTCCATGACCCTGAAATAGTGTGATTCTTTAGAAACTGGGTAATACATACTAAGGGAGTGAGACCAGAAGGTCACACAGAAAATGAAAATAATTTAGGCTAAAAGGTCACACAACATGAAAATTTATAGAAAGCATAATTAAGTCTACTTCCTAACTTAAATATCAGACAAGTAGAAAAATTAGTTATATCTCACTTCCTTAAATTCCTTCTTCCCACTTGATTTTGAAGTTGCTTACAAATAAATGACCTCAGTTATATGCTGCCTATCAGCTCCTGGCTCCCCCTCCCCCTCCAAGGTCAAAACTGATGATTAGTGATAGGTTCAACTTTCCTGGAATATTGGTCATCGTTCCTGATTGGACTAGCCCCTTGCCTTTTCTTGTTTCTTTTCCCTTGTGTCTTCTGTATGTTGCTGCTATTATTATTAGTCCTTCTTTTGTTTTGTTTTGTTTTTTTAAGTCTCTAGGCCCATATGCTGTTATTCATGAGAAAATGACAGCTCCTCTCCATTACTGGGGATTCCAGAGATGTTTTAATGGCAGAATTAGACTACCTAATACAAGTCACAGTTTGTTTCCTAAACATGTTGGATTTTGAGTTTTAGGGACATAACTGTTAGTCCTGTGACTGTGGTGATCCTATATTTCATGTAAGGTAGATTTCAGTTGGATAACACACTTCTAAAGAATACCCATCCCAATAACAATTCCAAGATACGAGAGGCAGGATAGCATAATGGTTAAGCATGAGGACTCTGAAGCCAGACTGTCTGGGTTTCAAGCTTTTTTGACCTTGTCTGTTGACTTAAGAGGAAGTTTCTAAATTAGTGGTTAATTGTGCTTTAATTTTATTATCTGTAATGCATGGATAATAAGAGTCTCTACCTATGAAGATTAAATGGACCACTTAGAACAGCATTTGGCATTTAGTAAGCACATCAAAATCTTGGTTAGGGTCACACTCAATCTAGAAATTTATAAAGCTTATTTATAACAGTATCTACCCTCATTACAATTTAGCATTTTTGATTTTTTAAAACCCAGTCAATAGCCAGGTAGGCATTGGGTTCCTTGCAGAAAACTAATTCCCTGAGAAAATATTAAATCTTTTTTCTACTTGTTAATCCAGAAGGCTAATGAGCCTTCATGGTAATAGAATTATAATTTACTAACAGGTGGGAATTACCTATTCCAAGAATATTTTAGAAGTAAAATCTGCTTTTATTGTAGAATACTTATTTAAGAATGATAGTAAGCCCTCAAAGGAACTGCAAGATATAAGACAGTCTGTTAGATGACATTCATTTACACTAAAGTATTTCCCACTAAAAGGTAACTTTTCTGCAGTTGGTCAAGGAAAAATGGTTCCATCAGAGATGTGTGGGATAATGTGAAAAGAAATGAGAAAGGATTTGATATTTTACTTTTAAAATACTTTAATTATATATACAATAGTTTTTAACAATTGCAGGACTAGATCCCAAGCTAAGTTTGGGTATTTGTTTTCTAGAAGACAAGTTAGGGCAAATCACTGAGATCTTTACCTGCTTTACACTCTATTACCTGGAGATGGCAACAGACTTGACTAATCTCCCTGACATCATGGAATTTCTTGGCCGCCTTTAAGAAAATAAGTGGTATTTTTAAAATATTGATTGATACTTCAATTAACTTTTCCTGTCTAATCTAGCAAAGAGCCCCAACCCCAGGGTAAGCAAAATGAAGTAAATTATGGTGGATCCTGAAAAATGAGAATCAGAGCTTCTAAATAGTTACATTGAAGAAAGTCACTTAAGGAAGACTTGTTAACATTTAAAGAGAGGCAGAAGACATAATGAAATACATATCAAAGAACAAAACCATTTAGGGGTCTGCAGAAGAACAAATAAAATGAACCAGGATTATGAAGATTACCATCAACCTAAGGGGTTCTATAATATGTTCTGAAGATTATGTCTTGATAACTATTTTGAATGAAGATAACTAGCTCCACCTTCAACGTTAATTTGTGCTTTTGTGACCCAAGGACCAACTTATTTTATTCTCAAACATGTAGTTACTATGACGACTGATTAAAAATGATGTAACAGGTAAATTTTAAGTAGCCAAAACTGAATCAACCAGATTTCAGACTAAGAATACATATAGTGAGATATAAAGGGAGAAATTAAATTGCTTAGGTGTTTGCATAGATACAGCTTGTGGAATACTATGGAAATAAGATGTCGTATGGAAATACTACATCACTCCATCTTTAAGAAATGCTATTGTGGAGAAAGTCTTTATTTTATTTTATTTTATTTATTTTTTTTGTGTGCGGTACGCGGGCCTCTCACTGTTGTGGCCTCTCCCTTTGCGGAGCACAGGCTCCAGACGCGCAGGTTCAGCGGCCATGACTCACGGGCCCAGCCGCTCCGCGGCATGTGGGATCTTCCCGGACCGGGGCACGAAGCCGTGTATCCTGCATCGGCAGGCGGACTATCAACCACTGCGCCACCAGGGAAGCCCGGAGAAAGTCTTTAATACTAGGATGTCCATGTTTTTTTGGCTGAAAAAAATATCCTCATATGTCTTTTAAAACGGGGGGTTGTCCAGCCCATATTGTTATACTTGAAAGGCACCCTAAACATTGATTTCACAAATGAAAAGTGAGAGAGAATGCATTATCAAAGCCTTGTTTTCAGAGCATTCTGGAATCTGGATTACACTCAAACTTGATTCCTACAAAAGCTACACAGCTTGCTCACTAGAATCAGGATTGGGCTTCCTAACTTGATATATTCCTCTTTCTGCTGCAGCAGCTGTCTCTCAGGAAGTGGGTAGGAAGGAAGGGGCAGTAATATGGTAGGCATGATGCTTGAAATTGTTGACCATAGCCCTTAATGGCCACTAAAGATGCACATGTGGGTATAGTTGAATTTCTCCCAATTTTTTTTTTTTAATTCAGAGTCATGTATGAGAGAAGAGAGCAGAATTATTAGTAGCATGTGCTAGGTAATGGCAGCCCCTATATATATATATTTATTTATTTATTTATTTATTTATTTATTTATTTATTTATTTATTTATTTAAATTCAGAAATAGTTAAGGTATTTAAGCAACTGAAATATTAGAACAACTGTATCTGGATCAGCCCTAAAATGAATAAGAACTCCAAATTTTAGGAAATTTATCCTCTTAGCTGTTTTTGGTGCAAGATGGTTCTGATACCATCCCCGAATGATAACTGCAGTTCTGTGGCACTTCATAATTTGAAAACTTCCACATTAACTTATTTAAGCCTCACAGCCCAATAAAATAGATACCCATATTTTACAAAGGAAGCAGCTGAGGCTTAGATAATCTTAGGGTGCCCTTGCCTAAGATTACAGGTAGTAAATTGAGGAGGTGGTACTTGTATCCAGATCTTTTGACCTAATGCCCAGGAGAATCGACTGGGGACCTCTTCACACCCAGTGTTCTGCTGAACACTGTAAGGAATATAGATACACACAAAGTGTGTTTCCCCCTAATTATGAAAACTAGAAAACAGTATAGTAGTATTTAAGTTCAGAAATAACTTGAATAGTAGCAGATCATAGGAAGTTAGTGTGAAACTAAAGTAGGAAAAGTTTCTGTGGCAAAGTTTGGTCTTAAAATAGGTCTTGTAAAATGGAGATTTGGACACAATGTATACTCAACATTAGCTGTAAAGAAAAGCATTTCTAGTGGTGGTTCAGATTTCAACCTAGCTCTAACCCACTCTAACTGCACACAAGATAGATAACACCTCCTGATTCATTAATGTTGAAATATAGTCAGACGAGGATTTGCAGTTTTAGGGTGGTGGTGGTGGTGATACTGGCAAGTAAATTAAGAACAAAAATACAGACCTTGTTGAATGAGGGGAGAATAGTGAGGGAGAAGTAAAATGACTCATGTAAACAGTCAACAGGAAATGAGGTGAAGCATTGGTTCCCAAAGTGGCAGCTGATCTTTCAGCAGAAATTCCGCAGGCCAGAAAGGAGTGGCATGATGCATTTAAAGTGACAAAAGGGAAGAACCTACAACCAAGAATACTCTACCCAGCAAGACTCTCATTCAGATTTGATGGAGAAATCGAAAGCTTTACAGACAAGTAACAGGTAAAAGATTTCAGCACCAGCTTTACGGCTGTTAATGGAACTCTCTGGGTAAAAAAGAAAAGGCCACAACTAGAAACAAAATTACAGAATGAAAAAGCTCACAGATAAAGGCGAACATACAGTAAAGGTAGGAAATCATCCATACACAAAGCTAGTAGGGAAGTTAGACAAAAGTAGTAAAATTATCCGTCCACAATAAGGAGGTAAGGGATGCACAAAACAAGATGTAAAATATATCAAAAACAGTAATTGTGAGGGGAGGAGAGTACAAATGCAGGGTATTTTTAAATGCATTTGAAATTAAAAGATCAGCAACTTAGAGCAATCACGTATATATATAGACTTCTATTACAAAACCTCAAGGTAACCACAAACCAGAAAATCTATAATACATATAAACACGAAAAAGAAGGGATCCAAACAACACTAAAAATAGTCATCAGATCACAGGAGAAGAGAACAAAAGAAGAAAGAGACCAAAGGGGACAGGGCGGGAGGGATAAATTTGGAATTCGAGATTAACAGATACAGACTACTATATATAAAATAGATAACAAGGACCTACTCTATGGCACAGGGAACTATATTCAATATCTTGTAATAACCTATAATGGAAAAGAATCTAAAAGAATATATATAGATATATTCTTTAAATATATATTATATATAACTGAACCACTTTTCCTGTACATCTGAAACATTGTAAATCAACTATACTTCAATTAAAAAATTAAAATTAAAAAAAAGACTTTTAAATACACAGACTAGTCAGAGCACGATACCTTTGCAGTAAAAGCAGTTCAGTATTGCTGAGGGAAGGGGCTTAATTTTTTAATGCTTTGGCTTTTCAGCAGTTTTTTTTAAAAACTTAAGATTGGGTCCTTCCCCTTCTTTGGGACTGGAACAGAGCTAAATTCTTTTAGGAAAAAAAAAAGGTTATTTAGGTTAAAACACAAAATAAGTCTTTTGAAAGCTGTTTTTGCAAAATGCAGGTTTAGTTAGAAAAGAATGAGAACACTGAAAGAGACTTAGGTAGTGGCCTTACCTATTGATGTGTTTATCAGATTAGACTATCACACCTTTGACTTTCCCTGATACATGCATGCCACTGGGTCCACGTTTGTGTTTTCTCTTTCATGCTTAGGGTAATTTTTCTGGTTTACTGAGAATAAAAAGAGATATTTCTTTTCTCCCACTCCAGCTTTATTGAAGTAAAATTGGCACATAAAATTGTATATATTTAAAGTCTACGATGGGATGATTTAACATATGTATTTGTGAAATGATTACCACAACCAGGTTAATTAATATATTCATCACATGGCTACTTTGGTGATGAGAACACAAAGTCTACTCTCTTAGCAGTGTATCAAGTGTACAAGTGTACAACACAGTATTATTAACTATAATCACCATCTGTACATTAGATCCCCAGAGCATATTCATTTTATAACTGAAGGCTTGTACCTTTTGACCAGTATCTCCCCATCTCCCACCCCCGCTCCACCCCAGTCCCTGGTCACCATCATTTTCTGTTTCTGTGAGTTCATCTTTTTTTTAAGGGTCCACATATAAGTGAGATTATATAGTATTTGTCTTTCTCTGTCTGGCTAATTTCAGTTAACATAATGTCTTATAGGTTTGTGCAGGTTGTTGCAAATGACAGAATTTCCTCATTCTCATAGCTGAATGTTCCATTGTATATATGTACCATGTCTTTATCCATTCACCTGTTGACAAAGAGTTGGGTTTCTTCCATATCTTGGCTATTGTGAATAATGCTGCGATGAACATGGGAGTGCAGGTATCTCTTCCAGACACTGATTTTGTTTTGAGGTCAGTGTTAGATATTTGTTCTGACACCAGGAGGGCGCTATCTGTTTTATTACATGTTTCTCATGCAAAATCTTTGAGTCAGGTCTGTGGAACTAGGAGTGGGACAATGGCAAGCTTTTCTTTAAGTGATGCCCCTGCTATAGGAGCTGAGCCGTTGGTGAAGGGAGGGGGTGCAGGAGCCTGTGTTCCTCTTGGCTTGCCTCTTCTCGTGAAGACCACCACCTCCTGAATTGGGGGCAAGGGTTATCCGTGCTCCAGTATTCTCAGCTTCTGCATCTAAGGTAGAGCCTGCGTTTCACGGAGTGGGGCTGAGCAGAAGGGCGCCCTCAGGCTCTTAAACTTAAAATTTTTGAACCCTTAATCCTCTCTTTTTTTTGTTTACTTGTAAAGTAGCCTTGACTTCCCCGCCCCCCCCCCCACATGGCTGTATTTTATTCTCCTATTGCTCAACTTTATTTTCTTCATTTATACCTGAAATAATATTGATATTTATGTTTTTTTATGCCTCCTTCCCCCTGAAATGTTAGCTTTGTAAAGGCAAGAGACCTCATCTGTTTTGTTTAACACTGTTATCTCCAGCGCTTAATAAATATATACTAGCCATATGCTGGGGACTGCCATCACAACACTCCCAGTCTTGTAGGGCAGAGAGGAGGATTGTAAATAGACAGTCAACAACATTTTTCTAAAGGTGTGCATTCATGGTGCTGTGATGATTCTGACCTAAGAGAATTACTATCATTATTGTACATCAGAATCAAAACAATATACATATCTTATTGTAAGCATTGTTGCCATAGGAAGCCAACTTGTGGAATCTTGGAGCCTCTTTCTAGACCACCAGTGAGGCAATTGAAAAGTTTTGGGACTATGGCCTGGATCATAGAATTGGGTAGTTCGTCAGGTTTCATCTGGTTTTTTCTTCAGGCTAACATCAAATAGTTAACCAGGGCTACTTAAATCTTTTGTCTTTCAGATGAAAGTCTGCCTGTGACAGTAGCAGAAAGCTTTTGATTACTACTTTTGTTCCTAATATAGTAAAGCACGATTTTACTCGCTTATGAAGGATAATCACTCTTCTCACAGGATTATTGAAAGGATTAAATGAGTTCGTATTTTAATGTGTGGCATATTATGGGCATTCAATAAATGGCAGCTTTTGATTATGTTTACCAAATTTCTTGTATGCAGTGTTGCCAATTGGTAGAAGGCTTTTATCAATAATTGCCACAGATCCTTTGAATCAAAGGATTAATATAAACCTTAATAATTGAAGTACAGCCTATCTGGATGCTAGAAACTAGAAATTAGCGTGAGCAGTAATGACCACTAAAGGCACATAAGACATTTCTCAAAACATCTAGCCTCGAGAGGAGCAGAGAGTAATTACTTCTGAGCATGTTTGAACAGCATCTGGCTATGTCATGCTGACCCCAGAGTACTTTAGGTGTTACTTATTAGAGAATTATTTAGTAAGAACAGAGGGACAGATGGAGATGTGTGTTTGCCCCCCTATCAGCATGTGCTGAGGAAGGCACGTATGCTAAATGAGATGTGTGTGGAGATCCGACTGAAGAGTATGCATCTAGAATGAAATACTCTGGTGCTTCTCTTTTGTTTGCCACTCCGAGCTGTTATGCTGAAACCTACCTGATGTTCCAGTGTGTCACTGGCAAAGGGGAAAAGGGAACAGGAAAATCTTACCTTGAGGTTATAGATCCCAATTAAACTCTCTTTTACTCAACCTTGATCTTCATGATGGATTAGAAATTCAGGAACAGGCAGACATGGCAAAGATTGACCCCTCTGTTGTGTGCCCAAAGCTCTCCTAGAACATGTCCAGCTTTCAACCTTGTCTGCTTTGTCTGCCATTGTGCCCAGTTCCCCATGCTTCAGAAATCTTCTCCTTTCCCTTAGAGCAGTTGCGATATAGTAATTCTGACAAACTCCTTTCCCCAGGTGTAGTTATTCTTTAAAAGAGGAGGCTCAGTAACACAAAGTTTGCTAACTGATTTCATTTTAGACAGAAAAACCGTGGAGAAGTAGCTCACAAGTTGGCTGTGTATTAGCATCCTTTGGGGGAGCTTTTACAAAATTTGAGAGCTCTGGATCCACTGCCAGAGATTCTCATTTAATTGATAGATAGTGAGGCTGGAGTTCTCTTGAAAATTCTGAGTTTCTTCAAAAATTTCCTAGGTGATTCAGTCAGAGTTGAGAAACAGCTAAAGAAGAAGGGCTCTTGGTGGAGAGACCCTCGACCCCAGATGAAAGCTTATCACTCACCTGGTCTGTCTTGAGATCACCCTCGGTGAGAGGGAAGGAGAGGGCTGTAGGCTTTATAGAGGGAATAATACCCACTTTCTAGGTTCCCCTCTTCACATCCCACCTCTGCTAGGTGATGGAGTAAAGAAGGGTCCTCTCTCCTTGTTGAAGTCTGGAAACTTCAGTTAAAAGATATTTCCACTACAGAGAATGGGCTGTTTCCCCCTAAGCCAAACATGATCTTAATTAGTTTCCAGTCTCTGACTCCTTAGGCTGCTGTTTGCAGGGTTGCCTAACCTTCTTTTTGTGGCATTGTAATCCTTTGGTGAGCTGGCAAAGCCTTGGACCCCTTCTCAAGTTAAATATTTTAAATATAGAAAATAAAATGCATAGCATTACAATGGAAGCAAGTTATATTGAAGTAGAGCTTATTGAAATAATAAAAGTACAATAATATATGCTTCTTTACTGATACATTAAATTACATGTAGCAGTTGGTCTAATAATTTCAAAGTAGTCATAAATGTAAACAATATTTTAAGATAGATGTGAAAAACTGTAAAGTAATATTGAAGCAACTGGTTTCTGTTAAACTCACAGATACTGATAATGCTCCTGTGGTCTGCTGCCAACATTCAGAATTGAAAACAGTGCTAAATTTCAGTTTAAGTTTGTGAAAATAAATATATACTTTTTCTTATCCAAGCTCCTGTATACCTGAAAATCTTATATGCTGTGGTTAAGTATATTAATATTTTAGTCTTCTCTTTACAAGTGTGAAACAAGAGCTTACGATTGTGATTTTTCATAATAATGAGTTTACCTACTTATTTCCGAAGTCCCTCTTTTAATCCTAAAGCTCACATTATAATCTCGTTATTCAGCATAAACTGAATGTTTTACCAGATATAATGTAGAGCATTAGCTAGATAAGCTAGATAGCCCTTCTCTGAACTCCCAGAAGTGCTAATGAGAGTGGTTTGATGTTACAGGAATACAAGCGCAAGTTAGCCAGAGTTTCCCTGGTGCGAAAAGAACTCAGGTCCCGGATCCAGAGCCTGCCGGACTTATCTCGATTGCCCAATGTTACTGGCAGCCACATGCACCTGCCCTTTGCGGGGGACATCTACAGTGAAGATTGATGACCAGTCTCTTTCCAGGGCCCAGGACTTTGCAAGAGATGGAGACAGGTTAGGTGGATAGTCCTGTAGTGTTATTTTTGTATATTGTTGAGAGAGTGACATTAACAAAAAGAAATAAGTAATTTATAAAATTGTTTAAAATGTTGGTTTGTTTACTATTTTATTGGTAAGTTAACATGACTTAGTTTAAACAACGTGAATCTCTGTGTATTAATAAGCTCACAAATAGTGATTATTTTCAAAAGATCTTTTTGTAAATTTTTTTGATTCAGGGCCTTGTGAGAAATTCCATGTTTCTATTTCTTCATGTATTTTCAAATGATTTTCTTTATTTTCTTCAGTATCTAATCACTGTATAGTATGTAATTCCTAAAGAGTAAGAACTAATGAGGAGTTTGTTGAGAATTTATTATGGTATAGTTAGGACTTGATTGTAGAAGGGACTAAGTGTTCCAACTTAATTTTCACCCTTCTCCCCAACCAAAATATCAGTTCTGTGCCTCTCAATGCCTTTGATTCCTATTTCCTAGAGGTCAGTAATTTAACAGTAAATATGGATGTCATTTTGAGAGTCAGATCAGAACCTAGAGAACTTTTCCACTATAGTACTATAGGGGTTCCATTCCAACTGCCACAGTGTAGAATAAAAGGAGTGTTAAACAGGGACCCCCTTGAATAAACTGTTTATTATTATTTGGATAGATTAATATGAAAATGCTTTGGAAATGTTATGAATTTTGACATTGTACCAAGAGAACAACTCTGATTCTAGAACTGATTTCTAGTTGTCAAATCAGGCTCCTTTTAACATAATTGATCCCTTTAACACAAAGCCATCTGTGGGATTAAAAGAAGTGTAAAATAATGATACTTTATTATTCTCTTAGCCATTTAACTTTAAAAACAATAGTATTTTTAGCTTTAATATCTCAAGAACACAATATTCATTAATGTTCAGTAAAGTAGCCTGGAACATTATTAATGTTTCCTTAAGGTTTTTGAATGACTGTATATTTGGAAATTAAGCAGTGCTACACTACAGGGTAGATCTGGTAAATATTATATTTGTATATTTAGAATTACCAAAACAAATGTACTTTTTTTTTATCTTTTATTTCTAACCCTGTGTGTTAGAGCAGTTGCATGCTCTCCTGCTTTCTCTTTAAATCACATTGTTAAGCTGTGGATTTTGTACTCAGTGATGACTTAGGATGAACTTTTTTTCATTCATTATTTTACATATTAGAAATTTTTCTTTTCGTTGTAAGAAGATTCAATTGAGATAGTCAATAAAACATCTTTTAGATCCCACAAGCCAGTTATGTCTCACTAGTCTGAATGGCTTCACTCTTTCTCAGTATTAGAGATTATAGCTAAAATGAATTTCTATGTGAAGGAGAAGACAAATATTTATTTTTAGTAGCCAGTAGTTTTGGGAACAGTGCTTTTAACAGTTTGACCTCTCAGAAACAGACACACAGAGAAGTAGTTCCCACATATGGCTTATATTCCAAAGTTTTTTAGTCAACTTTTGGGACTCGGGGCACATTTTTTCACAGGAACGGTAGTAATTAGATTCCCTGTGAACACTACCACAGAAAGCTCACCCAGGAATCTAATCCACTTAACCATGAATGTACTTAACTTGTAATGTGGTTGACAAATTACTGGTAGTAGATCCTGACCAACATTTGTAACGTCACTAAGAAAATGGTGTGTAGCAGCCAGACTTACACATTGGGGTGTATGTCTGTCTTGTGTACTTCTGTCCCTAGGTGTAGGATATGTAAGAAAAAGATTCAGCATGGTGGTGGAGGGTGTAACCAATGCACAATTATTAAAACCTGGTTATACCTGTTGTAAAAGTATGCCACATAAGTTAATTTTTGTTAAAGTGAAAGCAAAAGCTTGTGTATTAATTTATTTTCAGCATCTTGACCTTATTTATGATCTGCTGAAGTGTTGATTTATCTATTCAAAATGCATTTTTTCCATTTAAAACTAATTTATAAACTATGTACTCCTGGGAAGATTTGAAACCTATTAGAAGTTTGTTGAAATATTTTCACCATTTAAGACAGACTTCTGACATAGATACTGATTTTAATGCCAGTATCTGCTCTAAATATTTATGATAAAAATGCATTATTTTTTAAAGAGCTTGATGCGATTTGTGATAAGTGATAGTACTCAACCTGAATCCTACTCCCAATTTCACCCTTTGACTAATCCTCCACAAACCTTCAGTTGTTGGTTGATTTACTGACTGTAAACACAAATGATATGGTCTGGTTTAGAAGTTATGTTTTCAGCCTTATGATAATTAACATGGTAAGCCTTAGCAGTAAATAGCTTTCCTTTCTAAAAGGGAGACTACATTTTCTCAAGAAATGGGGCTAGCTGGGGGTACTATAATACCAGATTCTGAATCATGAGCATTTTCTTCACTGTGTACGTGAGGCAAATCATGCATTTTTGAGTGCAGCTTGGCCTGGCCCCTCAGGAGAAAAGCATGTCACCACACTTGCAGTAGGGGTATTTTGGTTTGAATGGATACCATCACTCTTTTCTCCACAAACAGTGCAGAGAGCTGTCTGGAGTGGCAGTTTGAACAGATTCCCTGGCGTTCCCTCTGCTCCTTCCATCATTACAGTAAGTAAAAGAACCACATGGGGGAACCTGGGAGTCTGAGAAAAAGAGCTGTGCTTAATAGCCAACCTCCCTTTCTATGAAAACCAGTCCAGGTGCAGCTATTTTGGTACCTCTTCTCACATGCACTCTGCGTCAGGGTTTTTCTGTAAGAACTCCTTCAGGGTCAGCAACAGCCGGGATGACCTTGTCATCTTGACTTGCAAAATTAAAATAACAAACCTAGGTTGTCAATTGTCACTGTAGATGAGCAACTCATCTATTATCATTATTGAACAGGTTCTGAGAAATCTTTAGAAAGAAAACACTCAAAAGTACAAATTAATAAGGAAAGTTAGAATGTCCTTTCTGAATTTTCCATTCAAAAAATTTATATTATATGAAATAACATAAAGCTCTATACTGCTTTGATTTCTATTAAGAAGTAGCTCCTAAGATGTAGTCTTGTTTAATAGTTGTTGCACTGTATCAAAGCTTTTTAAAGTGTAAATCCAATTCTTCTCTGTATAGAAAGGGAGCATTGTGTTACTTACTGAATTTATTTATACAGAGCATTTGTTGCCATCTGCAATTCCAGCCATCCACACATGAGTCTGTTCTGAGGTGGCAGTAGCACACGGGAAGATGAAGTTTCCCTATTTCTTTACCCCTTTTTCTTTGGTGGTATCTGATGAAAATATAAGATGTTCTTAATAAAGTTTTACGTTCCTTTTGAGATGTGTAGATTATTTTTGTGAATTTGTTTAATTGGATATGGGGTGGGGAGGGAGACATTGATGGACTGGGAGGGAAACAAAGTACTGGAAGTGTCCAGCAATATTACCGTGGAGAAACTGCCAAAGGAGGTTCTATTTGCATGGTCAATGGGAACCAAACTTGAGCGAACATCCGAATCACCTGGAGGGCTTATTAAACTATAGGTTGCTGGGCCCCACCCCCAGAGGTTCTGGGATAAGGCCTGATAGTTTACATTTCTAACAATTTGATGCTAATGCCACTGAGTTTAGGGACCACATTTTGACAACCGCTGCTCTAGAGTAACTTTCAAGTCCGTGACTTGCTTCATGATTTAAAATTCCAGGTAATTTCAGGCAATTCCAAGTAATAAGATAATAAAGTATGGGTTTTACAGTTCCGTATATAGCAGGTTCCTTTGGGCAGAGAACGAGACCATATCTTGTTTTGTGACCTACTGCACAGAAATAAATAGTGCTTTTTTTCTTTCTTTTTTTTTTTTTTTTTTTTTTTGCGGTACGCGGGCCTCTCACTGTTGGGGCCTCTCCCGTTGCGGAGCACAGGCTCCGGACGCACAGGCTCAGCAGCCATGGCTCACGGGCCCAGCTGCTCCGCGTCATGTGGGATCTTCCTGGACCGGGGCACGAACCCGTGTCCTCTGCATCGGCAGGCGGACTCTCAACCACTGCGCCACCAGGGAAGCCCAGTAGTGCTTTTGAGTGAACAGATTCACTTGGTACCTTGAAATCCCTGGAGTACAGGTCCTCTCACCACATCTTGAATTTAAAGCAGAATTGGAAAATACTAGAAATCTGAGGGAATCTCTAGGGCAGTGTTTGCCAAACTCCTTTTATAAGACTCACTTGGGACGTTTGCAAAAAGGGCACATACCTCCTGAATCAGAATTCTCTGTGATTCTTATCTAGAAAGTCTGGGAGGTCTAGTCCTTAGGCTAGTGCCCCTGGTTTTCCATTCTGGATGGCCTCTGGTCACTTTATCTGTATCCGGGTGCTTCCCATTCCCATTCCCATTCCAATCTTCCCCCCTTGCAGCAGTAGGTTTTATACAGTGGGACCTGCATCCAGAGATTCTGTTTCTGAAGATTTGGGATAGATTTGGAAATCTGCATTTTAAACAAGCTACCAAGATGATTCTGATGCAGGTAATTCTTGACTGTACTTTGAGAAACAATGCCCTGCAAAGCAAATTATGGTCTATAACATACAATGATGGTAGGTCACGCATTTATGGTACTTCCTGTACACCAGGGCTGCTCTAAGCACTTCACATATCCTTTGCGATAGATGCTCTGATTATTCTAGTTTTACATATGGGGAAGCTAAGACACAGTGTAAATTCTGTGTGACCTTGAGCAAGTCAGATGGTGAAGCTGGGATTCAGACCCAGCTCCAAGTCTGACTCTGAGCCTGTGCTTCTGAACTACTATATAGTGCTGCCTGTTATACTGATATGTTGTGTAGCAGCTCCATCATCACCATATCCACATTTTGCATAACGTGATGTTATAGTGAAATTATAACATGCAAATATTCAAATTAAAAAGTAACATCTTAGCTAGAAGTGTGGTGAAGGAGGGGGGCTTTTGAAAAGATATTATACGCAGTTGTCTTGTGTGTTGTTTTTATTGAGGTAAAATGTATGTAACATAAAATTCACCATTTTAAAGTGTACTCTGGCATTCAATACATTGATGATTAACACTGTTGTGCAACCATCACCACCATTCATCTTTAGAACATTTTCACCTTCCCCATTTAAAACTCTGCCCATTAAACTATAACTCCCTATCTCTCCAGCCCCTTGCAACCATTTTACTTTCTGTCTCTATGAATTTGACTTCTCCAGGTACCTCATATAAGTGGAATTATAAAATATTTGTTCTTTTGTGCTTGGCTTATTAAACTTAGCATAATCTCCTCTAGGTTCGTTCATGTTGTATCATGTGTCAGGATTTCCTTTTTTTTTTTTTTTTTTTTTTTGTGCGGTACGCGGGCCTCACTGTTGTGGCCTCCCCGGTTGCGGAGCACAGGCTCCAGACGCGCAGGCTCAGCGGCCATGGCTCACGGGCCCAGCCGCTCCGCGGTATGTGGGATCTTCCCGGACCGGGGCACGAACTCGTGTCCCCTGCATCGGCAGGCGGACTCTCAACCACTGCGCCACCAGGGAAGCCCAGGATTTCCTTTTTTTTTTTTTTTTATAAAGTTTCTCACCACAGACATTCTTTTAAAATTAATTTATTTATTTTTGGCTGCGTTGGGTCTTTGTTGCTGTTCGGGCTTTCTTTAGCTGCATCGAGCGGGGCTACTCTTCGTGGCAGTGCGCGGGCCTCTCATTGAGGTGGCTTCTCTTGTTGCGGAGCACGGGCTCTAGGTGCACGGGCTTCAGTAGTTGAGACACACGGGCTCAGTAGTTGTGGCACGTGGGCTCTAGAGCGCAGACTCAGTAGTTGTGACTCACGGGCTTAGTTGCTCCGCGGCATGTGGGATCTTCCCAGACCAGGGCTTGAACCCGTGTCCCCTGCATTGGCAGGCGGATTTTTAACCACTGCGCCACCAAGGAAGCCCTTGAATTTCCCTTTTTAAGGCTCAGTAGTATTCCATTGTATAGATATAGAATGGAATATTTTGTTTATCCAATGGATATTTTGTTTATCCACATTTTGTTTATCCATTCGTCTGTTGATGGACCCTGGATTGCTTCCACCTTTTGACTATTGTGAATAATACGACTATAAACATGGGTGTACAAATACCTGTGCAAGTCCCTGCTTTGATTTCCAATTGGTTTTTTCAAAGCAATTATTTATATTAGTATCAATGAAGTAGAGTTAGAATGAACTATTGATAGGGATAGTCTAGACAACATTTTAATGAATACCTATGTTTAAGGCATGGTGTTAAATCTTGTGAGATATACAGAGATTATTCAACTGCATGGCTGCTCTCAAAAAACTTACAATCTAGTGGGAATGGATACAGTAACAATTTTTAGAATTGACCAAAGCTTGCTTTTATTTTTAAACTAGCATATTTTTTCCAAGCCAGTGGTTCCATAGGCCAGCATTAGCCTCAGCTGGGAACTTCTTTGAAGGGCTGAAGTCTCAGGCTCCAGACCTACTGAATTAGAAAATCTAAGGCTGGGGACCAGCAATGTATCTTTTAAACAAGCCCTCTAGGTAATTCTAATGCACACTCAAGTTCCAGGTTTGTTTTGTGTACCACTGTTCTAGGCATCCAACACCTTACCTCAACACTTCATTCTCAAGTATGGGAAAACTTTAGAGGGAATAAAAGGACTTGGTCCAACAAAAGCAATTGTAAAAAAGTGTGCTTTTCCTGACAAGCCAAGGAATGCTTTTTATCTGCCTTTTTATCTGCCTATTTCTTTATCTGCCTATTTCTACTCTTAGGAACCCCACTCTGTCTGCCCTGGCAAATTTCTCCATATTTTCTTATTTCATTTCTCTGTCTAGTGCATCTCTTGTCATTCTTCTGAGGCGGGTAGAGTGAAGGAGAAACAGTAATGCAGTCTGGGCTCTGACCATTATCTGCCTTATCTAAAAGACTGATTAGCCCTTGGTATAATTACACCACCACAGGTTTAGCCATTTTAATTGCTGAAGTCCCTGTGATTTTATTTCCAACTTGTTGGATGCCATCAAAAATGAAAACTGTATTTTACTGCCCTTTTTGTAAATGAATCACTGACTAAAATGGAATGACTGAAGTGAATTTTAGAATTACACATTTCACATTTGAATTCTATGCATCATGGAAAAGGTAAAAAATCGAAATTTTGAATTAATTTAAGTGAAATTGTTATGCAGAGCCATTAGCTGATTCAGATGTATCTAGAAAAAATCAGTTGTATCGGTATTGTTTAGTTTGGTTTATTGTCTTAAAGTCATATTTCAAATATACAAAGAAATATTTTTAAAAAATAAAACGTGTTTATTTATGGAAATACAAGTTAAACAAGAAATTCTGAGGTTTAAATCATATATTAATACATTATTACATTAGTATTTAGTGTCTCCTTTTTCCAGCTCTTGATATTTATGTTATAAAATCTTGTAATACTCTTATGGGATTGAGTTACTAGCAGAGAGCTCACAATGCTATTTGATTCTTAAGGGTCTTTGCATAATTTAGTGATAACTGCCATAAGGTGCTTGTGGTTTTGGTTGTAGTTTTGTGATTTGAACTGTTAGACTGCTTAACAGAGGGAAATTCAGTTTTCATTCTTCTTTTTGAGCTGGTATTTGAGCTCTGCAGGACCTCGGGCACACTTCATGTCCATGTCCAGTTCCTTGTGCCTTTATCTAATTGATAGTTCTTGATACCCTATCCTAGTCATTAGTGCTTAGCATTCTCCCTGTTAGAGTTGCTAGTCCCTCCCTACCTTGGCTAGCATGAGGAAGAAAGACTAACTTCTTTCTATTTCCTTTGTCTTTTCTTCCTTGCTTTTATGTCCATTGATGGACAGAGCAATTACAATTGTGGTAAAGTTTTACATCAACAGAATAAAGCTCTTTTACTAGTTGGGTGTAATTTTCCCACCAGGAACCAATAAAAAGCAAACTACTAATGATGGAGCTTATTGATTGGTTAAAATATAATTTTTCCTTAACCAGCAGGTTTTGCAACATGGCTTAGAGCTTTTTTTTAAGGCTAGTATGTTTTTCAAAATGTATGACTTAGAAATAATATTTAAACAGAAAACCTAATTATTTTAATATAGTGGAAGTGTTTTAGAAATAATATGTAAACAGAAAACCTAATTATTTTAATATAGTGGAAGTGTTTTTAAGGGCGTTTTGTTTTGTTTTGTTTTGTTTGCGGTACATGGGCCTCTCACTGTTGTGGCCTCTTCCATTGCGGAGCACAGGCTCCAGACACGCAGACTCAGCGGCCATGGCTCACGGGTCCAGCCGCTCCGCGGCATGTGGGATCTTCCGGGACCGGGGCACGAACCCATGTCCCCTGCATCGGCAGGCGGACTCTCAACCACTGCGCCACCAGAGAAGCCCCTAGGGCGTTTTTAAAAAGCTCCATATTATTTAAATTAGTTTTAAAATCCTTGTAGTTATACAATGTAATAATTGGTAATTCAAATAACCCAGGGCAATAGGTATGCAATTTTATTTTTAGCTGTTACTTAATCATAGTCATATATGAAATTTAATCTTTACTAGATATATATTTTGCAGCTTAATAATTACCTTTGAATACTTTGATGAGGTTAGATATAATGAAGAGATTTCCCAAGTGCTTGTTTGCTGTCATTTTAGAAATTCTAAACAGTTACTTTCATCATAAAAAGTTAGAGGCAGTGTTAAGCATCATTTGGTTAAAATATTCCTCTATTTCATATTTGTTTTTGAACATTGATTTGGTTTCCATTTTTGTTATATTACTGAGTGTATTACATGGATATGATAGCATTCTGTAGGCACTTTATAATTTCTTGGTACTGTAGTAGAAATCTCATTTGTTGTTAAAGTATAGTATTAAGGATATATAGACTTGTTTCATTGTATGCCACTTAGTGAAATTGTAATTTGTATTTTATGTCCTCTAAGAATGCACAGTGTACTTTTCTAAAGGATGAAAACTGTCAATAATTGTTTGCAGAGGTCTTCAGATTAAAAAAATTAAGCAGTCTTCTATTTCAAAAGACATACTATCAAGAGCCAACAAAATTCAGCTGGAGTTGGAACAGCAATTGAAATACATTTCTTTGCTGTCTAGGAAGAAGTTTAATGAGTTCTTTACAGTTTCAAAAATGGCGCCAACTAAACTGTAGTGACTAGTAAGAGGAAGGTGGTCTCAGAGTTTGTAGATTCCCAAGAAAACTGTAGTTTCCCAGTCCAAAATTCCCAGTCCAGCTTTTCAAGATTTCATTGACCTAAGTTGTCAGAAGCCCAATTAGTAGGGATGTATAGTGTCTAAATAAATCCCTCCTTTCCATTTAATACAGCAAATGTAGTTTTATGGTTTTTGAATGAATGTGTTGAGCCTTTAATATATGGAAGTTACCATACCAGAAGCTGAGAGAATTCAAACATGAGTAAGATGCAGCTCTGCCCTTACAGAGCTCAGAATCTAATGTGGGAAACAGATACTGACTATATTATAATGTCTTAAGTTCTACACAAGTGGTATGAAAAATGTGGAACACTGAGAAAAGAATGGTTGATGTCTATGGGGAACCGCTGCCTAGAGCTTTATAGAAAAGATGGACATTTGAATTCATCTCTGTTAACTAACCATGGGTCAAATAAGCAATGAAAAAGATTTTTTAAAATGTGTTCTGTACCCGAACACAACAATACTGATGAATTAAATGAAAATTAAGCTAAATGAAATAGTATATATAAACATACCTTTTGCTCAGTGGAAATCTGAAGGCATTAGATCTTACTCATGTTGAATAACATGGCTAGGTTTAGGATAAGTCTACTGGAAAGAAGGGTAAGATTTTAAGGAAGAACGTAGTTACCTGATTTCAACCATGTGCTGCATGGGCCAAACGACAGAAGCTGTCTTCAGGATTGTTCCTTGCCCCCCCAGCCCCTACCCCAAGCCACAGCTATATGTGTAAGTACACGTATGTGTGTATGTATATATACACACACACATTTCTCTGTGGCTAAAAAGCTGATGCAGTTTTTTTATTCTATTCATGTTGTTGGAAATTCTGTGATAGATAGAACATGATGTTTAGTTTCATAAAACCCAACTCTGTGTCTGAACTGTATTGCAAAAATTGTTAAAGTATAGGCCAGTAAAATAAAGACTCTAGCATATAGAAATGAAACATGATGTGCAGTCTGATTTCTTTCACTATATTGTCATGACTGGGATTGACTATCTGACAGGGAGAGTGGAACAGATTGCAGCTATCTGTCTGAACTGTAGACCAAGGAGCATGCCACTTGTTCTTGCTGCTAACTAGCTAGATTTACTCTTGGCTAAATGCAGCAGCTCATTTGTTTAACCACATAATTTGAGGAATGCCGTTTCTGACTGTGTAAAGGATCTGAGGCAACAGCCAGGACTACGTACTGGCTGAGGTAAAATATTTGAATTCTCCTTGGAGGAGCATCCCTCACCCAGCTTTGGCTGTGTCGCTCAGACCTGGACCTTTAAGTTCAAGACTCAAGTGAGGGTTCTGTTCACCGATTAATCTAAGGACTGATTTGTTGGAATCTGCTATATTTTCCTGCTTTTATTGAATTAATAATTCCCCTGCATGAGCCTAAAGGCTTACATATTTAATTGAGGTTATGAAACTCCCCCAGGTTTCATAGCCTCAGGTTTCATTAGGCTTACTGATCTGAGTAAGTAAGTGTTTTTCTCTTGTCAGAATTTAGGTACTATAGTTTTCAAGGAAGTGCCTAGAGAGAGTATTATCATATTTGATGTGTGTATATAAGACTGTGGTAAGAAAGTTTGTAAATTCTTTAGAATAGAATTGGTATGCCAGAAATAGTTTAGGTAGACCATTCTCTCTGAGCACTTTTATCCTAGACAAGATGCTGTACCTTAGAGAGAGATACTTGAAGATCAGGGGAATAGTGAAATTCTTACTGAATTGATGTGAGGGAGCAACACAGCACTGATTGGAATCTTAGCGGTGGAGTGTGCTCTCCCCAAAACCCAAAAGTCAAGTTAGATTTTTATTTTTATTTTTTGGCCACACTGTACGGTTTGCAGGATCCCAGTTCCCCGACCAGGGATTGAACCCAGGCCACAGCAGTGAAAGCCTGGAATCCCAACCACTAGGCCACCAGGAACTCCCCCAAGTTAGATTTTTAAACAGAAGTTTGAAGTCAGCCACCCAACTGCTCCTTTATATTCCATTTGTCAAACAGTCGTGTCTTTCATCAAGACAACAGCAGAAGTTTAGGAGATATTTAAAATTCAGAAGCATTGCCTGTATTGACTTGGGAGTTCAACAAAAACTGCTTTAAACCTCCCCAAAACTGTCACTATTAAATAAATAGTCCTGCTTTTGGCCACAAAATTAAGAAGTTAAATTTTACCTACCTAAAAAACTTTTGTCTCTTTTCATTAATCATATAATTATCAATTATATTTAAATACCAGGTATCCTGCCTGGTGTGCCCCTGAGGGTATACGAAAAAAAGTAGCTGGTACTATAGCTAGCTAGTAATACAGGGAGAATTATTTAGAGCTATACACTGTAAATGTAATTCCAAGATACTGAAACGAAAATCCCAAATACAGATATTTAAGACCACTACCCAATCTTTGTGCAAAGTTTCCCTAAATTCAGAGTGAAATTTTGGAATAACTAATCTGAAATGAGTTAGATCTAATGCTATGACTGGTGATTTTACATTTTTAAAAGTTAAGGATTCAAAGACATACTTTAAATAGTGTAAATCATATGTATATTTGATGTGTGTGTGTGATTGCATATTAAAATTAGTAAGAAAATATTCTCTAAAAAGCTAATAGTTCTAAAAAGATAAATTTTAAATATTTCATATCAAGAAAAGGTTAAAAAGACTTAGGTTGAATTGAATATATCAAAAACTATATACTTTAAACACCTGTACCACTGCGTTCTCTTTTGTCTGTTAACTTTAATGACAATTGATAATTGACCTCAAGATTTATAACCAACATTTTGGGGTGCACAATATATAAGAGAATATGTTGATTCCACAAGTGTTGCTACAATTTCTGTCCTTGAGAAAAGTAAAAGATGATTTGGAATTATTCTAAGCAGACATGTATATAAATCTTGTATTTACAACTCGTAGAGCCATTACAGGAAGACCCAGTTGAGGCTGTAAGGGCCTCTTGTCCATAATTCTGGAGGTTGAACCACTTGGAGTTTCTGCATTTCATGAAATGAATTCATAGGTCAGACTTCCATTAACCTCCACTACCTACATGCCACCTCAAGAAAGCAGTCACCAAAGTAAATCTGTCACT
The DNA here is from genome assembly GCF_949987515.2 of Delphinus delphis. NCBI lineage: Eukaryota > Metazoa > Chordata > Mammalia > Artiodactyla > Delphinidae > Delphinus > Delphinus delphis. Next base: position 50,340,631 of record NC_082695.1, on the reverse strand, counting down.
TGTTAGAACACCAAATTGCCTTGAATTGAACCTGAACTTAGACTGAAGATATATTAGACAAGTGTTGATATTGTTAAAGAAAAAAACAATCTAACACTTGTTAAAACAAGACTTTATTCAGGACCTTTGTGATAGGTATCAAGACTATTCCAATAGGGGAGAAAGTTTGAGCTCAACTCTGTGCTAAAGACAGCTGGGGATTTATGGCCAAGGAGCAGAGTAAGAGGATCAGTGGATGGAAAATTACTAAAAGGAGATGTTGAGGGTGGGGAAATTCTTGCTAAACTGACTTAGCAGGATTTTTGCTATAACTGGGCTAGGCAGGCCAAATACAAAGCCCAAGGATGAGGCCTAGTCAAAAAGAGGGCTCAGAGAAGCTTGTCTAAAGTTTGGTCAAGAAGAGGGTCTTTGTCCATATAATTAAAACCAAAAAATGTTTACAAATACCTCAAAACAATTTGCCTACATCATTAACGAGATGCTTTCAAAGGACAACCACCACAGGGCAATGCTAGATCTTGTTATTCATCTAGTGGTTTTATTGTTGGTGTTCATAGTTTTTCAATTTTTTTGATCAATTATGATAATACCACAAATTTCTTGAGCACTTTCAACATGCCATCCACTCTTTTAGATGTTTTTCACATACCATCTCATGGAGTCCTCACAGCACCTTTCTGTGGTAAGTACTATCGTTACCCTCATTTTACATATTAGGAAACAGACTCAGAGAAATTAAGAATTTGCCAAAGATTACACAGTTAATAAATGGCACAGCCAGGTTCTGCAAGGCAGGACCACAAAGACTACAGTCTTAACCAGAAGGTTGTACTTGTTTTTAAGAACAAACAAGTAATTCTTAGAATTAATTTTATTTAAATGAACAATATATGGCTTATCAGATTATAAAAGAAAAGATACTTATATTTGGTTGCAGGGTTAAAACATTCAAATAGGCATTTGGTAATATTAGAATTAAATTTTAAGTATAAGAACTCAGGATTTTTAAGAATTTATCTTTTCCAGCTCTGCCTCTGCAGTGGTCTAGGTACTATTACTATTCCTCAGTAGAAGTATAACCAACATCCTATTTCTGGCATCACTACTAATTTGTGCTCAAAAGTAGTAGGGTTTCTTGGAGAGGGGCTGCTTCCACATCTTATGACTGAGAGAATGAAGATAGTCTGGAACTTTTCTTTGCAAGAAAGCAAGACAGATGCTTTCAAAGTTCTGATGGGGCTGAAAGAAAAAAGAAGGCAGCTTAAAAGGGCCTCTCATTGGTCAAGATGTAACAATTTAAACATCAAAATACAAAATAGAGACTAAATTAAAACAAGCAGTCTATAGAAAAATTGGGATTTTCTTTTCAAATAACTAGTATTATATGCAATTGATTTTTATTCAGAAAAATTCCTATTTATATTTAATTGTACGTTTAGTCCCAGGACAGACGGAAGCATACTGAACACTTTCTGGCTGAGTTACACCCAGGGGTTACAGCCCGCACAGCTCAGACTGGGAGGCACACAGGCACAAGTCTCACCAGGCTCCTGTGTGGGAAGAGCTGTGCAAAGGCTTGTGATCAGGGCTTTGAGCATTTCTCTGTGTGTTATACATCAATAAATGGCTTACTAAAAGCAAATTAAAAAGGCTGAGAGTAAGGATCCAGTAGAGGGAGAAGATGAAGAAGGCAGGGCTATTCCACTGGCCAACTGCCCTGGGTCAGAGAAGGGGTGAAATCCAGGATCGATGGCCAGACTGGCCTTGCTGGGGAGGAGGAAGGCTGCCTCTTCTGGAACAGGAGGGAAGCAAGAGAGGCACTGGTGAGAAAGTGAGAGAACTCAGCTTAAAAGTAGAGCAATGTGGGCTTCCCTGGTGGCGCAGTGGTTGAGAGTCCGCCTGCCGATGCAGGGAACTCGGGTTCGTGCCCCAGTCCGGGAGGATCCCACATGCCGCGGAGCGGCTGGGCCCGTGAGCCATGGCCGCTGAGCCTGCGCATCCGAGCCCTCCACAACGGGAGAGGCCACAAGAGTGAGAGGCCCGCGTACCGCAAAAAAAAAAAAAAAAAAAAAAGTAGAGCAATGTCTCAAATGTGCAATTGTACTTTGACTGACCCACCTAGGAACATTACTCAGAGTCCTAAAATCTGAGTAGGGATCACATTAAAAGTCACCATTGTGCTTTTGCAGTTGCGGCCCAGGGGCTGTGCTGAGGGAGACAATAGTGGACAGCATGGAACCAGGGTATATTGAAGATGATTTTGGTCTACAGATTGTCAACTATCTGGTGCCAAAGTTCTTTGTGGACACAAATGAGGCAATATTAGATCTTTGTCTCCCCTTGCCCCTTTCCCACCCATTCCTGTTGGTTTGATTTTCCCTCTCAGGGTTCTGCCCACCCCATCCCTCTCTGGCTGGTGAGGGCCTCCAATTAGGCTTGCTGCAGTCCACAGGATCAGTGGTTCTCTGGTCACATGTTCCAGTCTCCACATCCAATGACTAGACAAGTAGCCCAGAGCTAAGTGAGCTGTGTTCAGGAAGCACTGTGGTAGCTGGGAGGATTCATCAGCATATGAACAAGTGCCATGGCAACGAGATGGAGGTCCAGGAATCAGGACTGCTCGTAGTCTGAGCCCTGCACATGTGCTGCTTCTCTTTATAAGACTATCATTTTCACTTAACTATCTACACTGTAATATTTAAAATATTTTATTGAAGTATACTTGATTTACAATATTGTGTTAGTTTCAGATGTACAGCATAGTGATTCAGTATTTTTGCAGATTACACTCCATTATAGGTTATTACAAGACTCATGGTATAATTCCCTGTGCTGTACAGTATATCCTTGTTTCTTATCTATTTTATATAGAGTAATTAGTGTCTGTTAATCCCATACCCCTAATTTGTCCCTTTCCCCTTTCCTCTCCCCTTTGGTAAGCACAAGTTTGTTTTCTGTATCTGTGAGTCTGTTTTGCATATACATTCATTTATATTATTTTTTAGATTCTACATATAAGTGATATCATACATTATTTGTCTTTCTGTGACTTATTTTACAAAGCATAATATTCTCTAGGTCTAGCCACATTGCTGTAAATAGCAGTATTTCATTCTTTTTATGACTAATATTCCATTGTATGTATATGTATGTGTATATATGTCTTATTAATCCAGTCATCTGTTGATGGGCACTTGGATTACTTCCATGTCTTGGCTATTGTAAATAGTGCTGCTATGAGCATTGGGATGCATGTACCTTCTCGAATTAGTGTTTTCATTTTTTCCAGAAGATACCCAGGAGTGGAATTGCTGGATCATATGGTAGCTCTGTTTTTAGGTTTTTAAGGAACCTACATACCCTTTTCTATACTGGCTGCACCAATTTACATTGCCGTCAACATACGCTGTAATATTTTTAGGTAATTTTTAATTTTCATTTTTAAAATAACAGCTTTACCACATCTTTTTTTATCTTCATCTGTTGATGGGCACTTAGGTTGTTTCCATATCTTGGCTATTGTAAATAACGCTGCGATGAACATGGGATACAGGTATCTTTTCAGATCAGTGTTTTTGTATTCTTTGGATAAATACCAAGAAGTGGGATAGGTAGATCTTGTGGTAATTCTATTCTTAATTTTTGGAGAAATCTCTATACTGTCTTCCACAGTGTCTACACCAATTTACATTCCTACTAACAAACAGCGTACAAGTCTTTCCTTTTCTCCACATCCTTGCCAACACTTTGTTGCCTTTTTTGATACTCACATTTCTGACAGGTGTGAAGTGATATCTCATTGTGGTTTTGATTTGCATTTCCCTAATAATTAGTGATATTGAACATCTTTTCATGTGTCTGTTGACCATCTGTATGTCTTCTTTGGAAAAATGTCTATTCAGCTTCTCTGCCCATTTTTTAACAGGTTATTTTTGCTGTTGTTGTTGAGTTATATGAGTCTTTTATAAATTAATCCCTTATCAGATATATCATTTGCAAATATCTTCTCCCATTCAAGTTTTTTCATTTTATTGATGGTTTCCCTTGCTGTGTAGAAGCTTCTTAGTTTGATGTAATCCCATTTATTTTTGCTTTTGTTTCCTTTGCCTGAGGAGACATATCTAGAAAGATAATGCTAAGACTGATGTCAAAGAGCATATTGCCTATGATTTCTTCTAGGAGTTTTGTGGTTTCAGGTCTTAACATTCAAGTCTTTAATCCATTTTGAGTTCTTTTTTTTTCTTATTTTTTGGCGGTAGGCGGGCCTCTCGCTGTTGTGGCCTCTCCCATTGTGGACCAGAGGCTCCGGACGCGCAGGCTCAGCGGCCATGGCTCACAGGCCTAGCCGCTCCGTGGCATCTGGGATCTTCCCAGACCGGGGCACAAACCAGTGTCCCCAGCATCGGCAGGCGGACTCTCAACCACTGCGCCACCAGGGAAGCCCTTGAGTTCATTTTTATGTATGGTGTGATAGTGGTAGTTTCATTTTTTTGCATGTGGTTGTCCAGTTTTCCTAGCACTATTTATTGAAGAAACTAACCTTTCTTCATTGTATGTTCTTAAGAAAATTTAAGTTTTAAACTTTTGAGCAGCAAAGAGGCTTGGAAACGTATTATAAAGTATCTAAATTGTTTATTTAAAGAGGTTTTAAAAGGTTGAATACAGTCCTAGCCTATCATTTAAAGAATGTTTATCTATGTTCCAGGAAAGACTTATGATAAACTGTTACTATGTTATTTTTTTAAAAAAATTGCAGTATAATTGCTTTACAATGTTGTGTTAGTTTCTGCTGTACAATGAAGTGAGTCAGCTATATGTATACATACCTCCCTCTTGGACCTCCCTCCCACCCCACCCCCCATCCCACCCATCTAGGTCATCACAGAGCTGAGCTTCCTGTGCTTTATAGCAGGTTCCCACTAGCTAGCTATTTTACACATGGTAGTGTATATATGTCAATCCTAATCTCCAAGTTGGTCCCACCCTCCCCTTCCCTGACTGCGTCCACATGTTTGTTCTCTACATCTGCATCTCTATTACTGCCCTGGAAATAGGTTCATCTGTATCATTTTTCTAGATTCCATATATATGCGTTAATATACGATATTTGTTTTTCTCTTTCTGACTTACTTCACTCTGTATGACAGATTCTATGTCCATCCACATCTCTACAAATGACCCAATTTCGTTCCTTTTTATGGCCGAGTAATATTGCATTGTATATATGTACCACCTCTTCTTTTTCCATTCATCTGTCATTGGACATTTAGGTTGTTTCCATATCCTGGCTATTGTAAATAGTGCTGCAATGAACACTGGGGCACATGTCCTTTTGAATTTCGGTTTTCTCAGGGTATATGCCCAGGAGTGGGATTGCTGGGTCATATGGTAGTTCTATCTTTAGTTTTTCAAGGAACCTCCATACTGTTCTCCACAGTGGCTGTATCAATTTATATTGCCACCAAGAGTGCAAGAGGGTTCCCTTTCTCCACACCCTCTCCAGCATTTATTGTTTATAGATATTTTGATGATGGCCATTCTGACCAGTGTGAGGTGATACCTTGTTGTAGTTTTTTTGTGTGTGTGTGTGGTACGCGGGCCTCTCACTGTTGTGGCCTCTCCCGTTGCGGAGCACAGGCTCCGGATGTGCAGGCTCAGCGGCCATGGCTCACGGGCCCAGCTGCTCCACAGCTTGTGGGATCTTCCTGGACCAGGGCACGAACCCATGTCCCCTGCATCAGCAGGCGGACTCTCAACCACTGCGCCACCAGGGAAGCCCTTGTTGTAGTTTTGATTTCATTTCTCTAATTAGTGATGTTGAGCATCTTTTCATGTCCCTCTTGGCCCTCTGTATGTCTTCTTTAGAGAAATGTCTATTTAGGTCTTTTGCCCATTTTTTGATTGGGTTTTTTGTTTTTTTGATATTGAGTTCCATGAGCTGTTTGTATATTTTGGAGATTAATCCTTTGTCCGTTGCTTTCTTTGCAAATATTTTCTCCCATTCTGAGGACTGTCTTTTTGTCTTGTTTATGGTTTCCTTCTCTGTGCAAAAGCTTTTAAGTTTAAGTCCCATTTGTTTATTTTTGTTTTTATTTTCATTACTCTAGGAGGTGGGTCAAAAAAGATCTTGCACTGGTTTATGTCAGAGTGTTTTTCCTATGTTTTCCTCTAAGAGTTTTATAGTGTCTGGTCTTACATTTAGGTCTTTAATCCATTTTATTTTTGTGTATGGTGTTAGGGAGTGTTCTAATTTCATTCTTTCACATGTAGCTGTCCAGTTTTCCCAGCACCACTTACCGAAGAGGCTGTCTTTTCTCCATTGTGTGTTCTTGCCTCCTTTGTCATAGATTTGGTGACCATAGGTATGTGGGTTTATCTCTGGACTTTCTATCCTGTACCATTGATCTGTATTTCTGTTTTTTGTCAGTACATACTGTCTTGATTACTGTAGCTTTGTGTAATAGTTTGAAGTTGGGGAGCCTGATTTCTCGAGTTCCGTTTTTCTTTCCCAAATTTGCTTTGGCTATTTGGGGTCTTTTGTGTCTCCATACAAATTGTAAAACTTTTTGTTCTAATTCTGTGAAGAATGCCATGGGTAATTTGATAGGGATTGCACTGAATCTGTAGATTGCTTTGGGTAGTATAGTCATTTTCAAAATATTGATTCCTCCAGTCCAAGAACATGGTATATTTTTCCATCTGTTTGTGTCATCTTTGACTTCTTTCATTGGTATTTTATAATTTTCTTTTTTTTAATTGGAGCATAGTTGCTTTACAATACTGTGTTAGTTTATAATGTACAGCAAAGAGAATCAGCTAAACATATATATATATCCCCTCCTTTTTGGTTTTCCTTCTCATTTAGGTCACCACAGAGCACTGAGTAGGGTTCCCTGTGCTATACAGTATATAGTTTTCTGAGTATGGGGTTTTTTGCCTCCTTAGGTAGGTTTATTTCTAGGTATTTTATTCTTTTTGTTGCAATGGTAAATGGGATTGTTTCCTTAATTTCTCTTTCTGATCTTTCATTGTTAGTGTATAGGAATGCAAGAGATTTCTGTGCATTAATTTTGTATCCTGCAACTTTACCAAACTCATTGATTAGCTCTAGTAGTTTTCTGGTGGCATCTTTAGGATTTTCTATGTATAGTGTCATGTCATCTACAAACAGTGAGTTTTACTTCTTTTCCAATTTGGATTCCTTTTATTTCTTTTTCTTCTCTGATTGCCATGGCTAGGACTTCCAAAACTATGTTGAGTAATAGTGGAGGGTAGACACCCTTGTCTTATTCCTGATCTTAGAGGAAATGCTTTCAGGTTTTCACCATTGAGAATGTTTGCTGTGGGTTTGTCATATATGGCCTTTATCATGTTGAGGTAGGTTTCCTCTATGCTGACTATCTGGAGAGTTTTTATCATAAATGGGTGTTGAATTTTGTTAAAAACTTTTTCTGCATCTATTGAGATGATCATATGGGTTTTATTCTTCAATTTGTTAATATGCTGTATCATATTAATTGATTTGTGTGTATTGAAGAATCCTTGCATCCCTGGGATAAATCCCACTTGATCATGATGTATGATCCTTTTAATGTGTTGTTGGATTCTGTTTGCTAGTATTTTGTTGATTATTTTTGCGTCTATGTTCATCAGTGTTATTGGTCTGTAATTTTCTTTTTCTGTGATATCTTTCTATGGTTTTGGTATCAGGTTGATGGTGGCCTCGTAAAATGAAAGTGGGAGTGTTCCTCCCTCTGCAATTTTTTGGGAAGAGTTTCAGAAGGATAGGTGTTAGCTCTTCTCTAAATGTTTGATAGAATTCTCCTGTAAAGCCATCTGGTCCTAGACTTTTGTTTGTTGGAAGATTTTTAATCACAGTTTCAATTTCATTACTTGTGATTTGTCCGTTTATATTTTCTAATTCTTCCTGATTCAGTCTTGGAAAGTTGTACTTTTCTAAGAATTTGTCAATTTCTTCCAGGTTGTCCATTTTATTGCCACGTAGTTGCCTGTAGTAGTTTCTTATGATCCTTTCTATTTCTGCATTGTCAGTTGTAATTTCTCCTTTCTCATTTCTAATTTTATTGATTTGCGTCCTCTCCTGTTTTTTCTTGATGAGTCTGGCCTAAGGTTTACCAATTTTGTTTATCTTCTCAAAGAACCAGCTTTTAGTTTTATTGATCTTTGCTATTTTTTTTCTCCATTTCTATTTCATTTATTTCTGCTCTGATCTTTATGATTTCTTTCCTTTTACTGACTTTGGGGTTTTTTGTTTTTGTTCTTTTTCTAGGTGCTTTAGGTGTAAGATTAGATTGTTTTGAGATTTTTCTTGTTTCTTGAGGTGAGATTGAATTGCTATAAACTTCCCTCTTAGAACTGCTTTTGCTGCATGCCACAGGTCTTGGGTTGTCGTGTTTTCACTGTCATTTGTTTCTAGGTATTTTTTTATTTCCTCTTTGATTTCTTCAGTGATCTCTTGGTTATTTAGCAGCACATTGTCTAGCCTCCATGTGTTTGTGGGGGTTTTTACAGTTTTTTTTCCTGTAATTGATTTCTAATCTCATAGCGTTGTGGTCAGAAAAGATACTTGATACGATTTCAATTTTCTTAAATTTTCCGAGGATTGATTTGTGACCCAAGATGTGATCTATCCTGGAGAATGTGCTGTGTGCACTTGAGGAGAAAGTGTATTCTACCGCTTTTGGGTGGAATGTCTTATAAATATCAATTAAATCTATCTGGTCTATTGTGTCATTTCAAGCTTGTGTTTCCTTACTAGTTTTCTGTCTGGATGATCTGTCTGTTGGTGTAAGTGGGATGTTAAGGTCCCCCACTATTATTGTGTTACTGTCGATTTCCCCTTTTATAGCTGTTAGCACTTTCCTTATGTATTGAGGTGCTCCTATTTTGGGTGCATAAATATTTATAATTGTTATATTTTCTTTTGGATTGATCCCTTGATCATTAGGTAGTGTCCTTCCTTATCTCTTGTAACAGGCTTTATTTTAAAGTCTATTTTATCTGATATGAGTATTGCTACTCCAGCTTTCTTGTGATTCCCGTTTGCATAGAATATCTTTTTCCATCCCCTGACTTTCAGTCTGTATGTGTCCCTAGGTCTGGTCTCTTGTACACAGCATATATATGGGTCTTATTTTTGTATGCATTCAGCCAGTCTGTGTCTTTTGGTTGGAGCATTTAAGTTATTTACATTTGAGGTAATTATCGATATGTATGTTCCTATTACCATTTTCGTAATTGTCTTGGGTTTGTTTTTGTAGGTCTTTTTCTTCTCTTGTATTTCCTGCCTAGAGAAGTTCCTTTAGCATTTGTTGTAAAGTTGGTTTGGTGGTGCTGAATTCTCTTAGCTTTTGCCTATCTGTAAAGCTTTTGATTTCTCTATCAAATCTGAATGAGATCCTTGCTGGGAAGACTAATCTTGGTTGTAGGTTTTTCCCTTTCATCACTTTAAATATGCCCTGCCCCTCCCTCTTGGCTTGCAGAGTTTCTACTGAAAAATCAGCTGATAACCTTATGGGGATTCCCTTATATGTTATTTTTTGCTTTTCCCTTGCTGCTTTTAAAATATTTTTTCTTTGAATTTAATTTTTGTTAGTTTGGTTAATATGTGTCTTGGTGTGTTTCTCCTAGGGTTTATCCTGTATGAGACTCTCTGTGCTTCCTGGACTTGGGTGGCTATTTCCTTTCCCAATTTAGGGAAGTTTTCAACTATAATCTCTTTGAATATTTCCTCAGACTCTTTCTATTTCTCTTCTTCTTCTGGGACCCCTGTTATTTGAATGTTGGTGAGTTTAGTGTTGTCCCAGAGGTCTCTGAGACTGTTTTCCATTCTTTTCATTCTTTTTTCTTTACTCTGCTCCTTGGCAGTTACTTCCACCATTCTATCTTCCAGCTCACTTATTTGTTCTTCTGCCTGTTATAATCCTGTTGATTCCTTCTAGTGTGTTTTTCATTTCAGTTATTGTGTTGTTCATCTCTGTTTGTTTGTTCTTTAGTTCTTCTAGGTCTTTGTTAAACATTTCTTGTATTTTCTCAGTCTGTGCCTCCATTCTATTTCCGAGATTTTGGATCATCTTTCCTATCATTACTCTGAACTCTTTTTCAGGTAGTTTGCCTATTTCCTCTTCATTTATTTGGTCTTGTAGGTTTTTAACCTTGCTCCTTCATCTGTAGTATATTTTTTTGTCATCTCATTTTTTTTGATGGGTGAGACTGTGTTCCTGTCTTACTGGTTGTTTGGAATGAGGCTTCCAGCACTGGAGTTTGCAGGCAGTTGGGTAAAGCTGGGTCTTGGTGCACAGATGAGGAACTCTGGGAGACCTGACTCCAAGGAATATTCCCTGGGGTCTGAGGTTGTCTGTTAGTCCAGAGGTTCAGACTCAGTGCTCCCACCACAGGAGCTCAGGCCTGACCCCTGACCTGTGAATCAAGATCCCACAAGCCACGCAGCAAAAAAAAAAAAAAAAAAAAAAAAACCAACATGGCGCATAACAATAACAAAGAATAAGAAATAAAATTAGAAAACTAATAGATATATTAGAAACAATAAAGGTATAAATGAAACAACAACTGGAAGAGAAAACAGAACCAAAATAGCAAAAAAAAAAAAAAAGGACAGAAAAGGCCTTGGCTTAGGCAGGGTGTGGGGCTTAGGCAAGGGTGGGGTTTAGGCAGGGGGCTGGGGCCTATGCTCAGGTCCCACGGGGCCAGAAAAGGCCCAAGTGGGGGGCGGGGCTTAGGCTCAGCACAGCTGGATGGGGCCCTGGAGTGCTGCCGGCCTCAGAGTGCAGAGTATCAGGGCCAGGACCTCAGCAGGCTCGCCAGGGCCCAAGTGGGTGCGGGAAATGATAGCTACATTCCCCCCCAATCCTCATACCCCCAAGGGTCCGTCCCCATTCACCTCTACTCTTCCTCCCCCATCCTCCAATGCCCCCACACAGCCAGAGGGGGCCCTGGAGGGTGGAAGACAAGGCCCATGACCCCAGCAGGTTCCCTGGGGCCCAAGTGGGCAGGGGAAATGCTAGCTGTGCTCCCCTCCGATCCTCTGAATCCCCGAGGGTCTCTCCGCATCCCTGTTGATCCCCTCACAGTGAGTGGGCCTCTTGAGGCGTGGGAACCCCTCCCCTACCGCCACCCCTCAGGGGTGCCAGTCCCATTCCACCTCCACCTCTCCTCCCCCCTCGCTCCCCCGCCCATGTTCTGCCTTATCTTTTGGGGGTTCCTCCCATACCCTTGGGTGTCGAGGTCCCCCACCAGCATCTGGTAGGTGCCCTAGTTGTGAGGAGACGCGGACTCTGCGTCCTCCTACTCCACCATCTTGACTCTGTCTTCCCATGTTATGTTCTGATATAAATTTTAGACCTAAAAATAAGTCTTCACCAGAGCAAATGAAATGCCACTTATGGTGAAATATTATACTTTATTGTTTTTCTGAATTATCAATAAGGTTACAGACACCTAGAAAGGAGTAAGCACACCTCTCATAAAGATCTCAATTTCCTTATGAAATAAAATGACATAATGAAAACTTAAGGGAGGAGAAAATAATAATATAACCACTCAATTCCATATATATCTTTACTACTTACAAGGACCTTTCATATATTTTTGATCCTCACAATCACCTGGTGAGGTAGGCAGGTTTCAGTTTTTCATTCTAATGAGGTATTTTCTCCATAAACACTGAAGAATGCCAAGAAAAGTTTGCTCTTGAACCCTAGTTTCCATGTATTTTAAGAATAAATAAGTTCTTTAAAAGTAGGTTTTCTGACTAACTTTAGTTTCAGAAATTACATTAAACATTTCTTATTTTCATAGTCCATCCTTTACAAAGAAGACAAGAAATTTCTGAAGTCCACCTTTGGATTCTTTTCGGATTCACTCTGACTAAGCAACATTTTTAGTTGAGAGAAGTGTTTCTTTGTTTTGCTCACATTCTTTGAGGAGCAAATGGGTGTTGACTGTCCAGATTTAGCTCTTCTGAAAAGAAACATAAAGCCACACTTAGGTATACTGACAAACAACAGTTCTTCCTTCTTAGCCTAGATACCTGCTACTAGAATCGTTTTCTACTCTTCCATAATTATGGCCATATATGAGCAGTGGCTGTACCCAGCAAAGTCATTCCAATTTTATTTAAAAATCTCCTCACTAAACAGGCTACAGGCAACATTTAGGAGGTATAATGAGGGTTCTGGAAGCTTCTTTCACCACCTGAAAGAGAAAGCTAAAGGCAAAGTGTCATCAGGTCTGAGTTCCTTGTAAGTCTGACACCAAGATTCATGACAGTTCTAAGCAAGGACTTTAAAAACATATTTTTTCTTCACAGCTCAAGACCATTTCTTTCTCAAAAGTGAAGAATATCAACCTACACATATAGGTACCATTCCATTGTATTTTCGCCCCTACAATATAAGCTCCATGGGGCAGACACTTTGTACAACTAACTGTATATTCCAGTGCTTTTTAACAGTGCCAAGCACAGAGGACGCCCTCTAAAAATATCCACTGAATAGATGATTCCCCATCTGGTATGTGTGTATTTATGCCTCGTTCTATTTCCTTCCTTCTAATTGTGTTCATCTCCCCAAACAATATTTGGGGTTTGTCAGTCTCATCCCTTTTCTGACTCCCCATCCATGATAAATGTGAAATAGCTTTCTCTTTCCTGCATATATCTAAGAAGGAGTCTGGTCTAAATGCAATTGAATTATTTTAAATATGCAAAATGTTCTTTTATCTGCACATGTCCAATAAAGTAGAAACTTCCATGATGAATTCCTATTGTACCAAACATCAAAATAACTAGGAATATAGAGAAAACTGGACTTGAAATTTTAAATGTCAAACCCAATATAAAAAAACCTCAATTCAGTAAAAACAAATAATCCAGTTCCTGCTGAATTTTGTTATTGATTTTCAAGAAACTACCAGACTCTTTTGTAACAAAATGTTTAAAAATTCCTTTCACAGTTTCTATGGAGCTAAATTTATTGATTAGCATAGTGAAGAGTGTATTGAGGATTATTAAAAATAAAACATGTGCCCAGTCACACAGTTAACTTAGTATCATTTCACAAATCCCTATTCAGTTAGATTGCCACAGGAATTTCTGATACAGGAACAGCAAGAACAAAGGTTTAGAGCAGGAAAGTAAACTGAGTGCTTCAGTTTTGCTGACACATAAGATGAATTAAGGCAAGTAAGAGAGGCAGACAGATTGGTGCCAGGTAGTGGGGGCTGGAAATCCATGCTGGAGTATTTGTTCCATATGCTACAGAGTGAGGTGCTAAAGCTTCTAATCAGAACTGTGCTTTTGGACTTCCTGGTGGCACGGTGGTTAAGAATCCGCCTGTCGGGGCTTCCCTGGTGGCGCAATGGTTGAGAGTCTGCCTGCCGATGCAGGGGACACGAGTTCGTGCCCTGGTCTAGGAAGATCCCACATGCCGTGGAGCAACTAAGCCCGTGTGCCACAACTACGGAGCCTGCGCTCTAGAGCCCACGTGCCACAACTATTGAGCCCACATGCCACAACTACTGAGCCTGCACTCTACAGCCCATGAGCCACAACTACTGAGCCCATGTGCCACAACTACCGAAGGCCTCATGCCCAGCACCCGTGCTCCGCAACAAGAGAAGCAACCCCGTGAGCCTAGAGCCCATGCTCCAGAACAAGAGAAGCCACTGCAAGGAGAAGCCCACACACCACAACGAAGAGTAGCCCCTGCTCGCCACAACTAGAGAAAGCCTGCATGCAGCAACGAAGACCCAACACGGTGAAAGATAAGTAAACAAATAAATATATAAAAAATAAAAATAAAAAATATCAGACTAAAAGGGCTTGAAACTAGGAGCAGGAAGACTCAGGGAATTATTGTAGTAGTCCTGGCAAAGAGTGAATAATGACCTGAACAGATAGCAGCAGCAGGGAGAAAAAGGAAAGAATAGCTGCAGACACCTTGGAAGCAGGATGGGTAGAAACTGGCGACTAACTGGACCAAGACTGAGCAAGTAGGATTGTCAACTATACTCACCATTTCAGGTCAGAATGTCTAGAAGGGCATGTTCATTTACAGAATAAAGAACTTAGGAGGATGGGCAGGTTTGAGTAGTTACCTGTGGGGACATGTAGGGGTGGGAAATGGATATATTTAATAGGCAGCTGGGAACAGGTCCAGGGAGAGACTGGAAGTAGAGGAATACACCTGGAAGTCAGTGCAGTGATGACTTCCTCAACTGCATGGCAATTTCAGGGAGTGTATTAACAGAGAAATTAGAACTCATGGGTTAACACTGGTAATTTAAATAGCTTAATGGATTAATATACCTGAAAATCAATGCTGGGCTCTTGGCTTTGGAACCAGACATATCATGATTTAGTTTTGCAGAACTTAGAGTCTTTCTCTCTGGGGTCTTTAGGCTGAGTTTACTTGCAGGAGTGGTAGGATTGCTCTTCAATGTTGACAGAAAGCTTCTAGTTTTACCATGATGTTTAACTGTTCTGTTGCATGTTTTACAAGTAATCACCTGCCATAAAAAGAAGAAATAGTGGGTCTGATTTCTCTTATAATTTAATCCAATAAACTGCATGCTCATTAAATTCATATACATAAGGGACTAAACCAGGTGCTACAGAGTGAGTAACAAAGGCTGCCCTCAGCATGCTTGTAAACTAGCAGCAGGAATCAGACAAGACACAAACTTAAAAGAAAATCTTCAATAAAAAGTTAATGGCTAAACATTTGTATATAATTTAAAACACCTTTTTAAAGATGATAAAGTCTTTACTTTCTCAGTGTAAAACCGTGTTCGGCAGGGAATGGAGGAGACTGGGAATGATACCCTTTAACATCTGGAAAGTTGTTCTTTATAACAATAGTAGACATTTAGCATTTTTTTGCAGACAAACTCCAAGCCTTTTCCCAATACAACATGGCAAAATATCACTGAAAATTTAATTGACTCCTTCAAACCTTTATTCTGTAAATACAGGTCTAAAGCAATTTATAAAACCAATCAAATGAATCCTCACATTCTCATACTTCTTCACTTCATTAGCGATAGAGGTTGACTTTTTTTTCAGGATTCATTTTTCAACACATGGTTCATTTTATAGCTAAATGCCTTTCTTCTACATATCTGACTCACAAGGCACAGGATTCAGCCCAGGCCTCAACAAAATTAACAGAAACTAGTTTAGCTGAGAAGTACTCTGATGTTCATGAGCAGGTAAAAATGCATTTATAGAGGTCTATTTAGGTTACTTTATGCTTTCTATAAACAATCAATTTTATGACATAGCAAAATTCATTTACCTGTCCAATTATGGTAAACTCCTAAATATGGCAGTTCCAATCTAAGTTATTACCAACTGTAGTCTTGGGCCAGACATAATCTGTCATAATGTCCAGAATGCCCAGCACAGTGCCTGGTAGTAAGCAAGCACTCGAATAGTTGATGAATGTTAACACAAAACATGCAGATAAAGTGTATCTGATACTGGTCTCTATACAGTAAACCAGAGTAATTTGCTTTTGGTTGTTTTATTGCACTTAACATCCCCAATACACAGCATTGTCTGGCATAAGATAGATCCTCAATAAATGTTTGATGAATGAACATAAGATGCACTTACCTTTGTTGGGCATAAACTTAAATACATACTCTGACATGGAGCGGAGGTGACTGAAGAAGTAACACTGGTACCTAATACATAAGGCAAGAGCTTTATGTATACCTAATACATACTGTTGTTCGAAGAAAGGAACCATTAGCTGAAAAAATAATTTAGTGGTAACTGCAGTTCAGGTGAAGTCACACTGGTGAGCTCAAGAAATCCTCAACTTTGTGAAAATAATTGTGCTCAGCAATAAGATCTGGGCAATTGAGAGTTCACGATGTTTGGTTTTAGGTAATTGTGAAAAACAAAAATAAGCTGTACTCTTGATGAAACAGTAATCACTAGAAAGAAATCCTATGTATATATTTTGACAATCTAAATATACTACTACAAACCTCTGAGTTATATTCAGGCTAATTCTTAACCTCATCTTAAGTGAAAGAAAAGAAAATTCTGGTTTACTTATACATACTGGAATTGAAATCTTACCAATACACTTGTGGAGTCTTTGTACTTTTTCAAAATTTTTGCTTCTTTAAAACTAAGTGTATAATTTCTTGCTTCTCGATTAAGAAGTTTCTGTATTTTGGGTGTCAATTTGGGTTTGGGTTTGAGACGTACTCGAGACTTATCCTGAACCAGCAACTGGAAACAGTATGGACATGTTCCTTCAAAAGTGCTTTTATCATCTAAAATTATACAAATGAAACTCACGAGTCAGCAAACAGAATATTTTGTTACTGTAAACTATCAATATTATAAATGCAAAAGAGTATATTATTTAATACAAGCAAATATACATTTTCCTTAAGCACACTCAAAATATGAGAATTTACAAAAGCATAAATCAGCAATAATTTATTTTATAAAACACTATAATTCTATCCATTCACTCCTTTTAGCAACAGATAGGTAAGTCCCCACCCTTTGCTACATTGTTCATTACTTGCTACCAAGTAAAAAAGGCTGTATTTCTCATCAATTTTACAAACACATTTATCACAAAATAACAAATTATATTGTGACTTTTCTTTTTAAAACAATTAGCACAATTCTGTGGTTGTGAGCTGGGCTTTGTCTGCAGTACAAGGTAACAGGACAACAGACTTGCCCCAGGACCTTTGTGCAGTCAAGAAAGCATTCACTGACCATCTACCATGCTAGGCTGTGGAGACATAAACATGGAAGTAAAGGAGTTGCTACCTTTACAGAACTCACGCTCTTGGGGAGCCCTAAACAAATAAAGATAAGATTGGTAAAAACTGCAACAGAATATGATTAAAACGCCCTGAAAATTATTAAACTCTGCATAGACTAGCCAGAAACACTTCCAACAGGCTTGGAAAAAGTCATCACAGGTGACTGTAAACTCTTATCTGTATTTGGAAATGGCATCTATTATTGGTAACGGGCTTTCAGGTACAAGTACAGTGAAAAAGCAAGCATGGTTATTTCGGGAAAGGTGAGGTGTGAAGGTGATGCTGCTGAAAAGGAAGGTGGGCACACTATCTGTTATTCAATAAATATTTATTGGTGAGCCCTGTGTTAAGTGCTAGGGATAGACAGCACTACAAAAAGCCAAAGACCATGTTCGTAACTTAGCTCTGCCAAATGTAAAATTCATTCATATTTACTGAGTGACAGTTAAGTGCCAAGCACTGTTCTGGGTGTGGGAAATACCACAGAGAACAAAGGACAATTCATGCAGAGAGACAATGAATACAACAATGCCAAATGTTAAGTGCTGGGGAGAAAAAAGAAATACAGGAAAAGGAGAATGGGGCATAGCGATGGAGCTGCTATAATCTTAAATAGGGCAGCCAGTGAAGGCTTTGTGGGGTGACATTTGCAAGAGACCAGAAGGAAGTGAAGGAAGAATCCAAGGAGATATGTGAGGTAAGATTTCCAGGTAGAAGGAAGGGCAGGTGCAAAGGCTGTGAAACAGCACAGGGGCCTGGCAGTGGTTGGAGTTCAGTGAACAAAAGGGAGAGCAGGTCGGAGAGGTAATGCAGACCTATGAAATAGGGCCATGAAGTCCCTTTAAAAGATTTTCACTTTTACTCTGAGATGGGCAGTTATTTCAGAGTTGGTAGCAGAGAAGTGACATGATCTAGCTTAGGTTTCTATTAGGCTCACGTTGGCTGCTGGATTGAGAATGGACTGTAGAAATGCATGGGAGCTATTGCCAATAATCCAGGAGAGAAACTGATGGCTTGGACCACGGTGGTAAGTTGGATGTGGAGAGAAGTGGCTAGATATTGGATATATTTTAAAGCCAGTGGGATTTCTGGCGTACTGGCTTGGGGAGGAAGGCTGTTAGTGAGTCAAGAGTGGCTCCTAGGTTTGGGGGCTAATTCTTAAGGATGGGGTTACCATTTACTGAAATGGGAATAATTGGAGGAGGCGGGTTGTCGTGTTGGGGGATAAAGCTTGAATTTTCGCCTAGCATAATATTCAAAAAAAGTTGTCAACGTATCTGAATGAGTCTAGGATTCGCGGGAGTGGTCTGGACTGGGGATATAAATTTGTAAGTCCTCAGTATGCAGAATTTAAAGGCCATGAGAGTGGATGAAAAACTGTCACCAAGGAATTGAGTGTAGCTAGAAAAAACGTCCAAGGGATGAGTCCTGGGACACTCCAACATTTGTAAGTTGGGGAAATTAGAAGAAACCAGCAAAACAGAAGTACTGGCTAAAGAGGTAGGAGGTGAACTTTGTGATGGTCCGGAAGCCAAGTGAGGAAACTATTTCGAGTAGACTGATCAATGCGTCAAATGCCGCTAATAGGTCAGGCAAGATAAGGCACGTTAAGGAATTTGGATTTTTTTACGAAACTGAGAAGCCTCTCGAGGGGGTTTATTATGGCAGTGGGTCGATCTGATTCTTTTGGATCACCCTGAGCGTTGTGGGGAATGAAGGCGAGCGGGGCAACGACAGCCTGACCCACAACCAACGGGCGTCCTCCCTACCGTGTGACGAACTGTAGGCCCAGCTGCAAAAGAGAAAGAGACTCATAAGGGACAAGGAAACATCCCCTAGCGGCTAGCCTCCCGCTCCCCCTCCCTCCCTCTCTTACAGGAGATAGCGGGCCTGGCCCGGGCAGCTATCTTGTAGTTTCCGCGCCGCAGTCTCAAGGTAGTGCTTCTGCCTCATAGCCACCGCCACCTCTGCACCGCTGAGACCCGGTCACCAAAAGAGACTCCGGAAACCGGATTCCCAACGTGGCGGACTTTGACGTCGGGATAAGAGCTCCCTCCGGAAACAGGTGCCCTAGGCTGAAGGGTTCCGGTGCCTTCGCGTCCGGTCCGGCGCGCAGGCGACCCTCCCCCTGCCGTTGGCCCCGCCCCCCGGGTCCCACCCCGTCCCCGCGGGCGAGGTGGCGATCACCTCAGACGATAGTCTGGGTGGAGCAGCTTGACTGGGCAGGGGTGGCAGCGTCAGGAGCCGAGGGTGCCGCCCGCCTCTCCGTCTTTGTCTGGTAGCCTCCTTTACCATACCCCTGGTTGTCATTTCATCAGCCCCCGTCGCCCTCTAAATTTGCGGGCTGGGGTACTGACTTGGGCCGCGGCGGGCGGAAGCGCGGTCCGCGGGGGCAGCTGGGAGAAGCGAGGCCTCGAGCTTCCTTCCTAACTTCCGTCAACTGAAATTCAGATGACATAACGTTAACCAATTTTAGGTGAACGACTCAGCGATGTTTAGTACAACGGCAGTGTTGTGCAAACACCATTGTTACTAGTTTGGAAACATTTCTGTCAGCCTACCGGTACCCCATTAGCAGTTACTCCCCATTCTTCCCTCCCTCCCAGCCCCTGGCAACCACTAGTCTGCTTTTTGTTTCTATGGATTTACCTATTCTGGACATATCATATAAATGGAATCATACATGGAATCTCTTGTGTGAGGCTTCTTCCATTTAGTATAATGTTTTTGAGGTTCATCCACTTTGCAGCCTATATCAGAACTTCATATCTTTTTATGGCCGAGTAATATTACGTTGTATGTATGTACCATGTATTGTTTATCCATTCATCCATTGATAGACATGTGAGTTGTTTCTACCTTTTGGCTATTGTGAATAATGCTGCTATGAACTAGAACATGTATTTGCTACTGTATCTGTTTTCTATTCTTTTGGATTTATACCTAGCAGTGAAATTGCTGGGTTATACTGTAATTCCATTTTTAACAAGGATTCCAGTTTCTCCACATCCTCACCAACACTCATTTTCTGGTTTTTTAATTCTAACCATCCTAGTAGTGTGAAGTAGCATCTCTTTGTGGTTTTGATTTGCATTTGTCTAATGGCTAATGATGTTAAGCATCTTTTCATGTGTTGTTGGCAATTTGTATATCTTTGAAGAAATGTCTGTTCCACTTCTTTGCCCATGTTTAAATTGGATTATTTGCCTTTTGTTGTTGAGTTGTTAGAGTTTTTAAAAAATATATTCTGAAAAAAAAAAAGGAAAAAACAATATATTCTGGATACTAAACCCTTATTTATCCTTCATTTTTAAGTTCAGGAAGGAGTCAAATGATGCAAAAGTTTGTAAAGAGAAACTATATATTTACTCCTATATAGACATATTTTAATTTTTCAGAAGAAAAGTTATTACGTCTGCTCTTCCCACCTTTCCATCCTGCTTCTGTGAGGTGATCAACATTAGCAGTTGGGTCTCTTCTCCTTCTATGACCTTACACATGTAAGCACTTGTATGAATGTATAAATATCCCCAATCGCCATCACCACACAAACAACAACAACAAAAAACCAAGACATACACAAAAACCAAAAACCAAAAATAGAATGTTAGTCCTTTACGATATAACTTGCCTTTTCCCTTAACAACAGGCCACAAACATCTCTCCAGTACACACAGTTCTCACATGTACTTTTTAATAGCTGACAATATTACAAAATGTAATGAACCATAATTTATTTTCCTATTGATGAACATTCAATTTTTTTTCAGTTCTTTGCTAGTTCAACTAGTATACCAGCAAATATCTTGTATATGCTAATGCTTTTTATTTCTTTTGTCTGAATTCCTAAAAGAGAAATCACTGAGTGGAATGATATCCATATTTTAATTTGCTAGAGCATTCAAAAAAGGTTGTAGCAATTCACACTCCCAGCATCAATATGTGAGAGAACTGGGTCAAACTGGATGAGTGAAAAGGCGAAGGTCTTTAGTTCACTTAAATACCAGTGAGATAAAGCCTCTATTCATTTATTTCTTGATGGTTTGCATTTTCTTTTGTGAAAAGAAATCGTCACTGGGCTGTTTATCAATTTCTAGGAATCTTTGTATTTTGGTGAAATTCATCCTCTGCTTGTCATTTATGATGCAATGTTTCCTCACTTAACTCATCCTTGGCAAGGTTTATAGCATTTTTGCCACACAAGATTTTGTATGTGGTCAAAATCTGCACGATTGGGTCTGGGTTTTCTGTATAGTGTTAAAGGGCCTCGTTTATGCTGAAGCTAGACAACTGACTATTCATCCAAATGTTTTTCTCATACTTTTCTAGTTTGGTTTCTTCCATATACATCTCTTTTTTTTTAAATAAATTTATTTATTTATTTTTGGCTGCGCTGGGTCTTCGTTACTGCGTGTGGGCTTTCTCTAGTTGCGGCGAGCAGGGGCTACTCTTCGTTGCAGTGCACGGTCTTCTCAGTGTGGTGGCATCTCTTGTTGCCGAGCACAGGTTCTAGGTGCACGGACCTCAGTAGTTGTGGCATGTGGGCTCAGTAGTTGTGGCTCATGGCCTCTAGAGCGCAGGCTCAGTAGTCGTGGGGCTTAGTTGCTCCATGACTGTGGTATCCTCCTGGACCAGGGCTTGAACCCATGTACCCTGCATTGGCAGATGGATTCTCAACCACTGCGCCTCCAGGGAAATCTCTCTTCCATGTACATCTTTAAACCGTATGAAATGTATTTTCACTTAAGTATGAGGTAGAACATATAACTGGAATTTTTTCCAGATGCACAGCAAGTTATGCAAAGATCCCTTACTAGCTAAACTAGTCTTTTTCTACTGGAATTGAAGTTTAAAAAAATATGCACTGAACACTGCATATGTGCCAGGCACTTTTTAAAGTGTCTTGTATTAATTCACGTCATCCTCACAACCCCGTGGCATAGGTGAAATGTCAGCTTATCTATATAAGTTTTTTTAAAATAAAGTTGCATCTGCTTCTAGATTTTTTTTGTTTCACTAGCCGGTAAAGCAGAAGAGGAGAAACGCACTGTATACACATGTGTACATACTCCCCTGGCCCCCAGCACACTTTCCTTCAGCTATTTCCTTCTATCTGCTCTGAACACCGCACTCCTATAACCAGATGCCTCGTCAGCACCACTACTTGCATCACAACTTATTTTCTCAGATGCCGTGGGGCCCAGATAGCACCCTTGGCTTCCCCCACCAAAGAGCCATTGCTGCTGCTGCTTCCCACCCCTTGTAGCCACTCCACCCACAAGCTCTGCGGGCTCCCAATCAGAGGCAGATCACGACTCTGCCCACTTCTCCTCACACCTTGGCCATCCTCTCTTCTTTTGCCTGCATCCCTACCTTGGCTCCTACATTCTTTTCCTGCTTCCTTTCTCCCAGTCCATTCTTCACAGGGCAGACAAAGTGACATTCTTAAAATGTAAATCATTTGGGGGGACATGGAGTGTCCTCTGCAAGCTCCTCGTTGCACTTGGAACACAAGCTCCTTGCCCTGCTCTCCAGGGCCCCATGTGGCTGGTCACTGCCCCACCGCAGACCTCACCTTGTCTCACCTACCTATACTCATACTGCTCCTGTCTTGCCAGCCTTCTCTCTGTCACTCAACATATCCTGCTCAGACCCACCCCAGGGCCTTGGCTTTGAATGAGGATCCTTTCCATGGCTACTTTTCCTCCTCATTCATCTTGGCTCAAATATCACTCTCTCAGAGAGGCGTTCCTTGACCACCCAATAAAGAACTGCTCCTGGCCCACCCACCAAGTCACTCTCTGCCATAACTAGTTTTTATTGTCATAGTAACCTCACTATCTGAAATTGCCTTATTCATTCATGGTTTGCCTGTTCTCCTCCTGTTATCCTCCTGAATGCCTTGGCAACAGGACTTGGTCTGTCCTTTTTGTTGCTCTTTACGTGGACCCCAGCCCAGGGCCTGGCAACAGAGCAGGGGCTCAATAAGGAGTTGCAAAATCATACTGGAAGGAAAGGAAGTTGAAGGGGTTGAAAATAAAACTAGATTGGCCATGAGTTGACAGTTGCTGGCAGTGAGTTTGTTATGTTTATTTATTTATTTTAAACTTTTTATTATGAAAAATCTCAAACATATACAAAATAATCACCATAATGTAATGAACCTTCATATATACACCACACAGCAACTCTCAGCATCCTGGCATTCTTGTTTCATCTCTAACTCTCCCTAATCCCCTTCAATTATAATAACAATTGTAAACATTTTTAAGGAAAAATGTACCTATGTTGAAATGTACAAATCTTAAATGTACAATTTAAAAAGTGACTATACTCCTATCAAGATATAGAACATTTCCAACCCCCTGGAAGAGGAACTACACTCTATCAAGATTTTCCTCATCCCGTAAGTCCCTGTAGTGATCTTTCCCAGTCACCTGCCCCTCAAAGAGGCACCACTTTTCTTCTCCTTCTCTTCCTCCTCTTCCTCCTCTTCCCCCTCCTTCTTCTTCTTCTTCTCCTTCTCCTTCTCCTTCTCCTTCTTCTTCTTTCTTCTTCTCCTCCTTTTTCTTTTTCTTCTATCATATATTAGTTTCACCTGTCCAGAATTTCATACAAGTGGAATCATATGATATACACTTTTCACATAAATTAGTTATGACTTTCTAGAACTTCACATTAATGGATTGAAATAGTATGTACTTCTTTTACTGTTTTTATTGCTGGGTGGCATTCCATTTTATGGTTATACTACATTTTGTTTATTCATTCACCTGTTGAACATTTGGACTGTTTCCAGTTTTTGTCTATTTTAAATAGAGCTGTGATTAACATTGTTACACAAGTCTTTTTGTAACCTATATTTTCACTTTTCTTGAGTAAATAATAGTAGAATTTCTTGGTCAAATGAGCATGTTTAACTTGATAAGAAATGGGCAAATATTTTTCCAAGGTATTTGGATCACTTTGGATTCTCATCAAGAATGTATGAGAGTTCCAGTTGCTCCACATTTTTGCTAATATTTGGTGTTGTCAGTCTTTTAACTTTTGAACAATTGTAATGGTATGGAGTGATATCTCTTTGTGGTTTCAGTATTCACTTGACTGGTGAATAATGATATTGAGCACTTTTTCGTGTGCTTATTGGCCATTTGTGTGACTTCCATTGTGAAGTGTCTATTCAAGTCTTTTGCCCATTTAAAAAATTGTGTTTGTTTTTATTATCAAATTGTAGGAGTTTATTTTATTTTATTTTATTTCATTTCATTTCATTTTGCCACACCACGTGGCTTATGGAATCTTAGTTCCCTGACCAGGGATTAAACCTGGGCCCTTGGCAGTGAGTGTGTGGAGTCCTAACCACTGGACCACCAGGGAATTTCCCATTATATATTCTTTTTTTTTTTAAAATTATTTATTTATTTATTTTTGGCTGTGTTGGGTCTTCGTTTCTGTGCAAGGGCTTTCTCTAGTTGCGGCAAGCGGGGGCCACTCTTAATCGTGGTGCGTGGGCCTCTCACTGTCGCGGCCTCTCTTGTTGCAGAGCACAGGCTCCAGATGTGCAGGCTCAGTAGTTATGGCTCACGGGCCCAGTTGCTCCGTGGCATGTGGGATCTTCCCAGACCAGGGATCGAACCCATGTCCCCTGCATTGGCAGGCAGATTCTCAACCACTGCGCCACCAGGGAAGTCCCCCCCATTATATATTTTTAATAAAAGTCTTGACTACCCATTTTCTTAATGGTGTCTTTTGATGAGCAGAAGTTTTAATTTTGATGAAATCTAATTTGTTAATTTTTGTTATTTTTCTTGTATGGTTATTGCTCATCTAGCCTCAGATGTAAGATATTCTCCTATATTGTCTTCTAAAAGCTTGGTAATTTTGTTTTTATGTTTAGGTCAATGAGATATCTCAAATTAATTTTTGTGTGGTGTGAGGGCAGGGTGTTAGTAGTTCCAGCAACATTTGTTGTAGAGACTAGCTTTTCGCCATTGAATTTATCTAACACTTTTGTCAAAACCAGTTGATCACTTAACTGTGGGTCTATTTCTGGACTTTCTAGTCTGTTGTATGGATCTATTTGTCTACCCTTATGTAGATACCATACTGTCTTAATTACTATAATTTTGTAATAAACCTTGAAGTCAGGTAGTGTAAGTGCTCCAGCTTTGTTCTACTTTCCCAAGATTGCTTTGGCTATTCCAGATCCTTTGCCTTTACATATGCATTTTAGAATTTTCCTGCCAATTTCTAAAAGGAGCCTATTGACATTGAATTGTAGGGAGACCACTGTGGGGAGAATTGACAGCGAAAAAATGTTGAATTTAAATCCATAAATGTAGTATATATCTCCATTTATTTAGGTCTTCATTAATTTATCTTTGCAATGTTCTGTTGTTTTCATAAAAGACATGTAAGCCCTGTAGAGTATAGGGCTTACATGTCTTTTATGAAATTTATTCCAAATACTTTATGCTTTTGATGGTATTGTAAATGAGATTATTTATTTATTTACTCATTTATTTGGCTGCACAGGGTCTTAGTTGCAGCATGCTGGATTTTCATTGCAGCATGCTGGATCTTCATTGCAGCATGTGGGATCTTCATTGTGACATGTGGGATCTTTAGTTGCAGCATGTGGGATCTAGTTCCCTGACCAGGGATCGAACCCGGGCCCCCTGCATTGGGAGCACCGAATCTTAGCCACTGGACCACCAGGGAAGTCCCCAAGATTATTGTTTAATTCCACTTTCCCAATATAGACATACTATTGATTTTAATATATTGACTTAGTTAATCTCACACGTTAGTTTACGAGTAACCTAGTTAAACTCATGTATTAGATCTAGAAGGTTTGTTCCTATAGTTGATTCCTTAGGATTTTCTATACAAATGATCATGCCACGTGCAAATAGGGGTATATATAGTTCTTCTTTTTCAGTCTATGCGCCTTCTGTTTCTTTTTCTTCCCGTATTGAACTGGCAAAGACCTCCAATACAATAGAATTGGCAAGAGCAGAAAACCTTACTTTCTTTCTATTATTAGGGAAAATGTGTTTAGTGTTTCACCATTAAGAATTAATTAGTTGTAGGTTTTTCACAGATATCTGCAATCGAATTAAACAAACTCTCTTTTGTTCCCAGTTTACTGAGAGTTAAAAACATTTTTTTCATAATGAATAGGTATTGAATTTTGTCAGATGCTTTCTTTGCATCAGTTGAGATAGTCATATGTTTTTCTTTATTGCCTAAATATGGTGGGTTACACTGATTGGTCTCTGAATGCTAAAGAAACTTTGTATTCCTAGGATTAAACCCTACTTTTTCATGATGGATTTATGTATTGTTATGTTTGATTTACTGATATTTTGTGAATAATTTTTGTATTCATATCTTATAAGGTCTTTGGTATCAGGGTTATGTTGATCTCATAAAACAAGTTGGAAAATGTGCCTTTATCCTTTGCGTTCTGAAAGAGTTTAAGATTGATGTTATTTCTTCCTTAAATGTTTGATAGAATTTACTAGTGAAACCATCTTAGGCTTAGGTTTTCTTGAGAGTTTTTGTTAATATATTAAATTTCATTGATAAATATAAAGTTACTCAGATATTCACTTTTTGTATTAGTTTTGGTAAGTTGCATTTTTAAGCTATTTGTTAAATGGTCTTCTTTAAGTAAAAAAGAAAAGGCCATAAGTTGAAATAAGAAAATACATGAATTATATTCCAATAAAGATGTTAAAAAAGAAAGAAAATATATGAAAGAAAAACTCTCACTGGTAAAGGCAAGTATACAGTAAAGGGAATGGACCAGCCACTTAAAAAGCTAGTTTGAAGGTTAAATGACAAAAGTACTAAAATCAACTATAACTACAGTAAGTAGTTAAGGGATACTCAAAATTAAAAGATATAAAATAAGACATCAAAAACAAAACATTGTGGTGGTGATGGAGTAAAACTTTAGGTGCTTTTAGAATGCATTCAAAGTTAAGGACTATCAGCTTAAAATAAACAACTGTACATATAAGTCAATATTTAGGAACTTCATGGTAACCACAAACCAAAAACCTACAATAGATACACAAAAATGAAGAGACAGGAACCCAAAAATAACAATAAAGAAAATCATCAAATAGAAAGGGAAGAGACCAAGAGAAGAAAATAACAGGGAAGAACTATGAAAACTACCAGAAAACAGTTAACAAGATGGCAAAAAGTACACGCCTATCAATAATTACTTTAAATGTAAATGGACTGAATATTCCAATCAAAAGATGTAGGGTGGCTGAATGAATAAAAAAAGAAGACCCATCTGTATACTGCCTACAAGAGACTCTCTTCACATTTAAAGACACACAGAGACTGAAAGTGAGGAGTTGGAAAAAGATATTCCATGCAAATGGAAATGAACAGAAAGTTGGGGTAGCAATACTCATTTCAGACAAGGTAGACTTTAAAACAAAGTCTACAATAAAAGACAAAGAAGGACATTATATAATAATAAAGGATCAATACAAGAAGGGGATATAATATTTGTAAACATATATGCACCTAATACAGGAGCACCTAAATATATACAGCAGATATTAACAAACGTAAAGAGAGAAATTGACAATAATACAATAATAGTAGGGGAGTTTTAACACCCCACTTACATCAATGGAGAGATCATCTACTTATCCAATAAGGAAAATTGTCCTTAAATGACACATTATACTAGATGGAATATACAGAACATTCCATCCCCAAACTGCTGAATACACATTCTTTTCAAGTGCACATGATATGTTCTCCAGGATAGAACATGTTAGGCCCACAAAACAAGTCTCTAAAAATTTAAGAAGATTGAAATCATATCAAGCATCTTTTCTGACCACAATGATATCAAACTGGAAATCACTTACAAGAAGAAAACTGTAAACCCCACAAATACATGGAGACTAAATAACATGCTGCTAAACAACCAATGAATCAATGAAGAAATCAAAGTGGAAATTAAAAAATACCTTGCGATAAATAAAAGTGGAAACACACTTTTCCAAAGTCTATGGGACACAGCAAAAGCAGTTCTCAGATGGAAGTTCCTACTGATACAGACCTACCTCAAGAAACAAGAAAAATCTCGAATAAACAACTGGACTTTACACCTAAAGGAATAGAAAAAGAAGAAACAAAGCTGCAAAATTAATAGAATGAAGGCAATAATAAAGATCAGAAATAGAGACTAAGAAATAATAGAAAAGATATATGAAACTAAGTCCTGGTTCTTTGAAAAGATTAAAAAATAAACTTTTAGCCACACTTATCGAGAGAGAGAGAGGGATTAAATAGATTCAGAACTGAAAGGAGAAATTACAACTGATACTACAGAAATACAAAGAATCATGGGACTACTGTAAGCAATTACATGCCAACAAGTTGGACAGTCCAGAAGAAAGCTAAATTCCTAGCAACATACAATCTTCCAAGACTGAATCAGGAAGAAATTGAAAATCTGAACAGACCAATTACAAGTAATGAAATTGGGGCTTCCCTGGTGGTGCAGTGGTTAAGAGTCTGCCTGTCAGTGCAGGGGACATGGGTTCGAGCCCTGGTCGGGGAAGATCCCACACGCCACAGAGCAACTAAGCCCATGCACCACAACTACTGAGCCTGCACTCTAGATCCCACGAGCCACAACTACTGAGCCCACGAGCCACAACTACTGAGCCTGTGAGCCACAACTACTGAAGCCTGTGCACCTAGAGCCTGTGCTCTGCAACAAGAGAAGCCACCACAATAAGAAGCCCGCACACCACAATGAAGAGTAGCCCCCACTCTCTGCAACTAGAGAAAACCCGCGCCCAGCAATGAAGACCCAATGCAGCCAAAAATAAATAAATTAAAAACAAACAAACAAAAAACAAGTAATGAAATTGAATCAGTAATCCAAAAGCTCCCAACAAAAAAAAGCCCAGGATCAGATGGCTTCACAAGTGAATTCTACTAAACATTTAAAGAAGAGTCAACATTTATCTTTCTCAAACTACTACAAAAAATTGAAGAGAAAGGAATGCTTCTGAACTCATTCTACAAGGCCAGCATTGCCAAAGCCAGACAAAAACACTACAAAAAAAAGAAAATTACAGGGCAATATCCCTAATGAACATAGATGCAAAAATCCTTAACAAAATATTAGCAAATTGAATTCAATAATACATTAAAAGGATCATACTCCATGACCAAGTGGAATTTATTCCAGGAATGCAAGGATGGTTCAGTATCTGCAAATCAATCAGTGTGATACACCACATTAACAAGATGATAAAAATCATATGATCATTTCAATAGATGCAGAAAAATCATTTGACAAAATTCAACATCCACTTATGGTAAAAACTCTCAACAAAGTGGGCATAGAGGGAACATATCTCAAAATAATAGAGGCCATTTATGACAAAACCACAGCACACATCATACTCAATGGTCAAAAATGGAAATCATTTCCTCTAAGATCAGGAACAAGACAAGGAAGCCCACTCTTGACACTTTTATTCAACATAGGATTGGAAGTCCCGGTCACAGCAATCAGAGAAGAAAAAGAAATAAAAACCATCCAAATAAGAAAGGAAGAAGTAAAATTGTCACTGTTTGCAGATGATGATCCGATATATAGAAACCCTAAAGACTCCACCAAAAAACTATTAGAAATAATAAATTAATTCAGTAAAATTGCAACCTACAAAGTTAACATACAGAAATCTGTTGCATTTCTATACACTAATAACAAAATATCAGAAGGAGAAATTAGAAAACAGTCCCCTTTACAACTGCAGCAAAAAGAACAAAATACCTACCTAAGGAGGTAAAGATGTGTACTCAGAAAACTATAAGACATTGATGAAAGAATTTGAAGATGATGCAAACAGATGGAAAGATACACCAGGCTCATGCATTGGGAGCATGAATATTGTTAAAATGATCATATTACCCAAGGCATCTACAGATTCAGTGCAATCCCTATTGAAATACCAAAGGCATTTTTCAACAGATCTGGACCAAACAATCCTAAAATTTATATGAAACCAAAACAGACCCCAAATAGCCAAAGCAATTTTGAGAAAGAAGAACAAAGCTGGAGGTATTATGCTCCCTGATTTCAAACTATATTGCCGAGCTTTAATAATCAAAACAGTATGGTATGGCAAAAAAACAGACACAAATGTGTCTTTCACACAAGGAAACAGAATAGAGAGCCCAAAGTGAACCCATGCTTATATTAATCTATGACAACCTACTTAATGGGAGAAGATATTTGCAAATGATATGTCTGATAAGGGGTTAATATCCAAAATATATAAAGAACTCATTCAACTCAACAACAACAACCTAAAAAAACCCAAGCAAATTTAAAAAATGGGCAGAGGATCTGAATAGACATATTTCCGAAGGAGACATACAGATGGCTAACAGGTATATGAAAAGAGGCTCAACATCACTAGTCATCAGGCAAATGCAAATAAAAAACAGTGAGATATCATCTCACACCTGTCAGAATGGCTACTATCTAAAAGATAAGTAACAAATATTGGTGAGGATGTGGAGAAAAGGGAACCCTTGTGCACTGTTGGTAGAAATGTAATTTGGTACGTCCACTATGGAAAAAAATACGGAGTTTCCTCAAAAAATTAAAAATAGAACTACTATATGATCCAGCAATTCCGTTTATGGGTATTTATCCAAAGAAAACAAAAACACTGATTGGAAAAAAATAAATGCACCCCAATGTTCATTGTAGCATTATTTACAATAGCCAAGATATGTAAGCAGACTAAGTGTCTATCACTAGATTAATGGATAAAGAAGATATGGTACACACACACACACACACACACACAGTGGAACATTATTGAGCCATAAAAAGAATGAAATCTTGCCATTTGTGACAACATGGATGGACCTAGAGGGTATTATGCTAAATGAAATGTCAGACAGAGAAAGACAAATACCTTATGATTTCACTTATATGGAATCTAAAACACAACAATTGAACAAAGATAAAACAGAAACAGACTCATAGATACAGAGAACAAACTGGTGGTTGCTAGAGGGGAAGGAATGGGGAGATGGGTGAAATAGGGCAAGGGTTCTAAGAGAGTTACAGACTTCTAGTTATAAAATAAATAAATCATGGGCACATAATGTACAGCATAAGGAATATAGTTCATAATATTGTGACAACTTTGGTAACATATGGTAATTAGACTTATAGTGGTGAACATTTAGTAAGCATAAAAATATCGAATCACTATGTTGTATACCTGAAACTAATATAATATTGGAAATTAATTTTACTTTAATAAAAAATATATATAAGGCTATTCAGATATTCCATTTCTTTTTGTGTTATTTTTGGTAAGTTTTATTTTTTATTTATTTTTTTATTTTTTGTGGTACACGGGCCTCTCACTGTTTTGGCCTCTCCCGTTGTGGAGCACAGGCTCTGGACGCAAACGCTCAACGACCATGGCTCACGGGCCCAGCCACTCTGCGGCATGTGGGATCTTCGCGGACCGGGGCACGAACCTGTGTCCCCTGCATTGGCAGGCAGACTCTCAACCACTGCGCCACCAGGGAAGCCCGGTAAGTTTTATTTTAAGCAATTTGTCTGTTTCATCTAAACTGTCAACTTTATTGGCATAAAATTATTTATAATACTAACTTATTATCTTTTTCATGTCTGTAAAATCTGTAGTGATATCCTCGCTTTAATCTTTGATATTGTGGTTCTGGGTAAGGATTGAGTGAACACACTCCATTCTGTCCTTCCACTGAATGTAACTGTAAAACCTGGACAGAATGCATAGGGCACCTACAGGAAGACTGAAAAGTGAATAGTAGCAGGCTAAATGGGAAGACAACTTGAAGTACCAGTGAGCTAGATGTGAGTTTATCATTTTTGTTCATTTGGTGGCAATGTAGCCTGGGATGCATGTAGAGGGAGCTCCAGGGGAGGCCCTTTAGTTCTGGCTGATTATCAGGAAACTCCTAACACTCAGAGAGAGTGTGTGTTGAATTCTCCATGTTTTTTCTTCTCCCAATTTTCTGTAGCCCCAGCCCCTAAGCCTTCCTGTGGTGACAGCAGCAAAGGCCACAACAAGAACCAGCAGGAGCCAAAACTCTGAGGAAGGGGAACATTCCTCCCCAATTTGATCAATCCCTATTGCTCCTTTTTAAAAATTTTTTTAATTAATTTATTTATTTTTGGCTGTGTTGGGTCTTCATTTCTATGTGGGGGCTTTCTCCAGTTGCGGAGAGCGGGGGCCACTCTTCATCGTGGTGCGTGGGCCTCTCACTGTCGCGGCCTCTCCCATTGCGGAACACGGGCTCCAGACGCGCAAGCTCAGTAGTTGTGGCTCACGGGCTTAGTTGCTCCGCGGCATGTGGGATCTTCCCAGACCAGGGCTCGAACCCGTATCCCCTGCATTGGCAGGCAGACTCCCAACCACTGTGCCACCAGGGAAGCCCCATATTCTTTTTATCCTCTTTCTGTCTTCTGCCACTTGGCCAAAGATGGCAGCAGTCACAGGAGTACACAGAGTGAAGTAACTTTCTGGCCATAGGATCCAAAGGGGGAATTGTAGAAAACTGCACAGTACTGGGGAGATTGTGTAGAAAGAGGTGCTCTTTCTTAATTTTATAGAAAAATCTCATAAAGTTGTACATGAATTTCTGGACTCACCACTAGGCTCTGCACACATGGGTCTGATCAGGAAAGCTGTGACTTTGAAAACTGAACTAACAGACAATCGACCAGGTTCCAGATGACTGAGTGTCACATGTTCAGGGTCTATCCAAATGGTACTGCAAGGGCTTTGAAAACTGAATTTACATTTGCCACAACCCACAGAAGGCAGGGTGAACTTGTAGCCCAAACCTAAGCAAGTCTATTGCCTAAGACAAAAATATGTCCATTCTCCATAGAATTTAAACAAGACCTAGAGTCATTACACAGTATTAAATTTTTCCAGGAGACAGTAAAAAAATTCTTGGTACATTAAAAAAAACGAGGAAATTCTCAACTCACATGGCCAAAAAATCAACAGACGTCAAAGCTGAGATTGACACAGATGTTGGAATTATCTGACAAAGACTTTAAAGTACCTATAGTACGAATGCTCCAATAAGAACACTCTTGAAAAGTAGAAAGACAGCAAAATTTCCCGTGAAGGGCTAGGTAGTAAATATTATTGGGCCTTGCAAACAATTTGGATCTGATTCATCTGCTCAGTCCTATGAAAACAGCCATAGATAGCCATAAACAGTACATAAACAAATGGATGTAGCTATTTTCCAATAACACTATATTCATGGGATTTGGTCAGAGACCATAGTTCACCAATCCCTGGACTATAGTGTTTTGAAGATATTCTATATATTTACTGAGTTTTTGTGTCTAATTCAATCAATTATCAAAAGCAGGGTCTTAAAGTCTTTCACTGTGATTGTGGGTTTGCTTATTTCTCCCTTCAGTTCTGTTAGTTTTGCTTAAGGTTATTTTGAAGCTCTGACATTAGGTGCATAAAAACTTATAATTGTTAAGTTTTCCTGATGGATTAACCCCTTTTTAAACTGGAAGTTTAGTTGATGTACAATATTATATGTTACAAGTGTACAATATAGTGATTCACAATTTTTAAAGGTTATACTCCATTTATAGTTATTATAAAATATTGGCTATATTCCCTGTGTTGTACAATATATCCTTGTAGCTTATTTTATACATAATTGTTTGTTATCTCTTAATTTCCTATATTGCCCCTCCCCCTTCCCTCTCCCTACTAGTTTGTTCTCTGTATCTGTGAATCTGTTTATTTTTTGTTATATTCAGTATGTATTTTTTAGATTCCACATATAAGTGATATCATACAGTATTTGTCTTTCTCTGTCTGGATTGACCTTTTACAATTATGAAATTTCCCTTTTTATCTCTAATAATATTCTGTCTTAAAGTCTATTTTGTCAAATATTAATATAGCCACTTCTGATTTCTTTTTTTTGTGGGGGGGTTGTAAAAACACATAACATTAAATTTATCATCTTAACAACTTGCCTCTCACTGTTGTGGGCTCTCCCGTTGCGGAGCACAGGCTCTGGACGCGCAGGCTCAGTGGCCATGGCTCATGGGCCTAGCCGCTCCACGGCATGTGGGATCTTCCTGGACCGGGGCACGAACCCGCATCCCCTGCATCGGCAGGCGGACTCTCAACCCCTGTGCCACCAGGGAAGTCCCACCTTAACAACTTTTAAATTCAGTAGTGTTAAGTATATTCATATTGTTCTACAGATCTCTAGGACAGTTTCATCTTGCAAAACTGAAACTCTATAGCCATTAAACACTAATTTCCCCTCCCTCTCTCCTCAGCCCTTGGAAACCACTTATCTACTTTCTGTTTCTATGAGTTTTGACTGCTTTAGATATTTTGTATGAGTGCAATTATACAGTATTTTGCCCTTTTGTGACTGGCTTATTTCAGTTAGCATAATGTCCTTGAGTTTCATCCATGTGACAGCATGTTACAGGATTTCCTTATTTTTAAAGGCTGCATAATATTCCACCATATGTATATATCAGGTTTTCTTTAACCATTTGTCTGTCGATGGACACTTGGGTTTCTTCCACCTCTTGGCTACTTTAAATAATCCTGCAGTGAACATGGGTGTGCAAATATCTCTTTGAGATCCTGCTTTGAATTCTTTTGCATATATACCAAGAAGTGAGATTGCTGGATCATATGGTAATTCTACTTTTAGTTTTCTGAGATTGCCGGATCATATGGTAATTCTACTTTTAATTTTTTTAATGTTTTGCTCTACCTCCACACTGTTTTCCATACAGTTGCACCATTTTATAGTCCTACAAAGAGTACGCAAGGGTTCCAATTTCTCCACATCTTTACCAACACTTGTCATTGTCTGTTTTTGTTTGTTTGTTTGTTTTTTAATAGTGACCATCTTAATGGATATGAGATGATATCTCATTGCAGTTTTGACTTTCATTTCTCTTATTATTAGTGATATAGAGCATCATTTCATGTATGTGCTCGTTGACCATTTCAGATTTCTTATTCTTTCTGTTTGCATGGCATATCTCTTTCCATCCTTTTACTTTCCACTTCAGATTTCTTATTCTTTCTGTTTACATGGTGTATCTCTTTCCATCCTTTTACTTTCAATCTATTTGTGTCTTTGTAGTTAAAGTCCTTTTTTTTGGTAGATAGTATACAATTGGGTCTTGTCTTCTTTAGTTTTTAATCCAGTCTTACAATCTCTGTGATTTAATTGGCATGCCTAGTGTATTTATATTTAATGTAATTATTGATATTAAGATGTGACATCTTTGAGGGATCAGAGGGCAGACTGTCATAGACAGCGTAATGGCCCCTTGAAGATGTCCATGCCCTAATCCCCAGAACATGTCCATATGTTACTTTACATGGCAAGAGGGATTTCACGGATGGGATTAAGTTTACTGACCTTGAAATGGGAAGATTATCCTGCATAATCTGGGTGTGCCCAATCTAATTACATTATTCTTTTAGAAGCAGAGAAACTTTCTGGGCTGGGTCAGAGAGATGAGACAGTGAAGAGTGTGAAAGGGATTGAACCTACAGTTGTAGGCTTTGAAGATGGAAGAAGGAGGCCTCAAGTCAAGGAATGTGGCAGAGGCCTGTAGGAACTGGGAATGACCCTCAGCTGACAGCCAGCAACAAGGCAGGAAACTCAGTCCTACAACTGCAAGGAACTGAATTCTGTCAAAAACCTGAATGATCCAGAAACGGATTCTCCCCTACATCCTCTAGAAAGTAGTGTAGCCTGTCAACACATTGATTTTGGTCAAGTGAGATCTGCACAGGACTTCTGACCTCCGGGACTGTAAGATAATAAATCTGTGTTGTTTTTAAGTCACTAAGCTTGTGGTAATTTGTTGTGGCAGCAATAGAAAACTAACACAACACATATTTTGGAGTTCATCCTCTCCATAGATTCCTCCGTGCATTTTCCCGCTAACTTTCCCATTCTTCTACTGGCCTTGTGTCTCCTTCAAGCCAGTCAGGCTGTGGCTCTCTTCAGCTGGAGCTGCTCATGGATTGGGGGTTGCCCTCAGATAAAAATCCACAACCTCACAAATTTCAACAATTTCCATTCATCTTTCAAGGATGCTTTCCTCTCCACCTTCTACCTTCTTTTGGTCAACCTCCAAGGCCTTCAAATATTTTTTTTAAATGTTTTGCTCAGATTTTAGAAATCTTATCTGCATGAAGATTAGTCCACCATCACCAAAAGCTAAAATCTATTATACTCTTCTGCATACTTTTATTCTGCAATTTTCTTTTTTTAAAAAATAAATTTATTTAATTTATTTATTTTTGGCTGCATTGGGTCTTTGTTGCTGTGCACGGGCTTTCTCTAGTTATGGCGAGTGGGGGCTACTCTCTGTTGAGGTGCATGGGCTTCTCATTGCGGTGGCTTCTCTTGTTGCAGAGCACAGGCTCTAGGTGCGCAGGCTTCAGTAGTTTTGGCGCAGGGCCTTAGTTGGGCATGTGGGATCTTCCCTCCCCAGGGCTCGAACCTCTGTCCCCTGAATTGGCAGGCGGATTCTTAACCACTGGGCCACCAGGGAAGCCCACCAATTTTCTATAATTACAAAAAGAAATAAAAATGGATTGCACAGGATTTTGTCTTAATTTTTTTGGTCTTAATTGTCTTAAATTTTCTAATTCGAAAGCTAAAAATGAGTTGCCTTCCCTTAATATGGCACTTAAAATACAGTAAAATGAATAAAAAAGAAAGTTTTCAAAAGTTTGATATGGCAGGCGTGGGGGTGGGCAAGAACCCTAATCTTAACTGCTAGGAGGTTAGGAAGCCTTGTTTGCGGGTTTAATCCACCACATGCAGTTCCTTACAGTCACCAGCAGGGGGAAAAGGTAGTTTTCTGTTTCCGATGGATCCCGGCGCCTCGCAGCTAATTCCCTAACCAAAGGGAAAGAAGGGAAGAGTGCCGGGGAGATCTCGGTCAGTGTACAGAGGTAAGTGGCCTAGAGCGGTCACTCGGAACGCAAGGACCCGCGAAACAGAATATACATAGTCCCAGCAGCCCTGTCTTTCCAGGCACACGGGATAAGTTGGCTGGAACTCCCTGCTGACCGCTCAGCCCTGCATGCAGGGCTGCAGCAGCGCAATGCCTGCTCCAGAGCGGCCGCAGAGGCGCGGGCAGGAGGGGGACCCAGGTGGGGCCGCGCGCCGCTCCGCGGGTGACCAGGTGAGCCCACGCCCGAGTCCGAGTGGGAGCCAGGTGAGCGTACGCCCGTGTCCGCCGGTGACCAGGTGAGCCCGCGTCCAGCGACTCTAGGGTCCCGGTCAGAGTCGGGTCATAGGACTCAAGCAGTCAGAGGGCAAAATGGTTTGAAGCGGACAGCGAAGCCGGCTGGTGCTTCAAGATACCGGCCTGCACAGTTGTGTCTTCCAGGGCGGGGATCAGGAGATTGGAAAGGACATTCTCCTGCCAAGTGTGTTCACAGTATTAGCCTTAAAAATAAACCATGCTCCTGAGGTGCTGTGTGTGGAAGGGGAAGGAGAGTGGTTATATTATTAGCGCTGAATGTTAACTATTCCCTCCAGGATCTTGGCTAAACTCTGTATCTGGTGACCAGTCGTAGAGCCTGGGTCTGTGCCCCAGAGTAAATGTGTGGGCAAATGATGAGCTGCGGCTGGAAAGAAACAGCCACCACTTTCGAGATCTTTAACATGGAAAGTCAGTGGGTGCTGAAGCAGCGAGAGAGATTGGAGACGGAAAGCAAAGAACAGAAAGATAAGAAGCAAAGATATGGGAAGTCAAGGAAAGGAACCGCGTGGAAACAGCCGGGTGGACCCCGCAGCTCGGTGAGGCGCGCAGGTTAGCAGCAGGAGTGCGTCCGGGTTGACGTCTGTCTGTCGAGAGCCAGACCCTAGGCAGATTGTTGGAGTCAGAGGAAGGAGGTCATTGTTTCAGAACCCACTGGTTATCGCTGGTATTTTAAGGTTATCATGGTAGGGATAGAAACGTGTGCACCATGTCAGCAAGTTTTCTTCTGACAAATGGTCAAATGATAAGATGTACACATTTAATTGGATTAGGAGATAAATTGCCAGGTGCTTTGTTTTTCTGCACCCTGATGAACATTCAAAGAGGAATCTCTGGAAAAGCCTTTCGTGTATAATTAGACTTTAGGATTAAAGGGTTGCAAAACAGCACAACAAATTTTTTAATTACTCTAGGTCTTAATAATACTGCATGTACCAGCAGTAGTACTCTAATTATGTTTAAAAAATATTTCAACAATGTGTCCTTTTTTTTTTTTTTAACATCTTTATTGGGGTACAATTGCTTTACAATGGTGTGTTAGTTTCTGCTCCATAACAAAGTGAATCAGTCATACATAAACATATGTTCCCATATGTCTTCCCTAATGTGTCCTTTTTTAAGATAGCTAATTACTAGTTTTAAATAGACAGGAATCTAAAATATTCCAATCATTTGAAATATATGCAAAACATCAAATAAAACATTTGCCAAACCCTACACGAAAATGAGTGAAATAATAACATAGCCAACTTCAGCTACTATTCAGAAGAGATGTATTAGGCTACAATGCAGCCATTTCCCCTGTCTTTGTATTTGAGCACTGGGGGCTATTTGTTACTGCAGATTTGGTCTGTGTGCCCCAGTTAGGCCTGTAAAGTTACTTGACTGTCCTTCCCACTTCTCAATTTACCGGTCCTAGGGTCCTCCTATGCACATCTGTTAAAAAAAAAAAAAATCCCATTCTTGTGTTTTAAAACTTGCCTGTTTGCTTGACATTTAAGAAAATTTGGAATGGGGAGGAAAGGCTCATAAATCAGCCTCAATTGTTGGAGAAGGGATCATCTGACTGCGTGGAAAATGAGAAATTAGGGGTTTGGGGTAGGATATGGTGACCCCATTTGAACTTTACATACTATTTCTTCCTAAATGGGGAGGAGTTTAGAATAGGCACTCAAGCTTCGTTTTGGCTGAAAGACATTAAAAATATTTTTCTCAGGCACGGTTTACATGGAAGTATTAAGGAATCTCTTTACATTTTCTCATAAGCCCCCAGGGACTGATGCCTAGTACCTTAGAGGCACAAGTTACTTGCCACTAAACATTTACCTTTGCTTTAGTATATTTTATATGGCTCTAACGGAACTTAATGATTAATCAGGATATGTGCTATTAGTTATATATATATATGTACATATATATATATATTTTTAATAAGAAATGTTGTGTTGTGGGCTATGTGATTCCTTCTGTTGGCTGTTCACATTTGAGCTGCTGCCCACTGCAAAATCCAAATAATCATAACTTAGGTAAGATAGAGGTCTATCTTTTTTATTGATTTATTTTTGGCTGCATTGTGTCTTAGTTGTGGTGCGAGGGGCTTAGTTGCCCCACAGCATGTGGGATCTTAGTTCCCCCACCAGGGATCGAACTCTCATCCCCTGAATTTGAAGGTGGATTCTTTACCACTGGACCACCAGGGAAGTCCCAGAGGTCTGTCTTTTTTAAATGTGTAAATACTCTGGAAGTAGGCAGTCCTTGGCTGGTGTAGCAGCTCCTGTATCTCACCAGGAACCTTCTTCCTTTCTGTTATCCTCAGTGTGTAGCGTCCATCTTCCAGGTTGCCTCATGGTTGCAAGGTGACTGCTGAAGTTCCAGTCATCATACCCACATTCTAGGTGGGAGCAAAGAAGAAAGGGAGAAGGGCAGAGGGCACCTGGTAGCTGAGTAAGATTTAACAACTTCCACTATTTAGTGACGAGTACCTTGCCTTGATATATTTTGTGGTATATTGGCCACATCGATGGCTGCCAATCATTCTTGTATGCTCATGTCACTTTTCCCATCAAGGAGTGGAGTCTCTTTCTTTTCTCATTGTGTGGGGGCTGGCCCTGTGACTTGCTTTGACCAATAGAATGCATTGGAAGGCCTTACTAGGCCTTGTTGTTTCTGTTTTTACCCTCTTGGGATCTAGCTACCATGTAAAGAGACTTGGACTAGACTACTTAATAATGAGCAACCATCTGAAGGGAGACTCAGCCAGTCCCCAGCTATTCCAGCTACCCCAGCTGAGGTATCAATCATGTACA
Source organism: Delphinus delphis (assembly GCF_949987515.2). Lineage (NCBI taxonomy): Eukaryota > Metazoa > Chordata > Mammalia > Artiodactyla > Delphinidae > Delphinus > Delphinus delphis. Next base: position 50,300,602 of record NC_082695.1, on the reverse strand, counting down.
TTAAGTCATCTTGGTTGTACCAGCACCAGCTGAGCTCCAGCGGATACCACATGATACACAAGAACCACCCAGCTAAGCCTTGCCAACCTACAGAATTGTCAAAAATGATAATCATTGCTGAATTGTGTTGAAACACAATCAGTTGGCCCCCTGCCTCCAAATGCCAGGATGGCCAAGAAGTGAGGTTCATTATTTGGGTCCTTGACTGCATTGGAAGTGGTAGAAGTCTGTTATTATAGAGGAAGGGGATGGCTATCCCAGGTGGGGTTGGGGAGGGGTGAACAGTTGTACACAGCCGCCAGTTACCTGGTGGCAGCTTGAAACAGAAAAGGCACATATGGGACCTCAGGAGCAAGGTCCTATGGGATCATTACTCTCAGACTTTGGCACGTGGGCCGTGCTCCTGTGTTTGGCCTCGACCCTCTTCCTCTGTTCCAAAGCTTCTGTCCTGCGTGACCTCAGGCTGCCTCAACCCCCTCTCTGTGTGCATTGTGAGCTGGCAGCTCCTCACTGCTGTCAGGCTACCTGGCTCCTGTTCTCAGAGAGGAGGGCTGATCGAATCAGATCTCCATCCAGCCAGGCCACTGCACAGTCAGTGCTGTGCTCTGGATTGGCTGCACATCCCTTCCCCTGATCCCTCTATCCCTTATCCAGGAGAGGGCTGTGGCCCTTGAGCTCTGGAAGAACTGGATCAAGTCCTGGATACACCCCTTTTCTGGCTGTGTGATCTTGAGCAGGCTTTATTGTTCTGCCTCAGTTTTCCCATCTGTGAAATGGGGTCAATGGTACCCACTTTATAGGGTTGTTGTGAAAATTAGAGAGAGTGCATGTGAATACTAGTGTGTGCTCAATAGATGGCAGCCATTACTGTTATTTTATTTTAACTTACATAAGCAACTGTGTGCTCCCTTTGTGGAATCGATGATCTTGAAAAGTTAGCTATTCATCAAATGATATCTTCCCATAGATGTCTGTCATAAAACAAGAATCCTTTCCCACTGAAAAGTTTATTTTCAACGCCATTACTACATTTAAAAGCTTCTTTTAAAATACTGCAAAACTTTTTTCAAAATCATGAATTGAGAGGAACAGTATCTAATTATATACCAAAGGTAACGCAAAGTTTCTCCATAATATATGTACCTGTTTTTGCTCTGTCGGGGGTAAGTGAGGAGGTTGGAAGTATGGGGTGTTTGTTCCTCTGTGTTACATGATCCCCCAATGCTGCTTTTGGGTGGGACTTAGACTGCTCCTTTGGGACAAAGGCAGCTTGAGAGAAAAACCAGTCACGTCTGGGTGCTCTTGAAGACATACTTTGAATTTGTTTTAGGCTGTGCCTTAACCAAAGGTTAAGTGTGATCTTCCATGTGGGGAGGGTTTTAAAAATATTGTAAAGTGAATTTTCTCATAATTGCTTATGTAATAGCTATAGGCAGGGATGTTACAGGTTGTTGATGTGTTTTTTGATATTTTTTGTGGCTGTTTACAGTGAGGACAGGCTTGCCATTCTGCTTGTGATAGACCTTTAAACTTACTGCTTGCATTATATATTACTTCCATAAAGACAAATTCCTCACGGAGAACTTTTTGCCTTTCCTAGATTGTGAAGCACTATATAAATGTAAGTGTCACTATAATTCTTTAAGCTGGACACACCTTTACTTGGTTATGACATGTCTTTTCATAATACCTGAGGGTCAGGTAGTACCACACGTAGAAACTGATGATTGACTTTGTGAGCTTGAGACTGACAAGGGCTCTGTAACAGGGTAGAGTATACACTTACATCTTAGTGCACTATATTGATATGAGGCAAGGAAGAAAAACTGCTTTTCCTAAAACAATTAGTTTCTAACTTATTTATAAGCTAATCTACTCATAAATTTCAGACAGCTCAGGAGGGTATAAGACCTCCCTCCCATCCCCCATAGCTAGACAACCACTAAGAGTCTCTCATTCTCCAATTAGCAATTTTCTGTGCATACACACCCGAAGTTTGTAGTTTACACTAGGGTTCATTCTTGGTGTTGTACACTCTGTGGGTTTTGACAAATGTATAATGACATGTATCCACCACTATAGTATCATACAGAATAGTTTCACTGCCCTAAAAATGCTCTGTGCTCGACCTAGTCATTCCCCCCACCCTCCAATCCCTGGCCACCACTGATCTTTTTACTGTCTTCATAGTTTTTGCCTTTTCCAGAATGTCATATACAGCAGTTTCCCTTATCTGCAGGAAACAGCAGTTCCCCTTATCTGTAAGAGTTATGTTCCAAGATCCCCAGTGAATACCTGAAATCTTGAATAGTATCAAACCCTATATATACTAAATTTTCTCCAATACTGATGGACGGGTAGCATATGCAGCATGGATACACTGGTCCAAGGGATGATTCATGTCCCTGGAGGGACAGAGCAGGAAGGCACAAGATTTCATCACGCTACTCAGAACAGCACACAATTTAAATCTTCAATTCATTTGGGTAAAATACCAAGGAGTCCTACATCATTTGGTAAGGGTGTGTTTAGTTTTGTAAAAAACTGCCAGTGTCTTCCAAAGTGGCTGTACCGTTTTGCATTCCCACAAGCAATGAATGAGAGTTCCTGTTGCTCCACTCCCTTGCCAATATTTGCTGTTGTCAGTGTTTTGAATTTTGGCCATTCTAATGAGTATGTAGTGGTATCTTATTGTTGTTTTCATTTGCAATTCCCTAACAACAAATGAAGTTGAGCATCTTTTCATAAGCTTAATTGCCATCTCAATAACTTTTTGGTGCGTTATCCGTCCACATGCTTTGCTTATTTTTAAACCAGGTTGTTTGTTTTCTTATTGTTGAGTTTTAAGTGTTCTCTAACAGTTCTATATCAGATATAGCTTTGGCAAATATTTTCTCCCAGTCTGTGGCTTGTCGTCTCATTTTCTTGACTAGAATTTTTTTAATTACTGAAAAAATCATATCCATTGTAGCAAGTGTTACAAAGCAGAGGTATTAAGAAAAACTCAATAATCATCTCTTTGCCTCTGATTGTATCCTTTGAGGTAACTGATCTAAAGAGCTTGATTTGTAACCTTCTGCATCTTTCTGCTCAAATGTGTTTGTGTGTGTGTGTGTGTGTGTGTGTGTGTGTGTGTGTTTATGGAAATGTACGTGGGCTTCTTCCTTATATTTTTGTTCAAGAATAAGTTTCTGTATACATTTCTCCATAATTTTATTTTATCCCCTCCCTCTAAACAATTCACCACTGGTATATGTCTAGCCAAATATGTATAAATGTGACGTTTTTCTTCATGGCTGTGCAATATTCCTTGGTATGGATATTATAATTTAGCCATTCCTCTAGTTTTAGGGTGGATATTTAGGATGTGTCCAGTTTTATTTTCCTTTTCCATTATAAACAATGCTGGTGCTTTTATTCTTATAGGATAAATTCCCTGCAGTGGGATTCTTGGGTCAAAGGTGGCATGAATTTCTAATTTTATTGGATATTGCCAGAGTATCTTCCAAAAGATTGTAAAAATTCATTCCCTCACCAGCAATGTATGAGAAATGCATTTCCCCACATCCTCATCAGTGCTGGATGTTAGCAGCCTTTAAAACATTTTCCCATCTGCTGGTATTGCTTTAATTTGCATTGTTTTTACAGCTAGTGGCCCTAGGTAGCTCATCATAGGCATGTGGGTTCGTTGTTCATATCCTTTGCCCGTGTGGTTAATAAGTTTAAATGTGGTGGCCCAAAGGCTGAAGTAGGACAGAGCAGGCAGTGCAGGCACCAGGTGGACAGAGGGTAGATTCCCATCCTCTGGGCAGCTGCCATTATCACAGTAGGATGGTGACGCCTACCATTAGCACCTCCTCCACCTATCTCTGTGTCCCTGGGTCACATCCAGGGCCACTGGGTAGCACAACTCCAGGGGCCACGTTCACCTGGTGAATGGACAATGCGGGGGAGGAGTGAGATTCCCAGAGGCTCCCACGATTGTGCCGCTGGAGCTGTGCATTGCCAGGACCCTAGTCTTGCTTTGGTGATAGCACTTGCAGGGCTGCACCATGACCTCCACGTGACTGTCTGTTTGCCATCTTTTCAGACTCGTGCTTACTTAACTTTGATCCCCAAAGCCTAGTATAGTGCCTGGCACATAACCAGGCCTGTTGGAAAGTGTTGGCTGATGGAATGAATAAAAGTGTCTGCAAGAGCTGGCAGGCCTCAGAAGGTGGTAGGCGAAGGTGGTGGTGGTTTGTGTGTGTGTGTCTTTATATAAATATCAGGTATTGGGGCTGGCCTTAGCGTAGGGATTGCTGCCAGGAAGCTCAGTCTGCACATGGATGAGAGGTACCCAACAGGTCAGAGACCCTACCCCCCTTTTTTACCCACTTCCATCTAAGACAGTCGCCCCTAAGACCCCTTTCTGTTGTTCCCTGTCTTTCTGACTTTATGTAGGAGTCACTGTCCTTTCCTGAGAACTCCTTCCCACCCACAGCTCAAGGGGATTTTGTATAAGAGGTCAAGGGTTGTGTTAGATGAAGCCAATTATTCCCCAGAATATTTCTCCCAGGGAACGTGGGTCTGCAGACCAACCGTTGGCTTATGTGTCGTTTGAAAGGAACTGGCTGAACCCCGAAACAGAGGTCAGAAAGATCATGACGAGATATTAATAATTACTTCCCCCTCCCCAAAGCTAATTAAAGCTCCCACAAAGCACTGAAATTTACTTAGTTGACTTGAGTCACAGTGGAACCATAAGGAGGCAGGGGATAGAAGTGTCTGTTGCCAGAGCACATGAATGCCAGGTGAAGATTAGAAAAACCTTATAAGAAAGATAAAAGGCAGAGTTTTCACTTTGAACTTGAAAAACATCCACGCTGCACAGAAGTAAGTGGCCGGAGTTAAACCTGACAAAAACAAACAGAATGCAGAACTATCATCATAGGCATTTAGAGCTGTGGGTCCTTCTTAGAAGGTGCATAATGCATTTACCCTCAGGGCATTCTTGTACATTTATTCCGTACTTTTGTCATGTTTTCCTGTCCTAAACCTAAACGTCCTCTTTATCATCATTTGATAGGAAAAGGCCTTGCAGGGCACCTGCACCAGAGGCCAGGAACCCCTCTTATGACGGTGAGTGAGTCTGGGTCTGGTACCGCCACAAGGCCGGGAAAGGAAGCTGGGAGGTGGGGGGAGGGTCCTTCTCTCCATGGAGGGGCCTTGATTTCCATCCTGAGGTTTTCAAAAAGTCCTCACCCTCTCAGGCATTGGCTGTGAGCATGACTTTTCTCACTGAGCACATTCCTCTAGGGTTTGCCGACATTATCTTCTCAACTGTCAGTAACACCTTGACTATCCAGGGTCTTTGAACACGACTTTCCTGGATTAACAAATGTCAATTCTTTACATCCACATATTCTGTGCCTTTGAACATAAATCATTCCAGAAACATAGCACACGTTTTGTCCTTACTCAGCTGAATGGACTGCTTTGTTTTGAGGGGATGGGGAGTGACCCCAGCAACTGCTGTGGGTTAGTTCCCTGGGAAGGAGCACAGGTGGGCTCAGAAGAGCTCCAAGCGCTGGCCTGCTTTCCACTCTGCCTCCTCACAGAAGTGCAAAGGCAAGTGTGGGGCTGCAGACATGGAGGCAATTTAATGAGGCTGCTTCCTTCAAAAAGTAATGTGTTACAAGCGGAAGCAGTCTTTCCCCACAATGCACAACACTTGTTTTTTTTTGCCTGCTCTGCGTGGCTTGTGGGATCCTAGTTCCCCGACCAGGGATTGAACCTGGGACCCTGGCAATGAGAGCATGGAGTCCTAACCACTGGACAGCTAGGGAATTCCCAGCAACACTTTTAATTAATTAATTAATTAATGGCTGTGTTGGGTCTTTGTTGCTGCATGCAGGCTTTCTCTAGTTGCGGTGAGTGGGGGCTACTCTTCATTGCGGTGGACGGGCTTCTCACTGCGGTGGCTTCTCTTGTTGTGGAGCACGGGCTCTAGGTGCGTGGGCTTCAGTAATTGTGGCAGGCGGGCTCAGCAGTTGTGGCTTGCAAGTTCTAGAGTGCAGGATCAGTTGTGGCGCACGGGCTTAGTTGCTCCACGGCATGTGGGATCTTCCTGGACCAGGGCTCGAACCCATGTCCCCTGCATTGGCAGGTGGATTCTTAACCACTGGGCCACCAGGGAAGCCCAACACTTTCTTAAATGCCAGAAAACTCTACCTTTTCCTTTTTCTCTGCCATTATCTACATCCTTTGATTTTCCACTGGTATCCCAAACGTTGTCTCTTGTTTTTGCCTCTAACACAACACAACTCTTTAGCTTACCTCACTCATATTGAAGTGGCTAAAACATGCAGGAGAGACATCCCTCACCATCTTCAGGTTTTATCCAGAGCTCACCTTCCCAGCTGAGCGCACTTTTGCCGACAAAACACAGGACTACAGTTCCTCCACAGCTTCCTCGATATTTTATTTTTTTCACTGAATTCCAAGCACAGGAAATATTTGAAAACTAGGGCTTTAGTATTCTGAGGCTGAAAGTCTTATAGAGTGCTGTGCCAGTCATTAAGCTGCCTCTTAGCTGCAAACCCATCCTGGGTTGGATGCTGGTACAGGGGCTCTGCAAACCTCATTTTTGCTTTTCCTGCTGACACTCAGTTAGGCTGTGCCAGTAGGGGGTGCTGGATGGAAAGGGCAAACTGCAGGAGGAAGGGACATGCTCCCCTCTTCTCTTGGCTTGTGGCTCCTATGAACATTATTCCAACAATGGTTGGTCACCCTGGAGGCGGCAGTTCCTCCCACAGAGGCAGCTGGATCCTGATGGATCCTGTTTGTAGTTTTTCCAACACTTGCAAAGCTACACTCATTGTGCTCCTCTGTGAGACCCAGTGTCTCCTCCTAGAGATCTGGGCTCCAGGCGCACTGGGACCTCCATCCAAGCTCAGAGACACCAGCACCAACTGGTCAGCGCCCCTTTCTCAGAGTTTTGGGTCCCAGGTCTGGATCTCATTCTTCTCTGAGCAGCTCAGAAACACCAGCATCAGTGGAAGCATCTCTTGCCCTCTTGTGTCTGAGGAAACTTGCCTTCCCTTGCTGGAGAACTTTGGCATGAAATGTCTCATGAAATGATATTCTGAATAATGGCTTGGACCATGAGTTGAATCACTGAGGTAAGAGTGATGGATAGAAAAAAAAAAAGCTTAGACTTTTTCCTTGCTCAGGGGGGGCCCCATGTCTTGTCTAGCAGTAGACTCATTTACTGTCTTCAGGCAAACCCCTGGTTCTGCAGTAACCATTGGATACAGTCGAATAAATTGAATGCAGTCATGAAAGGTCACTTTCTCAGTGCATTTGTTCACGCTTTGCAAACGGCTGGAAAAAATGTGGCACATTTGAGAACCTGGAGAAAATTAGATTTCTTCCCAGGCACCAAAGTTTCTTCTTCTTTTTTTTTTTTAAATGGGTGCCTGTAGCATAAGAATATGCAAAAAAGTCAATGTGTCCTTTTTTACTCTGTTTCAAATCAGGGGCACATGCTCCACTTATGAGGAAACTGACAAGTGACACTACAAAGACCCATTTCATCAGCCTTGTACAACTGCCCTAGAGAAAGAGTACATTGAAATGCATCTACCTGAGAACGCCTCACATTGTCCACCAACTCCATGGTCTGATGATTCCTGTCATGACTCACTTTGAAACGGACAAGTCAATCTTCAGAAAATACATAGTGCAGTCAGACATACTTGTCCACTGAAATCTTTGCCTCTGGCTGAGCACTGAGCTGATCTTTCCTTGAAAACCTCTCTCTCCAGAGTAGGGCAGTGGCCAGTGGCTTTCACAGTGAGAGGCTGAACCTGCTAAGAATATGATGCTTTGTCTTTTCCAATCTCTGATGTCCTAGATGCTGATGCCTTCTCCTGGTTAAGGCTGCTTTCTAGCAGAGCCTGAGACAAGGGCTTTGCTGCAGACAGTTCATTTGGGAGGTGATTCTGGGAGAGGAGAGGGTGAGTCAGAGAGGAGTGGGGGCTCTCTCTCTGGGTAGAGGGCTCAGTTCTGTCAGAACACCTCTCAGAGTTGTCTGCCGAGGGCCAGAGCCCAGAGCATTTCTCCACTGGCTCCTGTTGCCCATTGGTTGAAGGCTCCCTGGGCCTCTTCCCAGCCTTGCATCTCTAGGCTGCAGGTAGAGTGGGATGGTGTGGGAAAGCGGAAAGGTGCGGCATAAGCTGGAGGGCCTGTCACAGCTCACGTGGAAATGTCCCCTGCAGCTGCACCTCCTATTAGGGGGGATGAATGTGATGGACATCGTAACCAGAGGTGAGCAGCTCACTTTGCAGCCAGACCACCTCAGATCAGATCCCTGGCTCCAACGATGATTAACTGTGAGATCTTGGTCAAAAAACCAAACATCACTTTCATCGTTGGATATTATTATCCTCTTGGGGATAATAATAGTACCATTACTGAAGGCAAGTTCATGTGCCTGACACACACTGAGGCCCAACAGACTGAAACATAGGAGTTTGGAGCAAAGAAACGTTTATTGCAGGGCCATGCAAGGAGAACGGGTGGCTCATGCCCCAGAAAACCCTGAACTCCTCCAAGTGTTTCAGCAAAGCATTTTTAAAGGCAAGGTGAGGGATGGGGCATGGTTGGTTGCTACCTCCTTGGTGTAGGAATCCTTTTTCTTGCAGCTGTCCAGGTAGGTCAGGTCATGATGTTCCTGTAAACCTCCCACAAGACAGATGTTATTCTCTGTTCCGCAAATTTTTATCTCTACATGAATGGAAAAGTATTATTATACCCTTAAAGGTCAGAGGCTTGAGAATGGGCTATCCTGTATATTTCAGGCTATAGGCAACATTCTTAACTCAAAGCAAACGCTATAAGAATACAAAGGTTAAACTAAAAGAAACAGATCTAATATGGAGTCAGATTTGTTCTTCCCTATTACGGTACCTCATGGAGTATTGTGCTCAATAAAGATAAGCTATCGTTACCCAACAACAGTCTCCTAGTCTAAATTGTGTCCAGAGTTCCCTTTTCTCTTTCCAGGTGAGCCAACTTCTCTGTGCTTCCATATTTCTCTCGGGGAAACGTGGAGACCTGTGTCAGCACACGCTGATGAAGCACGCCTTATGTCTCCTGCCGCATACCTCAGGGTCTTGCAGCTTAGCTGCCTCTCCAAGGACTCCCACGTGGTCCCCCTTCTCCTTTTCCATCCCTCCACTTCTCTACTTTTCTGCCATCTTCGTTGTCTGGATACAGAGGGGCTGCAAAGCTCAAGCCCTCAACATGCCCTCCTGGTGCTGCTGGCTGCACCCCTGTGGGGCTGGTGTCACATTGTAATTTCTTCAAAAATTCACTGCAACTCGCTGTACTTTCTTGCAAGTGCTGATGTAAATGTTTCTCTGCCAGAATCTGGTAACATTCTAATACTTCCAGGACTTAGATCAGTGTCGACACTTTTGTTGACCTTCTAAAGACAGATAAGGTGAAGTGGTTCGGCTAATGTCAGCTTTCAGGGGCCTAATCTTTCCAAATTGACTACAACCATTCTAGATCTTACTTTCTGCTAGGAAAAACTGTGATATCTTCTGGCAAACAGGAATGTTTTTCTTTTTCAGATAATAAGAGTTATGTAAAAATTAAGCTACTTTTTTTTTTTTTTTTTTACTTTGGTTGCTAGGATGCTCTGAGTTAAATTGTATGTTCCAGTATAAAAATTATACTTCACTGTTGTTTTCTGATATATCTATCTTTTCCACTGGATATTTAATTCTTATTTTAATTGTCCTAATATATAGGTCTTTGTATTGTAAGCTGACTCAAATCCTGCTAGAGGCAGTGCATAAGTAGAAAGTGATGTGTGAATTATGAGAATTGCCCCCATTAAAATACAGTCACTGTTGGTTGTTTGCTCTTCCTGAGTATAGCACCTTTCAAAGCCAGAATTTCTGAAGCCTGTTACGCAAGATGTGGTAGTTTCTATTCTATCGTTTAATAATTCAGAAGACACATGACATTTTAGTTAGGACGTTTTGGGTTGCAGTTTACTGAAAATCCCATCTAATTCACAGGCCTTGAACATTAGAGGAGATTCACTGAGTCTTGTGACCCAAGTGCTTGATGGGTTTCAGGCATGGTTTGATCAGGGTTCTGCCTATGGATCTATTTCTCTTAGTTTCTCCTAGATTGCTCACCTCTGTGTTGGCTTTTTCTTGAGGCTGACTTCATTCATAGGGGTAGGGGCTGCCAGCTGCCTCTGTGCTTTACTCTGATTGGGCCACACTCTGTGCGAGACTATTCCTGAACCAAACACTGCAGCAGAGGAATAGGGGTGCTCTGATTGGGCTGGACTAGTCAGGTCCTACCTGCAGCCGCGACCCCACACAAAGTCCCCGGGCGCTGCATGGTAGGGTGGGGTGGAGTGGAAGAGAGAAAGGGAGGTTTATTGCTCACTCCATCTGACAGGGCCAATGAAAAGAGAACAAGAGAAGGACTTGGACCTACTGTGAGGAGCGCTACTATAAAACTGTGTGCATATGCATTTCTTTGGGATGAACAATGCCAGATTGTGCCTTGGCAGGTCTTGTAAATTCTATCAAAACTCTCTCACTCTTTTGTTGGCCTCCAGAAAGAATTTGTCTTGCGATGCCTCTAGATTGGGGCAGGTGGAAAGCTTCCTGCAATTATACTACTTATAGGTAACGTTTCTCTACCAGACATTTGCAGTTTTGTAGGGTCCATCAACCAGTTGATAGCGGATTTGAGACGTGAGTTTAGTGCATCAGAGAAGGAGAGGCGGGTTCCATGTGCCCAGGGAGCAGCCTGGTGCCTGGCTCAACGTGTCCACCAATTGCTTTATGGGAGAAAAATCCCTAGAGGAATTAATACACTTCTGCAAAGAGGGCTCAAAAGGGTTCTGGATTCTTTTCCTCTTAATTAACCAAGGAATATTTCACTTCTTTTTAGAAGTAACTGTTTTCTTTCCCAGTTCCTATATTTTGCTGTATCTGATTATAATTTATGTCTGAAGTAAGCATTTCATAGAGGACCATCAGAATTTATGGAAAAGAAGAAACCCCATGTGTGCACACGCAGGTACACATACACCCTGACTCACAGATGACTGTTTCCTTTACACCAGCGTCTTTTCCATTGCTGGACTAAGGGTAGGACAATGGCCTCTGCCAAAGGCCTCTTCTTGGATAGGCACTGTGGCTTTCAAGTTCACTTGCAGAGCTGTGGCTTGGCCGTATGCTGCAGCACAGGCGTACATACTTTTGGTTTCGAGAGTAAAATGACCCAGGGTAGCAGGATGGGCATGTTGGCTGGGGGAGGATGGAACCTGCCCCAGCAGACAAGCTGTGCCATTTCTGTACCCAGCTGTCCTGAGAGCCTGTTTGCTGCCGGGTGAGGCCAGGGCACTTGAGTCTCACTGGGACTTGTAGTGAAGGATGAATCTCGGTGGCTTTGTCCTCAGTGAGGAAAACCAGGCCAAGGTGGCCCAGGGCTCTCTATATAACAGGGTCGCTGTGTGTGTTCTAGGTGTTGCTGTCATCCCTTCAGTAATTACTGTCAGCTGCTTAACACCTCTCCCCACCCATCTTCACTTCTACCTAAAAAAGCAGAAATGAGGAACTTGAAAAGGCCATTTGTTGAATCCAGTGTGTTTTGGGTGATGGCACGAGACAACCAAGTGAATGGGACTGTTTCTTGCCCTGAGAAACATTGCTGCGGGCCCATGTTAACAAAGGCAAATCCCCCCCAAAGTGGAGCCGGTTGGTGGAGGTTTGTGTGGGCGCTTGCTTGAGCTTAGCCAAGGAGTGCCAGGGAGGACAAGGGGAGGACTGGGAAGGGCAGGTCAGGGCTGGAGACCAGACCACATAGAGGACTCACCCTCAAAGGGAGTGGTCAACCATGCAAACTACAGTGCCAAGGGTTGCAGATAGCTCTGGATTGATCAGGCTGGGACATGACCTGACTCTGTTGAAGCTCTGGTTCTTGGGACCCAGTCCAAGATCAGGGTCTTGTTGATCAGGCCCCTGAGGCAGAAGCCCCATCATATGAATATTGTGAACGTTGGAATTTCTAGAAAGACCCTTGGATAGGGAGATCTGCCTGGGAGAGCAGTTTCAAACTTAGCACACTCTGTCTTTAGCAAAAGCCCGGAAGATTACTCAAAGGCTGCGGAATGCAGCCACAGCTCCACCTGCCAGGGATTAAACTGGGAATGTGGGAATGCTGGTCCCGGACCCCGACTGTGCTCAGCATCCTGCAGAGTTGCTTTCACCTAACTGGAGTCTCAAGGTCAGCCTACCACCCTGATGTGGATGAGGGACTTCACTATGTGACACAGTCTTTGGTTCATGGGCACCCTCCGGAGAAATGTGACCTACTTGAAGAACAGGAAACTGGTACTTCTCAGCATGAGACTTATTTTTATCTTAAGGACACTGTGAATCAGGTAAGCTTCTCACAGTGTTGGAAGTTTCTTAAAGCCAAATGTGAGTTTTCAACCTGTGTATAGGGCTTTGTACATTTTCATGTTTACTAATTCCTGGCTCCATTTTACTCCTTTATGCTTGTTTCATTCCTTCCTTTTCACCTACTTTTTGCTTATGTTACCTTGATGCATTTTATGTACCCTTTTAGGTTGCCTTCCAGTGGTGTTCTAGAACCTTTGCAGTTGTTAAATATTCAGGCATTTTATGAGCCCCCTGTTAAACAGTTGATAGCTTGAAATCAGCCATAGTGGGAATATTTACACCACAGACATAGGCAGGCACTACAAAACAGGCCTTCCCCCCCACCCCCAGGGAACTAGTTTACCAGCATACTACTGTTTATATCTTATCTAGAAAAGGTGAAGTCTTAATAGATTTTTTTTTTAGGACCTAGAGATTATCATACTAAGTGGAGTAAGTCAGACAGAGAAAGACAAATCATATCACTTATATGTGGAATCTAAAAAAATGATACAAATGAATTTATTTACAGAACAGAAACAGACTCACAGACACAGAAAACAAACTTATGGTTACCAAAGGGGAAAGGTGGGGAGGGATAAATTAGGAGTTTGGGATTAGCAGATACATACTACAGTAGTCTATATAAAATAGACAAACAACAAAGACGTACTGTATAGCACAGGGAACTAAATTCAATATCTTGTAGTAAACTATAATGGAAAAGAATCTGAAAAAGAATATATACATATAACTGAATCACTTTGCTATACACCAGAAACTAACACAATTTTGTAAATCAACTCTACTTCAACTTAAAAAAAGTTTTTTATTGTGTTTTTTACAAGTACTATGAAATTATCTATCTTATTTAAATATTGCCTATAATTTTAAATCTAAAGAACATTGGCACTGTTTTGGGTCCAAAAATGTTTCCAGGGTACATAAATTTATGAGATTATTTTTTATTGATGGCAAAGGAAAAATGGGATTCATCCAAACGTGCCTTCTAGTCAACTTGGCTGTTGTGCAGCTGTTCTGTAAAGGAGAATATTTATGTATGGGGACGTGGTGACAGCTGTTTACATTTCTGTTTATTTCATTTTAAGTTGTACTCTGGTAGAGCTAAGATTTTGGTAAATCTAGCAGTATTAGAAGTAAGTTGATATCCCATTCAATGTGGGATTGTTGTTAAGAGACCATTCAATGCAAATTAGAAGTGATAATAGCTCTGGTTTAAAAGGGCAAAGAATTAGGGCTGGGAAGGGAAAATGACTCCCTACAGAGGACAAGGGTTTTGCAGTGACAGATGTGAACGTTTGCTCAGTCCAGGAACTGAGAGCCAAGGAGGAGTGGGGACAGAGCAAGGATGAGGAGAGCTGCATGGCTCCTGGCAGGCTTCTCTGGTCTCGGCTTGCCTTGGAATGAGTGTGAATAGCTGCAGGAAGCATGTTTGGTACCCAGAGTTGGCAGCCCAGCAATTGCAAACTTCGGCAACAGCACGAAGAGGGAAGAGAAGATCTCTGACAGTAAAACGGCAATTCCTGGGCCACAAACAATGATACTGAAGACAGCTGGAAAGTCCCCCAAACCTGAAGATTCCCCCAAAGGCACTGCAACAGAGCCATTCATTGACCGCGGAAGAGCTAACAATGTCTGTGTGCTGACTGCCATGCACAGGAGTGTGCTAGAAAACACTTTCCTTGTAGCCCGTTTAATTCTCCAAACAGACTAAGAAACTGATACATAGATGGCTGGAAGTTACTTGCCCCAGGTGCTCAGTGATTAAGAGAAGGAGCCAGGATTTGTGCCTCTGCTCTCAACTGCTCAGATCAAACAGAAAGAAAAGGTTTGCGTGGATGGTGATGATCTGAAATGCGGTGATGGGGGCACAGGGAGCAGGTAAGTGAAGAGGGACGATGTAAGCAGCATGAGAATGATCTCAGAGAGGCAGCAGTGAGTGGTGGCCTGAAGCAAGATCTTCATTCCCTGCCCAGGAATTGAACCTGGGTAGCCTGGATGAAAACCAGGAATCCTAGCTACCGGAAGCCCTGGCTCTTGCCTCCAGTGAAAAATGCATTTCTCACGGAGGCAAAAACTGTAAAAACAGGTACAAAGTTTATTATTAGAGGCACAGCACAACAGTGGGAGAGCACACAGTTTGTTTAGTTAAGATAGAAGCAAGGCAGAGAGGCACACCGGGAGAGAAAGGATGTGGGCATCCTCCCTAATGAGGAGGAACGCAGCAAAGAGGCGGTTAAGTGATCTACATAGGGCAGTTCTTCCGGGTCTTTGTTTACCTTTGGCCAATTACCTGGTTTCTTTTTCCACACCTGACCTGCCCTAGGGCCCTCCCCAACAGGCGTGTCCAACTTTTTTCCAAGATGGATTTCAGCCCAGAGGCCTATGGGATGGCCTTAGCATCACATATTATGGGGTGGTGCCCCCTCCTTTTTGACCCCCAAGGAGCTTTTATGCACATGTGCAATGTCTCCCTTGCCCCAAGGATGGGAAACATGTGACCTCTTGGACCTTTACCCAAACAATGTTTAGCCCCTCTCTGTTCCTGCCGTGACTGTTATCTTAAGGTGTCCACAGGAGACAAAGCCTGGCTGTTTACCTTGTTTCTGTTGTTACTTCCATTTCGGAGAGCAAACAGGAGGCTGATTTTAAATGTCTAACCTGGAGCCCATCTATCTCCTGTCTCAGGAAATGCAAACAGGAGACTAGTTGTAAGTGTCCGGCCTGAAGCCCACTTCTTCCTGCCCCATGACATGTAAACAGGAGGCCAGTTGTAAATGCCTAGCTTGTGGCCCATCCATCTCCTGCCTCAAGAACAGTAAAAAAGAGAGACCACTGAGGGGTGGGGACCGGACAGGGCCCAGTTCCCAGCTCAGGAGACCTACAGCCTTCAACTGCAGGGGGAGGAAACCACCTAGAAAACCTAGACAATCTGCTTTCTACTGGCCAAATAGCACCCATATCAAGCTGTTGCTGAGCCTCTGTACTGTTGAAGGCAGCCATGGATGTGGGATTTGAGGGGTTACACTGCTGTAGGGCAGTTTCTAGAGGGGACCGTGCATGCTGAGCTGCATGTCTGGAGGGTGGATTATCATCATATAGAGGACTTTATTGAGCAGGGTACTGGGACAGAGACTCAAAGATCCTAAGATAGGAGCAAACCCATAAAAACACTGATCTAAACCTTAAGGGAGAAAATGGGAATCTTTATGTCACTGGAACAGAGCGAGCGCCAAAAATTTGTTTAGATGAGCACAGCCATGCTTCTTCCTTGTGAACTCCACCTATTTACCCTGAGGACCATTACTTCTTACCAAAGTGTCCCAGACACCGTGCTATTTACCAGCTGATAGAAATCTTTGCGGATTGCTGGTCAAGTAGCTATATATTAAAGCACCACACAAACGCACCAGAGGCTAGACCATGTTTGTTTGAGGAGCTCTTGGCTGCTCATTGGACAGAACCCGGACTTTCGCTAGGTGACTTTGGTGTTTCCAGATCCAACAGCACTGAAGGCAAATTCTGGCTCCCAAGAACCAGAGCTGGAAGGTTGAAGCATCCTCTCCCAAGCTCCTCCCACAGGACCCAAGTCTTTAACATACAGTTTTCTCTCTCTTTAAAAAAAAGTTTTATACGATATAATTTACCTACCATAAAATTCACCTGTTTTTTTTTTTTTTTTGTGGTACGCGGGCCTCTCACTGTTGTGGCCTCTCCTGTTGCGGAGCACAGGCTCCGGACGTGCAGGCTCAGCGGCCATGGCGCACGGTCCCAGCCGCTCCGTGGCATGTGGGATCTTCCCGGACCGGGGCACGAACCCGTGTCCCCTGCATCAGCAGGCGGACTCTCAACCACTGCACCACCAGGGAAGCCCAATTCACCTGTTTTAAGTGTACAACCCAATGGTATTTAGTACCTTTAAAGAGTTGTACATATATGATGATCTAATTTTAGAACATTTCCATCATCCCCAAAAAGAAACCTCCATTTGTATTCATACCCAGTTTTTACCTCCAGGCCTAGGCAACCACTTATCTGCTTTCTGTCTGAAGAGTTTTATATGCGGATGAAACTGAGGATGTTTTGCAAACACAGCATCTGCCCTGCACCTGGGATGAAGCAAAACACAGACAAGTTGACAATTTTTGCATAGTCTCATAAAAATAAAAAATTCAGTAACTTTAAAGTGTTACAATTTAATGTGTTAAAAGATGCTTTTAACACATTAACCTATTTAACCTATTGCTTATCATCTTTGAATATATTCTGTGAAAGATCAGTTATGAATTGTCGGCTGACTTGAAGGTCCAAACTTTCATATAGCTAGATGATTGTAGAACTCCATAGAGATAGTAGGGTAAAAGCCTAGATTTGATTTTTTGTTACCATTTTCTTTTTCTCTGGAATTCATGTCGTTAATTTAACTTGTATTCCTGGGTGCTTCTCAGAGTATGAACTGCTATGACAAAGCAGATTTCATGAGGAAGTTGGCCCAATGTTTGAACTCCTCAGAACTGGGAATCCAGAACGTCACAGCTGCATTTGAATCTCGCCATGTGTCCTGTAGGATTAGATGGCTGAGTGTGGGCCCCTCCCTCTCCTCTCTCTGATAGATCCTTTCCTCCTGCAGTTTTCTCCTTTCTCTCCTGTACTGTTGAGTTTTCCCTTTACTGGACCATTTGTAACAGGATGCACACCTGCAGCAATTTTTTTCTGTCTACAAAAACCCTCTCTTTGCCTGGCTTCCCCTTCAGATACTGCCCATCATCTCTGATTCCCTTTTCAGAGAATTCTGGGATGGAATTGTCTAAGGTAACTCTCCCTACCTCTTCTTCAGTTCCCTCTTGAACTCAGTTTGGGCGGGGCTTTGTATCTGCCACTCCACCAAAATGGCCCTCGGTGTCGTTGCCAGTGACCCCACATGACTGATCCCATAGTTGACCCTCAGCCTCTCAATGCAGCTTATCAGTTGCACTGACACGTTGATCATCCTCACGTTCCTGTAGCACTTTCTTCTCCTGGCCCCTGGTACAGCTCTGTCACTTGGCTTTTCATATGCCTTGCTGGTCCTTCCTATTCAGTCTGCTGAAGGCTACTGCTCTTCATATCTCCAGCATATCTAAGTGTTGGAGAGTCCCAAGTCTTGTTTCTTCACCTCTTCTCTCCTCGGCCTGGGACCCCCTTCAGGTGATCTCATGTAGGATGGTGGGTACTTTAAATATTATATTGCTCCTGACTTCCAAATTTGTATCTCCAACCCTCCCATCCTAAAACTATGGGAGTTCAGGAGAATTGTTCATGGGGATGCTAGAAATGTGAGAGGGCTCAGTGGGCTCTGTCCTTGGACCTCTTCTCTTCTTTGCACTCCTTCACTTGGCGGTCTTATCCAGTCTTATAGATTTATTTTAATGAAGTCCAGCGTATCATTTTTTTCTTTCATGGATCATGCTTTTGGGGTTGCATCTAAAAGCTCATCACTAAACCCAAGGTCATTATAGATTTTCTCCTATATTTTCTTCTAGCAATTTTATGGTTTTACATTTTACTTTTCAGTCTATAATCCATTTTGAGTTAATTTTTGTGAAAGGTGTAAGGAAGTCTGTGTCTAGGTTTATTTTTTGTATATGGACATCCAATTGTTCTAGCACAATTTGTTGAAAAGACTATCCTTTCTCTACTTAATTGACTTTGCTTCCTTGTCAAAGATCATTTGACTATACTTGTAGGGGCCTACTTCTGAACTCTCTATTCTGTTCCATATTTCATAACTTTAAGTATCACTGCTGAGGGTCTTGAATTTTTATGTCTAGCCTGGACTTCTCCCCTGAAGTTCAGACATATATATCCACTGCCGTCCTGTATCTCCACTCAAATGTCTAACAGACATCTCAAACTGACCACGTCCAAACATAACATGATGTCCTTCCCCGCTACCCCATCTGCTTCTCCTCCCATCTCCATGGCAACTCCATCTTTCCTGTTGTTCCGGTCAAAAATCTTGACTTCTCTTCACTCTCTCATACTTCTCATCAAATAGGTCAGGAAATTCTGTTGCTTCTACTTCAAAATACATCAAGAATCCAACCATTTCTTACCATCTACCCTGCTACCATGCTGGTGCAAGCCACCATCATCCCTTTACTGGGTCACTGCAACAGCCTCCTGACTGGTCTCCCTGCTTATTCCCTTGCTTCTTGATAGTCTATTATCCACAGAGCAGCTAGAAGGAAGCTGTTAAAGTCAGATCATGTCACTCTTTTGCCTGGGTCCCTCCAGTGTCTTTCCTTTGAATTCAGAGTAAATTCCAAAGACCTCATAGTAGCCCATATGGTCCTTTATCACTTGTACTACCTATTCACCACCCACTGCTCCTCCTGGCTCACTCTGCTCCAGCCATCCTGGCCTGCTTCCTGTTCTTTGAACATCCTACACAGGCTCCCGCCTCAGGGCCTTGGCACCAGTCCCTCTGCCCGGCACGTTCTTCCCCAAGAGATCCACAGGGCCTACTTCCTCACCTCCTTCAAGGCTTTTTTCAAATGTCACCTTTTTAAAAAAAAATTTATTTTATTGAAGTATAGTTGATTTACAATGTTGTGTTAGTTTCTGGTGTACAGCAAAGTGATTCAGTTTTATATATATATATATATATATATATATATAGTAGTTTGCCTCTGCTAACCCAAACTCCCGATCCATCCCTCACCTCCTGGCAACCACAAGTCTGTTCTCTGTGAGTCTGTTTCATACATAACTTCGTGTCGTATTTTAGATTCCACATATAAGTGATACCGTGAGGTATTCATCTTTCTCTTTCTGACTTACTTCACTTAGTATGATAATCTCTACGTCCATCCATGTTGCTGCAAATGGCATTATTTCATTCTTTTTTATGGCTGAGTAATATTCCATTATATATATGTACCACATCTTCTTTATCCATTCTTCTGTTGATGGACATTTACGTTGCTTCCATGTCTTGGCTATTGTGAGTTGTGCTGCTACGAACATAGGGGTTCATGTATCTTTTTGAATTAGAGTTTTCTCTGGATATATGCCCAAGAGTGGTATTGCTGGACCATATGGTAGGTAATTCTATCAAATGTCACCTTCTTCATGAGACCTTCACTGACAAACCCATTTACACTCTCCCTTGCCACTGGCACTTTTTATCCCCATTACCTTACACAATCCAACATATAATTTGCTTATTTGTAAGTTCCGTGAGGATAGGGGTTTATGTCTCTGCTATATTGCTAGTGCCTTGAGCTGTGCCTGCCTCATAGCTGGTTACTGATAAATGTTTGCTGAGTGAATGAATGATTGGAAAAAGAGGTGACTGGTATGTCCTTCTCTGGTTGGGTATCCACATGAGCATCATGCTTCTTGGGCAGGAGGAGAAGAACCTATGAGAGCTGGCATGGTAAAGAGACGGGCCGCCTACAGTGGAGTAACCTGCAGGCCTGGCCTTCATTGTAGCCAAAATGATGGAGGTTCCTCTGGGTCAAGTGGTCACTGAGTTGCTCACATGCGACTGGTGACTGAGCTGGGCATGTGGTGATGAGGGAACTCTTGGAGGCTGGAGCTGGGGTAGGGTTGGAAGAGGCTGAGTGGGGCAGGTCTGCCATGGTCCCAGGTGAAAGAGGAGTATAGTGAGGAGGCCCTACAGGCCTCTGAGGAAGCCTGTCCCCCGCTTCAAGACAGCCAGCATTTGGATAACCCCCACAGAGGGCATCAGCAGCTAGCAGGGTTGACCGGACATGGGAGGCCACTTGTCCAGCTCTGTCCGGCCCATTCTTCTACACACCCCTCTGCCCAGTGGAGACCCAGCACAGGGAGGGAGGGGAAGCAGGTGCTCCAAGCAGACTCCTCCCCATTCCTGCTGCCTCCAGCGAGCCTGGCCAGACGGGGGAGGAGGGAGGGGAGGGAGCCTTGCTGGAAGCTGCGAAGTGGACTAAGCTAAGAGTAAGGTATGAGACCTACCAGAATATCACTGAGGGAGGGAAAAGAGCCATTCCACTGAGTGTGACTGAAGGCAGTGGCTATGGGAGATAACAACGCGTTATGTTAGCTAAGTAAAGCGTCTAAGGGAAAAGAAACAGTGTTTTGAAGACTGAATTTGCAGCTCTATATCCATGAAAAACAGCCAAGAATTACCTTTGCTTCATGAGATAGCTTTACTTTAAGGTAAAGTGAGATAAATAAGCAGAACTTAACTTCCTAAAACTTTTTCACATGTTGCTCCAGGTTTCTTCTAACAAAATTCAAATCACTAGGTGAATTTGTGCACAGAAACATGTTGAGAAGCCACAGGCCCTGGTCTCAGCCCCGTGCTGTTTGGCTTCCACAGGGACATTTTACCCATAACCAGGGATACTGCACTTGACCTTAGCTCCCATCTCACCAAAGTACGCTGGTCAGCCCTGGATCACGGAATCACAGACTCTTAGAGCTAAGAGGCATGAATTATTTCAATTCTTTATGATACACAAGATGAAGCAGGCTCAGAGAGGTGGATGGTTTGGTCAGGATCACACAGCAAGTTGGGGGTTGTGGTAAGCAGAATAATGGCTCCGAAGATGTCACATCCTTATCCCCAGAACCTGTGACTATGTTCCCTTTCATGGCAAACGGGACTTTTCAGATATGATTAAGGATTTTGAGATGCAGAGATTATCCTGGAGTATCCAGGTATAATCACAAGGGTTCTTATAAGTGGGAGGCAGGAGGCAAGAGTCAAAGAGAGAGAGATGTGACCATGGAAACAGAGGTCAGAGTGATGCAGCCATGACTTCTAGAAACTGAAAAAGTCAAGGAAACAAATTCATCCCTGTCACCCCCAGAGGAATCGCAGCTCTGCCGACACCTTGATTATAGCCTTGTGAGACTCATATCAAACTTCTGACTTCCAGAACTGAAAGATAGTAAACCAGTGTTGTTTTAAGTTATTCGATTGGTGGTATTTTGTTAAAACAGTAGGAAATTAATCCTGTGGTAAAGCCAGCATTAAAACGCCCATCTCCTGGGGTTTCCCTGGTGGCCCAGTGGTTAAGAATCCGCCTGCCAATGCAGGGGACGTGGGTTCGATCCCTGGTTTGGGAAGATCCCACATGCCACGGAGCAACTAAGCCCGTGCACCACAACTACTGAGCCTGCACTCTAGAGCCCGCGAGCCACAGCTACTGAAGCCTGCACGCTCCAGGGCCCACATGCTGCAACTACTGAACTCGCATGCTGCAGCTACTGAAGCCCACGTGCCTAGAGCCTGTGCTCTGCAACAAGAGAAGCCACCACAATGAGAAGCCTGTGCACCACAACGGAGTAGCCTCCACTCACCACAACTAGAGAAAGCCCGCGCACAGCAATGAAGACCCAGAGCAGCCAAAAATAAATAAATAAATAAATTTATTTTAAAAAATAACATGCTGAAAGATGCCTTAAATAGCACCAAATCCAAGAAAATGACCTAATATTTTAGTTAATTAACAGCCTGACACATCTCTGTTTTTCCCTATTTTTTTTTTTTTTTGGCTGCGTGCTCTTTGATCACCTATCATACTCAGTGCAGAGAATCAAAAGGTAATACGTTCTATTTGGCATAATTTCAAATTAGCATAATTTCCTTGAGCCTGATTCATCAAAATTTACTGCATCTGGAATGACAGACTTCATCAGGACAGGGTGTGTCAGATATTTTAAAATGGGATCTGACACGTTGGGATACATAAAGCATGTGACTTCCACAGAGACGAACTCAGTGTTGGTAGTATTTTACAGGTTTATGTCCCATGAACACAGAGATTCTGATAAAAGTTTATCAAAAAAGAGAAAAGAGCATGATATGTTTATAATTGTATAAACTTCATTCTCAAGACTGTTCCTGACAGGAGAGAATGGCCATTCTGATTGGCGTTGATGAGAGCTGAATCTTCTGCTTACAATTCTACGCATCTGGTGCTGCAAGGAATTTTCTGTAGAGCAGCTTCTGGCTGGGTACATTTTAAACCTTGCTTCTCCTTCTCCCCAGATTCTTCTGCTGCTGGGTCCCCTGAGACATGTTCATGTTATAATACGGCCCTGGGCCCTCAACCTTCATGGCCAGACCAGGGAGTCTGCCCAGAGGGTGGCAGAACCTTTCATGGGGGACATTCTTGTAATTGGGCAGTCAGCAATAACTTAGCTATGCGTGGAAGTGACTGGAGACTGCATAAATGGATCCTGTCACCCAAATTAAATGTATCCCTAACCTTATTTCCCTTGCTGGATCCCCCAGATGCCATGGCCATTCCACTGCCACCTGGCCTGAAGGAGAGTGTGACATAGGGAACTTTGGAATGGACATGGGCAGTGGTCTGACTCAACGATGGTAAAATATCTTTAAAAAATTTACAGAAGGGACTTCCCTAGTGGTGCAGTGGATAAGACTCTGTGCTCCCAATGCAGGGGGCCTGAGTTCGATCCCTGGTCAGGGAACTAGATCCTACATGCGCGCCACAACTAAGCAGCCAGTGAGCCGCCACTAAGGAACCCTGGAGTTGCAACTAAGGAGGACGCCTGCCGCAACTAAGACCCAGCGCAACCAAAAAAAAAGAATTTGCTTAAACACATAACCATGTTTCCAGGGTCTGCGAAACAGCCTGGCGAGAGAGGGGCCCTGAAGCTGGAGCTTCGGAGGTGTGGTTGGCTGAAGTCACTGTCCCTGTACTGTACACACTGTCCTCCAGACCTGAGAAAGGGGGCTTGTTTTACATTTGAATAGCCGAAAGGCCATTTAGCATGTTTTTCCTACAACAAGGAGCACTGCCTCAAAACTCGGGCCTCTACCATTTGGGAGGCAGAAAACTACTTGAAACTTTAAAGTTTTTTCCAGTATCTATTCATTAAGAATTAATTTTTTTTTTCATCCAGAACTAGTCACTTCCCTTTTTATATCTTCAAGAACACCTTGCTTATATCTTAGTTATCTGGTGTCAGTCACTAAATTAGTGTTTTGCAAACTGGAGTCCACAAGTCCTTGATGAGAATTTTAAAATGCTTTGTTGGGTGAAATGCTAAAAACTCTGGAAAAGTGTGACACTTCCTTATAAAACTAAACATATAATTACCACACAACACATCACTCTGACTTGCAGGCTTTCATCCCAAAGAAATGAAAATTTACGTTCACACAAAAACTTGTACATGAATGTTCATGGAAGTTTTATTTGAAATAGCCCCCAAACTTGAAACACACCACATGTCCTTCAACAGGTGAACGGTTAAACAAACTGTGGTGCATCCAGGTCATGGAATCCTAGCCAGCAATGAAAAAGAACAAACTCTTGATACACACTACACTTTGGATGGATCTTAAAATACTTTGAGTACAAAAGCCAATCCTAAAAGGTTGCATACTGTATGGTTCCATTTATATAAGATTCTCGAAATGACCAAAACTGTAGAGATGGAGGACAGATTAGTGGTTGCCAGGGGCTTGCAGGGTGGGGTGGGTACAGAGGGGAGATGCGTGTGGTTATAGAAGGGTAGCTCTAGGGATCATTGTGGTGATGGAACTGGTTTATGTCTTGACTGTGGTGGTGGAAACTGCACATGAGGTAAAACTGCATGGAACTAAACACACAGAAAATAAACACAGATGAGTAAGTGCATGTTAAACTGGGGAAATCTGATGAAGATTGGTGCTTTGTCAAGGACACTGTCAATGTCCTGACTGTGATCTTACTATGGTTTTATAAGATGTTACCCCTGGGGAAACTGGGTGAGGGATGTGTGGGATCTCTCCGTATTATTTCTTATAACTTCATGCGAATCTACAATCATCTCAAAAAAGAAGTTTAATTAAAAGTTATGTGAATATTTCGAGGTCATAAAAAGACAAGTGTCAGTACATTCTGGTTGACCTGAGTGACCCCTTTACAGCCTTATGAGCTAGTTCCCCAATGGGTCATCAGTGCTTTCTTTGGAATGAATGTTTATTGCCAGTCACTTTGCACCAGTAACATCTTGACACGAACAGAATCAATGACAAGCCTCCCCAGTGAGCAGGCCAAGCGTCAGAGAAAGATTTTGCAAGGCAGAACTGAGAAAAATTCTTATTGGGTTGACTGTATTATTATAATGCTATTTAAACACATGCAAGCTCATATGCAAATTTCTAACTGAATATAATAAAAACTAGAAAACCAGTAAAATTCAAATTAGTGCCATTAATTTAATGCAATGAATGATGCTGTTGTGTTGAAACTAATTTTCTGATCACAGAGGGGATATTACACACACACTGCCACAGGGCTTGCCTACCATCTTTATTCAGAAGTGGGATGTCTTTGCTTACAACTTGAACTTCCTAGGGAACCAGGAAGAACATAGAAAAAGGCCTCAGACCTTCTGGAATAAATGTTACAAGGACCACTAGTTCTTAACCTTTTAACAACACGCTTCTTGCTCAGACATAGACTTGACCAGCTTGGTTAGCTAGTTTTCTGGCCTTTGCAAATAGGATTGCTGCTGCAGGCTTTCCCCTCATGAAATGACCACAGAGAATCTGACAGTCATGGGGAGATTGGAAAATTATGAAAAGCAGGTACAGAAAGTAAATATTTTAGCAATCGAGAGGAAAAGGCACAGAGCTTCCAAGAAAATCACAGTCTGCCCAGCACACTAAATAATGCTCATGATAATGACACTGAGTGATCGATGGAAGGTCGAATTAGGCTGAGAAGGTCATGCTTGGGAAGACTGGGTGGTCCCATCTGGACCCTCACGTGTTTTGAGTTCTGGTCCTTGAACGAGCATACGTCAGTTATCTGCAGACCTGGGCAACTCTTTCCCAGCAGGGAGAAGGCCGGCTCTGTGTGCTTGTGTTTGTGTGTTGGGATGGGATGGAGGAGGGTGACGGAACTCCACGACATGCAGAACAAATGGTCTCACACGCGATTAATTGTGCCCCCTGCTCCCCGGGCCCTCAAGGCTGCTAATAATCGCTCCCCATTTCAGGATTTCGAAGTTGCACATTCGACCTTTTGAGCTTTCATCTTCACACCTCTTCATGCCTCTTATGACCCGTAATTATGCCTGAGGTTGAGCATCAACAGGAAGGCAGACCTCTTATCTTCACGTTAGACACTTCAACCAACATTTTAAGACAAATTATTAATAATTGTGCTCGAGAAAATGATACCAGCAAGAGCTTCGGAGATATTGAATTGTTTTGTGACCGTGGAAGAAAGAAAACCATTTCCATGACAAATAGGGGAACTTTTATGAAGTAACTAAATATTAATTTATCCAACAAATATCTATTACATACCTTCAATGTTTGAGATATCTTATTAGCGACCAAAGGGTACACAAAGCCATACATGATTCAGTTCCTGATCTAATGGAGTTTATAACTTGGGAGATTATTGTTTAAATGTCCTACCATATAAAGAAGTGTCAAAAATGAAGTTCAATCTTAGCTCTTGAGGAGGTGAGAAGTGGGGCTGTCTAATGAGAAGGGACCCCTGAGCTGCCCTGAAAGGATGGGCAGTGCAATGATGGACAGGAACGGGGACGGGCATGCCCTGTGGAGGGGATGGTGTGGGCACAGTTGTGAGGGTGGGGGGCAAGGAAGCAGTGAGTTTCTCGGGACTATGAAATACTGATGGAGGAGTAGCTGGAGATGGGGAGAGACCAGGTTGTAAAGCAGTTTTAAAATGCCAGGCTAAGAAGTTAAGCTTTATTCTTTGGGAAGTGGAGTGACTAATAGAGGTAGTATTAGTGGGGAGACGATTAGAATGGATTAGAATGATCTCCATCCAGCTAGGAGGCCACCACAGGGGTCCAGGTAGAAGGCCTGGAAAGAGGAAGTGGAAATTTTTAAATAGTTTCAGCGAGTCTGGCATGACTATCTCAAGTAAGTCTGGAGCGGGGTGAGCCTCACTTTTGGTCAGAGGCAGCAGGATAGAGAGAGCTGATGTCTGATAAGGCTGTACGGGTTTCGGCAGGGAGGGGAACACAGCCTCCAAGGCATTCCTGCTCCAAAGGGCTTCCCCAACCTCAGTGTTTTTGTTACCGAGTCCAAGCTTGTACTGCTCACTGCACAACAGGCCAATAAATGACGAGGTGCTGGGGCAAGAAATAGGGACTTTATTCGGAAAGCCAGCAAACTGAGAAGATGATGGACTCATGCCCCGAAGAACCACCTTGCCTGAGTTAGTTAGAATTCAGGCTTCTTTTATACTAAAGGGGAGGGAGTAATGTCAAATATTTCATGGCTCTAATCAGTCTCCTGAGGGGATGTGTTCATGTCTTCCTGCGGTCATTCACAGGTGGGCCTGGTCAGCATGTTTCCTATGATCTAAACAAAGGTATTTTAGCTTAATGCTCATTACCTGGGGAGGTAGGGTTCCCAGAGATGGGCCATTAGGTATAATTTAAGCTTATAGGCAACATCCCTTTAGTGATTAACTTGTAATAGGATACAAAAGCTTCTTCCCTATTACACTTGGAAACTACTATACTAAGTCTATCTTATCTGCAGGCTGACATTTTGCAATTTTAAACTGATCCCATATGGTTTCATGAGATGTGCCTCGAATCTCCCCAGAAGGTAACCCACACCTGGTGGTGAGTCCCAAGCCTATCTCTGGAGTTGGTCAGGACCCTAAGAGTGTGCCTGGCACCCAGTATGAACACAGAAAATGCAGAAGTCTATAACCGTGGTTCCTATGAAAGGCCTAGCTCAGGTCAGACCTTCATTTATCGGTCTGTTCACTTGCCGAGTGTACTGAGCCCTACTATGTGCAGAAGCCAGGCCATGTCTGTGGCTGTCAGCCTCGATGACCTTCCCCCTCTCTGAACTCCTCTGGGGAGCATGTGGTGCACCCCTGGTTTTCCTCACTGGCAAGTTCTTCCTTCCGGAGGTGGAAAGATTAGAGGTTCCCCTGCTGGGTGGGATCTGGACTGATCACCAGCAAGGAGCTGATTGAGGGTCACCTCTGTGGGGAGCCTGGGGAGTAAGCCTTTGTGTCTAAATGTGTCACCGTGAATGAAACAGCATCGCTGGTGCATATGACAGCAACAGCAGGTACTGCATGGGGAAGAGGGGGTTGGGGGGACTCTGTCTGTGGCAGGTACAAGTTCCTTACCACGTTACACCTCATCCTCCTCATGGCCATCTGGTGAATGTGGCACTATCACCCCCATTTTAAAGATGGAGAAACTTGTTTTCACAGGCACTATGTAATGTTCCCCAGGTTACACAGCTCATAAGCTGGATTTGAACCCACAGCATTCTGGCTCCAAAGCTTAGGCCCTGGCTTAGCCCACAGACTTAACCCCTTTATTGTCCCTTTAAATATGAAATAGGACCACACTTGGTTGCAGGTAACAGAATGTGACCACCGTGGTCGGAACAGCTGTGGGGTTCACCATCTTAACTTCTAGTGCTTAGCATAGGGTCAGGCACACACTAAAAGCTCAATAAATGTTTGTTAAATGAATATAAGAGTGCATAATTTCCTTGGATAATAATTCTACTAATATCTTGCATCAACATAACATTTTATTGTTAGTGTTCACTCCCATTTCAGGGATAACAAAGAAGATCCTATCCTGCTCTACCTGTAAAAACAACCCCATACAAAGCCAGGACAGGTTTTATATCCCCATTTTGCAGAGAAGGAAACTGAGGCTTAGAAAGTTTAAAGTGACTTTCCTGAAGTCCCAGAGTAAGGGCCTCACAGTGCAGAATTCAAAAGCTTTATTTATTCATATTTTTTACTTTTGCTCAATACGCCTTCTCCATCACTGCGCCTCTTCCTCTAAATACTGTGGTAGAAGCCAAGGTGCAGAGTCTTTCTTTTCTCATTAGCATTCTTTCCGAAACAGGGGCAGAGATTTTACCAGTGGGCCCATCCTATTAAGTGCCATAAAGCAGACTTGTGTGGTCTTCCGTCCTGCTCTGGAAGCATCTGTGAGTCTCGTGCTCTGGAGGCAAGGGGAAAAAATGTATTAGGTTCTCTAATATGATAATAATACCAAAGAAATTTATGGTGCCCCAGAGGAAGATAATTACAAACGGATGAAAGGTGACTATTTAATGTAGAGGCTTTTTTTTTAGGGTATAAAAATAAATAGAAGAAAATAGAGTGCCAATAGAACCTGCAGCAAATGGAAGGCAAAGGGGCCTGTTTCACTGGTGCTCCCGCTGCAACCCACCTTCCTGCATAATGATGGCCATTTTTAACATTTCTGACTTTGCCATTTTTCGAGTAGCTCTAAAATCTCTTGCGTGTTTGCCAGTCTTCAAGAGGTTTCTAAAGCTCCAGGAGTGCCTTTGGCCTCGTCTTTCCTTCCTTCACCACCTCCCTTAAGGCTCTGTGGTTCTTCCCTAAAGTCAGACCCTGGGCCAGGCAAGCAGGGATGGGCACTGTGCTCCCTCCTAGTGCTCTGGCCACTGAATCTTCCCTGCTAGGACATCTGTGAACGGCTGGGGGCACTCTGTGGGCAGCCCGCAGGAGCGGTGGTGAGGGGCCAGAAGCCCATCTCCCAGGGAAGCCAGGTCTTTTCAGACACTCACTTCACGGGCCCTGGTCTCTAGCACCGCCCTTTTCCCTCCCCCACTCCAGGGCAGGTCGTCAGGAGCTCTTCCCCTGCCAGAGGACACTCAGGGGCCTGTACCCCAGATGCTTGGCCCACTGCCCTCTTACTGCAGGCCGCGGCCGGCCCTGCTTGCACATCCCAGCCCTGCCCAGTGGGGAAGCGGCCAGGACATTCAGTGCAGCCATGTCGGCCCCGAACTCCAGCTGCACTTCACCAAGGCCACGCAGTAGGTAAACTCTGTTCGTTTCCCTGAGTCCCGCCCCACCCCAGACTTCACTGTTGTGGAGGAGGCCGCTGACCTTCCGCCTGCAACAGTCTGCACCTGCTACAGGTGCTCTTTGATTTAACGGAAGCACCTCTTCTCCTTTGTCCTCGGCCTGCTGCACCCGCAGCGTGCTGGTTTCAGTGTCCCCCATCCCGCAGGGGGGCTCTGGGGGCTCTGAGTCTTGCTCTCAGCTTTTCTGATTCCCATTCTCTCTTCATTCTGACCTCTCGTTGGTGCAGACAAGCCAGGCAGCCCCGCCTCATCACGGGCGTGGAGGAGACGACTGGTTCCTCCAGGGTAGTGGGGGTGAAATAGGGGGGCGGAAGGGCCCAGGCAGTGAGCGGGGACAGGAGGCTTGTCTTGTCCCCATCTTCCTGCAACACCGCCCCTCTCCCCTGTTCAGGACTCTTCTGAACTCACCTCCTGCTTGGACTCACCTTCCACCCTGGCCCGGAGCTTCTGACTGGCCCACCTCCTGTTGGGCTCCCTGCTCCCCTCCGCCCGGGGTGGGGGGCCCTGCCCCTCTGCTGTTCCAGCTGAGCCCCAACGTGAGCCAGGCTTCTGACTAGGGGTGGAAGGCCCGCCTCACAGCACCCGGAGGATGTGTCTTGGGCGAGGCGCAGGGGCTCCCGTGGGCTGAAGCTCTGCCTCTGCCTGGCCCGCACTTCGCTTCCTGGTTGCTGGGGACCAGCTCTCCTAGCGTCGTGCAAATAGGCAGGGCAGGCCTGCAGCCTTGGGTTTTCTTCTAGGGGTGGCACATAGTGGCCTCCCCCCCTGCTGCTGTGTGGCAGGGCTGGAGTTTTAGGCCACCTCCTTCCCCCCACAGCCCCCCCCTCCCCCCGCTGCCGTTGTATCGCCACAGGGCTTTCTCCTCAGGGTCCGGTCTGCCTCTGTGTCCCTTTGTTTCTCAAAATACATCACAGGGTGCCACACATGCTCACAGTCAGACGTGCTGATAAGCACTGGGAAACCTTCATTTTCTTAGAACTCTAACACAAAACTCATTTCTGCTGTTTTTCAAAGGCAAGGTCATCATGTGCAGAATTTCAGTTTCTTCTGAGTTTAGTTAGGGCCTGGCTGCTTGGAGACAGAGCTAACATCAGGAGTCTGGACTTTCTAAGCAGAGGTCCTGGGGAGTGGGGAGTTTCTCCCAGCAGCCAGCAGCGGGCCACTGCCTGGTGGCTGTCTGACAGGTCTCCTTTCTCAGAGGTCCTGCCCTGGGCCCCGAGAACACAACAAAGTCTTTAAAAGTGAATGATTCCAGGAGATACAGGACAGAAAAGTGAAAGGAGCTTTGGAAAAAAGTAACTTATCTGGGGAATGTGTGTCTCCAAGGCACTGCGCACACACTCAGAGACAATGGTGAGAATTCAGGTCATCTGGGAAGAACCCTTGTAAATCTTTTAGATTATTTAGGCAGGAAAAGGGTTTTTGGTTTTTTTTTGCTTTCAGACTGTTCAGTTTTAAGTTTCTGTGTAAAATGTGGGCATGATATTGTTATTCCTCTTCCTCCTACATGGTGGGTCCGTGGAATTCTTGTCTTCTTTTATTGGGAGAAAACCATGTCATATTGAATTTCGACACTTCTATTTAATGTCTAATCTGTGCTCAAAGCCTATTGCCTTCTTAAACAAGGCTGACGATCTGCGTTATTGGAGCAAAAGTAGAGTGAGCAATGCCTCAGTTGATTCCTCTGTCAGTCCATGGTTTCCGCAAAGAGTTTAGCTGACAGGGAATGTGGCGGAGAAATTTCAGTAGGTCACCTCTGGGGAAATTGAACGGGTGCTTTTCTGATTCCGGACCTTCCTCATTTTATTTTGTGAGAAAACCCAGAAATGGCTCACCAAAACGAATTCACATAAAAATGATATGTAGGAGTTTTTGAATAAAAATAAGCCATAAATAAGTAATAAATCCTAGATAGGCCCATTGAAAATGGATAGCAATAATGCTGTGTTTACTGCCTTACTTCCAAAGCACAGACATTTATTATAATTTAGGGCAATTCATTGTACTAGTCTGGCATTTACAAAATTCTCATCATAGTATTAGAGTAAGACCCTATTTCCTAGGCAGCATTGTTGTAATAAACTGTAATTAGTGTCTTGTAAACAGCGGTAATTCATTTTTGGAAGGAAAAGGCATGTGGACAGCTAAATATTGTGAGCGTACCTGCTCTCTGAGCATTTCCATCAGGCTGCGGTGCACCTGGAGCGCAGGGCACCCACGCCGCCCCCCGCAGGGCTTGGGCGGAGGCAGTCAGACTCCTCGGCTCCCGGCTGCCCTCCACCGAAGCCACTGTTTTTTCCTCTGCTGCTGCGAGGACAGCCCCTGTCGTAGCGCCGCATCCCTACGTGGCCTCTGTTGTTTTACAGCGTGCTCGTCCAGATGCACAGCAAGACAGACTCCTCAAGCCTAAGCCGGGCGGCCCACCTGGAAGAGGAAGCGGGGCAGGTGCCCGCAGGCCGGGCTCACCATGACAAGGTGTGAGACCTCCGGCTACAACATGGGACCCGGGCGCTGCTCCGACCCCTCGTGTCTTGTGTTGCAGCCGGAGGGACGCAGGTCCGCAGCAGAGCCTGCTTCCCGCCAGGGACCC
This sequence comes from Delphinus delphis, assembly GCF_949987515.2. NCBI lineage: Eukaryota > Metazoa > Chordata > Mammalia > Artiodactyla > Delphinidae > Delphinus > Delphinus delphis. The sequence continues at coordinate 50,268,669 of NC_082695.1, read as the reverse complement.
GACATGGCAGCAGCACGGAGACGGCGGGAAGGAAGGTGGGTGTAGCTCCCGGAAGAGTGGCCTGGGGGCAGCCCCTGCCTGGCCCCTTCTTGGTCCGCGATCAGTCTCGGTGCAGGGCTTCGCTCACCCCTAGTCCGCGTCCGGTACCTTGTGCCAGCTGCCTGGGGCGCGGCCCGCTTCGACCTGGGCTTTGAGGCCACTTTCTGCTCCTTACCCCCGGTCCCCAGTCCAGCTCAGGTGACCGAGGCTCCACAGTGAGGCTTGAAGGACAGCAAGGAAGGCAGCAGTTCCCCAAACATCTCTCCCATTGGTGGGAAAGCCCACCGCTAAACCTGCGTTCCCATCGGGACAACAAACATTGCATTTTTGCGAGTTGTCTATTAAATGTGAGTATTTCCTGCAAAGTGGTAGATTAAACCACTGCAGGCATCAGCTGGGTTTCATTGATTACGTTACTCTCCTACATGACAGGGACTTGAGAGGTAAATGAAATCAGATGGTGAATTTCTTTTTTTTTTAACATCTTTATTGGAGTATAATTGCTTTACAATGGTGTGTTAGTTTCTGCTGTATAACAAAGTGAATCAGCTATACGTATACATATATCCCCATATCCCCACCCTCTTGCGTCTCCCTCCCTCCCACCCTCCCTATCCCACCCCTCTAGGTGGTCACAAAGCACCGAGCTGATCTCCCTGTGCTATGCGGCTCCTTCCCGCTAGCTATCTGCTTTACATTTGGTAGTGTATATATGTCCATGCCACTCTCTCACTTCATCCCGACTTACCCTTCCCCCTCCCCAGATGGTGAATTTCAATAGGGAAGAAGCTCCAACAGAGGACCCTCAAACTGGAGGTGGGAGGCATCAGAGGCAAGCTACCTTCACCATCACAGCACTGGGGTGGGAGCTGGGGACACAGGGTCCAGGGAGTGACCCCTACCTTTACAGCTGGGGTCTGTGGGTCACATTTCTGCAAAGCGCCTGCCCTAGGGTAGCATCTTTCAGCCAGATCCAGATCAATCTCTGGTCTGACGACCATCTGCGTATGTTCCTCCCACACCTGCCCAGTCCTCAGTATAAATCATCCATTTATTCCTTCACTTTTCTCTGGCCTCGTGGTGTTCGTAGAGCCTCCTCTTTTAGCAGGAACTTACTAGGTTTTAAATGTAATAGGTTCAGTGTTTTTCCTTCTCTTGAATGATTTAGAGGGCCGTGGAATAAAATGAGAGGCTATATTTAAATGAAACTTCTGGGGAAACCAGGTTGCTGAGACGGGTGAGATGCAGTGATGATTCACAGCTGGTCCTGGAATTCTTCTCAGGCAATGCCCTTATTTAGGAAAGCAAGTTGGGATAGAAAGCGGTTTGGCAGACATCAAGGAATCAACAGAAACATTTGGATTGCCTTTTGTAGAAATGAACAATAATTTGGAGGTGGGGAGGACAGAAAAGGAAGGGGGAGCAAAGGGAGTGGGTCAAATGGTATGGGGAGTTATTGTACACTTTTAAGTTGTTTGTGTTGCTAAAGAAGAACCCATCCCGTGTCCCCTGACGTTCACCAAAGTCTGTTACGCTCACAAAGGCCTTGTGTGAATGGGGTTCTGTTAGTTTCTGGGTTTTGTTGGACCTTGGTGGAAGGGCCTGAGTTTCACATTAATGGCCCATGTGAGATGGCCTGATGATTTGTAAACTGAATTAATTTAGGAAAGATATTAGTTTGGAGACCACAGGCAGGCTCATCCTTCAAGAAATTTAGGAAATCATGGCGGGGAGGCATGATGGTTAATTTATGTGTCAACTTGGCTGGGCGGCAGTGACCAGGTATTTGGTCAAACGTTATTCTGGATGTTTCTGTGAAAGTGTTTTTGTTGGATGTTTTGTTGGCTGAGATTAACATTTAAGTGCGTGGACTTCAAGTGAACCAGTTACCTTCCATAGGGTGAATGGGCCTCATCCATTCCTTGAAGCCTAGCTAGAACAAAGACTGACTTCTCTTGAGGAAGAAGGAATTCTGCCAGCAGACCGTCTTTGGACGGTCTTGAATGGCAGCTCTTACCTGAGTCTTCAGTTTGCCAGCCTACCCTGTAGGTTTTGGATTTATTAAGCCTCTGCAATCACATAAGCCGGTTTAAAAAAATATCTCCCTCTCTATATATATGTATGTATACACATCCTATGGTTTTCTTTCTCTGGAGAAACCTGACTAATACAGGAGAGGATATCAGATTTCCATAGATAGAAGATGAGGGTCAGCGAAAAACTTACCTAGATTATTTGAGGCAGGGAGACTCCGCTGACATATAGGTGAAGACTTATTTATTTTTTTAAAAAATTGATTTCTAGTTTAATTCCACTGTGGTCAGAGAACATATCCTTATGATTACAATGCTTGAAATTTATTGACTTGTTTAATGGCCCAATAAATAGTCTCTATTGGTGAATATGTGCACTTGAAAGGTATGTGTGTTCTGCTGTGGTTGGGTGAGATGTTCTATAAATGTCAATTAGGACATTGGTGAATAGTGTTGTTCATATTTTTTTGTATCTTTACTAATATTTCTATCTGTTTATTCTAAAGATTACTGACAGGGAGATCAGCTCGATGCTTTGTGACGATCTAGAGTGGTGGGGTACGGAGGGTGGGAGGGAGGGGATATATGTATACATATAGCTGATTCACTTTGTTGTACAGCAGAAACTAACACAACATTGTAAAACAATTATACTCTGATAAAGATGGAAAAAAAAAGATTATTGAGAGAAGAGTGTTGAAATATTCAGGTAAGATGAAGGATTTGCTTGGTTCTATCATTTTTTGCTTTAGCTATTTCTATGTGAAAGCTTGTTGTTGGGTGCATGTATTTAAGATTGTCATGTCCTGTAAAACTGAGCCTTTCATCATTATGAAATATTCCTCTCTCACTGGTGATAATCCTTGTCCTGAAGTCTACTTTCTGTCTTATTAACATAACTGCACCAGCTTTGTTCTGATTAGCGTTTGTGTAGCATGTGTCTTTCAACCTGTGTCCTTATATTTAATGTGTACCTCTAATAAATAACATAGTTGAATCTTTTTTTAAAAATCCAAATGATTTTTTATTGGAACGTCTAGTTCATTTACAGTTACTATAATTACTGATATGGTTGGGTTAAACCATTTTGTTCCTATTTTCTATTTGTCCCATCTGTTCTTTGTTCCTTGTTTCATGCTTTCTGTTGAAGTAATCAATCACTTTTTGGTATTCCATTTTGTCTCTTTTATTTGCTTTTTGGCTATACTGCTTGATAAATAGATAGATTGTTAATTTAGTGGCTGTTCAAGGGATTATAGTATGCAGCCTTAAGTTATCACAAGTGACCCTGAATTCAATCGTACCACTATACAAACAATATAAGAATCTTACAACTGTATTTAACTCCATTTCTTGCTTTGTGCTATTTTTTTGTTGTATATTTTACTTCTATATTTGTTATAAATACTCCATACGTTGTTTTTACTGCTTTTACTTTAAACAGTCAATAGTTTTCCAAAATCTTTCGCTTTTGAAATAGTTATAGACTCACAGGAAGTTGCAAAAGTAGTACAGAGAATCTTGTGTATCCTTTGCCCATATTCCCCCAGTGGTAATATCTAACCCCAATAATATCGAAACCAGGAAATTGATATTGGTACAATACTGTTAACTGTGCCTTATTCAGATTTCACCAGTTTTCACTGATGAGTTTGTATGTGTGTGTATGTATAGTTCTATTCAGTTTTTCCACATGTATGGATTTGTTTTACTACATAATCGAGATATAAAACTGTCCCATCAATACCAAGGAACTCCCTTGTGCTACCCCTTTATAGCACCCCATCCTCCCTCCCCAAATCTCTATCCTCTGGCAGCCATTAGTTTGCTCTCCATCTCTATGATACTGACATTTGGAGGATGCTGTATAAATGGAGTCATACAGTATGTAATCTTTTTAGATTGGCTTTTGTCACTCAGGAGAACGCCTCTGAAGAAAAACACTATCGAACACTATTGAAAGCAACTTTCTTTACAGGTGCATTACACCTGTAAAGAAATCAGTATACAGAGTAAATACTGATGTGTATTTTCCTCCTACGATTGCCTCAAGACAACAGAGCAGGAGAATAAAGAGGCAGTAGTGTGAAAAAAAAAAAAAAAAAGGAATGCCTCTGAGATCCATGTAATATGTACTGTATATCAGTAGCTTGCTCCTTTTTTATTGCTGAGTAGTATTCCACTGTAGCATAGTTTGTTTATCCATTTACCCACTGAAGGGTATTTGGGCTATTTCCGTATTTTAGCTATTATGAATAAAGCTGCTATGAACATTCATATACAGTTTCCTGTGTAAGCATAAATTTTCACTTCTCTGGGATAAATGTCCAAGTGTGTGAGTGCTGGGTTAAATAATAAGTATATATTTCGTTTTATAAGAAATTGCCAAATTATTTTCCAGATTGATTGTCCCATTTTACATTCCCAGTAGCAATGTATGAGAGATGCAGTTGCTCCACAGCCTCACCGGCACTTATTATTTTTATTTTACGTCCTAATAGATTTGTCATGATATTTCATTGTGGTTTTAATTTTCGTCTCTCTAATGGCTAATGATGTTAAACAACTTTTTTAATGTTTATTGGCCATCCATAAATCCTTTTTGGTGAAATGTCTGTTAATGTTTTTTGCTCATTTTCTCATTGGATCACTTGCTTTATTACTGTTGAGTGTGTGAGTTCTCTATATGTTCTAGATACAAGTCCTTTGTCAGATACATAGTTTGCAAATATTTCCTTCCAGTCTGGGGCTTGCCTTGTCATTCTTTTATGATCTTTCATAGAGCAAATTGATGAAGTTTAATTTATCGATGTGTTCTGTTAGGAATTATACTTTTGGTGTCATGGCTAATCACTAGTGATGTTGAATTTAGCACTAGGTTCCAAAGATTTTCTCCTGTGTTTTCTTCCGAAAGTCTTACAGTTTTACATTTAAGTCTATGGTTCATTATGAATAATTTTTTAATATGAGATCTGAGGTTTAGATCAAGGTTTTTGTTTTTGTTTTGTTTTGTTTTTGCCAGTTGCTCCAGCACCATTTACTGACTAGACTATCCTTCCTCCATTGAACTGCATTTTGTACCTTTGTCAAAAAATGTTGGGCATATTTGTATGGATCTATTTCTGGGTTCTCTATTCTGTGTCATTGATCTATGTGTTCATTCCTCCAGCAGTACCACACTGTCTTGGTTACTGTAGGTATATAGTAAGTCTAAAAATTCCTCCCACTTTATTCTTCTTGTCAAAGCGTTCTGGCTCTTCTAGGCCCTTTGCTTTTCCATATACATTTTAGAATAAGCTTGTCTTCCATTGTTTGTTAAAAGAGAAACATTGAAAATAGTCTTTTATGTTTACCCACATCTTCACCATTTCCAGAACTCTTCTTACAGGTCTAGTCTTTATAGGATCATTTCCCTTTAGCATTTTTTTGCAATGTAGTTCTGTTAGTGATAAATTCTATTTTTATTTGTCTAAAAATGTCTCTACTTTGTCTTCATTTCTGAAGGATATTTTCACTGGGTATAGTATTCTAAATTGACTAATATTTTCTTTTAGCACTTTGAAACTGTTGTTCTACTGTCTGGTGGTTTCCATAGCTTCTGATGAGAAGTTAGTCATTATTGATATTGTTCCCCTGAATGTAATGTGTCCCCCTCCCCACATTGGCTGTTTTAAGATTTTTCTCTTTCTCTTTGGTTTTCTGAAGTTTGACTATAATGTGCCTTTGTATTCATCCTGCTTGGGATTCACTTAGATTCTTGTATGTAGACTGATGTATTTCATCAGTTTTTGAAAAATTTCATTTATTATCTCTAAATATATTTTCTCCACATCTTGTCTTCTTCTGGGACTCCATACATATGTATTGGACTGATAATGTCCCCAGATGCTCTTGCTTTTTATTATTATTATTATCTTCTCTGTGTAGGTCATTCTGAATCCTTTCTATTGACCTATCTTTGATTTCACTGATTAGTTCTTCTTCTGTGTCCAGTCTTCTGCTAAGCCCTCCAATGAATTCTTTATTAAGATATTGCATTTTCAGTTTCTATACAGAATTATTTGGTTTTTTTTAAGAGTTTCTCTTTTGGAATTTCCCATCTGTTCACCTATGTTACATATTTTTCTCTAAATTTGTTAACATATTTATAGTAGTTACTTTTAAGATCCTTATTTGGTAATACAAATATCTGAGTCATTCATTTGTCTGCTTAACTTACTGTTTTCCCTCTTGATTATGGATCACATTTTCTAGTAATTTCTTTCTGAATGCTGAACATTGTAAATGATATATTGTAAAGGCTCTGGGCTATATTGCCTTTATCTAAAGATTGTTAAGTTTTATTCTGTCAAGCAGTTAAATTACTAGCAGAGTCAGATATTCTTGATCTTGTAGCTGCTTGGTGTTAGGAGAATATATATCTATTCTCATTTTGGGGGAAATGGATTATAATAAATCTCAGTAGAAAACAGTAAGCTAACTCCTTAGGACCAATGAAGAATGCCTATTTTAAGGTCTAAGAGCTCATATGGATATAGTTGAAAAATGGTGGAGACACAAGTTTCCATGAATTTATTGAATGAGGATCTCTTCAGAATCTAGCCTAATTCCAGTCATTTTAGATATCAAGAATATTCTGGTTAGAGGTCTGAAAACTTAACCTGTTTTGCCACATCTCATTAGTCACTTCAAGTGATTCTCACCACAATTCTTAAATCTTTGTATCACAGGTCCTTGTATCACAAATAAGGAGACAAGCTTGCAAGTAGGTTATCTACAAAGATGTTTATTGCACCATTGTTTATAATACCAAAAAAAGGGGAAACAGCCCAAATGACTATCAATAAATGATCAATTAAATAAATGAACCATAAATTCTATACAACAGACTGCTGTACAAATAATATATCTATATTTAAGGGCAAAGGAAAATGTGTTCATTCTATGTTAAATGAGAAAAGGTTAATAAGCATAGTATATAATATGACCCATTGTCCATTAACAAAATATTGGAGTATATAGGAAAAAAAGTCTCTAAGTATGTGTGTGTGTGTGTGTGTGTGTGTATATATATATATTTTTTTGGCTGCGTTGGGTCTTTGTTGCTGTGTGCAGGCTTCCTCTAGTTGCAGTGAGCGGGGGCTACTCTTCATTGCGGTGCATGGGCTTCTCATTACGGTGGCTTCTCTTGTTGCAGAACATGGGCTCTAGGCACCGGAGCTTCAGGAGTTGTGGCTCGCGGGCTCTAGAGCGCAGGCTCAGTAGTTATGAAGCACGGGCTAAGTAGCTCTGCAGCATGTGGGATCTTCCCGGACCAGGGTTCGAACCCGTGTCCCCTGCATTGGCAGGAGGATTCTTAACCACTGCGCCACCAGGGAAGCCCTATATATGTATTTTAAAGAAAATATTATCTTTAGAAGTAAGACAATGGATTATTTTAACTTTAATTTTTTAATATTTGCATTGAGGATCCCCAAGACCATACATTATGTTTGATGATTCACTAGTAGGACTCACAGGACTCAGAAAAGCTGTTATACTCACAGTTAGAGTTTGTTACAGTAAAACAATACATAGTGAAATCAGCAAAGGGAAAGGCACATAGGATGGAGTCCAGGAAAAACTAGGACAAGCTTCCAATTGTTCTCACACAGTGGAGTCCCACAGAAAGTGCTTAATTCTGCCAGCAACAAGATGTGACAACACATATACCGTGTTACCAGCAAGGGAATCTCATAACTGGGGAATATCACTGAGCCTTGGTGTCCAGGGGTCAGTCACATAGGCATTCAGACCCCACATTCCAGAGGTCAGACTGATAACAGTGTGGCCCAAAGCCTCAGGCCTACAGAAACAGTTTTCACCATAATCACATTGTTAGCATAAACTATCTGGTGCGGCCCAAGGCTTCAGGCAGACAAAAACACTCTCACAGGCAGGATATTCCAAAGGCTCAAAGGTCCATCTTCAAGAGCTAGGCCAAAGTCAAGTCCTGAAGATCTTGGGAAGGTGTGGGTTTGAACAGCGCAAGCCGCAAGCCTGCTGAGTTAACTCTTTATTGCACAATGCTTTTCTTGTTTTTAGTGCTTTGCAATAACCACATATTGCTTTTATCATCACAAAGTAATTAAACTAACTCCATTCTGCAAAAAAGGAAATGCATCAGAAATGTTTGTGTGCTGTCCTTCTAATATTGTTTGATGTCACCAAATTCAGACTCTATGTAACAACTTTCTGAGTTGCCAAAAGTGACATCTCAATAACTATAGGTGAAACATATCATTTTGAAATAACTTTTTTTTTTTTTTTGTGGTACGCGGGCCTCTCACTGTTGTGGCCTCTCCCGTTGCAGAGCACAGGCTCCGGACGCGCAGGCTCAGCAGCCACGGCTCATAGGTCCAGCCGCTCCGCGGCATGTGGGATCTTCCCGGACTGGGGCATGAACCCGTGTCCCCTGCATTGGCAGGCGGACTCTCAACCACTGCGCCACCAGAGAAACCCTTGAAATAACTTTCTTGCCAGGAATGATCTGAATTTTATAAACAGTCTTATGAATTTATACCAGAGAAGGCCAGGAGCCAACTGTCTTCATTTAGAAGAAGAAAACCTTAGTCCCCGGTGCCACATGCTCGGAAAGTCAGAAACAGCTACATAGGAAGGTGGCTGAAAGAATTGTTGTCACCCTAGCCACTTGAAACTCAAATAATTTAGAACCATTTAGTTCTGGTGACTGTGTTGTGAATTAAGGATTGAGGATTTCAGATGCCTGGCTGGCTTAAAGACTGTTCATTTGCTGGCAATTCTGATCATGGACTCAGAGATCGGCACGAGCAAAAATAGTCTCTCACCCTTTTCAGTCGTTGCCATGTTTTCCTGGCCGGCGAAGAATAAAAGAGCTGTTTACTGTAGGCTCAATTCTGTGTCAAACACTTAGATTACACTCAACCTTCAGAACAGTTTTGTAGGCTATATATTATCATCCCCACTTTACAGAGAAGGAAACTGAGGATCAGTACAAGCCTCAGGACAGTGACAACGGGATAAAACGAAAAAGAGGTCTCTTCAGTATGATATTCGATTGAAGTAATGCCAGCACATCTACACATTTCAAAATTCTTACAACCCAGCGGGAGTAGCCAGTATTGGGAAACTGATGTCCACTGTCATGTTTAACCATCACAGAAAGGAAAGAAGTACATATATATTTTAGGATAAAACCTTTCCCTCTCAAAGACAGAAAAATGGCATAACCCAAAGAAAATTCTGAAGAGAGCAAACTACTATGAAATATTCAGCATAAAGTTGACAGTGCTTCCATAACATTTTGAATTCAGATCTGATTGTGGGTTAAGTTGCAAGAGGGTGACAGATTCTGAACAAGTCAATTGAAACTCAGTAAACAGTTGCTCCATCCAACTCCTCAGCAGTTAATTACAGTAAGAACCCTGCTTCCTGGGATGTGTTGTTATAATAAATTATAATTAGTGGTTTGAAGCAGATACTTTTCCCTTAAAAAAAAAAAAAATGTGTGTACCAGGGTAAAGAGCTCTGTTGGAGCTGTACCGTTTGAGTCCGAAAAGAGTTACGGTAGAAAATTGGTTATTCTTTTGGCAGCTGAGAAAAACTGTCAGTCAAGAGCTCCGAATATTATTCAAACAGAAGAGAATGAACCTTGTAGAACGTTCGGGGTGGAGAGGCCCTTGGAGCCTTGGCAAACGTTCCGCCTCACTTAATGCCGAATGCTAATTGATGGATCTCTGCTGATTGCTGTTGGTTTTAAAGCTACATTCAGATGAGGCTTTCTCTGCCGTAGAGAATGTGGCAATTAAAAAGTGCTTTAATATCACTAAGAATGGGCCCAGGAGCAGCTCGGATGGCTCCATGAGCTCATCGAAAATAACGACAGATGTGGGATAGCGCTCAAGGTGGGTAAACAGCTCTGCGCACTGATTTTTAAGCAAAGGCTCAGAGCTTAGCCGAGGATAGTTTGACAGCCGGGAGCTTCCTCCACGCTGCTCCTCTCTTACCTCCAAGCCGCCTTTTCTCCCTTCCTGTTGCCTTTCTTTGCCTTTTCTCTCAGAGCTTCCTTCCACTGCTGTCCTGGAGCCCTGGATTCTAGTGATAGTGACAGAAACTTCTGCGGCTGCTATCTCCTCAGAGAGCTTGGCCCAATCCAGTTATTTCTGGAACTACTGGAACTAGGAGTAACCCAGGGGTGGGTAGGGGCTGGATATTTGGTTGGCTCCACCCTTCCCTCCCATTCTGTGCCCTCAAAGACTGACTTCTATAGGCTGCATCGGCTGAGTGGTATCCTCTGGCTTCTGATTAGATCAGCCGGGGGGGGGGAGGGGCGGGGGCGGGGGGCGGGGAAAGCAGCAGCTGCAGACCGGAGGATAAGGGAAAGAGGTGGAGATATCTATTCTCCGCCCCCGGCCGAGCCCGCAGCTCGGCTCCCATCCAGCCCACCCTCTTCCGTGGCTATAGCTTTCATTGGGTTCCAGTAACAGCTCCCTCCCCTTGACCTTTGAGGCTTAGGGGTTTAATGAGTTCCCTCTGTGTCCCTTGTTTCTTCTCCACGCTTCTCAGTTTCCTTAACCCTCCTCTCTGTAAATAGTCCCTTCTTTAATTCTCTTCATTTTGAGCAGTCATCTGTCAGCTGATCGGACCCTAGCTGATACATACAGCAGCTTAGGGCCTTTCAGCAGAAGCGATGAAGGCGAGCATCAGGTACCGTTAGTGTGTGGGAGAGTCGTTTGTCACCTGTGCAGCCAGGTGGCAGGTGCCGTGCTTAGATTCCAGCGAAGCTCTCCTCCAGGAGAGCTCCTTCCCAAGTTCCAGGTTAAATATGCTGTGGGACCATGAACTTGGAAAGGTGGAAAACAGCCTCGGGGTAAAGAGGCTCTTGCTACAGCCCTGTTTCTTTCTTTCCTTTGGTAAATTTCTGGACTGTAAGTGGAGCCCACCAGGCCTTGGTTTTCTTGCCTCCTTTTCAATCCCTATCTCTGTTCCATTTTACTACCATCAAAATTGCTCTACTGAAGCTACTTTTTTAAAAGTCACCAAGTTCCAGGTCACAAAGTCCAGGTAACACAGTCTCCTTAAAGCTGGTCTTACTCTCCCTCCCTGTGCTCTGGATAAGTTGTGTATTGATATCCTGGCCTACTAGTGTGTGTGTGTGTGTGTACATGAGTATGTGCATGTGTGTTGTGTAAGTAAAGATGTATGCATTTATATATCCTCTAGTGGTCCATGGTCTCTCTGCTCAATCTTTACTTACTTTGGGGCACAATAAGTCCCCAGTGCAGTTCCTTATATATAGTAGGACCTAATGAAATGTTAGTTGAACTCTGTGTTAGGCAGAATAATGGCCCCCCAAAGATGTGCACTTTCCCATCCCAGGAAGCTGTGGATATGTTACATTATATGGCCAAGGAGAATTAAGGTTGATGGAATTAAGGTTGCTAATTTGCTGATCTTAAAATTGGAAGAGTATTATGAATTATCCTAGTGGGCCTAATATAATCACAGGGGTGCTTAAAAGTGGGAGAGAGTGGCAGAAGATCAGAGTGATGTGATGTAAGAAGGATTCAACCTCTTTCACTGACTTTGAAGATGGAGGAAGGGGGCACAAGCCAATGAATAAGGGTGCCCTCTAGAAGCTGGAAGGGGCAAGGAAATGGATTCTCCCCTAGAGCCTCCGGAAAGGAATGCAGTCCTGCTGACACCTTGATTTTGACCCACTGAGAACTGTATTAGGCAAAATCTGCAGAATTGTAAGATAATACATTTGTATTGTTTTAAGCTGCTAAGTTTGTGATAATTTGTTATAGCAGCAATAGAAAAATAATACAAGCTCCATGCAGAACTATACACAGGACAGGAACTAGCATTAGAACAAGGACCAAAAGGAGTCAGTGGTGGACTTGAGTTAGGCTGGGCTGTAATGTGTGAGCAATGGGACTCAGGTCAGCCTAGGGTTTTGGCCAGAAATCCAATGGGTGACAGGCTGGGGGGTCCTTAGACACTCACAGGGCAGGAGTTGAAATCCCTCACCCAAATTTGCTTCATCCTGAGAGGAGCATCATGACGGGTGAAATGTGGTCTATGGCTGTGCATGGGGTGTGGGTGAACGTAAGGGGTGGATATGCTATACTCAGAGTGCTCTTCCTTAGAACGACTCCTACACCCATAGCACCTGTAAGGACACCTACTTCACTGGCCGTATGTGACATGTCACCCTCTGTATGTCCGTCCTCCTAGCTATGGCTGCCCAGGTAGGGTGGGCACATAGCTTAGGGCCGCCAATTTGCATACTGACTCTGGTATGATATGACATAGGGAGAGGAACTGGGTCACATAGACTCTCTTTCCCAACAACCTGAACAAAGAAAGACAAGGGGATAGGGTAGTGGGCTGCAGAGGGAGGTGAGGCCATGGCAAGCTTCACTGTGTAGGCCAAACAGGGAGCTAAAATCATGAGGGAGCAGGGGGGTTGGTTAGTGATGAGTGGAGCAAAGAGGAGAGACTGAGGCCCACAAGGGAGAGGCAGGGAACAGCCAGGTCCTCAGCTGCCTCAGGACCTGACGGCTCCTACCTGATCCCCATGATGCCCAGCTGTGCCTCAGATTTGCTCTTAAGTTCCCACATGATCATTGTCTTATGTGCCAAACATACCCTAAGTAACAGGTGCTTTAACAGATCAATATTGTATAGCTATCAGATCTTCACAATAAAAACAAGCCTAGGGCTTCCCTGGTGGCGCAGTGGTTGAGAGTCCACCTGCCGATGCAGGGGACACGGGTTCATGCCCCGGTCCGGGAAGATCCCACATGCCACGGAGCGGCTGGGCCCGTGAGCCATGGCTGCTGAGCCTGTGCATCCGGAGCCTGTGCTCCACAACGGGAGAGGCCACAACAGTGAGAGGCCCGCGTACCGCAAAAAAAAAAAAAAAAAAAACCAGCCTAACTAAGGTATATGTGGGCCCCTACAGGTGACAGCACACATTGTATGGAACCTGGAGGCCAATAGCAGCCATAAAATGTTTGGCAACAGAATGGAAGAAGTGGAGGAGGAATGGGGAAGAGGTTCCCCGGGTCCGACCCCTTTTACAGGCTTTTGTCGATGGTTTCCAAAATGAGAACTGGCTGTCCTCTGACCTTTCCCCTTGAGTGTAGCAGTTCCACAAAGTCTGGTGCCTAAAGGATGTGGTGTAATGTCATCATCTAGAGTAATGCCTGCCTGGGTCTGAATTCCAAATCTTTAAACTACTAGATGTGATATCTTGAGCAAGTTACTTAGGTTCTAACATAACCTCAGTTTCCTCACTTGTAAATGGGCAAAAGAATAGTATCTATTCATAGTGTTGTTATGAATGCAAAACAGACTAATCCATGTAAATGGTACAGCACCACGACTGACATATAGTGTGTGATCAGTGTAGTAGGTTGAATTGTGGCCCCCAAAAGATATATCTAAGTCCCACCCCCCAGTACCTGTGAGTGTGACCTTATATGGAAATAGGGTCTTTGCAAATGTTACTAAGAATCTTGAGATGCTACCATCCTGAATTTAGAGTGGACTCCAAGTCCAATAACCAGTGTTTTCCCAAGAGACAGGAGAGGGAGATGTGAGAAAAAGATCACCACCAACAACAAAAAAAACAGAGACAGAGGGAAGAAGGTCATGAGAAGAAGGCAGACATTGAACTGATGTGGCCACAAGCCAGGGTCTGCCAGGGGCCATCAAAAGCTGGAAGAGACAAGGAAGGATTCTCCCCCTAGAGCCCTGCCAGCACCTTGATTTTGGACTTCTTACCTCCAGAACTGTGAGAAAATAAATTTCTATTGTTTTAAGCCACCTGGTTTGTGGCAATTTCTTACAGCAGCCTTAGGAAACTAATGCAATCAATATATTTTCTTTTGCTATTTTAAAGGGGAGCCATGTCTACACTGACAGAGGAAGGATGAGGGTAGTGTTCAGAGGCAGCTGGTAGCAGTGTCTTGATTTCTTGCTGTCCTTTGTTCATTTATGAGAGGGGTGACAGGCAGGATAGATAAATTCACAAACTGGTCTTACTTTGATTCTTTAATTGTTAATATATTTTCCAGTTTTATTGAGATACAATTGACGCACACCATTGTATAAGTTTATAGTATACAGAATAATGGTTTGACTTAAATGTATTGTGAAATGACTACCTCAATAAATTTAGTTAGCATCCATCATCTCATAAAGATACAATAAAAAAGAGAAAGCAAAAAATTTTTTTTTCCTTGTGTTGAGAACTCTTAGGATTTACCCTCTTGATAACTTTCATATATATCACAACAGTGTTAACCATGTCGTCATGCTGTACATTACATCCATGGTACTTATTTATCATGTAATTTGAGGTTTCTCTTACTTTGATTCTTGAAGAAACAAGGAAATTGCCAACCCTTTCACTGAGGCCAAACTAGAAGAACTGGACAGAATAGAAAAGATATATATATACACATATACACACATATATATATATACACATATACATATATATATATGCACACACACACACATATATGTATATATATCTTTTGGCTGTGTCGGGTCTTAGTTGCTGCACATGGGACCTTTGTTGAGGCATGTGGGATTGTGCGGGCTTTTCTCTAGTTGTGGCATGCAGGTTTTCTCTGTCTAGTTGTGGTGCACAGGCTCTAGAGCACATGGGCTCTGTAGTTTGTGGCACGTAGCTCAGTAGTTGTGGTGTGCGAGCTTAGTTGCCCCACGGCATTGGGATCCTAGTTCCCCGACCAGGGATCGAACCCACGTGCCCTGCATTGGAAGGTGGATTCTTTACCACTGAACCACCAGAGAAGTCCCTGAAAAGATATATATTTGAAGGAGGAACCTGGAGTTCAGCAGACTCACTGACTAGAAGGAATGAAAATGGGAGTTCAGGTTCTACCAGAAAGAGATTCTGCTAAACTCTAAGACTTTGTTTTGAGCTATGTCCTGGGAGTAAAAATGAACTAGAAATAGATCAGTCAGCATATGAATTGAAACCATTTCAAATTCTATTAATCCCTTATTGGATTAAGATGGTCTGGAATTGGGAGTGCCTCTAACTCCCTACCAGAAGCAAAAGTAAATCCTCTCTGGAGAAAGATACCAATATCCAGGCCTCAAGTTATATCTGATTTTTTTTTTTTTAAGATTCATGGATCTTTTCTTTTCTTCTTTTATACATTTATTTATTTGGGGTTTTTTTTGGCTGTGTTGGGTCTTCATTGCTGCGTGCAGGCTTTCTCTAATTGCAGCGAGCAGGGGCTACTCTTCGTTGCGGTGTGCGGGCTTCTCATTGCAGTGCCTTCTCTTGTTGCAGACCATAGGCTCTAGGCACATGGGCTTCAGTAGTTGTGGCACGTGGGCTCAGTAGTTGTGTCTCACAGGCTCTAGAGTGCAGGCTCAGTAGTTGTGGCACATGGGCTTATTGCTCTGTAGCATGTGGGATCTTCCTGGAACAGGGATCGAACCCATGTTCCCTGCATTGGCAGGCGGATTCTTAACCACTGTGCCACCAAGGAAGTCCTGATTTTTTAAAAATACGATGTCTAGTGCTTTAAAAAAATTACAGGATACAAGAAACCAAGACCATATGACCAAAAATAAGAGAAGCAATGGACAGTAGAAACAGGTCCACAGGAGATTCAGATAATTAATATATCAGTCTGGGATTTTAAATAACTCTTCAAGGAGTTAAAAGATGATATTGAGAATTCTAGGTAACCCAAGAAAAATGGCAGTGCATAAATCCAAATCACTCCATATATTCTCTAAAAAGTATACAGATCAATAAGAGGAACAAATAAAACCACATGAAACAGATACCTTTAGGATAACTAGGAGTCAGAAAAACATGACAGACTTCAAATAATCTGTCAGTAGAAAAATAAACACTAAATTCCACCAGAGTTCTCTCTCTAGCTGACACTGCAATCCTCTGTGGAGAGTGATTTGGGACAAAGTGGGAGAAAATATTTGCAACATATATTACGGGTAAAGAGTTAAAGGAAAGTGATCAAAGAACTCAATAGAAAAATGGATTAAAAATATGAACATATAGTTCACACACACACAAAGATATTTAAAATCACTCATGATTATAGAAATGCAAGTCAAAACTATTGAGTTACTATTTCTCATGTATCAGATTGGCAAAAATTAAAAAAAAAAAACACACTGCTTGTAAAGGTGTGGACAAACAGGCACTCTTATACATTGCTGGTGTGAGTGCAAAAGCATGCAATTCCCTTATGAAGGGGAATTTTGCCATATCTCACAAAACTACACGAGTTTACTTTGTATCCAGAAGTCCCACTTGTATAAATTTACCCTAAAGATACACCTTCAATAATTTGAAAATTCATATGTGAAATGTTATATACTCTAGCATTGTTTGTGATTATAAAATATTTGAAACAACTTAGATATCCACATATAGAAGATTGGATGAATAAACTATGGTATACCCATACAATGGAATAATGTGCTGCTGAGAGAGAGAGAGAGAGAGAAACAGAATATCTACAAAGAAATGAGAATCTGATTTGCCTCAGGATTTCCAAAGACAACTTGGATGCTTAACTCAATAAAACCAAATTCTGGAAGAAAATTATATTAGACATAATTTTATATCTAGCCAACCTAGTATTATAAGTGTGAGAGCAAAGATAGAGACATAGTTAAACATGTAAGAAATACCCTTAAACTATCTCAGAAAGAAATACTCGTTATTTTTTCAGTAGAACAAATAAGTTAAAAAAATCCAAAAGAGCCAGTAAATACAAGCAAAGGAACCAATGAAACTTATTTATTTTTCATTTTAAAAAAACTTTATTGAGTATGGTTGAGTATGAGTATGTGTTAATTTTTACTATACAGCAACATGATTCAGTTATACATATATACATATATATTCTTTTTCATTCTGCTTTATCACAGGATATTGAATATAGTCCCCTGTGCTATATAGTAGGACCTTGTTGTTTATCCATCCTGTGTATACTAGTTTGCATCTGCTAATCCCGAGCTGCCAACCCTTCCCTCCCCACCCCTCCTTCCCCTTGGCAACCACAAGTCTGTTCTTTATGTCTGTGAGTCTGTTTCTGTTTCATAGACACGTTCATTTGCATCGCATTTTAGATTCCACATGTAAGTGATATCATATGGTATTTGTCTTTCTCTTTCTAGCTTACTTCGCTTAGTATGATAAACTCTAGTTACATCCATGTTGTTGCAAATGGCATTATTTCATTCTTTTTTATGGCTGAGTAGTATTCCATTGTATATATGTACCACATCTTCTTTATCCATTCATCTGTTGATGGACGTTTAGGTTGTGTCCATGTCTTGCTATTGTGAATACTGCTGCTATGAACATAGTGGGTACGTGTACCTTTTCGAGTTATAGTTTTGTCTGGATATATGCCCAGGAGTAGGATTGCTGGATCATATGGAACCTAACTTTAGTTTTTTTGAGGAACGTCCATACTGTTTTCCATAGTGGCTGCACCAATTTACATTCCCACCAACAGTGTAGGAAGGTTCCCTTTTCTCTGCACCCTCTCCAGCATTTGTTATCTGTAGACTTTTTAATGATGGCCATTCTGATTTGTGTGAGGTGATACCTCATTGTAGTTTTGATTTGCATTTCTCTAATAATTAGTGATGATGAGCATCTTTTCATGTGCCTATTGGCCATCTGTATGTCTTCGTTGGAGAAATATCTATTTAGGTCTTCTGCCCATATTTTGATTGGGTTGTTTTGTTTTTCTGTTACTGAGTTGTATCAGCTGTTTGTGTATTTTGGAAATTAAGCCCTTGTCAGTCCCATCATTTGCAAATGTTTTCTCCCAGTCCATAGGCTGTCTTTTTGTTTTGTTTATGGTTTCCTTTGCTTTACAGAAGCTTTTAAGTTGGATTAGGTCCCATTTGTTTATTTTTGCTTTTATTTCTATTGCCTTGAAAGACTGACCTAAGAAAGCATTGGTACAATTTATATCAGAGAACGTTTTGCCTATGTTCTCTTCTAGGAGTTTTATGGTGTCATGTCTTATATTTAAGTCTTTAAGCCATTTTGAGTTTATTTTTGTGTATGGTGTGAGGGTGTGTTCTAACTTCATTGATTTACATGCAGCTGTCCAACTTTTCCAACACCACTTGCTGAAGAGACTGTCTTTTCCCCATTGTATATTCTTGCCTCCTTTGTCAAAGATTACTTGTCCATACGTGTGTGGGTTTATTTCTGATCTCTCTATTCTGTTTCATTGATCCACATGTCTGTTTTTGCCAGTACCATGCTGTTTTGATTACTGTAGCTTTGTAGTATTGTCTGAAGTCTGGGAGGGTTATGCCTCCTGGTTTGGTCTTTTTCCTCAGGATCGCTTTGGCAATTCTGGGTCTTTTATGGTTCCATATAAATTTTAGGAGTATTTGTTCTCATTCTGTGAAAAATGTCATGGGTAATTTGATAAACATTACATTAAATCTGTAGATTGCTTTGGGTAGTGTGACCATTTTAAAAACCAATGAAACTTATTAAGTTAAGTTTACATAAATGTTGAGGAATAACATTAATATAACCTCTACCATTACTTGTATTATCTTTGGAAAGTAACATACCATATGTATACCTCATAAACATGTTGGTAAGATTAGAAGAATTTATGCTTATACATTGTGGAATAGAGTAAGTTGTTCTATAGATGTTAGTTTTGCCTGTTATTACTAACAGTATTCTTATTATTGGAACTGAAGTCCCAGATAATTGTGACATGTGTGGTGGCAGGGATGAGTAAGAGGGAAAGAGAAGCTTTTTAAGTTTCTTTTCCTTTTCAGGGGAGAAGTTAAAGATACTAATTAACAGAAATATATGTATAAATATGTGCTTTACATTTTAAAGGAAAACCACTAAAAGAACAAAATGGAATAAGGAAAATTCAATCAATCTTATAAAAGGCAGGGAAGAAAAAAATACTAAAAAATTATAGTAAATTTGAAAGAATAAAGTAGAACCTTTAAGTAATCACAATAAGTATGAATGGACTATATTCTATTAAAATTCAGAGTGGTTACAATAAATAAATAAGTAATAAATAAATAAATAAATAGGCTCTGTGCTATGTATGAGGCTCTTTAAAACAAAATGACATAGAAAAATATATGCCAGGAAAATGTTACCAAAAAAATACACATAGCAATATTAATATCAGACAAAATAGAATATAAGGCAAAAACCATTTTCTGGGATAAAGGAGTTTTTTCATATTGATAAAAGTTACATTCTAATAAGAAGATGCAATAATCCTCCAGTATTATATGTCTAAAGATATAGTTTTTAAATATAAAATTAATAAATGATAGATTAGGAAAATGAAAATCAAAACCACAATGCAATACCACTTCATACACAGTGGGATAGCTATAATCGAAAAGACAATTACAGGTGCTGGTGAGGATTTAGAGAAGTTGGAACCCTCAAACACTGTTTGGTGGGAATGTAAAATGGTGAAGCTGCTTTGGAAAACAGTCTGGCAGTTCCTTAAAAAGTTAAATATAGGGTTACCATATGACCTAGCACTTTCACTCCTGGTTATATATACAAGGGAAATGAAAACATATGTTTATACAAAAATTTGTACATGCATGTTCATAGCAGCATTATTCATAATAGCCCCAAAATGGAAACAACCCAAATGTCCATTAGCTAATGAAAAGATAAAGAAGAGGTAGTGTATCCATATAATTGAATATTATTTGGCAATAAAGAGGAATGGAATACTGATCCATGCTACAACATAGATGAAACTTGAAAACATTATGCTAAGTGAAAGAAGCCAGTGACAGAAGACCACATATTTATTGTATGATTCCATTTATATGAAATATCCAGAACAGGAAAATCTGTAGGTAAAAAGGTAGATTAGTAGTTGCCTAGGTCTGGAGGGGTTGAAGGGAAATACAGAATATGGGGTTTGGGACGATGAAAATACTCAGAATTTACTGTGGTCATGGTTGCACAATTCTGAATTATACTAAAAACCATTGAAGTGTACACTTTAAATGACAGAATTGTGTGGTATGTGATTTATAGTTGAATAAACTTCTTATAAAAACAAATGCAAAAAGATAAATATAAAGAAAAATTGACAAAAATACAGATAAAAAAGCAATTGTAGTACAAATGTTTAATCATGCATGCACAGTAAATTCGGTAGAGCATTAAATATGTCCATATATGTTCACTGATGCTGGAGTGGGACCTGGCCTCTGCAGCTTTAATATAGCTCCCACTGCTGTAGTTCAAAGGCCATGGTTCTAGTCCCAGATTCTGATTCCAATTTACTCTGGGCCCTGAGGAGAATCACTCTACCCCTCTGGGCCTCAGTTTTTTCACCTGTAAAGTGAGAAGGAAAGAGACCTTCCTTAGTGATCTTAGTGAAAGAGATTTTCCTTGCAATCGCTAAGAAACTTCTGTTCTCACATCCCATGAAGACCTGGAAGTTTCCCTTGATGTGCTGTTCCTGGTCATCTCTGTGACACTTGTATAAGCCCTGGCTTCTCCTCCCAGGCAGAAGTTAGAGTCCCGTGCAGCCAGCAGCAGGCACCTGTATGGTAACTGTGCAAAAAGAAAAGACAAGATAGTATGTTCATTTCACTCTGTAGAGGCCACTGCCAATCTGGACCTGTGTTCATTTCGGTTTTGAAGGGATATATTTTGTTTTCTATTTAAGGCACTGTCTTTGTATTTACATTCAAGAAATTTAACTCTTAAGAATTTTTCCTTATTTGCATTTTCCTTTCTAGGGGTCCTATGAGTTCTTTCAAAAAATTGTAAGCTACTTTGATCAGAGACAGATAAAGCAATGAGGGAATTTGTTACTCTGCATTTAACTCTGACCAAGTAGGTGGAAATAGGGTGGACAGGTGGAAATGGGAAAAAATGAGCTGGAAGGTCAATATCATGGCATAATGAAGTGAATGTGCAATTCAGAATCAGATCTGGATTTGAATCTTGGTTCATCTCAGTTCACCATTACTAGATGTATGACTTTGAGCCTGCTCAGTAACCTCTCTGAGCCTCAGTTTCCTCAACTGTAGAATGAAGACAATATGCTTTACCTTATAGAGTTGTAAGAATTAGAGATAATAGCAGTAGCTGTTATCATTTCTAACTACTAAATGCAGGAACCACTTACAACAGCTAATTACTGCTCAAACACACGCCCTCTGCAGCATGAAAAACCGTGTCTTTGTGAATATCTGTGATTGCTAAAAATTCCATCCTTATATTGAGGTGAGATATTCATCCCTTTAACTTCCATCTATTATCCTGCTTTTATTGTTTGAATCATTGTCATCCTCGTGATAGACTTTAGATACTACAACATATCCCACACCAGCACCAAGTATTCTCTTGGCTAAGTACTCCCCATTACCTCCATTTTTCCTTATAGGACAAGGTTTCCAGATTCCCCACCATCCTGGATGTCAGCTTGGTGATAGCCCCTGTGATTTGTAGCTGAGACCATTGGTCTAAACATGGTCTGATTAACCCAAAAAACGTTGAGGCTGTTTCCTCTCTTAGTAATTCTAATGGAGCCTTGAGTGTCATTAGCTTGTTTAGCAGCCTAGTCATATCCTTTGTTCCTGTTGAATTTGCATTTTTCAAATGGACTTTTTTCAGGGTCAGGTCCTTGGCCCTCTTCAACCTACAGTTGCACGCACACACACACATGTATATATACACTGACTTTTTATTCTATTTTTCAGATGAGAAAACAGAGAGGTTAAATAGTTTGTGCAAGTATATCTATTTCTAAATGTACATCTATATTTATTTATGTGAAGAGTTCCAGAAAGTGCTAAACACAGCATGCAAATAATATCTAACATTTATTGAAAAATTTCTATGAGCCATCACTGACTTTTTATCACATTTTCAGAAGAGGAAACAGAGAGGTTAAATAGAAGGTGCATATTTTTTTCACAGTCTGTGAGTGTTGGAACTGGAGCCCAAGCTTGTACTCTTAACCACTGCTCTATACTGACTCCTGACACGGCACCAAACACATGCACACACGATGGTACCACTTCCATCCGAGTTGAGGACGGCACTGAAATTCAGGTCTTAATTAGGTCACAGTCTCTCTTGGTCCTTATCTGTACTACGTCTGGTTGGGCTAGAGGATTTCTTATGTTTCTCTCAGCCCCAAGTTTCTGCATAAATCCACCAAGACTCTAATCAAAGTGTAGAAGAGAAGCTAAATTTTTAATTTTCTTTCTCAGAAAATTGCATTGAGCTCACGCACAGAACCTCACATTTGCCCCTATTAAATTTCATCTTATCAGGTTTGTTGGGGTGATAAGAGCTTCTGGAATCAGTATTTCCATAGCAGCCACATCTCTGGCCCTCCGACTGGGCAGCAGCATCTACAGGCTGACGCTCAGATCCTGTTGGCCTTCTTCTAAGTCACTGGTCACACACACAGCAGCCCATACTGGCCTGCAGGGGCCTTGCTTTGGCCACTAGAAATGCTTCTGGGACATGGGGACAACTGTGCATACTGTGGTCTCCAGAACTGTTTTTTTTTTTAATATAAATTTATTTATTTTATTTTATTTTTGGCTGCGTTGGGTCTTTGTTGCTGCACACGGGCTTTCCTCTGGTTGCTGCGAGAGGGGGCTACTCTTTGTTGCGGTGTGCAGGCTTCTCATTGTGGTGGCTTCTCTTGTTGGGAGCATGGGCTCTAGGCGTGCGGGCTTCAGTAGTTGTGGCTTGCGGGCTCTAGAGCGCGGGCTCAGTAGTTGTGGCGCATGGGCTTAGTTGCTCCGCAGCATGTGGGATCTTCCCGGACCAGGGCTCGAACCCATGTCCCCTGCATTGGCAGGTGTATTCTTAACCACTGCGCCACCAGGGAACCCCCCAGAACTCTTTTAATGATGTGTCCCCAAATGGTCTTTCCTGCAATAACCATGTAGGATGCAAACCAAGATGAACCATGACCACAGTCTCTGGGTCAGAGTGACCCTGAGCAAGTCCATTAATTGTCTGGCTGTGGCCCTTGGGGTCAGCTTGGAGGAGACCATGTGAGCTCTTGGGCAGAGGTGGGGTGATGTTGAGAGCACACTGAGAAGCTCGCTCACACCCCACTCCACCATTCTGTCCCCTGCAGGCTCAACTCCACAGCAACTCAGTGGACCACTTTCCCTTCCTCAGCAAGCTCCTTCTCCTTTGATAAGATCAAAAGCGTCACTTTGGTAAGAAGAAAATGTTGGGCTTTTATTCCTGGCCTTCTTTCCCCCAAACCTAAGCAAGAACCTGGTCTTTTCTCTGTCAACACACATCCCCTGTCTGCAAGGAAAAGAAGAATTCTTTTCATCATAGGATCTATTTTTTCGGTCATGCCCTATCCCTGGAATGCAAACGCAGACCAAGCTGGTGCAACAATTGACTGGTAGCAAAACTCTGGCACTATTTTGGGAAACTTGGAGAAAAATCTCTTTTCTGGTGCTGGAGATTTTTCTTCCTCACTGACAGCAGATAGAATGAATAGAACAATTGTCTTTTTCTTAAGTGATCACGCAGTGGATGATACGTTCCTTTCCAGGTCATGTACTGTGTATCTGCAGCAGGGAAAAGTACACGCAATTTTGCAACCTTCCTGTTAATTTCCCCTCTTTGTTCAGAAATTATGCTTGCTTGTTTGAAAAGGTTTGTAGTCAAGACTAGGGGGAAGACAAGACTGTGTCCCACATGAGGGAAGAGCATTGTGATCAGATGTCACCTTTAACCTAGAATTTCTGCCCTGAAGAAAGAGATAGAAATCAGACAGGATCCCTTGCCCCCAGGAAAGGTGATAGAGACACAGCCTCAGTCATAGCCCTCTCTGTTTTTTTTTTTTTTTGGTTCCCAAAGACAAGAAAACCAAGCCAGATCCAGGATATTTGCACTCACATTCAGACAGAGGAAGTTGTAATCAGATAATGTGTGAATTTTATGGGACTTGCCTTCCATAGGGAGTCAGAGATAGATAACTTTTGTCTGCCATCTGTCTCCCAGAGTCGACTTTCTATCACATTGCGATAAAAAGAATGAGAGTGTGACCTGGCTCAGACAGGGATGACACCCCTAATTTTGACAAGTCCTAAAATAAACACCAAGAGTTTAAGTGCCTTAGCGAGGGTCATTCAATATTGAGGTCAACTCCTGATTCTAGATCCAAAGTTCTTTCTTAGTCGTAAGAAAGTCTTAGTCTCAAGAAAGTCTTAGTCTCAAGGGCCAGGTTTCCTTCAGATGAAGAGCAGACAGAAGCTTATCCAGGTCAGGGTTTCCAGGAACGGCTTCCACGGCCCTCACATTTCCTCTCTAGCCTGGGTGTCCAGCTTCAGGGGCTCTGGGGAAGGAGGTAAATGAGAAAGACGTTTCTGCCAAACACGCCAGCTTTGAGCACAGTGTAAGCAATGGTGTCTCTCCGCTAGGAGAAAGAATAACAAAGGACACAAGGTTCATTTGGGGCAGTCTGTCTCTCTGGACATCTGTGACCGGCCACTGCTGAGAGTACGTCTTCCATTTGCCATCATGTTGCTCTGAGTACAAAACAGATTCCGTTCCAACTTAGTGAACTGTGGTGACAGCAGTTATTCTGGTTTTCTAGCTCTCCTTGGTTCATATCTTCTGCTGATTCATCTGTCTTTCATTGTGGGACCTTCCTCCAGCTCTTCCTCCCTCGTGGCCAGGTCAGTACACCGTCCAGAGCAGATCAGCTTTCAGTCCCCATGGTTGCCCACCCCTTGTCCCTGACTCACCACGGAGACGTCTTGCACATTCCTGGCTCTGACCACAGCAGGGCGTTCCTACCAGATGTGCTGTTTGATCAAGAGGCCCCTAGAATGAAGTATTCGGAAGCCTGTTGAGCTAGAAGCCCTGGCGAGGCACTGTGGCAGCTGTGTATCCTCAGATCCTTGGGCTCAAAGCACAGCAACTCAGCCTGTCTAACTGCTGCTGGCAGCAAAGCTGAGGAGCACATTTTCCTGGTGACAACAGGACGGGAGCCCAGCGTTCCCCGAATGCTGTTTCAGGTGTAATAATAGGTGCTCCTGAACTGGTTGCCATCTGTGCTCCAGATTTGCAGGAGCTGTTACCTTGAACCAAGAATAATCATTTCCTCTGCTTGATCTTACTTTTTATGATAAATACAACCGTGGTGAGAGGCTGGACACACACACAGACAATGGCCAGACCATATATGACAATGGAACTCTGATCCAGAACCTCTGCCGCAGAAAGGTCAGCACTTGGGCCGTGACTGCAGCTTCCTATTTTCTTTTTTTTTAAATCACCCGCCCCGCCCTCCAATTCAGGACCAACCCGAAAAAGCCAAATAAGCTCCCCAAACCAATCCCATAGGACGCCCCACTTCTCGTTAGCCTGCCTCTAGCTTTCCCATGCCAACAATCTCCAATGAGAGCATACCTGAAGCCTTCCTTTTTTCCACTCTAAAGCTTTCCCGCTGCCCTGCCTGCCTTGGAGTCTCTGCCAACACAAGAGATGGTGGCTGGCTGGCTCCCTTGCCATAGCAAGCTCTGAATAAATAGCCTCTGTCTGTTCTCATTCGGGAAGTTTCCACACCGCGTAAGTCGTCCAGCTCTTAAGCTCCTCCCCTCCTCCCCTTGACTGCTCAAAGGGAAGATATCCTCAGTAATGGAAAGGGAGCCATGCTATGGTGATGGGCTGTAGTTCCTTTAAAAGAACACAATAAAATGACAGCAGAGGAACAGAAAAGCATCTTTTTTTCTTAATGTTTGGCATTGTCTCTGCATTACCCACGCAGATGTTAAAGGAAAGTGGCCACCCTGGGACCGAGGCTCCACTGAATGGAAAACTCAAGAATCGAGCTTTAAGGATTCCGAAATCCCCTGAAATAAGTGCCCCTTTGTGCTTACGACTGAAGCCCCAGCCCACCCCCCATGCCACCCACCCCCTCATTTTCTCTTTGGATACCTTTCTTCTTGCACAGGATTGTACCCACTGGAGAGCTCCTTGGTCACTCTAGAACCTCCGATTAGCAGCAATTAAAATAAGGTCTTCCAGCAGCTTGACAGTTTTGAAATGCTAATTAATGCTAAGCAGAGCCATCAGGCTGTCCTTCATACCTATTCAGTCCCTGCCCCGGGCTTTTTTGCATATTTGAATCAATAAGTTTCTAAAACAAGGAAGTGTGAGATATGCAAATAGAGTGCTCCCACTGTCCTTGCTGAGACTGGTACCCATGGAGACCCAGAAAATGCCCGCAGTGCCCCCCACCCAGGGTTTTTGGGGTTTTTTTAACATCTTTATTGGAGTATAATTGCTTTACAATGGTGTGTTAGTTTCTGCTTTATAACAAAGTGAATCAGTTATACATATACATATGTTCCCATATCTCTTCCCTCTTGCCTCTCCCTCCCTCCCACCCTCCCTACCCACCCCTCTAGGTGGTCACAAAGCAGGGAGCTGATCTCCCTGTGCTATGCGGCTGCTTCCCACTAGCTATCTATTTTACATTTTTTTGCCTTACTTTTAAATACTTCACACTTTTAGAGATTGTCCCTGAAGGGTAGCAGAATATGCTATCCCCAAATATGGTTGTTTGGCATAAGGATTATTTGGAACCAATTATTTTTGAGAGAAAGCAGTCACAGAAGAGAAGCTCTAAAAACAGAGTAGAATTTACTCTTTTGTAAGGGAAATGTACACGGATGGGGGGAATCTCCATTTGAAGGATATCCTGGGCTCTGAATCAGGAAGAGAATGACTAAATTACAAGAAGCTCTTATCAGTGTGTCTGACTTAAATCTGCATAACAACCTTACCCATGTTTACTGTGTTTTCCCTAAGAAGCTCCCATAACTTGTCTGCCACCCATCAATATCTTTCTTTTGTCTGTAGCTGAAGATGGTATTTAGGGTGGTGGTTTGGGCCACTTCAGTGAGTTTTGCTCAGTTTTCCTGGGTATCCCCCATTATACAGTTGGTATCCATTTTATTAAACTTGTGTTTGTTTTTCTCTGTTAATCTGTCCTTTATTACACGAGGGTCTCTCACAGAACCTAGAAAGGTAGAGGGAAAATGATTTTTCCTCCCCTACATTCCCAGCCCCAGGGCAGCCCCGAGACCTGCATGGCAATGTTCTCATCCAGGAACATGTCCTTGCAGCTGATGTTGCCTCGAATCATGCAGACAAGAAGGTCCTCTCCACTGGAACTTCTTGTCCCCAAGCCCCAGTATAGCAGCCCTTCTGACAATGACTGTCCCCTTTACCAAATGTTACTCAGGGTCCTATAAGCCCTCTTCTCGACTAGGCCTCAGCCTTGGCCTTCTGAGTCCCTCCTTCAGGAGTCCCCACTAAGTCAGTTTAGAGAGAATACTCTACCCTTGCTATCCGATCAAGTTCTTCGTCCTCAAACTTTGCTGTCCCAAGTCCTTGGCCTGCCTTTAGCAAGAATCCTGTTAGTTTAGCAGTTTAGCAAGAATCCACCCCCCCCCACCCCCACCCCCCGCTGATATCTCCTCTCAGTAATTTTCTGTCCACTGGCCCCTCACCCTGCCCCTTGGCTAGAAATCCCCACTGTCTTTGATGGCTGCAGAGTTGAGCCCGATCTCTGTCTCTCTCTCCTATTACAGTAGTCTTGAATGAAGTCTTCCTTACTGCTTTAACAAGCGTCAGAATAATTTTTCCTTTAACCCTTCTACGGGACATGACTCCTTTTGCCAGGACTTGGTATAGCTGAGTTCTGGGGCTCATAGCAACACTGCCCAGCAGGCGCCCTGGGATGGAGGAGGATGGAGCTATTGCCTTTGGCCAGCACAGTGCCAGCCCTTCTCCTTGGCCACAGGTGGGCACAGGATTTGGGCCTAGGCCAATCCCTGGACACAGGCTGGTCCACATGTGCTGGGCCTGATACCCAGACAGTGGCAGAAAGAAGACATCTTCTGTTGAGGTTGCCAAGCTGGGAAGATGTTAAATTGGGGCTTTGCCTCCATCCCCTCAATGGGGGAATCCCTCCTGCAGTTGACCAGAATGAAGCTGAGATGCAGAGGGCAATGGGGCACAAGAGGGAAGAGTCCTGAGGACATCCCAGAGACTCTAGCTGGCCTGAGTCCCTCCTGAAGCCAGGACATTCCCTTTGGGTCTGAGTTGGGATTTTTGTCAATAACAGCTGAGCGCCCCGAGTACTGCAGGGTGATGGTTCAGTTATCCTCTTGTACATTCCCCAAACTGCCCTCCCGTACTTTACTCACAGGACCCCAAGAGAACCTCCTGTGCCGGTTCCTGGCCCCTCTCTCTGAGGTCGCCTTGGCACTGAGCATGTCTGAGCAGGGTCTGGCTTTCCTTTTCTCTTTACAGCTGCTCTGCACAATCTCTCATGACTACACTAAAGCAGTGTTTTCCAAGTTTGAGCAAAGAACAGACCCTATTCAAAGAAAAGAAAAAGCAGACCCCCCTGTGTGAATTTAAATTATTTTTATACTACGTGCAAAAGCATATAACATATATCCACGGCTATATAAACTAAAATAAATTTTCAAACATAAAAGCAACAAAATTCAAATTAAAAGCAATAATTTCATGACAGATTATATTTTGCTAAAGCCACATTGCTAACATTGAGTTATTGTTAGAAAATGCTCTCTATTTAATTAGTTCTGAATTTTGATAGAGAATAAATGGTGGGAGAAACCCTTGGGCCAATTTCTGTTTCCCAGAGTCCTAACATTTCCATTTCATTGTGATCTTCCAGAAGGAGGCAAGCACTTCTGATTCTGAGAGGGGAGCTGACCTCCAGGTTCCCCTTGAGGTTCTGAGAGCCCAGTTTTGAAACCCTGGATTGTGAGGTACTCAGGTGCCCTTGGTGTCCCTGTTCAGGCCCCTTGTCTTAAGGAGAATGGAGGAGGCCTGCCAGGAGGCACATGGCCCTGGACTCATAAAATACTTGCTTCTCTATGTTTTGGTCTTAGGCAGGCAGGTGTAAAAGTCCCCTCACAGGGCATGGCTGCCCCAAGTCCCATTGGGAGAGCAGGAGGGTTCTTGTGATGGTTAAATGCTCTCAGCATTTGGAAGGGATAATGGAAGAATAGGAACATACTGAAAAAATGACATGAAATAATGGAAAAACAGAACAATGTCTTTTTTCCAGAACTGTTAAAAAAAAAAAAAGTATATTGAGAAGGAACTGAGACCTGAGATCCTGGGTAGGTAAGGTCAGTGCAGAGAGGGGTTACTCCAGGACCCCGGTCCCCAGCATTGAATCCTCTGCCTTTAGCCTCCAGAATCCCCAGTTCCTAGATCCTGGGTCTCCAGCTCCAAGCCCCAGCCCCTAACCCCCAGCAGTCAGTGGCCCCATTCCTTTCTATTTTCTCAAAAACGTTATCCTATTATAAAATACTTAAGCTTCATTCATCGCCAAACACACTTCTTTGTAATAAAGAACATGTATCATAATTGCAATGAAAAACTTAAAAAATTTTTCCTGTGACCATAGTGCCTGCTTCAATTTTTTTGAAAGCAAATAATTAAAAATAACATTTTGGAAGTGCATTTCTTAATTCTTCTATGTTAATAATTGCTTATCAAAATTCATAATGCATAGAATGATATATCATTTTGATAAAATACATACTACTAGTCATTGTAATCTTAATCCAATCCAGAAATTTTTAAATGTAAGAAGTATTTAAATACTTGGAGTGTTAACTGTCACAGGAAGCTTTTTTAAATTTTAAATTTCAATTATCTGATGATGTATTCCTTTGTGAGTTTTGACATAAAGTTGGAAGGAGTTCAAAGTATTGAGTGAATTGCTGTAACAGATCTCCTCCCATTACCGTCTACTTATTTGTATGAATAAGAGTACTTACATCAATGAAAATGAAAAATAGGAGTAGAATCTTTGCTGAGTTCTATCTCATTCCAGTAATAAGTACTATGAAGTGGGCACTCCTGGCAAGGGTAACATCAGACTCTTCTTGAAGCCTCTTCCCTCCTCTCCTCCTCTCAATAGAGTTATACTGCTCTTTTAAATTAAATCAATATTAAGCATTTGTATTATTATGACTGGGTAAATATTATTCATGGCTAAACCAGCAGTGAGCTATGCTTATATTTCCTTTCTTGTACAATAATATCTTTTCTATTCCTTAGTCTTCTTTATGACTAGTCCTAAACTTTGTTATAGAATTGGAAGTCTGCTCTCAACATGATTAAACACGTCAAATATAACTACAATTTCACTTTCTTCTTGGAGACATTCTCCTTCGAGCTCTCAGTATTCTCCTGCTCTAACCTGGACTTTGCTCCTTGTATCTGTTACATAGCTGTCGTCTGAGATTCACCTCCACATCTTTGGGGACTCACATCCATGTTATTTGGAGGAGCATCCTTGCCTCTCTCTTGAGCTGGATCCCAGGTCTTTGGTCTGCCTTTGTTTTTAGTGGAACACATCTTCGTTGGCTTCCTGGGGAAGCATGCCAAGGGAAGTCCTTGTTCTCCTCTAGGTCCAAATATTTCCAAATTCAGGAAATAGAGAGGACAGAGAAGATTACTGATATCATAGGGATACAGTCAGCAAAATAATCTAGAACATGGGCAACATTACAGGTCACACAACCCAGTTTCTTCAATAAATAAATTTCAAAGGGAAAAAAAGCATTTGCAAGAAAATAGTTTGTACAGAAAATAAGAGGAGAAAATGAGAGATTAAAAGATTTAGAAAGCAAACAAGGTGTGGACCTTATATGGATCCTGATTCAAACAAACTGTAATTCTAAAAAGTGTGTGATATTTATGAAGCAACTGGAAATTTGAACACTGAATATCTGATGATATTGTTCAATTTTATTTTAGGTGTAATAATGACATTATTCTTATATTTTGAAGTCCTTATCTTCTAGAGAGACTCATTGATAGAACAGAGGGGGAAACAGGGTGTAGATGAAGCAAGATTGGCTATAATCTGATCATTGTTGAATCTGGGTGTTAAGTAGATGGGAGTTTATTATACCATTGTCCTCTCTACTTTTAAATGTTTGAACTTTTCTACCATAAATAGTTTTTTTTTTTTAATGAGGAAAACAATAATAAAAAGTCACTGGTTTTTCCCCAGACTTAAGTGATACCTCAGCTGGATATGAATTATAAGACAGAAATTCTTTTACCTCAGCATTGTGAAGGGGTTTCTCCACTGTGAGTCTTCTAACTCGCAGTAAGGTTGGTTTCTGAGAGGTCTGATGCTTTTCTGAGTCCTGATCCTGGGTTTTTTATAATCTATTTTTCTCCCTTTCTGTTGGTGTCTAAGAGCTTCCTTTTTATTACTGTTGTTCTATAATTTCTTAATCATATGCTCTGGTGTGGGTCTTTTTTCTCTTTTTATTATACTGAGAATTCAAAAGGCCCTTTCAATCTAGAATGTTTTGCTCAAGAAACTGTATTTTTCTTTGCTAACTTTTTCCCACCGTTTTCTTTGTCCTTTCTGAAATTCCTATTATTTGGATGTAGAACTGATGCTATTTTTATTGGGATCACATTAAACTTGTAGATAAAATTAGGGAGAATCGACACCTTTATAGGGTAGATTTTCTGATCTTGAACAGGTTATGTCTTTCCGTTTATTTAATTGTCCTCTCAGTTTTGTCAATAGAGTTTAAAATTTTTCTGCATACTGCACATTTTTAATAATCTTATTCTCAGCAATGTTTACTTTGTTTTATGTCATTTTGAAGTGGAATCTTTTGTTCTCTTATGTTTGTTAGCTAGTTATTGTTGCATGTAGCAAAGCAATCATTTTGTTTACTAAGTTTTTTAACCAGTTTGCTGAATTCTCTTATTTCTAACAGTTTTCAGTTGATTATTTTGGTTTTTCCAGGTATATATCTATATCATCTCCAAATGAAATTAATTTTGAGTCTGCTTTTTTGTTTATTTTTAACCTCTTCTTTCTTTTTAGTCTTTAAAAATAGATGGTGATGGTGGGGTATTGTTTTTTCATATGTTGCTACATTCTCTTTCCTAGTTTTTCATTTTGAAGTTTCTTTCACTATTGATAGGTGATAATGGATTCTGTTGGTTATGGTACAAAGCAACATGTTCCTCTGTCTTCTGCATTTCCTACAAATTGACAGCTGGAGCCAGAAATTGGACCAGATTCAAGTTCAATTCTTTTAGCAAGACAGCAGGAAACACATAATGTCTGGTTGTCTCTCTTTTTGTGATCATAGCAGTCACTGATGCTTAATGCCTGTATTCATTCCCTGGGGTATATGGTGATATTCTGCCATTTCTTTTTAAAATATTTAAATAAACATCTTGTTTCAGAATAGTTTTAGATTTACAAAAAAATTTCAAAGATAGTGTGAGAATTCAGTGTACCCTGTACCGAGTTTCCCCTATTTTAACATCTTACACTCCTGTGGTACATTTGTCACAACAAGTGCATCAGTATTATTTATTATTATTATTATGCATACATTATTAACTAAAGTCCACACTTTATTCAGATTCCCTTGGTTTTTGCCTAATGTTCTTTTTCTGTTCCAAGATCCCATCCAGAATATCACAACACATGTAATTATCGC
The DNA here is from genome assembly GCF_949987515.2 of Delphinus delphis. NCBI lineage: Eukaryota > Metazoa > Chordata > Mammalia > Artiodactyla > Delphinidae > Delphinus > Delphinus delphis. The sequence goes on along the minus strand of NC_082695.1, from coordinate 50,235,949 downwards.
GTTTCATTCATTGCTAGTGGGGATGCAAGACAGTACAACCACTTTAGGAGACAGTCTGGAAGTTTCCTACAAAACTGAACATAGGCTTACCATACGATCCAGTGATTGTACTCCTTGGTATTTACCCAAATGAGTCGAAAACGTATCCATGCAGAAACCTGCATATACTTATAGCAGCTGTATTCATAATTGCCCAAAATTGGAAGCAACCAAGATATCCTTTAATAAGTAAATGGATAAGCAAATGGTACATCCATACGATGGAGTATTATTCAGCAATAAAAATAAATGAGCTATAAAGTCATAAAAAGACAATGAGGAAACTTAAAAGCATATTGCCCAGTGAAGGAAGCCAATCTGAAAAGAATACATATTGTATGATTCTAACTATATGACATTCTGGAAAAGGCAAAACTAGGGAGACAGTAAAAGGACCAGTGGTTGCCGGGGTTCAGAATGAGGGAGGAACAGGTGGCGCACAGGGGATTTTAGGGCAGTAAAACTATTCTGCTGATACTGTAATGGTGGATACATTCATTACACATTCATCAAAGCCCACAGAATGTACAACACAAAGAGTGAACTCTAACATAAACTGTAGACTTTGGTTTATGAGTCATATTACCTCATAAATTGTAACAAATGTACCACACTAATACAAGATGTTAATAATAGCGGAAACTCTGTGTGTGTGAAATATATGGGAACTCTGTACTCTCTGTTCAATTTTCCCATAAACCTAAAACTGCTCTAAAACAAAGTCTATTAATTTAAAGAAATGTCTCATCATATTCCTAATTTAGTTAATCAGTTACTTTATATCTCTATGGATTCATAGAGTCTTATTTTGTCCGATAAGTTATGTCATTATTATTGATAAAGAAAAAGGCATTCCTGAGATCTAGGACCTGGTGTGATGCTCTTAGCTGGGCGTCACTGTTCAAAGCTGGCCTGGTGCTCAAACTAGGCCACGTATCCTCTTCTGTCGGACACAAATCATCTCACAGAGCACCAACATCAGACAAGGCCACTTTGAGACCATGGCAAATTGATACAAAACAAGGCCACTTAATAATTTTGTCTAGGCATAGACAAAAGCAAGATGCAACCCACAAAATACCAAATATCCCTCTCTCCCGGCTAATATGAGTGACTGCTTCTTCTTGACTGTTACAGCCTGATCCCTGCTCTAGTCTGCCCTCCCTATAGATAAGATTTGTTGAGGCACCAATCATAGAAATGTCTCTGCTTCCTGACAGTGTGTGATTCAGAGCAAACCCCATGTTCTTGGACTCTCCCCAAACCCTCCAAAACAAAAGCCGGATCCTGTAATAGTTTCTGACATCCTCTGACTGAGATACCCCATGGTTACTTATGGTATGCATTCGCCCTCACTGTAATGAGTAGTAAACCCAACTGGTCCAACTACAGGCATTGACACTATCATCTATTTTGATGCTAAAATTGTCTCAGATTTGACCTGTAGGCCAAAGTCCTTTTGACATATCCCTATTGTTCTTTGAGCACTTTCCTACTTTCTGGCACAGTAAGATCTCCCAGGCTCATCTTGTAGGTTCCCTGCCCCAGCCCTGGAATCAGCCATTTCTCTAAGGAGCCCTGGTTTCTTTCAGTTGGGAATGATATTAAAAAACCAAGATTGGGGAGTTAAGTGGGCTCATTGCTTTTGTGGTACCACTGCTGCCAGGTGTGGCCAGGGTTAGGGAATATATATATATGTACTTTTCTTTTCTTTTTTTTTTTTTTTTGCGGCACGCAGACCTCGCACTGTTGTGGCCTTTCCCGTTGCGGAGCACAGGCTCCGGACGCGCAGGCTCAGCGGCCATGGCTCACGGGCCCAGCCGCTCCGTGGCATGTGGGATCTTCCCCGACCGGGGCGCGAACCCGTGTCCCCTGCATCGGTAGGCGGACTCTCAACCACTGCGCCACCAGGGAAGCCCTATATGTACTTTTATCTACACACACACAAACATTTGCATCTATATTTATCTCTGTCTTTATTCCTATATATATGACAACGTGAGTTCACACTGACAGTTTCAGCACCGCAGGATTCATTTTATTTTTTCCTTCCTTATTTGTAACTTTCTTTTCTGTCAGTGAGAAACCTGGCATCCCTTTCCCTTAATATATCCACGTATGTATGTAGCCACTCTCCTGCCTCAGACTTCCCTCTGATGCCCTCATGTCACCTGGGCTCAGAAATCCCGTGCTGTGCTGTGCCCTCACCAGACATCCTCCAGACCCCGACTGGGCTCTCCCATACTGCCCTGAGCCACCATGACTTCCTTCCACCTTGCTCTGCCCTACCTGAGGGCTTTAAGCTTGAACTGAGAGGAAGGGAATGAGGAAGAGGAAGAAGTGCAGGAAAACTTCTATATTTCCTGTTAACTTAAAAAAAAAAAAGGAACAGTGTCGGCCAATTTGGTCTAGGCAAAAAACTCTGCCTAAGATACTATTCATGGCAGCTTGTATATTAAATAGTCAATTTCACTTAACAAATGTTTGTTAAAGCATCTGTTTATATTTTATCGTAATGTACTTTTGTGACCACTTTTAGTATTTGTATGGTATAGAATATATTTCGGGGGCAGGGCCCAATTTGCGGCATTGTACCTGTGGAAAGGCGCCACCATGGCAACTTTCAGGTGCCAGGGGCAGAGGTGGAGAAGTGCTTTCATCGGCAAGAGCAGCGCCAAGCTGGGGGCCTCCCAGCAGACCCACAGGTGTGGCAAGAGGGGAGGGAAATCAGTGTTTGTGGCTGGTGGTGACAGGTGGGGGACGAGTGGGGAGGCAGGTGGGCCTGTTAAAGAAAAAATTGTTCATGCTGTTTATCGAGGATCGTAAGGCAGCTTTCATTCAGGACCATGGCGATAGGTAGAGAGACCACTGCAATGGGATTCTGCAGCGGGAGAGAGGCTGGACTTAACTCTGAATACCGCACAGGCAAGTGGGAATTTGTAGCCAAGGATCAGGGTGGGAGTCAGTGTGTGGAAAATTCCTACGAGGAAGCATCAGCAGTAAGAGGGAACTCTGGCTAAACCAGACTAACAGGATTCTTGCTGAAGGCAGGCCGGGGTGATCAGATACCACCTGGGAAATGAGGGGGTCGAGGAACCTGATCAGATAGTGAGGTTAGGGGAGCTGATGCTTGCTGAAACTGTATTTTACAAGCAGGTGCAGAGATGGGCTTGGAGAAGGTTTGGGAACCTGACTGAAGTTTGGTCAAGCAAAGAATCTTTGTCAGCGCTCACTGAATCAGGCTGGCCCATGAGGCCTGTCACCCCTGTGACCCTGTGATAAGGGACTGTCGTCCAGGGCCCCCGCTGCTGAGCCACCATGGTCCCACCTCACCAAGAATGCCTGGGGGTCACCATTTGACTGTTGATTCAGTCAGATGAAGCTCAGATTCTTCCCCCCAAATTCAAGGGAACAAATATCGGTAAAGCCTGGATTACGTGTGTTACGTGTTATCATTAACCCAATATATACCCGTGGATAGAAGATACCTCCCCGGCGCACCATTCCAGACACATAGAAAGACTTACTGTCTCCAGAATATGCTCTGTGGTCCTGCCTCTGCCCTTTGCTGAAGCTCTGTCTCACCCTGGCCAGAGACCGTGGCCCTCCTTGGAGTTTCTAGAGCTTTCTGTCCTCTTTCTCCATCCCTCCAAGAACGGTAGTTTCTTTCTTTTTTTCTTGAAGGGTCATTATCTTGACAATACACAGAACTGCAGAGCTACTGTGACTGCACCCTGACAGCGGTGGGGAGTGGAATGGGGCGTTGTGTGAATCCACTCAAAGGAAAGAAAACCCCGTCCTGAAGTCATGGCTGAAAAGCCCAGAAGACGCTGAGCAGGTCCCTCCAGGAGCCACTCGCGTTTGCAGGAGGCTTAGAGGAAGCTGTGTATCTTTACAGGCCGCCTTGGGCACCCACTCGGGTGAGTGAAGGGCTGACCCGTACCTGTGACCTTCACTGCTGTTTGTCCGACTCACCCCCTGGGTCTTGCCACAGAGCTCAGGACCCTCTCGCCCCGTTCCCCCTCCCCTGCCTCAGCCACCCCTGTGTGCTGGTCCCCCAGGCCCTGAGATAACCAGTAGCTACCCTCCTCCGTTAGCCTCTGCCCTCCCTGTGGTTGCCGGGTCCAGGGAGGCCCTCCCGGCTCCTGCGCCGCCCACAGAGGACAGACGGCGACCCGTGACTTTCAGAGGCATCTGTCCATTACCACTGGCACCCTGACTGCTCCTTCACCCCACCCGTCCCCCACAGTACCCAGCCCGGACCCCTCGACAGTGGGAAGGGGCATCAGGTTTCCCGTCTCCGCGAAGGCCTTTGACTTTCTTTCTCAACATAACAGGACTTCCATGGGCAGCTGAAGGTGGTACATTTTGCCAGGCAATGTGCATTCTTCCGATCTAGCTCGCTTCTGGGACTTGACAGGCTGTGATCTGTTTGTTTTTTGTGACTAAGGAGCCACAGGCTGGGAAGGCGATTTGCTGCCTTCAACCCTTTACCGCCCGGCTGTGAAGGCAGGTGACAAGGAGACTGTTCTTTGCTGTGTGTTCTCACTGGCCCAGCCCAGGATCAGAGCATCCAGGGGTCCTGGTGGGTGGGTGATCCTGGTAAGGCTGTGAGAGCCTTGTCTCACCCGCAGACCAGTGCTGCCATTTTCTGAGCCCTTTCCGGGAACCAAGCTCTGTGCTAAGTTCTTTGTTGCCAAGTTCGCTGTCTCACGTAGTCCTCACAACGGCTCTCTGCGAGGTAAGTGTCAGCACCCCCATCTTCCAGGAGAGGAACCTGAAAGGTTCCATAAGGTGTCCACGGCCAGGACTGTAGACGGTGGTGTTGGACTCTGGCCCCGGCCCACCTGGACTCATAAGCAGTAAGCTAGCTCAGCTCACAGCAGCACACCCTCCACCAGCCTTACGAAGTGGGGGGACAATTTCGTTAGAGTGCAAAACATTAGGGGTTCAAATAACAAATAGGTTGTCCAGTGCAAGCCCATGACATGGTTTAAAAAAAAAAGCACCTTTACACAGCTGGAAGCCCCGGTCTAATTTCTCTCCCTCCGCTGTAACATGGACCACCTCTAGCCCAGGTCCTCTAATGGAACTTGAGGGTTTAAATTTCTGCTGCTGTCCAAGACACCCTAACTCTTGCACCCCAGAACCCACCCATCCTAGGAGTCCAGCCTGAGCGAACTCGCACTGTGGCCCTCTCAGCCCTTGCCCTGGGATCTCCCAAAGTCTTTGTGGAATCGTCTTTCATCCCCACCTCAGAGCATATCCTTGCTCCCCCCTCTGAGCTCGGGCGGGGCGGGGCGGGGCGGGGGTGGGGGCCACAGGTGCGGCCACTTGAAGCAGGATCTTAGTTTCCTGACCGCCAATTGAATCCGGGCCGCCTCGGTGAAAACCAGGAATCTTAACGCCTAGACCATGAGGGCCAGCGGGCTTGAAACAGGACCTTGGTCCTTGTCTTCTCTGAAGAAAGAATTCAACAAGGAGACAGAAGGTAGTGAAGCAGGTAAAGTGTTTATTAGAAAACAAGTACGTGTGGAAAGACACGCGAGGGGGCTCGGAGAGTCACGTGCTTTGGGGTGGCTTAAACTTTATATGGGGGCAGTTTTCTGGGTTTCCTCTAGCCAATCATCTTGCTTCATCTGGCTTTGTGCCCGTATCTGGTCTGACTCAGGGCACTCCACGACGTGGGCGCACGTCTTTTAGCCAAGATGGATTCCAGCGCGAGGGCTCTGGGAGGCTGTCAGGACGTACTATGGGCTAACGCCCCCTCCCTTTTTTGACTCCTGAGGAACTTTTTTTTGCGCATGTGTAGTCGGGGAGGTCTCCTTGACCTCAAGAATGAAAAATGTGGTCGTCTTATCTTGTTACTCAGGCAGAGCTCAGCTCCTCTCTGTTCCTGCCTTTATCTTTCCCTTGAAATGTCTGCAGGAGACAAGCTCCATATGCTCAGCGGCCCAGCTATCTCCTGTCTCACTTCCAAGGGTGTGATGGTGCCAGAGGGGCTAAGCTGGCGTTTACTGAGGGATGGCCATCTAACCTTTTGATCTTCATCTCAGTCCTCCTGGTCTGTAACCGGGGTGAAAGGAAAGACTGGGTGCCCGGTGTGCCTCAGATCCACCCCAGCCCCTCCTGTGCGCCTCTTTTGATTGTAAGGAGCTACATTTCACGGGCTTCTTTACCACTGACCTTGGGAGGCATGCCACGGGAGGCCTGGTGGAAAACTGGAGGGAGGGGAGGAAATTCCCTACTGCTTTACTCTCTCCCTCTGCTCTTGCATCTCAGCAGTGGCTGTGTTCCCTTCAGGGCTCCAGCTTCTGCCACGCAGCCCCTGCCTTATGGTCCCAGCTCCCATGGGGCCATCTCACAGTTTCAGCATCTGCAGGAGACCTGGTTTTGGCCCCTGGTCCCACCCTCTGCTCCCACTGTCTTCACGGGCCCTGGTGTGTTTGTGGCTTCCTGCTGTGGCTAATCTCTGCTTTTCCACTGTTTCCTGTTGAATTCCTCTGTGCTCCTGTAGCTTCATCAACTGATCCCCTGTATTAAGTTCCTTTTTTCAGAGACCTAGAGGGATTTCTGTTTTCCTGGGCAGACCCAGCTTTCACCAAGTGCTTTATGAACCATACTGCCTAGACAAAGGAAGAGGCTCTTGTTCCTCTGTTCCTCCCTGCCCAGCTTGGAAGTGAGGAGGGCAGAGCTCATTTCTTTCTTTTTAAAGTCTAGATTTGTTATGATTATAGAAGTTACCTGTTAGTGAGGAAAGCTCTGAGCATCAGTGATGCGACCCTCCACTCAGACTGTGGGACTGTCCCCCTCTTTTTCCCCAGACCCTCAGCTCCTGCACAAGAGGGTCAGATGAACATCTGCAGCAACACAGTTCTTATTCCCGGATGACTGCAACCTGGCTGGGAGCTAGGCTGCAAGTCCTTCCTGCTGAGGTCATGGCTCAAAGCTTCAGTTCACTGGGCATGAGCTGCCTGGAAACACGTGGATGCGTCAAACCAGGCGCCGGCAGCAAGAGCTGTGAGTTGGTGTGTGTGTGTGGGGGGGTGACTCCTGTGTAGAAATGTGCAAATGCCATTTGCTAGGATGGGGACTTTGTCTCACAGGGTCTCCAGGAAGCAGGGAAGGGATGGGGTGGTGGAGAAGAGAACAGGAGTCTGATGCAAATCAACCCAGTAACCCTGGAGACCGGTGCAGTTGGTACCTTCAGCAAACACTGAAGCCTTTCCTCTGTGTGATAGTTATTTCTTCTAATGTGTTACTATAGTTGTTATACTTTATCAAAAAAAGATGCTACATGAGAAGGGGAAATTCAGCCAGTTCTCTAGCAGTGGGGGAGAGGAGAATGATGTTGGCAGAAGAAAATCTCCTCTCAAAATCTGGCAGGTGCTGTTGAAGGTGGCAGTCCTGATATTACTGCAGTGCTTCTTTCCTTATGCTCAGATGGAGGGAACTGAGCTATTCCAGATCTTTTATTCTTTGTCTCAGAGGAGTAGGAGTTAATTACAAAATATCATTCGATATACTCGCTGTTGAAGGATGACAGCCACTATGTTTTTCTCTTTTCAAAATGCAGAAGCCACTGATCCGTTTCATTGCCCGGCCCAGCTGTGAAGTGCACATTCTAGATGCTAACTATTATGTTTCTTAGAACAACTTCCCTTTGATAAAACTTTTCCAAATAGTAGATAATGCATCCTTTACTTCTAAGGAAGGGACGTGCAGCAGACACAGAAAAACTGGGGCTGGAAGAGTCCTTTTCCTGCCCTCTAACCCTGAGGCCAATACTCTGAGAAGGTTAACACTTCTGCCTCCTTGAGGAGGGGAGGGGTGAGAGGGGCCACCTAAGAACTCCACTCTGGCCCAAGGGAAAGAACTTATATTTCAAGGCCCTGCCCCAGAGTTTGAAAACTAAATCTCTCAGCTGTTTGATAAGCGGTGAGAAAGAGCCCCTTCCTTTGTACTCTGGGCATGGTCTGGACAGAAGAGAGTGGACCAAATGGCTCAGCTGATGCTCAGCACGTTAATGAAGAGGTCCATGGGAAACACTTTCTGCCTTTCTTTTTATTGTTTTTTTAAATTAACTTATTTTATTTATTTATTTTTGGCTGCATTAGTTCTTCATTGCTGCACGTGGGCTTTCTCTAGTTGTGGCGAGCGCGGTGCATGGGCTTCTCATTGCGGTGGCTTCTCTTGTTGCAGAGCACGGGCTCTAGGCACGCGGGCTTCAGTAGTTGTGCTGCGTAGGCTCAGTAGTTGTGGCTCGTGGGCTCTAGAGCACGGGCTCAGTAATTGTGGCGCACGGGCTTAGTTGCTCCACGGCATGTGGGATCTTCCCGGACCAGGGCCCAAACCCGTGTCCCCTGCATCGGCAGGTGGATTCTTAACCACCGCGCCACCTGGGAAGCCCCACTTTCTGCCTTCCTATTGCTACACTGTTTCCTTCTGGAGATTATTATTCATTATTGGGAAGTGTGTGTGTGTTGGGAGTGGTGAGCATTACTTCCCAAAGATTGTTGCAGGGAACTGAGTGGAGTGGGGGGAGGGGGGCTCCATCCCACCAAAGCCATGCATGGTGGCCATAGTGTAGGTGGAGGGCAGCAGTCCCTAAATTCCAAGTGGTAGTCCCCAGTGGAGGAGCTGAGAGACACATAACGAGGCATCAGCAACATGGCTGGATCATGGCCTGTGTGAGACCAACATCTCTTTCAAAACGTGATGTGAGCTCTGCCTGGAGAGGTAAATATACAGCTGTCACAAGTTCTTCCAGGGTTTAATGAAGGAGTATTCTAGATGAACCCATTGGTCATGACACTTAGCCAGCATTTCTCCCCAAAACCTATGCTATTAAGAAACTGAGTTAATATAATAAGTAACTATTTGGAATAGAAATCATCCATACTCGTGCTACTAAGAAAGTAATTTACATAGAAACAGAGAGTAGAATGATGGTTGCCAGGGGTGGGGATGGGGGAGAATGGGAGATGGTCAAAGGGTACAAACTTCCAGTTTTAAGATGAGTAAGTCCTGGGGATCTAATGTACCGACATGGTAACCATAGTAACAGTGTGGTTATACAGTAATACAGTAACAGTACTGTATTACATACTTGAAAGTTGCCGATAGATCTTAAATGTTCTCACAACACACACAAAAGGTAATCGTATGAGAGGTGGAGGTGCTAACTGACCTTATTGTGGTAATCATTTTGCAATATATACACGTATCAAATCATCATATTGTACACCTTAAACTTATACAAAGTTGTATGTCAGTCATATCTCAATAAAGCTGGGGAAGTTAATTAATAAGAAATGCTCCAAACCCATGCTATTAAGAAAGTGAGTTAATGTAATAAGGAATTACTTGAGGGAAAAGTCCCAGCCCCACATGTGGCAAATCACTATTTGGAAATTTTGGAGTGTGGTGAAGAAAAGAAAGTCAACAACAAAGATTAAAACCTTAGAGGACCTCAAGTTATGATGGAGTTTGATCCTATGAACTAGGAAATACTGACAACAAATTTAAATCTCATTCATAGGATTTACTAAGAGCCTTGTCCTAGGGCCGGTGGCCTAAAACTAGCCCAGTAATGAAATGGTCACCCATCCAAGCAAGAGGGACGTTCAAAATATTTCACAATTAAGTGGGGCCACTGGAATCAACCACTTAGATTTCCTATCAGCACGGAATTCTGTGCCAGATGATAATGGTACAATTGCCATTGTGGAAAGGACTGGGGGCTTTGTGGGAGGAGGAGGATCAAGGTAGTCAGGACAACAGGAAGCCCTTGAAGAGCTCAGGGAGCGACATATTTACCAACCAATGTGGAAGTATTTTAATGTTTTGACAACCCGAATGCCCATGCTGTTGCATACCATCTTGGTCCTGCATCCATCCATTCGATCATCCACCATATCTATTCATCTACCACCCGCCCACCCACCCATCCATCCATCCATCCATCCATCCATCCATCCATTCATTCAGTGTTCCATCTATCTATTCAACACACCTATCCTAGGGATATTTCCTTGGGTGATGTGTGTCACAGTGGATATACGGATGAGTGGACATGGCTCTTAGCCTTGGGGAGCTCACAAACTATTCTTGTTATTTGTAGGGAGGATGTGTTTTTGCTGCTGCCATTTATCCTACTGTGATAGAATTATGGTGAGATGTCATGGAATAACACATTAAATAAATGTATAAAATTTCACAGAGCATAAGTTTATCATTTTATACGCCTCAAAGAAATTTTGTACTTTCCTCCTAGCAATCCTGTGAGATGGGTAGAAACACATTCTATTGACACAAACAAAGACACTGAGATACAAAACTGTTATGTGACAGCCAGAGGGGTACAGAGCCAGGAATCTGGCCAATGGCCCTTCATCATGGGTAGAAGTGGGTGGAATCATTGCTGAGTGATTGTGACTTCAAAGTATGGAATCCTTTCCTATCTTAACATTGACATTGTCTGGCAAACTGTGTAGCCAAGCGTGGATGATCCAGGTTTCTGTGGTTGAGTTGACACTGGCTTTGCAATTAGCCAATGTTTGGCTCTTCGCTGGTTCAACAGAGCAAGAAGGAAGGAAGGGAGGATTCACTGAAATTCAAAAGTCCCCTGTGATTGGAATGGTAAATTTTCATATAAAATGCAATTCAACACCCTCAAATGAAGAAAGGGCTTCTCATGTTCTTTCAAGGACCTACTGAACCAAGACAAATGTCCCAGTGTTCCCACTGGGGATTTACTTTCTTCCTTTCTGTGAGGCCAGTATGAATGGTTACTTTTCAGTCATCTGGATCTTTCTGTACCCAACTGTGGTAGACTCTGACAGATAAAGTGGCTGCCTCTGGCTTTGAGGGTGAATGGAAAAACACACTCTTGTAGCTGAGTGAAAGAGTACCTCCCAGAAGTTGATCAAGTTTGAGTCAGTTTTTAAGCTGTCAGTGGGGACTAGCCTATAGAGTATTTGTAAGAGGAAAATAAGATTTACTGTCCTCCTTTCTTCCCTGAACTTCACTGAAGGTTTTGGCTAGAGAAGAAGTAACTGCAAGAAGCGTGACCTGTCCTCAGGAGATTTATGACCAGAGCCTGACTGGCAGTGATTTAAGCTAAAAGTACCTGGTCAAAAAGCAGAAGAGTTCACTCTTGGGCTATTGGTCGTTCAAGAGGTGAAACAATAACCAAGCATTATGACTCCTCTGTCACACCTCCTTGAAATGGGTCAATACCTCTGGTACCCAGAGCAAGGGCAGGTATAGCTTTCTACCAAATATAAAATAGGCCCCAATATTGTTTATGATGGCTGAACCCACAGAAGGGTCTGTGAACAGAATAGATTGTTCATGCACAGACCACCAGAGGCTTTCATGTGCCTGTGAGAGATGTTAGCTGAGAAAAGGTCCTGGGGAACCTGCCCTTGCCCTGCTACCCCTCAAGCCAGGAGTGGATCCTGGATGGGGAGGGCCTAGGAAAGATGGAACATCATGGTCTAGTCCTGGGAAGCAGTATCTGAAAGAGGCAGCATCAGACTCAAGCAGGAGATGATTAAACCAGCCCTGTCTGCTGCATGTATGTGGCCACCTCGGGCCTCTGAGGTCCCCACCTGCTCCTTGTCCTCAGCTGGTCCTGGTTAACTTCCTCACATTCTGCTACTTCCTCTACTTTGAGCCCATGAAGTCAGGGCTTTCTACATATATAACCCCAGAAGGGATCAGAAAGCCTGCACAGCACTTTAGGCATTACAAAGAGCTCATATTAGTTATATATTTCTGAATTAAAAACCACCCCAAAACCTAGAGGCTTAAGACAATTATTTGCCTATGATTCTGTGTAAGAAAGTAAAAAGTGGCCCCAACAGCTGGCAGCTGTAGTGTTCCTGAATGTACATAAACAGTTTTCACAGCATATAAACAATACTCAGAGAAGGCCATTCTTTGACCACGATGGAATAAGACAGAACAAGACTATTTTGTGATCATGCCTGAAACTATACAGAGACAAGGCCATTCTGCAACTCAAAACTAACTGAACACCTCCTCCTTCCAGCTAATATGAGTTACTGCTGACAAATGTAGTCCCACTTTAGTCCTCCTGCCTCATAGATAAAAATTATCAAGAGATCCAGTCACCAAGGTGGCCCCATTTTCTGAAAGCACCCAATCAAAAACTGGCTCCCACTTCCCTAAATGCCCTATGGAATCACCCAACAGACACCCAGATCCTATAATAAGCCCCTCCTGGCTTCCCCTTCCTGGTTCCTCTGGTGTACACTCCCCATTGCTGCAGCACTCGAAATAAAGCTAACTTTGCTCAATTACAAGTGTGTTCCTAGTGGTTTTTGACAGGCAGGTTAGCAATTGGGGCTGGGCTCAGCTGGCTGGTTCTTCTGCACCTGGAGTCTCTCGTATGGCTCCAGTCATCTGGCAGCTCAGCTGGGATAGGATGGTCTAAGACGGCCTCACTCTCATGGCTGGGCAGACAGCTGAGCCACACGTCTCCAGCAGGCTAGCTCAGGCGTCTTCTCGTGGTAGACTTATGTGGTATAAGAAGGCAAGTCCCAATGCACAGTATGTTAAGCCTCTGCTCAAATTATGTCTGCGAATGTGCCATCAGTCAAAGCAAGTCATGTAGCTAATCCCAGAATCAATGTGGGATGAGACCACGAAGGGTGGAGATACAGGAAGAAGTAATTGGGGGCCCATTTCTGTAATAAACTACCATAGCACTGAACACACACACAGTCTCATTCAAACCTCACAAATGAAGACACTGTTTTCCTAATTTTACTGATGAGAAAATTCAAGTTTAGAAAAATTTGAATCTTGACTAAGGCCGTAAAGCTAGTAAATTTCAAGGCTGGAGCCCAGGACCAGATTGCTGAACTGTACTTCAGAGTTTCTCTCCTCAGATACCTCACTGAAGATTTGCACTCTTGCTTTGGTTCTGCAGGGCCCTTCAAGTACATTTTTTTTTTTTTTACATCTTTATTGGAGTATAATTGCTTTACAATGGTGTGTTAGTTTCTGCTTTATAACAAAGTGAATCAGTTATACATATGTTCCCATATCTCTTCCCTCTTGTGTCTCCCTCCCTCCCGCCCTCCCTATCCCACCCCTCTAGGTGGTCACAAAGCACCGAGCTGACCTCCCTGTGCTATGCGGCTGCTTCCCACTAGCTATCTATTTTATGTTTGGTAGTGTATATATGTCCTTACCACTCTCTCACTTTGTCACAGCTTACCCTTCCCCCTCCCCATATGCTCAAGTCCATTCTCTAGTAGGTCTGTGTCTTTATTCCTGTCTTACACCTAGATTCTTCATGACATTTTTTATTTTCTTAAATTCCATATATATGTGTTAGCATACGGTATTTGTCTTTCTCTTTCTTTCTTACTTCACTCTGTATGACAGACTCTAGGTCCATCCACCTCATTACAAATAGCTCAATTTCGTTTCTTTTTATGGCTGAGTAATATTCCATTGTATATATGTGCCACATCTTCTTCATCCATTCATCTGATGATGGACACTTAGGTTGTTTCCATGTCCTGGCTATTGTAAATAGAGCTGCAATGAATATTTTGGTACAGGACTCTTTTTGAATTATGGATTTCTCAGGGTATATGCCCAGTAGTGGGATTGCTGGGTCATATGGTAGTTCTATTTGTAGTTTTTTAAGGAACCTCCATACTGTTCTCCATAGTGGCTGTACCAATACACATTCCCACCAGCAGTGCAAGAGTGTTCCCTTTTCTCCACACCCTCTCCAGCATTTGTTTCTAGATTTCTTGATGATGGCCATTCTGACTGGTGTGAGATGATATCTCATTGTAGTTTTGATTTGCATTTCTCTAATGATTAATGATGTTGAGCATTCTTTCATGTTTGTTGGCACTCTGTATATCTTCTTTGGAGAAATGTCTATTTAGGTCGTCTGCCCATTTTTGGATTGGGTTGTTTGTTTTTTTGTTATTGAGCAGCATGAGCTACTTGTAAATGTTGGAGATTAATCCTTTGTCAGTTGCTTCATTTGCAAATATTTTCCCCCATTCTGAGGGTTGTCTTTTGGTCTTGTTTATGGTTTCCTTTGCTGTGAAAAAGCTTTGAAGTTTCATTAGGTCCCATTTGTTTATTTTTGTTTCTATTTCCATTTCTTTAGGAGGTGGGTCAAAAAGGATCTTGCTGTGATTTATGTCATAGAGTGTTCTGCCTATGTTTTCCTCTAAGAGTTTGATAGTTTCTGGCCTTACATTTAGGTCTTTAATCCATTTTGAGCTTATTTTTGTGTATGGTGTCAGGGAGTATTCTAATCTCATACTTTTACATGTACCTGTCCAGTTTTCCCAGCACCAATTATTGAAGAGGCTGTCCTTTCTCCACTGTACATTGCTGCCTCCTTTATCAAAGATAAGGTGACCATATGTGCGTGGGTTTATCTCTGGGCTTTCTATCCTGTTCCATTGATCTATATTTCTGTTTTTGTGCCAGTACCATACTGTCTTGATTACTGTAGCTTTGTAGTATAGTCTGAAGTCAGAGAGCCTGATTCCTCCAGCTCTGTTTTTTGTTCTCAAGATTGCTTTGGCTATTCAGGGTCTTTTGTGTTTCCATAAAAATTGTGCAATTTTTTGTTCTAGTTCTGTGAAAAATGCCAGTGGTAGTTTGATAGGGATTGCATTGAATCTGTAGATTGCTTTGGGTAGTAGAGTCATTTTCACAGTGTTGATTCTTCCAATCCAAGAACATGGTATACCTCTCCATCTATTTGTATCATCATTATTTTCTTTCATCAGTGTCTTATAATTTTCTGCATACAGGTCTTTTGTCTCCTTAGGTAGGTTTATTCCTAGATATTTTATTCTTTTTGTTGCAATGGTAAATGGGAGTGTTTTCTTAATTTAACTTTCAGATTTTTCATCATTAGTGTATAGGAATGCCAGAGATTTCTGTGCATTAATTTTGTATCCTGCTACTTTACCGAATTCATTGATTAGCTCTAGTAGTTTTCTGGTAGCATCTTTAGGATTCTCTGTGTATAGTATCATGTCATCTGCAAACAGTGACAGCTTTACTTCTTCTTTTCCGATTTGGATTCCTTTTATTTCCTTTTCTTCTCTGATTGCTGTGGCTAAAACTTCCAAAACTATGTTGAATAAGAGTGGTGAGAGTGGGCAACCTTGTCTTGTTCCTGATCTTAGTGGAAATGCTCTCAGTTTTTCACCATTGAGGATGATGTTGGCTGTGGGTTTGTCATATATGACCTTTATTATGTTGAGGAAAGTTCCCTCTATGCCTACTTTCTGCAGGGTTTTTATCATAAATGGGTGTTGAATTTTGTCAAAAGCTTTCTCTGCATCTATTGAGATGATCATATGGTTTTTCTCCTTCAATTTGTTAATATGGTGTATCACATTAAATGATTTGCGTATATTGAAGAATCCTTGCATTCCTGGAGTAAACCCCACTTGATCATGGTGTATGATCCTTTTAATGTGCTGTTGGATTCTGTTTGCTAGTATTTTGTTGAGGATTTTTGCATCTATGTTCATCAGTGATATTGGCCTGTAGTTTTCTTTCTTTGTGGCATCCTTGTCTGGTTTTGGTATCAGGGTGATGGTGGCCTCGTAGAATGAGTTTGGGCGTGTTCCTCCCTCTGCTATATTTTGGAAGAGTTTGAGAAGGATGGGTGTTAGCTCTTCTCTAAATGTTTGATAGAATTCACCTGTGAAGCCATCTGGTCCTGGGCTTTTGTTTGTTGGAAGATTTTTAATCACAGTTTCAATTTCAGTGCTTGTGATTGGTCTGTTCATATTTTCTATTTCTTTCAAGTACATTTTGTGACTGACTTTTTTCATCTATCATAATGTTTTCAGCTTCATCCATTCCTTTTTATGGCTAAATAATATCTCATTGTATGGATATACCATATTTTGTTTATCCATTCATCAGTTGATGGGCATTTGGGTTGAAGCCAAAAGGAGGAGGGGCTGTGAATTAAGTTATGAGCTGTACATAATAAAGTTATGCCAGCCCATTTATGCCTTTTACTGGGGCAATTTGACATCTCAATCTACAAACTGCCTTCTCTCCTCCAGGTTGAGGAGGGGACATATGTCCCAGGAGGCAGGGATAGTGAGTGGGGGGAGTCATGAAGGGCTCCACTGCATGGGACCTCTCCCAGGTCTGAAGCAGTCTTGCTCCCACATTGAGGCATTTCCCACAGGACCCCATCTGAGGCCAGGCTCTCACTTCAAGGGCACAATTTTATTGCTAGAGCATCTAGACATAGCACATTTAATCAGTCAGGAATTTCTTCTGTCACCAGATCAACAACTATGGCCCTAACACAACTAGGAAAAGATTCCCTAAAAATACAGATTTAACCAATTTCTGCGTTTTCTTAGTTAAACAGAAAAAGCTTAGGGTGGGGCTTGAGAAGGAGGAAAGGAAATAATCTCTATCCCCAAAGCTACTCTACAGCAGACAGCAGGAAGTGTCAGGTGTCTATGAGAACTGGCAGGGCTGCAAGAGCTAAGATTGATTTGAAGTGGCAGAAACTAGAGACAGTTGTTTTTAAAAGACCACACAAAACAAAACAATGGTGCGTTTAGAAAACATGTGTTTCTAGAATTAATTGTAAAAGGCAGCGATGAAAATGGCTGTCAGGACATGTCCTGAGACCTTCTTGCTGAACTGTGCTCCAATTGCAGTGAGGTCCTTGAGTTTATCCAGCCCAAAGGGTTCCCCACAGAGATGCCAGAGGGGGCCTGGAAATCCACAGTTTTAACAGGGCCATGAGTGGTCTGAGCATCCCATTTCGGAATCACTGTCCTAGAGGCCACCTTAGTTCTGTCTTCTGATTGCAGTGTTCATTTCTGAAGGTGGAAATCACAGAAGAAAGGAGAATGCTTTGGAGTCTTTGGGAGTGACATGGATCAGTCCTCACGTAACTGGAAAACTTAACTGCTTGGCACATTCCACTTAAGACACACACCCACTTTAGGTCAATGAAAGGAGTATTTTAATATCAGTTCAATCTGTTTAATCGAGTTGAGAAGCCCTCCGGGGAGGCAGAACTACACCATTTCTACTGGAAACTAATGGATATTCACAGGTTGACTGCATTATGGTGTATTAGTCAGGGTTCCCCTGAGAAACAGAACCAACAGGATATATATGTAAAGAGATTTATTATAAGGAATAGGCTTATATGATTATGGAGGCTAAGAAGTTCCAGCCCGAGTCTGAAGCAGGAGAGCTGATAGTGTAACTTCCAGTCCAAGTCTGAATCCAAAGGCAAGAGGAGACCAATGTCCCAACTCAGAGACAGGTAGAGAGAGAGTGAATCCCTCACTCAGCCTTTTTGTTCTATTCAGGCCTTAATCTGATTGGATAAGACCCACCCACACTGGGGAGGGCAATCTGCTTTACTCATTCTACTGATTCAAATCTTAATCCAATCCATAAACACCCTCACAGACACACTCAGAATAATATTTAACCAAATATCTGTCCATCCCATGGTTCAGTTGATATATAAAATTAACCATTACATGTTATTTCACATTTCAAAATAAAGTGGGATCTAAATGTATTCTACTACTCTTAATTTAGTTAAACCTGGCGAAGGACCCCCAAGTCAAGAAGTCTCTAAAACGATACCTCAGTGCTGTGCTTTTTCTTGGGTTGGCTGGCTGGTGACCCTGGTGTCCCTCTTCTTTCCCACCATGGCTACCCTGCTTTGTAACACAATGGCTTCTTTACATGGAGATCTCCTCCATCAGACTTGTGAGTTCCCAAAGCCAGGAACCTGGTCTATATTGTTTACCCAGTACTGCTAGCCTGGGATGGTGCCTGCCACATAGAAGGTGCTAGAAGGTGCTCAATAACCTTTTTTTAGAAATTGGACTTGATCCTTGGCCCATAATACTGGTATATTGAGTTGGCTTCCCCATCCACCACCAAATCTCTTGCAGGACAGGCTTATGGCATTGTTTAAGCTTGGTTTGACAAATTAATATGAAATACTAAGAGAAATTATTAACATTTTTATGACAGAGAAAGCATTAGAATAAAATGAGACTATAAAATAAAATTGTAGCAATTGACTAATAAAGACGGGGCTCAACCTAATAAACAATCCTTCCATAATTTGTTTTATTCTGGTGAGTTGTGGCAGCAGCTGCTGATTTACAACAGGCTGATTCTGACCAAATCTAGCTCAGATTGTGATGAAGAAATATAACTCAATATTACACACAAAATATAGTTCATAGGGCTTCCCTGGTGGCGCAGCGGTTGAGAGTCCGCCTGCCGATGCAGGGGACACGGGTTTGTGCCCCGGTCCGGGAAGATCCCACATGCCGCGGAGTGGCTAGGCCCGTGAGCTATGGCCGCTTAGCCTGCGCGTCCAGAGCCTGTGCTCCGCAACGGGAGAGGCCACAACAGTGAGAGGCCCACATACCGCAAAAAAAAAAAAAAAAAAAAATATATATATATATATATATATACATATATATTTCAGTTTTTTTGTTTTGCACCAAATGTCATTGAGGCATTCAGAAAAATGTTAAAATACCTTTCATGGATGATTTTTCTCCAGTAAATTTTTAATCACACCAAATATGCAATAAACAAATGCAGTTATTTCCTCTATAATTAAATTGACTAAATTCACAAGTTCATCACATTAATTAAAACAGCACTCACCCAGCTGTCAAATTACAAATAGCTGGCTTTCTCTTGGGCTTCAGATGATAGCTTTTATTAGTTCATATATTTACGCATATACAGGCTATCATTTGCCCTGCACTCTTTCAGACTTGTTAATTTTGCAACAAATCCTTTGTTAGGAAAAAAATGAAAATTTAAGTAATATCTGTTCTTTAACTGAAACCCACAGTCAAACCTGTTGCAGCATTTTTTTTCAGTCAAATGTCAGTTATGTCCCTATAAATAAAGCTAATTACCAACTTCAAAGTAATAGATAACCCTGAACTTTTAGAGAAAAAGTATGTTTATTTGAATTCATTTAAGCTTGGATATAAATGATTTCAAGACATAATGGTGCAAAAACCCAGTATTCCCAGAGACTGATTATATTTGACTCTAAAGACCCAATGATAATACAACATAATTAAACACACGGTGGTGTGAGTGTCTCTGAAACACATTATCTGCAACGTGGATAAAGAGAAAAGAAACGGGATTTCCTTTTTTTTTTTCCTTAAATGAGACTTTAAGAATGTAAATCTGGTTTTCAAATGTTTAGCTAAATCATTCTTTTCTCTCTCTCTCAAATCCTACATGAAGTTAGTTTTCATAGACTCAGATTTGGAAGTTGAGTCTAATTCCTGACTCAGAACCAGAATCTTCTTTTTGTTGCTCTAATCGCAGGCAGCCTCTCAAGGCAGCCTTTCCTCTATTTGAAGGGCTCATTGCTGGAAGCATCTCCTTTATGTTGTTAGAGCCTTAAACCATGTCCTGTAGGGTCCCATAATCATTTGACCTTATTTGGCCTTGTTTCTGTAATTCAGAAAAAGCCCCTCTCACCCCTAGAAGTGACCTGAATCTTGCTCATATTATATGTTTTTCAGATGACTTCCTTCCATTCTGGATACTAAAACCCTGACTGACTCAAACTTGTCAATACCGGTTTTAAAATGTAAGTCACAAATTCAATTCTGCAGATTTCTTGAGTAGCATTGTGTCAGGTACATGCAAAAAATTTGGTTATTATAAAGAGATCATTTTTTTGTTTGTTTTGCACCAAGTGTCATTGAGGCATTCAGAAAAATGTTAAAATACGTTTCATGGATGATTTTTCTCCAGTAAATTTTTAATCACACCAAATATGCAATAAACAAAATGCAGTTCTTTCCTCTATAATTAGATTGACTAAATTTTACTGTCCTCCAGTAGTTTCCAATTGGGAATAGACCAATTCTGCACCTCTCTCCAAGCTTCTCTTTCCACGCCATCCCAGTCTCCCTCTAAGGGGGAAGTTGTGCCTGTGGTTGGGTAAATCCCAGGATAGTCACTGGTCCTGTTTTACTAGGGGACCAGGTGGCTGAGCCTTAAAAGATACCACCCGTTTGTGGTGCCCTGTCCATCCTCCCTAAGGCAAGACTTGGAGCCTAGTGACAGGCCAGCCATCCACTGTTTCTGTGTTGTGTCCACTCTTGGTAAGTGGACTCTGCCCACTTGAACCCCCTCCATCTCTCTCTGTCTCTCCGTCGATCTGCCCCTCTCTCTGCACTGGAGGTGCAGGTGGGAAGAGTAAGTATCCCACTTTGACCTTGAACCAAATCTGCCTACTGTAACTGAATTTTCCTAGTGGGCTCTACTTTGTAGAACAAGGGCATTGGTTCACATTAAATCCTGGCACTTTATTCTCATTCTGCTATTGTTCTTTAAACACAGATTCCTCAGCCTGAGCCACGATGAGGAGGAGTGGGGGGAGGAGAAGCATGATACAGACTTTCCTGGGACCCTGTACCTCATTCCACCAGGTGCACACCAGAGCCCCACCCAGAAATCCCAACACTCACACGGCAGACATAATAAAAAATATATACCCATAAAAGGAGAACAAAAACATGGAGTTTCCTGGGTGAGAGATTGGGGGTTGAGGTAGTAGTTGTAAGGCAAGGTATGGAAAGAATTGGAACTTTCAGCAGGAGCAGCTGGAAGGCTGAGGAGGGAGATGACAGCCTGTGAGGGGGGGAGAAACTGGAATATATTCAGGAAATGGTGAGATCTCAAGTTCAGTTGAAACATGTAGGAAAGAGAGGGAAGAGGAAGGCTGGAAAGAGCTGGCCAAAACATGAAGCTCTTTGCCTTACAGGCCAAGGTTTTGTGCATGACTTGGTAGGGAATGAGGAGTTGCTGAGGTTTAGCGTGTTGGGAAGTAGAAGTGGTCCCCTCACATACAATGATATGTGGGCCAGGGAAGAGGGAAAAGGGAGGCTGGGCAACTGTGAGCCCAGTGAGGAGGCTCTCAAGTGTAACACCCAGATGTGGTGGTCCATGGAGAGGGCAGTGCAGAAAGGATTGATGCAAACCCCGGTTGGACTCATATTTTTAGCTGCCACATCAAACTCTTGGTTGACATTGGACTTAGCATTGACTGAGATCACCAGATCTTTTTTTTCACAGGAATTCTTTCAAGTCTCCCCACACTCACAATTTACAAGTGACTAGGAAGATGTCTGTATAAAGCCTGACCTTCATCTTTGTGCAAATTAATCTTCTTTAGTGTTAACTTGACATTCCTGACTCCCAAGATAAGTCTCAAGCTTCACTCTGTTGTCTATCACTTTATCTCTTCTTCCCTGCTCTGTTTTGTCAGAAAATGGAATAACCATCAAAGCTATTGCTAAAAATGTTGACAAGATAAGGACAGATACAGGCCCCTGGAGCTCTAAGTGGAAGCCCCACTAATAGCATCAAAACCATTGACCAACAGACTGCAGGAACATTGCTTCCCTGGAAGCAAATCCATCCATCAACCTCATCATGCCCCTGAGTGTTAATCATTTCATTCCATAAAAGACTTCACAGTGCCATCAAATACTCTGTGCATTCCCCTGGCCTCTGGACTCTAGCACCGGCAGTGATGAGAAGGTGGGTCATGTGACACTATTGTTCTGCTAATTTTACAAAGACTGCTCTTTCTTATTTTCTTTCTTTTTTTTTTTTTGTGGTACGCGGGCCTCTCACTGTTGTGGCCTCTCCCGTTGTGGAGCACAGGCTCCGGACGCGCAGGCTCAGTGGCCATGGCTCATGGGCCCAGCCGCTCCGCGGCATGTGGGATCTTCCCGAACCGGGGCACGAACCCGTGTCCCCTGCATCGGCAGGCGGACTCTCAACCACTGCGCCACCAGGGAAGCTCTCTTATTTTCATTTTAAAGATATTTTCATTTTTCTTATACAAATACAAGAAGTAAGATTACTGGATCATATAGTAGTTTTCCATAGTGGCTGCACCAATTTACATTCCCACCAACAGTGCACAAGAGTTGCCTTTTCTCCACATCCTCACTAACATTTGTTATCTCTTGTCTTTTTGATAAGAGCCATTCTAACAGGTATAAGGTGATACCTTATTGTGGTTTTGATTTGCATTTCCCTGGTGATAGTGATATTGAGCACGTTTTCATATACCTGTTGGCCATTTGTATGTCTTCAGAAAAATGTCTATTTACTTCCTCTGCCCATTTTTAACTGAATGGTTTTGTTTTGTTTTGTTTTTGTTATTGAGTTGTGTGAGTTCTTTATATTTCACATATTAACTTTTATCAGATATTTGATTTGTAAATACTTTCTCCCATTCTGTAGGCTGCCTTTTTATTTTGTTGATAGTTTCCTTTGCTGTGCAGAAGCTGTTTAGTTTTATGTGGTCCCATTTGTTTATTTTTGCTTCCGTTGCCTTTGCTTTTGGAGTCAAATCCAAAAAATCATTGCCAAGACCAATGTCAAAGAGCTTATCCTTTGTATTTTCTTCTAGGAGTTTTATGGTTTCAGGCCTTATGTTTAAGTCTTATTCAATTTTGAGTTGCCTTTTGTGTATGGTGAAAGATAGTGGTCGAGTTTCATTCTTTTGCATGTGGTTGTCTGGTTTTCTCAGCAACATTTCTTGAAGAGACTATCCTTTCCCCACTGTATATTCTTGGCTCCTAAATTAATTGACTGTATATACATGGGTTTATTTCTGGGCTCTCTATTCTGTTCCTTTGAGCTATGTGTCTCTTTTTATGCCAATACCATAATGTTTTCATTACTATAGCTTTGTAATATAGTCAGAAAATCAATGTTAAAAAACAAAATTCAAAAAAACCCACAAAATTCAACTGAGTAAATTTGAAGATCTAATTGGCTTTATTCAAAGATTCATGAATTGGGCAACATCTCGTCTAGTAAGCAGAAAGGTGCTCCAAGGAGTTGTACAAAATGGAAGGTTTTTATAGGTAAAAAGAGAGTGGGACAAGGAAATGAAAAGAGTAGATTACTTCAGGAAAGGTTATCTTCCTTTAGGGATAGGCAGTGGGTCTTAGGCAGATTATCTCACTAGCGCTGACCAGGAAATCAAGACTGATTTGTTTAAATTTCCATTCTTGGGAGAAGCTGAAACTGCAGTTAGGTTAGGTAGTCTTGGTGGGTCTTAGCACAGGTGACTCCATTTGGGGCTTGTTTCTTTTAACATCAGGAAGTGTGATGCCTCCAGCTTTGTTCTTCTTTCTCAAGATTGCTTTGGCTATTTGGGGTCTTTTGTGGTTGTATACAAATTTTGGGATTGTTTGTTCTATTTCTGTGAAAAATGTCATTAGTATTTTGATAGGGATTGCTCTGAATCTGTAAATCCCTTTGAGTAGTATGGACATTTTAACTATTTTTTATTTGGACATTTTAACTATTAATTGATCCAAACTATGGGCATAAAATATTTTTCCATTTATTTGTGTCTTCTTCAGTTTCTTTCATCAGAGTCTTATAGTTTTCAGTGTACAGATTCTTCACCTCCTTGGTTAAATTCAATCTTGCTATTTTATTCTTTTTGATACAATTGTAAATGGGGTTGTTTTCTTAATTTCTCTTTCTGATAATTCATTTTTACTGTATAGAATTGTAACTGATTTTTGTATATTGATTTGGTATCTTGCAACTTTACTGATCTTGTTTATTAAATCTAACAGTTTTTTGGTGGAGTCTTTAGGGTTTTCTATGTATAATTCATTAATTATATATTTTCTCTATATTATATATATAATTTATTTTATTATTATTATTAAGAAAATTTAAAACACACCTTGTAGGCAGAATTCTAAGAGAGTTTCATGATCTCCACCCCCTGATGTTATGCCCATGACTGGTTTCATATATGGCAAAAATGAAGGAATTTTGCAAATGTAGCTAAAGTCCCTAAGCAATAGACCTCGTTTTTTTGTTGTTGTTTTTAAAAAATATTTTATTCCTTTATTCTCTTTTTCTGGAGAAGATTTTAGTCCTGGATACATGAAATACGTCAGGGGGAGGTAAAAATCATTGTGTATCCAAATAACAATATATTTGCTGAATACATTTTCTTTCTTTGTAGCTATACAATAAAGTAAGCTGATTTTTTTTGCCTTTATTTATTTATTTTTTATACAGCAGGTTCTTATTAGTTATCTACTTTATACATATTAGTGTATATATGTCAGTCCCAATCTCCCAAATCATCCCCCCCTCCACTTTGCCCCCTTCGTGTCCATACGTTTGTTCTCTACATCTGTGTCTCTATTTCTGCCCTGCAAACCGATTCATCTGTACCATTTTTCTACATTCCACATATATGCGTTAATATACGATATTTGTTTTTCTCTTTCTGACTTACTTCACTCTGTATGACAGTCTCTAGGTCCATCCATGTCTCTACAAATGACCCAGTTTTGTTCCTTTTTATGGATGAGTAATATTCCATTGTGTATATGTACCGTATCTTCTTTTTTTTTTTAACATTTTTATTGGGGTATAATTGCTTTACAATGGTGTGTTAGTTTCTGCTTTATAACAAAGTGAATCAGTCATACATAAACATATGTTCCCATATGTCTTCCCTCTTGCGTCTCCCTCCCTCCCACCCTCCCTATCCCACCCCTCCAGGCTGTCACAAAGCACCGAGCCAATATCCCTGTGCCATGCGGCTGCTTCCCACTAGCTATCTACCTTACTACGTTTGTTAGTGTGTATATGCCCATGACTCTCTCTCGCCCTGTCACAGCTCACCCTTCCCCCTCCCCATAACCTCAAGTCCGTTCTCTAGGAGGTCTGCGTCTTTATTCCTGCTTTGTACCGTATCTTCTTGATACATTCATCTGTCGATGGGCATTTAGGTTGCTTCCATGACGTGGCTATTGTAAATAGTGCTGCAGTGAACGTTGGGATGCATGTGTCTTTTAGAATTATGGTTTTCTCTGGGTATATGCCCAGTAGTGGGATTGCTGGGTCATATGGTAATTCTATTTTTAGTTTTTTAAGGAACCTCCATACTCTTCTCCATAGTGGCTGTATCAGTTTACATTGCCACCAACAGTGCAAGAGGGTTCCCTTTTCTCCACACCCTCTCCAGCATTTGTTGTTTGTAGATTTTCTGATGATGCCCATTCTAACTGGTGTGAGGTGATACCTGGCTGTAGTTTTGATTTGCATTTCTCTAATAATTAATGATGTTGAGCAGTTTTTTATGTACCTCTTGGCCATCTGTATGTCTTCTTTGGAGAGATGTCTATTTAGGTCTTATTCCCATTTTATGATTGGGTTGTTTTTTTAATATTGAGCACATGAGCTGTTTATATATTTTGGAGATTAATCCTTTGTTTGCAAATATTTTCTTCCATTCTGAGGGTTGTCTTTTCGTCTTGTTTATAGTTTCCTTCTCTGTGCAAAAGCTTTTAATTTTCATTAGGTCTCATTTGTTTATTTTTGTTTTTATTTCCATTACTCTAGGAGCTGGGTCAAAAAAGATCTTGCCCTGGTTTATGTCAAAGAGTGTTTTTCCTATGTTTTCCTCTAAGAGTTTTATAGTGTCTGATCTTACATTTAGGTCTTTAATCCATTTTGAGTTTATTTTTGTGTATGGTGTTCTAATTTCATTCCTTTACATGTAGCTGTCCACTTTTCCTAGCACCACTTATTGAAGACTGTCCTTTCTCCATTGTATATCCTTGCCTCCTTTGTCATAGATTAGTTGACCATAGGTGCATCGCTTTATCTCTGGGCTTTCTATCCTGTTCCATTGATCTATTTTTCTGTTTTTGTGCCAGTACCATATTGTCTTGATTACTTTAGCTTTGTAATATAGTCTGAAGTCAGGGAATCTGATTCCTCCAGCTCTGTTTTTTTCCCTCAAGACTGCTTTGGCTATTCAGGGTCTTTTGTGTCTCCATACAAATTTTAAGGTTTTTTTGTTCTAGTTCCGTAAAAAATGCCACTGGCAATTTGATAGGGATTGCATTGAATCTGTAGATTGCTTTGGGTAGTATAGTCATTTTCACCATATTGATTCTTCCAATCCAAGAACATGATATATCTCTCTATCTGTTTGTGTCATCTTTGATCTCTTTCATCAGTGTCTTATAGTTTTCTGAGTACAGGTCTTTTACCTCCTTAGGTAGGTTTATTCCTAGGTATTTTATTCTTTTTGTTGCAATGGTGAATGGGATCATTTCCTTAATTTCTCTTTCTGATCTTTCATTGTTAGTGTATAGGAATGCAAGAGATTTCTGAGCATTAATTTTGTATCCTGCAAGTTTACCAAATTCATTGATTAGCTGTAGTACTTTTCTGGTGGTATCTTTAGGATTCTCTATGTATAGTATCATGTCATCTACAAACAGTGAGTTTTACTTCTTTTCCAATTTGGATTCCTTTTATTTCTTTTTCTTCTCTGATTGCCATGGCTAGGACTTCCAAAACTATGTTGAATAATAGTGATGAGAGTTGACATCCTTGTCTTGTTCCTGATTTTAGAGGAAATGCTTTCAGTTTTCACCATTGAGAATGATGTTTGCTGTGGGTTTTTCATACATGACCTTTATTATGTTGAGGTAGGTTCCCTCTATGCCCACTATCTGAAGAGTTTTTAACATAAATGGGTGTTGAATTTTGTCAAAAGCTTTTTCTGCATCTATTGAGATGATCATATACTTTTTATTCTTCAATTTTTTAATATGGTGTATCACATTGATTGATTTGAGTATATTGAAGAATCCTTGCATGCCTGAGATAAATCCCCTTGATCATGGTGTATGATCATTTTGATGTGTTTTTGGATTATTCTTGCTAGCATTTTGTTGAGGATTTTTGCATCTATATTCGTCAGTGATACTGGTCTGTAATTTTCTTTTTTTGTGATATCTCTGTTTGGTTTTGGTATCAGGGTGATGGTGGCCTCATAGAATGAGTTTGGGAGTGTTCCTTCCTCTGCAATTTTTTGGAAGAGTTTGAGAAGGATGGGTGTTAGCTCTTCTCTAAATGTTTGATAGAATTCACCTGTGAAGCCATCTGGTCCTGGACTTTTGTCTGTTGGAAGATTTTTAATCACAGTTTCAATTCATTACTTGTGATTCGTCTGTTCATATTTTCTATTTCTTCCTGGTTCAGTCTGGGAAGGTTATACCTTTCTAAGAATTTGTCGATTTCTTCCAGGTTGTACATTTTATTGGTATAGAGTTTCTTGTAGTAGTCTCTTATGATGCTTTGTATTTTCTGTGGTGTCTGTTGTAACTTCTCCTTTTTCTTTTCTAATTTTATTGATTTGAGTCCTCTCCCTCTTTTTCTTGATGAGTCTGGCTAAAGGTTTATCAATTTTGTTTATCTTCTCAAAGAACCAGCTTTTAGTTTTATTGATCTTTGCTATTGTTTTGTTTGTTTCTATTTCATTTATTTCTGCTCCGATTTTTATGATTTCTTTCCTTCTATTAGCTTTGGGTTTTGTTTGTTCTTCTTTCTTTAGTTGATTTAGGGGTAAGCTTAGGTTGTTTATTTGAGATTTTTCTTGTTTCCTGAGATAGGACTGTATCACTATAAACTTCCCCCTTAGAACTGCTCTTGCTGCATCCCATAGGTTTTGGATCATTGTGTTTTCATTGTCATTTGTCTCTAGCTATTTTTTATTTCCCCTTTGATTTCTTCAGTGATCTCTTGGTTATTTAGTAACGTATTGTTTAGCCTCCATGTGTTTGTGTTTTTAGTGTTTTTTTCCCTGTAATTGATTTCTAATCTCATAGCGTTGTTGTCGGAAAGGATGCTTGATATGATTTCAGTTTTCTTAAATTTACTGAGGCTTGATTTCTTACCCAAGATATGTTCTATCCTTGTGAATGTTAAGTGTGCACTTGAGAAGAAAGTGTAATCTGCTGTTTTTGGATGGAATGTCCTATAAATATCAATTAAATCTACCTGGTCTATTGTGTCATTTAAAGCTTGTGTTTCCTTATTAATCTTCTGTCTGGATGATCTGTCCATTGGTGAAAGTGAGGTGTTAAAGTCCCTCCCTATTATTGTGTTACTGTTGATTTCCTCTTTTATAGATGTTAGCAGTTGCCTGATGTATTGAGGTGCTCCTATGTTGGGTTCCTATATGTTTATAATTGTTATATCTTCTTCTTGGATTGATCCCTTGATCATTATGTATTGTCCTTCCTTGTCTCTTGTAAGATTCTTTATTTTAAAGTCTATTTTATCTGATATGACTATTGCTACTCCAGCTTTCTTTTGATTTACATTTGCATGGAATATCTTTTTCCATCCCCTCACTTTCAGTCTGTATGTGTCCCTAGATCTGAAGTGTGTCTCTTGTAGACAGCGTATATATGGGTCTTGTTTTTGTATCCATTCAGCAAGCCTGTTTCTTTTGTTTGGAGCATTTAATCCATTCATGTTTAAGGTAATTATCTATATGTATGTTCCTATAACCATTTCCTTAATTGTTTTGGGTTTGTTTTTGTAGGTCCTTTTCTTCTCTTGTGTTTCCCACTTAGAGAAGTTCCTTTAGCATTTGTTGTAGAGCTGGTTTGGTGGTGCTGAATTCCCTTAGCTTTTGCTTGTCTGTAAAGCTTTTGATTTCTCCGTCGAATCTGAATGAGATCCTTGCCAGGTAGTGTAGTCTTGGCTGTACGTTCTTCCCTTTCATCACTTTAAATATATCATGCCACTCCCTTCTGGCTTGTAGAGTTTCTGCTGAGAAATCAGCTGTTAACCTTATGGGAGTTCCCTTGTATGTTAGTTGTCATTTTTCCCTTGTTGATTTCAATAATTTTTCTTTGTCTTTAATTTTTGTCAGTTTGATTCCTCTGTGTCTTGGCGTGTTTCTCCTTGGGTTTATCCTGCCTGGGACTCTCTGTGCTTCCTGGACTTGGGTGGCTATTTCCTTTCCCATGTTAGGGAATTTTTCAACTATAATCTCTCTCTCTTTTTTTTTTCTTTATAAATTTATTTATTTAAGCTGCATTGGGTCTTCTTTGCTGAGCACAGGCTTTCTATCTAGTTGTGGCAAGGAAGGCTACTCTTTGTTGCTGTGCACGGGCTTCTCATTGCAGTGGCTTCTCTTGTTGCAGAGCATGGGCTCTAGGATCGCAGGCTTCAGTAGTTGTGGCTCACGGGCTCTAGGGTGCAGGCTCAGTAGTTGTGGTGCACACGCTTAGTTGCTTCATGGCATGTGGGCTCTTCCTGGAGCAGGGCTCGAACCTGTGTCCCGTCCATTGGCAGGTGGATTCTTAACCATTGTGCCATCAGGGAAGTCCCTATAATCTCTTCAGATATTTTCTTGGGTCCTTTCTCTCTCTCTTCTCCTTCTGGGACCCCTATAATGTGAATGTTGGTGCATTTAATGTTGTCCCTGAGGTCTCTTAGGCTGTCTTCATTTGTTTTCATTCTGTTTTCTTTATTCTGTTCTGTGGCAGTGAATTCCACCGTTCTGTCTTCCAGGTCACTTATCTGTTCTTCTGCCTCAGTTATTTTGCTATTGATTCCTTCTTGTGTATTTTTCATTTCGGTTATTGTATTGTTTATCTCTTTAATTCTTCTAGGTCTTTGTTAACCATTTCTTGCATCTTCTCGATCTTTGCCTCCATTCTTTTTCCAAGGTCCTGGATCATCTTCACTGTCAT
Organism: Delphinus delphis; assembly: GCF_949987515.2. Taxonomy (NCBI): domain Eukaryota; kingdom Metazoa; phylum Chordata; class Mammalia; order Artiodactyla; family Delphinidae; genus Delphinus; species Delphinus delphis. The sequence continues at coordinate 50,206,250 of NC_082695.1, read as the reverse complement.
TATTCTGAATTCTTTTTCTGGAAGGTTGCCTATCTCCACTTCATTTAATTGTTTTCCTGGGGTTTTATCTTGTTCCTTCATTTGTTACATAGTCCTTTGCCTTTTCATTTTGTCTGTCTTTCTATGAATGTGGTTTTTGTTCCACAAGCTGCAGGATTGTAATTCTTCCTTCTTCTGCTGTCTGCCCTCTGGTGGATGAGGCTATCTAAGAGACTTGTGCAAGCTTCCTGTTGGGAGGGACTGGTGGTGGGTAGAGCTGGATGTTGCTCTGGTGGACAGAGCTCAGTAAAACTTTAATCTGCTTGTCTGCTGATGGGTAGGGCTGGGTTCCCTCCCTGTTGGTTGTTTGGCCTCAGGAGACCCAGCACTGGAGCCTACCCAGCTCTTTGGTGGGGCTAATGGTGGACTCTGAGAGGGCTCACGCCAAGGATTACTTCCCAGAACTTCGGCTGCCAGTGTCCTTGTCCCCACAGTGAGCCACAGCCGTCCCCCCACCTCTGCAGGAAACCCTCCAACCCTAGCAGGGAGCTCTGGTTCAGTCTCCTATGGGGTCACTGCTCCTTCTCTTGGGTCCCAATGTGCACACTACTTTGTGTGTGCCCTCCAAGAGTGGAGTCTCTGTTTCCCCCAGTCCTGTCAAAATCCTGTAATCAAATCCCTCTAGCCTGCAAAGTCTGATTCTCTAGGAATTCCTCCTCCCATTGCCAGACCCCCAGGTTGGGAATCCTGACATGGGGCTCAGAACCTTCACTCCAGTGGGTGGACTTCTGTGGTATAAGTGTTCTCCAGTTTGTGAGTCACCCACCCAGAAGTTATGGGACTTGATTTTATTGTGATTGCTCCCCTCCTACCATCTCACTGTGGCTTCTCCTTTGTCTTTGGATGTGGGGTATCTTTTTTGGTGAGTTCCAGTGTCTTCCTGTCAATGATTGTTCAGCAGTTAGTTGTGATCTGGTGCTCTCACAAGAGGGAGTGAGCGCACATCCTTCTACTCCACCATCTTGAACTAATGAGCCAACCTCAAGTTAATGGAAAGAGAGATTTACCTGTACGGGCATGACCTAATCAGATGAACTCTTTAAAAGAAATGCAAAGCAACTGAGACTGTCTCCTGCTGGCCCTGATGAAGTCAACAGCCATGCTGTTAACTGCCTAAGGAGAGTAACAGCCAATCAGAGCACAAACCTCAGTCCTACAATGCAAGGAACTGAATTTGCCAGCAACCTGAGGGAGCTTGGAAGCTAATTCTTCCCAAGTTGAGCTTGTAGATGGGAATGCAGCCCAGATGACATCTTTACTGTCACCTTGTGAGACCCTGAGCAGAGAACCCAACTAAGTATTCCTGGACTCCTAACCCACAAAAACTGTGACAGAGTAAATTTGTGTTATTTTAAGCCACTAAGTTTGTGGTAATTTGTTATGCAGTAATAGAAAACAGTTACACACACAAAAGTAGAGAGAATAGTACAATGTAGCGCTACTCAAACTATAGTCCATGGACCCATGGTGTCCACAGTCTGTTTGTTTCTGATCCATGAGGCATTAAGTACAGAAATTGAGAGTAAACACTGAGAAACTTTCACAGAAATTTGACATTGCCATGACTTCCAAGTGCCTGTCACTGGATTCATCTTAAGAAGCAGGATAGAGAGTTTGGATTCTTTAAACTTACATGATGTGGGCTTCCCTGGTGGTGCAGTGGTTGAGAGTCTGCCTGCTGATGCAGGGGACACGGGTTCGTGCACCGGTCCGGGAAGACCCCACATGCCGCGGAGTGGCTGGGCCTGTGAGCCATGGCCGCTGAGCCTCCGTGTCCAGAGCCTGTTGCTTCGCAATGGGAGAGGCCACAACAGTGAGAGGCCCGCGTACCACAAAATAAATAAATAAATAATAAATAAATAAATAAATAAACTTACATGATGAATTGTGTACGGTGTGACTGATGTACCAGATACACATTGCAACATATACAATTTTCAGTTTAATTTGGCAACTGAAATCTAAAAGTTATAAAACTCCTAGTTTAAGCATTTATTTATTTTTATGACTTGTTATTTTTTTAAATCAAGTTTTTCTGTTTTTAATTTAGCAAATTATTAGCTTAATTAGGAAAATAGCAATCCAATGATTTATTTTTAACCCTATGTTATTTGACCCCATGTTTCATTGACCATAGCTTGATACAGGGAGGAACTGCCTAGTATAAAGAAAACAAACCCACAGAGCAAATAAAGCCAGTAAAGAATTTTTAATTGTAGCATAAAGAATGCACAGATTTGTTAATATGGTAATTCTAGTATGTGTGAAATTTAAACATGATGGCAATATGTATTCTTTCTAACTTCATTGTCAATAAACGCAACTAGCTCTGAACTATATAAATTACAAAAGAATATATCATCAACAAATGTAGTTTGGAGTTTGTTTTGTGTAGGACAGTGTGTTCTGATAGCATAGTTGCAATGATGGGAGAATATTCTGGACCAGTCACCTGGATTAAGGAGCTTGTGAATTAATGCACTGCTTCCTTCACTGAGAAAGTCTTGTTACCAAAACAAACAAATAAAAAAATCACGTGAACTAGTGTATTTAATGATTAATTAAAAATCTGTGAATTACATAAAAGCAAAATGCATTAACATGGAAACAACCTAAATATCCCTCGATGGATGAATGGATAAAGAAGGTACGGTATATATATACAATGGAATGCTATTCCGCCATAAAAAGGAATGAAATAATGTAAATCAACTATACTTCATTAAAAAAGTCATTCTACTTTTATGTGATGTATGGATGTGGAGCATAATAATCTCTTACTGCATGCTGAGGCGCAGTGCTTGTTGCAGGGAGAATTCTTTTGGAATACAATGCAGAACAAATTCACCATTTTTCTGTAAGGTAAGGAATCAGTTTGACCCAATGTGTTTTTATGTTTTTTTAAATTTATTTATTTAATTTATTTTTTTATTTTTGGCTGTGTTGGGTCTTTGTTGCTACGCACGGACTTTCTCTAGTTGCAGCGAGCGGGGGCTACTGTTGGTTGCAGTGTGTGGGCTTCTCATTGCAGTGGCTTCTCTTGTTGTGGAGCATGGGCTCTAGGCACGAGAGCTTCAGTAGTTGTGGGTTGAGGGCTCAGTAGTTGTGGCTCGCGGGCTGTAGAGCGCAGGCTCAGTAGTGTGGCGCACGGGCTTAGTTGCTCCACGGTATTTGGGATCTTCCCGGACAAGGGCTTGAACCCATGTCCCCTGCATTAGCAGGCGGATTCTTAATCACTGAGCCACCAGGGAAGCCCCTGATCCAGTGTTTGAAGATGTGAACTAGAGCTCCGGACTTGTTGATTTGTCTGATCTCTTAGATATTTTGGGGGTTTTTTTGGTTTTGTTTTTGTTTTTGCGGTACGCGGGCCTCTCACTGTTGTGGCCTCTCCCGTTGTGGAGCACAGGCTCCGGACACGCAGGCTCAGCGGCCATGGCTCACGGGCCCAGCCGCTCCGTGGCATGTGGGATCTTCCCAGACCGGGACACGAACCCATGTCCCCTGCATCGGCAGGCGGACTCTCAACCACTGCGCCACCAGGGAAGCCCTCTTAGATATTTTTAATGATCTTAAAACTTCCACCCAAAAAGGAATGCAACAAAATATCAAAGAGGCAAAAGTTAGGATTTCTATGATTTTTATGACATGTCTCAACAACTATTAGGAATGTAGGTAGTGGCCTGTTACTCTACACTCATACACCTATGAATATGAATTTTATTTTCCACCAGAAGACAATGCACATGTAAGAACTCTATGGCTCTGGAATAATTTTTCATCAAAAGGTATGGATAATTTAAATTGAAGTACAACTTTACAGGATAAGTTGATGACACTGGCTAGGATTAAGGACTGAAGACGAATATTGAAAATATATCATTATTTGCTTCATTTTTGATACAAGTTAAAAATGAATATTCTGAGCCTGCTGAAATGACTTGAACTCTCTCCTGCCATTCACACCTCTGTGAGTCTGATTTCTCTACTAGAAGTGTCATGACAACGAAGCAAAGAAAAGTTTAGAGGCACATTACCCTCTGTGAGTAGTGTTGTCATCAATCCAAAGTAGTTTAGATAAATTAAGAAGCAAACTCAATTGTCACATTAAAAACTTTAAATATTGATATGCGTGGTTTTTGTTCAAACTGTGTGCAGAGGCATTTAATATGGGGAATCACTATCTCACTCATAACTTTCTGATGAGTTATGATTATGGAATGACAAAAAGTTATGAATGTAATAGCAATTCTCCATATTCATTGCTTATATAGGCACATTCAGTGAAAAACAGCCACAAAATAGGTTTAAAAAATTATTTTCGCTTTCCATGTAGTATATTTGTTCTGACTGTATTTATTTCAATATAATTGTATGTGTGTTGAACCCAATGAAAAATTTAGACTTATATGCTGTATGTCTGGTTTTTTATCATTTAACTTTTTTGGCAATTCACTTTTATTGTATTTTACAAAAGTATTGGTCTACAATAAATTGGAAATTTTAAAATAAGCAAAGCAGTCTTCTCTCCCAGGTAGATGAGAAGCTACATGAGTGTAAAACTGCAGGGGCCAATATCCTCTTCCACAGAAATCCACTTTTCAGCATTCTTGTCTCAGGTGCTCTCCCATTTATATTTTTCTTGCTGGAGTATTTTAAAGCAAACCTCAGATATCATATAATGTCACGCGCAAATATTTCAATATGTATCTCTAAATGTAGTGACTTAAAAACTCTAACCATAATATCATGACAGCCAACAAAATAAGTAATTCCTGTTAGTGTCCAATACTTGGTTTATATTCACTTTTCTCTGATTATTTCAAAAACATATGTTTGTAGTTGTTTTTTTCAAATCAGGATGCAAATACGGGCCACGTACCGCATTTGATTGTGATGTCCCAAGTCTCCTTTGATCTAACAATTTGCCTTCTCTTCTTTAAAACCATATCTTTATTGAAGAAACTGGGTTGTTTGTCCTGTAGAATTTTCTACATTTCCAAGTTTGGCTTACTGCTTTCTAGAACTATCTGTTTACCTGTTCCTCTATCCCTGATCGTTTCCTTTCCTGGGAGTATGGTCAAGGGCTTGGTCAGATTTAGGCTTTTTTTTCCATCAAAATTACTTCCTAGGTAGTGCTGTGTGCTTCCTATTGCATCACCCCAAGAGGCAAAGTTGCCCACTTTTGATGACACTAACTCACATTGATCAGTGGGTTTAGTTTTTCACCCTGACCCATTCATTCTAATACATTCCATTGACTTTCACTGAATGGTTAGCAGCCATTAATTATTGCTACCTAGGTCCGTTTTTCATTGGGGATTTGCAAAATGCTGATTTTCTAATTACCTCATTGCTTATTCATTTATTAGCTTGAATGGCTTTCAATAGAAAGAAATTTTCCTTCTTTACTTGGTTATCTTGAAATATAGGTTGTAGAGAAAAGCAGGATAAAGCTCAATTCTTTCCCTTGCCTTATCAGTTTTCAGAATAACAAGTTTGTGCCTTATCTAAGGTAATCAATTAGTTTTGTTTCGTTCTGGGGTTTTTGTTTTTGGAATATTAATTGAACTCATATATTTTAATATATTTCATGTCTTTCAAAACATTGTCATTATTCAAATGGTCACATTTGGGCCACGGAGCCTTTTCAAGTTGACTCTTGGGTCTTTGTTTGCCATGACCCTTTGAGATCTCCTTTTTTTCAGGCAGGACCAGATGGCCCAGGTTCATCTTATACACTTTTGGCCCAAGATCTGGAATCAGCCATTTAATCCTGGTTCATTTTAGTGGGAGTTGGCATTTTGGGGCCAAAGTCTGTGTTCTACGTGTCTAATGTCTTTAAACTCTTTTCTCATGGAAAACTCACCAGGAACTGAATATGTTGGAGTTTGTGGCTAATGCCATTGCTTTGCTTTGCGAGTCCAATGTCTGTGTCATCCTCAGGGGCCCCCGAGAAGAGAGAGACCTGGGACTCCTGACCTAAGGCCAGAAAATGACACTTGCACCACCCCCTGAAACATCTAAGTGACTTCATGTTTTCATTCAAGGAATACTATGATGATTGCCTATTGTCACTATTGTTCTGGGCCAGGATGGTCCTCATCCATGCTGTCATTGATAACGACTTTCTGGTGAAGGGACATTCATGTGTTGGGGTATGGGGGCTGCTTTTCTGTGCAGGGGCGTCTGATAAACATTGGAGCAGAGCCCTGCCTGAAGTGAGGAAGGATACCAGGCAGAAGTCTGGGGGAAAAGTGTTGGGGCAGAGGGAACAGTGAGTGTAAGGGCCCTGAGTCAGGAGCGTGCTCACTGTGATTTCTAATATTGACAAATTCTTCACTCTCCAAGATTTCAAGATTCCTTATCAGTTGCAAAACATTTTCTCACAGTAAAAACTTAAAGTTTGCAGCTTGCCTTTCAGTAGTGATCTTTTATATGACTCTTCTGCCATCACATCATGCTGCCTTACAAGATATACCATCTTGCCCCTTCCCCCCAACACTCATATTCTTAAAAATAACTTTTTCCTAATTCCAGAAGTCATAGGTGTTTGTGGCAGAACACACGGAAAACCCCCAAAAGAACATAGAACAAAATAAAATTAAAACAAAACAGAGGCCATCTGTGATCCCGCGGCCCCGCGCCAGAATTAACCTCTGTAATATGGCAGTTGGTATCCATCCTTCCATTCTTTTACAAAAGCGCTGTCTCTCCTCCTCCTCCTCTCCCTGCCTTCCTGCTTTCAGACGTGGTCTTCAGTGGCTGTAGAGATGTCTAGCTTTTACCTGCTCAATACTTCTTTGTCAGATCAGAAGTTTCTTGCGGAGCTTACACTTGCCGACTCAAACTGTCCCTTCAGACCTAGGGGCACTCCCGATGTGCCCTGTACCCCCATCCTTCCCTGTCTCCAGGGGACATGCCTCTGGGTCCTGCCATTCCCACATCACTGACCAGTTCTTGCTTCGTGGTCAGACAGAAGTGACAAGGAAAGTCTGTCCTTACTGTCACCATTTCTCCTTCCTGCAGAGAGAGATGGTGGGGGAGGGGAGAGGAGGCCAGCAATATTTCAAAGGTAACAGTGGAGCTGGAATTTAATCAACTCTTCTTAAAAGAAAATAATTCATTTCAGTATAAAGTGGAATTTTCATTTACTGGGGTTGCTTCCGTCACCCAAGGCTGCGTGTGGTATTATCACAGAGGGCCTGTTCATTTAAGTCTCATCCCAGTTAACCTGAATACTGGTATATGTGAAATATTCTTAACAAATTTAGACACGTGTGGAAGAAAACAAAGACCAACCAAATGAGCACAAACAGATCCCAGGTGTTAAGATTTCAACAGACCTTTCTCAGGGAAACAATTCAACCTACAACGGGTACCTTGATACTCCAAAAGAGTATTTTTGAGAGGCAGCATGGCAAAGTAGTTGGGAGAGGGATTCTGGCACCAGATTGTCCAGATTCAGCCTCTGGCTTTGCTGCTTCTTAGCTGAATGATCTTGGGAAAGATAGTCAGCAATCTGTGCCTCAGTTTCTGCATCTGTAAAATGGGGATGATGCTAATAGAGGTACTGACCTCACTGGGGCGATAAGGAGACCCTGTGAATGAGCACAGGGACGGCACGGAACAGGTGCTCAACCCATGCTGGCTATGCTGAGTGATCTGAGCCTTTCACGGGTATTAACCTTGATCTTCAAAACAACTCAGTTAAATTCGTACTATTATTGCCTTCATTTTACAGAAGGTTTAACTGAGGCACAGACAGATTAACAACTAGTCCAAGGTCACACACTAGAATGTGGCACAGCTGGGATCCAAACCTGGGCAGCCCCAGTTCCGAGCCTGTACTTGGCTACAATGTCTGATATCTGTTTAAACCTGGCGTTCCCCGCTAGACCCAAGGAACCTGTTTCCTTTGAATATTATTTTCTCCCTCGTGTCTTAGACTCAAATATGTATATGGATATGGTTCTAAGTTTAAAATGAGGCTTTCTCTGCCCCCTCAGTCCTCTGGGGCTGTGGCCCCTTGTCCTGGGCTGTCTTCACTTCTCTAACTCCTCAGACCTCTGGCATTCACAACGGACTCCCTGAACCCTTCCTACCTTTGCCTATGTGTAGGGAGCTGCCAGCAAGAGTTCGGTTACAAAATGGGTCTCTATACAAAGGGTGTCCTCACTGTCTGCCGGCCATCTCTCAACCTTTGCCCCTTCTCCTTTGTTTTATTCCTTTTTTGGAAAAAACTCAGCCGCAATGCTGACGACTTCACACTTTATTTGTATCTGTAAGAGATGGCCCCTCTCACAGTGTTCTCATCCCAGGTTCCCGGGTGCAAGAGCCAGAGGACCACACAGGGACAGGGCAGTGGCAATGCCTGGTCACAAAGGAAAGAGGGGCTTGGCTTGACATCAGGTTCATTTTGAATGAATTTATCCAGAGGCTGCTTTGGGCCAGGACTGGGAATAAATGAGGAAGAAGTTCCAGCCTGCTTTTGTGGCAGACACATAGCAAGATCTGGGGGATGATGCAGGTGTCATAGTGGAGGGTGTGTGGAGGTCAGGGAAGGCTTCCTGGAGGAGGTGACCTGAGCTGAGTCAGACTCAGGTTTGAACTGAGGCTTCATTGCTCCCTAACTGTGTAACGTTGTCAACCTCTCTGGCCTTCTTTCCTCACTGGCTAAATGGAGCTATTGTGAAAATGAGACATGCACTGTATGTGGCATACAAGGGTCATACTGTAAATCACAGCAGGTGGTGCTATTGTCAAAATTTTACCCACTATCAATGACAATGGTTATTTTCTAATAACATGCCCTCCTCATATTCAGAGGTTATGTTCACTTCCAACAGCAAATCCCAGTCTACATGCAAATATGGCTCTTTAAAAATACAATTATACATAGAAAAGCAAGGTTTTAAAGAAAAAAGGTGTTATAAGTGGATTTCGTCACAGACTGTTTCATGCAGCTCCTGCACCACTGACCCTCTTGACGGGTCTCCCATGAGCCCTGTTAAACGTTTGGGGATTTGCAGAACCTGAATCAGACTTTCTATCCTCTGTGCCGACTTCCATCTGAGCAACAGGACCAAAGATATTTCCTCCACCTTTAACCCATTACATGGGATGTGTAATTATGACCGTGGTGGAACATTTTCAGCTCCCTGGGATCACATCGTAGCGATGATTCTTTTGTAAATTGCCATTATTTCTCCACAGAGTACAACTGAGTGAAGCCAGGTTGCCAAGACGAATGGTATAAGCGTGTCATTGCATTAAACGGACGTTTCCCCCCTTGGCCTTTAATAATTTATACCTTAAAGAAGACAAGTAGCTGTCCAGCCAGCTAATTAAAAATGCTGGCTCTCACAGATGAGAAGTATGGTTCTTATTAAAGTGTGCACTTGCTACCTTGACGGTTTCTAAGAAGCAGATATTTCTACTGCTCCAGATGTAAGGAAACAAAGTTACTCAGCCGTGGGGAATCCACTTAAACAAGTGAGTCCATGAGACTCCCCCATGATGACACAGCCCTCTGTACAGAATCAGATGGTAAAGTGGGATGCCTGAAGAAAAAATGCAGTTCTCATTAAGTGAGGGAATTGGAACCTTCTTGATCCCAATATCAGCCTGTGGTCCACACATGTCCCCCACGTTCTCAAGGAGGGGATTTGTCGGAATAAATACGAAGCATCCCCTCACTAAGCACAGGACTTCACTAAGGAGCAGTTCTCTGACAAAAACCTGCCCCAGACAAAAACCTGACACGACTGCCAGTTACCGATGCTGTGGGGATACGATCACCTGCAACTGCTCTGAATCCAAAGTCCTCTAAAGACAGTAAAGGGACAAAAAAAGGCATAAGCCCCCCAAAGGTAAAGAGACTAGGCCAAGGGTTCACAGCAGAGAAGGCAACACAAATTTGGAAAAAGATCTCTGAGTGGTCACCGACCTAGCAAACACAGGCAGCTGAGAGCTGACAGCTGGCAGGGGGGCAAGCTGAGAAGCCAGCCCAGGAGTGAGCCCAGAGCCGGCAAGGCTCAGAACAGAGGCATCAGGGAGCTGAAAACAGAGGCACCTAGGACTGGAGAAGAACAAAACGGCCCCTGACAGCTGGGAGCTGGCCTGGCCCTCACAACGAGGCCATGATATTCTCCTGTTGAACAAAGGCAGTTTCCTAGGACACCTCCATCAGACAAGGCCACTCGGTGACGTGGCAGATGAAGATTAAAAACGAGACCATTCATTCCACAGCCACGCCTGAGCATGAAGAAGAACAGGAACAACCGAGACCTGAAGAATGTTCCAGAGACCCCTCTTCTGGCTCAGAAAGTGCCTGAGGCTTCTTTACTGATTACACTTCATTCCTCCTGACTCCTAGATAAAGTTCATTAAGCAATCGCAGGATTACCCCTCATTTCCAGACAGCACCCAATCTGGAGCAAACCACACTTCCCTGAGCCCTCTTCCAAATAACCTAACTCAAGTCCAAATCGTATTCTAAGGTCTTCATAACACTCTCTCAGAGACGCCCGCAGGTCTCCACGATGCCAGTCTCTCTCATTTCAACAAGACGATAAACTCAACTTTGTTTCACTGCAGGTGCGCTCCTGGTGGTCTTTGATGAACACACATAGGCCCAAGACCCCACCCCCTACACCATTTCAGGCAGCTGGAGAGACTGAGCCTGGGGGACTGAGCCTGAGGAAGCACCAGGCCCTGTGGAAGAAGGGGTGGGTTCTCCAAACGGGGCATTAAATGAATGACATCATAGCGAGACTACCAACCTCCTCCCCCACCTGGTTCCCAGAAAAGACAAAGCAAAGAAAAATCAAGAATCTCACAGGGAGCAGAGACAAAAGCAAAAAATAGAATGTCTAAAGCTGAAACATATTCTTCAACAAATAAATGACATGGAAAAAAGAGTTGGAAGGGAAATTCAGCATGAAAAGAGACTTAAGAGCTTTACAACCAATAGCAAAGTGTGGCGCTTACTTGGATTCTGATTCAAACACACCATAAAAAAAAAGCCATTTATGAAATGTAGAGCTTTAGAACCAGCCTCTCCCAAATGTGCCACTTTTGCATGAGGATTATTTTGGGCTAAAGGCAATCAAGCTCCTACAGGTTCAAAAGAAACTCCTGCCCCTCCCTTTGAGCACCTGGAAGAATTTAAATTGAGGATTTTTCCCAGAAAAGGGTTATTACCAGCAATAAATTTTATCTAAGTGGCCCCATCTCTGTGGCGGAGCAAACATCTAATTACCAAACATCTGCTCTTCTTATTGGCCTGTGAAGACCTTCCAGTCTTTGGAAGCCCCACGCCCCTATCCCACCCCTTAGCTCAGGATGGCACATATACCTCATTTTACCCTTCTGTCTGTGAACCTCTCATGTATGTGTAGTTGAAACCGAGCAGGACCCTGTAGGGCCCTCATGGGTACAAAAACCTTTCTGTGTCCCCCAATTCTTTTTTTTTAAGTTAATTAATTAATTAATTTATTTATTTATTTTTGGCTGCATTGGGTCTTCACTGCTGTGTGCAAGGCTACTCTTAGTTGCGGTGCGCAGGCTTCTCATTGCGGTGGCTTCTCTTGTTGCGGAGCATGGGCTGTAGGCATGCAGGCTTCAGTAGTTGTGGCACATGGGCTCAGTAGTTGTGGCTCACAGGCTCTAGAGCGCAGGCTCAGTAGTTGTGACTCACGGGCTTAGTTGCTCTGCGGCATGTGGGATCTTCCCAGACCAGGGCTCGAACCCGTGTCCCCTGCATTGGTAGGCGGATTCTTAACCACTGCGCCACCAGGGAAGTCCTCCCATTTCTTGTTTGTAGGAAAAAGGTTTCAGCCTCCTAGACCTTCCCTGAGTTCCCAAGGGCAGATTCAAGCAGTTACTAATAGGGAAGTGAGGGGAAGCAGAAACAAAGGGAAAGTAGTCAAGAAACAGTAGCGAGGCAATAAAGCAGAGTCCTAGCTCCTCATCAAGGGATATACAGAACCACCTGATCCACATCTCTGAGTTTTACAGGAACTAAGGCCCCACCCAGGTGGAAGATAGTAACTTCAGGCTGACCTGAGTTCAAGATGAACCAGGACTGGCAGATATGGAATTGTCAAAACTGGGTGGGAGGTATAAAGAGGTTTATCATTCTATTAGCTCTCCTTTTGCATATGTTTGGAAATTTCCATAATAGAGAGGGAACAAAAACAAAACATAAAAACTCCTAAAGTATAACCTTGAAAAAATGCCTTAGCTTATTCAGACCCTCCCTTTGTCCCTAGCCAGGAAGGTGTCAGAGAACAGTGGTCCTCAAAGCCTACAGACACAGGAAGAAGGCTTTAGAAAGCTCTCTGAAAATGTCATAAATCTTATTGAGGATCTAAAGCAGGAAGGTTAAGAGGGCAGCCCCAAGCACAGTTGTACAGGGCTGTCTATCCTCCCTGCATCCTCTGCTCCCACCCTTGAGTGAGCCCATGGTATCCGGGGACAAGGCCCTTCCATTCTTCAGGGAGCCTTACTGGGCAGCTTAGCTGGGGGGCTCTGGAGGGCCAAATGCAGGCGGTAGCTCTGGGGTCAGATTTGGCCCTGGGTGAGGGTAGGGAGGTGGCTTGCCTTTGATGCAAGGGAGCCCTCCACTGACCCAGGTGACAAGTGGGAGGTGGGCACCAGGAAGGAGAGGACAGTTACGTTTGTGACAGCTGAGCTGCTGGCAGAGTGAAGGTTGGGTGTGGGATTTGACTCTTGGAGGCAAAGAGCTGCTGCTCAAGTTTTCTCTAAAGGATGTTGCTTAAGGGTCTGTGACTTCAAACAACTCCCTCTGACATTAATGATGTTAATCTTGGGGGAAGAAATTCTTCATTTTAAAGTTCACTGTGAGACCCAGAGGCAGCTTGAAGCAGACATTTTCTTTACCAGGAAATTTCCAAGGGCTCTCCTGCTTTTGAGCAACTTACCTAGGTTTTCATATTTTTATGAGACTCGTTGCTTTCAGCCTCTTTGAAGTACAATGAAAAAAATATTTTTCCACCTTAGTAATAGAGAGTAGTACCTTCATGCTTTACAAATAAGGGTTTTCACCAAGGGTGTGGAACTGGGGATTCATTTAATGATGGCTAGATGGAAGTTCGTGGCTTATAAAGAGCTGCTTTCTAAAAATAGACAATTATCAGTGCAATTCATTCACCAGGAAAGGGCACAACAGAACAGTCCTGAAAAATAGGCACAGGCCAGAGCCACGTCTCCTGAGCTTTTTGGAGTAATGGACCCATCAAGAATCTAATGGAAGATATGAATGCCTCCGAAAAGTGCACAAAATGCCCAGCCACACATATTTTACGTATCATTTTAGAGGGTTCATGAGCCGGAGGAAAGCTCCTGAACAAGAACACAGAGCTGGGAGGAAGCGAGGGATCATTTACATCACAAAAGAACTCTTGGCTCCAAAAAAAGGATTTGCTCTGGGCTCCAAAGTTCCAGTTGGTTTATTTGATTTGCAAATATTCCATTTCTATGAGACTTCACAGCTAAGACACTGTTTAATCAGTTCAAGCCTACTTCCTTCACAAATCCATGAATGAAACAACGAATTCTTTCAACGAATTATTATTGTGTGCTGGGCAAGAGAGTGAGTCGGGTTGTTCCTGGCTGTGTCTCCAGCACCTAGGACAGCTCTCAGTACTAACGACTGGATCAATGTAGGAACGAATAAGTAAGCTAAATACAAAATACTATGAAGAAAATGAGTGCTGTGATGGTGGCTAAAGGGTGGGGGTAGAGGGAAGAAACCTCAGTGGAAGGAGGCGGGGAGAGATCAGGGAAGGGGTCCACAAAAAGGAGAGCTTTAAGCTGAGCCCTGAAGGATGAGACCTGGGGAAGAGTATTTCAGAAGGGAAGACCAGCATGTGCAAAATCTCAGGTCAGGAGAGGTGTGCCATGGTGAGGACACGTGATTGTCCTGGAGCATAAGAAGGAACCAGACATAGGGCTTTCTAGGCCAGGGTAAAGAGCTGCTTCTTTAATTCTGGATGCTATGGGAAGTAATTGGAGGGTTTAAGCCATGAAGGAATATGATTTGATCTACATTTTCAGAAAAATTGCTCTGGTTGCTGTGTAAAGAATAAACCGTTGGGAGTGAAGGACAAAGAGGACAGCTGGAGGCCAGTTGTCTGGGCAAGAGATGATGGTGGCTGTTTGATTTGGGGGGATGGTGAATTAGGGATGTTGAGAAATGACTGGAGATGAGTGATCCCTGGAAGAAGTCAACCAGGAGTGGTGATAAATCTGATGTGGACAGAGGAGACTCAAGGATGGCCCCTGACTTCTGGCTAGAAGGATGGTGTTGGGCAGGCAGAAATTTCCCTTTACCCTTCTAGGTTCTTCTGGCTGGTCTAAATTGACATGAGTCAGATTAAAAGGAGAAAATCAGTTTAATTTCATACATTCGGGAACACCATAAACATGTGGGTCAGAGACAGAAGGGTAAAATGAGGTATATATGACATCCTGAGCTAAGGAATGGGATGGGGCTTGGGGCTTCCGAGGACAGGAGGGTCATTCACAGGAAGATAATAAGAAGAGCAGATGTTTGATAATTAGACGTTTGCCCTGCTATATGGATAGGGCCACTCAGATAAAATTTAGTTTTGGTAATAACTCTTTTTCTGGGAAACGTCTTCAATTTAAATTCTTCCAGGTTGTTAAGGGAGCAGCAGTAGTTTCTCTTGAGCCCACAGGGTCTCAACTGCCTTTAGCTCAAAAGTGGCACATTTCGGGGGAGGGTCGTTCTGAACCCCTACAATGGTGATGTTATTCACAGAGACGAGGAAAACGAGAGAATGGGTTTTGAGGGAGAAATCAGGAGTTCCGAGTTGTATGAGTTGGATTTGAGAAGTTGATTGGACGTCTAAGTGGCATGTGAGGGAGGCAGTGCCATTGGAGGAGTCTGGGGATGGAGGATGAACTGGGATAGGTCACAGCATAGGGGGCATTAAATCTAGAGAGATTTGGGAGCCCGGAAAGACCAAGTGACCGTAAGTTTTATTTATTTTTTACTTATTTATTTCTGGCCACGTGGCTTGTGGGATCTTAGTTCCCTGACCAGGGATCGAACCCAGTCCCTCAGCAGTGGAAGCGCAGAGTCCTAACCACTCGACCACCAGGGAATTCCCTCTAGTCTTTTCTTAATCCAACCCACCCTTTAAAACTCAGTTCAATCCCTCTCTGGCATCACCCTGGGGACAAGGGTCCCATCCCCCACCCCGTTCTGCTTTGTGCTGAAAACCTCTTGCCCTGCACAGCATTGCACGTGCATCCATGTTGTCCCCCAAACCACAGAGAACATGAATCAAGGTCTTCAAGTGCCCTGCTGAAGCCCTCTCTATACTTGAGGTGAAGGAGGACTCCCCCCATACCAAATCTTGGGCCTTTTATGCTGTGGACGAGGTGTGCTTTTGAAGTAGTCCTGCATCGTGGGCTTGTGTCCCACCCCGGAAAATGGGGCAGCTTGTATTGATAAATCTGGTGCCTCTGCCCTAACTGCCTTTTGAATATCCCATTCCACATGTATTTATGGCCCTTTGTTTTTGTTTTATTGGAGTATAGTTGATTTACAATGATGTGTTAGTTTCAGGTGTATAGCAAAGTTCATCAGTTATGCATATACATATATCCCTTCTTTTTCATATTCCTTTCCCATATAGGTTATTGCAGAATACTGAGTATTGTTCCCTGTGCTATACATTAGGTCTTTATTACTTATCTATTTTCTATATGGTCGTGTGTATATGTTAATCCCAATCTCTTAATTTACCACTTCCCCCGACGTTTCCCCTTTGGTAACCATAAGTTTGATTTTGAGATTTCTGTTTCTGTTTTGTAAATAAGTCCATTTATATCAATTTTTTTTTTTTACTAGATTCCACATTTAAGTGATATCATATATTTGTCTTTCTCTGTCTGACTTCACTTAAGTATGATAATCTCTAGGTCCATCCACGTTGCTGCAAGTGGCATTATTTCATTCTTTTTTATGGCTAATATTCCATTGTATATATGTACCACATCTTCTTTATCCAGTTATCTGTCAATGGACATTTAGGTTGTTTCCATGTCTTGGTTATTGTAAACAGTGTTGCAATGAACATTGGGGAGCATGTATCTTTTCAAATTATGGTTTTCTCCAGATATATGGCCAGGAGTGGGATTGCTGGATCATATAGTACAAAGGATGGGAGGTGGTGGTGGCCTTCACGTGGGCCCCACCCAGGGGCAGGGTTTAGAAAGCGAGCAAGAGGAGGTGAGAGCAACGTCGGAGGCCATGGGGCAGAAAGCTCGGGGAATTGGCATCTAAGAAATTTCAATGAGTCTCTTTTTGATAAAAAGGGTACTTTGCCTTGGTGATGTCAGAATGGGCAAATGTTCCTTTTTTTTTTTCTTTTTACCAGCTAACATGTGCAAAGATGTTTGTTACTTTCTCCCTCTCTGAGCCTCATTCTAAGGAGTGGTGACTAGACTTTGGAGTAGTGTGGGGCCCTGAGAGCCAGAGAGCGGTGTTGGCGAGAGTTGTGGCAGGCAGTAGGAAGCCAGCATAGGTCCTAGAGGAGAGGAGGTATATCACGAGTCCCAAGAGGTGAAGATCTGGCAGGTTAGGCAGGGCTGAAGGCTGAGAAATCAGTGAGATGCTGCTCCCACCTGGATGGCAGGAGCTATGATAAGACGATGTATCTGTGTTAAAATTAAAGTGGAAATTAAGAACACACCTCCCTCTTAGTCAGCACTTTTAAGGCTGTCTTATTTGAAGTTCAGAAAAAGAGTTAAAGAATCTATTTAAATGCAAATGTGCCATAAAACCAGCAATTCATCTTCGAAATGCTCTCAGCCCTTCTTTCATCAGGCTCTGCTCATAATAGTGTTATTTTTTTCATCGTAGAGAATAATATCTCTTGAGAAGGCCTGTGTTGATGGAGTGCACCTGGTGTGATTACCTGGGGTTGGCGAGGGACTGGCGGTGGTGCGGGTGGAATCTGGGACTTCTTCTGGGGCAGAATCAGCACACACACATGTGCCCCTGTGCCTTCTGGGATGGGCTGAGCAGCACAGAAGCTGGGCGTGGCATCCACCTAGTGGGACTGGGGGTTCTGGGCTCTGGGGGTTCCTCTGCCTGGAGTTTCCTCCCTGGCCTTCCTGATTATAGTGCTCCAGAGGAGCCAAAACTTACCTCTGTGTTCCAGTGAGCAGGAGGATGTGGTGCCCAGACTCAAGGACTGAATTAGACTCTGTTCAAAAGGAAGCAGACACAGCACCTGACTCAGAGGAAGTGACCTGACAGTGCTGACCACAGACCCTTGTGCTCAGTGCAGGAAGGAGGAGGGAAGGTAATTGACCCTCACTGTCTGTGAAACCTGTGTACCCTGTGGGGCCCTCCTAGATACAAATGCCCCTCTGTGCTGCAATTTTTTTGTTTGTAGAAAAAGGTTTTACTCTCCTAGGCCTTCCCTGATTTCCAAAGGGCAGACTCAAGCAGTTACTAATTAGGGAAGTGAGGAAATGCAGACACAGAGGAAAAGCAGTCAAGAAACAATAGTTCAGTGATAAAACAGAGTTCTAGTCCCTCCTCAAGGGATATACATAACAATCTGACACATATCTTTGAGTTGTTCTTTAGGAGCTAAGGTGGAGGATGGTGACTACATGCTGAGCACAAACACTGTAGACCCCAGACCGCAAAACGTTGATGATTAAGATTCCTGAAACATCATCCTATTACCTCACCACCAACCAAGCAGAAGAAAGTCACCCTCCCTGCAACCCTCACTCCAATTGTTGCCTTTAAATACCTTACACCCCAGCCAGCCAATAAGATGGATCTGAGGCAAACCTACATCTCCCATCTTCTGGGTTGGTGCCCTCTTGATCAATAACCCTTTCTTTGCTCCAAACTCTGGCATTTCCTTTGTTTAGCCTCACTGTGACTGTGCATGGGCACACGAACTTGGGTTCAACAACATCTGTGTACATAGGGGATTGGGCACCAGGCAGCTAGGGCAGAGCTTGGTGGGGAATCTAGCATGGTGCTGAGTGAAACCATCTGCTTCTCAGAGGCAGGAGGGCCTTTGTCCCATCAAGGCCTGGGCCCCTCTGGGAGCAGCCAGGGGAGCCAAAGCATGTCCAATGGCCACAGATACCCTTGTGCCTGTGCCCTTGACTAAGAGGAGACTCTGCACTTGAAAGCCCCCCAAACCCACAGAACTATCTAAGAACTACCTGGCTCAAGGTGAACTCTTGTTAGGGAGCAGGCAAAGCCCACCTGGCACAGCTCACCTCATCTCTGTTGCTGAACTAGGGGCACCTCAGAATGAGGCCATGGTCCTGGCACCAGGATCAGGGCCCAGCCCCAGTGGGTAAGCAATCAAAGTGTGTTGAGTTTTTTGAAACTGCTGTATAGTTTTGTAATATGTATAGGTGCAGAATTTCTAGATATTAAGATGTTTAATATAAAATTTCCTTCATACAGTTCTTTTTACTTCTGTTTATTCAGAGTCGTGCAGAATTTGGTTTGAAAGACCCTATGCTAAGGTAGGTTGTTCTCCCATATTTTTTCTGCCCCCTCCTCAAAGAGCCCACTTCCCTCAGGACTCACAAGTGGAGGCCAACCTTGTGAAGAAGGAACACAGGGCTGTGAAAAACCCCACTTCCATTCTTCTTTCTCTATTTTGGAGACACCATGGGGGTGGGCATATTTCGGGTCTGGAATTGCTTTCTGCCTGGGAGAAGAAGCTGGAGCCAGGGACAAAGAGCTGGAGCTCAGGGGCTCTTAGAGTAAACTGGTTCAGGCAAGGGTGGTATCCATGAAGCTCATCTCTTGGGAATACAGCCAGGCAGGGACAGCCTTCAGAGGACTGACTCTGCAGAGGAGAGGGGCCCCCACCTCTAAGAGTGAAACTGAGTATGACCCTATGGGGCCCTCTTGGGTACAAAAGCCTTTCTATGTCCCCCAGTTCTTGTTTGTAGGAAAAGGCTTCAGCTTCCTAAACCTTTCCTGAGTTCCAAAGGGCAGATTCAAACATTTACCAATCAAGGAACTGAGGGAACACAGAAACAAAGGAAAGGCAGTCAAACAATAGTGCAGCAGTAAAGCAGAGTCCTAGTTCCTTCTCAAGGAACTCCTTATCTTTGAGTTCTTCTGCAGGAACTAAGGCCTCCATCCAGGTAGAGGATGGTAATTTCAGGCTGAACACCAGATTCCTAGAACACCACCCTGTTACCTCACCACTAACCAATCAGAAGCAAGTCACACACCCTGCAGCCCTCACCCCAAATTTGCCTTTAAACACTCTTCCCCGAAAAATATCAGGTCTTTTGAGCACCAGCTCTCCAGTCTCCTTGCTTGGCCCTTGCAGTACACCTTTATCTGCTCCAAACTCTGATGTTTTGGTTTGTTTGGCTTCACTGCGTGTTAGGTACACGAACTTGCATTTGACAACAATTTTGGCGAGCCAGCCAGGAGCCCATGCCTGTGACAGGTCAACCCTGGCTGGGGGCAGTCCCTTCCCTGAGTCCCCAGCAGCTGCTAAAGCTCATTTTGTTTCAGGGAACTCAGAGGGACTCTCTCTGACAGACACCAACCACCACAGCACAAGGCTGTTTGGAGCTGAGAAATGTCCTGATCTACAGTTCACCTTTACTTTTGTTTTGGTGTGAGTCACTCCAGCTTGTGCAGGCTGGGAATTCTGTCCCCACCAACTGGGTTCATTTCCTTTCAGGAATTGAGCCACTCTGGCTCATTGTGAGCCAATCTATACCCATTCCCTCTTGGGAGCTGGGCCAATCTCTTTGGAGGCCTCCATCTGGGAATGGGAGTGGAATTTGGATTCTATCTCATCTGATCTTTTGTCTGTGTGACTGTATTTGTTGTTTGTATCTTTGTGTGTATATCAGTACTTGCATTGGTTGGTTGAGACATCTCTGGTAACAGAGATTGCATGTGATGACACCAAAGTATTCGTCCCTATTGCATTGCCTTCACCTACAGTGGAGCATTGGTTGGGAATTTTCCCTTTCTAGGGCTACGGAACTGTGACCCTGAGAGACTGTTCTACATTGCAGTATTTGCTGTTTGCTTGATATTTGACAACACCAGAAGTGAGTAATTAAATATGGGTGATCAGAGCTCTGTTCCACCTTGTAGTCACCTAGGGTGTATATTGCAAAACTGGGAGAGCTTCAGCTATCTCCCATGAATGAAAGAAAATGATTTTTTATTGTAATACTGCTTGGCCTCAGTACTCCTTGGGGTCTGGAGAACAATAGTCCCTAATTGTTCTCTAAATTATAACACCATCTTTCAACTAGAACTGTTTTCTGAAAGGGAAAGGAAATAGGATGAACTTCCTTATGTTTAGGCTTTTATTCTATTGTAACAAAGTGAGTCTTTTGGAATTGCTTTGGCTTTTATCTTGGGGGTGTGTGTGAGTGTCTCAGTACATGAGTCCAAATCCTGTTTCTCTTCCTGATATTGACCTTTGTCAGATGGTCCTGGTAACTTAAATGCTGGTTCAAGTTTCTCTGGAAGTGAGGCATGTGAATGATATGTATTACTGTCTATTACTGTTATTGATCTAAACTGAATTGGCTATTTAGGAACTGAAGGAAATCTCACCCTAAAAATGGCCAAGATGGGGCTCTTGACATTCTAAAACTGTCTTTTGCATGTGCAGTTAGTAGAAGGTAGCTTTCTAGAAGGAACTTGTACTTCTCTCCCTGTGCCTTTGAGATGTAAATGATCTACCTGGGCTCTCAGGAACTTTTATCTAATCATCTGTGATCCCTGAGACTGAAGAAAAAGAAAAAAAAGAGGCCTTTTAAAACTCAAGCAGGAAAACTGTGGGTTATCTGTCTGTGTCTATATAGATGTATGTATGTTTATGTGTACATTATCAATATGATGTGTCTCTGCCTCCAAATGGCATTGCCAAGATTGGTTTGTGGATGAGCTCTGTTTAAAAGGCTTAAAAGAAATTAAGCACTTATATAAGTTCTCAGAAATATAAAAGAAACTGGCCAGAATGAATTTTAGGTTCACATGATCTTGGAGATATTCAATATTAAATTGATATCTGGTATTAAAGCTAGTGGAAGCTTGTTGGTTTGATTAATATAAACATGTCTTTACAGTCATCAGTATTAAGTATAATATTTTTATTGTACTTACTAAAAGTCAACAAGTTCATATTGTTTCTGTTATAAAATTTGTCAACAAGAAAAATGATATGATGAAATGAGTAAATTAAATGTAAAGCAGGTTTTTTAGGTAAACTTTAAAAAATAATTTAAAAAATAATAATGAGGGAAACATTTCAGTATGCCAGAAAAAGTAGGATGTGTGTTTTCAGTAAAAGAAGGTATGAGGAATGGAAATGCATTTTGCTAAAGGAAAAAATGGTAGTTTTATCCCAGAGCTGGTTGTTTCTGAATGAAAAAGAAAATAAGGGACAGAATAATATGGATACAGAAAGTTGTACAAGGTTTGTGGAAAAGGAACACTGAGAAAAGAGTTTTTTACATGGTCAGAATTGGCTAAGATTGGATTAAATTTAATTAGGTAAATGGATTTTGTTATTAAGAGTAGGCTGATACAGGACTGGAATCGGTTTCTCTCTCTGTTAAGAGAACAAAGTTTTCTTGGAATGCTGCTTTTGATAACAAACTGTGTGAGGTTCTTTGCCTTAAAATGATCTGTATTTGCTTTTGAAATCTTTTGTCACTTTGGTTGAGTGAATAAGTTTTGTTTCACATAACCTGTGATCCTATTTGACCAAGTGTTTTGAAACCTTTTTGATATTTTTGACAAACTTCCCAAATATCAAATTCTAATTGATGTTCTTTTGACCTCCAGCTAACTCTGGTATGCTTCAGAGGAATGCTGAGGCATCTCAGAGATTAAATTAACTAGGATTATTTGATAAGTTAAATTACATGGGAAGCATTGTCAAATGAATGATAAGCCTTCTCAGGTTATACTGTGTGGGTAAATGTTATTAATATAGATATTCTAAAAGCAATATGGAATTCCTAAAAATATGGTGTATCCTAATAAAATGTTATCAGTCATAATTCTAGTTATTATAACCAAATTTCTTTGTCAGTTGCATTGACAGGAGTCTTAATCATACAAGACTTGGATCCAAAACTTAGAACATGGGAATATTTCCAATTTGGTGTCCATTCCTCAAATTGAGGCAGGACTACACCCCATTTCAGCAGGAAGTAGCCAGAGCAGTTGTTGCCCTGTTCTCTCAAAGATTTGGGGAAGGCTGAAACAGGAGTGGGGATTGAAACCAAGTTGCTGCAAAACTGAGTTCCTCTGCCAAGTTTATGATTAACCTCTGTATGCAAAATGTTATCCCCTTTCTTGTCCAACACCTGTTCCCCTCAAGATTGAGGAGTATTAAAGAAAAGGAGGGATTAAGATGAGCATAACCCTGTGGGCCCTACTGGTACAAAAGCCTTTCCATGTCCTCTGTTTCTTATTGGTAGGTAAAAGGCTGCAGCTTCCTAGACCTTCCCTGATTTCCAAAGGGCAGATTCAAGCAGTTATTAATCATGGAAGTGAGGGAATGCAGAAACAAAGAGAAAGCGTCAAACAATAGTAGAATGATAAAGCAGAGTCCTAGCTCCTCCTCAAGGGATATACATAACAACATGTCCTTGAGTTCTTCCACAGGAACTAAGGCCCTCACCCAGGTGGAGGATGGTAACTTCAGGCTGAGCACAAGATTCCTGAAACACCACCCTGTTACCTCACCATTAACTAATCAGAAGAGAGTCACACACCCTGTAGCCCTCATCCCAAATTTTGCCATTAAAACCTCTTCCCCCCCCAAACCTTCGAGCACAAGCCACCTGTTCTTGCTTGGCCCTGAAATAAACCTTTCTCTGCTCCAAACTCTGGAGTTTTGGTTTGTTTGGCCTCACTGAGCATCAGGCACACAAACTCGGGTTCAACAATAAGAGCTTGAGGGGATGTTGACTCTAACAAGGAATGCATGAGACGAACTGTCATCCAGGGAGGGCTCACCATGCACCAGATACATGAACTGTTTTATGTGATCTTCCCTCAAACTATCTGTTTGCAGATGACATGATCTCGAATTGAGAAAATCCTCAGGAATGTACTAAAAAACTATTAAACTAATAAACGAGGTCAGCAAATTTGCAGAATACAATATCAATGTACCAAAAAAATACAGATTGTACATAAAATATACAAAAAAAAGTACGTGGACTGAATGAATGCAAAGCAGTGTTCACAGTGCTTGGTACTTGTGGCAGGAAGCAAGAAGGATGGGGACATGTGGTTAAGGAGGCTACGGTGTTTCCCTCTGAATATTCCTGCATTGTTTGAACCTTTTATGAGGAGTATGCATTAATATATTACTTGTGTGGTAAAAACATCAGTAATTGGTCACCTCCTCCAAACTTCTCCCTAAAATGCAATAAAGAAAATAAGACTGGCCTTAATTCCGATCATGATAGGGATGTGGTTTTTAAAATGTATGTTTATATACTTGCAACGAATAATCCAAAAGTGAAATTAAGAAAATAATTTCATATATAATAGCACCAAAAAATAAAGAAAGAATACATTTAACTAAAGAAATGTCAACCTTGAACACTGAAAACTATAAAATATTGTTGAAAGAAATTAGGAAGACCTAAATAAATGAAGACAATCCATGTTCATGGATTGGAAGGCTTAATATTTTTAAGATGGCAGTACTCCCTAATTATTCTATAGATCCAACACAATCCCTATAAAATTCCAAGTGCCTTTTTGGCCAGAACTGACAAGCTGATCTTAAAATTCGTATGGAAATGCAAGGGACCCAGTACAGCCAAAACAATCTTGAAAAAGAAGAACCAAGTTGGAGGACTCACACTTACCCATTTCAAATTTACTGCAAAGCTACAGTATCAAGAAAGTGTGGTACTGGCATAAGAATAGGCATATAGTCCAATGAAATAGATTTGAGATCCCAGAAATTCACTTTCATGTTTATAGTCCATTGATTTTCAGCAAGGGTGCCAAGACAATTAAATGGGGAAAGAACAGTTTTTTAAATAGATGGTACTGAGACAACTGGATACTTATATGTAAAAGATCACTTCCTCACACCATACATAAAAATTAACTCAAATGAATGCTAAACCTGATTGTTAGAGCTAAAACTATAAAACTCTTAGAAAAAAATATAGGCATGAACATTCATGACCTTGGATTAGAACAAGCATTCTTAGATATGACACAAAAAGTGTAAGCAACAAAAGAAAAAAAGATAAAGCATATTTCATCAAAATTAAAAACTATTGTGCTTCAAAGTATACTACCAAGGAAGTGAAAAGACAACTTACAGAATAGGAGAAAATATTTGTAAATCATATATCTGATAAGGGACTTGTATCTAGAGTATATAAAAAACACATCATTCAATAACAAAAAGACAAATAACCTAATTAAAAAATAGGGGGGCTTCCCTGGTGGCGCAGTGGTTGAGAGTCCACCTGCCGATGCAGGGGACACGGGTTCGTGCCCCGGTCTGGGAAGATCGCACATGCTGCAGAGCGGCTGGGCCCGTGAGCCATGGCCACTGAGCCTGTGCGTCCGGAGCCTGTGCTCCACAACGGGAGAGGCCACAACAGTGAGAGGCCCACGTACTGCAAAAAAATTTAAAAAAAAAATAAATAAAAAAATAGGGAAAGGATCTGAATAGACACTTCTCTGAAGAAGATATACACATGATCAATAAGCAGATGAAAAGAGGTGTCAATATCATTAACCATCAGGGAAATGCAAATCAAAACCATAATGAGATACTACTTCACACTCATTAGGATGGCTAGAATTTTTTAAAAAGACATTATAACATGTGTTTTAAGGCACTTTTATACACTATTGGTGAGAATTGTAATGGGGCTGTTTTGGAAAAGTATGGCTGTTCCTCAGAAAGACAAACATAGAGTTACCATATGACCCAGAAATTCCACTCCTAAGTATGTACCCAAGAGAAATGAAAACATATGTCCACATTAAAACTTCTACACAAATGTTTATAGCTATATTATTCATAACAGCCAAAAAGTGGAAACAATGCAAATACCCATCAATTAATGAATGGATCAATCAAATGTGATATATCTATATAATGGAAGATTGTTTGACCATAAAAGGAAATAAAGAACTTATACATGCTACAACATGGCTGAACCTTGAAAATATAGTAAGAGAAAGAAACCAGTCACAAAGACCATGTATTATATGACTCCATTTATAAGAAATGTCCAGGATAGGCAAATTCATAGAGACAGAAAATACATTAGTGGTTGCCTAGTGCTGAAGAATTGGGAGGAAATGTGGAGTGATTGCTCATGGGTTCAGGGTTTATTTTGGGGTGTTGAAATGTTCTAAAATTGATTGTGGTGATGATTATACAACTCTAAATACACCAAAAACTATTGAATTATACACTTTAATGGGTGAATTGTGTGGTATGTTAATTATATCCCAATAAGATTGTTATAGTAAAAGAAAATAATTTATCAATGAAAACATCAGGGCTTGGAGAGTTTTAAAGTACAGTTTTAAACTACAAGTTCAATTTTTAAAATTGTTATAGGACTGAGTTATCTTTCATGTTGTGGGTTAGTTTTGATAGTTTGTGGTTTTTGAGGATTTAACCTATTTCATGTAGTCTGTCCAATTCATTTTCATAGAAATTTTATTGTTTTCATGTCTGTGAAGTCTACAGTTATATTCACTTTTTCATTCTTGATTTAGTAATTTCTGTCTTCTCTCTTTTTCTGTTTGTCAGTCTGACTAGAGGTACATCAATTGTATTGGTCTTTCAAAGAACCACCTTTTGGTTTCATTGATTTTTTTCTGTTTGTCTATTTTCAATTTCATTAGTAACTGATCTTTATTATTTCTATCTCCTACTCGCTTTGGGTTTATTTTGCTCCCCCTCCTCCCCACCCCCTCCCCCAGTTTCTTATGGGAGAAGCTTAGGTGGTTGCTTTAAGATGTTTCTTATTTTGTAATATAAGCATTTAATGCAATAAATTCCCCTCCCACTTTAGCTACACCCCACAATTTTGATATGTTATATATTAATTTTCTTTCTTTTTAATGTATTTTCTAATTTCCTTTGAGATTCCTTTTTAAAAGTGTGCTGTTTCTTTGCTAGTGTTTGGAAAATTTTCAATTGTCTTTGTTACTGATTTCTAGTTTAATTTCATTAGAGTCAGAAAGCATATTTTGTATGATTTCAATCCTTTTAAGTTTGTTAAGGTTTGATTTATGACTCACAATATAGTCTATCTTGATAAATGCTCCATGTGCACTTGAAAAGAATGTGTGGAGTGTTCCATAAATATCAGTTAATTCAAGCTAGTTGATGGTGTTGTTCAGTTCTATCCTTGCTAATTTTCTGTAACTTTTTCTATATATTACATAGAGAGGAGTGCTGCAGCTTCCAAGTATAATTGTGGATATGTCTACTACTTTTCTGCTATGACAATTTTTGCTTCATATATTTTGAAGCTCCTATTCTCAGGTGTTTATACATTTAGAAATGTTAGAAATACATTTAGAAATGTTATGGGTGGATTGATTCTTCTAACAATGTGTAATGTCTCTCTCTAACTCTGCTAATTTCTTTGCTCTGAAGTTTACTTTGATATTTAGTCACCCTTGCTTTGGTTTGTTAGGGTTTCCATGGTATAGTTTTTTTCATACTTTTTCTTTTTAACCTACCTATATCATAATATGGGAAGAGAGTTTCTTGTAGACAGCAGGTGCTTGGGTCATTTTTAAAAATCCATTCTGCCAATCTCTATCTTGAATTGGTGTGTTTATATTTAATGTAATTATTGATATGACCATTTTATTATTTGTTTTTGGTTTGTTCCCTCTATTTTTCATTCTTCTGTTTCCCCTTTCCTACCTTTGTTTAGGTTACTTAAAAAAACATTTTTTAGTATTCCATTTTAAGTTATCTAGTACGGTTTTGACATTATCTCTTCATATAATTTTTTTTCAGTTTTGGGAGAGACAATTCTCTTTGAGCTTCTTGCTCTCCTGCATCTCCTACTGTGTGTGCCAAGACTGTAAAGTCCTGACCCCTGTTTTGCTTGGGCCATTTCTCAGCACTGCGTGGGTGCCCAAAGCACAGAGGATGCAGGTCGGAAGGTGGTGGCCTGTGCAGAGGAAGAAAGAAGCCCCTGGGTCCACGCACCGGACGCTGGGAGCAATAAGTGGCATGCTCAGGTGTAGACCCTGGAGAACTGGAGAAAAGAGGCTGACATTGTTTCCTTTCTGCTGCTCCCACCGTCCCCCAGGGGCTAGCCTCCACCGCCCCCTGTGCTCCATGAACTGCCAGCCAGGGGTTAACGTGTTGTTCTGGTGTTAGGGACTCACATCACTGTAGTCCCTGACTCTTGTGCATGTTAGACTCCTTGGTTCATGTTCTCATGGAGTAAAAAGGCTCCCGAATTCAAACGATTGGGTTTTGGTGAAGTTTGCAGAAGGGAAGGAAATCCTAAGGGGCCTTTGGGCGGGGTCCTGTGGGCCATTCACTGTACTGTTGTGGCTTCCACCACTGAACGGATGGTAAGTACTGAGGGTTCTAGTCTGTCTTCCGGTCAGGTGAGTGACAGAAGGGATTCTCCCATCCGGGATCGCTGCGTGTACAGAAGTGCTGGAGGTACGTGTAGACTGCAACCTCCCCTCTATCGTTTCCTCCCTAAACCATCCCTGGTGGTCCGGCAGAGACAATATAGAATTCCTGCAAGAGGAGAAATCAGTTTTAAAGATTTAATGGCCGGCAGACTATGCTGGGGCATTTCCTGCTGCTAGTGCCTGGGTGCTTCAAATTCTGCTAGTGCCTGGGTGCTTCAAATTCTGCTCTCCTTCCCCAATCCCCCTGCTGCTATGTACTTCTCAGAGTCTTCAGATAGCTGCTCCATGCCTGCTGTCCGGGGGTACAGTTGTATTGAGTGGGACAGACAGGGTGGCATGTGCTTACTCCATCTCACCCAGAACTGGAACCCAGGGAAAGCTTTGAACAGGTGGAGATAGGGGAGCCCCCCACTCCCCAGCACCAGGGCAAAGGCATAGAGCTGGGAACGCAGGACAGGCTGGGTCCTGAGCCCTGCAGGAGAGCAGAGGGAGAGAAATCTGGCAGAAGGGCGAGTGCTGTGGGCCCAGGTGTGCAGCCATCATGGGGGAGCCACTGAGGGGACCCAAGCCGAGACAGCCAAGACAGGAGCTGGGCTTCAGGCCCCGAATGTGCTGTTGCCCTCACCTGGAACGCTCCTTCTTCTGCACTTCACCCAGCCAACTCTTCTCATCCTCAGGTGTCAGCTGAAATCTCACTTCCTCAGGGAAGCCTACCTGACCATAGATCCCACAGAATTCTGTACTTTTCCCTCCTGGTCCTTATCATGGTGGCAATTGTTAATTAAGCATTTGCAATTGTTTAATTCACACCAGTTTCCCCTACTGGACTGTGGGAACATGAGGGCAACATCCACATAGATCTCGTTAATTGCTTAGGTGGATCAGTCAGTCAGCAAACCTGTAGGGAGAACCTGCTCTGTGCCCACCATTGTCCTGGGCACCAGTCTTCCCAAGGACGAGGTGTCGACCTTGCCCACTGTTGTCTGCCTGTTGCCGGCACAAACGCTGAGCCCAGTGTTAAATGACTGACTGCCCAAAGGTGGTTCTGGGTGGGTGTGTGTGTGTGTGTGTGTGTGTGTGTGTGTGTGTGTGAAGGGGCGCAGAGAGGCCAGGATCTGCTATCTGTAGCCGGGGCCTGAGGGGCAGGGCTGGAGTCTAGAGTGGAGGCAGACACTGCCTGGACGGTTTTGAGACCTTGGGGATGAGGGAGTCCCAACATGCGACCTTCTGATGATGTTCGTTAACCTCCTGCAGGCTGCCTGGTGCTCTTCCGCCAGCCCCTGGGGAACTGTCGGGGCTGAGCACCTCCTGGGCCAGGCCCAGAGCACCGCGCTCCCCATGCGGCTACAGCCGGGAGTCTTGCGACTCCTTCGGCTACCTAGCGACTGGGGGGGGGGGGGGTGAAGGGCCAGGACAGGGACCCCAGGCCTGTCCGCTTTGAAGCTCCCCGACCTCTAGGGCGCCCCTGTGCTCCTCAGGGACCACCCTGGGGAAGGGACATCTGGTTGGGAGGCCGCCTCAGTCAGTTCCTTCATCATCCTCTGCCTTCCACACCCAGGTCCTCCTCACGCTGTCTCCTTGGAACGAAGGTATCCACGCATCTGCGCCCCAGGCAGTCTCCTCCCGCCGCCCCCCGCCCCCCGCCCCGTGCACAGTGGCGCCGGCAAGTGTCACGGGGAGTAGAGCCTGTGGGGAGTACCCCCACCAGGGACCCTGTACCTACCGGCCCCAACTCCAACTCCAAGGGCCCTGGACGTGGTCCCTGATCCCCAGAGACACCGCGGGCAGGTGAGGAGAAGGCCTGTCCTTCTCTCTCAGAATCAGGGACTTTTTCACAGCTCAGTAGGGCCCCAGTTGAGCCTTTCAAGCTCCATGGAGCCTCAGGGTCCTTATTGAAAGCAGGAGTTTGGCATAGACAAGCCCTCCCTATTGCATCCATCGGTATTTCCCCCAGAGGGCGCTCTGCTCACAGAATCCGGCACCTTCATCTTGCATCTCCGGCCGGAGTCACCTCTGGTGAGAAAGGCTCGGCGGAACGCGAGAGACTCGCCTAAGTTTGTTTAACCCGTAGTTCCCCAGACCTACGTAACCGGGATGTACATTTTCCACAGAACACCTTTTACGATGCCATGGAATCCAGACTGGGAAACTCCTCGAAGGACTTTTTTCCATTTTAGGCTTGTAGGGTTGGGTCCTTCCCTCCCATCCCCCTCAGGGCCGGTCTCTGGCTCCTCCCGACCGAAGCTCATGCTCCCATGGGGCCTGTGCAAGGGCTGCGCTGAGCCTGATCCGCCGTGGCCTCTGCGCGAGCCTAGATCAGCTGCTCATTGTTAAGCTAAGGTTGCACCTCTTCCCCCAGGATAAAAGGGGGTGGGGGTGGGGAGTCCGATTTCCGTAAGGGCAGGGATTGGTTAAACGCGTTTCTCCAGGAACTACTTTGTGCCAGGCACTGACTGAGTGGTCACTTTGGGGCACGTTTTCTGCGCTAAGAAGTTCTCACTGCTTTGGGAAGTGCATTATTGATCCAGGAAGGACATTGCCCCCTTCTGCCTCACCCTTTCTGTAGATCAACCGCACCTGGGCCTCATTCTCCAGCACCTCCCACCTCCGGCAGCGCAGGGCAGGGGTCTGGGCCAGGCAGAGAAAGGACAAACACAGTGACACATGCGGGATGGGGTGGGAGTGGGGCTTGGAGCTTGGGAGCAGAGGTGACGGTTCACTGCAGTCCTGGGGTCTGCCCCCAGCCCCCCACGCCCCTTACTCCAGTCTCTCTCACTGAGGTCCTGATAAATTGACATCTTTCACAAAAGCCAATTCCTCCAGAAGCTCTGACTCCTCGCTTCTCACTGCTAAAAATAGGTGGAGAGCTGTAAAAACCCCACACCTAGAGACAATTCTAGTCATTTTGGTAGATATTTGCTCTAAAGATCTGCAATGTCTGTCGTTATTAAAACCGGGTGTTCCTTGGTAAACTCATTTCTTTTAAAAGCAGATTCACAGGCTTCAATAAAATAAATTTCTTATTTCCAGTGGGTTCGGAGACATTCAGAGGTGTTACTACAAAGCCGTGACGATCCTCACCATCGGAATCCAAGGTTCTTGTTAAGGTGACAAGCAACACGCAACTCGGGGGGTCTGCTGGAGTCTCTCCAGTTCATCCGGAGGGGTGATGGCCCGGGGTTTCCAGGGTTAACTAAGAGCCTTGGGCCTCGCTGAGGGTGTGGCCCCAGTGGGCCAGGCTATGGAGCGACCAAATTCTTCTGGGTTCCCTGCGACTCTGAGAACTGGGGTCTGGTTGATAGGTGGCGTGAGCCAGACTCTTTAAGAAGGAGTCTGGGAGGCAGGGCCTGCAGCCCCTGGGGAACCCAGGTGTTTTCATTCCAGGACCAACCGTCTCCCGGTAGATCTCTCGAGATTCTACGAGATCGGGCTTCCTCGGGGAAGAGAGCTGAAAGGAGCAGAGCGTTGGGCCGTGTGCCGCCATTCTCTGCGCCTCCCCTGCCGCTCGGTGGCTTCCAGCCCATGCTCTGCCCGCTCCTCCATCAGGCCCCGCACTTAACCGCCACGCAACCTAAGGCGCACAGCGCACCTTTGGGGCTCCTGTTTGCCTTCCTGGGAAGCCCCACACGCCATCCCTCCCTCTGCAGGCCCTATCCTTGGCCCTCAGGTGTCCGTCGTGGTGTTCAAAGAGGAGAACATTTCCTGATGGAGGGGCTTGGGTGAAGGGGCCAGCTCTCCCACCGCAGGGCGCTGGCAGTTGCGCCGGTTTCAAAGCGAAAGCAATGCATTCGGGCTGTTCTGCAGAGAAAAGGCTCCAGGAGTAGGCGAGGATGTTTCCTGGGACGAATTCGGGACACCTCACAGCTGCTGGCAGGAACAACCGGCCCCAAGGATGTAGGTGAGTGCCTGGGATTTTTTTTTTTCCTGCATGTCTGTGAGTGAGGGAGTGTGTGTGTGTGTGTGTGTGTTTGCACGTGTTTCTTTTTTTTCCCCAAAAACCTACTGCGAGAAGTGCACTAAAGTGACTAAGCTCTAGTTCTTTCTGGATAAGCGTGTTCAGGATGGGTAGCCCAAGGTGCATTAGGACCAGCTGTAACCTGTGTACTGGTTCGTATGCCTTGGGTTCTGAGAGTAAGGGCCATTTTTTCCCTTGGGACTGGTTTGTGCTGCGAAGAATGAGATTGGCTGCAGCTGTGCAGTGGAAGATGGCCAAGGCTGACAACACCAGGTATTATCAGGCGGGCTCGCATTCAGTTGCTCTGAGATTCCTTATTTTCTGATTTGAGAATATAACAGTGTGTCAGGTTGCTGCAGACTTTCACCTTTCCAGACGTAGGCCTTGTGCCACTGGAGCCTGTGCTGGTATCCTGGGCTTTGGTCCCTGGGGCTCTGGGACTCCTGGAAAGTAGTAGGCTCCCAGTATTTATGTGTGAAGTTCTGTCCCCTGAGTCTCAGATATTCCTGCCCTTGTACCTCCTTTGGGACAAAGCCTGGGCCCTCCTTTCTGGGCCCCTGGGAAGAGCCACCATTACAGTGTGACTCTGATTGGTGGCATGAGCCAGACTCTGTACTGAAGAGCCTGGGTAGAGGCACCCAAATGCCTTGTCAACCAGTTGTCTGTTGGCACTGTCCTGTACTTAGCTTCTTGCTTGGAGATACCAGATCAAGAGGTCATCTTGTTAATATGATTGTGGCAAAATTGCTTTGACATAGTTTCCTGAGATTGAGCAGACGTGAGTGAAGGTGGGAGTGTGAGGGTGAGAGGGTGGTGGATCCTGATTTGAGGTGACACAGCAGCCCAAATGGGCAAGTAGGCATCTAACACTGAGATTATTTATTCGAGTGGGATGAGGTTTATAGGCAAATAGCAATTCCAGTAATAATGATTAGTATAAATATTTATTTATACATATATAACCTTAATAAACATAGAGTACCATAAATTATACATCTATGTAAAAAGTAAACAAATATGTGAGCAATTAGAAAAAGGATAACAGGGCTTCCCTGGTGGGACAGTGGTTAAGAATCTGCCTGCCAATGCAGGAGACACGGGTTTGAGCCCTGGTCCGTAAAGATCGCACATGCCGCAGAGCAACTAAGCCCGTGCGCCACAACTACTGAGCCTGTGCTCTAGACCCTGTGAGCCGCAACTACTGAAGCCCGTGTGCCTAGAGCCCATGCTCTGCAATAAGAGAAGCCACCGCAATGAGAAGCCCGCGCACCACTATGAAGAGTAGCCCCCGCTCACTGCAACTAGAGAAAGCTCGTGTACAGCAATGAAGACCCAACACAGCCAAAACATAAATAAATAAATAAATTTATAAAAATATAATAGGAAAATTACCTAATCTGAACAATAAAGAAAAAACAGGTTAAAAAATTAATAACAGACCCTCACAGACCTGTAGGATTATAAACATATCAAATATTTGTGTCACTGGAGTCTCAGAAGGAGATGAGAAAAAGTATGGGGCTGAAAAGGTATTCAAAAAAATTATAGCTGAAAATATCCCAAATATGACAAAAGATATATGTCTACAGATATAAGAAACTGAGCAAATCCCCAACAGGATAAGCCCAAAGAAAGCCAAATCAAAACATATCATGATAAAAAGTCTGCAAACTAAAGACAAAGAAAAAATTCTTTATCAATGAGAGAGAAGTGACACCTTACCCATAAAGGAAAAATAATTCAAATGACAGTGGATTTCTCATCAGAAATCACAGAGGCCAGATGAAGTAGCATAACATTTTTCAAGTGCTAAAAGTAAAGAATCATCAACTCACAATTCTATATCCAGTGAAAATATCCTTTAGGAAGGAAGGGTAAATTAAGACATTCTCAGATGAAGAAAAACTAAGAGGATCTGTTTCCAGTAGAACTACTCTAAAAGGATAGCTAAAGGAAGTTTTTTTTTTTAACTTTTTATTTTATATTGGAGTATAAGTTGATTAACAATGTTGTGTTAGTTTCAGGTGTACAGGAACGTGATTCGGTTATCCATATACATGTATCATTCTTTTTCAAATTCTTTTCCCATTTAGGTTGTTACATGATATTGAGCAGAGTTCCCTGTGCTATACAGTAGGTCCTTGTTGATTATCCATTTTAAATATAGTAGTGTGTACATGTCAATCCCAAACTCCCTAACTATCCCTCCCCCCCAACCCTTCCCCTCTGGTAACCATAAGTTTGTTCTCTAAGTCTGTGAGTCTGTTTCTGTTTTGTAAATAAGTTCATTTGTATCATTATTTTTAGATTCTGCATATAAGCGATATCATACGATATTTGTCTTTGTCTGACTTACTTCACTCAGTATGGTAATCTCCATGTTGCTGCAAATGGCATTGTTTCATTCTTTTTAATGGCTGAGTAATATTCCAATGGATATATGTACCACATCTTTTTTATCCATTCATCTGTTGATGGACATTGAGGTTGCTTCCAATTAGGTTTCTTGGCTATTGTAAACAGTGCTGCATGCAGTGAACACTGGGGTGCATGTATCCTTTCGGACCATGTCTTTCTCTGGATATATGCCCAGGAGTGGGATTGCAGGATCATATGGTAGCTCTATGTTTAGCTTTTTAAGAAACCTCCATACTGTTCTCCATAGTGACTATACTAATTTACATTCCCATCAGCAGTGTAGGACGGTTCCCTTTTCTCCACACTGTCTCCAGCATTTACTGTTTGTGGAGTTTTTTGGTGATGGCCATTCTGACTGATGTGAGGCGATATCTCATTGTAGTTTTGATTTTCATTTTTCTAATAATTAGCAATGTTGAACATCTTTTAATATGCCTCTTGGCCATCTGTATGTCTTCTTTGGAGAAGTATCTATTTAGGTCTTCTGCCCATTTTTTGATTGGGTTGTTTGTTTTTATGATATTAAGTTGCATGAGCTGTTTGTAAATTTTGGAGACTAATCTCTTGTCTCATATCATTTG
The DNA here is from genome assembly GCF_949987515.2 of Delphinus delphis. Classification (NCBI taxonomy): domain Eukaryota; kingdom Metazoa; phylum Chordata; class Mammalia; order Artiodactyla; family Delphinidae; genus Delphinus; species Delphinus delphis. The sequence continues at coordinate 50,171,536 of NC_082695.1, read as the reverse complement.
CAAATATTTTCTCCAATTCTGTGGGTTGTCTTTTTGTTTATGGTTTCCTTTGCTGTGCAAAAGCTTTTGAGTTTAATTAGGTCCTATTTGTTTATTTTTGTTTTTATTTCCATTACTCTGGCAGACAGATTGAAAAACATATTGCTGTGATTTATGTCAGAGAGTGTTCTACCTATGTTTTCCTCTAAGAGTTTTATAGTGTCCAGCCTTACATTTAGGTCTTTAATCTATTTTGAGTTTATTTTTTGTATGGTGTTAGAGTGTTCTAATTTCATTTTTTTTAACATGTAGCTGTCTAGTTTTCCCAGCACCATTTATTGAAGAGACTGTCTTTCCTCCATTATATAGTCTTGCCTGCTTTGTTGTAGATTAATTGACCATAGGTGCATGGATTTAGTTCTGGGCTTTCTATCCTGTTCCATTGATCTATATTTCTATTTTTGTGTCAGTATCATACTGTTTTGATGACCCCTCTAGGTGGTCACAAAGCACCAAGCTGATCTCCCTGTGCTATGCAGCTGCTTCCCACTAGCTATCTATTTTACATTTGGTAGTATATATAAGTCCATGTCACTCTCTCACTTTGTCGCAGCTTACCTTCCCCCTCCCCGTGTCCTCAAGTCCATTCTCTACATCTGCATCTTTATTCCATCTTCTTTATCCATTCATCTGTCGATGGACAGTTACGTTGCTTCCATGTCCTGGCTACTGTAAATAGAGCTGCAATGAACATTGTGGTACATGACTCTTTTTGAATTATGGTTTTCTCAGGGTATATGCCCAGTAGTGGGATTGCAGGGTCATATGGTAGCTCTATTTTTAGTTTTTTAAGGAACCTCCATACTGTTCTCCATAGTGGCTGTATCAATTTACATTCCCACAACCTGTTGGGGGTTTTTTAATCACAGTTTCAATTTCAGTACTTGTTATTGGTCTGTTCATATTTCCCACATGCTGCGCACCACAACTACTGAGCTCACACACCTCAAAGAGAGAGCCCGTGTGCCACAACTACAGAGCCCATGCGCCCTGGAGCCCGCGTGCCACAACTAGAAAGAGAAAACCTGCATGCCACAAGTAGAGAGAAACCTGCGCACCACTAGAGAGAAACCCACACGCCACAACTAGAAAGAAGCCCGTGTGCCACAACAAAGAGACTGTGCACCGCAATGAAAGTTACTGCATGCCTCAGCGAAGATCCTGCATGCCGCAACTAAGACCCAATGCAGTCAAAAAAATAAAGAAAAAAAGATAATAACAAGTTTTGATGATGTGGAGAAACTGGGTCCCTCATACGTTGCTGGTGGGAATGTAAAATGGTGCAGCTGCTTTGAAAAACAGTTTGGCAGGTACTCAGGAAATTAAACATAGAGTTATCATACGACCCAGCAATTTCACTCCTAGGTATATACCCAAGTAAAATGTCCTGCAAAAAAATCTGTACATAAATGTTCATACCTGCATTATTCATAAATAGTCAAAAGTGGAAACAACCCAAATGTCTGTTAACTGATGAATGGATAAATCAAGTGTGGTATATCCACACAATGGAATATTATTTGGCAATAGAAAGGAATGAAATATTGATACATGCTACAACATGGATGAATCTTGAAAATATAAGCTAAATGAAGCCAATCAGAAAACACTATATTCCATTTATATAAAATCTCCAGAATAGGTAAATCTACAGAGAAAAAGTAGATTAGTGGTTGCCTAGGACTTGGGGAGTGATGGCTAAAGAGTATGGAGCTTCTTTCTGAGGTGATAAAAATGTTCTAAAATTGTGATGATGGTTGCACAACTCTGTGAATATACTAAAAAACTACTGAATTGTACACTTGTAATGAGTAAATTGTATTCTGTGAATTATATCTCAGTAAAGCTGTTACCAAAAAAATAAAAGAATTCGTGGAACATCAGTAAGGAAGAAAGAAAAACAGAAAGAGTAAAACTATGAGTAAATACAACAGATTTTCCTTTTCCTCTTAAGTTTTCTAAATTATGTTTGGTGGTTGAAGCAAAAATTACTACATTTTTTTTTCTTTTTAGTTGAAGTTTTTATTATTATCTAAAATTACTACATTTTCTGATGTAGTTCTCAGTGTATTTAGAGAAAATAGCTAAGACAATCATAATGTAAATGGGGAAGAGTAAAAGGAATCAAAGGGAGGTAAAGTTTTTTTGGTAAATATATCATGTGAATTTCTCAGTGTTCCTATAAAAGTCTCAGACTCCAGAGACTGGGGAATCAGTGTTCAATAAATGTAATGTTTGTTTTCACTTCGCTCAGAAACTAGATCTGAAGTCAACTGTTTCCCTACTAGTAGAACTAATTGCTTCCATCCATTAGCCTTGTTTTATCCACCCAAGAGCAAAAAAGTTACATTTCAGGATAGGTATCTAGGTTTGAGCATTATTTTTCTAGGTAATGGCTTTTGAAATTTCAAAAGGGATGAAACCCAGGACACACAGATATTTGTACATTTTAAAAGCTGAGAATTGGGCTGTTTGGACCCTTGAGATACTTATTTCAAAGTGTTCAAGTAAGACATTTCCAAGGAGATTCTTTAAGAAGGGGAGAGAGAGGCATCTGCCTTTCTCCTGCATATAAATGGCCAAAATTCACTCCTCTGTGTTTCTCACTTACAATGTAGACTTTGCATGTGTCTTTGTATTTGACCTGGCTCTCACTGTATTGTTCCAAGGACATGGGAGAAGCACATGCTTGTTATTTTCTGTAAGGTAAATAATAAGAAATCTACTCCTGATCTAAAAATCCCATGTGTACATTCAGGACACAATTAAAGAGGATGAGTGCTAAAAACATAACACTTCACTTGGACTGAAAAATGTTGACCTCAGTAGACTGATGTTATATACATATAGTATAATATCTTGAGCAAACTGCTGAAAAAAATACTATACGAAGAGGTGCCTTAAAAAGAAAAACTATTCAAAAAGGCACATGCACCCCAATGTTCATTGCAGCACTGTTTACAATAGCCAGGACATGGAAGCAACCTAAATGCCCATCAACAGACAAATGGGTAAAGAAGATGTGGTACGTATATACAATGGAATATTACTCAGCTGTAAAGAGGAATGAAATTGGGTCATTTGTAGAGATGTGGATGGACCTAGAGACTGTCATACAGAGTGAAGTAAGTCAGAAAGAGAAAAACAAATACCGTATATTAACGCATATATGTGGAATCTAGAAAAATGGTACAGATGAACTGGTTTACAAGGCAGAAATATAGACACAGACGTAGAGAACAAACGTATGGACACCAAGGGGGTAAAGCGGGGGTGGTGGGATGAACTGGGAGATTGAGATTGACATATATACACTAATATGTATGAAATAGATAACTAGTAAGAACCTGCTGTATAAAAATTTAAATTAAATTTAAAAAAAAAATAAGAAAATAAAAACTCTAGAAGGTAAATAAAAGTGGAAGTCTAAGACGTACAGGAAGGAGTTCTGTTTTCCAGTTCCACAGGTAAGGAACTTGGAAGTCACCATCCATTCCAACAACATGTAAAAAGCTGGTCCAGACTGAAAAATCAACAACTCTTCTTGGATCCACAGAAGAAGGGAGGACACAGGGCAAACCACTGCCCCAGGATCAAAGAGTCAGGCGAATACAGGGAGTCCCAGCTTACCAGAGGAGCGGAGACTCATGAGCAGAATTCACTGCAGGAGCCAGAGTCAGGGTAGGAAAATCTGAACTATGATGGCTGGAGGCTCAGTGTGGACAAATCTGAGAGTTAAAAACTCCAGGGCACCCAGACACAGAGGGACCCTCACAATATTGTGAGATTTTCCCCCAGGAGCTCAATCAGATCCCCACAGTAGATATCAGAGAAGAATTACCTCGGGCATCTGGCATGGGGAGGGGAAAAGAAACCATTTTGAAATATGCCAAGAAATCTGTTCTTAACAAGACCTACCCTCAGGGGAAACTAGCAATTTATTTTATGGATTATCAACAAGCTGATTCAAAAGTTTATATGGAGAGACAAAAGGCTAAGAATAGCCAACACAAAACTGAAAAAGAACAATATTGGGCAACTGATTCTACCTGACTTCAAGCCTTATTATATAGCTATAAAAATTAAGACAGTATCGTATTGGTGAAAAGACAGACAGATAAGTCAATAGAACAGAATCAAAAGCCCAGAAAGAGTGCCCCATAAATATGGTCAACTACTCTTTGACAAAGAAGCAAAGGCAATACAGTGGAACAAAGATAGTCTCTTCAACAGTTGATGTTGGAACAACTGGACATTTACATACAAAAAAAAAATAACCTAGACAGAGACCTTACACCCTTCACAAAAATTAACTTAAAATGGATCATAGATCTAACTGTAAAATGCAAAACTATAAAACTCCTGGAAAATAACACAGGAGAAAACCTATGACTTTGGGTATTGTGATGCCTTTTTTAGATAGAACAACAAAGACATGATCCATGAAAGAAATAATTGATAAGTTGGACTTCATTAAAGTTAAAAACTTCTGCTCTGTGAAAGACAACCAAGAAAATGGGAAGACAAGACACAGACTGGGAGAAAATATTTGCAAAAGACACATCTAATAAAGGACTGTTATCCCAAATTTACAAAGAACTCTTAAACTACACAATGATAACACAAAAAGGGAAATCTGTAGATCAATATCCCTCATGAATATAGATACAAAAACTCTTAACAAGACATTAGCAAGCAGAATTCAGCAGTCTGTAGAAGAATTATACACTGACAAATAGGGCTTATTCCAGGGATGGAATGCTAATTCAATATTTGAAAATAGTGTAATACACCGTTGTGTTTGTTTCTTATTGCTGGTGTAACAACACAAGCTAGTGGTGTAAAAGCACAAATCTGTTATCTTACAATTCTAGAGGCCAGAAGTCCAAAATGGGTTTTACTGGCTTAAAATCAACGTGTCAGTAGGGCTATGTTCCTTTCTGTAGATTTTAAGGGATAATCTGTTTTTTCACCTTTTCTAGCTTCTAGGGGCTGCTTGCATCCTTGGCTCATGGCCCCCTTCCATCTTCAAAGCCAGCAATGTCCAGCTGAGTCTTTCTTATATCACATCACTCTACCACTGATTCACCCTCTTATACATTTAAGGAGACTTGTGATTGCATTGGGATCACCCAGCTAATCTAGGATAATTTCCCCACCTCAGGGTCAGCTGGTTAGCAACCTTATATCCATTTGCAAACTTAATTCTCCTTTGCAAAGTAAACTAACATATTCACAGGTTCCAGGGATTAGGACATGACCATCTTTGGGAGCCATTATTCTGCCTATAATTAGCCCTCCTATTGCCTGCTTTTTGGCCCTATTTTGGGCTCCTTCCCTTCACCTAACTATTCCTTGTCCACACTGCCCTAATCAGCTTGCTGACCTTCTTCCTGTCCTAGGGCCTTTGCTCTCACTGCTCCCCAACCTGGAAAACTGTCCACTTGCCCCATGGCTTGCTCTTTTGTACCTTCCACACTATGGTCAAATATCCCTTCTTTAGTTAGGCTGACCACCTGCTACAGAATGGCTCCTTCTGCCCTGTCACTCTGTCAACTGTTTTCGTTTTCTTCAAGGCACATTCTTTATTTTGTTTCACTTGTTTGTTTATCTGTCTCCAACCCTGCCTCCTGTCAGCTCCGTGAAGGCAGGGAGTTTGCATTCTGTTTCCCTGAATGGTGTGGGACATAGAGGAGGCTCTCAGTGTATATTTGGTGAATTAAGAAACAAATAAATGACAATCATCTGCAAATAATGAGAACACATTGTTGTTCTTGATGACGTTTTTTACCTCCTTTCTGTTGCAGATCTTAATGTATTGTCAGAACTTCCTGAACACTGTTAAGTGGTAGTGGTGACAGCAGGCATCCTTCTTTTGTTTGATTTAAATAACAAAGTCTCTAGGGTTTTATCGTTAAATAGAAATTTGGCTTTTGGTTTGAAAAAATATAAGTTAAAGTACAAGAGTACTTTAAAAAAAACCAAACATATTAAACACAACTTTTGCAACAAGTGTTTACTATTAAGGTTTTATCAAACATCTACTGGCCCAATACATTCATAGATTTTCTCTTAAACCTTAGTTAAATTTTCAGACAATCCCAACTTAGTTGAAGTGAATACTTCTTTTAATCTAATGTTGAATTCTTTCTTTTTATGTTGTATCTAGGAGTTTTGAGTCTGCAATCATGAAGGAGACTGGCTGAGACTTTTCCTTTCTTAAACATTTATTTTATTCAAGTATAGTTGATTTACAATGTTGTGTGAGTTTCTGGTGTACAACACAGTGATTCAGTTATATATATGTGTGTGTGTGTATATATATATATATATACACACACACACATATACATTCTTTTTCATATTCTTTTCCACTACAGTTTATCACAGGATATTAAATATAGTAGTTCCCTGCACTATACAGTAAGACCTTGTTGTTTATCCATTCTATATATAATAGTTTGCCTCTGCTAATCCCAAACTCCCTATCCATCCCTCCCATACCCCCCTCCCCCTTGACAACCACAAGTCTGTTCTCTGTGAGCCTGGCTGGGACGTTTCTCTCTTTGGTCTACTGTTTCAAGTCAAGCTCTTTATCTCTAAACCTGCCTGTGGCCTGTGGATCAGGGAAGGCCACACGCTCAGAGTGCAGGATGGAATCAGGTGGGCCGGACTGAGTAACAGTGGAAGTGCTGAAGAGTAAATCCTACCTTGTTTCTTTTCACTTTTTGCAGTTTTAAATGTTTCTTTGCTGAAGTCAAACCAAGTCATGCATTGGTTAAGGAGGACTGGATTTCCATCCTTCTGGATTGGATCCCCTTCCAGCGGCCCAGTGCACAGTGTCCTTGGTCTGGTTTGGCACACAGCTCAGTGCAGCTGCCCTCACCACAGGCACCAGCCTTAGCAGAAGCAAATGATGAGAGCGGCGGAAGGGAAAAACCATCTGTTAATGCCATCTCTGTCAAGGTGTTACAACTCCCCAATGAGGCAGGCAGTTTAGACATGACAAAACAGAGGCCCGGAGAGATGAAGGGCCTTGCTAAAGGTCCCTCAGCTGACAGATGGCCCACTTTGGATTTGAACCTATGATTATCTGACTTCCAAGCCTGTGCTCTTTCCACAGGGCCACTGTCTCCTTTCACAACTGACCGTTTCACTTTGGCCACTGAAATGGCACAACTGTGTAGAGACCGTGTCCCTCTCCTTCTCCCCTCTCTTGACAGGATGTGCAGTACAATATTGCCTGATGTCTTGAAAGTGAAGGTTCTTCCTGGCCTATGAGGCAGGAGCTGAGGCCCTCAGGGTGGCCCCTCTGCACAGGCTTATAGGGAAGTACCTATGTGCAACCCAGCCCTTCTGCCTTCGGACCTGTAGCAGCTCAACCCCAGAGTCCAAAGGTGGGAAGGGGGGGCTTTTGAGGGATGTCAGCCTCTCCCTTTCCCAAGTGTGTCCCCCTAGGGTAGAATGGGGTGCTTGCCTGAGGGGAGCCGGGCACTGGCCCTGCACACCCTGCTCATCTGCTTAGGTGGTGGACTTACTGGGGTTCCCTCCACCACGTGAAAAACAGAGAGAGAGTGTATGGTGAGAGCTGCCTGCGGAGAGGTCCCTAGTTTCTAAGAGTGAAGAGGCAAGATGGCAAAGGAACCCACCGCCTGGGAGCTGGCTTCAGAGGGCAGTTCCCACCCGACACTATTGCTATGAGGTATATTTATCATTACTGTTGCTCTTTGTTCCCTTTTGTAGATCTGAATGCCTACCTGCTACCATTTCCTTTTAGTATGAAGAACTTCTTTTAGCATTTCTTACAGTGCAGGACTGTTGGCCACAGAGGCTCTCAGGTTCCATTTATATGAAAATGTCTTTATTTCACCTTCGATTTTTTGCTTACTTGTTTATTTTTTAAAGTGTACAATTCGGTGGTTTTAGTATATTTACAACGTTGCACACCATATCCACTATCTAATTCCAGAACATTTTTATAATCTCAAAAATAAACGCACACCCATTTCCAGTCGTTCCCCATTCCCTCTTCCCCAAGGTCGTGCCAAACACTAACCTATTCTCTGTCTCTGGGTGCCTAATCTGAACACTTCACATAAATGGAATCATAAAATGTGTTCTATCTGGCTTCTTTCATGCAGCATATTTTCAAAGTGCACCCATGTTGTAACATGCATGAATAAGTACTTAATTCCTTTTATTAAAAAAACATTTTTAAGAGCAGTTTTTAGGTTCACAACAAAATTGAGAGGGAGGTACAGAGATTTCCCATATACCCCCTTTCTCCCACACATGTATAGCCTCCCACTTCACTCACCATAGTGGTACATTTGTTACCAAGGGTGACCCTTCATTGACAAACCATAATCACTCAAAGTCCATAGTTTCCCTTAGGGTTCACTCTTGGTGGTGTAAACTCTGTGGGTTTGGACAAACGTATAAAGACATGTATCCATCATTATAACATCATACAGAGTATTTTCGCTGCCCTAAGAATTCTCTGTGCTCTGCCTATTTATTCCTCCCCCCGACCCTTTCCCCTGGCAACTACAGATATTTTTATTGTCTCCATAGTTTTGATTTTCCAGAATGTCATATAGTTGGAATCCTACAGTAGGTAGCTTTTTCAGGTTGGCTTTTTTTCACCTAGTAATGTGCATTTAAGTTTCCCCCATGCCTTGTTTTTGGCTTGGTAGCTTTTATTTTTTAAGGGCTGAAAACAGTCCATTGTTATAATGTCCCACGGTTTATCCATTCACCTTGGTTGCTTCCAAGTTTTGGCAATTATGAATAGAGCTACTGTAAACATCCGTGTGGAGGTTTTTGTGTGGACGAAAGTTTCCAAATCCTTTGGATAAATACCAAGGAGAATGATTACTGGATGGTGTGGTAAGAATATGTTTAGTTTTGTAAGAAACTGCCCAACTGTCTTCCAAAGTGGCTGTACCATTCTGCATTCCCACCAGCAACGAATGAGAGTTCCTGTTACTCTGTATACTCACCAGCATTTGGTGCATTCCTTTTTGTGCGTGTGGTAAAAAACACATAAAATTTACCATTGTAACCATTTTAACTATACTTTAGTGTTAAGTATGTTCACACTGTTGTGAAAATACCCATTAAACTGCAACTCCCTTTTCCCCCCTCCCCCCAGCCCCTGGTAACCACAATTCTACTTTCTATTTCAATGAATTTGATTACTTTAGATATTTCATATAAGCAGAAACATATAATATTTGTCTTTTTGTGAGTGGCATATTTCACTTAGCATAATGTCCTCAAGGTTCATCCATGTTAAAGCATGTGTCAAGATTTCCTTCCATTTTAAGGCTGAGTAATAATCCACTGTGTGATTATATCTATATCTGTCTCACATTTTGTTTATCCATTCACATTTGTGTTGCTTCTGCATCTTGGCTGTTGTTAATAGTGTGCTATAAGCATGGGTATGCAAGTATCTCTTGGAGACCCCTGCTTTCAATTTTTTTGGATATATGCCCAAAAATAGGATTGCGGGATCACATGGTAGTTCTATTTTTATTTTTTGAAGAACTTCCATACTGTTTTCCGTAATGGTTGCAAGATTTTACAATCCCACCAACAATGCACAAGTTCCAACTTCTCCACATCCCTGTCAACACTTGTTATTTTCTGTCTTTTTGATATTACCCATACTAATGGGTATGAGGTGATAATCTAATGTGGTTCTGATTTGCATTCCTCTGATGATTAGTGATGTTGAGCATCTTTTCATATGCTTTTTGGCCATTTATATATCATCTTTGGAGAAATGTCTATTAAAATTTGTGCCCATTTTTTAGTTATGCTATTTTATTTTTTATTGATATGTAGGATTTCTTTATATATTCTGGATATTAATGCCTTTTTCAGATATGTGCTTTTGCAAATATTTTCTCCCATTACATAGTTTGCCTTTCACTTCGTTGATTTTGTCCTTTGACACACAAAAGTTTTTAAGTTTGGTATAGTCTATTTTTTTGCTCTTGTTGCTTATGATTTTGGTGCCATATCCAAGAAATCATCGCCAAGTCCAATGTCATGAAACTTTTCCCTTTTGTTTTCCTCTAGGAGTTTTATAGTTTTAGGTCTAAGTGCCTAAGTGCTCTAGCTAGGATTTCCAATGCTATATTGAAAAAAATAAAAGTGGTAAGAGCAGATATCCTTGCCTTGTTCCTGATCTCAGAGGGAAAACTTTCAGTCTTTCACCCTTAAGTATGATTGATAGCTGTGGGCTTTTCACATATGGGCTTTATTATGTTGCAATAATTCTTTCTTTTTTTAGTTTGCTGATTTTTTTTAATCATGAAAGGGTGTTGAACCTTGTCATATGCTTTTCCGCATCAGTTGAGATGATCCTTTTTCATCCTTCATTCTGTTATTGTGGTGTATTGCATTAATTGATTTTTATAGGTGGAACCATTTAAGCATTCCAGGAACAAATCCCACTTGGTCATGGTGTATACTCCTTTTAAAGTTCTGTTGAATTCTTTTTGCTAGTATTTTGTTAAGAATTTTTGCATCAATAGTCACCAGGGATATTGGTCATAGTTATATTTTCTTGTAGTGTCTTTATCTGGCTTTGGTATCAGGATAATGCTAGCTTCATAGAATGAATTTGGAAGTGTACCCCCCTCTTAAGTTTTTTTTGAAGAGTTTCAGGAGAACTGGTGTTACCTCTTTAAATGTTTGGTAGAATTCACCAGTGAATCTATCTGGTCCTGGGCTTTTCTTTGTTGGGAGGCTTTTTTTTTTTTTTTTTTTTTTTTGTGGTACGCAGGCCTCTCACTGCTGTGGCCTCTCCCGTTGCGGAGCACAGGCTCCAGACGCGCAGGCTCAGCGGCCATGGCTCACGGGCCCAGCCGCTCCGCAGCCTGTGGGATCTTCCCGAGCCGGGGCACGAACCCGTGTCCCCTGCATCGGCAGGCGGACTCTCAACCACTGCGCCACCAGGGAAGCCCTGTTGGGAGGCTTTTGATTCCCTGTTCAATCTTTTTACTCAGTATTGGTCTGTTTAGATTTTCTGTTTCTTCATGATTCAGTCTTGGCAGTTCAAGTGTTTCTAGGATTTTATTCATTTCTTCTAGGTTAACTAATTTGTTGTACAACTTGGTGTACAATTGTTCATAGTATTCTTCTATAATCCTTTTCTTCCTGTCATTGTAATGCCCTCTTTCATTTCTAATTTTAGTTATTTGAGTCTTCTCTCTTTTCTCATAATCTAGCTAAGGATTTGATAATTTTGTTGATCTTTTAAAATTCAACTCAGTTTCATTCATTGTTTTCTATTTTCCTGTTCTCTAGTTTATCTCTGCTCTAATCTTTATTATTTTCTTCCTTATGCTCCCTTTGGATTAAGTTTTTTCTTCTTTTTCTAGTTTCTTGAGTTGTAAATTTGGGTTGAGGTCTTTCTACTTCAGTATAGTACTCATTTATACCTGTAAATTTCCCTCTTAGCACTGCTTTCACTGCATCCCATAAGTTTTGGTATGTCGTGTTTTAATTTTGACTTGTCTCAGGTATTTTATAATATTCCTTGTGAATTTCTATGTTGCATTGGTTGTTTAAAAGTGTATTGTTTAATTTCCACATATTTGTGGATTTTCCAGTTTTCCTTGTGCTGTTGATTTCTAGCTTCATTCCATTGTGATGGAGAAAGATACTTTGTATGATTTCAGTAGTCTTGAATTTATTAAGAGTTGTTTTGTGGCCTAATATGTGGTCTATCCTGGAGAATGTACCATGTGCACTTGATAAGAATGTACATTCTGCTATAGTTGGGTAAAATGTTCTGTATATGTCTGTTAGGTCCAGTTGGTCTACAGTGTTGTTCAGTTCCTCCATTTGCTTGCTGACTTTCTGTCTGGTTGTTCTATCCATTATTGAAAGTGGGGAATTGAACTCTCTTACTAGTATTGTGTTTCTGTCTATTTCCCCCTTCAATTCTATCAAGGTTTGCTTCATATATTTAGGAGTTCTGAGGTTTGGTACATAAATATTTATAACTGATAAATCTTCTTGGTGAATCGACCCTCTTATTATTGTACAATGTCCTTCTTTGTCTTTTGTAATAGTTTTTGATTTAAAGTCTGTCTGGTTTTAGTATGGCCACTCCTGCTCTTTTCTGGTTACCGTTTGTATGGAATATCTTTTTCCACCCTTTCACTTTCAGCCTATGTGTGTCCTTAGATCTAAAGTCTCTTGTAGACAGCATGTAGTTGGATCACTTTTTTAAATCCATTAAGCCAATCTGTGTCTTTTGATTGGGGAGTTTAATGCATTTACATGTATTTAAAGTAATTATTGACAGGGAGGGACTTAACAATTGCCATTTTGTTCATCGTTTTCTGTATGTCTTGTAGCTTTATTGTCTTTCTTACTTTGTGTTTCATTTTTTTGGTAGTGATACACTTTGATTTCTTTCTCATTTCCTTTTGTGTATATTCTATAGATATTTTCTTTGTGGTTACCATTGCAATTAAATATCTTAAAATTGTAGCTTTCTGTTTTAAACTGATAACAACTTAGCTTCAGTTGCAACTCTATTCCTTTACAGCTTCACCTCACACACTTTGTACTATTGATGTCACCAATCACATCTTTAAATATTGTGTGATATAGATTTATGGTTATTTAAATTTTTGTCATTTAAATTCTATGCATTAAAATTACAATAGAAGAGGTTACTATATTTGTTCATGCACTTACCTTTATTGAAGAGCCTTATAATTTCAGCAACAGCTTCATGTTGCTGTCTATTATCTTTTCACTTCAACTTGAAGGACTCTTTTAGCATTCCTTGTAGAGTAGTTCTAGTGCTAATGAAATCCCTCAGCTTTTATTTATCTAGGAAGGTCTTAATTTCTCCTTCATTTTGAAGGACAGTCTTGCCACATACAGTATTCTTGGTTGAGTTCTTTTCTTTTAGTACTTTGAATATATCATACTACTCCCTTCTGGCTTTCAAAGGTTATGCTGAGAAATCTGCTGATAATCTTATGGAAGCTCCTTTGTAAATGATATATTGCTTTCCTTTAACTGCTTTCAAGATCATCTGTCTTTGACTTTAGACAATTTGATTGTAATGTGTCTTGATGTGGTTCTCTTTGGATTTACTCTAGTTGGAGTTCTTTAAATTTCTTAAAATCTGTATGTCTATTTTCTTAGATTTGGGAAGCTTTTGACTGTCATTTCTTCACAGAAACTCTTTGCCCCTTTCTCTCTTTCTTCTCCTTCTGGGATTTCCTTAATGTGTACATTAGTCCCCCTGAGAATGTACCATAAGTCCCTTAGGCTATCTTTGGTTTTTTTAATATTTTCTTATTTGCTCCTCTGACTCAATAATTTCAAATGACCTGTCTTCACTTTTGCTAGCTTGGTCAAGTCAGCTGTTGAACCCCTCTATTGAATGTTTTTTTTTTTTTCGCTACGCGGGCCTCTCACTGTTGTGGCCTCTCCCACTGCGGAGCACAGGCTCCGGACGCGCAGGCTCAGCAGCCATGGCTCACGGGCCCAGCCGCTCTGCGGCATGTGGGATCTTCCCAGACTGGGGCACGAACCCACGTCCCCTGCGTCGGCAGGCGGACTCTCAACCACTGCGCCACCAGGGAAGCCCTATTGAATGTTTTTAAAAATAAATTTATTTATTTATTTTTGGCTGTGTTGGGCTTTTGTTGCTGCATGTGGGCTTTCTCTAGCCACGGCGAGCAGGGGCTACTCTTCATTGTGGTGTGTGGGCTTCTCATTGTGGTGGCTTCTCTTGTTGAGGAGTGTGGGCTGTAGGCACACGGGCTTCAGTAGTTGTGGCACACAGGCTCAGTAGTTGTGGCTTGTGGGCTCTAGAGCACAGGCTCAGTAGTTGTGGCGCACAGACTTAGTTGCTCCATGGCATGTGGGATCTTCCCAGACCAGGGCTCGAACCCATGTCCCCTGCATTGGCAGGAGGATTCTTAACCACTGCAGCACCTGGGACGTCCCGACTCTATTGAATTTTTTGTTCAGTTATTGTATTTTTCAGCTCCAAAATTTGTTTGCTTTTTAAAAAAAATAGTTTGTCTCTTTGTTAATATTCTTATTTTGTTCATTCATCATTTTCCTAATTCAGTTTAGTTGTTTGTGTTTTCTTTTAGTTCACTATCTTTATAACAATTATTTTAATTTTTTGTCAGGGAGCTCATAGATCTGCATTTCTTTAGGGTTAGTTTCTAGAGTTTTATTTTTTTTCCTTTGACTGACCAACATTTTCCTGTGTCTTTGTATGCCTTACAATTTTTTTCCTGAGATTTGAGCATTTGGAAAAAATAACCACCTCTCCCAATCTTTGCATACTAGCTTTACACAGGGAAGACCTTCACCAATCAGCCTAGCTGTAGGTTCTAAGACCTCTCAATTTTTTATCTCTTGCTCCCCTTGGTGTCTTCCTGCAAAGCTGCTGCTCTGATATGCTGATTGCCTCTGATTTCAGCAGCTTCCCAAATTCTGGTACTGATCCTGTTAAACGCTCTGAATCAGGCAAGACAGAAAGCAGTCCCTCAGGCTGCTCCCAAGCAAGCCAGAGTGTTGGCTACATGGTCCATCTTTTGTTTCTATCCTGAGGGAGGAGCAAGGATTTCCTCTATGCTGTGCTACATAAAGGAAGGGGCATGAACAGGTGCATCAAACGTGAATTTTCCTACCCCTTTTGCTGGAGTTCCTTCTTGATTTTACAATAGCCTGGTGCCGTAGCTTCTCAGTTGGTCTCTAGAGTTCTCAGAGAGGTTCTCTGTATATTGTTGTTAACTCAATGTCTTTGTGGGGGAAGGTGGACCTGTAGCTTCCTAGTCCACCATCTTGCTGATGTCACTCTCCAGTGGTTAATTCTTTTTTGTGACTGAATAAAAAAGAATTGTTGTATGGAGATATATTTTATTCATCCATTCATCAGTTGATGGACATTGGGTTATTGCCACTCTTTTGCTATTGTGAATAATGCTGCTATGACTGTTTATGAACAAATTTTTGTGTAGACATGTTTTCAGTTCTCTTGGGTATAAACCTAGGAGTGAAATTACTAGGTCTCTTGCAGCAACATGGATGGACTTAGAGATTGTCATACTGAGTGAAGTAAGTTAGACAATCAGAAAGATATCGCTTATACGAGGAATGTAACAAAAATGGTACAAATGAACATATTTACAAAACAGAAACAGGCTCACAGACTTAGAGAATGAACTTATGGTTCCGGGGAGAAGGGTGGGTGTAGGAAGGGACAGGGAGTTTGGGATTGTCATGTACACACTGCTATATTTAAAATGGATAACCAACAAGGACCTACTGTATAGCATAGAGAACTCTGCTCAGTATTATTTAACAACCTAATTGGGAAAAGAATTTGAAAAAGAATAGATACATGTCTATGTATAACTGAATCACTTTGTTGTACAACTGAAACTAACACAACATTGTTAATCAACTATACTCCAATATAAAATAAAAAGTTAAAAAAAAAAGAAATTACTGGGTCTTATGATCACTCTATGTTTAACTTTTTAAGGAACCTGCAAAATGTTTCCCATGGCACCTGCACCATTTTACACTTCTACCAGCAATGTATGAAGATCCTGATTTCTTTATATCCTCAGCAGAACTTATTGTCTTTTTCTTAATAGTCATCCTAGTGGGTGTGAAGCGGTATCTTATTGTGGTTTTGATTTGTATTTCCCTGATGGCTAATGATGTTGAGCATATGTTCATATTCTTATTGGCCATTTGTGTATCTTCTTTGGAGAAATTTCTATTTGATTCTTTTGCCCATTTTTTAATTGGATTATTTGTCTTTTTATTGTTGAGTTGCAAGCACTTTTCATATATTCTGGATAAAAGTCCCTTATTGAATATATGATTGACCAATATTTTTTTCCCATTCTCTGGGTTATCTTTTCACTTTCTTGATGGGGACCTTTGAGAGCACAAAAGCTTTTCATTTTGATGAATTTCAATTTCTGTATTTCTTTCTCTTTTTACTGGTGCTTTTTAGTTTCATATCTAAGAGATCGTTGCCTAATCCAAGGTAATGAAGATCATGCTTATGTTTCCTTTTAAGAGTTTTATAATTTTAGCTCTTACATTTGGGTCTTTTATCCATTTTGAGTTAATTTTTGTATATGGTATAATATACAGGTCAAACTTCCTTCTTTTGCATGTAGACTTCCAGTTGTCCCACTACCATTTGTTTAAAAAACTACTCTTTCCATTAAATTTCCCTGGCACTCTTGTTGAAAAATCAATTGACTATAAATGTAAGAGATTTTTAATGGACTCAGTTCTATTCCATTGATCTGTTTGTCTGTCCATATACAAACCCCACACTGTCTTGATTACTGTAGCTTTGTAGTAAGGCTGAAAATCAAGAGGCTTAACACTCCAACTTTTGTCCTCTTTCCAAGATTACTTTGGTTATTCTGGGCCTTTTGAATTTCCATATGAATTTTAGGATAAGTTTGTCAATTTCTGCAAAAAAAGGCACCTGGGATTTTGATAGGGACTTATTGAAATTGTAGCTCAATTTGGGAAATATCACCATTTTAACAATTTTAAGTCTTGACTCATGAACATGTGATTTTTTTAGGTTCTCTTTCAGTGATTTTTTAAAAAAAGTTTTCAACGTGTAAGTCTTGCACTTTTTTGTTAAATCTATTCCTGAGTATTTATTTATTTTTGATACTATTTTAAATTAATTGTTTTATTAATTTTATTTTTGAATTGTTCATTGCTAGGGTATAGAAATACAACTGATTTTTGAGTATTGATCTTGTCTTGCAACCTTGCTGAACTCATTTATTATTTCTAATTTTTTTTTTTTAGTGTACTCCTTAGAATTTTCTATATAGGAGATCATGTCATCTGCAAGTAAAGATAGTTTTAGTTTTTTCCTTTTCAATCTAGATGTTTTTTCTTGCTTAAGTGCCTTGGTTAGAATCTCCAGTACAATGGTGAATAGACATGGCAAGACTGAACAACCTTGTTGTTTGTTTTCCTGATCTTAGGGGGAAAACATCCAGTCTTTCACTGTTAAATATCATGTTAGCTGTGGATTTTTCATAGAGGCCCTTTGTTAGATTGAGGAAGTTCCCTTCTATTCCCAGTTTGTTGACTGTTTTTATCATGAAATGGTGTAGGATTTTATCAAATATCTTTACTGCATCTGTTGAAATGATCATGTGGTTTTTGTCCTTTATTATATTAAAATGGTGTATTACATGGATTTCATATGTTGAACCAACCTTGCATTCCTATGATAAATCCCACTTCATCATGGTGTGTAATTATTTTAATATACTGCTGGGTTTGGTTTACTAGTATCTTTGGTTTACTAGTATCTTTTGTTGAAGATATTTTCATCGATAATCATCAGAGATATTTGTCTTTAGGTTTTTTCCTTTCCTTTTCTTGCGATATCTTTGTCTGGATTTGGTGTCAGGGTAATGCTAGTCCCATAAAATGAATTGAGGTGTTCCTTCCTCTTCTTTTATGGGACAGTTTGTGAAGGATTTGTGTTAATTCTTCTTTAAATGTTTAGTGAATGTACTGATTTAAAATAGTGTTTCCCCAAAATTCACATCTACTCAGAACGTCAGAATGGGACCGAATTTTGAAATAAGGTCTGTGTAAGTTTCCTGGAGCTGCCATAACAAAGTACCACACACTGAGTGGCTTAAACAACAGAAATTTATTGTTCTGGAGTTTGGAGACTAGAAGACCCAAATCAAGGGGTTAGCAGAGTTGATTCCTTCAGAGGGTTGTAAGGGATAATCTGTTCCTTGCTTCTCTCCTAGGTTCTGTTACTCTGAGGTATTCCTTGGCTTGTAGATGATGTTCTGTGTCTTCTCATCATCTTCTCTCTATCTGTGTCCCTCTCTGTGTTCAAATTTCCCATTTCTATAAGGACATAAGGCATATTGGATTAGGGCCCACCCTAATGACCTTATTGTAATTTGATTACCTCTGTAAAGATGCTATTTCCAAATAAGGTTTATATTCTGAGAAACTGAGGGTTAGACTTTAACATATCTTTCTTGGGTGGACACAATTCAACTCATAACAGTATTGTAGATATAGTTAGCTAAGAGGTCAAATTAGATTAGGGTGGGCCCTCAGCCCAGTATATTTAGTGTCCTTTAAGAGGAGAGACACAGACGCAGTATAATGCCATGTACAGAAAATGGCAGAGATTGGAGTGATGCATCTACAAGCCAGGGATTGCCAGCAATCATGGAAGTGAGGAGAAAGGCATGACACAACTTCTCCCTCAGCCTTCATTCTCTGTCTTACCTCCTTCTGAGTATCAGATGCATGTGCTTGATTATCATGACTTTTCCTCTTTTTAAAAAATATCATTTTATTAAATGATATGTATAAATTTTTTATAATTACAGATTTTTATTAAACTGTGCCACCTAATGAAGAACTAAGAAGAAATAATATTTTTCTGCAAAGTGCCTATTTATTACAGAACAATAGAAACAAATAAAAATTATTGGTTTACTCTTTCAACAAATATATATTTATTATCTATGTTCCAAGCACTATATTTGTCACTAAATTCTATCATGAGGTTTGGTTGTTTATACAGCTTATCATTTAGGGGTAAGATAGGGTAAACATCCAACTAATTATATGATGAAACATTTTGTTAAGAGCAACAAAGGAAAAGATTATATAGTGAATAAAAGGGGTGCCTGTTTGGAATTGTGTAGTCAGGGAAGGTCTTGATAAGGAAGGGGCATTTATTTAAGGTATGAATAATAAATGGAAAATAGCTGGTGTGTGTCGGACTTTTTAGGAAAATCAAGGCACAGCACATGTAAAAGCCTTCATGTGAAAAAGAGCTTGGTTTGTTGGAGGAACTGAAAGACAATGGTGGTTGGATCATAATGATCAAAAAGGAAAGAAGCTGAAAATGATGTTGAAGAGGGAGATAGGCTTTTCTATAGATGATGCATTCTATTATTAACACAATTAGAAGCCACTAATTTTTTTAAAAATAATATTAAGTAAAGTTATAAATTTTATAAAAATTTTTCTTTTTATTTTTCTATGTATAAGTCTATCAAAATTTAGCAGTCTTTTTACAGGGCTTTTGGATGACGTTTGTTTCATTTACAAACTTAAACACCTTCAAATATTTAAAATGTCACTTGATAAATATTTCATTTTAATTGAATTATATAGTTGATTTACAATATTATATTAGTTTTGAGTGTACAACATAGTGATTCAAAGTTTTTATAGCTTATATTTCACTTAAAGGTATTTTAAAATATGGGCTGTATTCCCTGAGCTGTGCAATATATCCCTGTAGCTTATTTCTTTTATATATAGTACTTTGTACCTCTTTATTCTCTACCCCTCTCTTGCCCTTCCTCTCTTTCCTCTCCCACTGGAGAGGTAGTTAGGGAGGTAACTGGTAACCACTAGTTCTCTATATCTGTAAGCCTGTTTTTGTTTATTATATTCATTTGTTTGTTTTGTTTTTAGATTGCACGTGTAAGTAATAACATACAGTATTTGTCTTTTTCTGTCTGACTTAGTTCACTAAGCACAATGCCCTCCATGTCCATCCATGTTGTTGCAAATAGCAAGATTGTATTCTTTTTTGTGGCTGAGTAGTATTGCATTGTATGTATGTATGTGTGTGTATGTGTGTGTGTGTATATATATATATATATTACCATAGCTTCTTTATCCATTAATCTATTGATGGGCACTTGCTTCCGTATATCGGCTATTGTGAATAATGCTGCCATGAACACTGGAGTACGTGTATCTTTTTGAAATTAGTGTTTTCATTTTCTTTGGATCAGATTGCCTATCTCCAGTGCATTTACTTCTTCTGGGGTTTTATCTTATTCCTTTGTTTGAACCATGTTCCTTTCTCCTCATTTTGCCTAACTGCTGTTTTTATTTCTGTGTTATTTGTTAGGTTGGTTACTTTTCCCAACCTTGGAGAAGTGGCCTTTTGTAGATGTCCTGTGTGTCTGAGCAGCGCATTACACTCTCATCACCAGAGCCATATGCTCTAGGGGTGCCCTTTATGTGGGCTGCTGGTTGGCAGGGCTGGGACATGAGGTGGCGGGGTGCCGCACTGTTGTGGGGTGTTGGTCCTGTGGCTAGTGCTGGCCCACTGGTGGGCTGAGCTGGGTTCTCGGGTGGGTGGTTTGAGGGCCGGGCTTCCAGGATCCAGTATTGGCCTTTTGGCAGGTGGGGCCAGTTCCTGACATGGTTGGCTGCAGGGTCCTGGGTGTCTCAAAGCTGGTGCTGGTTTGCTGCAAGTGGGACCGGGGTGCCCATGGAAGGAGGTAAACCCAGGGTCTTCCTGCTCTGCCATCTTGACAAAGCCCCTGCCTCTCAGACTGTCTCTTCCTCATCTTCTTCACTACCCGTGGTTCAGTTTGAAAAAATTTTATTGACTTGTGTTCACTGACCCTTTTTCTATTGTGTCCTATTTGATATTAATCTCATTCAATAAATTCTTTGATATTTTTCAGTATTAGGATTCTAATTTTCTCTTTTCTAATTTCTATATCTTCTGAAATTTCCCAATTTTATTATAGCCATTTTTTCAATATCTATTTTAAAAAAACACATACTTATTTTGAAGAGCTTGGCTGCTAATTCCATTATATAGGTTATCAGTGGGTCTGCTTTTCTTGACTATTTAAAAAAATAAAGATCACTTTCTTGTCTCTTTATCTATTACTTTTTCATTTTGTACTGAGCACTGTGACTGATGTATTGAAGAGATTCTGTTATCTTCCTCAGAAGACTATTGAGTTTTGTCCAAGAAGTCAATTAAATTATTGGCAGATCAACTTGATGTTACAGAGGCTTGGTTTTACACTTTGTTGAGTCTGGTCTTTTCCCACTTGGTTCTTGGCCCTAGGAATAGCTCTAAATCCTTAAGAAAAATGGTCTTTATTCCTATGGCTCTTATTGGGTTTCAACATAAAGTCTAAAGTGTTTATCAGGCCCCTGGAAATTGGAAGAATGTGAACTTGAAACTTTGTATTCTTGGTACCAAGCAACCTCTAAGATCTCTGCTCAGATCTTCTGCCTTCCAGCTGTTTTCCCCTGGGCTTCCTGGAGTTTCATCCTGTACACACTTAGTTGAATAAGCCAAGGATTTGAGGAAAATTTTGTGTGCAGATTTGGGGGCTCCCCTATGGCTCCTTCCTGTTGGGATTTCCTCCCTCCATTTCCAGACACTCTGTTTCCTTCTAAATAAGATCTCTTACTCCTCAGCATAAGACAACAGTCACTGCCTGTATGAACACTACTTTAGTGAGCTGTGTGCATTGGGGATCCTCTCTGTGGAAAAGCTATATATATGTCATTTTATCCAATGAAGGTCCTGCTAAACAAGCGTCAAATCCCCTACTTTTTCTGTCTTTTGTTCACTCTCCAGGGCCTTCAAACTTTCTTTTTAAAAATTGTCCTGGGGAATTCCCTGGTGGTCCAGTGGTTAGGACTCTATGCTTCCACTGCAGGGGGGGGCCCGGGTTTGATCCCTGGTTGAGGAACAAGATCCCACAAGACAAGTGGCATGGCCCCCCCGCAAAAAATTGTTGTCCAGGGTCATTAACTTATTGACTTACTGGGAAGAGGTTTAGCCTGACCCAAGCTACTCTCACTTTGCCCGAACTTTTTTTAAATTCTTTTTTTTGTTAATTAAAGTGTAGTTGAGTTACAATGTTATATTAGTTTCAGGTGTACACATAGTGATTTGATATTTTTATAGATTATACTCCATTTAAAGTTATTATAAAATATTGGTTATATTCCCTGTGCTACACATTACATCCTTGTATCTTACTTATTTTGTATCTAGTAGTTTGTACTTCTTAGTCCCCTTCCCCTATCTTGCTCCTCTCCCCACCACTCTCTCCACTGGTAGCCACTAGTTTGTTCTCTGTATCTATGAGTTTGTTTCTGTTTTGTTATATTCATTCATGTGATTTATTTTTTAGATTCCACATATAAGTGAAAACAGCGTTTGCCTTTCTCTGTCTGATTTGTTTTACTAAGCGTAAACCCTCCAGGTTTATCCACGTTGTTGCAAATAGCAAATTTCATTCTTTTTTATGGTTGAGTAATATTCCATTTGTGTGTGTGTATGTGTGTGTGTGTACCACAGCTTCTTTCTCCATTAATATGTTGATGGACACTTAGGTTGTTTCTATGTCTTGGCTATTGTAAATAATGCTGCTGTGAATATTGGGTGCATGTATCTTTTCTAATTAGTGCTCTTGTTTTCTTCAGATATAAACCCAGGAGTGGAACTGCTGGATCATATGGTAGCTCTATTTTTTATCTTTTGAGGAACCTCCATTGTTTTTCATAGTGGCTGTACCAGCTTACATTCCTACCAATAGTGAAATAGAGTTCCCTTTTCACCACACCCTTGCCAACACTTATTATTTGTTGTCTTTTTAGTGATAGGTATTCTGACAGGTATGAGGTGAAATCACATTGTGGTTTGTTTTTTTTTAAGAAAGGTAGTGGCTTTAAGACATTTAAGAGGCAATCACCACCAACTATTATATTTTCTTTTGTTTTATTGGAGTATAGTTGCTTTACTATGTGTTAGTTTCTGCTGTACAGCAAAGTGAATCAGCTATATGTATACGTATATCCCCTTCTTTTTGGATTTCCTTCCCATTTAGGTCACCACAGAGCATTGAGTAGAGTTCCCTGGGCTATATAGTAGGTTCTCATTAGTTATCTGTTTTATACATAGTAGCATATATATGTCAATCCCAGTCACCCAATTCATCCCACCCCCGCCTTTCCCGCCTTGGCGTCCATACATTTGTTCTCTATGATATGCATTAATATAGGCTATTTGTTTTGCTCTTTCTGACTTATTTCACTCTGTATGACAGTCTCTAGGTCCATCTATGTCTCTGCAAATGGCAAAATTTCATTCCTTTTTATGGCTGATTAATATCCCATTGTATATATGTACAACATCTTCTTTATCCATTCATCTGTCGATGGACATTTAGGTTGCTTCCATGTCTTGGCTATTGTAAATAGTGCTGCAATGAACACAGGGGTGCATGTATCTTTTGGAATTATGTTTTCTCTGGGTATATGCCCAGGAGTGGGATTGCTGGGTCATATGGTAGTTCTATTTTTAGTTTTCTTAGGAACCTCCATACTGTTTTCCATAGTGGCTGTATCAATTTACATTCCCATCAACAGTTCCCTTTTTTTTTTAAGCGGGTTCCCTTTTCTCCACACCCTGTCCAGCATTTATTGTTTGTAGATTTTTTGATGATGACCATTCTTACTGGTGTGAGATGATACCTTATGGTAGTTTTGACTTGGATTTCTGTAATAATTAATGATGTGTAGCATCTTTTCATGTGTGACCCAAGATGTGATCTATCCTGGAGAATGTACTGTGTGCACTTGAGAAGAAAATGTATTCTGCAGCTTTCGGATGGAATGTTCTATAAATATCAGTTAAGTCTATCTGGTCTAATGTGTCATTTAAAGCTTGTGTCTCCTTATTAATTTTCTGTCTGGATGATCTGTCCATTGGTAAGTGGGGTGTTAAAGTCCCCCACTATTATTGTGTTACTGTCAGTTTCTCCCTTTTTGGCTATTAGTATTTGCCTTATATATTGAGGTTCTCCTATGCTGGGTGCATAAATATTTACAATTGTTATATCTACTTCTTGGATTGATCCCTGATCATCATGTAGTGTCCTTCCTTGTCTCTTGTCACAGTCTTTATTTTAAAGTCTATTTTGTCTGGTACGAGTATTGCTACTCCAGCTTTCTTTTGATTTCCATTTGCATGGAATATCTTTTTCCACCCCCTCACTTGCAGTCTGTATGTGTCTCTAGGTCTGAAGTGGGTCTCTTGTAGACAGCATATCTATGGGTCTTGTTTTTGTATCCATTCAGCCAGTCTGTTCCTATTACCATTTTCTTAATTGTTTTGTGTTTGTTTTTGTAGGTCATTTTCTTCTCTTGTGTTTCCCTCCTAGAGAAGTTTCTTTAGCATTTGTTATAAAGCTCACTTTGTGCTGCTGAATTCTTTTACCTTTTGCTTGTCTGTACAGCTTTTGATTTCTCCATCGAATCTGAATGATATCCTTGCTGGGTAGAGTAATCTTGGTTGTAGGCTTTTCCCTTTCATGACTTTAAATATATCCTGCCACTCCTTTCTGGCCTGCAGAGTTTATGCTGAAAAATCAGCTGATAACCTTATGGGGATTCCCTTGTATGTTGGGATTCCCTTATTTGTTGCTTTTCCCTTGCTGCTTTGAATATTTTGTCTTTGAATTTAATTTTTGTTAGTTTGATTAATATGTGTCTCTTATGATTGTTTGGGTTTCATTGATCTTTTCTGTTGTTTTTTTGGCCTCAATTTTATTTATTTCCTTGCTGATCCTTATTATTTCTTTCCTTCTTCTGGCTCTGGACTTTGTATTTCTTTTTCTAATTCCTTTTGATGGTAGGTTAGGTTGAGATTTTTCTTGTTTCTTGAAGTATGCCTGCATCACTATAAAGTTTCCTCTTAGAACTGCTTTTGCTGCATCTTGTAGACTTTGGAAAGTTGTGTTTTTATTTTCATGTCTCAATGTATTTTCTGACTTCCTCTTTTATTTCTATACTGACCCATTAGTTTTTTATTAGAATGTTGTTTAATCTCCTAGTGTTTTTGTTTTCCCTGTTTTTCTTCCTGTAATTAATTTCTGGCTTCATACCATGTGGTTGGAAAAGACACTTGATATAGTTTCTATCCTCTTAACTTTTTAGAGACTTGTATTGTGGCTTAACATGTGATCTATCCTGGAGAATGCTTCATGAGCACTTGAAAAGAATGTGTTTTCTGCAGTTTTTGGATGGAATGTTCCATTATGTATCTGTTAATTCCAACTGGTCCAATGTGTCATTTGAGGCCACTGCTTTCTTATTGATTTTCTGTGTGATGATCTCTCCATTGATGTAAGTGGGGTGTTAAAGTCCCCTACTTTTATTATATTATTGTCAGTTTCTCCCTTTTTGTCTGTTAATATCTGCTTTATATATTTAGGTGCTCCTATATTAGGTGCATATTTGCTTACAAATATTATGTCCCTTTCTGTATTGATCCCTTTGTATAAAGTCTTCCTTTGTCTTTTTTATAGACTTTTAAAAAAATTATTATTTTTGGCTGCATCAGGTCTTAGTTGCGGCACATGGTATCTTCAGCGTGGCACGTGGGCTCTTCATTGTGGTGCGTGGGCTTCTCTCTAGTTGTGGTGTGCAGGCTCTCTAGTTGTGGTGAGCAGGTTCCAGAGCGCATGGGCTCTGTAGTTGTGGCACATGGGCTCAGTAGTTGTGGCTCGTGGGCTCTAGAGTGCAGGCTCAGTAGTTGTGGCGCACCAGCTTAGTTGCTCTGCGGCATGTGGGATCTTCCTGGACAAGGGCTTGTCTCCTGCATTGGCAGGTGGATTCTTAACCACTGTGTCTCCTGCATTGGCAGGTGGATTCTTAACCACCGTGCCACCAGGGAAGTCCTAGTCCATTAATATTTAAAGTGATTTTTGATAGGTATGTTCTTTTTGCGGCACGCCATTTTGTTATTCACTTTCTGGTTGTTTTTGTAGTTCGCTGGTCTTTTGTTCTTCTTTTAGTCTCTTCTCTTGTGGTTTGATGATTTTCTTTAA
This sequence comes from Delphinus delphis, assembly GCF_949987515.2. Taxonomy (NCBI): domain Eukaryota; kingdom Metazoa; phylum Chordata; class Mammalia; order Artiodactyla; family Delphinidae; genus Delphinus; species Delphinus delphis. The sequence continues at coordinate 50,145,776 of NC_082695.1, read as the reverse complement.
TGTCATGTTTGTGTTCCTTTCTCTCTAGGTTTTCTATGTCTATTGTAAGTTTTTGATTTGTGGTTAGTGTGTAGTTCATATATGTTGACCTGTAACCTATAACTGACCTATAACTGTATCTACTTGATCTACTTGTTTAAAAATGTTAAAACACATTCTAAGAGCTCTGCATTTTTTACCACCCCCACCTTGTTTCATGTTTTGTGTGGGTTTTTTTCTTCTATTTCTATTTTTTGGCTGTGCCATGCAGCATGTGGGATCTTAGTTCCCCAACCAGGGATTGAACCTGCGCCCTCTGCAGTGGAAATGCATAGTCCTAACCAGTGGACTGCTAGGGAAGTCCCTTGTTTCATGTTTTTGATGTCATATTTTACATTTTCATGCTTAGCCATTAACTGTTTATTGTAGTTATAGTTAATTTTACAGTGTTTTTGCCTTTGTACTAGGATATTTAAGTGGTTGATCCACAGACTTTACTATATATTTGCCTTTACCAGTGGGATTTTTCACTTCCTATAATTTATTTCTTGTTGTGGCTTTTTCTTTTTTACTTAAAGAAGACCCTTTAACACTTCTGTAAGGTCAGTTTAGTATTGATGAACTCTTTTAGTTTTTACTTTTGTGAGAAGCTCTTTCTCTCTCCTTCAGTTCTAAATGATAATCTTGCTGGGTAGAGTATCCTAGCTTGTAGGTTTTATCCTTTCAGCACATTAAGTATATCATGCCACTCCCTTCTGGCCTACAAAGTTTCTGCTGAAAAGTCAGCTGATAGCTTTATGGAGCTTCCCTTATATGTGACTCTTTGTTTTTCTCTTGTGGCTCTTAGAATTCTCTTTAACTTTTGACATTTTAATTATAATATGTCTTGTTGTAGGTGTCTTTGGATTCATCTTGTTTGGCACTCTGTGTTTCTTGTACCTGGATACCTATCTCCTTCTGTAGGTTAGGAAGTTTTCAGCCATCATTTCATCAAATATATTTTCTACCCCTTTTACCCTTTCTTCTCCAGCTGGGACCCCTATAATGCAAATCTTAGTATGCTTGATGTCCTAGAGGTCCCTTAAACTATTCTCAATATATATATATATATTTTTTCACGGTACATGGGCCTCTCACTGTTGTGGCCTCTCCCGTTACAGAGCACAGGCTCTGGACACACAGGCTCTCTCAATCACTGCGCCACCAGGGAAGCCCCTCAACTTTTAAAATTTGTTTTTGTTGTTCTGATCGAGTAATTTCTGTTTTTCTGTCTTCCAGATTGCTCTGATTTCTTTTTTTTTTTGCATCTTTACTGGAGTATAATTGCTTTACAATGGTGTGTTAGTTTCTGCTTTATAACAAAGTGAATCAGTTATACGTATGTTCCCATATCTCTTCCCTCTTGCAACTCCCTTCCTCCCACCCTCCCTATCCCACCCCTCCGAGTGGTCACAAAGAACCGAGCTAATCTCCCTGTGCTATGCGGCTGCTTCCCACTAGCTATCTACCTTACATTTGGTAGTGTATATATGCCCATGCCTCCTTCTCGCTTTGTCACAGCTTACCCTTCCCCCTCCCCATATCCTCAAGTCCATTCTCTAGTAGGTCTGTGTCTTTATTCCTGTCTTACCCTTAGGTTCTTCATGACATTTTTTTCCTTAAATTCCATATATATGTGTTAGCATACGGTATTTGACTTTCTCCTTCTGACTTACTTCACTCTGTATGACAGACTCTAGGTCTATCCACCTCATTACAAATAGCTCAATTTCGTTTCTTTTTATGGCTGAGTAATATTCCATCATACATATGTGCCACATCTTCTTTATCCATTCATCTGATGATGGACACTTAGGTTGTTTCCATCTCCGGGCTATTGTAAATAGAGCTACAATGAACATTTTGGTACATGACTCTTTTTGAATTATGGTTTTCTCAGGGTATATGCCCAGCAGTGGGATTGCTGGGTCATATGGTAGTTCTATTTGTAGTTTTCTAAGGAACTTCCATACTGTTCTCCATAGTGGCTGAACCAATTCACATTCCCACCAGCAGTGCAAGAGTGTTCCCTTTTCTCCACACACTCTCCAGCATTTATTGTTTGTAGATTTTTTGATAATGGCCATTCTGACTGGTGTGAGATGATATCTCATTGTAGTTTTGATTTGCATTTCTCTAGTGATTAATGATGTTGAGCATTCTTTCATGTGTTTGTTGGCAATCAATATATCTTCTTTGGAGAAATGTCTGTTTAGGTCTTCTGACCATTTTTGGATTGGGTTGTTTGTTTTTTTGTTATTGAGCTGCATGATCTGCTTATAAATTTTGGAGATTAATCCTTTGTCAGTTGCTTCATTTGCAAATATTTTCTCCCATTCTGAGAGTTGTCTTTTGGTCTTGTTTATGGTTTCCTTTGCTGTGCAAAAGCTTTGAAGTTTCATTAGGTCCCATTTGTTTATTTTTGTTTTTATTTCCATTTCACTAGAAGGAGGGTCAAAAAGGATCTTGCTGTGATTTATGTCATAGAGTGTTCTGCCTATGTTTTCCTCTAAGAGTTTGATAGTTTCTGGCCTTACATTTAGGTCTTTAATCCATTTTGAGCTTATTTTTGTGTGTGGTGTTAGAGAGTGATCTAATCTCATACTTTTACATGTACCTGTCCAGTTTTCCCAGCACCACTTATTGAAGAGGCTGTCCTTTCTCCACTGTACATTGCTGCCTCCTTTATCAAAGATAAGGTGACCATATGTGCGTGGGTTTATCTCTGGGCTTTCTATCTTGTTCCACTGAACTGTTTTTGTGCCAGTACCATACTGTTTTTGTGCCAGTACCATACTGTTTTTGTGCCAGTACCATACTGTATTGATTACTGTAGCTTTGTAGTCTAGTCTGAAGTCGGAGCCTGATTCCTCCAGCTCCGTTTTTTGTTCTCAAGATTGCTTTGGCTATTCGGGGTCTTTTGTGTTTCCATACAAATTGTGAAATTTTTTGTTCTAGTTCTGTGAAAAATGCCAATGGTAGTTTGATAGGGATTGCATTGAATCTGTAGATTGCTTTGGGTAGTAGAGTCATTTTCACAATGTGGACTCTTCCAATCCAAGAACATGGTATATCTCTCCATCTATTTGTATCATCTTTAATTTCTTTCATCAGTGTCTTATAATTTTCTGCATACAGGTCTTTTGTCTCCTTAGGTAGGTTTATTCCTAGATATTTTATTCTTTTTGTTGCAATGGTAAATGGGAGTGTTTTCTTGATTTCACTTTCAGATTTTTCATCCTTAGTGTATAGGAATGCCAGAGATTTCTGTGCATTAATTTTGTATCCTGCTACTTTACCAAATTCATTGATTAGCTCTAGTAGTTTTCTGGTAGCATCTTTAGGATTCTCTTTGTATAGTATCGTGTCATCTGCAAACAGTGACAGCTTTACTTCTTCTTTTCCGATTTGGATTCCTTTTATTTCCTTTTGTTCTCTGATTGTTGTGGCTAAAACTTCCAAAACTATGTTGAATAAGAGTGGTGAGAGTGGGCAACCTTGTCTTGTTCCTGATCTTAGTGGAAATGCTTTCAGTTTTTCACCATTGAGGACGATGTTGGCTGTGGGTTTGTCATATATGGCCTTTATTATGTTGAGGAAAGTTCCCTCTATGCCTACTTTCTGCAGGGTTTTTATCATAATTGGGTGTTGAATTTTGTTGAAAGCTTTCTCTGCATCTTTTGAGATGATCATATGGTTTTTCTCCTTCAATTTGTTAATATGGTGTATCACGTTGCTTGATTTGTGTATATTGAAGAATCCTTGCATTCCTGGAATAAACCCCACTTGATCATGGTGTATGATCCTTTTAATGTGCTGTTGGATTTCTGTTCACCTGTGAAGCCATCTGGTCCTGGGCTTTTGTTTGTTGGAAGATTTTTAATCACAGTTTCAATTTCAGTGCTTGTGATTGGCCTGTTCACATTTTCTATTTCTTCCTGATTCAGTCATGGCAGGTTGTGCATTTCTATGAATTTGTCCATTTCTTCCAGGTTGTCCATTTTATTGGCATAGAGTTGCTTGTAGTAATCTCTCATGATCTTTTGTATTTCTGCAGTGTCAGTTGTTACTTCTCCTTTTTCATTTCTAATTCTGTTGATTTGAGTCTTCTCTCTTTTTTTCTTGATGAGTCTGGCTAATGGTTTATCAATTTTGTTGATCTTCTCAAAGAATCAGCTTTTAGTTTTATTGATCTTTGCTATCATTTCCTTCATTTCTTTTTCATTTATTCCTGATCTGATTTTTATGATTTGTTTCCTTCTGCTAACTTTGGGGTTTTTTTGTTCTTCTTTCTCTAATTGGTTTAGGTGCAAGGTTAGGTTGTTTATTCGAGATGTTTCCTGTTTCTTAAGGTAGGATTGTATTGCTATAAACTTCCCTCTTAGAACTGCTTTTGCTGCATCCCATAGGTTTTGGGTTGTCGTGTCTCCATTGTCATTTGTTTCTAGGTATTTTTTTATTTCCTCTTTGATTTCTTCAGTGATCACCTCATTATTAAGAAGTGTATTGTTTAGCCTCCATGTGTATTTTTTACAGATCTTTTCCTGTAATTGATATCTAGTCTCATAGTGTTGTGGTTGGAAAAGATACTTGATACAATTTGAGTTTTCTTAAATTTACCAAGGCTTGATTTGTGACCCAAGATATGATCTATCCTGGAGAATGTTCCATGAGCACTTGAGAAAAATGTGTATTCTGTTGTTTTTGGATGGAATGTCCTATAAATATCAATTAAGCCCATCTTGTTTAGTGTATCATTTAAAGCTTGTGTTTCCTTATTTATTTTCATTTTGGATGATCTGTCCATTGGTGAAAGTGGGGTGTTAAAGTCCCCTAATATGAATGTGTTACTGTCGATTTCCCCTTTTATGGCTGTTAGTATTTGCCTTATGTATTGAGGTGCTCCTATGTTGGGTGCATAAATATTTACAATTGTTATATCTTCTCCTTGGATCGATCCCTTGATCATTATGTAGTGTCCTTCTTTGTCTCTTCTAATAGTCTTTATTTTAAAGTGTATTTTGTCTGATATGAGAATTGCTACTCCAGCTTTCTTTTGGTTTCCATTTGCATGGAATATCTTTTTCCATCCCCTTACTTTCAGTCTGTATGTGTCTCTAGGTCTGAAGTGGGTCTCTTGTAGACAGCATATATATGGGTCTTGTTTTTGTATCCATTCAGCCAATCTGTGTCTTTTGGTGGGAGCATTTAGTCCATTTACATTTAAGGTAATTATCGATATGTATGTTCCTATTCCCATTTTCTTAATTGTTTTGGGTTCGTTCTTGTAGGTCTTTTCCTTCTCTTGTATTTCTTGCCTAGAGAAGTTCCTTTAGCATTTGTTGTAAAGCTGGTTTCGTGGTGCTAAACTCTCTCAGCTTTTGCTTGTCTGTAAAGGTTTTAATTTCTCCATCAAATCTGAATGAGATCCTTGCTGGGTAGAGTAATCTTGGTTGCAGGTTTTTCTCCTTCATTACTTTAAATATGTCCTGCCAGTCCCTTCTGGCTTGCAGTTTCTGCTGAAAGATCAGCTGTTAACCTTATGGGGATTCCCTTGTGTGTTATTTGTTGTTTTTCCCTTGCTGCTTTTAATATGTCTTCTTTGTATTTAATTTTTGACAGTTTGATTAATATGTGTCTTGGCAGATTTCTCCTTGGATTTATCCTGTATGGGACTCTCCGTGCTTCCTGGACTTGATTAACTATTTCCTTTCCCATATTAGGGAAGTTTTCAACTATAATCTCTTCAAATATTTTCTCAGTCCCGTTCATTTTCTCTTCTTCTTCTGGAACCCCTATAATTCAAATGTTGGTGCGTTTAGTGTTGTCCCAGAGGTCTCTGAGACTGTCCTCAGTTCTCATTCTTTTTTCTTTATTCTGCTCTGCAGTAGTTATTTCCACTATTTTATCTTCCAGGTCACTTACCTGTTCTTCTGACTCAGTTATTCTGCTATTGATCCCATCTAGAGTATTTTTAATTTCATTTATTGAGTTGTTCATCGTTGTTCGTTTCATCTTTAGTTCTTCTAGGTCCTTATTAAATGTATCTTGCATTTTGTCTATTCTATTTCCAAGATTTTGGATCATCTTTACTGTCATTATCCTGAATTCTTTTTCAGGTAGACTGCCTATTTCCTCTTCATTTGTTAGGCCTGGTGGGTTTTTATCTTGCTCCTTCATCTGCTATGTGTTTTTCTGTCTTCTCATTTTGCTTATCTTCCTGTGTTTGGGGTCTCCTTTTTGCAGGCTGCAGGTTCGTAGTTCCCTTGTTTTTGGTGTCTGTTCCCAGTGGCTAAAGTTGGTTCAGTGGGTTGTGTAGGCTTCCTGGTGGAGGGGACTAGTGCCTGTGTTCTGGTGGATGAGGCTGGATCTTGTCTTTCTGGTGGGCAGGTCCACGTCTGATGGTGTGTTTTGGGGTGTCTGTGGACTTATTATGATTTTAGGCAGCCTCTCTGCTAATGGGTGGGGTTGTGTCCCTGTCTTGCTAGTTGTTTGGCATAGGGTGTCCAGCAGTGTAGCTTGCTGGTCGTTGAGTGAAGCTGGGTGTTGATGTTGAGATGGAGATCTCTGGGAGATTTTCGCCGTTTGATATTATGTGGAGCTGGGATGTCTCTTGTGGAGCAGTGTCCTGAAGTTGGCTCTCCCACCTCAGAGGTGACTCCTGGCTGCAGCACCAAGAGCCTCTCATCCCAACGAATTTGGGATGATTCGTTGTCTATTCATTTATTCCACAGATGCAGGGTACATCAAGTTGATTGTGGAGCTTTAATCCGCTGCTTCTGAGGCTGTTGGGAGAGATTTCCCTTTCTCTTCTTTGTTCTCACAGCTCCCAGGGCTCAGCTTTGGATTTGGCCCCACCTCTGCGTATAGGTTGCTGGAAGGCGTCTGTTCTTCACTCTGACGGGACGGGGTTAAAAAAGCCGCTGATTCGGGGGCTCTGGCTCACTCAGGCCAGGGGGAGGGAGGGGTACGGATGCGGGGTGAGCCTGCAGCGGCAGAGGTCGGCGTGACGTTGCACCAGCCTGAGGCGCGCCGTGCGTTCTCCCGGGGAAGTTGTCCCTGGATCCCGGGACCCTGGCAGTGGCAGGCTGCACAGGCTCCCCAGAAGGGGGGTGTGGATAGTGACCTGTGCTTGCACACAGGCTTCTTGGTGGCGGCAGCAGCAGCCTTAGCGTCTCATGCCCGTCTCTGGGGTCCGCGCTTTTAGCCGCGGTTCGCACCCGTCTCTGGAGTTCCTTTAAGCAGCGCTCTTAATCCCCTTTCCTCGCGCACCAGGAAACAAAGAGGGAAGAAAAAGTCTCTTGCCTCTTCTGCAGCCCCAGACTTCTCCCCGGCCTCCCTCCCGGCCAGCCGTGGCGCACTAACCCCTTCACGCTGTGTTCACGCTGCCAACCCCAGTCCTCTCCCTGCGCTCTGACCAAAGCCCTAGCCTCAGCTCCCAGCCCCGCCCGCCCCGGAGGGTGAGCAGACAAGCCTCTCGGGCTGGTGAGTGCCGGTCGGCACCTATCCTCTGTGCAGGAATCTCTCTGCTTTGCCCTCCGCACCCCTGCTGCTGTGCTCTCCTCCGTGGCTCCGAAGCTTCCCCCTCCGCCACCCACAGTCACTGCCTGCGAAGGGGCTTCCTAGTGTGTGGAAACCTTTCCTCCTTCTCGGCTCCCTCCCACTGGTGCAGGTCCCGTCCCTATCCTTTTGTCTCTATTTATTCTTTTTTCTTTTGCCCTACCCAGGTACGTGGGGAGTTTCTTGCCTTTTGGGAGGTCTGAGGTCTTCTGCCAGCGTTCAGTAGGTGTTCTGTAGGAGTTCTTCCACATGTAGATGTATTTCTGGCGTATCTGTGGGGAGGAAGGTGATCTCTGCGTCTTACTCTTCTGCCATCTTCCCCTCTGAGTTCTTCTGTATCACTTAATCTGCTGTTAATCCCCTCTGTGTGTTTTTCATTTCAGTTATTGTATCCATCAGCTCTGACCGGTTCTTTTTATATTTTCTAGTTCCTTATTAAAATTCTTACAGTGTCAATTCTATTCTTTCCCCTAGTTCAGTTAGCATTCTTATTACTATTGCTTTGAATTCTTTCTCAGGTAAATTATTTATCTCTGTTTCATTAGGGTTTTTTTCCCTTGATCTTTTGTTTGAAACATATTCCTCTGTAGGCTCATTTTAACTTTCCATGTCTCTATGAAATTAGGTGAAACAGTTACCTATCCTGGTCTTGAAGGTGTGTCCTTGTATGGGAGCATTCTATGCAGTCTGAGTGTGCCCAGTAGCTTTGGCGCAGAGCTGGTTCTCAAAAGAGCATGAACTGCCTCTTTCCCTGGGGTGTTCTGGAGCCACCTCTTTGGTGGGAGGTAAGAACGGAATTGGAGGGGCTAGAGCCAGAGCCAGGTGCAAGCTGGGGCCTTCCTATGCTCAATGGCTGTAACTGCTCTACTGGGGCCAGGGCTGGGGCCTAAGGGGATGGAGCTGGAGCTGCAAGGGAGTTGGGTTTCTCCCAGGTGTGGTAGCAGCCTCCACCTTGGTTTGGGATATGGCTGAGGCCTGAGGACTTGGGGCTACACTTCTGTGGTTTCACTTTTTCCCTGGTGTGCACGCCTTGGTTAGAGGCTGGGTTGGCGAAGGAGGGGTTGATGCCATGCCACTGAGCTGGCCCAGCCCCCTCCCACATGTATACAAAGCTCCAATGATGCTTCTCTCTGCCCTGGAGCTAGCTTCACTCCCTTCCGAGTCTGCGCAAGGACTGGTGCTCTCGTGATGGTCTCCACCCTGGAGATAGCCTTGCTCGCTCCTGTGTGTGTGCACCAAAGGGCTCGCTGGCAATGGCTGGCCAGAGGCAGGGCCGGGTCTGAGCTGGCTCAGTTCTCTCCAAGTATGCATACGCTCATTGAAAACTACAGCTTCTGCCTTAGTGGCAAGCAGCACCAGAGCAAGGGGGACTGGAGCCAGGAGCCCAGTGCAGGCTCGGGAGTGTGCTAGGGTGGTCCCGGCAAACTGGCCAGAGCCCCAGGCAGTTTTCAATCTGCTGCCTCCACACTGTGATCGGAAGTAAGCAAGTCCACGCATATGTTCTTCAAGAATGGGGTCTCAGTTTCCTATAGCCCTCAGGTAAGCCCCACTGGTTTTCAAACTCACTAAAAGCGCTCATCTTCCTGATGTCAGGCCCCTGTGCTGGCGTGCCTAGTAAGTGGCTGGAACCCCTCACTACCCGGGGAGGATCCCTGAGCCTGTGATCTCTCCCTCCTCTTCTGTATCCCCCACTAGGGGTGCAGGTCTCCACCAGATTGCTTCTTTTCCCTTCCTACCAGGCTCTGTGTGGATCTTTCTTTACAGCCTTGGTTGTGGAAGAGCTGTTCTGCTAGTCCCCACGCTGACCTGAGAGTCGCTCCATATGTATTTGTAGTTTTGATGTGTTTGTGAGGGGAGGTGAGCTCAGCATCCTCCTATTCCACCGTCTTTGTCTTCAGCAAACTTTTTTTTTTTTTAACATTCATACTGGGGACTCACTTCCTCTTTTATATAGTGATTTCATAATTTGTGGAGTGTAGGGAACTGGATATTTTTCAAAAAGACTTGTATTCTAATGATTCCCAGCAAAGGCCATAAATCTACTTTTTCTTGATCTGCAGACCTCATGAGTGTGGCATTAAACCCTTGATCTGGGTAAAAGCAGGCCTTATGATTACAGAGGTGGCACCATCCTCATCACCATTTACACTCGCAAGAGGGGCAGAGTTAGTCAACAACTTTTTGGTTTCCTTCACGAGGTGCCAGACTTCTTTACCTATCCTTAGGTGTAACTCCTCTGACTATTCCAGCTTTATGCATATCTTTAATTCTCCAACTTTGTTCAGGCCTAAGCTCCTATTCCCCAAACTCTGGTTACTATATTTTGTCCTTGGAGAGGAAGGGCTTTCATGTTTAGCAGTTACATCTGTGGCTTAAGTTTATGTATCCTTTTTTTCCCCCAGACATTAAGGATTTTCTATATTTTCTTCTGAGCTCAGCATCCCAATAGGAAATATGTTAGTTGTAATTTATTCAGCCTCTGGGTGTTTTGTAGCAGTGGAGAAAATCTTGCTATCTTCCTTATTTCCCCCAGTACTTTATTGAGGTATAATTCACATACAATAAAATGCATATATCCTAAGTACACAGCTCAAAAAAATTTTTAAAAGTTTATGCATGTTACCATCATCTAAATCACTTTATAGAATACTCCCATCATTCCAGAAAGTTCTCTCATGCTTGTTTCCACCCTGTGCTCACCCAGAGGTAACCACTCGGTATTTGCTTTGCCTGTTCTTGAACCTGATATAAATGTAACATGTCTAGCTTTCTTTGTTCAACATTTTTTAGACTTATCCTTGTTGTTCTATCAGGAATTCACTTTTTAAAATCGCAGACTAATATCCCAGTGTATAAATGTACCATTAGTTTGATTATCCACTAACTTGCTGATGGATATTTGGGTAGTTCCCAGTTTGGAACTATGAGAATATTCTTGCACAAATCTTGCTGTGGGCCCATATACTTGTCTCTCTTGGTTGTATCTGTGGAAGTAGAGTCACTGAGTCATGGGGTAGGCAAATGTTTACCTTTATGAGGAACTGGCAAGCTCTTTCCCAAGGTGACAATACCAATTGACATACACCAGTTGCTCCACATTCTCACCATTCAGCAGGTACGCAGTGTGATTTCCTTGTGGTTTCATGGTTTCATCTTGCATTCCCTGATGACTGATGTTGGGCACCTTTTCCTGTGCTAATTGCACATTTGGATAGCTTCTGTGAAGTGTGTATTCAAGTCACTGATTTTTATATTGTGTTACTTTTGAAATGACTTTTACAAGTTGTTTTTCTGCATATGAATCCTTTGTCATTTACATGTATTGCAAATGTTTTCTCCTTGGTCATGGCTTGCCTTTTCACCTTAATAGTATCTTCTTGATGAGAAGGGTTTAATTTTGGTGAAATTTATCAGTTTTTATCTTTTATGGTTGACATCTTTTGTGTCCTAAAATACCTGCCTATCCTGAGAGTCATGGAGATACTGTTTTCTTCTAGAAGATTTGCTTTGCCTTCACATTTAGGTCTCTGATCAATTTTGAATAAATGCACATTGCATTAAAGCATCAATGTTTGGTGTTTTCTCATACAGGTATCATTACTCCAGGTCCAACTGAAATCACATTCCATAACAACTTACTGAATTGCTTGGTGTTTTTGTTGAAAAGTCAGTAATTACATACGTGTGGATCTATTTCTGGACTCTCTATTCTATCCATTGATCTACGTCTGTCCTAACTCTAGTACCACACTCAATTTCTGTAGCTTTAAAGCAAGTCATAAAATCGAGTAAAGTCTTCCAACTTTTTTTTCTTCTTCAAGATTTTCTTGGCTATTTTGGGTCTGCTGCATTTCATGTATATTTGCCAATTTCTACAAGAAAGCCTCATATTTTGATTTCATTGGATCTGTAGATCAATTTGTGGGCAATGAGATCTTAACAGTATGTAGTCTTTCAATTCATGAACATAACCTATCCATTGCAGTGTTCTACAGTTTCTCTCAGCAATGTTTTGTTGTTTTCCGGGTAGAAGTTTTGCACCTCTCTTGTTACCTTACTTTTGAGGTATTTGACTTCTTTGATGATAAATTATATATTTAAAATTTAATTCCCAATTGTTTGTTGCTAGTGTATAGACAGTACAACTGAGTTTTGCCTCATATCCTGCAAAATTATCAGTTCTGATAGATTTATCAAGCAAACACTTCAAGAAATCAGAGAATAGGAGCAGTGTCATATAATTGGAAACATCTGATTTTCTGAACAGTAAAAAGTGATTCACTCTTTGTATACCTCTTTTTACAGTTATCACCTCAGAAATACCACCTTCTTTCTGATTTCCTTCTCCTTTGCAGAATATGTAATTCTGGAGTTAAATTTATTCTTGGTATAGTTCTTAAAAAATGGAGACAGCCACCAAATCTTTACAGAGAAACCTTTGTTTTTCAGCTGAATGTAGAATAGGGAAATGAGGACATGACCTACATGCTGCCTTTTATTTGCAGAACGGTGAACAAAGTACTATTTTTCAAGATCCCAGTTAGAACAGAAAGACATATTAAAATGGGTTGGGATTGGAGTAGGGTGAACAGATTGGTGAGATTCAAATTGTCCTTAACTGTCACATTTACGAATTATTCACTAGTCAAGTAATAATCCCATCTTTTCATCCTTTGCTTTCTTCTTCATTCATTCCTTTCTTCCCAATTTAATTTTTAACAGTGTTTAGCACACTGCCTAATCTACAAAGAGCTATAAAGAACAGAGATCTATTTTAACTTCAGATAAAACCAATGTAAAGCAAAACTATTCAGGAATATTTTATATTTTCAAAGTACTTAGGAATTCTTTAATTAGAAAAATAAAGGCAATGGGATTATCTATTGGATTCTAAAAGTAACCAAGAATTAAATCACTCACATCCCCCTCTTAAAAAAACACAACAAAACCTTAAATTACATTGCTGTTAAGTTTTCTTACAGTAAGAAATAAGACCAACCTACACTAGAGTACAAAAACCTGAAATTCTGAGCATGAAAATAATTTATTGATTAGACATCTGGTTTATTCAAGCATAAGGCCTACCAAAGATAGCATTAACACAGCTCATGGAATAGGAAAAAAAACCCCATCCAGCACCTCCTTTGTCTCAGATTTCCTGGGGACAAAATTTGTGCATTCTGTACTACAGCCTCACCCTAAAGCATCCACATGTGCTTGATATTAACGAATAGGATATGAGAAACTTTCTGTACACTCAACTTGGCAAGCATCATTAGTGATGCAACAACATTTTTAGGCACAAGAAATAGCACTGCCTGCAGTGAGAGCCTTTGACAAAGAAAATATCATTAAATATAATCTTACAAATAGGAAGGAAAATATATGCACTTTTGCCAATGGACTGCTTTACGTATCAGGAAAAATGTCACAATCAGATTTTCTTTCGATAATTAAAACAATTTAATTGATACTCAACTTTAATCAATACTCAGGTTATCTTGTATTAAAAATCAGAAAAATAAAACAGATTTAACCTAAATGCAATTTAGGGAAGAAATGCAGGACTAATAATATGGAATAATAGTTGCACTTCTTCAGCTAACTCATTAAAAAATGCCAATTAAACATTTTCAGTCAAATTTTATTAAAAAAAAAGCAGCAGATCAACATTACAATTCAAGAACCTAATCTAAATATGCACTTGACAATGAAGCACATCTGAGTATGGAGTGAAAAAAGTTTTTTCCAAAAAACCATCAAACGTATCATCTCCAAATACCCAAATAATAAATCACTTCTGCAGGCCGTCTATTGAGTGGAATCATAAACAAAGAACAGAAGATTTATTGCTGTGAAAACAAATCTGTAGTACAGTAGTATGAATCTTGGGTATTAAACATAGTCAGTTGGATCAAGTTAGGAAGTTGAAAATCTAATAAGAAATTTGTGTGTGAGAGAAAGTCTATAAGCCAGCTGACCCAAGAGCAACTGAGATATCAAACTTGTTCAGTGAAACCAGACATTATTTTAAATCTCCATTTTTTGAAGGCAATTAAAAATTACAATTCCAACAGCCCACAAACCAAATAAAAAAAACAACTGTAGAAAGCAATTAAAACTACGTTCAAGGAGCCACTTTTTCAGCTCAATTTCAGCACCCCAAGGAAAAAAAAAAGCATCCATGACTATCACAGATGAAAACAGAATGAAATGTCATTGGAATCAGTTATTTTCCCCCACTGAGGTATAAAATCTATATAGAAATTTGATACTATACTATAACAAATTGTACTTCTCATAGTTCTGTTTTAATTTCCTTTAAACCCTGTTTAATATAGTCTTTTTAATTGTAAAAATGTTTTCATGATTCTGAATCTGGTTCCAGTTCTTTTTCATTTATTTTTATATCAATATTTAATATACTGGCTACCAGTTCTAATCAGAAAAAAAATCTTGGACATCTCTTCATTATAACAGCACATTCAGCAGAAATGACTGATGTGCAAGCAAACCATAAAAGGTGCAGCTCTCTGGAAAGCACATTTCGTAGATTGTTTCAGTCTGAATATTCTTTACAATGATTCTTGATGAAAGACTCTTAATCTTGTAAACATCAGTGTGCACAATCTCGCTACTAACGTAGTTTCACGTCCTTGGACAGGAAGGCCGGTTCACAGCTAGTGAAAGAGAGAGCAGTTTAAGTTTTAATGGCTGATAAACCTTACATCCTGCAGGAGGAAAGCACTTTTCCTTTTTTGCTACTTAAGAATGTGGCAGAAATGTATGCTGAGGTAGCCCAGTCAATCCTTATTTTTTTCTTTTTTTGTAAATTTGGTCTCAGAATATTTCTGGAAGGGTTACATTTCGAAGAAGCCACTGCTGGGACCGGCTTCCATTGCAGTCTCTAATGCTGGGCACCTGGCTGTCCTCTTCTGTGGCTTTATCCAGGCACTGATTACTGTTCACATGCTGCAGGGTTAATTTCTGAAAATGACAGGAAAGAAGTCTTAATATGAAAGTGGAAAACAAAACCAAAACACCTCAACCATTTTTTGTGATTATGAAATTCCTCTGTAGAAAAGGGATTACTTAAGACAATGGAGAAATGTACCTGTGTAAAGACAGCATTAAGAGCTATGTCGGGGGAGAAAGGCACTGGGGGTACAGTGCATTCTGCTGGATTTGCAGTCAGATGACCTCAATTCTAAGTCCCAATTCTGCCATAAGCTCTGTAATACTGTGAGAAATTTTACTTTTTTGTGCTTCAGTTTCCTAAAAAAGTGATCAGATTAGTGATTTCTAATTTAGGATCCTCAACCTATTTTCAAAAAGCTATCTCAAAACTGCTTCGTTTTCCCATGATAAGGCTCTTCAAATTAATTCTGTGATTCCAAGTTTCAAGTCTTTAGAAACTCAGGTCTTTTTGAAGACTCGAAATCCTAAGATTTATACAACAGTCCTTAATAAGTGGCTGACAGATGTGGTTATATACCTTCCTCTCTACTTGTCTGCGTTCCGGACTTGATGCTGTCATGCTGATTTTTAGGATAATTTCAAAAGAACATGACAGATGAGAGTTAACAGACACATACTGACCATACTAATGAATCCGATACCAAGCCCCGGTCAGGTGGAGAACTCCAAAGCAGCTATGTAGGAATCTGCATTAAGCGTTATCCTAATAAGTATGTAACTATAAGGAAATATGTTTATTCACACATTTTTACTCACGGCTCTATTTTAATGTAATTCTTTTAGCTCATTTAATTTTCATAAGGAACATTTCATTTTCATGAGGCCTCTTTTGTACCTATTTGAACTTCAAACAAAGCAAAACCTAATGACTGTATACAATACAGCTACTTTAGCTTTCAGTCACTTCTGTGTTATGCTCCATGTGGAAGCTGGCAAAAGGCAGTGCACATTCGCAGATGTCACAGTTTACTCTCAACACTGACTTCAGTAATATCGAAGGGTCAGTGTTTGTTAGATAGTTTACTTTAGCTCCAATAAATGCATAACAAGAAGACCGGGAAGGGCTTCCCTGGTGGCGCAGTGGTTAAGAATCTGCCTGCCAATGCAGGAGACACGGGTTCGAGTCCTGGTCCGGTAAGATCCCACATGCCACAGAGCAGCTAAGCCCATGCGCCACAACTACTAGGCCTGCGCTGTAGAACCCATGCTCTGCAACAAGAGAAGCCACGGCAATGAGAAGCCTGCGCACCGCAACAAAGAGTAGCGCACCGCAACGAAGAGTAGCCCCCGCTCTCCGCAACTAGAGAGAGAAAGCCTGTGCAAAGACCCAACGCAGCCAAACATGCATACATGCATACATACATATATAAAAAGACCGGGAAAAGTCAGCATGGCTGGGGCTGTTTTTACTTTTATGCAGATGCTGTGTAGTTTGTTTTGAGGGGATGCACTTTGCAGTCAGACATTTCTGTAGTGAACCCCAGATTTGTCACATGTCAACAATATGCCCCTGAGCAAAAACCTCTCTCAGCCCCAGGTCCCTCATCTATAAAATGGGGACAAGAATGCGTCTAGAGCTGTGCGGAAATGTTAAGATAATGAACAGAAAGTGCCGCCCAGCTCAGAGGCACTCATACAACATCCTGAGCAGCCGCGGACACAGTCTGGCAGCCCCGAGAGCGAAGCACACAGCTTGCTGCTAAGGCCTTTGGTCATTTGTAAGACAAAAACAAAGCACTTTAAAAAGAACCCCCCAAACATTCCAGAAGGCCCTTCAAAGCTTCTCTGAGTGGCCAACTTCATCAGGCCCACTGTCAGTATTAATAAAAACAAAAAAGCACAACAAAAAACTTAGTTGGGAAATTGGTCTTTATCACCCTAATTTTTAAAAATGTCATTATTTCACTTATTGAGAATCATTAAAATAAACTTGTAACAAAGACAGAGGTTATTGATACATGCTGGGTATTTAACTGCTCAAAATTAAGACAGAATCCCTATAATTTCAGGAAGCTAACATCCCTTCAGGAGACCAGGACTCTGGTGAAGAGCCCTGTTCCAGACACAGCTCTCTGGCTGCTGACAGCAGGGGCACAGTTCTGTGGCTCGTGACTCTGTGCGGACTGTGGTCACCGTACTCAGCAGAGGATCCATCAGCATGGACTAGTTTCCACACAGAAAGAGTGTAACTAAGGCAACAGGCTAATTGTAACCTCTGAAAGGAGGATGAAAGCTATAGTTATCATTGCATAAAGTCCACCTGCAACCTAGAAAAAAAATAATTTGCCGCCCTCTACCCCTAATCTCTAGATATAACTGTGTTAAAATCTACATTTTCATTCCAGAAAGGACAGCTACAAGTAGTCAAAGCGAAAGAGCCTGGTGTCGTAAACTCTCTGCAATGTATACTATAAACAAGACAAAGATACAATATACAAATTTAATAGAAGACAGTATGGTATTGTGCAAAGAATCCTGGATTAAGAATCCCAGGTCTGTCTGAGATCTGGTAACACCATTTACCTGCTCTGTGACCTTGGGCAATTAACTTCCATTCTGGGCTTCAATGTCTACATGTATTAAAAACAATGTCCTGAATTTTATTTCTAGGGTTCCTTTGAAATCTAAGATTTCATGACTTTAGATTATACATTACTGACATAAGTGTTATTCTTCCAGACTGCAGTTTTCAACTGATGGAGGCAGGACAACTCTGATGGGCCGTCCGGAACTCCCTGTGCAGTCAGCTCAGACTGTGGGACCCACATCGCAGCTTGACTCCTCCCTCTGCCAATTCTTCTGTCTCCCTTTTCACAGGTGTTGATCTAAAGGATGCTCCCTAATAAACATCCTGAATACGAACCTTGGAGTGGAGTCTGCTTCTGGGAGAACCCAGCCGGCAATACTAGAATTTAATCTCAGTGAAGACACCTTGCAGAGTGCTCCAGGGGTTTTAAAACTTTACACTCATAACTGGTTCTTTCAAAATATCCTAAATCACTTCTAGCTCCTTAATTTCTAAGCAAACATTTACTTCTGAATAACTGCTGTGGTAGACTGTGTATCTTATACACAGTCTGCCAATGGCCATTCCCACTCCCTGTCTCCTGGCCACATCACACCATAAAGAAAGACTGGAAATGCAAATGCCTGCTTTCCCAGCCTCCCCTTATGGCTGGGGGATCACTATGAGATGAAGTTCTGGCCCATGGGGCACAGCAGAGCCTGCTGCAGGGGATCCAGGAAAAGCTTTGGCTTTCCTGATAAAGAGCAATTCACGCAGTAGTGCAACATTCCTCTTCCCTTCTTCCTGTCTTGAGTTGGGTGTGATGGTGAGCACTGTAGCAGCCTTCTAGAGGCCACAAGAAAAAGCCAAGAATATTGCTGCAATGTTATCCCTGACATCACTGTATCACTGAATCCATGCCAGAAGCCACTTACATCCAGACTTAAGAAAAAACTAAACCACTATTTGTTCATGCTACTATAAATAGGTTTATATTACCTAATTAAACATACCATCATTCTTCAATGAACATATACAATTGGGAGGCTTTTTAATTTTCAAAATATTTTGGCTTCACAATGACTGTGGGGTGCCACTGGCATTTACTGTCTGGACTCAGAGATGCCATATATCCTGCAGGACCTGGGGCAGCTACATCCAAAATGGCAATGGCATGCACCATGGAAAACCCTGCAACAGAATATTCAGGCCACTTCCAACAGTCATATTAACTGAGCTACTGCTCGCTCGCTCGCTCTCTCTCTCTCTCTCTCTCTCTCACACACACACACACACACACACACACACACACACACACTTTTTTTTTAACTATAGTTTGATACTGTGAAGGGAGACCCAGGATTTATAAAACATGGTCTTTGCCCTCCAGGATCTAACTAAGTGGAGAAAAAGACTGGTAGATAAATAACTACAAAGAAGCACAGAATTACAGGGGTCAGAGACAATTGTAATTAAGACAGAGAGAGCTAATTTCTGGCTGCGATCCATGGAAGTGATGTCAATTCTGGGCTCTCAAGAACAGGCAGGATTTGTTAGGCAGATGGAACTGTATAATCTTAAATGTAAAGTGGGAAAGTACACGATACGTTCAGGGAATAGCTGGTCGAAGATGAAAAGTAGACCAGGGTTTGTATGTGATGCAGTATATGGAGAAAAGACAGCCAAAGTCACAACTTGGTTTGGACATCTCCATTGAGGGGGTAGAATGAAGCAGCAGAGTGAGCCAAGCAGACAAAAGAAGTAGAGAAAAAGCTAAGAGAAGAAACTAAACAGTAGTGCATCTAAAGCCAATGGATACAAGGATTTTAAAAGAGCATCTGCTTAGCAATAGTAAATACTACAGAGAAGTTAAGAAAAAGAGACGAGAATGTCCTGGCTTTGCATCCAGGGGCTGTTTCTATATAGTGTCAGACCAAGGCAGAAGCCAGGTTGAAGAACCAGAGGCACAAGTGCCAGCCATTCACTCGCCATCATACGGCACAGGAGAAAAGTAGGATGGTATGTACAAAATAAAATAGGCAAAAGTCTGTCCCAACATGAAGAAGAAAACCAGTGCTTGTAAGCAGAAGAAAAAGAACCAGAGAAAGATATATTGAAGATGCTGGTGCTGGTTCCAGAACCATAGAGCAAAAAAGCATAAGTTGGGAGGTTAGCCAGGTATGAGGAAAGGAAGAGAGGTTTACTGGAGATGCTTTGATTGCTTTTAAGTACCGCTATTTGAGTACAACATATAGCAGGTGGGGAGAGGGAGTGGCTCCAGAGGAAAGCAAAGACAAATAGTTTTATTATATATGTCACTGAAAAATCACTGAGCCAGAGAATTTCGTTAATTAAATCTCACCTTTTACCTCAGTGTTTAATTCGGTAATTTTAAAAGCCTACTTAACCGTTCCATTTCTACCACAGTGGCTGGCAAAGCTTAAGGACATACGGAGGGAAGAGTGATTACATAGTAACAACAAGGACCCAGGGACTGGAGGCAATTCTAATTTAATTACTGGAGAGATTAAAACATGTTTATTTTACGTATATTGCTTTTCCTACCTGTCAATTCTTGGAATATAAGAACAATTTGATCCATATGCAGATTCCACAAGAATTCACTCTTCTAGATATAAAATATTTTATACAATACACCCAATGACACCCAATTTTATTCCTATATTCAACTGGATAACTTACCACCGGATCATACTCCCAAAGCTGGTTGCCTTTTAGGTGGTGGCATTTGAGCATTGTGACTGGGCCATTAAGTTTGGAGACATCCAAGCAAAGGTCATCTGTTCTAATTTCTTTGTTGGCAGTGTAAGAGAAAACCTGAAAAACAAAAATGCACACATATAAGCTTTAACAGCAAAATAAATTAGCGTTTTATATGCCCAAGAATCTGGCAGAGAAAAAGACAAGTATTTCAAGATACATGCTTTTTGAACTTTATTAGTGTAATGGAGAATAAATAACTCAGAAAAGACACCACTATTTTTGCAGAGAGGAAAAAAAAATGATCTTAAGTTCTCTGTATATACGGAGTGTACTGTCAAGGGTTGTCATCTGTTTGACTAAAAAGGGCAGAATAAATCTCACGTACAACAATGTAAACACAGTTCTCAGAAAGGGCCTTTTACAAATGTTTCATTTAAAAAATAATCATTAGATTGAAGGCTCTATTCTCCTAAAGTCTTTATTATTTTCTCTTTAAAGGTAGGAAAATATTTCCTGAATGATGTCATGAAATAAAAAAGGAAGAAGATGAAAACAAATCCAAAAATTACCCCTTTTAAAGCTTTACTGAAATACTCACCTGATTACCTCCCATACCGTGACAGTTAAAAATTCCAACTTTTTCATTCTCTTTTCTAGCCATGTTATCTAGACACTGATTTGTTTCCACATTTCGTATCTAGGGGGACAATGAATAATGAAAAATATCACGAGTTAGAGAGGTTAACTAGACAGACACATACATATCTAACACACACATTAAAATCAATCTAAACTTCCCACTAAATCTCTTAATTCCTTAGGTAAGGGCTATGAGTTGGGAGGGAAAAAAAATCACTGTCTGGCTATCTAAGATTCTGTGATCTAGAAAGGTCTTACTATTTATATAAGTAATTTTTGTGTTTCATGGAGAAATCCTTTAAGTTCTTTCTTTCTTTCATCCCAAACTGTTCTTCTATGATTTGTATTTAACTCAGTAAGCTCTAGTTTGCCTAATAATATAAAGCAACTTAACAGCTCCCTGTGGACACTGTTTGCCACCAAGATAAGGGGGCATTACTATTGATAACTACTTTGATGACTTCTTAGGAGGCTCAAGGTGGGTATTTTCTTTTTTTTTCTTTTTTTTTTTTTTTTGCCGTACGCGGGCCTCTCACTGTTGTGGCCTCTCCCATTGCAGAGCACAGGCTCCGGATGCGCAGGCTCAGCGGCCATGGCTCACGGGCTCAACCGCTCCGCGGCATGTGGGATCTTCCCGGACCGGGGCACAAACCCGCATCCCCTGCATCGGCAGGCGGACTCTCAAACACTGCGCCACCAGGGAAGCCCAAGGTGGGTATTTTCTAAGCAAAGAACCTGGAACTTGGCTTAACTGGAAAGCCTAAGCATGGTGTGTAGTGTAAACACCATTCTTCCATTAGGTACTTGTCAGTTACATAAAAAAGTTGAATCAGTCATCTGAATTAGGAAGAATATTTTAAGCACTGATATATTTTTTTCCTCTGAACCACTACAGTTTAAAAGCATATGGCAAATTAATAGACATTTGTAAAGTTCTAAATCTGTTGTCATGGGTGGTACTGTCAGCAGGTAAGCCGGAAGGGAGAAGTGGGACAAACTATATCTGTCATGTCATGTAGATAGAAAAGGAGTAATTGTGTGTGAGAGAGAAACTGGGGGGAAAGTTAAAACCACAAATAACCCATTTATTTTTATAAACATGTATAGTCTACGTATTATTCCACTATTTTAATAAGGCACTAACAAGTCCAGATGCATTTTTTTCTTATAAAGATACAATAGCATAAGTATGAATAACTGTATTATTCCCAGAGGATCAGAATAAGAACTGGGGCTTTGGCAAAAGAGAGGCCTGGGTTTAAGTCCAAATGATCCAAACCCTCTGAGGACAATTTCCTAAGAGAGACTAGTCAGCTCTATGTTGAGGCTGGGTAAGACAGTGCATCCACATGCCTACTTCGGAGTCTAGCACGTAGTGGACTCAGAAACGGTAATAATTCTGTGCTGCCACCTTATCGCTAGTCAACTCCATCTGGCTATTCCATCAAAACCTCAAACTCAGTTCATGCAAAAACAGGATTTTCCAACTCCTTAATGCTAATACTTCTTCACCTGAATATTTCAACATACCCCTGCCACTCCACCCCTGACCCTGAGGAGTGCTACCTAAAACAAACATCCATCTTCATTCCTCCATATATTCCCCCCTTCCCCTGATACCCCTAGTTTTATTAATAATCCCACAAGCTGTCAAATTATTCAAGCTGGAAATCACAAGGCCTTTTTTTCCTGGGTGTAGCATATCACATCAGTATCCAGGAATTCTTTTACCACGTAATGCACATCATCTTTTTATCCGTTATTTTAAAGCAGAAACCTATTACCTCATAAATAGATTTTACAAAAGGTTTTATAGTTAGATACAATTTTACATAAAACACACCTTTCTGCACCTTAATGGATAATCAATTAATACTTGATGATCATGGCTATCTTACTTGACAAAAAATTTAGTTCAAATTTTGACAAGGTGAGTCTTTATCTCATATATTCATATAAAACAATTATTTCCTTATACTTTTGAAAAAGTTACAAACTCCCCAGTCCTTTGTTTTCATCAATTTTTTTCTCTCAAATATAGATGTAGAGGTTTCTCAAGAAAGGTGATAAATGTCACAGAAATGATTAGGGAAGAACCAACATTATTGTCAGCTTCTCCCTCTCACATGGAATGGGTTTTTTTGGTTAAATAATTATCTTTTATCAAACTTAATATAATAAAAATTAAAAAAATAAAATTCTCGGGCTTCCCTGGTGACACAGTGGTTGACAGTCCGCCTGCCGATACAGGGGACACGGGTTCGTGACCCGGTCCGGGAAGATCCCACATGCCGCGGAGCGGCTGGGCCCGTGAGCCATGGCTGCTGAGCCTGCGCGTCCAGAGCCTGTGCTCCACAATGGGAGAGGCCACAGCTGTGAGAGGCCTGCGTACCGCAAAAAAATAAAAAAATAAAAAATAAAATTCTCCCCAAATGTAATTGGACTTCCTATCACTCAGTAACTATCTTATAATAAATCAACTTTGGCTATTCTGTTTCCATAACTGATGTTGCTAAAAATTACAGCAAATAAATTACACTTACTCTGCACTAGGCATTGTTCTATGAGTTTTACCTGTAACAGCTTATACCACCCTTACACCATTCCTATGAACAATTCTGGATTGTTTTCTGACATAAGAGATCTGAGCCTCCAACCCTTGAGGATACTACTGACAACTAGATGTTAAAAGTAGAGTTCTCCAAGGATTGGAAACCATTACTTCCCAACAACTGTTTTGGTGACAATGAACCTTGATCAGCAAGACGTGGCCCAGCTGAGACGGGTGGTCAGAGAGTGGGTGGGCCTCTGGTGGGGCCTGATGGCACTTCTCCAAAGTGCAGGGGAGGGGTGGAGAGAAGCCCCGCACACTCGGTGAGGAAGGACCTTCTGTAGAAGGGGAGCTGTGATGTTTGGTCCCTGGGCAGAGAGGATTCTGTCTGGTTCAACGCATAAAGTGGCATCTTTGAGCTGCTCTTCAGGCTGGTTTTTCCACATGTTAGATTGCTAGCGAAGACAATTTTCAGGGAATATCCCCCTCCTTTGTAGTAATACATGTGGGCTACCTCACCTACAGAGTGTGTGAGATGATTTTTGAAGGAAATGAAAAACCAGGATGACTAGGGGTGAGTTTTGGGAACAATTCTGTTCTTTATGATGTCAGGAGGCAGGAGATCATTTAATAGGTTTCTTTGGTGGGAGTTAACTTTGAAGAGTCTTTGCGGAAGGGAAAAATTAGGAACATTAAAAAAAAAGTTGAATCAGATGTTCAAAATGGTAATTCTATACAGCTTTAAGGCTATGTAACCAATTACCGGCTTTCTAGTGAACTATAGAATGGTGGTGATAATACTTGTTTCAATGTTCATATTGGAATGGAAATAGGTACCAGACTTGGTTACTCAAAATCTGACACTTAAAAAAAGTCATAACAATATATGAACGATGCAGTCAGGGGAAAATAGCCGCACTTTCAAGGTGTCTGGAGGCAGATGGGTAGGCATGAGAGCTCAGGGTTGGGGGACACGCAGAGCTGGGCCTCACGCCCGGCTCCACCTGCCATGCGACCTTGGCAGGTCAGTACTCTAAGACAGTTATTCCCAAAACCATGATTTGAACAACTGAATAAACTGTTTTTCAGTATCTGCCACTGAAAAAATGATTTTGTGATCAAGTATGTTTGGGAAATACCAGATTAACAAATTTGAATAGGTTTTCTTTACTGAAGGACTTCTCAAAGCCTTTTAACATAGACTCTTGGTAGGGATGGGGACTGATAGTACAGAAGGATATAATGCTGCTTTTTATAAAGCAGCATTTCCCAAACATTTTTGGCCATAAAATCCACCCCTCCTCCCCTATCCCTTGCCTTTCTAACAGGCACCTTGAGAGATATCAGACACCAGCATTCTTTAGAACATAGTAAGTGGGAAATGTTGCTGCACAAACCTCATTTTCTCATCTGTAAAACAGGGATAACACTCTCTCTCACATTTGCTGAGATCCCTTAGTGAGGTAACACATACAGAGACCCAGCAGAAACCGACACCTAGTAGGTCCACAATAGCTGTTGGTTCTCCTTAACTCAGGTGTACAACAGCTGTCACTAAAATATTATTTTCAACCTTATGAGTTGATGATTGTGAATGCACTCATTCCTGGGAAACCAGGAATGAAACCAGGCAAGAAATCAGAGCCTAAGTTTCTTGGTTTCTGCTATAGTCTCCAGAATCCTGGCACCTCCAGAATCCTGGCACCTTCATTAGGGTAGACAATGTAAGCAGTTAAAGGATTCTTAGAATCTACTATTACGGCATCTAGATTTACTTTTTCCCCTTCTGCCGTGAGGGTAATACTGGTTAGATACGAGAAAGGGTATGAGTGTTAGTCGTTAACAGCACAAGCTCTCAAGCCAGACTGCCTGTGTTCAAATCCTGTCTCTTCCATTTTGTGGTTGTGACCTGAGCCACGTTGCTTAAACCATTTATTTGTGCCTTAATTTACTTACACGTGAAGTGGGGGAAAATAGCACCTATCTCAGAGTGCTGGGAAATGAGTTAATATTTGTAAAGCATCAGACTGGTACTTGACATAAAGTTCATGCTCAGTAAATTTTAGGGTGGAAAAGTAAATGGTCAGTCCATAAGCCTGGCTACACTGTTAAGAGTCTGGATTATTTGCTTTCTGTGTCTGCTGTTTAGACAATTCACCTCTTGGATTAACAACAACTAGATATCACAATGAAACACATTTATTCAGTTCCAGGTCCCTACAGGAGCTATGAGAGCCAGACTTTGTGGAGCCAGACGTGCTAAATGTACACATTCCGATTTCCCTTTCTGCTCTAAAATCCTATGACTTCAGGTTTCCCTGGGCCCTTGTAACATGACAAGAGGTACCTGATAGGCTAAATTCCAGTCCTAGCAAAGGAAGGCTCACAGAGGTGGAGCTATCACAAGCACAAGCTCCCTAGCTGCACTTTGGCTGGTGCTCGAGAACAACCCCGGTCCCAAAATCAGAGCTTCGACCTGACAGTGTGGCCTAGTATTAAGGACATAAATGCTTAAGACCAGCTGCTTAGTTACTAAGGTAATAACAAGCAGGCCACAGAGGGTAAAATCTGTTTCTTATATAGAAAGCCGGCTGGCAAGAGGCAGGTAAAAGGCAAGCTTGCCTAGGCAATCATCTACTGTGTGTTAGACAAGTGGCTCTTTGTAATATGCCTATATTCTGACCTAGCTAACAATGCCTAGGTGTTGTCCAAAATTGGGTCAGTTCTGGAAAAAAAAAAAAAAGCTCCTCATTCTTTATTCTGAAGGCAAGCAACTGCTATCAATCTTCCCATGGCATCACCCACGCTGGGCCTTTCTTGACTGGAATGAGGCCCCAGCAAAGGGAATGGATACTCACTAATGAGACAAGGAACTCCGCATACCCTCGCTTGTTTGAGGTGACTTCCTTAAACCACAACAAAGCTCAGAGGCAGGGAGCTCAGGTCAACCATGAAGTAGCCTTAGGAACTACCAAGGACAAACAAGGAGTCTGTGCTCGCTCTGGCACTGGAAGACACTGCAACCAGGCTGATCAGTTTCTAACTCACCACCGCGCAGCTCCCCGCTGTGATCTAGCTGCTCTACCGCATCCTACTTTTCCACGTTACATCTCCTCCTCTTTCCCCCATCACCAACACCTGCTCTTTACTCTCAGCCAACGATCTTGTGTTCAGCTGAAGAAACAAAGCTCACCAGAGAAGTCCCTCACACTCCCACCTCAAACTACCAGCCTCCAGCTCTCAACCCACAATTTGCCTGACTTGGCCCCGGCCCCCACTTCCTTCCAGCTGCGTGGATGAACTGCCCACCCTCCAGCCTCTACCTCCACTGTGCACCACAGCCCATTCCCCCACCTACTAAACGTGACTCCTGGACTCCTGCAAGCGGTGGCTCTTTTCTATCTTCACATTTTCTCTTTTGTGTCCTTGGCAGCAGCACAGTTTCATCTTAGTAAAAATAAACAGAAAAAACCTTCTTTAACCCCATTTACCCCTCCAGCTACCACTCATTTCTCTGTTCAGCTTTACAGCAAAATTTCTTATCCACACTCATGATCTCCACTTCCTCTTCTCCTGATCTCCTGTGAAGCCATCAGAGATTCCGTCCCTACAGATCTCCACCGGAACCCACTTGACACAGTGAGATGGAGCCTCCTGACAGCGTCTCCCTCACCAATCCAACGGCTGGTTCTCAGGACTTGTCTCCCTCCTTTCTCTGCAGTGTTCCACACGATGGATCACTTCCCTCTTTCTTGAAGCAAGTCCTTCACTTACTGGGGCATCACTTTCTTGGTTCTTTTCCTATTTCAGAAATAGTAACTGTTTTTTTTTTTTTTTTTGGCCATGCCATGTGGTTTGTGGGACCTTAGTTCCCTGACCAGGGATAGAACTTGTGCCCCCTGCAGTGGAAGCACAGAGTCCTAACCACTGGACTGCCAGGGAATTCCCTCTCTTCCTATTTCAATGCTCTCTCCTTCTCAGTCTTTTTGGCTGATTCCTTCTCACCTTCACAATTTCTAAATTGTGGAGTTTTTTATGGCTTGGTCCTCAGTCCTCTTGTCCATCTACAATACATTCACTCCCCCTGCAAGGTGCTCTCATAAAGTTTTGTGGTTTTAAAAACCACCTATATACTGCCAACCCCTAACTTTAGATCTCCATCGCAAACTTTTGTCCAAGCTGCAGGTTTTTTAATGCAAATATCTATCCACTATCTTTACCTGGATCAAATGTTAACATGTCCCAGACTGCACTGCTGAGCACCTTCTGCACCTGCTCTACAGGCCTTCCCATCTCAGTAAGGCCAACTTCACTGCCCCAGAGTCTCAGTCAGAATCTTAATATAATCCTTGGCTATTCTTTTCCTTTCACCAATACACCAGTTCTACTCTTGTTCCCACAGAGTTCTTTTTGACATAGCAGACAATCTGATCCTTTTCAGTGAAAGTCTGCTCATCTCTCCCTGCAACTTCCCACCTCAGAACAAAACCCAAAGTCCTTACTATGGCCTACAAGCTCTATGTGATTTGGCCCTCACTACGTCTTGACCTTATCTTCTTCTGCTCTCCCCCTGTCCACTATACCCAGACAATTGGCCTCTCTGCTGCTTCTGGAATGTGCCAAAGTACATTCCTGTCTTAGGGCCTTTGCACTTGTTTTCCTTGTGCCTGGAACACTCTTTCCCCAGAAATTCATCTGACTTGCTCCTTCACTTCCTTCAGATCTCTGCTCAAAAATCACCTTATAAGAGAGGATTTTTTCAACTACTCCACATAAAAGAGCACCACCACTCCCGCCCACAAGTCATTCTATCCCCTTTGTCCTTACCACCACCTGACACCGTGAATATTTAAAAAAAAAAAGAAAAATCTGTCTTTCTCCAGAGACTGTAAGATCCACAAAAGCAGAGACTTTATTTTATTCACTGTATTCCCAGTACTTAAAATAGTATCTATCAAATAGTCCGTATGCAAATATTTGTTGAATGAATGAAAGGAAGGAAGAAGTGACAACCTCCTGCAGATCGGGGGTGGGGGGGGCCGACTTTTCCTGAATGTCAGGAAGATTCAGTCCTGGGGTGGGACCTGGATGTGGCCCTGTCCACACAAATCAACATTCCCTGTCGTGACTTACAAAGAAAATTTTGCCCTGCTATCAATTCCTGTCACAGAAGTGTTGAGTTTTTCTTTTTTTCTATTTGGATTCACATGCCTTCAAAAAGTCAATTTTATAATTTAAAGGTTTATAAAGATTTGCAATGAACTGCAGACAGACCCAGTAAAAACAAAGTTTCTTTACTATAAGCAATGCACTTTCATACAGTATTTCCTAAGCTATTAAAAAATGTTGGCCATAAGTAGCTAAATTGATTTATAAACCACTTCTGGGTTGTAATCAGAAAATTGAAAATCACTGCCTTGACCTAATAAAAAGAGGAACCTTGGGGAATTAGAAGATTATTAAGAAAGGAGAACCAGAATCTTTATGGCCCCCTGGCTTGAGGTATTGCACTGTAGTAAAGAAGAGGAAAAGTACTTTCTCAGTAGTAACACATAGTAGTCCAACACTTCTGCTCCAACAAGTAGAGGGAAAAACAGCTAAATTGCAGAAATCCTATTTTTGAGTCTATTAGAGAGCAATGGAAGCAATTAGGGTGAGGTGAACTATAATCCCAGAAAGGGAAGAGCCCTCCCTAGGTGAGCTGACAATCACCAGATGTCTTCCTCAGTAAGGACATTTGCTGATGGTGCAGGCTGAGGACAGGGTGTGGCCCAAAAGGGCCTTTTCCTTAAGGAAAGAGCACAGTGATGCTGGTTATGTGAAGGCTAGCATGACAAAATAAAAATCAGAGGAGCCCCAAATACGAGGCCATTCCCCTCATGGGACATTTGCTGTGCTGTCAGTGGATGGGAAGCTGTGGCTAAAAGGGAGAATGAAATCCTCCACATCTCAAGAGGGAAAACTGTCATTATATGTAGATGCCATGATACTATATATATAAAACCCTAAAGACTCCACACAAAAACTACTAGAACTGATGAACGAATTCAGCAAGGTAGCAGGATAGAAGATTAACATAACAGAAATCGGGTGCATTTCTTTACACTAACAATGAAATATCAGAAAGGGAAAGTAAAAAAAAACAATCCCTTTCAAAACTGCATTTAAAAAAAACACCTAGGAATAAACCTGACCAAGGAGGTGAAAGACTTATATGCTGAGAACTATAAAACATTAATAAAGGAAACTGAAGATGATTCAAAGAAATGGAAAGATATTTTATGCTCTTGGATTGAAAGAATTAATATTGTTAAAGTGGCCGTACTACCAAAGCAATCTATAGATTTATGCAATTCCTATCAAATTACCCATGACATTTTTCACAGAAGGAGAACAAATAATCCTAAAATTTATATGGAACCATAAAAGACCCAGAATTGCCAACACAATCCTGAGGAAAAAGAATACAGCAGGAGGCATAACTCTCCCAGACTTCAGACAATTCTACAAAGCTACAGTAATCAAAACAGTGTGGTTTTTGGCACAAAAACAGACATATGGACCAACGGAATGGAATAGTGAGCCCAGAAATAAACCTACACACCTATGGTCAATTAATCTTTGACAAAGGAGCCTAGAATACACAATGGAGAAGAGACAGTCTCTTCAGCAAGTGGTATTGGGAAAGTTGGACAGACCGCGACATGTAAATCAATGAAATTAGAACACACCGTCATATAATACACAAAAATAAACTCAAAATGGCTTAAAGACTTAAATGGAAGACATGATACCATAAAACTCTTAGAAGAGAATATAGGCAAGACATTCTCTGACATAAATCATACCAATGTTTTAAGTCAGTCATTCAAGGCAATAGAAATAAAAACAAAAATAAACAAATGGGACCTAATCAAACCTACAAGCTTTTGCACAGCAAAGGAAACCTAAACAAAATGAAAAGACAGTCTATGGACTGGGAGAAAATATTTGCAAATGATGTGACCGACAAGGACTTCTAAACTGTACAAACAGTTCATACAACTCAATAACAACAACAAAAACAGCAAAAAAAAACTCAATCAAAAAATGAGCAGAAGCTCTAAATAAATATTTCTCCAAATACATACAGATGGCCAACAGGCACATGAAAAGATGATCAACATAGCTAATTATTAGAGAAATGCAAATCAAAACTACAACGAGGTATCACCTAACACTGGTCAGAATGGCCATCATTAAAAAGTCTACAACTAACAAATGCTGGAGAGGGTGTGGAGAAAAAGGAACCCTCCTACACTGTTGGTGGGAATGTAAATTGCTGCAGCCACTATGGAAAACAGTATGGAGGTTCCTCAAAAAACTAAAAACAGAGTTGCCATATGATCCTGCAATCCCACAACTGGTCATATATCCGGAGAAAACTATAATTTGAAAAGATACATGCACCCCAGTGTTCACTGCAGCACTATTTACAATAGCCAAGACATGGAAGCAACCTAAATGTCCAGAGACAGATGAATGGATGAAGAAGATATGGTACATATATACAATGGAATACTACTCAGCCATAAGAAATAATGCCATTTGCAGCAACATGGATGGACCTAGAGATTATCATACTAAGCAGAGTAAGTCAGAAAGAGAAAGACAAATACCATATGATATCACTTATATGTGGAATCCAAATTATGACACAAATGAACTTATCTACAGAACAGAAACAATCTCACAGATATAGAGAACAGACTTGTGGTTGCCAATGGGGGGTGTAGAGGAGGGATAGGGAGTATGGGATTAGTAGATGCAAACTATTATATATAGGATGGATAAACAACAAGGTCCTACTGTATAGCACAGGGAACTATACTCAATATCCTGTGATAAACCATAATGGAAAAGAATATGAAAAAGAATGTGTGTGTGTGTGTGTGTGTGTGTGTGTGTGTGTGTGTGTGTGTGTGTGTATATAAATGAATCACTTTGCTGTGTAGTAGAAATTAACACAACACTGTAAAGCAACTATACTTCAATAAAATTAAAAAAAAAATCTTCCACATCTCCTGGTGCTTAGGAGACAAATTCCTGCTAGACAGAAGACCTGAAAAAATAACAACTGGTTCCCCCCACTGAACAAGGTGGGAGGCTAAAGTATACTAATCTCAAAACCTCAGAAAGGCAAAACTTTCAGGGTTGAGGAGACAAGACCCCTCCAAGAAACATACATGAGCCAGAAGTGAACTAAGTCTTCCCTAAAACTGCAACCCAGCCCCACCTAGCTCAATCTTTGTTATGGATTGAATTGTGTCCCCACTCCAAATTCACATGTTGGAGTCCTAACCCCCAGCACCTCAGAATGTGACATTATTTGGAGACAGGTTCTTTACAGAGGTAATCAAGTTAAAACGAGGTTCATTAGGGTAGGCTTTAATCCAATATGACTGGTGTCCTTATATACAGGGCAAATTTGGGGACAGACACGTACACAGGAGAATGCCATGTGAAGATGAGGGCAGAGATCAGGGTGACGCTTCTACATGCCAAGGAACACTGATGATTGTCGGCAAACCACTAGAAGCTAGAAAGAGGCAGAGAACAGATTCTTCACAGACCTCAGAAGGAACCAAACCTGCCCACACTTTGATCTTGGATTTCTAGTCTTTAGAACTGTGAGACAATACATTTCTGTGTTTAAGCCAGAAGTGGTATTTTATTATGGCAGCCCTATGAAACTACTAAAACCCCTGACTTGATCAGACCCCTGGACTAAAGAGAAGGACCCATCTAGATTTCCTACACACAGAGCACAGCTTTGGCTGGGAACCAGAAAGAACGGCTATCGACAGTCTAGGAAAACAGTGGGACAGGGCACAAGAAATACTTCCTTGTGACCATCCTGGTAGTTATACCAGAAGGTAAGAAGGCAAGACTCTCTCACACCAGACCCTATACCATGGGCACCCACAAAGATTAAAAAGGCCAAACTCCAAAGCACAACTAATTGTGTCGGCTAATTATAAGCACTAATAAGTAAATTATTTCAGTTTCAAGAAGATCTGCTGCTGAATTCTAAGAGCAATGACTAAAGGCATCATCAGAGATAAGTATGCTAACCAACAGTCTTTCCAACCTCCACGCCCACACTGAGATTTTGGACTCCCAAGGGAAAATAAATGGGTGTTAAAAATACAACTTATTATAAATGGTCTTTCAAGTTTCCTTGTCAGTTCTTTACAATTTATCTTTACTTTGAAGTTCCTCACACTTTAATTTGGGCTAATTAATGCTAGAACATTAGCTTTAGGAATATATGGTTTCAACTAAATGGGCCAGTTTGTTAAAATAAGAAGTCTATCAAAGACACTAATATACTGTAACAAAAGTCCAACTGTGAAAGGTGAGAGGTAGAGCATTCTTATTTTAACAAAAATATAACATGATAAAAAATTAATAAGTAGACTGCTTCAACAAGAACTTTCTCACATTTGAGATAACTTTAATACGAAGGTACTCCCTTGTTAGAAGTGTAACCTCTATTCTTTTTTATAAATCAGTGAGAACATAATAACCACACAGAATACACACACACACACGTTTTTTTTACCTCTCCCAAAGAGAAATAGTGACGTGGAATCTGAGAATCGGGATAGATATTCTCTAGGTACCAAGAGAAAGGTCTGCATTGAAGTTTGTGTCTTAGACCAAGTCTTGATGATATATCTCCATAATCTACCTTTGTAACACCTGTTAAAAGAAATAAGTGACTGAATTATTAATGTTCCGTTAGGTAACACATTTCTATTTATATATTGCATCTAAAAAGCCAGTCAAACAGGAAAAGTAGTATCATTTTGGTGATGTGTGACTACACAAGTGACATACCATAAATCCACCTCCCAAAGTATAAAACAAGGAAATATATGTGTTTTTCAAAGAAAAATTAAATTTATCTGAGAATGATATATATGCTAATAATATTACATACAAATGTAAGTTATAGGGGGTCAGAAAAGTTTAATATTTGTTAAGGCAAAAACAAAAATAAAGACCAATTTTGCCCAAATATGAAACAGAGGTTAAACAGAGCAATTGTTTCCAGTCAGGTTTCTCTCTCACAGCTCACTGAATTGTGTGCGCTACCACTGCACAGTCTTGTGGTGATTGAAGAGGATGGGATGGTAACAATGCCAGGCAGATTTATAGCTGATGGAACAGCTGTTGCCACAAAACTCAGAAGAGGAGAGAAGTCCCTGGAGGCATGTTACAGGGCTCTGCACTGGCCTTGAAATACTTGACGCTTTCATATACATGTTAAATGTTGCAGTTAGGTTTAAAAAAAAAAAGAACATGGAAAGCACCTGGACCAATAGTGACTTCTGCAAGACTGGATCATGTATTGTTACTGTTAATGACATATACCAGGCATTCTGCTAAGCACCTTCTATATGTATGTGACTTCCTTTACTCCTTACAACAACTTATGAGGTAGGTGTCTGGCCTCTGCTCAGAGGTTCTCTTCCACTCCTTCTTATCTCTCTTCAGAATGCATTAGGATCAGACCAAGAAAGTTAGTTTTGTAATTCTAATGCAAGAT
Organism: Delphinus delphis; assembly: GCF_949987515.2. Classification (NCBI taxonomy): domain Eukaryota; kingdom Metazoa; phylum Chordata; class Mammalia; order Artiodactyla; family Delphinidae; genus Delphinus; species Delphinus delphis. The sequence continues at coordinate 50,112,206 of NC_082695.1, read as the reverse complement.
AATGCTAACCTGGAGAAATTATATAGAAGAAATTCTTGAATTCATCCATCCACACTTCTGCAAGTCGTCTGTTATTTTTATTGATAATCTGCCCTGTGCCTCCTGGAAACGTGTAGGGTGTAGCTTTCCGAAACACATGTCCAACATGTGAGCAAGTAACAATCTCCAAAGTTCCTCCACACTGCCAAATCTGAAAACAACAGCAAAGAAGACCAGTTTTAAACACTGATAATTATAAAAAAAAAAACGGTTCACATCTTATTGAGTTTCATAGCTGGAATTTCACAGAATCAAGGGCGTACAGTGGAGCTCCTGCTATATGGTTCCAAAGCCAGTGCTTCCTCAATTTTTGGTTCTGATCAAACCAGAAGTTGAAGGTTAAATTCAGGAAGATAGGTAAATGCAAAATACAGAAAAGACTTGAGGTCCACAGCAGTATTTCTCTAACTGCAGGCCGTCACTCTTACAAGGGTCATAAAATTCAAATTTGATGAACTGCAACCAGTACTAACAAGGATATACTGTTTCATGAAATGTTTATATTATGGGTTGTGTGTATATTTATTAATATGGTTCGTGGTCAAAAACTCTGACCATGCAGTATTCAGCCAGAGTCCTATCTGTTCCTCCTTCTCCAAACCTGTCACAACCTGTACATTAAACAGAACCTAGGAATCTAAACTTGATTACTCGTGAGTTATTCAGTGGACAGTGAGAGCACACTCTATGGTGTTTGTGAGAATAAAAACAAAAAAGGGGTAAAAGAAAGATCATTAACTGGTTTCACATCCTTAACGAAATTATCCTTTCAAAATACATTTTTCCGTAAGTCAAACATCTATTTTCAATTAAAATACATTTTGAAAAATTTTGATTTTGTTAAATATTGTGTGCCTGCCTTAACATTTTCACAGGATCATAAAGTGATACAGCTAAGTAGGATCTCCAAGATGATCTGGAGTTCAAACCTCTCCTTTTATAAAAAGCAAAGCTATCTACCAGGAACACAGCAAGCTAGCTGGGTTAGACTTCAGCGCAGTTCAGTGTGATTTCCACTATAGGCCATGTGTCTAAAGTTCATTATTTGCAGAAATACACTATGTCATTTTAAAAATATGTTGTTTTTTGTGAACAGGAAATGCATAAGACTTAAGGTTGACTGGGTTACCATTCATTTAGAATAATTTCAGAATTCTTTTGCCTTTCTCTTTTTTTTTTTTTTTGCGGTACGCGGGCCTCTCACTGTTGTGGCCTCCCCCCATTGCGGAGCACAGGCTCCGGACACGCAGCTCAGCGGCCATGGCTCACGAGCCCAGCCGCTCCGTGGCATGTGGGATCTTCCCGGAACAGGGCACGAACCCGTGTCCCCTGCATCGGCAGGCGGACTCTCAACCACTGCGCCACCAGGGAAGCCCGCCTTTTTCTTTTTATGGGGAAAAATATAAAGCTGGTAAAGTGACCAGGTTTAAATAAGAGAACAATTTTCAAACCAGAAGGACAAAGCATATTAAAGAAAGTGAGATTATGTTTTTGGCAGTTAAGTAACAAAGTAGCATCTACAAACTATGTGTTATTTTTGTTTATTTTTAGAGTTTGAATCACTTCCTTGAAAGTAACAAATTAAAGACAACAGGGGAATCTTGTATAAGTTTTACAGGTGGACTAGTAATCTAACTAAATTATTTGCTTAAAATAGTTTATAATGAACCTTTAATAGTATCACCAAACTTTTTATGGGCTGAAGGCTGTGAAGTCTGATTAAACTCGTATTAAATTCACTTTTTAATTTTTATTTAGAGATAACATAAATATTTAAAGCATATCCATATTTGAGGTTATACAGATTACTTTTTTCAAAGGGAACTTACCCTAAAGGAAATTTCTAGGTTTTCTCCTCCCCAAATATCCATTCCAGCATCATATGTTCCAATTTCCTGAAAGTAATCTCTGTCTATTGAAAAAAGGCCTCCTGCCATTGTAGGTGTTCTGAAATTCAATCATAATACTATACCGTTAATTGTAACAATTTAAAATTTACTATCAGTTTTTGTTTTTAAAAGTAGTTTTGTAACTGTTTTTAACTACAGAATAAATGCTTATTCTCACACTCTGCAGAAACTTTCACAGGCTCCCAGGGCTTTCTTTGTTTTTGTGCTGGACCTGCACTCCAGTTGTGCTGCCACAGCTCCTACCTGGACATCCTTCTCTGCCTGGACACCCTTCCCTGCCCAGTCCCAAGGGCTCTTACTGTCTTCAGTACCTTTCTTGATCCTCAGGTCCTGACTGAGCTTCTACCCCAAACTCCTTAAATTGAAGCTATTTCTCATAATCCTCTCCATCTGACTGTGTATCTACTCCATAGTTCCAAGCAACCATAAATGCAGTTGACCACATTAACCAACTAGACTCACGTTAGCAGCTCTAACACGCCAGGTTCTAAGGGGTGGCAAATATTGCAAAGATGTAAGACTAAACAGGAGGAAAGCAATGAAGCCCTTTCCCTCAACCTTTAAGGAAGGAGATGAAGTACAGAATAAAATCAATATACTCCTCCTAAGTAAGGAGTTCATCATCCTCACCAAGTATGGTAAATTCTCTGCCTCAAAACATGGCCTAGGTATGTAGAGTGGGTGGGAATAGGTAGAATTAAGCAGAGAAATGATAATGAAGGAGGATTTAAATAAATGAATACCAAATATTGGTTTCCTTGAAGAATGAATATGGAGAAAAATTGGGTTCCAACTAAGAGACCGTAATTAAGTTCCAGGGACAGAGGACACTATGGAGATCATATTTTAGGATGAACTGGCTACCTATGTAACCCTAAAACATACTCATTCCATGCACTGGTGAGGGTGGCAGCATTTGCTTTTCCAGTAGAAACAGTTGTTTCCACAAAGAAGTTAGGACTTACTTTGATTTTAGAAGAGAAAAAAGAATGAGAAAGTCTAATATCTTAGGAGTCAAAGGAAATAAATAGGCTGACACCCTGCATTATCATTTAGTGCAGCGGTTTCTTGACCTAGGTTTGGGGATCTCTCTAAATTTCCTAGACTTGTATGTAAACCCTTCTGTTTGCACATGTGCATCCCTGCCTCCCACCCCCAGTCCCACTTTAGAGAAGACCCAAAGCTTTTATCAGATTTTTCAAAGAAGTCAATCATGTATGGAATGTTTAGTGACCCCTGGTTTAGATGGTGATTTGAACTGTCACCAAAGGAGTGGAAAAGTCCCTTTACTAGGAAAGGACTCGGGCTGGCTAGGGAGAAAGAGCATAGAATTAGTGAAATCTCTCTTCAACTTTGTCAGAACTGGACTTAATTCAAAGGAAGACAGATCTGGGAAGCCTTCTCCTCTCCTGGAGAGGAGAAGGCTAAAAAGCCTGGTGCTGCAGGAACTCTCAATTACTACAGAAGCAGCAGGCTGATGCAACTGGAATCCTAGGATGGCTCAGAAGGCTCAAGGTCTCTATCTAAACGTCCTGAATAGCATGAAGGTTTTTATCCCTTTCTGAAAAAAATCTATATAAGACCAAATATAGAACAAAAGAAAAAGCAGAAATGCATTAATGGAAATCCTTTTTTATACTTTTGCCAATTCTAGTTATTTTTATATTTGAAACAAGCTTTTTCTAACCTTATCAGATGGTACATATCTGAATTTAAAATCTTACATTTTACATTTTATTACCCAGTTTTAGGTATTATTTTCACATATTGGCACTTACAATTAATTAAGGGATGGTTTAAGTTAAATATTATTATCCCTAACAACTGAATTAAAGCATAAATTACAGATGTGCAAAACACTGTTCATATAGGAATGAAAACATATGCATGTCACTATCATTTCTCACAGGAACTAGATTTATAGAAATGAAAAATTCGAATTTTATTAATTCATCAGAGGAAAAAAATCCCTCTTTGAAATAATGATATACATGAAAGATGGCTCTTAACTACATATATGGTGCACAAATCCTTCATGTCTTTCAAAATACACATATAATCCTTCTAATATGATCCCCAATGCTTCACAATCCCCTGCCAATAACACATTAGGGAAAATGTTTGACAAATCAGTTACCTCACAGGAAGAGTTCGATCACCTTTCCTTCTGTCCATTTCTCTTTGGGGAACAGGATACCAGCGAAAATTGAGCTTCCAGTTGAATCCACCATAGGTCATGTCAGAACCTGCCATGTACTCAAAAGTATCATCACTGATCACATCAATGATAGGACAGACCACTGTCTTCCTAAAATCATAAAAGCAAATTAAAAATCTTTTAAAACCTTCTTTTTTGAGGGCTATGGTAACAATTATATAACAAGTGTATACTAAGTGTTTTTAAAATAAAAATACATTCTATTATGTTAAGGACAATGGTGAAAAAATTCCCTGCTATATCCTACCAAGCTAGCATCATAATTATTTATCATATTTATTTATAACTTATTGAAAATAACCTTCCATCCCTCTTCCATTCATACTTTTATATATTTGCCACATGTAAAAGTACTTCAAATATTTCTACAGTATTCAAAAATAACTTTTAATGACTATATATTTAATAATTCTAATGACTACATATTTAATAATTTTAAGCTAACAATTTTCTTAATAAATGACTTCTGGACATTTGTGTTTCTTATATATTTTTGCTATTAAGATACTAAGTGACCATGTTCATATATACAATATTTCACTTTTGCTTTAAGAGTGAACTTCCAGGAGTGAGATAAGTGAATTAAAGGAAAGAACTTTTTGTGGCACTACTCAACTTCTTTCCAGAAGTGTTATATGTATATACAGATTCCTTATAATACTATCAACTTTGGATGTTATTTTCTTGCAATTTTGTTACTATAATAATGTTACACAGTATCTCTGGATTAAAAAAAATTATCTTTTCTAATGATTAGAAAGAGTATTTTTCCTGCAGTTTGTATTTCTTCATACAAATTGTCTGAACACGTACTCTGAAACATTTTCCTTTTGGTATTGTGATTTTTATAAACTTGAAAAAACACATATGCCCACAACCCCTTCTAAGAAACAGTGCCCTCTGCTCAGAGCCCTTGGGAGCCACATTTTAGAGTATGTGATATCCTCCCCATCTGACTGGTGTCTTATTTGAGGAATCTTTCCTTACTCCCAAATCATATTCTCCCATATTATCTTCAAAAACAATTATATTTTTGCCTTTCATGTTTATCTTTAATCCTTATGAAACTGATTTTGGGCATTACATGCAGTAAGGATCCAACTTCGTTTATTTTCCTTATGGATGACCAATTGTTCTAGCACTATTTATCTAACGGTCTTTTTTTTTTCTGCTGCTGTAATCATAAGTGCCTGCTCTGTCGTAAATCAAGTTTTCATAGAAACATGGAGTGGCTCTGTTTCACTAGTCTATTTGTGAACTCCTGCATCAATACGTCACTGCCACAATTAAAATAGCTTTAAAATAAGTCTTGATGTCTAGTAGGGCAGGCCCAGTTGTACTTGACTCCTCTTTTTCAGGGGTATTTTAGCTATTTTTTAAAATGTGTATTTCCAGATAAATGTTAGAATCAGCCAGTTTCTCCAAGAAAATTCTGTTGACATTTTCAATTAGAAACACATTGAATTTATATAAATCAATGTGGAGAGAAATGACATTTTTGTATTGACTTTTCTATCCATGAACATTATCCTTCTCTCCGCTCAGATTATTTTCCAATGAATTTCAACAGTTTTCTATTTCATGCATCATTTGTTAAACATATTCCTAATTATAGCCTATGATTTCCATTGCTATTATAAATGGTATCATTTCTTTTCTTCTTTTTACATTATATTTTCTAACTCTTCCTGCTGGTATGGAGAAGGCAACTGACTTTTCTATGGTGATCTTATGTTTGGCTACACTGCTAAATTCTTATTATTTCTACTACTTATAGTTTACTTTTCTTCGTAAAAAAAAAAATCATTTGCAATTGACAGCACTTGCTTTTTTCCTTTCCAATTCTTGTACCCTTTATTTCTTATATTATTGCAAAATCTAAGGCTTCTAATAATACTGAGTAACAGTAGTAATTCAGGGCATTCTTATCTTGTGCAATATCTTCCAAAAAATACTTTCTGCATTTCTCTATTGATATGATGTTTGCTAGTTAAGGGTGTGTGTGTGTGTGTAGCTAAATTAAATTAGTTTAGCATCTTAAATTAGTAAATTTACATTCTATAATAGTTTACTAAGTATTTCTAATCATAAATCAATGTTCATTTTAATCATAAATGAACACTTTTTTCTGTATCTACTAAAGTGATTAGAGTTTTAATGACAGGGTTTGTTTTTGTTTTTGTTTTTGCAGTACGCGGGCCTCTCACTGTTGTGGTCTCTCCCATTGCAGAGCACAGGCTCTGGACACGCAGGCTCAGCAGCCACGGCTCATGGGCCCAGCCGTTCCACGGCATGTGGGATCCTCCCGGACCGGGGCACGAACCTGCGTCTCCTGCATCGGCAGGCGGACTCTCAACCACTGCGCCACCAGGGAAGTCCTAATGACAGGGTTTTAATCACAGTTTCAGAAATATGTTAGCAGGGTATATTATGTGAATTGGTTTTGTAATATTACACTAACCAAGTAGTGATGATATGCTACATATATTGATATGTTATATGATATGCTTTACTTATATATATAAATATATATATGTTGATATGATATTAATAAATCTCAGTTGGATTCAGTTTGCTGGTGCTGTGAGATTTTCGTATTAGCGTTTGTGAGTGGGTTTGAGTAATTTTCCACATCTGTTCTGGTTTCATATCAAGGTTATACTAGTCTCATAAAAACAGCTGAATTGGTACCCCTTTTCTATGTTCTGCTTACAAATTCTTAGGGGAGATCCATTTCCCCTCCTCCACCCCATACCAAGGTTGAAACGGCCAAGTTGTCTTTGGTGTGGTGGGATTCATTTCTCATTCTAACACAGAAGTACAGACATCAGGAGCCTCGCTTTATACAGGTGTTTGCTATTCGTCTTCCCACTGTAGGCGGGGCCCAGGCCTTGGCTCCCATCCTCCCATCTGTTTGTCTTTCAAGGCAGAAGCTCAGTGTCCCCTAAGTTCAGCAGAAACCCTACAAGTGAAAGCTGGCTTTAGTGCCTAGACTACTTTACTTGTTTGCACTTTGTTCTGAGATCTGCAGAATTTCTTACTTTGCTGCCAACTTGGTGAGGCACTTAAAAATGTTTTGGGGGGACTTCCCTGGTGGTCCAGTGGTAAAGAATCCACCTTACAATGCAGGGGACACAGGTTTGAACCCTGGTCAGGGAACTAAGACCCCACATGCTGCAGGGCAACTAAGCCCACACGCCACACATACTGAGCTCTCGCGCCTCTACTAGAGAGACTGTGTGCCGCAAACTACAGAGCACACGTGCTCTGGAGCCCATGCGCCGCAACTACAGAGAGAAAAACCCGCATGCCACAACTAGAGAGAAGCCCATGCGCTGCAATGAAAAATCCTGCGTGCCTCAATGAAGATCCTGCGTGCTGCAACTAAGACCCGACGCAGCCAAAAATAAATGAAATAAATAAATAAAAAATAAATCTTTAAAAAAAAAATGTGTTTTGAATTTATCCAGCACTTAGCTTTTTCAGTTGGAAACATTATTCAGGATACCTAATCTACCACACAGCCCAACTGGAAGTTGTTGTGGTTGTTATTTCAGCCAATTTCCCTTTCATATTTCTGTCATCACCTCACATTGCTTTCTCTCCATGGGTCCAGGCTCCTGCTTCATAATGGTTACACATTGTCTTTACGCAAGCAAACACTTCCTAAATCAGTCATCTGTTACATATAGAAAACAATTTACAGAAATATCCTATTTCTTCTTCAGGCAGTGTTCTTCTTCCTAAAGCTACTGTATCTTCTCATTGCCCAGGCAATTCATCTTTGAAAGGGGAGAGATGGGGACTTCCTTGGCGGTCCAGTGGTTAAGATTCCACGCTCCTAATGCAGGGGGCATAGGTTCGATCCCGGGTCAGGGAACTAAGATCCCACATGCCGGGTGGCGCGGCCAAAAAAAAAACTGGGCGTGGGGGGGCGGGCAGAGATGTAGGTCCAGCATTTGCTTACAAACAGAATAGATGCAATGACTTTGGCTCCCACTATGCTCTACGTGACTAGTAAAAGTTTACCCTGCTGAAATCTAAACCTTAATGTTGACACAGACAGCCTCTGGTTCAAACTTCAATGACAAGCAGAAATTCAACTAACATAGGTCTTGCAGACTGAAGTTAGGTTGTCTCCTCATATCTAGGAGCTAAGGCCAAGCCCAGCAGTAGGTAATTCTTTGAAAATTGTGCATCATGAAAGACTACAACCATAAGCTTGCACTGTTCCCAATATTCTACCTGTATTATCCAAGATTACAGTCCTTTTCCATAAACAATCAAGCATTTCAGGAGACAATGTGTTATCTCCCCACCCGCTTCTACCTTGTGCTATAGGCTAAGAGATACAGTCCCAGTAAGGATGCAGACAGAGAGATGACCTGCTCGCGCCCCAGTGTCAGCCTTAGGGAGCAGGGACAAGTAAAGGGCTTTATCCTACCTTCCCTGAGATCCGTGTCTATCTGTTCTGCTCCCGTTTAGTGAAGAGAGCATATAGTATACGTCCTAACATGTTTCCTAATCCATCCTCATTAACAAGACAGTCTGCAAACATTCCTTCCAGACTTTAGAACGTGGTCTTATTCATATTTGGTTTAGAGTACTCTTCATGGGTATTTTAAAGGAAAATATTTTTATATTTATTTAAAAACATGGAATTTTTCAACTTACCATAGTTTAGGACAAACGCACTGAAAACAATTTATAGACTCCAGAAAATTACCTGTCATGTTTGATCCTGGCTAAGAGAGGCTCCAGCCACCCCACTGTACATTCACAGTGAGCATCTAAAAAGGTGATCACTTGGCCTTTAGACACTGCAGCTCCTTTTAACCTAGCTCTGATCAATCCAGAACGTTGCTCCATTCGAATTACGTGAACTGGTACTTTTAATTTTTTCACATAACTCTCTAGAGGTCTTTTCAAAAAGTCTGAAAATTAATAAAACAAAACAAATTTTAAAAACTGCGAGCTGGCATTATCCAGATGGAAGGCAATTTTAGTTTGCAATATTCATTCAACACATACCTACTGAGCACTTTCAGTGCGCTCCCTGACTCACAAACCCGTTTCACTTAGGAAGCCTTTTTATTTCCTGAGAGAATGTACCAGAACTGCCTCTCCTTTGTTACACGAGGAATTAGGGGAGAGCCTCTGAGCTCAGGCTCAGTCAAAGGCACGTTACCACACTTCTCTAAGCAGCTCTCCGTCAGGCTCAATTCTCCTTTTCTCTAATCATGCTTAAGGATCAGGAACAGAAAGAAGGTAGTGCAAGAGAATTAAATCCAGACTTCAATAGAGAGAAAGAACACAATATGCAATAGCTGTTAGAGTTCGGAAAATTGTGGGGTTTCTTCAAAGGCAGAAACAAATTGTCTTATAGTTTATCACAGTCTCTGACTATGTAGTTCTTTTTCAGGAGGCGGGAAATGAGGTCAAGCTAGATGAGAATGCTGGACTGGAGCTATAAGACCAAACAGAACCCTTACCAGACAGGTCGGTCGAAGCAAAAAAGGTTTCCAGAGGGAAGGGCAATTGAAGAGGAAGAGAGAAAGGGAGAGTGAATGGGTGATGAAGTCAGCAGCTATCCTAGAGAGGTCAGATAGAGGTTATGCTCCTAAGCCAAGGAGTTCCTGCCTCCAAAGTACACAATTGATTTTAAAAAGCAGAAAAGGTTCCACTTCCTCAAACCAAAGACAGGAACCTTTTCAGATCAGGTTAGTTCATGGTGCTTATGCCAGAGAAGTGACAGATGGTGATCAAATGTCTTTCCAATTTGTCCCCATACCACAGGTACAAGGACAGTCTCTCTAGTGAAGGAAAAACTTGACATGGAGCTACTAGGACTCCTATGACTAGCTCTGTCCTGGGACCCCAGTAACGAAGGTCAGGGTGTAAGTATTAAGGGGCTCTTTAAATACTAAACGTGGGAATCCAAAGGGCTCCCTACATAGCGGAGAGGGAAAGACAAATAGTAGTGGAATGGTTCTGGCCCATTGGATACTGGTTAAGACCTGACTGATTCAATAATGGAATAATCAGGACTATGAAAACTGTGAAAGAAAAAAAGGCCTCTGTGTCCCACTACACCAGAACACCAATCATTTCCATGTCTGCTAATACACTTCCTAAAATATCTGGGCTAAAAAGAAAATCTGAAAAATATGTGGAGAACTCCTATCTGATCACCATGATTTTATGAACCAAACCTTAGGGTCAGAAACATATATAACTTGATTCTGAGTAAAAAAAGGTGAGGGTAGTGCCAACCCCAATGAAAAACAACATTTTACCACTTTATGCCTATTTAGTACAATGCCAGGTTCTTTACATATTTTATTTCATTTAATCCTCATAGCAACCCTATGAGATGTCATTAAACATGTTTTAGATATGAAACTCTAAGGCTCAGAATATTAAAGGAACTGATCAAGATGACACAGCTTATTAAGAGGTAGATCCAAGATTCAAACCAGGTCTGCCTGACTTCAAAGCCCCTCTTTTCACCCGCAGCAAGAAATCCTAGGAGGGAACTACCGAGAGAAAAATTCAGGACTGCGGATTCACCCAACCTGATCCAAATTTAAATTTCTTTATGTCCAGAGTTTGACAGAATCTCATGTGGTAAGGTGTGAGATATATTCTAGTACCTTAGACCAGTCAAATTCGGCTGTGTCACACTGGGTTGCCCAGTAAGTCTTCCCCAAAATATTAGACCGTTTAAAGTGCTTATTAAGAATCAAAGCAATCTAATCCCTGAATTCTGTATCTTTGAAAGTTATAATATTCTGTCCTGTCTATAACTAAAATGAAAAATGCATGATTCTCTGGTCTGGTAGTTGAAAAAAGTTGCTATTCAACAAATTTTCTTGGCATCTTTGTTTGATGTCTTTGTGGCTTTCAGGCAATATGGCTAAGAAATAGGTATCTTCCTAACACCTGATACAGAATTATGGACTCAGGGCTAGGTGGGGGATTAGGAACTATTTATTCAAACCTCATTTTATAAAAATGAAGCCATGGAGGGGTGTTAAGTGATTATGATTAGAAGGTACTATGTCATCTAAAAATAAGAGAGAATCTTATTAGAGTATCTTTACAGCTATTAGTCTATAAATGGATCCCTAGGCATCTCTGCATCAGGGAGTTGGGAGGCTGTCAGAGAGTGAATGTCAGGGAAAATTTCACTGCTCCTAGCAACATCTGAGAAATCTTAGCCAGAGCTCTAAAGAGCAGTAGAAAGAGCAAAGAATTTAGAGTGTAATAAATCTGACTCCTAATCCCTACTTAAATAAGAACCTCTGTTTCCTTTTGTGCAAAATGAAAAAAACAATAGTCATCTCAGATTCAGAACACTATATCAACTCTAAATCTTAACGTAACCTTCTGAGATGACAACTGCATAACTTTGAACATGAACTAGGGATTCATCCAGACTCCATCTTCATTACAGACCCCTTAACAGTAAAGTTATGACAGACATGACTACATAGCAGTTAAGAGGTTAAACCCTAGGTTTATGTGAAGTCTCATTTTGCTCAATCAATAAAATAGGGATAATTATAGCATCTACTTCATACTTAATAAATGGAGCTACTGACAACTCAGCAGGTTCACCATGAAATCCAATACCCTGAGGCCATGAGCAGACTATGCACACTACACAACCTAGTTAGGAAGTCTGTGCAGACACGGAGTAGAAATAAGGATCAACTGACTGGTAGATTATTCTTTCCTTCATTCACTGAATATATTCTGGACTGTCTACTGTGCGATAGGCACTGTGGTCACCGAGGAGATAATGGTGAGCAAATAGTCCTGATGGAGTCATAGTGCCCGTCTGCGGGGCAGGGTTGGGGGAGACAGTCATTAAATAGACAAGTAAACAGGTTAATCTCTGGGGAGAGCTGTGGGAGTACAGAGTGTTCTGAGAGGTGCTCAGAGGGACATGACCCGGTTGCAGGAGGTCAGGAAAGCCTAAGTGTAACTTGATTCTGAGGAAACATACAAGAGGAACTAGGGGCTGGGGTGGGCAGGGAATGATCTGAGATACGTCTGGAGGTGCAGGCAGAGGCCAGGTCCTGCAGGCCTTAGAAGGAAGGCTTCTTTTTCTTTTAATTGAAGTATAGTTGATTTACAATGTTTCAGGTGTACAGCAACGTGATTCAGTTATATATACATACATATTTTTTTCAGCTTCTTTTCCATTATAGGTTATTACAGGATACTGACTATAGTTCCCTGTGCTATACAGTAGGTCCTTGTTTAGAGGAAAGGTTTTAATCAGAAAAGTGACACGGTCAGGTCTGCACGTTTAAAAGCTCCCTCTGTACGCAGCATGAACAGACAGGATCGGGTGAGAGTGTTTGTGGGGAGACTAATTAGTCTATTTCATCGGCCAGGTGAGAAATGACGGTGCCATGGCTGTGCCTCATGAATAGGAAAGAGCGGACTTAGAGAGCTGGCTCTGGTTCCTGGGCCCAAAGTTACCACCTAAACAAGAAAGTTAGATTAGATAATTCTCAATCTGGATAGCAAGACTGCAGTTATAACCACAAAAACACAATGCCCAGGGGTTCCCAAATATCAGAAGTGGTGACCCAGATGCCTGAGACTTTCCAGGCAGGAAGATACAGAAGAGCCAGGTCCCTGATCAGGGCTGTGGGGTGACGCTCAGGGTCCTGCTTAGTGACTAAGCCCGACGGGGCAGCGAGGCAGACACCTGCCCACACGTTTCCAATTACAGGTTTACAAAGGCTGGGGTGATTCAGAAGGGCCTACATGAGGGAGGTAAAAGAGAACCGGGATACGTGACTATCTTTGTCACTTCAGGCTGCAGACATGTTAAGTCTTGCTGGTTAGGCCACATCCTACAAAAACTTACTATTTCACAGCCTTCTCAGGCACTCAACAAAATAATGGAGAAAACAAAGGGGCGAATGGAAAAATAAATCATTTCATCTGAGGAAAAATATCTCTTCTTGAGGAACATTTAACAAATATCAACATATAAGTAAAAGTCACTTGCAGGATAGATGTCTGTATGAATCACTGCTAAAATTAACTTCAGCTAATTTTCTTAAAGAGGGATTAATTAACTCCTAGCTAACAATTATCCACGTGGGGTTTATGCTTCTGTCAACAGTAATTATTTAAGTGTGGTATTCTTAATTTATAACAGCTCTCATTCATTTTGACATTAATTACATTATATATTATTATTAAATGTTTTATGTAATTATAAACTATCTCCTTGATTAGACTAAGGAAGTAAGCTACAAGGCCCTTGAAACAGCAGGGCTGTATCTTATTCTTCATTTGTACCTCTACAACCTGGCAAAGTAAGAAGATTTAAATTGTTATCAATGAGTAAATTATTCCCAATAATTAAGACAGGAAATGATTAAATTCATCACGGTTAAACATATATATTTAGTGTGGGCACAGGGAGGAGAAGGTATAATACTTGACTAAACTATTTTAGCAGATGCAATGAGAGATAGGTGAGAAAGTTGAAGATAATAACAAAAAAGGTTGAAAAGATGGGTCATGAAGTTTAAGGCTGCCTAAGCAAGGAAGGAAGAGCCGTTTTCCGTAGTTCCCTCCAAATTTTTCTCATGTGAGTATAGGAATATTGGGGGAAACACATGACACCAATGATGAACAGCTGTGCTGTGAAAAAAAAGCCTGTGAAAAATTCTGAGATTCTTGGAAGAATGTCTGGGCAAGAGCCACTGTAGAGATTCATCATGAGATCAGAAACATATTATATACCACTTTTTCATAAGTTCCTTCGTCACCCTTTATGTACCTAGCTATAGATTATTCCTGAACTTAGGAATAGAGGAAACGGAAAACCTAAGAAGAATCTGGAGAGCTAAGGCTCAGCCAGCTCAGGCTCTGTTTTGCTGTCAGGGATGCTTCCCACTGTACATGGAACTAAATCTCTCTATTCATGGCTCTCAGTCAGAGCCAATCTTTCTCCACTGACTCAGGGCTGTAGCTTCCCACAGAGAAAATCCTGACAAAATTACGTGTTTTTTTTTCACTGTTCTGCATAAATTTTTATAGATTTCTTTTTAAAACAAGATTAAGATGTGACACAAACTAAATGCTAATTAAAGTAATATTTTAAGTTTCACAAGGGTGTAAATTTTTTGCATATGTGAAATGAGTCCAAACATTATAAATAACTTTTAGGATAAATTAGAAGTTTGTATAAAATTATTAGGTTAAAATGATAGCAACTAGTTTTTTAACCATAATGACAAAAGGTGTAGCATATTATTGGCATTAAAATGTAAAATTTACCTCTTTCACTGGCATCATCTACTAGAACAATTTCTTCTAGCATGTGTCTTGGTGAGCGATTAATGACACTATGGACAGTTCGCAGAAGTGTGCTCCAAGCCTCATTATGGAAAACAATCACCACACTTGTTGTAGGAAGATTATCTGGATACACCTTTGTTTTACACCTAGAGACAAAGCAAATGCCTTTGTAAAACTGTTACAATAGCATAATCAAGTAAGGGGTAACAGAAGAATAAGACAGGTGGCTCTAGTGGTGCAACTCTCAGTACTTCATTTATTTAAGTTTTGGTTAATGTTGCATGTTTAATAAAATAGTACCTACTTAAAGTTATATGGTTAGATTAAAACTATTTTTAAAGATGTTAATTATATTCTTAAAATCAGACACCTCTTTCCTGACATGTTTTCTGCTGATTCGTTTTAATGGGTAATGTACTAAGGCTACATTAATCCCAAAGTGAACGTATCTCAAGAATCCCATTAGACAAAAAATCAGAACCACTACAGTCTAACAGTTTAATAATCTAAGCAAAGGATTACCTTCCACAAAGGAAGTAAACTAAAATTTACTGAGTATCTATTATGTACTGGTCACTGAAACTTCCTGATAGTTCTGTGGGGTATGTGAAGCCACATTTCACAGATGAGAAGCAGAGGATGGACCAAGGGAGGGAGCGGCAGGGCCTGACTGGGAACTCCACAGTCTTGATGCTGCCCCCTCCACAATGAAATTTCCACATGCATCTTGTTTAGTAGAGACTATCTTTAGAAATGTAACCATCAGAAAGACCAAACACACCCAAAATACCTGCACACAGAATCAATATACTAATTCTACATGGTCTCTTCTTTCAATCTTGTTAGCTAGATGAAACCGCTAGAAACAGACTAACTGAGGGCAACAACAGCACTAAGTAACCAGACGTCAAGGCATCTGTTTTAGGACAAAACCTCTCCTAAAGACTGCATGTATTACTCTTTCTTAGGGACCCCCAAATTTTAAGAGTTGTCCCAGCCTCTATATCCACCTTTTTTTCTTGCTCTCGTAAACTCCTCAAACCTTGTGTGGTCTCTCCAATCTCTCTATTATTACCTGTCAGTGGGAGTGGAGAAAGGAGAGAAGGGGGAAGAACTGAGAAAAAATACCAACAAAAGCCCTCTTCTGAAGCTGCCACTATAACCCTACTTACTAAACGTGGCACCCTAGGGCTGCTGATTGGCAGCTGGAAGAAAAGGAAAATAGAAGAGGAAAAAGATGGCAAGGTAAAATAAAGGGGTTGAAAGAAGGAGAAACGAAGGAGACTTCACTAGGGAGCCCCATCAGCACTGGTCCCTCCTCCCTCCCAGGAGAAAAGGGGAAACAAACAGCTTCCATTGTCTTTCTTCATTAAATCCCATTTCAGCCCCTCCCACACCTCTTCACCATTACCAAGACTCCCTTTCACAGCACGTCTCCCTCTCCTCTCGCCAGTAACCTCACTGTCTATCCACCGGCGCCTGAGACCACAGCCCCATGTCCATGTCCACGTCACAGTCCACTTCCCGCTCACCCTGTGTCCACACCAAGATCCACACAGCCTGCCACCCTCTCTACAGTCCCCTCCCTCCAGGTCTGGGCTGGAGGTGAAGTCCAAAAGACTAGCTGCCTAGGCTACGGGAAGGAAAACTGTGGGAAGGTTCTTGGCATTCCAAATAATACTATCTGAAAATAATACCATTTTATTTATTATTATTATTTTCAGATAGTATTGATATAATAGCATTATATCAAATAGTCTTACTTTTGGACAGTATTTATCAGAACTCTGTTATAAATGGCGGCCACATTATAGATATCTCATTAGTACTATGCTTCAGGTACCTTGTAGGTGAGCAAGCCAAGACACTCATGTTTTCATGGGAAGGTGCATGCTGTATACCTGACCCACAGACTACTGGAGCAGGACTGTGAAGTCAGGAGTAGCTTGTGTACGGGTAAGGGGCATTCAGAAAAAGACTTTCTAATATTATTTAACTGAATCACATTAAGTCATATGTAATCCTTTTTCACAAATTAATCCTACTTATTATTATAGGAGAATTGGGAAACAAAACAGTCATGGTGACTGTAAAGCTGCTAGCTTACTGAAACAACAAAAAGAACAAAATCAAGTGAGACACAGAGATGATTAGGCAAATTCGCCATGTACCAACAGTACTGCTAGCCATGTGCATGGCTAGGGAGCAGACAGGAAGATGACGGAAAACTCCTGAGATGGCAGGGTCTGCAGAAGAGGAGTGATAAGCCAGATTTATTACTAGGATGACATTAAAGCATTAAATTCTGAGGTTGTATGGAAAGGAAGCAAGGCTATAGGAACACTGGAAATAAAGAAGACTAAAATGGAAATCATTCACAGCAGGATGGAAGAATCAGAGAGCAAAGCAAATTATTGGGACCCAGAAGAACAGATGACAAAAAGGAAAACAATTTCCTAAATCAAACAATTGAATTTAATCATTCAGAGAACATATAAATTCATAAATATTCTCTCAATGCAAAACAGAAAATATAGAGAAAATATGGGAAAATCTTCATAACTGCTCTCAAACAGGTAAACACACACACACTCCCCTCTACCTGAGAAAGCCATAAAGCACTCGAGAAGACCAGAGATGCTTTCAGCATTCTAGCTAAGCTTCTCCCAGGGAGGGACCACCTGTCCTTGTGGGGCTGGAGGTGAGGGATCCCTTTGGGGGTAGGGAGCACAGAGCTGAGGATAAGCACAGGCAGTACTATGAAGCAGTTTTCTTCCACCCTGTCCCAACTGAGTCTTTCATCCTCAGGGATGAAAATTAGCCAGTGTAAGGTTGTGCTACTTTAAAAGCAAACAAAACAAAGCAAAAACACCACACACAGATTTAACAACAGGATGTGGGTTAGGAAGAGAGGAAAAAGAAGAGTCTTAACTTTTTACTGAAATATAATATACATTCAAACAAGTTGACAACCATAAGTATACAGGTGAATGTGTTTCCACAAAGTGACTGCATCAAGGAGTCAGCACCCAGATAAAGAAACAGACCATTACCAACACCCCAGAGGCTTCCTTTCTGCCCCTTCCCAAGGTAACCACTCCTCTGGACCTCTAACACTACAGATGATTTTTACCTCTTTCTTTAAATGCTTATTTAAAAGAAATAATATAGAGCAGTGGTTCTCAAACTTTTTGACTCAAAACCCCTTTACACATTTAAAAATTGAGGATCCCAAAGTTCTTCTGTCTATGGGTTATAGCTATTAATATTTACATTATAAATTAAAACAAAATTTTAAAATGAAGAATACACAAACACATATTACAGTAGCTATCAAAGAGATGATTTATCACTTTCATATAGTAACCCACTAAGAATTTATTGCCTCTTATCTCCAAATATATCCTTCACTGCCTGCTCTGCGATAGCGTAACTGGCTCCTATAAGCATATCTCCTTTGCAGTCGGCAAGATGCATACATAAGCTTTGACAGTCGAGGGTGTTGGAGGGACACTGCCGGAGGAAGAAACCTCCCTTCCTGGTTCTAGCATGCCTCCATTTGTTTTCTTCTCCTTCCTATAGGGTGGCTGCTACTGGAGTGTGTGGAAGACACCCAAACGCATGAGTAGCACCCCATAGGCAGACTCTGAGTAAGTCTCCCAGGTACCCCAGCAGTTGGCTTCCCAGAGTTGGTTGCCTAAAGCCAGGAGCGGTGGTTGCTGTTTGGCAGTTCTGGCTCTGATTTCCTGCCCAAATGCGCTCTGAAGTGTATTTTATGCTTGTTACCCTGCCTTACCAGTCCCCATTCTGGAGGGTACTGTGAACCAGGTCTGGCCAGGGGTAACTAGCAAAGTTCTCTACCATCTACAGAAACTTCTCCAAAGAGGTCTGAATCCCAGCCTTATGGAGGGGGTCTCCCTTCCAAAGGTTTTCCTTCCTTAATAATTTTCCTTCCTTTACTACTATCTATACTCCCTTATAGTTAATCCCATTATAGTTAGTAATTATTTATATTAAAACGTCTCTGTTCAAATTATTGTGTGATTTCTGACTCCCACCTGGACCCTGACCCACACAGCCTCTCAAACTCCACTGCACACTAGTTGATTAAGAGCAGAAAGGGTAAATAATATCTTAGTAATATTATGAAAACTGTTTTGACCTTGCAGACTTCTTGAAAGGACCTCAAGGACCCCAGAAGTCTCAGAACCACACTTTGGGAGCTATCGATACAGAGCATCCTTTTATGTCTGAATTCTTTCATTCAACAGTGTGGTTATGTATCATCCATATTGTTGTATGCAATAGTTTATTTATACTGCCGCACAGTATTCCATTATATGAATACATAATCATAACATAATCATAACATATTTTTCCATTCACCATTGATGGACATTAGAGTACTTTCTAGTCTGGGCTACAATGAATAGTGCTGTGATAATATTCATGTGCATGTCTTTTGGTGACAACATGTATACATTTCTGTACTGTTGGGCAATAAAGGATATATAAGCTCAGCTTTAGTAAATACTGTGAAACAGGTTTCCAAAGAGGGTGTAATAATTTGCACTCTCACCATCAGTCTGTTAAGAGTTCCAGTTGTTCCACATACTCACCAACAGTTGGTATTATGTCATTTTTTTAATGACCTTTTTTTGGGGTGGTGGTGAAAAGTTCTATGAGTTTTAGTATGTGTATAGATTCATAAAACTATCACCAAAATCAGAAAACAGAACAGTTCCATCTCCCCAAAGAACTCCTTTGTGCTATCCTTTTACACTCACACCCTCCCCCTACACCTAACACTCCCAGCAACCGACATCTGTTCTCCATTACTATAGTTTTGTGTTTTCATAAATGTCATGAATGAGGTGTATACTCTTTCTTTCACCCAGGACAATATCTCTGAGATTCCTTTAAGTTGTTGTACCAGAAGTTTGTTATTTTTTATTGCTGAATAGTACTCCATTCTGATATATTAGTTTGTTTCTTCATTCACCTGTTCTTTCCAGTTTTTTTGGCCATTATGAATAGGGTTGCTAAAAATATTCATGTACAAATTTTCATGTGCTTTTATTTTCATTACTCTAGGAGGTGGGTCAAAAAATATCTTGCTGTGATTTATGTCAAAGAGTGTTTTTCCTATGTTCGCCCCTAACTTTATAGTGTCCGGTCTTACATTTAGGTCTTTAATCCATTTTGAGTTTATTTTTGTGTATGGTGTTAGGGAGTGTTCTAATTTCACTCTTTTACATGTAGCTGTCCAGTTTTCCCAGCACCATTTATTGAAGAGGCTGTCTTTTCTCCATTGTATATTCTTGCCTCCTTTGTCATAGATTAGGTGACCATAGGTGTGTGGGTTTATCTCTGGGCTCTCTATCCTGTTCCACTGATCTATATTTCTGTTTTTGTGCCAGCACCATACTGTATTGATTACTGTAGCTTTGTAGTATAGTCTGAAGTCAGAGAACCTGATTCTTCCAGCTCCGTTTTTCTTTCTCAAGATTGCTTTGGCTATTCGGGGTCTTTTGTGTTGAGATTAGGTTTGACATAAATACACTAGTATGTGCAAAATAGATAGCTAGTAGGAACCTGCTGTATAGCACAGGGAGCTCAGCTCAGTGCTATGTGATGGCCTAGCTGGGTGGGATGCTGGGGTGGGGGGAGGGAAGTCCAAGAGGGAGGGGATGTGTGTATGCGTATGGCTGATTCACTTTGCTATGCAGCAGAAATTAACACAACATTGTAAAGCAATTATACTCCAATAAAAAAAAAAACTTTTTGTGTAAACATGTTCTCATTTCTCTAGAGTAAATATTCAGTAATGGGCTAGCTGGATTACATGGTAAGTGTAACAATGTAAGTGTAACTTTTAAACTGCCAAACTTTTCCAGAGAGACTGTATTATTTTTGCATTCCCACCAGAAATATATGAGAGTTCCAATTGTTCTGCATCTTTGTCAGTACTTGATGCTGGCGGTATTTTTATTTTAGCCATTTAAATAGGTATAGAGCGGTATCTAATTATGGTTTTAACTGGCATTTCTCCAATGGTTGGTGTCTTTTCATGTGCTCATTTGCTATTCATACAGCATCCTGGGTGAAGTGTCAAATCTGCTGACAACTTTTTTATTGCATTCAATTTTTTTTTAACTGGGTTGAATTTTTTGTTTTTTTTAAAAGATGTTGGGGGTAGGAGTTTATTAATTAATTAATTAATTGTTGCTGTGTTGGGTCTTAGTTTCTGTGCGAGGGCTTTCTCTAGTTGTGGCAAGCGGGGGCCACTCTTCATCGCGGTGCGCGGGCCTCTCACTATCGCGGCCTCTCTTGTTGCGGAGCACAGGCTCCAGACGCGCAGGCTCAGTAGTTGTGGCTCATGGGCTCAGCTGCTCCGTGGCATGTGGGATCCTCCCAGACCAGGGCTCGAACCCGCGTCCCCTGCATTAGCAGGCAGATTCTCACCACTGCGCCACTAGGGAAGCCCCTGAATGTTTTAATTAAAAAAAATTGTTTTTATTTTTTAACATCTTCATTGGAGTAAGGGTTGATGTTTGAGAGTCCTTTGTGTATTCCAGACACAAGCCCTTTGTTGGATATCCAGTTTATAAATATTTCCTCCCAGTCTGTTGCTTGTCATTTGATTCTCTTAACAGTGTTAACAGAGTGAAAATTTTAAAATTTAATGAAGTCCAATTTTTTCCTTGATGAAATCATGCTTTTGATGTCATGTCTAAATACTCTCTGCCTAATGTAAGGTCCTGAATATTGGTCCTAAAAATTATAATATTTTAGGTTTTAGATTTAGATCTATGATCAAATTTGAGTTAATTTTCATATAATACATGAGATTCAGGTTGAGAATCATGTTTTTGCATATGAATTTCTAACTGTTCCAACACCATTTGTTGAAGAGAAAATCTTTTCTCTATTGAATGGCTTTTTACCTTTGTCAAAAATCAAACAGCCTAATCCCACTCCTGGGCATATATCTGGAGAAAACTCTAATTCAGAAAGATACATGCACCCCAATGTTCACAGCAGCACTATTTACAATAGCCAAGATATGAAAGCAACCTAAATGTCCACTGACAGCTGAATGGATAAAGAAGATGCGGTATATACATAAATACATACATATGTATGTATTTGTGTGTGTACATGTGTATTGTATATAATGGAATATTATTCAGCCATAAAAAAGAATGAAATAATGCCACATGCACCAACATGAATGGAACTAGAGATTATCATACTAAGTGAAATAAGTCAGAAAAACAAATACTACATGGTATCACTTATATGTGGAATCTAAAATATGATACAAATGAACTTATTTACAAAACAAAAACAGACTCACAGACATAGAAAACAAACTTATGGTTACCAAAGGGGAAAGGGCCTGGGAGAGGGGTATTATTAGGAGTTTGGGATTAGCAGATACAAACTACTATACAGAAAACAGGTAACAAGGTCCTACTGTACAGCACAGGGAACTATATTCAGTGTCTTATAATAAACCATAATGGAAGAGAATATGAATACATAAAAGTGAATCACTTTGCTGTACAACTGAAACTAACACAACATTGTAAATCAACTATACTTCAATTAAAAAAAATAGCCATATTTATATGGGTCTATTTCTGAGTTTTCTGTCCTGTTCCACTAATCTATATATCTATCTTTCTGCCAACACCACACTGTCTTGACTACTGCAGCTTTATAGAAAGTCTTTAAATTGGGTACTGTATTTACTCCAACTTTATTCATCTTTTTCAAAATTATTTTATCTATTCTATTTCCCTTGCCTTTTCAAATAAAAACTTAAATCCCTTGCTGGGATTGTGAATGGAATTTCACCAAACATCTATTGGGGAGAACTGACATCTTTTATGTTGAGTCTTCCAACATAGTTAGAAAGCAGAGGCTTTAGTTTCCTCCCTCTGCTGCATACTTCCCAAGACTGTCCTGTGTTCCAGGTCACGCTGTCGGAGACAGAAAAAGAAAAGCAATGGGAATTCTACCCATGCTCCGGACACCAGAGTTGTTCTAGTCAGAGACAATTCCCCTCAGATGTTTAGTTGCTTCCCTGGCCACTGCTCATGGCTGTGCTGCCTGGCAATACTGCCTAGGGGCTGAGATTGTGGGGCAGGTAAAAAAAATTTTTTTAAAGAGATGGGTTAGGGGAGAAATAAGGGTTTTACTCCACTCTCTAACCCTTAAGAGACCCTCTTCTTGTATCCCAGCCCAGAGAGGGCTTCTTCTGGGGCTCTCCTTCTGTACCCACAGCACAGGTGCAAGTTTTGGACTGGTACAATTTTAAACAGAAGTGGAAAGTAGACATCCTTTCCTTATTTCTGATCTCAGGGGTAAGATTCCAGTCTTGTACCATGAAGTGTGATAACATTAGAAGCATAACCCGTAAAAGAAACAACTGATAAATATGACTTCATTAAAATTAACTATTTGTGTGCCATTAAGCACATTCTGTGCCTAAAGTTACCATTAAGGAAATGTAACGCACAAGCCACAAACTGAGAAAATATTTGGAAATCATATGTCTGATAAATGATTTGTATCCAGAATACATAAAGAACTCTTACAACTCAGTAACAGGAAGACAAACAATCCAATTTAAAATGGGCAACATATTTGAAGAAACATTTCATCAAAGATATAAGAATGGCTGATAAGTACATGAAAAGATCCCCAATATCATTAATCATTAGAGAAACACAAATTAAAATCACAATGAAACACCAGTTCATACCTAGTAGAATGGCTATAGTAAAAAAAGAGTCAAAAAGAAGTGTTGGTGAGGATGTGGAGAAACTAGAACCCTCATACATTGCTGGTGGGAATGTAAATGGTGCAGCCACTCTGGAAAATCGTTTGGCAATTTCTTAAATAGTTAAAGTTATCATATGACCCAGCAATCAGGAATTTGCCCAAGAAAAACAAAACTATATATCCACACAAACACCTGTAACACAAATGTTCTTAGAAACATTATTCATAATAGCCAGAAAAGGGGAACAATTCAAATGTTCATCAACTGGTGACAGGAGAAATAAATGTGTTTTATCCATACAGCTGAATAACACTGGGCAATAAAAAGGAACAAAGGATACATGCTACAACACGGGAGTATCTCAGAAACATTATCCTCCGTCAAAGAACCCAGACGCAAAAGACTTCATATTATATGATTCCACTTATATGAAATATCCAGATAAGGCAAATCCATATACACAGAGTACATTGGTGATAACTTAATCCTAGGGCTGAGAGTGGGAATGGAGAGTGACTACAAATGCACACCACAGACCTTTTTGGGGTGATGGAAATTTTCTACAAGTGGTGATACTTGCATAACTCTGAAAATCTACTCAAAATCACTGAATTATTCACTTTAAATGGGTGCATTTTCTGGCTCCAGGAAAGATGGAGTAAGTGCACTCCACTCTGTTACTCCCAGTGGGTGGTACCATAACTCCTGGACAGAATACATGGAGCAGCTGTCTGAGGGGACACTGAAATGTAAATGGTAGCAGGTCAACTGGTGAAGGAGACTAGAATTTGAAGTTCCATCTAACCAGTGGTGAGTTTTCCATTTTTCCCCCTCTGGCATTAGTCAGGCTGCACTCAAAGGCAGTTCCACAACTGGAAGCATGCACTAGAAGCACAAAGAAGGAGTCCCAAGATAAGCTCTCTCCTTCTGGTCTGGGAAACTAGTAAGGGGTGACCAAAGGTCAGAGACAGATTTAATTCCACATCCACATTCCCAGCCTTATTTCCTTTCTCCCTCCTCTCCTACCCTAGCAAGTTTGAGAAGCACTAGATTGGAGTAATGAGTCTCTGGGAGGTGGGATGTCTGCAGAGATCAGAATTAGCTGAGCATCTTTATTTAGGTTTAATTTTGATCAAAGGACATGTACATGCTTAAAAAATAAGCTGTCAAAAGCTTGTTTAAAAAGGCTGTACAACAGAAACTAACACAGTATTGTGAAGCAATTCTACTCCAATAAAGATCTATTTTTAAAAAAGGCTGTTCCCTCACCTCTTTGCCACTTCTCCCTTCTCATAGAGCAGACATAATTCTAAGTACTACATCTGCATTTTTACTTCATTTTTCTCTAGTTGTAGATATAATGTATTGACTTCTTACTACAGAATATGAGGATTTATCTCACTCCTATCTCCCCCAACACATACACTTGCTAGTCTCTCAGTCTCCCAAAATTATATTATAAATTTGGATACATCACTCCTGAATGTATATTAGAGCTATGTAAAATGTTATTCATAGGGCTTCCCTGGTGGCGCAGTGGTTAAGAATCCTCCTGCCAATGCAGGGGGACATGGGTTCGAGCCCGGGTCCGGGAAGATCCCACATGCCATGTAGCAACTAAGCCCGTGTGCCACAACTACTGAGCCTGCGCTCTAGAGCCCGAGAGCCACAACTACTGAGCCTGTGTGCCACAACTACTGAAGCCTGCGCGCCTAGAGCCCGTGCTCCGCAACAAGAGAAGCCACTGCAATGAGAAGTCTGCACACCGCAATGAAGAGTAGCCCCCGCTCACTGCAACTAGAGAAAGCCGCGCACAGCAACGAAGACCCAACACAGCCAAAAATAAATAAATAAATAAAAAAAATTTAAAAAATGCTATTCATAGCTGAGTCATATATTATTAATAATTTTCCTCTTTCTGCACAACATTCCCCTCCACTTCACCATCGATTATCCCCCCACTCTTCCTTAGTTTTCTATGTACTTGTCACTAATTCAAACCCACACTCTCTACAAACTGTCTAAAAGTCTCTTAAGGTGTTCAGAAGCACCAACTATCAATATAGTATAGGAATCTTCTTAAAGCAATCTCTCCTGAGGTTTTCTGGGCTGCCTCCCTCCATGCCCGCACCACTGTCATCTGAGGCTCTCCCTTTGCCGTCTGGCCCCCAGCCCTGCCCAGGATTCTGTTCTCTCTCTGCACACTGGATTTCCTCTCTTCTATACAGCATGTCTTTCTCTTAGTTTACTCCTTTGTTTTGGCAGAGAGCACAGACTGAGAAAGGATGAGGGGAGATGGCACGTGTTTCAGACTACACCATCACTTCTATAGTGGGCTGATGCTATTAATGGGAGTGAGTTATATACCAGAGTAGATTGAAAATCCCATTTTTATAATTTTTAAACAATGAGTGAAAACACGAGTGGTTTCATTTATGTCCCTATATACGATATTAATTAAAAGATGTCCTGCATAATGAGTACTCATTTTATAAGCGAGTGAGAGGATTACTGAATAAATTCTAATGCATGAAATTCACTATGTGGTCTGAGAGTTAGCTCGAGTGCCTGCCTGAGTGACTCAGCAGTGTTTCAGGAAATAAAGACATTAATAAAATTGCTTAGGATAGTGTTCAACTCAGCAAGACTAGGCTTACCAGAGAATCAATCCACACAAATACCTAAAAATTCAGGAATACAGAACAACAGCATTCCCTTGATAATTATTATTTCTATGATTTTTCAACAGTTAAAGTCCCACTGTACTTATCCTAAACCTCTTAGGGAGTGAAATGGCATTAGAAGTTTTATAGGCATTATCCCACTTTATCCTTACAACAACCCTAAGACAGAGGTATTATTCTCCCAATTTTAAAGATGGGAAAACTGAGGCTTACAGAAATGAAGTAGCTTGATTCCAAATCAAGGTGAATATGCACAAATAACCTATCCCTCATCTCCATGTCCCTTTGAGTATGATTTTCAGAGTATTCTTTGTCACCCACCAAATTTACCTGACACTACCATTTATCAACGACAAGTTAAAACACTGTCTGGCAGTGTTTGGCAATGTTACATAATTTCTCCTCCATGTACTCTCATTCAGGCAAGATCAATGAAGATCTAACCATAAAAGTGATGGCCAAGCACAGTGACTAAGATTACATGTTTTATCATTGACACATTTCACTTGAGTCACTTCTTGATCATACTTTTGCATAAATTATTTAATCTCCCTAAACTGAGTTTACCAATCTGTAAACTGGGTATACTACTACCATTTTGCTCAACTGTTTAAATAGGATAATGTGTATAGTCCTGGGTACATAATAAACACTCAATAAGTGGTATTATTACTTTTTAAGCATATGAGACTAATTATATAGGATGGAATTGACAAATTAGGTGCTTTGAATTTGTATTAATCTCTTTCCCTAAGATTACACATTACAAAGAGAACTCTTTGTTAATTCTATTGAACTCTTCTTGACACTGGAACAATGTTATTCTTTCCTCCAGCTGCCTTCAGAAATGTGCCCCTGGAGACCCTACAAGGCAGTAAAGGTTCTCACACAGGGTGATCTGGACACTCCAGCTATACTACCAGTTAACCCTACAGCTCAGAACAACCAAGGCTTTTCTGGATTCAGATAAGGGGGTGAAAAAGCTGCTCTCTAGGGGCTGTCCCACACTACTCCTTCCGCCTCTGGGAATCGGTCTGAAAACCACCTGCTGGCCAGTTTCATCCATCTCAATGTAGGGATATTTAAATATAGGCTGATAGTTCTCATTTCACATTTCATTGTGAATACACTTCAAAAGCCAGACAGTGGTGAGTGAAAAAGAGTGAGGATGGAAAAGCATGCCTGGAGTAAGCTTCTCCTGAGAACTACACTGGGACCAGGAGCTCATTCTCCCTGAACAGAGGCCTTCTCTACATCCTAGGACAGTGAGTATTCAAAGCACTACAGAGCCTCCCAGCAGCTCTTATTACTGTCCAGATTGTACAGATAAGGATCTTGAGGTACGGAAAGGTGAAGTAACTTGTCCAAAGCCACACAGCCAATAATGGCAGATCCAGACTTTGCCAGCATCAAGACATTAATGAGAAATTCACCTAGATACAATTCAAAAGAGGAGAAAAAATAAGAGTATACATTAAGAAGCTCTAGTATATGCACACGAGCAGTTCCAGAAGAACAGACCAGAGGGAATGGTGACACAGCAAAATCTGAGATTACAACTAGAAATGTTCTAGAAGTGAAGAACATGAATGCTCAGATCAAAAGTACACTATGTACACTGAGCATGTAGATGAATTCACACCTTGACAGACATTACAATGTGCCCAGATCTCACCACTAAAGGAATAAAAATAAAATGTGAAGTTTCCAAACCAAGAGAGAGAAAAACATGAATACTAAAAATGTTATCAATTAGCAATGCAGGAAAGGAAGAAAAAAAATGATGGTAAACAAAAAACAAGATTTATTTAGATGGAACTTTATAAAGCTGTCATTTTCATAGGTCAAAAATGAGTATCAATTTCATATGGTTCAACCTAAAAGAAATAAGTCTAAATATATCAATAGTCACAATAAATATACATGCATCAAACTCAACTATTAAAAACAAAGATTATATGATTTAAAAATATAAAATTCAGCCATTTAGAGATATACCTAAAACAAAAATCATACAGATGCCTCAAAGTAAAAAAACAGAAAAAGAAAAAAGACATACCAGGAAAACGTTAGACTAAAAGTGATGTAACAATATCAAAATCAGGAGGAAGAAAGTCAATAAAGATATGCGAACACTGAGTTTAAAAAACACACGTGCACGCGTGCGTGCACACACACACACACACACACACACACAGTAAATTGTCTTAAATGCATCCAACGATTCAGCCTTGAAAAATAAACTAACAGAATGAGTTAGGGAAATTGTCAAATCCACGATCATAGTGGGAGTTCTTTTTTTATACAACTTAATCAGAATCTAATAGAGTATGCACACTAAAACAGAAAAAAACAAAAGTAACAGGCAACCAGACCATGTTATTTTCAACTGCAGAGGAAACATTTAAAAAACCCTGCACACTTTCTAGATCACAAAGGTTTCAACACATTTCAAAAAGATAATCTTTACTGATCATTAATCTAGGAATCAATAACAAAAATGAGAAAATCAAAAGGCAAAAAGAAATGTACATAGAAATTTTAAAATTTACTTCTAAGTCATCCTGGGTTGAATAGAAATCAAATGGAAATTACAAACTACTTGTAAATGAATTAGGATGAAAGTACTACATATAAAACTAGCAGGGTACACTGACATGATTCACAGATGTAAATTTAGAGTCTTTAGTGAATTCATTAGAAAACAAAAATATTTTAAATTAACAGGTTAAGCATTTAACTAAGCAAGTGAGAAAACAGATTAAACACAAAATAGAAGAAAGATAATTACATAGAAAACAAGTTTTAAAAAACTGAATAAACAAAAGGAAAAGCTACTCCTCTTTTAAAACTTAAAAACTACAAACCACTAGCAAGACTGCCTAAGGAAAAAAGAGAAAAGAAACAAACAGTATTAGAAATGAGAATAGACACATAATTACAGATCTAGTGAAAATGTTTTAAAAGCATTAGGTACTGAAGATAATGCTATGAACAAATAACAAAAAACCCAAGCCTTCCAAGTCATCGTGAATTACCCAAATTCTAATTGCGATTTGGCTAACTAAAGCTCATAATCTCTAAACCTTTCCACTGTGCTCTCTGGATTTCATGGTTACTGTCATTAGCAAAGTTCCCGAATATTCACAATCTATTCTCTGAATATTCCCTTCATATTCTACACTAATTAAAATATCACCAAGAATACTGCCTTCTGAGTGGTCTTTCAAGAGAAGGCTAGCTTTTCTTCAACATCCCTTGCACCACTGAGTCTGGAAGTGGGGGCAAGTATCTCCCTTGTTCCTCATCGCTATTTTAAGACTTATGTTTCTCCCTCTTCCCTAAGAAGCCTCAGGTCCTTTAAAGAAGGTGCTATCAGAAGTTGCCAACCCATCCTTGGTACAGTCACCTGTCACCTTCCCTACCAATTCCATCACTAGTCTTGTCATCACATTATCAGTCATTTTAGTTTCCATGCAGTCGATTTATCAACACTTGGCCTCTCAGATCTTTGCTCTGCTCTGCTCTCCTCCAGCATATCTCATCCACTTACTTTCATGCTATACCCTTAGACCACATCATTACTGATAATCTCCATTTTAAGCATCCCAATCTCTGGTCACCATTGCTCCTTCCACCTCCCATCCCCACTCCCTCCCCCCTGACATCCTGGCTTGTTCCCACTCAGTTACTCCAATAATCCCAGATCCTTAGCTTTCTTCATTGGGATCTCAAATCCAGACCCTTCCATCCTTTTACTTTCTGTGACCCTCTGCTTGTTTTCCAGGACTCTTTATTATAATCACTGTCTTGTATCTCCCTATTCTATCTCACTCGCTTGGCAATATCCCAATAGCTAAATCCAACTTTCTGCTGATTCTGCATCTGCACTAGGGCTGCTGAATATGGCTAAAGAAAACGTATGAGCATGCTGAACGGTCTCATTTTCAACTTACAAACCAAACCTCAAGGAGGCTCTCAGCGCTATCCAGTGTTCCCACTACATGTCCTAGTTAACCCCTGCAAACTGTTCCACATCTCCTGAGATTCCCAATACCTTTCTTACCCTCCTCACTCACAGGTGTTAACCTTGTTTCTAATTTCACTGAAAAAAGCCATCAGATGAGGATTTCCATACTCCCATCAACACACTGACCATCCTGTAGACATCTGTGATCATAAACATTGTGCCTTTTCCCCATTATACAATGTCTGCATTATCCCTGTTCCTGTCTGAAGCCAACTACATTCCTTCTCACCTGCTCAAGTTGAATGCTCTTGCTATAACACTCCCCTCTCAAATTTTCCCTCAATGGGATCATTTCTATCAACACACAACCATACTGTACTATATGCCATATTACAGAAGAAAAAGAAAATGTCTCCCCTGATTGCACAATCTCCCCAGCTAACTGCCCCATTTCTCTTTTTCCAACAATTACACCTCAAAAGCACTGCTATACTTGCTGTCTCCACTGCTTCCCTCCCACTTTGTTTCTCCCACTCTTTTTTCAAGTTGATTTTATGGGAAGCATAACAGAGTGCAAAAAACATAAATTTAGAGCAAATGAGATATCACAAGCAAATGCTCATGTAATCATGACTCAGGTGAAGAAATAGAACACGGCCAGCACCTCATTAAGTCCCTCTTGCTCCCAATCTCTTTTCTTTCTTGTCAAAAGCACTATTTAGTTTCTCAGTATATACCTTTTGGATTCAGCAGATGCCTCTAGATAAAAAGTAGCCTCCAAATTCTATGCTCATTTCTCTGGGTTTCCATCTTCTCCCAGATGTTGGCTCTGTAATTTTTCACTACCTTCTAAGCTGTGCTTTCTAACCTCTGGATGTTTTCAAGAGGATGATTTTTCTAACTCTCTAGATGTTCTCATCTGGAGAGTTGGTCCAGATCACCAAGGCCACCATTACAGAAATGGAAAGTCTCCCCATTCTTTTAAGCCGCGGTTTCATTGCCTATCACTCCACAGAAACAATCCTGTCCAACAGCCTCTCCACAAACTGAAACCGTCGGTCAGTCTAGAGATCTCAACTTAGCCTCTCAGCAGCATTTAACACAGCTGGCCACTTCCCCCTTGAAACATTACCTCACCTCTCCTCAGCCTCTTGCTAGATCTTCCTCCTGTTCTCAATCTTCGAAGGCTGGAACATTAGCTCCCTAACCCCTTTTTCACCTCATCCACTTCAGTGGCTGTCAACCAGTCCCGTGACTTTAAATTCTCTTATCCCTTAATGACTCCAGCTTCAACCCCTCCCCTGAACTCCAGGATTTTATAAATATGTGCTAACAATTCTTGATTTCTATTCCCATATTTCTACTCTCCTTTCCATCTTGGCAAGTATCACTTTAATTCAGATAGCTAATCAGGCCTAAATTCTTAACTTTTCCTTTTTTCTTTTACTCCACATCCAACCTGTCAGCATTCTGAGAGCTTCCATCTTAAACATACAATCAGAATTTGAAAACTTCACCTGTGCCAGCCTCTTCCATGCCACTATGATATCTCACTCATGCCACTACTATCCTCTGCATGAATATGCAGAGCAATGTAATCTCTCATCCACTGCAGCTTGAAAATGTAAACTGGTGAAACCACAGTGGGAGCAATTTTAAAAAACATCAAATGAAATTAAAAAGTGCATTCCTCTCAACACGATTATTTCGCATCTCCGTGCAACTGACCATAACACATGGTAACAAATACATTTTAAGTCACCCTAAAACATACATTCTGAAACCATGATTAATGAAAAAAACTTTTATTACATGAGATACACTCCGATATCTTCTATTTCACTAATTAAAATGCTAACAGGTATTCACATTGTGTATGAAATACCATAAAAAAAAAACTTCAGGCCTAAGGTCTTCTAAATTGATCTCATGATCCATTAATGACTAAGGGGTCATGACCTACAATTTGGAAAGCACTGTTCCACAGAAAACTGTTGCATCTGTACAAGAGAATACATGCTTGTTTAAACAGGATATTTATAGACATTCTGTAACTGTAAAGTATATACATCTAACCAAAAGCAAAATAGATAAATTATGGTGTATATTCCCACAATGGACTTCTACAAAGCAGTTAAAATGAATGACCTAGTACTACATGTAATGATATGGCCAAATTTCAAAATCAATGCTTGAACAATTTTAAAGTTGCAGAAGAATATGTGCATATGCTATGCTAGAATTTGTTGTTAAAAATATGAAACTATATATTATTTAGGTAGATAGATAATAGATAGATAGATAGATAAACATGCAGA
This sequence comes from Delphinus delphis, assembly GCF_949987515.2. NCBI lineage: Eukaryota > Metazoa > Chordata > Mammalia > Artiodactyla > Delphinidae > Delphinus > Delphinus delphis. The sequence continues at coordinate 50,079,938 of NC_082695.1, read as the reverse complement.
GTAATGATAAATGCAAAAAATCAGACCTATGGTTAGAGAGGAATGGAATACAACTGGGGAGGGGTACACAAATGGTTTCAACAGTAGCTGTAAAGCTTTATTTTAAAAACAAAATATGAAGAGAATACGGCAACTTGTTAAAATTCAATAAAGTTAGTGTTTGATACAAAACTTTGTTATCTCCTATAGCTTTCTGAATGTTTAGACTATTTCATTCAAAAAAATTAATAGCTAAAATAAGGAAAGAGAAAGCTACGTTTTCCAAAGAATAAAATTTCTGAGAGATCACTAGTGAAAGATGGAAAATGCAAAAGAGGGCTTCCCTGGTGGCGCAGTAGTTAAGAATCCGCCTGCCAATGCAGGGGACATGGGTTCGATCCCCGGTCTGGGAAGATCCCACATGCCGCAGAGCAACTAAGCCCATGCGCCACAACTACGGAGCCTGCGCTCTAGAGCCCGCGAGCCACAACTACTGAGCCCGCGCGCTTAGAGCCCATGCTCCGCAACAAGAGAAGCCACCGCAATGAGAAGGCCGCGCACCACGATGAAGAGTAGCCCCCGCTAGCCACAACTAAAGAAAGCCCACCCACAGCAACCGAAGCAGCCAAAAAAAAACCACAAAAGAAAAAATACTTCAAGATAAATATTTTAAGGCATATTTTTAAACTGCTAATTATCACGTGTGTCTTTGAGGCAACAGATAAAACAAAAAATCAGGGAACTCACTAAACTTGTATAACAAATTTACATTTCATGAAGCAGGTAGAAATCATACTATAAGAGGATAAATACAGATACAAAGAGTAAAATTTATGTTAGAATATTGTTTTCAAAATTGTATTTAACGGAAACAAAATACATATTAGCCTTAGAACTACCAATTACTATTTATAGAATTATAACAACGTTACTGAAAACACCTAAAAGATTATAAAACCGTTAAGTCTTAAAAATTATAAGCAGAGCAACTCCCAGAAGTTTATCCAAATCATCTAGAGAAGCTTATCTAACATGAGAAAATAAGCAGAATTCTACTAAATACATGATTTTAATCTGTTTCCAGAATTTCATCTAACATTAAAAGTAATAGTTAAGAAAATGAGAAAAAAATAACCTTTAGCAATTAGGCAGAGAAAGAAGGGAATTAAATGTCAGAAGACCTGGATTCAAACCTGATTCAATTGTTCTGGGCTACAGCAATCTCTCTGAGCCACTTAACAGCAGCCTGCCTCATGGGACTGATAATTTTGTAAACCAAAGTTAAAATTACTTTAAAAACTAGAAAGATTAAAATGTTACATACTAAACATCTCACAAATATTTCTGTGAATAAAAAAGTTAAGTTGCAGGGTTTTGTGTCTGTATCTTTAATTCAGAAAACAACAGCAACGACTTAGTAATTAAAAATTTAACAAATAAAAAATTCAAAAGAATAGCTGAAAGGTAGCCTAGCATTTCTCCCTGGAAGTAGAACAGAAACATGAGAAAAGATAAAAATAAAAGGGACTAAGAGAATCAATGCAAGCAGTCCAATGCCTGGCTAATAGGAGTTTCAATGATAGAAAACAGACTGATGGGACATATAATAGGCCTGTCTAATAGGTCACAACTTACTTGACTTCAAGGATATTGGTACAAAACGCCTTTAACCTACCAATCTACAGGGAAGAGAGGAAACAGAAGAACACAATCAATGGCACCAGCAATCAGCAAAATGCAGAGTCAGGAAAGATATAAGACGCTCTACCTCGTATTCAAATAATAAACTGTAAGGGAAAAAAGAAGACGGAACCTACAGACTAAGAGACACTTGAGATAGATACCTACCTGTTGCAATGTGTGCACCTTATCTGCATCCCGATACAAACACTCTTAAAAAAGGAAAATATATGACATAACTAGGGAAATTTAACTGGATATTTCATGTTATCAAGGAATCACTGTTAAGACTTTTTTTAGGTATGAAAAATGGTATCATGATTTTTCCCTTTCCTTTTTTTTTGTTCTATGAGTCCTATCTTTCAGAGACAAATATTGTAATATTTGCAAATGGTTAGGTCTTTGCCTGAGGTTGGGAAACCTGCTTCTAATCTCACTCACCTGGTTGATCCCCAAAATCCACAAACCATGTGGGCTTCTCCACAGGGCCATTCCTGTCATGTCAGCTGGCTTACCCCGGGGTCAATGATCCAAGTGAGAATAAAAGACCAAATTGGAAACCACAGTGTATTTTATAACCCAGTCCTGAAAATGACACTCCATCACTTGTACTGCTGGCCATACAGACCAACCCTAGCACAACACAGGAAGAGACCACACAGAAGTGTAAATACCAGGAGAAGGAGATTGTTGCAGGACATCTTAGAGGGTATAAAAGAGAACTTTTAGGAACTGTTGAAGCAAGGTGATGCATACATTAGGGTTCAGACTATTATCTCTATTTTTGTATATATTTGAAAATTTCCATAATAAAAAGTTTTTCAAAACTTTTTTAAAAAAAGGATAAAAGCACAGAAATGGAACAAGAAGGCAAAAAATGGCTATTCAGTGGTAGTAGTGACTTTGTGCCACCCCATGAAGCAGCCCTATCCCAGAGACCCAATGGCTGGCCAGAAGGACTGCGTATTAGCAGCTGGACTAGCAATCCAGCACAAAGCAGGATTTTTTCAAGTCTGAGAAGTCCTCATCAAGCCCAAAATTTGGTGCACAAGCACACGTATCACACCATTTAAACACTGATCTTTATATCATGAAGTTGTTCACTGTGCAAAAACTAGTGTTTATAATATATTTAATATACTTATAAGCTACTCATTAGTAAAAGTATCTTCAAGAACCATGTAAAAGATTTTAAAAAATAAACAATAAAATGTGTTGAGAGTGGTGATGTATTTAGCGGAATTATTAAAAGCGCAAAAACAACTCTACTATAAACAATAATAGTTAAGGTTCTTTTTAATGGAGACATCACTGAATTTAACTGAGACTTCCCTGAGGAGTCTAGCTTTCTTCAATAATTCTTAAATTACTCAGGAAAGTACACAGTTTGTGAAAATCTAAGTTTACAATGAAGCTTCTCTTGACTGATGTCCACTTAACCAATTTGCTGGATGAATACTCTATACCCCCTCAGTTTAATTTTTACATGCACAATATTCAATGGTTACCTTATTATGACTTATTCACAGCTGTGCCATGTAATAAACTATGATTACCTTTGCCTTCTCTGAACGACTTTAAAAAATTTTCCCTGGATTTAATGATTGTTTAATTTTTTTCTTGCGATGGTTTTCTATGTACTTATTACTAATTCAATCCCAAATTCTCCATCAATTGTCTAAATCCCTCCAAGACATCCAGCCTTATCAGGTATGACTTCAACATCTCCTTGAAGTCTCTCCTGGTGAGCATTTTCTGAGCTGCTCCCACCTGGGCTGGCTGCCTCTCTGCCTGCACAACTCTCACCTGTGGCTGTCCTTACACCATCTTCCAGAGATTCCCACCATCTCTCGCACATCAGATCTCCCGTCTTCTACATCCTGTGTCAACCTTTTCCTTGATTTAAGTCCTCTTTTGGTGGAGCACAAGCCAGTAACTTCCCAAGAAAAGATATGTGGTGGCAGTTCAATGTTTTGAGACCTTGCATTCCCAAAATGTCCTTATTTAACCTGTGCACTTTATTGTTAATTTGGATGCATACAGAATTCTAGGTTGGAAGTTATTTTCCTTTAGAATTTTGCTCCTTTGTTTCCAGAGTTGCTGCTGAGAAGTTTGAAGATATTCTGATAAATAATCCTTTGACTGTGATCTGCTCTCTTCTCAAGAGAAACTTATAAGAGGTCTTTTTCAGGGAATGATTGCCAGTGTTCTGAAAGTCACAATGCCTTGGGGGTGCAGTCTGTTTTCATCTATTGTCCTGAAAACTTAATGGTCTTTCAATCCAAAACCTGTACAGTCCAGTTCTGGAAAATCTGGTGGATAAATTTTCTCCTTCCCTCCTGCCTATCCCTCTCCTCACCTTTTTTGTTGTTCTCTTTGAGACTCCTATTAATCAAATATTGGTCCTCATTGATGGTCAATTCAATTTCATAAGCTTTTACTATTGTCCATCTCTTTGATCTATTTTTATGGAAGATTTCCTCCCAACCTGCTATTGAGTTTTGTTTTGTTTTAATTCCCAAAAGCTCTTTTTGGTTCTCTCAGTCTTTTTTTTTTTTTTTTTTGCGGTACGTGGGCCTCTCACTGCTGTGGCCTCTCCCGTTGCGGAGCACAGGCTCTGGACGCGCAGGCTCAGCGGCCATGGCTCACAGGCCCAGGCGCTCCGCGGCATGTGGGATCTTCCCGGACCGGGGCACGAACCCGTGTCCCCTGCATCGGCAGGCAGACTCTCAACCACTGTGCCACCAGGGAAGCCCTCTCAGTCTATCTTTTGAATGGTATCCTATTCTTGTTTTATGGTTGTAATATGTTTTCTTATTTCATTGGGATTACTAATTATTTCTTTTTAAGTTTTCTTCCCCCTGAATAGTCAGGCTTTGCTTCCTCCAAGTTGCTTAAAGTTTTGAATTATACTTTACATGTTTGAGGGTTTCCTGTGATGTCTAGTATTCCTTGGTCATCTACTACTAAAAATGGAAGGCCAAAAAACTGAATATAAGCTCTGAATATTTAAGTGAGGCTTACTGACTATGAGTATACTCCACTGGAGTGATCAGGCTATGCTATTAAGTTGGAGAATCTCTGATGTCAGTGTTTGCAGTTGTTTTGCTTTTCTCTAGGGCTAGTCCAATTCTGCTGATAAAGATCTTCCAATCTCCTGCCTGGAGGGATAAAGCCTGGCTGCTGGCATTAATGGGAGCCCCAGAAAGCAAGGTGGCTAGGGGGTCTCAACAGCTAGAATGTATATGTTCACTTGATCTACCTTTCTCTGTACAGTTCCCTTGCTTTTAACTGGGCCTGTTGTCCTCTAGTCCAGATACCTTGTATTACCTTCTTCGTATGGCACAACTGGGCCTTATATTGCTGGTAGGAGTGTAAGTTGCTACAACCATCTTGGAAAAATGTTTGGCAGCACGTGCTAAAGCTACTTAAGTGTATACCCTATTTCTTTCCCCAATACGTACACCAAATAGAAATGAAAGCTTAAGTCTTCCTAAAATGTGCACAGAAATGTCACCATAGCCTTTATTCACAATAGTCAATAAGTGGAAACAACACAAATATCTATCAACATGTAAATAAACTATGGTATATTCACATAACAAACCACAACACTGCAATGGACAAGAATAAGTTTCTGACACATGCAACAATATGGATCTCAGAGACACCAAAGAATATAAACAGTATGGGTCCATTTATAAACAGTTCAAAGAAAGACAAAGCTAATCTATGTTTAGAGATCAAAACAATGGCTGCCCCTGGGGGTGGGAGTACTGACTGGAATGGAACACAAGAGATCTTTCAGGGGTGATGGAAATGTTCTGTAAGTTGATTTGGATGATGGTTAGACAGGTACATACATATGTAAAAATTCAGTAATCTGTATGCTTATGACTGTATACTTCACCGTTTTAAGTTACACACAACTTAAAAGAATCTTGTAAAAAATTAATTATATACACCAAGGGGGGAAAGTGGCGGGGGTGGGTGGGTGGGATGAACTGGGAGATTGCGACTGACATGTATACACTAATATGTATAAAACAGATAACTAATAAGAACCTGCTGTATAAAAAAAATAAAATGGAATTCAAATTAAAAAATTAACTATATAAATGTTTTGTTAATGAAGTTTAAAATCCCTACTAATCTATCAAGATAAACAATTATCTTCCAAAGCCTGAAATATATAGTCCCAATGATCACTAGAACTTGAGGTATTATTTTATCAGCATTTAATTATTTAAGTGGGGGGGTAAGTAGTAACTTAGTGATGTAACAATCACTTTAAGAAGAGTCAACACTAAAGTGCAATTTATTGGGAATTCATAACATACTTTTCATTCATATTAAATACTATTAGGACCACACTAGGTACTTACCCTTCTAACCTAACATCTGGTAAAGATCTGTTGAGTGCAATCATCTCACTTGCCATTAAATTGAACTGATTGATTTTAAACATCTCTTTCATCTTTTCTTGATCCTCTTTAGGAATGACGACTGGTTTCCCCATTTCTCCAGGACCTTCATGAGGCTTTTGTACTGGCTCTAGAACTAAGAATAAGGAGGAAACTTAACTAACATTAATTGTATAACAATTGATTCATGTTTCTGTTTAATAACATTTGAGTTTAAACTATGTCCTCAACAACCAGAGCCATTTCTGAGCCCATCCTCTCCCAGTCTGAGACACGGCCTAGGGGCCGCCTTTTCCTCCGCTTCCACACCTCGTCCTGACTCAAGACCTCCTCACTTTGCACCACTCGCCTGAATCACTTCATGGCCTTGGCACTCCCATCTCGGATATCGTTACCACATTAATCTCCCTAAGGCATAGCCTTCATTGTGTTATTCTCATGGTCTCCTAGAGGCCAATCTCTTTAATAGGAAATTTAATCTAACTTCCCAAACCCACCACTTGCTGGGGTCTCCACCTCCCACCCCCCGGATCCTCATCCTCCAGTCCAACAGCACCCACTACTTTCCTCCATGTGCCTCATGTCTTCTTGCGTTGATGCCTTTGCTCACACTGGCCCCTCCCTTGTCTTCTCCTTCCTACCTCTACCTCTGCAATACCAAACTCACACTTGTCCTTCAAGGCCCAGCTAAAACAGCTTCTCTCCTGCAGCTTTTCTGCATCTCTCTAGAGTGACAATTTACTACTCTTGACTACTACATACATCCAGGGCTCTATGTCTCTAATCAATAGTTCTCTCTTATTATGATCGCTAAACCTGCCTATGACACCCTCCCCTAACTAGATTATGATCTCTTTTTTAGCTGGAGTTTTTTGTTCATTCATGTACCTTCTGTGGAGTTTAGCATTGTTTTACAGGCATTTTATAACCATATGCTAAATTAATATGTGAGTAAAAGTGTTATTCAAAATAAGTCAAAATGAAATCCTAGAATTGACAATAGTAGACATTATAATAAGCATTATGCAAGGTGGAGCATCAAGAAATATAATTCTTGAGAATTTCTTTTATTTTGACTTTCTTTTATGCTTTGAGCTTTTTATTTGTTCAAACATTCATTGTAAACTTTTTTATTTTATTGCACTTGTGAGAAAATACAGCCTTCCAACAATAAATATTTAATGAGCACCTACATCATAGCAGCCACTGTGCCAGGCACTGAGATCAGTGCAGACAAGACATTACATGTTCTCTACCCTCATGTGGCTTAAACTTCCTACCTTTTGAAAGGTATTAACATTTCCTTTGTGGGCTAGAAAAATGCTTCATTTTTAAAAATGCTAAGTGGAATGTGTTAAAATTATGTATTCCATATATGTAGATTACATATTTGAAATATATCTAGTAAATAACCTTATTAATGAAAAAAAAGAAATATAATTCTAATCAGAAGTAATGTTATCTCGTAATATACAGTTGTCCCTCAGTATCCATGGGGGACTGGTTCCAAGACACCACCCTCACCCTGCCCTGCAGATACCAAAATCCACAGATGCACAAGTCCCTTATATAAAAAGGTGTGGTACGGTCAGGCCTCTGTATAACCCACGGATATGGAGGACCGGCTATATTAGTAAAAAGAATAATATTCCTGATCAGCAATTCCCAAACCTTGTTCCTTGCTATATGCTTTTGAGATGCTGAAAAGTGTTCCAAGAAAAATATGTTCTAGAATATATTAAATTCGAAAAAAATTGTTAAACTTCCCATCTAAGAGGGATGGGTAGAAAATGAGGTAAGGATAAGAATGGGATGAAAATATCTGTTTTGTACATTACCTGTTTATTTTTAAAGCTGAAAGTTTTATTCTCCTACAGTTTGTTTTTTAGGCATCCCCGAAAGTCTCTGGACAAAAATGAAGACATCAAGGCAGTAGACAAACCAGCTCATTTCAGCCTAGCTTCATCTGCCCAAGAACAGCTCTAGTTGGTAAAGCTGACCTACAGGATGACTGTTCAGATGGGGTACAAAGCAACCTACCAATACCAGAGCTGCAGAATATTATTCACTGTGTCTTCAAAAACTCTGTCTAGAATATAAAATCTATTCTAGAGGACTATCAAGGAAAAAAATGGGGGATAATAACTTTCCCCATTCTCACAATGAACTGTGATTCCAGGAAGGAAGTTAAAATATTAGGAAATAAATTATAGGAAACTCTTATAATACAATGTTTTTGGTTTTTTTTTTTTGCTTTACGCAGGCCTCTGTTGTGGCCTCTCCCGTTGTGGAGCACAGGCTCCAGACGCGCAGGCTCAGCAGCCATGGCTCACGGGCCCAGCCGCTCCGTGGCATGTGGGATCTTCCCGGGCTGGGGCACGAACCCATGTCCCCTGCATCGGCAGGTGGACTCTCAACCACTGTGCCACCAGGGAAGCCCTATAATACAATTTTTAAAAACAAATCCCGGCTAATTTTTGTCAAGTAAGCTCTTTAAATATAAGAATTAAAAAATTCTCAGTGACAAAAATTTTCAATGCCAAGTGTAATAAAAACTGTAAGTACAGAAGTATAATGCCTATATAAGCTTTTAAAACTTTAAAAATCATAAATTATAAAACTCTCAGAGTCAATTCTTACTTACCTGTCTCTGAAAATAAAGAGTAATTAACAGATTTGGGGGTTGGGACATTCAGGGGTCAGTATGAAGCAGTGCAGTTCTAGAGGTAACAGTTATTTTATCTGCATGGCACAGATAACCTGAAGAGTAGGTGGGAGACATCTAGTGGCCCTGATTATAAATATCCTTCAGTTACCTGTGCCCTATTTTAGCATAAGATGATGCTTTAAAGAAAAGTTAAAATGGAAACATTTTCACACTACTCAGTTTTTTAATTGAATATTTAGTTATACAGAACACCATCTATAACATATTTTTGCTGGGGGCAGGGTGGGGTAGATCCTGAATCTGATCAAGCCTCTGGACTTACCAATTCACAGGAAATATAGGGGACAGAGGAAATGATAAAAAAAAAAACATTAAAGGGATGCAAATCCTGACTGTGGGAAACTGGAGAAAACAAAGAAAGCAATTTCTTCTTCTTCAACACAACCAAAAATGGGGGGTGGGGAGGACAAAAAGAAAGAGGTATCCATGTATCTATGCCACAAGACTAGCTTTGAGTTGATAACTGTCGAAGCCAGATGATGGGTATATGGGAGATCAATTTTCTATTTTTCTCTACTTTTGTTTATGTTTGGAAATTTTCCATGAGGATTGGGGGAGCATGAAGGAGCACTCAAGAAATTATTACTGTAAGAACCAGTAAGTATAAACTTGATTGCTTACAGCCTGAGAGACTGTTATGACCAGAAAGTTAAAATCCTGCCCCATCACAGTGAAGTAAAACTCTAGCCGTGAGGTCTTAAAGAATTAGGCAAAACTGTACAACATATAAAATCCTCCTGGCTGCAATATTTTACAAATTTGGTCACCTGGTACTTACTAATAATCTAAATGTCTGGTATAATACCCACATTATATACTTTAACCTACTGATACACATGAGATCTCAGAGCCGCATTTAAAATGGCCATTAATCAAAAGTTATATGACTACTGCATGACTCACAGAATCCACCATAATACTCTAATTTAGAAATTATAATATCCTGAAGAATTACACCAACCAGTAAACTAATTTTCTTTGGCAAAGATGCCAGGATAAAATGCAACTAGCTAGTGAATATTTTTACTACTAATACACTTGCAGTACTAAAAAGCAACTAACAAAGAAGATAGTAAGCATTAACTTTCCTTGTATTCTACTTACCAGTCTTTCATGTAAATTAAAAAAGAGTTCAGTGAAACTTGCTTGAAAGCAAATGAAATGGGTTTGGATATTATCATTTCCCGAACTGAAAAACAAACTTTCATTGCCATAAAATTTTATAGGCAGATCATTTCTAAAAATCAAATCAACTTTGACAAGGGGGTGACTAAGGTGTTATTCCAAAGTATTATGTGAGAACATTTTATTATGCACTTTAAACTTCATTTACATGACAATGTACAGAAGTTTCATGTTTTAGAAAATTTAATTTTCGAAAAAACTACAGGTTCACTCTGAATGCCGCCAAATAAAATTCACATATACAAACCACATGACATACCTATGAATGTGTTTTAATAAATCTTACAAATTTCTAGTTTGTATTTTTCTCATGGAAGTGGAATAAGGAGGTATAAAGTTACATGATACCCATTTGGGGAAGATGGGGAAGATAAAAGGCTAAAATCATTTCTCCCAAACAATTTTCTTACCTTATTATACAACTACCTTTACTATTTTTATGCACTATATTTCACTTATTCCAAAATATTTTTTCCCATATTTTAACATCTCTGAAATTGGCATGTGGCTTACAATAACTGAAATGTTTTTGCTTTCTTAGTGTATATAATATGTATTCTATAAACAAAGCAAATTACCTGATTTTTTTAACATCAAAATATTATTGCATATAACAAAATTCATTGATAACTCTCTGCTACCTCAACACCTGTCAGTTTCAACCCTCATTCCAATTTTATATTCATTTGTAATGTGTTCAGATAAAACTCTAAGCACACTAAAAGTCTGTAATAAAGAGTTTCTGAAAGCCTTTACTAACAATATTTTTAAGTTTTTAATCATCAGAAGTTTCTTCTATAAAATATGTTCTCAAACTTTTCCTACTGTTTGACAACTGAAATAATTCTAGCAGAAGTACATGAAAACTTGAATAATCAACATTTTAATAATCTGAAAATCAAGTACAGTGCTGGCAGAAAGGATTAATTCCTACTTGAAATTGCATCTGTAAAAACATTGAATAGTCTATGCAACATACAAATCCATAAATTGAATGAATGAGTTAATTCTAAAAAGCAGAAGAGTTGCAAAAATATTCCCAAGACATAACCCACACTAACCGTGTTTTTTCAAAGGGAATCTAATCTAATCCTCCAGCAACAGAAGAATTTTGCTATTCTCAGATAGTCTGGGGTATAAAATACAAGAATAAAACTATGAGAGAGAATGCTCAGGAAAATAAAATAAAACAAAACAAAACCAACCCTCTGAAACACCAAAGACTGGCCTGTTGTTACCTGACGCAGGCAAGTAACAAGTAAATGTAAGAATCCTAGAAAACTAAATATATCAACGATAATCTTATAAGCATTATCATAAGGATAACGAATCCATTCTGCTTAAAAATAAGACACCTTTTTGTACACAATAGTATAAAGAACAGAATTTGGTAAATTTCACCAAATTGGCACTGTAAAGCAGTTCAAAGAAGTTCAGAAATGAGGTCCTTACAATACTGAGACAACTGCTCTGGAGTGTTCTACCTGCTCATTATTTTTTTGCTTTTTTGTTTTGATTTGGTTTTTCAAATGCCATAGAAAACGAATATCCTGGAGACCTTATGTGTTCTATCAAAAGAGACCTACATTCCTCTAGGTCACTGACTGTACTTGCTAATTCCACTAAGAAGGTCCACATCCTTGATGCCATCACCTATCAACCCTCTCCCAACAATTTTAGTGAAAGATCTGTTCAGTGGCACCACAATTCCTCAGCAGCCTTATGTTGAGAGCCTTAACAACCTTAGGCCTCTGATGCTACTCGAGACCTCTCAGCGCCCACTGCACTGAAACTTCACATCAGAGCAGATTTTTCAAATTGTTCTTGCTTAGCATCAATTGTCCCCCTTCCCTAAATCATTTCCTCACTCTTTCCCTTCAATGCCTTAAGGCTACATGGAACACAGTTTGAAAATGGATGCTCTAGGGCCCCATCTGGAACCGCTGGCCTCTCCAAGTCTCTCCCTTCAGCTATTAACTCACCTCTTGGCTTACTGCTCAGTGCTTCTCTCATTCTTCCACTGCTCACGGCCTTCTCAGTCTGTCCCACACAACACCCTGATGCCCCCAGGCCATTATAAAGCTTCTATCAATACGTCTTGTCTCAACAGGGGCCCCATCTACCAGACTTAAATCCAGCTCTTCCCCAGAGCCCATTAACCTCACAACCCTCAACAACTTTCATTCTCTGTCTCCCAGGAGGTAACGACGCTCTCTCATAGCTCCACATTGTTACCTTCACACCATTTCTCCTTTACTTTGTACTTCTGTACTTTGTATAAAAGCTACTCCTTTTCCTTGATGCTCATGCTACTAGTGGTTTTCCAAAACTGTATTAACCTTAGAATCCTCTTCAAGGATAATCCTTTTCTTATGGTTGACACCACACTGTCTCATCTGCTGAGAATTGGCTCTTTCAAGTATTACTTCATTACTTTATATCTTAAACCTCTCCCTCAACATACATAAAAAATACATACATTCATAGAAAACCAACTTTGGCTCCATTCCTTTCTTTTAAACTACTGTACTATCTCTTTGTGTGGAAGCTTCCCAAAAGGATAAGCTACACATCAGTAATATCAAATCCACTGGCACTGAAATGGCACTTGCTAGGGTCACAAGAAACCCCCTGCTGGGAAACACATCAGAACCACTTCTTCATCTCAGGTAAAATCTCTGAACAAACATCACTCCTGGATTTCCATGACCCCACTCCCTCTGGCTTCTCCCCCTACTCTGACTTCCAGAAGCCTTATTTCCCTTTGCTGACTCTCCATGATCCTCTCCAACACTGGCCTGTCTCTTCCAACATCCACACACTGCTGGAGCCCACACTGCTGCCCACATGCTGCCCACATGCTCTACCCCAGCCACCCTCTGCTGCAGAACATCCCTCCCAACACCCCAATGTTAAACGCTCCAAACGTAACTCATCCTTCTGCCTTCTCACCAAAGCCACTCCACCTCTGGGGGCCCCACCTCGTATCAATTCATCCAAAGAGGAAGACCTAAGAGTCATCTTAGACTTTTCACTTTCCATTATTACCTACATTCAGTGACTCCCCATGCTATGTAAACGCCACTATTTACAAACTTCTCATATATTTTATTTCCTCTCCATCTCCAGTGTCATTTTAGTGTAGGCCCCAAGAACTTCTCCAAACCTTCCCAACGGCCTCACAACCAGTCTCTGCCGTCTCACTCCCTTCTAGTATTGGGTTGGCCAAAAAGTTTGTTTGGTTTTTCCCATACGATGGCTCTAGTAGTGCTTAGTTGTCTTTAACTTCATTTGAAACATTTTTTTTTTTTTGGTGGTACTCGGGCCTCTCACTGTTGTGGCCTCTCCCATTGCGGAGCACAGGCTCTGGACGCGCAGGCTCAGCAGCCATGGCTCACGGGCCCAGCCGCTCCGCGGCACGTGGGATCTTCCCAGACCGGGGCACGAACCCGTGTCCCCTGCATCGGCAGGCGGACTCTCAACCACTGCGCCACCAGGGAAGCCCCATTTGAAACATTTTTGTTAGACTGTATTGTGACAGCTGTCATATGTCATGCATTAAAAAAAAAAACTTATCAAAATCTGTGCATTTTTGTGTAGCCATTTTAATATTGAACACAGAAGAAAAAAAAAGCAACATTTTTGGCATATTATGCTTTATTATTACAAGAAAGGTAAAAATGTAACTGAAACACAAAAAAATATTTGTGCAGCGTATGGAGAAGGTGCTGTGACTGATCAAACATGTCAAAAGTGGTCTGCGAAGTTTTGTGCTGGAGACTTTTTGCTGGACGATGCTCCAAGGTCGGGGAGACCAGTTGAAGTTGATAAGGATCAAATCGAGACATTAATTGAGAACAATCAATGTTATATCACGTGGGAGATAGCCAATACTCAAAATATCCAAATGAAGCGCTGAAATCATTTGCACCAGCCTGGTTATGTAAATCGTTTTGATGTTTGGGTTCCACGTAAATTAAGCGAAAAAAACCCTTCTTGACCGTATTTCCGCATGAGATTCTCTGCCGAAATGTTCCGTTTTTAAAACAAATTGTGACAGGCGATGAAAAGTGGATACTATACAATAATGTGGAATGGAAGAGATCGTGGGGCAAGTGAATGAACCACCACCAATCACACCGAAGGCTGGTCTTCATCCAAAGAAGATGATGTTGGGATTGGAAGGGAGTCCTCTATTATGAGCCCCTTCCAGAAACCAAACGATTAATTCCAACAAGTACTGCTCCCAATTAGACCAACTGAAAGCAGCACTCGACGAAAAGGGTCCAGAATTAGTCAAAAGAAAATGCATGATTTTCCATCAGGATTAACGCAAAACCACATGTTTCTTTGATGACCAGGCAAAAACTTTCACAGCTTGGCTGGGAAGTTCTGATTCACCCGCCATATTCACCAATTGCACCTTCAGATTTCCATTTATTTCGGTCTTTACAAAAGTCTCTTAATGGAAAAAATTTCAATCCCCTGGAAGACTGTAAAAGGCACCTGAAAGAGTTCTTTGCTCAAAAAGATAAAAAATTTTGGGAAGATGGAATTATGAAGTTGCCTGAAAAATGGCAGAAGGTAGTGGTACAAAACTGTCATTATGTTGTTCAATAAAGCTCTTGGTGAAAATGAAAAATGTGTCTTTTATTTTTATTTAAAAACCGAAGGAACTTTGGCTTTTAAACACCAAGCCAATACATCAGCCACGTGACCACCAAACTTCCTTCTGAAAGTCTGGATCCCATCAGGTTACTGATTTCCTTGTTTAAAATCCTTCAGTGGGACTTCCCTGGTGGTCCAGTGGTAAACAATCTGCCTTACAATGCAGGCGACAAGGGTTCAATCCCTGGTCAGGGAACTAAGATCCCACATGCTGCAAGGCAACTAAACCCTCACGCCACAACTACTGAGCTCGCGGGCCTCAACTAGAGAGCCTGCATGCCACAAACCACAGAGCCCATGTGCCTTGGAGCCTGCGCACCACAACTGGAGAGAAGCCCGTGCACCGCAACAAAAGATCCCGCATGCCGCAACTAAGACCTGACGCAGCCAAAAAAATCCTTCAATGTCATGCCTCACCTACAGGATTTAGTCCAAAACCCTTAGCATGTCATAAAAGGCCTCCTGTGATGTGGCCTCTGCTAACCTCCCAGCTTCGTCCCATGCTCTTTCCTCACATTCTCCTATCCATCAACTCTGTCTCTCACTTGCTTATCTTGCACATGCTTCTCTCCTTTGCTTGGAAGGTATTCCCCTCACCCATCAAACCTAACAAACACCTGCTCACCCTGATACTACAGCTTGAGCATTACACTTCCTTGCTGCACCTTCTCAGATGCCCCACGGTGTTCCTTCCTCCTGCTCTCATGCACATCTCTAGTATGCTATCTATCATATCACTATTTTACCATATTCTTTCTCTTCTGTTGGATTGGGATTCCCCAAAGGGAGGAACTTTTTTGTATTGTTGAAGTGTATGTCACTAGCACGTAGCACACTGCCCAGCACATATCAGAGTTTAAAAAACATTCACTAAGTGTGTCTTCACCTACTACAGAGGTCCCAGTCTTTCTTACTTTTCATACCTTTGCATTTAAGACAGAACACCATGAGCTCCCACTATAAATGGTAACGAATTAAGGTGGAGTGAGGGTAAAGTTAATCTGTTCCATTTGGGACAAGAATTATGCTAGTTTCTTACTGGTGAATGGCAATACCTTTGATTTGATTTAAATGTTGACAGAGTTATAGCTCTTGTCACCCAACAAACTTACTAAACAGCAGGGCCATAAAGGAAACCAGGAAAGTCAACAAATTAATAGGAAAAAAATGATGGGGAAGGTGAAAATTAAAAGGTCAGGGGTTAGCCTAGGTATTACTAAAGTCCAGTGTTAGCAACTGAGCCTAATTTTAGGCAGATTTCCCATGAAATAAAGAGAACTGGTTACACAATCCCATCTGTAAAAATTACAATAAGTAGGCACACCTACCAATACAAATAAATAATTTTAGATTGTAAATTTTAAGGGACCAGGTGCTTTCATTATAAAAGTGCAAGATATTTAAATGTGGCTACATATTCAAATAAAACAGTAATCATTCACAAATAATTCCTAAAAATAGAATTACTGTTTAGCCAGATATTCTATAACTAATCACAGAGAGTTCAGAGCGCAGAATAGCTGAATTACTGATCCACAATGCAAAGTCATTTTCATTTTGTTTAAAAAAAAATAAAAGGCAGCATTTGTTTTTTTGGTTTAAACACAGAGAGTCTGAAACTGAATTTTTCAGGTGTCCTCTGTCAAGAATGTCAGTCTTCCAAACTAGGTCCTTCATATTTGTGTTTCCTTCCTTTTCCGTATCAGATACTGCAGTGTTCTCACTGCAGCCCAGATTTTATAGCCTGATCTTTTCATAAGCTCTCCCTAAAAGTGCTAACTGGAGCTATCTACAGCATTAACAAAACAAACTCACCAGACCACATCTACCTAAAATGACTTCTTCCCTTAGGACTGAGATGGGAAGGCTGGAGAACTCTCTCTCATACTTGATAATGCAATTTTAACGCTCCACTCAGCATTATGACACTAGACTAGTCTCCTGTACAATTTTGGTAGTTCCAGCTATGAGATTCCCTACAGTATTTGGTAATATAACTTCCAGAAAATTAACTACATTAAACATGGAACACACAAATTGAATTCAGCAATTCTATACAGGATACTTTAATACTTTTAACTGTTAGAAGAACCTACTGGAGAACTGATGGAAATATGATCATCATATATAGGAAGCCAGGGATTACTATTAATCTAAAAATGTTAAAATTTTATAGTTTCCAAATTAGTACAAACAAGTGACATATATATCAAAACAGGTCCACTATTATAAAATGTCACTCACCATCCCCAGCAGGAAGTCCTCTCTCTTTTTTTTCATCACATTTGTTGCATTCACTGAAGTAAAGCAGCAGGAACATATCCAAGAGTACCCAAATCAAGGAGGTGGCTAGGACCACCTTGCAATATGCAAATTTTCTCATGGCACTTTAAGTCAAATGCAAAATTTTAAAATATATATATATATAAATATACAAAGATCATGAAAATTATTCCAATCCAGTTTCATCAGAAATCACGTTCATAACCTATAGAAAGAAAAAGAAAAAAGATTAACTTAAAAATTCAGAACCTAAAAAAGAAACAATGGATTAATTCAATATGAGTATGAAATTTTACTATGAAGAATAAGTTTTAAATTCAGACTTGAAAGAATACTTGTAAAATATATAAAAATAGTAACAAGAACATGCAAATAACTCCTACAAATCAACATACACAATCCAATAGAAAAATGGGTAAAGGACTAAACAAGCACTTTGTAGAAAGGAAACCTGAATAGCCAATAAACAAGTGAAAAGGTGCTCGATTCATTACAAAGAGGAAAATTCAAATTAAAACAGTGAGCTACTATCTTATATCCATCAAACACATGGGGCTTAACTGCCCTCTATTCAATTGCTGTATTAAACACTAAAGCAAAAGCTAAGCCATTAACTGCCACAGGAGTTTAAGAAACCAGTAATTCCCAGTCCATTTTAACCACTCACATTCAGTTCCCAGAGTCCAAGGATTTATATGAGTTCTCCTAGTAGCTTTTCTAGAGCAGTTTAATTGGAATGATTCTTATCCCTCTGTCCCAACTGAATCCCATTCTAAAAATGCTAGTCACCAGCCGTTCAAAAACAAGATTCATGGAAAGTATAACAGAAAAGAAAAGGGTATCGAAAGATCTGAGCCCTAGTCCTGGCTCTGACAGTAATTTTACAGACTTCCCTGATGTTTAGTTTCTATCCACCCCCCCCCACCCCCAAATATCATGAGAAAATGACTGGAGGAACTGTCCTTTGGGATAGCTAGGCCAGAAACACTTCTGACACATATGGCACTCATCTGGGGGAGCTCTGGAGCAGCCCGAGGGACCTCAGAGAGGTAAGGAGCCATCCCACCGAGCCGCTGACACCTAGGCTCAAAGGTCTGTGTCACTGCTGTTCAGGAGATAGATGAGCCAAGTGCATTCAGGGGAGTGGATGGAGGAAACACACACTTGGCACAGGTGAAAGCCAATGAGCAGAAGCTCTGAAGGGCTGGGCTGATGGGCAGCATAGCAGCTTCTTACAAGGGCAGTTTTATGTAGCATGTTCCATGGTGGGCAGTAGAGATGTCTCTACCTAAACAATTCAGGGCAGGCCAGAGAGTTTATTTATGAAAAAGATACAATAGTTCTTTCCTAATTCACAAGGTGGCTAAACAGCAACCTGAAAAGCACCCCAAAATACCAAGTAATACTTATAAATGTAAAGTATTATTTCTGTTCATCTCTCTGGGGACTTTGATCTCTTGCCTATTGGCCTCCTTTCATCAAACCAACACTTCCTGACTGCACAGTGAGAACAGGGATGCTACTGTCATATTCTTGCCTCAAAATCATACTTACTCAATGTCTGTCACATGCAGTGAGCAACAACTGACATCTGTGGTGACTAGGGTGAGGGGAAGAGCAAAAGCATTATAATGCACAGTGTCATGGACCAACAGTTCTCTCCAGAGAAGCGAGATACATATTATATATATATATATATATTTCAAGCCACTTTACATGAAAGGCTACCTCTTTTGGTCACTGGCAAAGCAAGCAGTCTAACTGCCAGTGCAACAGCTGGGATTCAAATGTAGTTTTGTGTTGTCTAAAATCTGCTGATTGTTAATTTTTTCAATGCTTACAGCCCAGAACACTTAAATGTAAATCTTTATAACTCTGTACTCATTCCTATTTAATTTTTCCAAGGCAGCACAATTAGATTCTAAAAGTAAAGATGAAATGCAGTGGGTGTGTGTGTATTTGGGGGAGCGGTACAGAGAAAGCAGGAGGTGTAGGGAGAAAGGAGGATAAAGAGGCAAACATCTTTGAGACCTTGAGTTATGTAGAGATTCCTTACATGGTAACAATAAAATGCACAAATCATTTAAAAAGACTGATAAGTTGGACTTTATAATTAAAATCTGCTCTTCAAAAGACAGTTAAAAAAATAAAAAACAAGTCACATATTGGTAGAAAATATTTACAAATTACATATCTGATAATTACTTATATACAGACCATATAAAGAACTCTCCAAATACAATTTTTAAAAATCCTAATCCAATACAATGGGCAAAAGGTTTGAACTGTTGCTTTACCAAAACAGCGATACAGGTGGCAAAAGAGCACAAGAAAAGATGTTCAACATCATTAGCTATTAGGCAACTGCAAGTTAAGACCACAATGAAACACCACTATGCCCCAATATAAATAGTGAAAGGAAAAAAGAAAACTACCAAGTGCTATCAAGGAACTGCTGCAACTGGACCTCTAATACATTGCCAGTGGAATGCACAATGGTACAGTCTCTCTGGAAAACATTTTGGCAGTTTCTTCCCACAAGAATCTGCAATTCCATTCCTAGCTATTTACTTAAGAGAAAGGAAAACGTACGTCTACACAAAGGCTTGTACACAAATCTTTATAGCAGCTTAACCATAATCATCAAAATCTGGAAACAATCCAAATGTCCATCACCTGGTGAATGGATAAACAAATTGTGGTACACCAAACAGTGAAATACTACTACCCAGAAATCCAGCAATCAAAAAGAACTCTTGATATATACGCAATAATACTGATGAATCTCAAAAGCTTTATGCTAAGTGAAAGTGGTCAGTCACAAAAGGCTGCATACTGTATGATTCCATTTATATGAGACAAATTAGATCAGTGGTTGCCAGGGGCTGTGGAAAAGTAGAGGACTGCTCTCAAAGGGCCGTGAAGGAACTTGTGATGATGAAAACATTCCATCTCTTGCTTGTGGTGGCGGCGGTCATTTTGTCCAGACTGGTACGACTACACCTAAAAGGGTGAATTTTACTGTACACAGATAAATACAGGAGAGGTGAGGATCCTTCAAAGAAACAATTCCAATTTTAGGAGAAAAACTGTTGTGTATTTCTTCAAGTGATACATACCAGAATTTATCTTGGAAATTATTAAAAGCTCAGAGTTTCTGTCTCAACCACAATAGATTAAAACCTTCCATATGAAATGCATTTAACTCCTTAATTATTTTAGAAGGTATAAAATCTGAATTAATGTCAAAGTACAGTGATCAATTATAACAGTAAACTTCTGATTCTATCCTACGTGTCATATGCCAAGTTTTTCCAAAGGTTGATCAGTATTTTCTAGGGCTAAATAATTACTTTCTCTTACTCCATATACTTCTAGCCAAGGCTCTCCAGAAATTTCAAGCCTAAAAAGAGAGTCTCAGCTCAAAAGCAGCTTTGGAGAAAATAGAAGCATCATTCTCTTGGACCTAAAACTTCAGTCTTCTGAGTATGTTAAGGTGCTTATCTCCCCTCTCCCAAGAACACTGAATTCTCAGGCACCTACACCTAGAATGACTAATTTTGCACTGTACTGACCAGGCAGAGGTATGAGACCCTTCAATAGAACTATTCCTTTAATTTGTAGCTGAAATTTCTGCCAGAAAAACTAAAAGACTTAAAAAAATGATATTTATCCTCTAACATTATAAAGAGAATCAAGATTATTTTATTTACTAATTATATATTCCATTTGCTCTATTTCTCAGAACTATAAAGAAACCTATTCATTCATTTATTATTTTTTTTTTTTTTTTTTTTTTTTCCCCGGTACGCGGGCCTCTCACTGTTTTGGCCTCTCCCGTTGCGGAGCACAGGCTCCGGACGCACAGGCTCCGGACGCACAGGCTCAGCAGCCATGGCTCACGGGCCCAGCCGCTCCGCGGCATGTGGGATCTTCCCGGACCGGGGCATGAACCCGTGTCCCCTGCATCGGCAGGCAGACTCTCAACCACTGCGCCACCAGGGAAGCCCCCATTCATTTATTATTATTTCATACATTCAAAACACACAAACTCAGTAAATGTAGGGAATGTGTCAAATGCAAGGAATACAAACATGAACCAAATATTCCTTCCTTTACGAAGTTTAAAGTTGTCTCCAGGAAAGCAGGCATTAGTCAAACACTCACATAAACGTGAAATTTCAATCATGATAACTGCTTTGGAGGGAGGTACATAGCACTATACACATCTGTAAAAGAGATCTGACTTTGTCAAAAAGGCTTCCCTGAGGAAGACATGATTTGAAGAGAAAATGAGCATTTGGGGCAGTGAGTAGCAAGGATTCTATAGCAGGAAGGAGCCCAACACTCAAAGGCCAGTGGATCAAAGACAAAAGAGGTGAAAACTGTGATTGCGACAAAGCTGGAGCTGGATAAAAGTGGCGAGATTCAAGAGGTATTAAGGGACAAACTCAATGGGATTTAAGGATGAGTCAGGTGGGGGTAAAGAGGAGGAAATCCTGGCCTATACAAGTGGATGTAGAGTGTTGCCAGTCATAGAAACAGGGACCAGTAAAAGAGGACCAATTTTTGGAAAGGAGGAAAAGATGGAAAGAAATGTAAGTTTGACTTTGGACATGCTGAGTATGAGGTACCTCTGATACCCTCAAAGAGATGTTAACCACAGCTGAGGACACAAAAGTTTGAGGCTCAAAGTGGGGTTCTCTGTATATCTCTGTAAAGATATACAGATAGAAGCCCCTGCTCTTGTGCAACTTTGCAGGGGCAGACAGACCAAAAAAAAATCAATACATGAAGTAATTTTTGTGGAGTGTAATTTCCCTCCTAAAGTGTGGGCTGGACTTAGGGACTTGCTTCTAACCAATAGAATATGGTGGAAGTAATGATGTGTGATTTCAAGGCTAGTCATAAAGCACAGTTCTCTTCCCAGCTCTCTCTCAGATCACACACTCTGGGGAAAGCCAGCACCACGTCAGAAGGACACTGAAGCATCCCTATAGAGATCCATGTGCTGAGAAACTGAAACCTCCTGCCAACAAAGAGTACTCTCCTGCGAGGCATGGAAGTGAACCACTTTGGAAGCAGACCCTGTCAAGCCTTCATCTTGACTGCAACATCATATATGATCCTGAGTCAATACCACCTTGCTAAGCTACTCCTGCATTCCTGACCCAAAGAATATATGAGATAATAAATGTTTATTGTTTAAAGCCATTAAGTTTTGAGGCAGTTAGGTAGTTCATTACTCATCAATAGAGAACTTCACAGAAAACTAGGACTAGAAAGGAAATTCTTTAACTTATAGCAAACATATTTAATGATGGGATTCCTGATGCATTTCTGTAACATTGCAAATAAGAAAAGTTATGCATCCTCACTTCAATCTGATATTGTACTGGAGGTCTAAACAATATGACAAGAAAAGGAATAAGAATTAGGGGATTGAAAAGAGACAAAATTATCTGCAGATAGCATGTCTTCTGTATAGAAACTCTAAAAGAAATCAATAAATAAACCATTAGAGCTAATTCATTATTTCATCAAGGTTGCTGAATACAAGGTAAACATATAACATCAATCATGCTTCTTCATGATAATAACTAATTACAATATATAAAGGAAAACATCACATTCAAAGCAGCTATAAAAACCCTAAGGTATTTGGAAATAAACTTAACAAAATATGTGCAAGACATGGAGAAAATTGTGGAGCTTTGTCGAAGGACATAAAAGAACACCTGACTAATGGATAGATGTACCATGTTCAGGAAAAACAAACAAGCAACTTCTTCCTAAATTAATTTAATTCTAATCAAAACACAAATGAAACCTTTAGGAACTGGATTTATTATAAAGCAGAAGTATCTACAGCCATGTGGTACCCCAAAACAAACCTAAACGTGTGGAAAATTGGAAAGGTGATACTATAAATCAGAGCAGAAAACTGATAAAGGAACAAATAGCTTTCCAAATGGTAAAAAAAAAATTTAGATCCTACCATATACCAAAAACAAGAGTAAATCTATGAATAGATAATAACTCCTATAAAATTTACTGGCCGAAATGTTTTAATTTAGAGCATTCAGTGTTTGGAATGGCAAACATCTTAAGTGGAATGCCAGTTTCCAAGGTGATAAACAGACTTAGCTCCTAGCAATACCTTTAAAAGTGAATATTCTTCCTAGTTACAAAGTAATATATGCTCAATACAAAGAACCTGGCAAACACAGAGAAGTAAAATAAAAGATACAAAGCCATCTATAAACCCCCATCCCACTTAAACACTATTACCAGTGGGATAAGTGCCCTCCCAGTCATTCAGAATAGCTCATAGATACATCGTTTTAAAGCAAGTTTGTAATGTCTATTTTGACTCAAACATTTTAATGTCTTAAATGTCCCTATCAGGGGGAAAAGAATGGAATGGCTGTGACTATAAAGGGGTAGCAGGAGACACCTTTGTGGTGATGCTGTTGTGATTTTTTTTTAATTGCAGTAATACGCTCAACAGACATTTCTAACCTCTCTTTCCACCCCAACCACTGAGTATCCTGTCTTAAGCAATAAATGTCTTAATGGTCACTTCAAAATAGCCCTGATATCCACAAAGCTATGTCAAAAAGCCACATATTGTTTTATACTTAAAGAACAGACATAAAATAGACACAAACTGAGGTGGCTTCCTGGCTCATGATTCTGACTTGTGCTGTCCCCACTCTCCCCCAAGGGTTTCTTCTGGTAACAGATCTAGCCCCCTGGCCACAGGACAGCCAAATGACCTGGCCAGGTCAACCACAAGACCTCACCCCTTGGCTTCCCGAGTCACAAAGCTGGAAGCCTGTGCTAATCTAGCACTGCAGTCAGCTACACTGCCCAACATGTAGAGAAAGCTGACCTGCAGTCCAAGAAGATGAGCCCAGAGGCACACAGGATGAGAGGCAAAGGTGACGGAGTCCCTGACTCTACTTTGGCTTTTGTGAACACCCAGGAAATCCTTCTATTAATCCCCTTTTCTGTTTATGACAATTTGAATTGGGTTCCTAACACACATCTGGGATGGCCACTGGGGGGATGGGTGGGTAGGGGACAGAGGAGACCTACAGGTAAAAATCAAACAGGTTCTGGTCCACTGGTGAGGTTCCCCTCTACTAGTCATAAACAATTATACATTATGAGGCAGACTACACTATTTGAAAAGATACTTTTTAATGCCCCAAATCACAAAAACATATCAAGTATCAAAAGTAGGTATAAAACAAACCACAGATATAAAGGATCACAACACAACATACACATGTATCCACCACTCAGTTTAAGAATAAGAACATCACCTTTATAGTTCCCTCTCCAATACCATCTCTTCCTAGTTCCTCAAAGACCACCTCTATTCTGAACTTAACATTCTTTCTTTTCCTGATAGTTTTACCTCACTGTTATCCTTAAAAATGCCTTGTTTACATTTTCTGTTTCTGAACTGCTTATAAACGGAAGAATCTGAGACCTGCTTTTCTTCTAACACTACGTTCCTGAGAACCATCCATTTGTTGGCATGTAGTTGCAGTCAGTTCATTTTCACTACTGTCTAATATTCAATTGGCTTATAATTATACACTATGAGGCTTACCACAGTTTATCCCTTCTACCCTTAATAAACATGTGGTTATTTCTAGGTTTCTGTTATTACAAGCAGTACTACTATGAATATTCCTGAACACGTTTCCTGGAACAAACGTGCCAGGGGTCAGCAAACTTCTTCTGCAAAGGGCCAGATTGTAAACATTTTAGGCTTTGCGGGACATAAGATCTCTACTGCAACCACTCAAATCTGGTGTTGTACCACAAAAGCAGCCAAAAGTGGTATGTAACCAAGAAAGCGTGACAGTATTCCAACAGAACTTTATTTATGGACACTGAAATTTGAATCTCATTTAATTTTCATATTACAAATTATGAAATATTATTTTTATTTTTTTAACCATTTAAAGATGTTAAAAACCTTTCTTAATTCATGAGTTGTCACACCAACCCTGATCTACAGTACATACCTAGGGGAATTAGGTCATAGGGTATACATATTTTCAATATGACTAATATGGCAAATTTGTTTTCCCAGGTGTTTGAAACAAATTAGAAAGAAAAATGAGGGCTCTGGATGTGTTATATCCTTGGCAACAGTTATTGATGTCAAACTATTTTATTTTTTGACAATCTGGTAAGTGTGTAGTTGTTATCTTAATATAGTTTGAATCTGCATTTTCCCACCATCTCTGACATTACTGGTCATTCCATTTCCTCTTCTCTAATGTACCTATTGAAGTTTAGTCCATTATTCTACTGGGTGGGGTTGTTTTGTCTTTTTCCTATTAGTTTGTGAAGATCTTTATACAGTCTAGATTCTAATCCATGTCAGTTACATGTACTACAAGTAACTTTTCCAGTTTATAGCTTATCTTCTTAACAAGAGGTGTCTTTTATTATTTTATTTTTTTCTTTCTGGCTGTGCCACACAGTTTGCGGGATCTTAGTTCCCCAACCAGGGATTGAACCCAGGCCCTAAGCAATTAGAGCTCGGAGTTCTAATCACTGGACTGCTAGGGAATTCCCAAGAGGTGTCTTTTATAGTTCACATTTTCTATGTCTTAAGAAACTCTTCTCTATCTAGAGATCATTAAAAATAATGTTTTAAGGTCTAAAAATTTTAAAGCTTTACCTTTCCAGTTTAAGTAGAGATTGAATGTCATCTTCTTCCATGTGGATAACCAATTGTCCCAGTACTATTTATGGAAAAGTTCATCCTCTCCCTAGAAGTGTGCAATGCCAACTTTGTCATAAACCAGGTTTCTGAGGTTCTATGTTCTGTTCCATTGGTCTGTCTATCCCTACACCACATGGCTGTCTTAATTATTACAGCTTTATAATAATTTTTTTTTTTTTTCCAGACGTGCAGGCTCAGCGGCCATGGCTCACGGGCACAGCTGCTCCGTGGCATGTGGGATCTTCCTGGACCAGGGCACGAATCTGTGTCCCCTGCATCGGCAGGCAGACTCTCAACCCCTGCGCCACCAGGGAAGCCCTAATAATTTTTGATACACAGTAAAGCAAGTATTCTCACCTTTCACTACTTGAGGAGGGCCTTGGCTACTTCTGACCCACTGGCCTTCCTTAGCTATGACGACCATTTAATTACTTAAAATGATATTCCATCTACTGCAAAAGAAATCTAGTAGTTAAAAGTGCTTACATGTCTATGGTAGACAAATTCTACTGTTCTGAAAAAATAAACCAATTACAAATTCATAAAGGTCATAAAAAAAGTTGGAGATGAAAAGAGGAATTCAAGGGAAGTCTATAAGAAAAGTTCTAAAAGTGTTTTTCAAATGACAGCACTATTAAGATAAACGCACAGCACCTAGCCTTTACGTCTACTATATTGTTATTCCTTAAAAAAAATGGCTTCAGTATTTTAGAGTCACAATCATTCCATGCTGTCTGGATATTTATTGAGTCTTAGCCAACTACGTTCTTGCTACCATGTCAGACACTGTAGATGGTAGGAGCATGAAGGCAGTGATCCACACCACAGAAGCTCTTATCACACTATTAAATACCAGTGTAAGAGACACGCCATTCACATTACAAAAGAGAAACATCAACTCAGGAAACCTGGCAGGAAAAAGACATCCAGATAGGGAAGTTTCTAAATAGGTTTTATCAGGCAGTGTAAGACACTAAACTTTTCTACAACAAGGTTTTCTTTAAATTTTTTTCTATAGTTGTTTTGTTTCTGTCTCTCCTTTAGCTAAATCCCTTTAAGGGCTTCCCGATGTCCTGTTATTTTGTTCTAAAGAACACTGTTTGCAAGACCACAGGGAGAGTCCGCACTTAAGAAATTCCATGGTCAAATAAGTTAGGGAAATGTTACATACTCCATTCGCTGTCCATCACTGCACCAAAGGTTCTGTGAAGTCCTGCAATAAGGAAAGCTATGCAAGTTTGTTAACTCAGAACTTCTCATATTCAAGCATGGAAACTTCCCCATCTACTTTGTCTTTCTTTTTTGCATAACACAAACCAGGTTTCAAAGAGCAATAAATAAACTAGTAAAGATTGGTTCCAAATCCTGGAACCAGGCAATTTTTAAATTATGGGTTATTTTCTTTCTGCAAAACTGTTATTTCTGTGAATCTGCAAATTGCATAAAAAAGAGATCCCATTGTGTTTAAAAGCTTCTCATGAGGCAGACCTTCAGAGAGAAGGTTAATTTTGTAATATCTTGATTCAACTAATTTAAGTTCATATTTCTGTATCGTTCTTTAACATAACATATACCTGTATATAATACAAATAATTGTGGACAAAAATGGGAAATTCAAAAGTCACCATTATATAAATCCCTAAAAGAAAAGAATCTACAAACCTCCCCTCAGGTAAGTGAAATTTGCAAACTATTTCTACTATCAATTATTTTTTCCAAGTATAGAGTATCATATTATAAAAATATGTCATCATTAAATTTTGCATTCAACAAATAAAGCATTATTTCATGTAGGAGTCTGAGAGGATAGAGTTAACAAAGAGTCCTACCCAGTCCTTGCTAAACCCTGGGGGATGCCTACAGCCATGGCAATGACCCCTGGCCAAACTCTGAGAACTAAACTCCTGGAATGTTCACAGTCACTGGTTAAGGATGTTAGAGGTGGTGAGTCAGGATGTACCAGGCTGTCAGCATTGTTTAAAGTAATCATCAAGATTTATGATGCGCACCTGGTATCTGGTCTGGAGCCCTAAGTTTCAGTTGCCATGGCTGGCCACATGGCAGTAGTATGCCTATGTAACCAGCTTCCTATAAAAACTCTGGACTGGAATACTCATGGGCTTCCCTGTCCGACACATCTTGTACGTGTCTCTATCACTCACAGCTAGAGGGGAAATCGTGTCCCTGTGATCCTCACAGAGGGAAGATTTAGAAGTCCGTGCCTGATCTCTCTAGCAATCACCTACATATATCTTTTTCCTGCTGTTCTTGCACTGTAACCTTTGCCGTAATAAACTTAGCCATGAGTACAACATTATGTTGAGTTGTGTCAGTCTTTCCAGCAAATCAAATAGTGGGCAGTCATGGGACCCTCAAAATAAACACCACTAAAGAATTTCGTTTGCCATAATACCTACTTCTCTCATTACTTTTCAGAAGCTAAATGATCATAAGAACAATATCCTTAAATGAATAAATCAGTGTACAGGATAAAAGCTAAGATGTAAGATTGAGATTACTGTCCTTAGAAAGGCTGGGTTGCAAGGTTAGCCCTTGGCTGGTGTCTGGGAACTTGAAGGATAAACAGTTCCCTACAACGATATAAAACTTACCTTAAATGATAAGTGGGCCTCACTGTGCCTAAACTGTTTATACAAACATTATGGTTTATGCAAAACATGTTTTCCTTCTGGGAGCCTGAAATTTTGGTACATGATAGGTGGAAGGTGGCTCCATTACCAGGTCCAATAAAAACATTGGCACAGAGTCTAATGAGTTTCCCTGGTTGACAGCACTTCACATGTGTTGTCAAAATTCATTGCTGGAGGAATTAAGCTCATCCGGTGGGAATCTACTGGGAGAGGACTCTTGGAAGCTAGTGACTAGTCTCCTCCAGACTTCACCCCACGCACTTCTTCCCTTTGTAATACTGCTGTGTATCCTTTCGCTGTAATAAATCTTAGCCATTATTATGATCATATGCTGAATCCTATGAGCCCTCCTAGCCAGTCACTAAACCTGGGGGTTGGTCTTGGGGACACCCAACACAATCAGCATTTTAAAACAGAAATGAGGGTCTGTTAGGCCAAATGCTGAAATTCAAATTTCAATTCCAAAACGTATTAGTTATGTGATCCTAACAATTGTACTTTATTTGCATAAATCTGGGTCTTTTTATTCCTCTGAATGAGAAAAACATACCCACCTTATAGTCCCTGAATTAAATGAAGTAATGCACAACACACTCATAGTAAACACTCAGTAAATATTAAATAGCATTTCTAGAGGCTCTTTCTTAGATGAAATGAAAAATCAGGAATCTTTTATATTTGTACTGATGCAATGAGAATTCAAACGGCCATTTGGAGTACTGCAAAGAGAAGCTCAGAGACAAACTTTAACCCTCCATCTCCATAACACTGGTGCTATGAGTGCTTTCCAGTCCACATGACAGGATTATTGGTTGAGCGCAAGCAGGTTAAACCGTATATAATAAGTATCTTTCTATTTCTGAACCTGGTCTTCATTTAGTCTTCATATTGACCTCCTGAATGAGAAGTGAATGCATGAATATTAATTAGTACTGTGGCTATGCTTGATGGTTTTATTTCTCAAATTACTACACTAGGATTTTAGTACAAGCCATTTTCTTGTGTGTATATGAGGCATAAAGTCCAATGAACATAAGTTTGAACCTACATCACAGTAAGAGCAAATCCCAATGTAAAGAGAAGTACAACCCTCAAGTCATTTACTCCCAGCTATCAACTTACCCCAAAGTGGTTTTTCAAATGAATTCATATCCCAAATCCACATGTCCCACATCTCCTGTTGAAAAATAAATTTCCTAAAATCAGTTTATTACAAAATAACTCTCTCCTCCCCCCATTACCTCAGCCACCCTATTCCACTGGACTATACACCAGCCACCACCTGAGGACAAGGACCAAGTCTTACCAGCTACTTCCCCAATGCTGAGCACAATACCTGGCACAAAATATGTGTTCAGTTAATGTTTATTACATGAATAAGTGAATCAGTGAATAAAGTATTTCTGAGATCCAACACCAAGCTCAGTGGAAATACTGTAGAAAGTATCTCTCCTCCTCTTAGAAATCTATGAGGATATTAACTTCCCAGGTGGGAAGGCCAAAGACACACAGACAGCACCTGTGGCAGATACTGTTTGTTCCTTATCTCCCACCCCATGTTTTTCATGGCATTAGACCCCTAACTGAATTCAAGTGATCATTCTCTGCTAGACTACCTATTCTTGATTGGTCCAAGTCAACTGTGACTGTTCTACTCCTCTTGCCAGTGTAAGTAACCAAATCTCAACCAATAGGATCTTAGGGGAAATCTATTGGGAAGCATTCAGGAAAAGTTATGCTCCCTCATAGAGATGCTGAAGGAGAAACTATACTTTTCTGGCTTTGGATATTGTTTGCAGAGCATACTTAGAAGTGCTGCAGCCATCTTGAGGTCATGAGGGAAGCCAACATCAACATGCTAAGTATGACAACATGAAAACATGGAAAGCAAAAGGGACCCTGTTGTATCATGCAGCCACTAACAGACACCCTGAAATCTCCTAGGTCTAGACTTCTTGTTACCAGAGGGGATAAAGCCCTATTTGTTTAACTGGGTATTCTGCTACTATAGTCAAAAGCATGCCAATACATCACTCTGCAACCTACAATTACTGATTTAGATAGGCACATATCCTGTGAAGAAAAAAATGAGAGGTGAACCACTGGAGGATCCAAATTAAGGAATCTACTTTTACAGGAGACTGCATAGGAGCAGAATTTCAGTATAAATTTAACAGCTGCAAAGTAGAACCTGGTGTACAATATGCCCATTCTTAGCATTATTTAAGCTATCACAGAATCACAAATCCCTAATTCATTCAAACTTCAATAAATATCAAGTATGTACAAGACACAAAACTAAGTAGTTTGATGTACATAAATATGAAGAAGGCTCAGTTTCTTCCCTCAATGAGCTTGTAGTTTAGGAGGATATATAATAAGTTTTTGTGGCACTTTACAATTTACAGAATGCTTTTCTATCTTTGCAACAGGTGCCAAGCTACAAGGAGCTATAGTGCACAAAGGAGAGAACCCGGTGAAGGAGAATGACGGGAATTGGTTTCAATTAGGAAAAGGCAAAAGAATATTTCAAGAGGACAAAACAACGTGAGCTAAAATAGGGAGGCAGGAAAATCAAGGGACATCTAGGGGACAGCAAACAGAGAAACTGGGAGATATGGTTGAAAGGGTGTGTTCAGAACAGGGGAAATCTTGACTCTCATGCTAAGGAGTTTGAAGAGCAATAGTCACGGGAAGTTTTCCCATGTTTTTAATTTTACCTCTTGAATACAAATGACAAATCATTACAACAGAACACTGAGGTTTCAGAAAATTTACATCTTTCCTCCCAACAATGAACTGAGATACAAGGAAATACACTGCCACCATCAGCAATGGAAAACCCGAGAGATCCTAGGGAGCAGTTTCTGGCAAATAAAGGATCCAGCAGAAACCTCCTCCAGGCCAGAGGCCCATTTTATTTTCTGGCCAGAGAGTCCCTAAAGTCTCCAAGGTTTTGTTCTGTATTTTTGCCAGAATACCAACCTTAGCCCTGAGTTCTTCCCCTCAAATTATCACTCTCTCTCTCTTCTTTCCTTTACCACCTTCTATGCAAGTAGTCTTCATTCTGTCTCCAATTTCTCAACTTCTCAACTCAGTGTAGTCTGGCTTCACTTTAATGAAACTGTTTTTGATCAAGTCACTCTAATGTCCTAACTACCAAGACAAGTTTCTTTCTCATACTCCTTCTACTTGATGTCTCAGCCTCTTAAATTATTTGCAGAATAGGCAGGCTATAAGTAAAACATAACCTCTTCTTTTCTTGGCTCCAGGGTCATTCCTTGTTCTCCCACTTTTCTGACTATGCTTTGCAGTCTTCTTCTCTGGCTCATCCCACTCTGCCCAGGATCTGTCTGGATGCTGCCTGACACTGTAACAGCCTCATTGGGAAATCCACCAGTTGTAAAGCATTACCCACCATGTGCTGATGGCTCCCACATCTGTAACTTCTTCCTGTGACTCTGGTTAGAATGCAAGCTCCTCCAGCAAGAGAATCATATTTTTCACACTTGAGTCCTAAAAATCTTATCAAATGTCTGAAGACAGCAGAAACTCATATATAAAATAGCATCTCCACCCCAAGTCATTCTTTATTTTTGTCCTAATGCTTTACTTTCCATTCTAGCACCAAACACTAATTTACAACATAATATATCATAATTAGTTTATTAATTATCTTGTAAGCTTCATGAGGGCAGAGCCTCTATTTTGTTTAACGCTATTACTACAGCACCTAGAAGAAAACTTGGCACATGGTAGAATTCAATAATTATTTGTAAATGAATGAAAATAACAGAAAGAAATGCCATGTAAGAAGGAATAAAGGTAACTGAAATTAAAGCATTTTAAGCTTGCTGTGTTTAGGTATAGAGCAGAGATATTTGATTAATTTTAGACTTTTTTAAATTAAATATTTTTTTAAATTAAAAGGTAACAACTAATTAAGTAAAAACAGTATGTGTAATCAAAAACCAAACTGCAAAAAGGAGAAATAAGAAAACCAATCAATTTGGAATAAAATGGGAAGGAACTTAAAATCATTTAAAAAATCCAGGGCTTCCCCAGTGGCACAGTGGTTAAGAATCCGCCTGCCACTGCAGGGGACATGGGTTCGAGCCCTGGTCCGGGAAGATCCCACATGTCACAGAGCAACTAAGCCCGCACACCACAACTACTGAAGCCCACACGCGCCACAACTACTGAAGCCCGCACACCTAGAGCCTGTGCTCCGCAACAAGAGAAGCCATCGCAATGAGAAGCCTGCACACAGCAACGAAGACCCAATGCAGCCAAAAAAAAAAATCCTAATACAAAAAACCCACAAATATAGAAAGCACAAAACAAAATGGTAGAAAAAATTCCCCATACATAAGTAATTTAAATGAAGATAAAAAGATTAAATGTATTCATTAAAAGTTATCAGACTGGACTTTTTAAATAAAAGCTATATGCTATTTACGATACATAAATCAAAAACATAAGGATTCAGAAAAGTTAAAAGTGAAAGCAACCTCACCAAACAGATAGAGATGGCAAATAAACATATGAAAAGATGCTGCACATCATACATCATCAGGAAAATACAATTTAAACAATGAGATACCACTACACACCTACTACAATGGCAAAAATCCAGAACACTGACAACACCAAATACTGGTAAGGAACTCTCATCCAACAGAAACCATCATCTACTGCTGGTGAGAATGCAGAATGGTACAGCCACTTTAGAAGACAATTT
This sequence comes from Delphinus delphis, assembly GCF_949987515.2. Classification (NCBI taxonomy): domain Eukaryota; kingdom Metazoa; phylum Chordata; class Mammalia; order Artiodactyla; family Delphinidae; genus Delphinus; species Delphinus delphis. Next base: position 50,046,844 of record NC_082695.1, on the reverse strand, counting down.
GGCCGTTTCTTACAAAACTAAACATATTCTTATCATACCATCCAGCAATCATGCTCCTTGGTATTTACCCAAAGAAGCTGAAACCCTTCGCTCACATAAAAACGTGCACAGGGATGTTTACACAGTAGCTTTATTCATAATTGCGAAAAACTGGAAGCAACTGGGATGTCCCTCAGTAGGTGAATGGATGGACGAACTGTGGTTCATCCAGACAATGGAATATTAGTCAGTGTTAAAAAGAAATGAGCTATCAAGCTATGAAAAGCCATGAAGGAACCTTAAATGCACATTACTGTGAAAAAAGCCAATCTGAAAAGGCTACATACTGTATGATTCCAACTATAAGACATTCTAGAAAAGGCAAAATTATGGAGCAAAAAAAAAAAATCAGTGGTTGCCAGGGATGGGGGCTGGAGGTCAGGATAAATAGAGGATAGGATTTAGGGGGCAGTGAAAATACTCTGTATGATATTATAATGATGGATATGTGCCTTTATATATTGGTCCAAACTCAAAGAATACACACCTCCAAGAGTGAACCCTTAGGCAATCTATGTACTTTGACTGATTATAATGTGTCAATGTAGATTTATCCTTGGTTAAAACAACAAAAAAACAAATGCACCACTCACTACTCTGGTGAGTGATGCTGACAATGAGGAGGTTATGCATTTGTGGGGGCAGGGGGCATATGGACTGAAATCTCTGTACTTTCCTCTCAATTTTATGGCAAACCTAAAATTGTTTTCAAAATAAAGGTTTTTTTTAAAAAAAAATTGAAAGCACAGAAGATTTACACACATAAAGGTTGAATAGCTTATACTGGACTAACCCTCCCACAAACAACAATCATAAACTCTGGCCGAAAGATAAAAACAACTAAACGCACTGGAGAGCAATCAAAAGGCAGAAACTAGACAGAAGCCAACCCTTGAAAGAGGGGAACTATGCTAGGTGAGCTCTGCCTTTATACAAGTACATGCCTGAGGACAGATACCAGCCGACACTGTGTAGAGAAGCTGAAGTTCAAGAAGGAATTCACAATCATATTGGTTCATGGCATCAAAATATGAAGTCCGGAGCTAAAAGAGCAATAGGAAAGTGAGGGGAGATATCCTAGAAAAGAGGGAACCCCGAAATACGTATATAACCTCCACCACAATCCTTAGGTAAGCCCTGGACCATACAACACGGAAGAGACTCCAGAGGTCCAAAATGAAAGCTACAGCCAGACAGCTGTAAGAACTGAACAAAGAAATCAGCTATTGCCCAATGCAGGGTAAACAGAGCTTGGAGTTTAGGTCTAGTCAGTTGACTGCCTGCTAGAGCAACAAAGAGTCAATAATCGTTCAGACAAAACAGAATTGCAGGTCACAAAAACATATCCACAATACCCAGTATACAATAAAAACTTACTAGACATGAGAATAAACAGGAAAATGTGACCCAAGTCAAGAGAAAAAAGTAGTCAATACACACCGAACGCAAGATTACTCAGACGTTGGAATTAGTTGACAAGGACTACTATAAATACTATAAAGTGGCTACTATAAATATGTTCAGGAACTTAATAATAAAGAGAGGGAACTCTCATCAGACAAATGAAAACTACAAAATGGAACCGTACAGAACCATGTAGAACACAAAGATACAGTCTGAAATGAAAAATTTACTCGGCAGGTTTAAAGCAAATTAGCAACAACAGAATACAGGGTCAGTCACCGTAAAGACAGATAAAAAAAACAATAACCTAATCTGAAGATCTGAGTGGAAAGAAAAATATTTTAATAAACAAAGAGCATCAGTGAGCTCACTGAGCAGAGGTACAGAACCATAAAGTTTAACATAAGTGAAACTGGAGTCCCAGAAAGTAGGGCACAGAGAAAATTATGCAGAAAAGTATACATAAAAATAAGAGCTGAAAATGTCCACAGTTGGTAGAAAACATAAAATTGCAAATCTAAGTTCAGTGAACCCTAAGCAAGATAAATACAAAGAAAATCACAACTAGAGCACATCACATTCAAACTGCTGAAAATTAAAGATTCAGAAAAAATGTTGAAAGCAGCAGAGAGAGGAAGAAGACATATTAAATACAGAGAAAAAAAGAATGACTTCTCATTATATGAAACAAAGACATTTTCAGATAAAGAAAAAGCCAAAACAACTCATGCCTCATAGACCTGCACTACAAGAAATGCTAACAGAAGTTCTTCAGGCAGAAGGAAGATGACACCAGATGGAAACTCAGATCTGTAAGGAGAAATGAAAAACATCAGCAATGGTAAATATCAGTAAATACAAAAGCCTGGTTTTTTTCCCTCCTGATTTCTTAAAAGACATGGCTGATTAAAACAAAATTTATAACTTTGTATTGTACAATTTATTAATATGAAGACATAATATATGACAAAATTAGAGCCAAGGATAGAGGTGGGAGGAAGCTTAACTATATGGTTGCAAGGGACTTAACATTTTATGTGAAATAATACAACCTTGCACCTATTCATGATATTTAAAACAAAAACAAAAGAATGCTAGGAAACTAGAAATAGAATGAATTTTGTTAACCTGAGAGAGGATACCTGCCCTAAATCTACAGTAAACAAAATACTTATTGATGAAGTGTTGTAAGCATTCCCTTTGAAGTAAGGAAAAGGACAAAAATGCTTTCTATCACTTTTCCCTTCCAACAATGTACTAGAATTCCTATCCAGAACAGTAAAACAAGAAAAAGAAACAAAAGATTTAAGAATTGGAAAGACGAAAACAGAAAAACAACAAAAGAAATGATAGCAAATCCAAGAAAATAAAGGCAATTAGAACTAATGAGAACTTGTAGCAAGGTTGCTGGATTCAAGATCAACATACAAAACTCAATGAATTCTTGGGTTTCCCTGGTGGCGCAGTGGTTAAGAATCTGCCTGCCAATGCAGGGGACACGGGTTCAAGCCCTGGTCCAGGAAGGTCCCATGTGCCACGGAGCAACTAAGCCCGTGCACCACAACTACTGAGCCTGTGGTCTAGAGCCCGTGAGCCACAACTACTGAGCCCGCATACTACAACTACTGAAGCCCGCGCGCCTAGAGCCTGTGCTCTGCAACAAGAGAAGCCACTGCAATGAGCAGTCCGTGCACCACAACGAAGAGTAGCCCCCGCTCGGGGCAACTAGAGAAAGCCTGCACGCAGCAACAAAGACCCAGCGCAGCCAAAAATAAATAAATTTTAAAAAAGATTTTAAAAACAAAATTCAATGAATTCCTTTGCCAATAATAACTACAAAAATGCTTAGAAAGACCTTTTAAAAAATGAAGTAAATTCTCTTCATATTAATCTATATACTGACTACAGCTCCAGTCAAAATCTCAATGTAGTCTTTTATAAAACTTTAAAAGCAGATGCTAAAATCATACTGAATAGCAAAGCCATGAAAACCAATAAGATTTTGAACAACAAGGTGAGGGAACTCTGTCTACCATATATCAATCAAGCTACAGTAATTAAGTCAGTGTGAATCATGGGCAGAGACAGATTAAAAGACCAGTGAAACAGAATAGAGAGTCCAGGATCAGACCTACATGAACATACAAATAACACATGACACAGGTGGCACTACAAATCAGTATGAAAGGGATGGGCTATTTAATAAATGTTCGTCCATATGTAAAAATAAAATCCCTACCTCACACCATACAAAAAACCAATTCCAGGTGGATTAAAGATTTAAGGATACATATCTCTAAAACTTTAAAAGAAAATATAGGCAAATATCTTTATGTCCCTGGTTACATAAGAATTTCTTAAAGAATACTCAAAAAGCACAAACCATAAAAGAAAAAATAATTACTACATGAAAATTAAAAATTTTAATATAACTAACATCATAGACATTTAAATGATAAGCCAGAGACTGGGGGAAAATATCCACAACAGAAATAATCAGCAAAAGATTAGTATCAGAATGTATTAAAAACTCCTCCAAATCAAAACAAACAACAACACACAAGTGAAAAACAGCCAAAAGGTATGAACAGGCAAATCACAGACAAGGAACCATAAACAGCCAATGAACATATGAAAATATACTCAACCTCAGCAGTATTCAGGGAAATGAGTTTGACCTCAACAGATGAGCAGCAACACAAGTGTCAGGAAGGAATAAAAAGCCACTCCTACAATGTTGTTATAAGTGTAATCTGGCACAGCCACTTCAGAGAGCAATCTGACAATATCTAGCAAAGCTAAAGAAAGCACTACCCTATCACTCAGTAATTCCACTTCTAGATATACACCCAGAAGAAACTCTGCACGTACTTATAAGGAGAAATGTACAAAGACTGCAGCATTGTTTATGATGGGGGAAAAAAGGTAACAACATAAATGTCCATCAAGAGGATACATGAACTGTATAATACTACATACTAGTTAAAATTAAACTAGAACTATGTGCATCTATCTGGGTAAACAATGCTGAATGAAGAAAAAAGCAATCTGCATATGCACAGTATGTTCCATTTATATAGTTTCAAAATATATTAAAATAAGACACTTCATGGACATAAGTATGTACTGTAAAGGTAAAATAATATGCATGAGAATAATATACCAAATTCACATATGGTTAACTCTGAGGAGGAAGGAAAGCGCTTCAATAGGAACTTTTTTATATATAAAAGACCTAAATTGTGGCAGGTTGTTAGTTCCTCACTGAATATCTACTTTCCTCTTCTTTCTTACAAATCAAACTGCTGTATTAATGAGTGGCAATTTACATATCCTGGCCTGCCACACAGATTAAGGTGGCTAGTAAGATCAAACCAGAAATCACTGGGTGGGGTATGGGAAAGGTATTAAAAGGGAACTGACTTCACTGCCCGGAACATGAACACAAAGGATGGAGCTACAAGGACATTCTTTGCAACCATGAGAAGACCTTGAGAAAGCAAGCCACAGGCTAAGGACTGAAAAGCAGAAAGATAAGAGGAGTAGGGTGCTTGATGACCACACAGCTGCCATGTCCTGGGAGGAAAAAACTCTCTTTAAAAGCACCTCTTTTTGGG